>NC_090935.1:1113897410-1115147410 GCF_040938575.1 Ambystoma mexicanum
TGCGCCCGTCCTCCGGAGGTGAGGGACTTTGTGATGGCAAGATATGAACTGGGGGGAGGATCAGATCGTCCACTCCCCCCAGTCCTTTCAGAAGTTCATGGTCCATTAATTCTCTCAGCTGGGATCTCTTAAGGGTTATCCCTTCTGGCTTATCAGTACCATGAATGGAATTTGTGTGAGATTTGAATATGTTTTTCGTAGAGCAAAAGGCTATGTTGGTGTGTCTCGCGGCTTTTTTCCTGTACAAATGATAGATTTGCCAGGCCTCTCCATTTCCATTTCAGGAGTGCGGATATGTCTTGGGCGGTTTTGGACTCCAGTATCTGTATGTTCAGGACGTTAGCTCTCCTCAATTTGGGACCAAGGGTTTTGAAGGAGGCCAGTTCCATTTGGTCTGCATATCCGCTGTTTTCGTTCTGAAATTCTGCCGACAGCCATGTCCTATTGGACTTCTCCATGCTCGGCTTTGTTCATCTGAGTGTGGATGTTTACCACGTTTATCTTAACCCAATATCACTGTCGTCATGTGCTGCTCTACAACCTTTTTTCCCAGTTTTCCTACACTGTTCTAATATTTGCAGGACACAGAGACCTGTTTGTACCAATACCAGATTTGCTATTATTATTTTGAATGCATTACCTAGCCAGGCAGGCACCCATGAGAACATGGCCGTAACAAGTCTTCCTCTTCAGCTTCGCTAGTTTCCTGGACCGTTTTGTGTGAACATTTTGCAGGGAAGTTATTGCGTCCCTCAACTCCCATTCTGCTCATCGTGGGCTGGCATGAATGTGCAATAGCTTGAACTAATATTTGCACCTACACCACCATCCAATGCACTGATGAGGTTGAGGACGCACCTATTTTGGAGAGTCATCAATTTGATAGCTCTCCGCTCTTCCTTAATTGCATTGAGCCCTTTCTCAGTGGCATTTATGGCCTGCTGCCGTTTACAAGCCAGGGGCGAGAAGAGACTCAAAGAGCATCAATGCCTTGCTCAACAGCCTGTGTTCAGATGGTATATTGGGCAGTGCATTGTTTGATTTGGCTGAGAAATAATTCTCTTTGTGCGTTGTAGTGTTTTGTATCCCTTCTCTTTCTGTTTTACTTTTTAACATAGGGTATTCTCTTATTTGCACATTACTTTGGGGCACCACCAGTGCCGGTATATGAAACGCTGCTAGTGAGCATATACCACCCCAATTTGGCAGGAGCTGCATTTTTGCCTGCGAACCATAGGCCAATAGTGGTCCATTAGTACTGCTGTGCCTATTTTCATGCCTGGCATATCCATGGTGCGTTTGCATCCTACATTGTTTCCCTAACTGCACTTTGCCTATTTCTATCCTTGTTATGTGCACTGGCCCTTCTTCATCCTCCACCCATGTTAAGTCAGGCATATTTTTTCCCATTCTTTCAGGCATGTCTTATTAGCATTTTCTACATGTCTCCACGAGTATCCTGTAAGTGCTTCTGCTCTACATCCCATTATCCCTTCTACCCAACCTCTAGATGTAAACACTTCTCCTATTATGTGTAACTGGGTTCTGTGACAACAGAAAGGTATCTCTTTCCCTTGTTTGTACATCTCAACAATGGATAGTCACTTACTGTTACGTTGCCCCTTTGTGGTCCTGAGAATGTGTATTTCATCACCTTGTTCACCATTGTCTTTTCTTTTATAAAGTTATCTACATATGCGGATTCTGATTTTGTCATGCATTTTAAGGAAGCCGAACTTCCCTGGAATTGTCCCCTTGTTGGCACATTGCAATGTGCCCTTTGTTAGTGGTATTTACTTGGCCATGAAAAACCTGGCGATGCTCGAAACATACAGGAGGGAGCATACAAAGCAGTTTTCATCTGATGTTTGTTTATTTAAACATTTTTTTAAAAATTCTCCCTTCCCGCCTTAGTCCTATGCCTGTAACAAAAGTTATTTATTTTTTGAGGATAACCATCAAAATGTTGTCTCGGGAGGTATTCGTCATTATTCACATCTCTCCTAAATAGTGTCATTTCGTTGCTCATGTTAACAGCTATGTTCATGTGTAAGCAAAAGAAAAAAGTGCTGATCATAATGCTGATGCAGTCCATTTTCTCCAAATAGCTCTTCTTCAACACATGTTGAGGTATCTGTTTCTTTTGCTCTTGAAAATACATAGTTCAACAGTGCAATGTCACATTACTGGCTTCTTCTCCCTTTTTCTGTGGTCTATCGCGCTCTCTCTTTCACGCTCTCTCTCTTTCTCTCCCCCTGCACACTTTTACTGCAGATGGCATTGCAAACTGGACAGAAAATGGCCCCTCGAATTGTGGCTTGTGCCAGTCACCTGAGAAAATTGTAAGGGGGCTATTACAGCATTTACAATTCATTCTCTGGTGTCGTTGGTTGCTTTTTGGCCCCTCTGCTACACCGTTATCTGTCGAGAAACAAATCTCAAACTTTTTCATGCCAGTTAAATAATCATGCATCTCATCACCTAGCACAGTCGCAGAACTATCTGCGTCCAATCGAGTAAGCATGGGAGGAGCAATGGCGATGTGCATTCTTCTGCCCATTACTATTTCATGGGGCGTGAGGTGTGTCTGAGCCTGGCTGATTGCGTAGGGCAAAAAGAGCTAGGGGAAGGCAGTGCTACAAATTTTCTTCTCAGTTTTGCAATACGTTCCTTCAATAGGCTGTTTAAATGTTCTTCAATGCCGTAGGCCTGGGGATAACCGGAACAAGCTTGTGCTTGATGCCAAGCAGGGATGTAATTTGTGAAAACAACTCATTTACAAAGTGTGGTCATTTATCTGACTGCAGCACTTTGCACACTCCCCATCGGGGGAAACGCCTCGCATACAAGGAATTTAGCAGCCGACTTCTGCATGGGTCCTGCTACTTGCCAACGTGAAAAGCGACACACCACCACAAGCATCTTTTGCTATACATTACAACTTTTGAGCATATTGATATACCCTATATGCAAGTGCCAAAATGGGCCCATACGGTGGGTATTGCTCTTCTCACTGTTCTCAAGGTTCGTCCAGCAGTATATTGCTAGGACGTAGCACAATTAACAATGAAATTCAAGATCTGGTCATGCAGGTTTGGGACGAACCAATGTTCTCAAATATCTGCTGCCACATATTCCCTTGTGGTGTGTGCTGGATAGAGTAACTGTTCTACTGTAAGTAACTGAAGGGGCATTACAGGTTTCCCTGTGCTATTCTGTCACCACAAAAGGTCGGTGCAGGACAATGAACAGCCCTGCTTTGTCCACAAATCTTGTTCCATTTGTGGTGCGTGTCCCTTCAGTCCCACTATATGTGTCAATGATAATGCATTATAGTACACTTCCATCTTCATGTTAAGCATCATTTTATGTGGCGCAATTGTTCTCTGCTATTTATGGCAAATATTCTTCCATTTTTGCTTCAGCGTCTGATGCTTCGTTACCATGAGAAATTAGTCTGTGCCTATGGTGTGAGCTGCGTTCTTCACCATGGCAGCTGCCATGGGTTATCGGTGTGTCTAGTAATGGGACATGCTGTACTTGTGCCTTCTGCGTGCTGTAAGCCTGTCCTTCTCCACCATGACAGTCCTGAGAGCATACTGTAGACGTCACGTCACATAGGCAGAGTCAGAATATATCGTCACTGCCTGGCCCTCGTGCTCTTCGAATGCTAGTATCAGCGCTACTAACTCAGCTGGTAATTCGATACTTGTCACAATCTCAAAATCATCAGCCGTGCTCCTCATCACCGCTGCTCCCGAATGCCTCAATCAAGTGCTCTGATCTGTCGTGGATGAATCGAGAACGAAGACAACCCCCACTTCTAACTTTGTTTCTTTTACTGGGGATACATCGTCATGCATGCCTATATGTTAAAAGTCATTGACCCATTGTACTCCTTCTACTGGTTCGGCAAACCATCTCGCAGGGTTCAGTGTGCAAAATCTAACCATGTTTATTGATAGATTGGATATTCTAACCTCATATTCAGATGCTCACTTTGTAGTGAGCGTGGACTTAGATTTTTCAAGAACGGCAAACTGGGCATGCTACACATAAATTGTTAATTCACAGCCAATTGTTCTTGTAGATTTCTCTGTTGCAAAGGCTGCTGCTTGTTCAAATCGAAAATGTCCACTCCTCACTGGATCTAAGATCCCACTGTAATATGCCACGGGTTTGTGTCCCATTTACATTTTCACAGCCATCACCACTTAACCATTTGAATGTGACAAATAAAATGTGTCCTTATAATCTAGTATACCTAGTACAGGGGCTGTACTTATCGCTTCTTTCAAGGCCTCCAAAACATTGATCATCTTGTCTGTACACAATTTGGGGCTCTTGTCTTTTTGTGCTACCTTCAGTCCTTCTAAAAGGGGCCGAACGTCCATGCTGTAGTCAAAGACCCACACATGACAATAATTACATAGCCCCAGGAATTCCAGTAATTCCTTCACTATCTATGGGCGGGTTGTTTTTGGAATTGCCTCTGCTCTGTCAGGCATTACCCTCCTCCCTTCCTTTGATATTATCTGGCCCAAATATAGTACTCCTTTCTAGCAGTACGGCAATTTCTCCTTGTCCCCTTTGTATCCTTTCTCAGACAATACTTTAAATGACATTACTGAGTCTGTCCTGCACCCTTCCTCTGTGGTGCTACACACTAACAAATCGTCAATGTACTGGATGTTTGTACATTTCCCCAAGTCCACCTGTAGCACTCTGTTGAAGACACTGGGCTACTCACAGTACCCTTGGGGAGTCTTGATATGATAGGTTATTTATAACACACTTAATACCCAGAGGTTTCTAAGCGCAGACCCGGGGATCGAACCTGTGGTGCTCCGTGCCGTCTTGCTTCCAAGGCAAGCACATTGCCCCAGAGCTATCCTACCGAGACTATGGAGTGTTGTCGGATCCTGCAATGCATAATTGCTGTATGATGGTCTGTGTTCCATCTAATGGAAAAGAAAGTGTTTTTTAGGTCAGTCACTGTAAAATGTGTGGCATGTTACACAGAATTGTAGACTGGTTGGGCAGAACTGTAAATTCTGCCTCCGGTATTGTTTAAGGGCATACATCTTGTATGAATTGCCAATATCCTCCTTTTGTATTTTTCACTGGATACACTGCCGTGTTGAATGGGGATTCAGATGGCACAGTGATACCATGTCACATCAAGCCGGCAATTTTTTCATAAATGCCTTTATCTGCCTCTCTTGACATGGGATATTATATAACTCTGGGTAAAATTGCTCCCTCCTTCAATTTTATTTATACTGTTCCAATCCCTTTGAGCAGACCTACGTTGTATGAGCTGCTAGTCCATGTGCACTTGATCCTTTTGCCAGATCTTGTTGTAAGAAAGATGGCACTTTGATTATCAGAGGTATTTCCCTGTACTGTATTTGCAATTGGTATTGAATAGAAATTTCGAAAATCGCAATCTGTATCACTGTCTTTGAATAGCTCCTCACCTGTCTTGTCACCCAACTGCTTTGCTGAGTCCAATGCTATGGCTGTGCGCCAGTTAACCGCTTCCCCGTCTGTCCTGTGTAACACTACTCTGTCCTCTCACACACTGCTGCTTCTAAATGTATCGTTATTATCTCCCCATCTGCCACATCCGTGGGCACTTATGCTCTGAACAGAAACTCTGTGTGTAATCGTAACAATTTATACTGTGTTCGCGGAAGCCATTCTAGCAACACCTGTACCCGATAAATGAATAGTTCTGAATTTAACGGGGTCCCTCGTAATGCTTTCCATCCGTTTAATGCTTGTAGGAACTCTCCCACATTTGTAATGCCTGGTTTTTAACATATTATCCCTTCCTCAGTAAAGGAGAGTCCTGTTTAATTTGGTCATCCGGTCTCTTCCCAATATGTTAAACGTTGTTCGAGGTGCATCCGTCGTATCTTCTCGCACTGTTATTGGTAGCTCTTCTGTGAATGGAACCTTTTATAGCCCGAGTGGTATTAGTGCCTCGAGTCTGGGTTCAGCGCTACTGGCGACTTGGTGGTTAGGTAAGTTTGCACGGAGGCTTTTGGTAAGTATGCACCGCGTAGAGGGAGAGAGCGCAGTGAAATAAGTGTCTGCATTATTGGAGTGAGCGCAATGAATGTCTCTTCTTTCTTACAGGGGTTTGTGCGCTCGTGCAACTAACCTGGATTCCAGCGTCGTGGGAAGATTCGATGTGTATGCGCAACGTTACTGATGTGCGCGTGTTAATGCTGTTCTTCTTTGTTCTAACAGGTGCCGGTGTAGAAGTCCCCTCGTGACCGGAGATAGCTGCGGCGTGGAGTAAGAACCAGGTAAGCAGAAGCAGGATGATCCGGAGCAGGTAAGCAGAAGCAGGATGATCCGGAGCAAGTAAGCAGAAGCAGGATGATCCGGAGCAGGATGATCCGGAGCAGGTAAGCGGAAGCAGGATGATCCGGAGCAGGTAAGCAGATGCTGGCTGATTCAGAGCACGGCAAGTGTGTTGCTGATACAGCTCACAGTAAGCAACACAAAGCACTGGAAGAATCTTGGGTGTGGCTTATATAGCCAGACACACCCAAACTAGAGAGCTCATGAGTTACCATGCACTTCCTGTTTGGCAACAGGAAGTGGTAACCAGGAAGTTACTACAAACACTAGGAAGGAATGAAAGGAGGGATTTGTTAAGGGTTCTTTTTTGTTTTTTTAAACATTTTTATTAGTTTATTCATACAAACAATACAAACCAAACTCAGTGCATGTAATAACATTTCAATTATGCATCACTTCATTATGTCCACCGCTTCCCTATCACCCCCCCCCCTCTTCAAGCCTACTTTCTCTCATATTCTGTTTTCTGCATCCTGCGGTAGGGATTCCTCTTCCGCGAGTTCCGTTGGGTCCCGCATTGGCCCATATAACTCTATTAATGATTTCCAGGCCATCGGGTTCTCCGTTTCTCTCCCCCCCCCCAGTCCTACCCGATTCCTGCCACACCATGGTTTCTGCCTCAGCCCATTTCCGTAAATCTTCCCACCATACTTCTAGTCATGGTCTGTGGCATGTCTTCCACCCCATAGCAATTCTCCTCTTTGCAAGTACATACGCCAGGTCTTTTAGTTTGCTCACGTGTTTAAACTTACGTGGTCTAGAAAACCCACCTATCAAGCAGGCACACACTGTATCCACTTCAATCCTGGTACCCCTTTCAATCCTGGTACCCCTTTCTGCCAATCTGTGTGCCACTTCACCCCAGAAGCGCTCATTGATCGGGCATGACCAAAACATATGCACCATTCCAGCATTTTCCTCCTCACATTTGGGGCTTGCTTGCCGCCCTGCATTTTTGAATCTAGCTATCCTCTGAGGTGTCATATACGCCCTGTGTGTAATATATAGTTGGATTTGCTGCAGTCTAGCTTTCCTTGACACCTTCTTGTGATACCCTTGGGCCCTTTCCCACATCTCATCACTCATCGGAACTCCCACTTCCGCCTCCCACTCTTGTCTCAGTTGCACTACCTCTTTTCCCACTTTGGCCATCAACAACTCATATATTCTAGATATCTCGTGTCCCCCTTCCGCTATATCATATATTGTATCTATGGTAGCATCCGGCTCCTCACCTAGTACCACTTCGGACCATGTCATCTTGATTCTTCGCACCACTCTGATACGTAATATACTGTCCCGTGTGTAACCCGGTTTCCTCCCCCAACACATAGAAGTCCATTATAGTCCCCTCTTGCCATATGTCACCCATTGTTGCTATCCCCACCGGTTCCCAGTGGTTCCTAATCATCATCTTTAGTTGCCGTTCTTCACCCGCTAGCGCCACCTGCGGTACCTGTGGGGAGCACCGGAGTGGGTTCTCCATCATCTGGCATGCCCTGCGCCACATCTTCCACCTAAGTAATATCATCTTTGGACGCCCTACCATTTCTGCCTTGGGCAGCCACACAATTTCCTTTAAGTAGAATGGAGCACAGTCCTGTCTAAACAGCCTGGACTCCGAGGTCACTTCCTCTGAGAGCCACTTAGCTACATCTTGCAGCTGGCTTGCTATGTAATAAACTTCGTAGTTAGGCAGTTTTATACCACCTTTCTCATATGGGTTTTGTAGCTTCCAGAGGGCCACTCTGTTTCGTGTTCCATGCCAAGGAAATCCCTGCACATACCATCTAATTTAATGAAGAATTTCTTCGCTATCAAGTATGGTATGTTCCCCAAAGTAGTGCGAGAGCCTAGGTAGGACCACCATCTTCAGCATTGCCCCACGCCCCATCATTGCTAAAGGCAGCTTCACCCAGAACTTCATGCAATTTTCTTAATAGCTACTTCTGTATTGTACTGATGTTCTTCACCGTGTGGTATATATCTATCCCAAGATATCGGAATGTGCTAACCTCCCATGGGATCTGTAGCACCAGTAGTTGTTTTAATGGGATCCCTTTATATCTACCCAGTGGGAACATGCTAGATTTCTGGGGGTTCACTGCTATACCAGACAACCCTGCATATCTCTCCATCACCTCCAGGATGTATTGGAGGTTTTCTTCCGGGTGTCGCAAGTACAACAAAATGTCATCCGCATATAAGGAAATTAAGTGTTGTTCCCCTCCGACAGCAATGCCTGTCATATCATACTGCTGCCTCGGGTATATTGCTAGGGGTTCCAGGGCCAGTATATAAAGCATGGGAGACCATGGGCATCCCTGTTTAGTACCCCTATGCAGTTGCCCCCTTTCCGATATCACTGCCCCCGCCTTAACTGTAGCCAGTGGCTCACTATATAACATTTTTGCCCACTGTAGGTATCCAGGCCCTATTCCATAGCCAGCCAAGGCCGCCATCAGCCACGGCTGTTTGACCGAGTCAAAGGCCTTTATTGCGTCCAATGATACAATTGTCAGTTCGCCTTCGATCTCGTTTCCATACTCAATAACTCGATGGAGTCGCCTAAGATTATTGGATATTTTCCTATTCGGAACATACCCTGTTTGGTCAGAATGTATTAATTTCCCAATAACCCTCCTCAGTCTATTTGCCAAAACGGCATCAGTATCTTACTGTCCTGATTTAACATTGATAGGGGTCTATACGACCCGCAGCTATGTCCAGGCTTATTGGGTTTGGGGAGCGATATTATAATCGCCTCTCTGAGGGACTCTGGCAGTTTACCTATCTCATATGCCTCGTTCAACATCTCTAAAAGCGTGGGGAGCACCACTCCCTTAAATATCCTATAGAATTCGCTCGGGAGTCCGTCAGCCCCCAGAGTCTTGCTGGTGGGCAACTGCCGCACCACCTCTTCTAACTCTTCTAGAGTAATCAGTGCTTCCAACTCCTCTCGTTCCTCCGCGCTGATCTGCGGCAGTCCTATGTCCTCCAGTGTTTCCGCTATCTTTGTGTGATCACTCTCCTCATCTCCATATAGTAGCCTGTAGTACTCTGCAAACTCCTGGTTCACCCCCTTCTTGGGTATCAACAGTGCTCCCATCCTCCCTTGTTATTGTTCTAATTGTGGGCCCGGGGGTCTCACTCTTATATAGCCATGGCAAGATCCTTCCTGGTTTATCCCCTCCTGCATGATGTCTCTCTATGTATTTTGTATAGTTAAGGTTACACAGTCTCTCCCGATACCCAGCACATTTCTATTGCAGCCTGAGTATGAGTTCAGTGTCTTCCTCGGTGTTACCTTCTCCCCTCAGCGCCCTCTATAGTTCTTCCTCTGTTTCCTGTAGCTCAGCCAGAATCCCTCCGTGCAGCGCTTTGGACTTTGCTATAGCTGCCCCTCTCATCACAACTTTAAAGGCCTCCCAAAACGTGCCCGCCGAGTCCACACTACCAGTATTGATCTCGAAGTAGTTAATAATCTCCTCCCTCATATCTTCTCTAAAAAAAAAGGGATCTTTCATCGCCTCTGCTCTGAGGCGCCATGTCGGGATCCTCGCTCTCTGGGGTCGATATTGCCATCCTAGGATTAATGGCGAGTGGTCTGAGAGGACCCTCGCTTTATATTCTATCTGCTTGATCTCTGTGAATATCTCTTGCGTAGCAAAAGATTAGTCCAACCTTGTATGTAGTCCAACCTAGTATGTAGTTGCTGTGGAGCCGAATATTGCCTCTCTCGGGGATGTTGTGACCTCCATACATCCTCGAACCCAAAATCATCCAGCAGTGTCTGCACTACTTTGGCTGCTGGGGCGGGTCTGTCCATTTTCCCATCTGATCTGTCTACCTTAGGATTTAGTACACAATTAAAGTCTACCCCGCACACGTGCTGAGGTGGTTACACAGGGTTCTAAAATATGCTGCCGTGTTTTGATTCGGAGCATACGTATTTTTAATGCTTCTCTCCCCGTTTTCCACCAATCCCCTCATTATGACCATCCTCCCGTCCATTTCCACTATCGTCTGTAACAACTGAAACGGGACATGCATCGCCACCCAGATAATTACTCCCCTAGCATAAGCCGAATATGATGAGCTCATCACAGTTCCCTTCCATTTCTTCCCGATCATCTCCATCTTATCCTGCGTCAAGTGAGTCTCCTGCAACAGGGCTATGTCTATCTTCTGTCTGCGTAGGTATAACATAACCTCGTTCCTCTTTAAGTAGCTATTGAGCCCTCTAACATTCCAAGTAATTATTTTAAGATCCCCCATGGCCTGTTAGAATCCCACTACTCCCCCCCCCCCCCACCCCACCAGTGCAGTCCAAATCCAAGTGTATTCCCCTTCTATATAGGCTTGTTTCCCAACTTGAACTCCCCTTAACTAAGTACACATCAAACACCCCAGCCTCCCTCCCACCTCCCTTCCCTGCCCCAACAATACCCTCCCCAACTGTTGCCCAGCTCCATCCCTGGATCTCAGGCACCCCCCGCATCTAGCCCTTTCTGGCAATAGCCTGTACTCGCAGCTCAGCAGGTTAAAGTCGCCCTAGTGGCTGTCTTATTACTACTTCCTGGGGGTAGGGTGCCTTCATCCTGCTGCTCCTGTTCGCTTCAAATACACCACGCTTAATGCTACCCAGTTTACTTGTGTGCTCTATACTCTATAATTCAGTTCAACGAGTCCCAGAGTATCATAATGCAATTTCAACGTTATCCGTCTATGCCCTTCCCTTGTTATCTGTGCCTCCGGGGCTCTTCCGCCCCCCCACCCACCCCATCCACTCCCCATTTATCATTTTGTTATGCATGAAATATCCCCATTACTTATCGTGCTCCTCGCGGTCCTGCTCCTCCACTCACTCCGGACAGCCCTGCGAGTCCAGCCATGCTGCCACTTCCTCTGAAGTGTAAAAAAAAAAAACGCTTTACTTTTATGCAGGACTTTGAGCTTCGCGGGATACAAAAGCATGTATTTAATTCCAGCCGTGCGCAATCTCCTCTTGACCACCACATAGCTGTAACGCTGTCTCTGCACTAGCATGGTGTAATCGGGATATGCTGTGGCGGTCGCAGATGCTCTTTCTATCGTTCCTCCTTTATGAAAGTACTCCAAAATGTTCTCTCTGTCTTTATAGTTCAGGATCTTTGCAATCATTGCCCGTGGGGGGGGGGGGGGCGCGGTCTGCTCAAGGCCCTGTGTGCACGCTCAACAGTAAATCCTTGTGAGATTTTGTCGGCCTCTATCTCTTGCAGGATCATATTCTCCACGTAGTCCGTGGGGTCCTGACCTTCCCCCTCCGGCAGGCCGACCACGCGAATGTTGTTTCGTCTCGCCCTTCCTTCAGCTTCTTCTGCTCGGTTCTCGAGGTTAGCTACTTGCTGCTTTTAATATATGAACCTCCTTTGTGGTCTTTGCGCTGTTTTCTGTGTTGGTTTTCACTGCACTCTCCAGACCACTCGTTCTTTCTGCTAGCGCTATGACATCTTGTCACAGTAGGGCAACCTCTATTCCCACTGCATCTATTTTGGTCTCCAAGGCAGTTCGTAGGTCCACCATTGCTGTACCCCATGAGGACTTCAACTCTGTTATAGCTGGTAGGACGAGGTGGTTTTCTTTTGCTGGGGTACCTTCCACGGGCGCAGCTGCTGCACTTTGTGCCAATGCAGTGGGGGTCTGTTGAGTCTTGGCAAAGACGTCCATCGTGGGTTGTTTAGTCTTGGACTTAGGCAGGATCGCACAATGTCGATGAGAGGAGCTATCAGTCTAGTTCTGGTGCTGTCGTAACGTGCCAATTCTGCTTCCCCGGTCTTCTGTGACACCACAAGGACATTTGGGGCCTGGCAGCGTTATCCTCAGAGAACTGCAGTGTGTATTAATATGCATTGAGCTGTATTTCAAATGGGTTGCGTCCTCCCACGTTCTTGACCTTTGTTACTTCTACCTATATACCTCCTCAAACTCTTGGTGGAGCCATCCGTGGTCTGCCCGTGCTGTACTCTGTGCACCCGTGTCAGTGATCACACAGATCCTGCAGGTATCATCTTTGTTCTAGCTTGACCCTGCGTACAATGTTTCCACCACAGTGGCAATCAATAGCTTGCACATTTGTTCCTCCAGCATTGCGCCACTACTCCTCAGACTCATAGTAACTGGTGCCATGCAATCACCTCATCGGCATTCTGCTTATCCGGTACTTTTATTCTGTTTGTGCAGTCATCCAGCGACTGCTCAGGATGAGCTAGATGTTACTTGGTCCAGATGCTATCATACCCGTGTTGCTCATCACAGTATTCTTGCGTGACAGACTTTATTACATGAACCCCATTTTCTTCATGGGATGGCAGAAGCTGGCTTAGTTGCCTGGGCATATGTCCCCCAGCAGATCAGGAAGGCACTTCCTTCCTCACTTCAGCAAGTTGCTGGCATCAGGCATCTGTATCCCTCGGGCGCCCGTGTGGCACTTCGCTCACGTGAGGCAGTGATTCCCTCTAATATGGTGGCAGGGAAACAGTATGTACAGTCTTCTCTTGGTTTCCGTATGTGAATTCAGCAGAAATATATCACGCAATCCGTGCTGGCTCCACTCGCCCAGCGTGGCTCTTTCACTGACCTTTGTATATAGATACAATGTTTCTGTTCCCCCGGCTCCGACGCGTTGCCACTTATGTTGCCGCCCGGTGTTAGGGAGAATTCTCTGTTTAGGCTGAATTTCCTAACCTAGTGAGTCTACCAGCAGCTTTGCTGGATTTCTGGAGTTTGTTTTTTCCCCTGCCAAGAGTGAGTCTCTTTTCCTCACACTCTTGGACATGATTTGAGGGGTTCCTTTGACTTTAAATGTGTTTTATGGGCTATGGGGTCTTTTACTCCATAGGGTCTCCTGTGTTTTTACTATGTGTGTTACACAGCACCCTCAGTGCAGTGACACAGGGGTGTCGTAGTGACTCCCCGCCATAGACACCATACCCTGGGACTGACTGTCTCCCATGGCATGTAAAGTCACCATTGGCTTTACTAGTCCCAAATTATGAACAGAAACCAGTACAAACCATCATATTGTGGACGTACTGGTCGGGGCAATTCAATTGCCCCGGGGTCTGTTATTCAAGGGGGCACGTCTCCGTCCCCCCTGATCGAGTTTTGGCTGGTGGCAGTGGATACTACTTTTTATATTCGACCGTGAATATATCTCTATGGAATTTTTCCATTGTTCGAGGCTGCCAACTTTAATTATTTAATTCCTATAGCCTCGAACATACCGCGGGTTATTTATTTAATATTAATTCACTGGTTGGTATTTTTTGCCAGAACTCAATTCTAAATTGGCGTTTGTGTTCTCTTCTGTGACTCCAACCCAAGTCGAGCCCTTTGTTCCACTTTTTGGTGGGCTTCTCCACATAAGCCTCCAAAAGTGGTGCCACTCTGTCTGGGTACCACAGGGGGTGTGGGAGGGGGTTTAGGCTCCCTGGACTGAGTTGCCTTGGCAACTCCAGTCGCACTCTTGTGTGATTGGCCCAGCTCACCACTTAGCATGTTTGATTGACAGCTATGCTGAATGAATGGGGGTCTCTTGCATAAAAGCAGGGCTTTTGGGACTGGAACTTCAGACGTCGCCACAGGACCTAAGAATCCAAAGAGGGAGAAGCTGAGCCGACCTGCAACGACGACACCACCAGTGGAGCCCTGCTGAACCGACTCGCCACTTCTTCCAACGACAGAGGAGATCTTCAATCCGAAGAGTCTTCTTCCTTTGACTGGTGGGAATAACCAGTTTGCCCGCCTTTTCGCCTTCAAGGATCATCTTGTGGCCACCTTGCCCGTGCCAAGCACCCCGGCTGTCGGGATACCACGTTTTACCACGACCGCGAATAAAAGGGTAGTACCTTCAGCTTTCCTCCACGTCGAGATCTTCTCTTCCTCTGGACGACGCCGCGACTTGCACCCGCTGCCAGGAACAACTGCCCCCGCTGGAGGATCCTCTCCACTTTAAAGGTACTGTGTCTGCCTGGCCTCCCTCGCAACGGTTCGTGTGGGGTGTCTTAAATCCTCCTTACCACTTGGGTTGGCCCTAGGCTGGCTAACTGAACTTTTCTGAACTAAACCTCTTCCTTTTGAACTCTCTGCAAGACTTTTCAAGACTTTTAAACTGTGTGATCCTGGGCATATTTGTGTTCCACTCTCTCTAAGAGGGAACCGGGCCTCTGAACGTTTGGCTCGCCAGTAGATTTTGACTTTCCTGCCTTGCTGAGCATTTCTAAAGTATTGTGTTGTGTGCTTTCTCACTTTCTGCCTTTTCCCTCCCTTTTTGGATAATTTATTGGAGTGCCATCTTTAGTTAAGCGCTCACCTCTGTCTGGAAATAAGTGGTGTTAACGAAGACTATCCTAATAAGGATTAAGGGAGGTGTATATACTTCTAAGTAACTGTGTTTGGAACTTGCTTGCCATATAAGTGTTAGTGTATTTTACAAGTGTGTTTTTAAATAAATAATAATATACTATTATACCAAAGCTCTGGTCAGTGTTTGCTTGTGCTACTGTATTTTCTGTACCTAATGTGTATACTCTACATACTGTCTAACTCTTCTTGAGAGAAGTCTGGCTGCTCAGCCACAGCTACCAGGTAAATCTGGGTGGTACAGACTGCTACCAATTGGTTTTACTGCCAACACCTGTAGTCCTAAGCCTTTTGCAGTGGTCCCTAAGGGAACTGCACAGGTTTCTGCCTAACACCCCGGACATCCCACTCGCATCCAACGCTCCGCTGCTGTTGTCAACAGAGGTTCGCTGAACGTGACCGCTGCGTCCACGGTGCCAAGCTCTCCGTCGCTCGGAGTCCTGCAATGGACTCGAAGGAGCGAATACTGTTCACATCATCACGAGCAGGCAAAGATTAGGCACTACGCGAACACCGACCACCGGTCCCCCTCTCCAGCCTCCACCGCCCGGGTCTATGCCATTACATCTGTGATCGCAGCCTCATTCCCTTTGTTGTTTGCCATTTTGTGCTGCATCTTTTCCTTGCGGCTGCATTATAAAAAATCCTTTTTCCTGCTTACTCTTCCATGCGATTCATTTTGCTATTTTCAGTTGTTGCAGGGCACCTATTCCAACGCCCATGTTTTCATTTTTGAGGAACGCAAGTCATTTTTTCACGTGTTTTTTCCGGATCAATGTCGGATCCTCAGGAGCCGCTTTTCAAGGCACCTCCTACACCATGGCTAGTTAGCCACGCCCCTCTGTTATGGGTTCTTTGTGTGCCTATGCCAGGTCTGCCAAGCCTCCACCCAGCTTGCCCCAACTACCTGCCTGATGCCCATGACAGTCCCCCCCCCCCCCCTTCAAGACCCCTCCCAATGGTGTGTATGAGGGCTTTGGTGTCGCAGGATGGTCTCGATGGAATTTCCGCACTAATCGGGGGGCATGCACGTGCGTGTTGGGTTCCCATGATCTTTCCTGGGGTCCATACCCATTCCAGTCAATCAAATAATACAGGGTCTTTCGTACTTGTTTGGAATCTAATATGTTCTTTACTTCATATTCTGGTGCTTCTTCACCCACTTGTATGGGTGCGGGAAGTGTAAAGTTCGGGTTCCTGGGTGTGCTGGTTTTAATAGTGACATGTGAAATACAGGATGTATACACATATGTTGAGGTAACACCAGTCTCATGGCTGCTGGATTAATTACTTTTTCTATTGTATACGGGCCGATGTAGTTAGGCTGAAATTTCTTGGGACCCTTTAAAGCAATGTGTCTAGTTGCCAGCCAGACTGAGTCTCCCACTTGATAATCTGGGGCTTTTCGTCGATGGCGATCAGTGTTTCTTTTGTGTTTCTTTTGTGTTTCTTTGGCGTTTCTTTGGCTTGCTGTAGGTTCCTGCTGGCTTCTCTGGCTGCTTTCATGATGCTGGCATGTAGATTCTTCGCTGCAGGCATTTCAATCTTTTCTGGCGGATCGTAGACCGACGTTCTAGGGTTTCGACCATATATAGTAAAGAAGGGTGTTGCTTGGGTTGATGAATGTGTTGTAGGCATACTCTGCCATCCATAGAATTTCTGTCCAGCTTTGGCTTGTTTGGTGTAATAGACATCGCAAATACTGTTCCATGGTCTGATTCGTGTTCTCGGTTTGGCCGTCCGTTTGAGGGTGGTGACTAGAAGACAGACGGACTTCTACTCTTGCCAGGGCACAACATTTTTTCTGAAAACGAGCTACAAATTGGCTGCCTCTGTCAGAAACAATTATGGTAGGGAATCCATGTAACTTGACGATTCGGTCTAGCAAAACCTGCGCCAGGGTCTGAGCTGAGGGAATACCCTTTAAAGCTATGAAATGGGCCATTTTGGAGAAGAGGTCCACTACTACGAGGATGGTATAATAACCTGAGTTAGGAGGTAGATCAGTGACGAAGTCCATTGATGCTGTGTGCCAGGGCGCTGGCCGAATGATGATTGGCTGAAGGAGGCCGGCTGGTTTTTGCCTGGATGTTTTGTATTGTGCACACACCTCACATGTGCCTATGTAGGTGGCAATATCTTCTCGCCAAGTTGGCACCAATAAGATTTGCTTACTTTCTTCATGGTTTTGGCTGTACCCGGAAGGGCTTCTAACAGCGAGTCGTGGCAGTCTGATATGATTGCTTGTTGCAGATCCTTAGTTGGAATGTAGAGGCGTTTTTGGTAGAATGGTAGTTTGTCTTGAATGGTGAACTGATCTCCCTTCGTGTCCCAAGCCAGTAGGTCTTCTTCAGAAATATTTTCTTTATTGTTTCCTGCAGAGTATTTAACGGAGATGGGCCGATGCAGAGGCCGAGAATTTTTTGGCTGGGTATGATCTCCACCGGGTTGGGGGCATTGTAGATTTCCTCTCCTGTGCCAATGTTGCATAACGCATCCGCTTTCCCGTTCTTAACTCCGGGGCGGTAGGTGATTACAACGTCGTATTCCATGAAGGATAGGGCCCAACAGAGCTGCATAGAAGACTGAGCTTTTGCTGAGCGTAAGTAGTGCAAGTTGCGGTGATCTGTTATTATTGTGATGGTGTGTTTTGCTCCCAGTAAGTAATGTCGCCATTCACACAGTGCGCTTTTGATTGCATAGTTTAATTCTGCTGGGGAAAATTTCCATGACCAAAAGGCAATGGGGTGAAGGCATCCGGTTTCAGGATTTTGTTGAGACAATACGGCCCCCATGGCAATCCTTGAAGCGTCCGTTTCCACGATGTACGGTAAATCGGGCTGTGGGTGTTGCAGAATTGGGGCTGTGGTGAATTTTTCCTTGAGAGCTCGGAAAGCTTCTTCCGCCGCTGGTTTCCATTCGAACTTTCAGTGTTTGCGCAGCAAGGACATTATTGGATGTACAATAAGTGAGAATCCTGGTATGAAGCGTCGATAAAAGTTTGCAAACCCTAGGAAACTCTGTACTCCCTTTAGAGACGTGGGTGAGGACCAAGTGAGGATTGCCTCCACTTTTCTATTGTCCACCTTGATCCCCTGCGGTGTCAGTACATATCCCAGAAACTCCACCTTGGTGACGTGAAAGGAGCATTTTTCTAGCTTTGCGTATAGTTGGTTTTCACACAGTTTGCGGAGTACAGCTTGCACGTGGGTTACGTTCTCTTGGGGAGTGGTGGAGTAGATCAGAATGTCATTGATGTAGACTACTGCGCAGACGTCGTGGAGTTCCCATAACACATTAATAAATTACATGAATGCAGCCGGGGCATTGCAAAGCCCAAAGGGCATGACCTGGTATTCGTACAAGCCATAGCGGGTACGGAACACAGTCTTCCACTCTTCCCCCTTTCTTCATGCGTACCAGGTGATATGCGCCGCGTAACTCTAGCTTGGTAAAAATCTTTGTCTCACCTGGTCTATGAGTACAGATATCCGAGGTAACGGGTACTTATTTTTTATGGTGACTTTATTTAGGGCCCGGTAATCATTACACGTTCTTAAGTCTCCCCCCCCCCCCGCCTCTTTCTTCGGTATGAAGAAAAGTGGGGAGGCGGCTGGTGACTTAGATGGTCTAATGAAGCCATTGGCCAGGTATTGATCCAAGTAGGTCCGTAGATGAGTGTTATTCTTCCTCGGTTAATGTATAAATGCGGCTGCACGGTACTTGTACCCCTGGATGCAGGTCGATCTGGCAGTCGTAAACTCGATGTGGTTGTAGTGTATTAGCTTGCTCCTTTGCGAACACATCCTTGAACTCCTGGTATTCCTCTGGTAAAGTGCCCACCAAGCCTAAACCTGTTATCTTTTCCTGTGAAGCTAACAATGGGCTTCCTTTTGATGTTGTAACAAGAGGCGCATTCCGTGGGAAAGAGTAAGGTTCAAGCTCGCCAATCTATCTTTGGGTTGTGTCTCTAGCCACGGTATCCCAAGAATCAGCTGGAATTAGGGTGCAGCGATAAGGTTGAATCTAATACTTTCTCTGTGGCCATCTTGGCAGATTTAAGGTGATGGTGGAAGTACACTGTGTTACTGGTCCCGAAAGGAGTTGTGTGCCATCCACAGCTGTCACGCTTTCTGCAGTGTCCTTACGGTGGAATGCTAATCCCAAGGTCTTTGTGGTGTTTATGTCCAGGTAGTTCCCATTGGCCCCACTGTCTAGGACAGCCTTGAGGGCATGCATTTGGGTGGGCTGTGAAGGGTCTACCAAAACCACAGGAATACTGAAATGTGAGATCTGAGTGCTCCATTCCTGGCTTGACAGGCCGACCTCTACATCTGCCGGGCGTTGGAGTTTTCCGCTACCGCACCTGTGTCTTCCCTTATGTTATTTAGTACCCCCATTGTCTTCTGTGGGGGTTTAATTGTGCAGTTCCGGAGGAAGTGACCAGATTGGACACAATATAAGCAAAGTTTTTCCTGATGGAGTGGTCCCCTGAGAACGCCCAATTGCATTGGATCCGAGTGTATTTCTGAGGCCTGTCGATGGGATGCTTCCTTTGGTCGGACATACACTGGTCTATGCTCTGATCTGGTTTGGTCGGCTTTGCGATCCTGTAACCGGTGGTCTAGTTGCATAGTTAGGTTGATGTATTCACTGCAATCTTTGGGAGGATTAACTACTTGCGACAAGACATCTTTTAATTCTCCTCTCAGTCCTCAATAAAATAATGTTATTCGTTTCTCCTCTGGCCACCCTGATTCGGCTATTAAGCGATTGAATGTGGCGACATATGAGATAAGATCCTGACCACCCTGTCGCAGAGAGAGTAGCTCATCATCCAGGGCCTGACCTCGAGCCTGATGCGCAAATAGTTTTTCCAGTTCACGCTGAAAACCTGGGTAATTTCTCAGTAAACGGTCATCCCTAAGCACTAACGGGACAGACCAGTCTGCCGCGTGCCCTCCTAAATAGAGGACAAAAGCTACTTTAGCTTGGTCGTTCAGAAAGGTGTCTGGTTTGCTTATGAAATGTAGCCGGTATTGATTCATGAACGCTCCAAATTTCTTGGGATCCCCAGAGAAGCGTTCTGGAGGTGCTAAAGGGATGTTGCCTGGAAGCAATACCTTAACCGGTGTGGCTACAGGTGCCACAGTAGGCTGCCCCTGTGGAACTCCACCTGGTAGGGGTGTTAGACCAGCTTGGGTCTGTAGGAGCTGTCTTGCCAAATCGTCTTTTTTTTGTCCCTTGACTACCAGGCCGCGCCTTAAGGCATTCGTTTCTGAGCGGACAGGATGCACCTCGGCCCTTCCCACACGTGAACGTTGCGCGGAGAATGTTGAGTGTCCAAAATTGTCCGTATTGTCTTTATTTGCCAGTATTTTTGTGAGTGAGTAGCGCTGCGTGTAGAAGCTAGCTGCTGGTAGGTTTGCGCAGCGCCATCAATTCGAGCTCGCCTGGTAATGTCTCCCTTCCCCTTGCAGGAGAAATTATGTGGTATTAGCGCCTCGAGTCCGGGTTCAGCGCTACTGGTGACTTGATGGTTAGGTAAGTATGCACCGCGTAGAGAGAGCGCAGTGAAATAAGTGTCAGCGCTATTGGACTGAGCGCAATTAATGTCTCTTCTTTCTTACAGGGGTTTGTGCGCTCGTGCAACTAACCTGGATTTCAGCGTTGTGGGAAGATTCGGTGAGTATGCGCACCGTTACTGATGTGCGCGTGTTAACGCTGTTGTTCTTTGTTCTTACAGGTGCCGGTGTAGAAGTCCCCTCTTGACTGGAGATAGCTGCAGCGTGGAGTAAGAACCAGGTAAGCTGAATCTGAATGATCCAGAGCGGGTAAGCAGACGTAGGATGATCTGGAGCAGGTAAGCAGGATGATCTGGAGCAGGAGAAGCAGGAAGATCCGGTGCAGGTAAGCAGATGCTGGCTGATCCAGAGCACGGCAAGTGTGTTGCTGATACAACTCACAGTAAGTAAACAACAGGAAGCACTGGAAGAATCTTGGGTCTGTCTTATGTAGCCTGCCACACCCAAACACTAGAGAGCTCATGAGTTATCATGCACTTCCTGTTTGGCAACAGGAAATGGTAACCAGGAAGTTACTACAAACACTAGTAAGGAATGGAAGGAGGGATTTGTTATGGGTTCTTTCGTGTGCCTATGCCAAGCCTCCACCCAGCTTGCCCCAACTACCTGCCTGATACCCATGACAGCAGCCTATGTCTAAACGGCCCTCATGGCAAATGTAGTACACGCACAAATATGTAATGAAATAAAAATGCGAGCAACTTATATCAAATAAGGAGTCTCCTCTCTACTCCCCCCCCCCCCCCTTCACTTAATAGCAGCTTACACCTTATGCTTATGTTATGTGCAAAGAGCTGTGAAAATGCTTCATAAGACACACACCTTTTATTTCCCTAGAAGGCACAGATTGAGGAAGTTAGAAAGGCATTTATCAAACTCCTAACATTTTTTCCAACCCGCATATAAAACATAGAAAAAGTGACATGGAAGTGCTATTTGTTATGCACACATGTTGCTGTGCACTCTGCAAGTCTGAGTGGGCCTGTCAGAGCACATCTATGACTAATTGGGTAAAAGGTCTCAGACCCCATAGTCGGCACAGAGCTTTGCGTGTCCTTCGAGTGGACTACGACCCACAGGGAAAACGGTAGTGTCCCAGCGTTCTGAGAAAAATCCAGATTACCCTGACTAACTGGGATTAATAAAAAAGCAGTTTGCAGAAGAAATGCATTCATGATTTATATTTTAAAATCTATTTACTAAGTGTGTGTGAATGGGACTTAGGAGGTTTATCAGCAGCTGCATAAATAATGCGCTTGCAATGCACTTGCTATACATCTGCCCCTATGTATAGCGCTACATATGCGGGTTTTCCGTCTGTCTTCCCTTTGTCCAGTAGTGTATATATTATTCAAATCCGCCATACTTTTCCTATTTGTCCCCAAAACACACAATTTAATAGTCGGTGATTACATCAATTGCTGATGTGATTGACCCATAACCACAAAGTCACTATCGCCTAGTTTGTTATATGTAGGGTAGAGGTTGCTTAATTTTTTTAAATGGATTTACTATGTGTGTAGGAATGGGCCTTAAGAGGCTTACCAACAACTGCATAAATAATGCATTTGAAAAGCGCTCATGCTACATGTGACGCTACATAATCGCCAATCTTTGGTTTTGCACAGTAGGAATCCCACAAGCCACAATGGAACTTGCCATGTACAGGTTGGGACTATGTTTGCGTTCATTTCCAATTGTTACTAAGCATAATCAGGCTTTTTCATGTCCCATTACAACAGTGAGTTTTGTAGTTCCTGTGTACATGTTGTGTTGTGCTCCTTTGTACAAACATGGTTAATAACGCGCCAAGAATTGTGCTGCTAGTTTTTTTTTCTAGGCTGGAGCAATGAAAGGACCATGATAGCCAGAATACCATTTTGCAGTATGGTGATTTCCCTTTCTAATGTAATGCATTCTGGGAGTTGTTTGTCTGGTTTCCAAGAGAACAGTCTAATGCTTGCAAGTGGTGTGCATTGACAGGCAGTCAAATGGTCACCACAACGTAATTGCAAACAGATGGTCTGATAACACAATGTCTCAGGCTTTTAATAAAACAAACCGCAAATCTCATCAATCTTGGAGCAGGGTATACGTCGGAGTCACTGAGTTGTGTGAAATACCGTAAACTGAATCACCTAAACCGTCAGTGTGTGCATTTAAGGAAAGCAAGGGCATGCCTGCTGCTGTTGTTTAGCAAGGCCAGGCCAGCACAGGCCAGCACCACATACTTGAATTATATTACCTTAAGTATCAACATTTGTTGCTTTTCACTACTCCCCCCCCCCCCCCCACACCCCCCGTCGGCCATGCCTGACTGCACATGCCCCCCTCCTCAGTGCATGCGCTGCAGTGACTTTCTATGCTCCCCGTCCCAGAGGTGGAAGGCCCAGGGGCATAGGATGGGAGGTAGCTTTGCAGGGGAAGCGGACATGGGCAGCACCTGCCAGGTGCTTGCCCATTCGCACTTAGGTGCGCAGGATGGTCCACCAGGCCCTAGGAACAAAAAGGAGTAAGACTACTGGGCAGCCGAGAAGGCTGAAGGTGGCAGGGACAAGTAGCACACTCCTGTCATACAGGAGGTCCCTGCCACTGACGGCTACATCAAAGGCCCTCCTCCCATCCGGAAGGATGGGAGGACACCGGGCCTTTGATCCTTTGATGTAACAAGGAGGGGGCTGCCTGCCCTCAGACCCCTTTTGGGACTACAACAGAGGACTAGGCAGCCCCTCCATTGCTCCCCTTTACACGTGCACTGGCGCTCCGTGCACACAAGACTGCCACTTGTGTAAAAACGGACAAAAAACCTCCCTCCCATAGATAAGCAGTGCCAGGTGTAGGTAGCACCAATAATAAATGACACAATATGACATTTTAACGCTGGGCAAAGGTGGAAAGGTAAAACGAGCACCACTAGAGAAGTCTAAATATCTGGAAATTAAGAAAACAAACTACTAACGCCTCGCAAGAGGCCATGCAAAAAGGTGAAAAATGACGGAGAAATAAAGGAAGCAAATGGATGAATGCGGAAAACTACTAACGCCTCGCAAAAGACTAACCAAAAAATCAGAAAGATTATTAAAATCAAGGAAACAAATGGAGTCAAATAAGGCTATATCTAATTAAAGCTTAATTATTGGGAAAGGATGAAGGGCCTGAACACGCTGACACCTCGCAAAGAGGCAATATAAAAAAGGAAACATTCTGTACAAGAGAAGGATGTCAGTGGCTAATCAAAGAAGGCGAAATATAACAAATACCGGATGGATATAAATTTAAAAAATTTACTTATGCCTGCCAAAAGGCAATTAAAATAAAGGACATATGCCGCATATGAGAAGGAAACAAGTGGCAGAAATTAAACTGGACACGGCTCAAAATAACTAAAAATAAAAACAAAAGACCGGAAAAATGCAAACGCCTCAAGAAAATTTGAAACTAACTGTGATAAAAAAGAAAGCCGGTGGCTAATCATAAGAGTCAACTGGCAATTAAAGTCTGAACTGGCAAATGACACATAAAAGAAGTAACGGAAGATAAACCGGACACGGCTCACATGCCAGGTCCACAGAAAGTCGCAAGCTTTAGTATAAAGGGCCGCAGGGATCAGCCTCGAGTTGGCCCTACGTAGGGTCCCCGCTCACCTGATGCCTTGTTGCCCAAAATTGTTTTTTTTTTTTTTTTTTTTTACACAGCTCTTTACACAATAAAGCTTGTGGCCAAAGTTTTTCCACCTTTCCCGTTTGTCCAGTCTCATTATTATGGTATGGGGGGTATTTGGTAGTTATTGCCATAACTCCACCCACCTTTTCACTCACCTGCACCCCTACCCCGCCACTAAAACATTTCTAGGCTTATGATCGGTGGCTGGGCTATGTTTTCAGACAGTTGGCGGACACTCTTAAACTTTAGATTGCTATCATCGTTGATTGGGCTCGGAGAATTAAGGCCCAGCCACCTAGTAAATGGTTGCGTGCTTATGCCGTGCTTATGAGAGCACTATGCCGGGGGCGGGGGGAAAGCCAACACTTAGCGCATTATATTATCATTTTTTAAAACTGATTCCCCCCCTCCACCAAATCCGCCTATGCTTATTTCACTTGTAATGTTATGTTACATGATAGTTTCTCATTTTATTCTGTGAGGTACTGTTTGTTTGTGCAGGGAGGGCACTTGGTCCACGACTCCATGGTCCACAGATAACATGCCCAGGGCAGAAAGTGGGGCGCGGGTGCATAACGTGTTATGTTACCTGGACTTGTAAAGCGCACGGTCGCCAAAGGGCATCATGGCGTTGGTGAGGAAGTTACCGAGCAGGAAGAACAGTAGTAACCAGAGAGCTAAAATAGAGTTGTTTTCAGGGCTTTCCTGAAAGCCAAATGGTTAGAGGTAGACTTGAGTAGCAGTGGGAGGGTGTTCCACAGCCTGGCCGCAGCAATGGAAAAGGCTCTGCCACTGAGTTTTTCCCGGTTGTACCTAGGGACCACCAAGAGGTTGGTGGTCGAGGAGCGAAGATTGCGTTCCGGGATATATCGGACACATTTGGTTTGAAGAAACTCCGCTCCTAGGCCCTGGATTGCCCAGTGGACAATACACAGTGACTTCAACTTAACTTGCTGGGCCACTGGAAGCCAGTGAAGTTAGCGAAGCACTGGCGAGATATCTGCTCCAAAGGGAGAACCTGTGGCCAGTCTAGCTGCCAGGTTCTGCATGCGTTGGAGACGCTGGAGAAGGCCCACCGGCTGAGCGAGGTACAGGGAGTTGCAATAGTCCAATCGTGAGAGGACTAATGCAGCCACCACAGGAGGGCGAATAGCTTCTGGGATCATAGGGAGGACCCTCTTAAGTACCCTAATCTGGTGGTGGGCGGATTGGCAGACCGCTGAGACCTGATTTGACATGGACAGGGAGGTGGAAAGAATGACCTCTAAGTTCTTTACCTTGTCCACTGGGCAGGGCAGGGGGCCCAATGAAGTAGGCCAAAATGCGGGGGTCCATAGTGATGGGCTGAGAGGACAACCCACCAACATCACCTCCGTTTTATCGCCATTGAGCTTGAGCCAATTGTGATCCATCCAGACACCGACTGCTTTTAGACAGTCATGAAGACAAGCTGAGACCTCAAACGGATCAGGATCATACCGAGGTCTCAGCTTGTAGTCCGTTAGTGTGCTGTGAGCCCTTTGTGGGCTGGTTGTCTGCCTGCTTCTCTTTCCTTGCTGCCTCTGTCCCTCTTGGGCACCTTATTTGGTGGACTTGTAACTGCGAGTGGGGCCCTTTGATCATAGCACCTCCACACCACTCTGCATATTAAACTCTCGCCCCCACACGCAGCCAGTTGTTAATAACTGTTTTCCTGCAATGTCACCTAGTTAAGAAGTGCATGGCCTATCCTGTTCACCAAGGCCCTTCCAACCCCGCTTCTTGTGTATGTATCAAGGGAGGCTTAATTGCACTGCCCCCTGCCTACAGCCCCCACAAGCGCTTAGCTTGTGTCTGTAGTACTTCAATGACCAGCAGTGGGGAAGTGTTAGTCTTGGACTTCAGACATTTTGCCTTCCTTGATGGTATGAATGGCAGATCAGCACATTTTTATCAATTTTTTTTTTACTTTTCTTTTTTCCTCCCCATGCGCATCACAAACAGCGTGTGCTCTCTATCCCACCACTCTACCCCCAATGTGGCTGTCCACCCCCCACCCCCCCTGCAGTGTCCCCTTTCTTCTCTGTGCACTGTGATGCACATTGCACCGTCTTCTAAGAGTTGGAGGGGGTGGGGGGGAATGAAATTCAATAGACACACCAACAGGTCCCCCACCCCCTTTTAATTATTCGGACACTGGCACTTCGGGAAGGTTCACACTAGCTCTGGGTTGCGATCGTGTAGTGTAAACGCCCCATTCAAGGCAAACACCCCATTCAAGGCACCCAGCACTCTCCCCTGCTGCCTACCCACTAATGCCCACTAGTACAGCTCGTCCTCATCTGCTCATTCTGTGCTGCCTCGCAATATACCTTGAGGGTTGGTGGGGGGCGGGTTATGGCGGCATGAGAGAGTAAACATGAAGGCTGTCTGGGGGATGTGTAAAAGCCTTGAGGCTGAAAAGGGGATACATCCATTGAGCTGTTCTGCTGTTCTGCTTTAGCAACCACTCCCCTAAGCAACCCCTTCCCCCAATATGCATGTAACATAAAGGTGGACAAGGAGAGACGGAGGTGCAAAGAGACGGCTGACTTTGAAAGGACTGTTTGGAGTGCTAGCTGTCCAGCCCAGACTCTATCGTGTCCTCAATACCTCGCCACATTTCGCCTTGTGTTGGAGGGGGACTCGGAGCCCTGGCCCCCACAGTAGAAAGCAAGGCCTCGACACATATGAGAGTTTGAGCTAGTGTTGCTCAAGGTGCAGTCAAAGAGCTCCCCTCCCATCTGAAAAGACAGAGTGGGAAAGCACCGGACTGGTCTGTTGTGCAAGAAGGTGCCTGCTTCGGAATGACCATGGTAGGCTAGTGGGGAAGGTGCTAGCCATGCAAGCACCAAGAGCAGGGGTTCGAACCCAGCCACCTTTTGCTAAAATGTCCAAGAGAGTCGTGCAATTCATCTCAGAGGTGCGTTAGTGCATGGGGGCGGGGCACGCCTCATTACACCTTTGCTGCCCATCTTGCCATCTGAAACCTGCCCGTTGACCCCAAAGTGCAGCATTGGGTGCTGGTGTTAGTGCTAGGATACTCGTGAGGGCAGAGATGTCCGAGGACCTAGCAGTAGCATAGTAGGATTGGGGTGGCCTCGGAGAGTGGTGTGGAGGTATGGTTACTGGCATTGGAGGTGTGCTGTTATTTCCAACATTACGTGCATCCTCCGTGCTTTCTGTGGTCCCAGACTGGGAATTGACCTGGGCTGTTGCCCTTTGTTCTCCCATTAAGTAATATAAGATCCAAATCCCTGAGGAATTGGACCCACTGCCTGCCTTTACTATTACCTTTTTTTTTTTTTATTATTTTTTTTATTTTTTTATTTTTTGTAACACAACCTCCCTCATCGATGTTCTGGAAGGGGGCATGCTTTTCATGAACTATGCAGCGGGCATTAAGGTTGCCACCCAACAGGAGGATTTTGTTGCAAGGCATATCTACCCATTCCGCAAATGACTCCTCTAAATATTCGTACATAGTTTCAAGGCAAGATGTATCTGAGGCGGGGAGGATATCGATGTTCACTCTTAGCACATTGTTTCTCCGTCTTCTCAATGTTAACTCTACCACCTGGACATTTGTGTGGGTAGTTGACATAGCAATACTGCGAGACTCAAGTTTTTGGCTGACCCCAATAATGAGGCCCCATATGGTCTACCATGTGAACCTTTGTCTGCCATTACTTGGTACAGATGATGACCATCAAAATATACAGCTGAATCTAACCTCAATTCTTGTAGCAAGAACACATCGTACTTGGTAAGCTTTGGCATAGAACCTTTGCTATCCAGAAAGTGTCAATAACCCCTAGTAGTCTAGCTTACAACGCTGTTAATTTGTTTAATACCAGCCAACTGTTTTATTGATTAACCTAAATCACAAGTTTTAAATGCCCCTTGCGCAGTCTCATTCATGGGGTTATCAGGCAAGCACCCAATTGCTATATACTGGGATGGATGCTTGTTTCTGTATGCCACCGGTGGATTAAATACCTTGTTCACAAAATTAAGTGTGAGGATGCGGCTTAGCCTTAACTGTCTTGCCATGCTGTTTACAACAAACTGAGCTTATAACTCAGGGAAGGAAGGATAGCTCAGGGGCAACACGTTTGCCTTGGAAGCATGGCAACGCGGCGCAACACATGTTCAAATCCCCATCCCGTGCTTGGTGACCAATCGCTGATATTAAGCGTGTTTATAAATTAACAATACAATGAATAAATGACCCAGTTTCAAAATTATTCCTGCACACGTACAGAGCAGCGATGCCACAGCAGGAGAGGCCAATTCAAGACCCAATCTGTAGAGCTATCCCATTTAGGGAGTTCTATGTGTAAAAGCTCCTTACTACTAATTGTGGATAGCCAGGGGATGTTTTTCCACATAGCTAATAAAAATTATCGATTTAAGATATGGGCTGTCTACCGTGGGGGTTATCTCTTCTATCTTTACCAAATTATCCAACATCAATTCGGGGGTATGTATCCAACTTGAGTTAGTCACTTACTGCTTGGCCCCCCACCCAACCCCCTGACAATAAAGGATTCATGAAAAAAGGCCTGTCGTCAAGCACATTCACAGCCTTATAATCTTTCAATGTACGTTCCCCACGTAACGCGGAATTATGAAGATGAGGGGCAGCCGTTTCCTATGCTCTCTGATTTGAAAGAGGATCCAGTCTACTCTTAAAAATTGGCAACAGACCCAGTGCGCTTAACTGAGTTGAGTCAGATTCATATTTAGATGGATTGTGTTCCTTGTCCCGTACACTCATGGTACTAGAGTGTATCCATTTATCTAATGGCCCTCTCAGCATCACTTGTCTCACTGATCCAGCACCCTGTACTTTAATAAATGTAGTCCGTTGAGAATTAGGTGAAAAAGCTTCATGCTCAGGTCGCCGTAGAGCCAATGGACTAATGACCATGTCTGTGAATGCCACTCGCTTAATGAATTTGGAGGTTTTACAGACTGCTGGATGTTTACTGCGCCTTTTATTCAATAGAATTGGTGGAATTTTCACCAAGAAGATTTCGTTGCATAAGGCTTCCTTCACGTCTTCCTCAGTACAGGCAGCAATGCTTAATAAGTCTTGTGAAGGAGCCAAGAAAACCGGAAGACCAATCCTTGATACTTTGTGTCTAACACATGAATAATGCAGTCTGTAGTACTTGTGTTTCCATGTGTATTATTTTCGGCACAAATCGCATCATCCTTCTGTTTTCACTACCCCTTCCGCTCCTCAAAGTCTACCGTCGGGTGCATGTTCGAGTCTGGATTGCAGGCTAAGATGATATCCACCACCTTTGCCGTGATAGTCTTTAATTTGTGTTGTTTTGCAGCCATATTGGTACAGAGAGTGAATAAGTAGTCTATTTTTGATGAAAAAGTGTTAGATACAGTGGTAGGGTTGTCTAAAAAAGAAACGTTCTTAGCTGGTATCAATACGTCCTCCTCAGTCGCTTTCTTCCCCAGAGGATTCCGAACTGGAGACCAGAGCTTCCAAATCAGGGCTGCCTGACAAAGATGTACCAGTGATATTATCATAGTTTTATTGAAGTAGGCCCCAATAAATTCTGTTTCTTTAGGTTAAGACCTAGATTGTGCAAAGAACTGTTATCAATGGTAGGTGACGAGCAAGAAATATAATTCAGTCACCTGTAGGCTTGACAGGCAGAAGTTGTTTAGATTGTATTTCTACCGCCAGTAAGGTAGAGGGTTACAACATGAAAAAAGACTGACATTTTTGGCTCCGATGCCAATGTAATATCTGGGATAACTGTTTTTGTCTTTTTTTATCTTTCTTTGAGCGTGGTACATCCATGTGTCCCGTCTGAGTGTTTCGCTGGACTCCGGGTAGGTTTGCCAGCCATTAATGTTCCGCTACACAGGCCGGCTCTCTGCTGACAAATGGTTTTCATACGAACTAATCAAGAAAAAACCAAGAGGTGGTTGTACAACGAAATAATACTGCAGGAATTTACTGTGACGAGAGTTAGTAATATAAGTCCATACATGCAGGGCGTTGGGTGGGGGAAATGTGTCACCACAAACTGAGCCGTTCCTCAGCAGCCAGCTCGGCCACAAAAAAGAGTTGGATGACCAAGAATTCCCAGACCCCCGAACACCAAGGCGCTCGTGCACACTACAATTTTTAATGATTTATAAGTGCCCAAAAATACTACCACTTTTCCGAGTGTTAATATTCATTCACCATACTCACCATCAGTTAATTAATGATGATTTAGTAGTGGCAGGGTGCTAGCTGAATGCAAGATGACAGAGTGGTAGTGCCGGTGGAAGAAGCCGAATCACTCTCACCACCGAAGTGTTTCTTCAGTGATGATGCATCTCTGATCACTTGTGCCTGTCCAAAGAGCCTCCCCAATGAAGGGAGGGCCCCGCAGTCACTGTGCACAAATGGGTGGGCACTGGGAATTTTAGTGGGAGCTGAGGCCATGATATGAGTAACGGAATAATCTTGTCACCACCACTAAAGCCCCTCCCACCTTAGCACCAGCAACACCCGGAGCCCGAAGGCCTCTGCTCTCCTAGTACTGTTCCACTCGTTTCTTCCTTGTACTCAGGGTCGTCCAGATATGACAAATTCCACAGGGAACAGCCTGCAGCGCTCTCTGCACTGCCATCGGAGAACCCACACAGGGAAACCTCCATTCACAGTGCACAGAGAGCGGCACACTTCACATCGGACGCCAATCCGATCAACAATGCCGGGGCGCAGGCTAGAGGAGAGGACCTTGCAGCGTCCCTGGCACGTCACCAGCTCCCTCTCGTATTGCAATACACGGATGGTAAAGCTGCACCAACCTCTAGCCTACATTGGCCGCTTCTGACAAAACCGAGTTTGAAAGCAGGACTAGAATATGCCGTTACTCCCTATCTGTACTGCAATACAATAGTTTCAGCTTATAGGTGACACAAACAGTTAATAGCCCAAACAAAAATGAATGATTGGCTGACCGGTTGCATAGTGCAGCTTTGAGTCAGCCACCTTGGCAATGCTTGAAGTATGCAGCCGGACACCCACCGTGGCAGAGTAATGCAATGTCTCTTCTAGGGTTTGGAAGTGACATCAACAAAACGAACATTTTGGCATAAATATGCAACCTGTTATTATGCTGGTAAGTGTAGAAGAAAGCAGATGTTCATGGAAATCATGACATAACTGGAATGTGAAGGTTTCTGTTTTCAAACCCTATTCGGGATGAAATGAGTGTTCTGACTGAATCCAATGTTCCTTTTGCAAGGTTTAGAAGCTGTGGATGCCTGCATCAGCAAAATGATGGCAGACCACAGACGAAAACCAAACAATTAATGGAGGTGACAGTAGTCGAGCAGTTAGAAAAAGGATGTCATTGGATGAAATCCATCAAAAGCAAAAAGAATACGACAACATGCAGAGGCTTGTGCAAGACAAATGGCTCGAAGATTTTAAGTGGGTTGTTTTTGAGGCAGAGGAAACTGGTCATGATCCGGAGACTTGTCCAAAAAAGATTGCAGTTTTGTACTGTAGTGTTTGTAGGAAGTATCCTAATTTGTATGTTGGGATTACCGAAAAATGTAAGCAAGATTTAGATATGGCATAACAAAAGCAAATCTCATGAAAAATGCATATTACATGCTGCTGCACTAGAAAAGCCCAAACTGACCTGCATAGTCAAATCTGTTAAAAAAAAATAAATGCATGTAAAAAATATTGAGCATTTCAATATCCTTTTAAATATGGCTTACTATGTTGCCACCGAAGGAGAGGCTTTTGCTAAATTCCCCAAACTCTGCAAACTCCAAAAGAAGAATCCAGATTAGATCATGTAAAACTACATTCATGATCATGCATGTCGCGACAGGCAATTTCGAGTGCATGGAAAAAATGCTAGGTTCCTCAGTGGTCTCAGAAAGATCAACTGAGAGATGAGTTCTTGTTCAAGATTCCTTTATATGCAATATGTTTCTGAAACAATCCTTGTTACACAGCTGTGCAACATTGTGGGCATGAAAAGCTCTATTACATCCGGAGTGAAGGATGCAGTATTGAGTAGTCTACAAAGTGAGGGCTTATCAGTGGATAGTCTTGGTAAGAAATGCATTGGCATTAAAACAGATGGCGCTGTGAATTTAGGAGGTAAATCTGGAGGTGTGAAGCAGTTACTCAATGAGATGTCTGCAAACCAGGGATGACATAACCGTGCTCATATTGCAGTTGTGCACTGTGTGCCTTACAATCTAGAACTTGAAGTCTGTGATAAGAAGGGCAGCTCGTATTTAATCAGGTTTGAAGAGGTACTGAAGGGATGTTTTAAACTGTATTATTATTCACCAAAGTGTAGAAGGGAACTTAAAGAGATGGCAAACAACCTTGACAAGCAACTGAAACATTTTGGTGGATTACAACAGATTAGATGGGTGGCAAGTCGGCACAGAGTGCTAACTGCTGTCAAGACCAACTGGGAGCCTACAGTAGTATACCTTGAGCACCTAGCAACTGGCAAAGACGAATATACTAAAAAGGTCATGGGGGTTGCTCCATGATTTGAAATCTGAGTCATTTCTTTATTTCTTACACTTTATGATATACTTTACTATGCTACTTCAGCAAGTATCAAAGACGTTCCAGCTGGAAGACAGCCTCATTTGTGAATTAGCACAGAGAATTGAGGTCCTTCTGCAGAAACTTCTACACAGGAAGGCAAGGCTAGGGAAGGCACTTAAAGAGTTTAATACAATCTTTAAAGATAACCATGTTGAAGGGCTCTCGCTGCTACCATCATTAAAGCCTGTCAGGAAAGGCCCAGTTAATGTTAAAGAAGCCACTATTGACTTGCTAGATAATGCTAGATCCTTTAAACAAAAAATGCTTTCTCAAGCATATCCGTGGCAAACCCCATTCCTTGTTCACCATTTTTGATTTTACTTTGTGGCCAGACAATGTTGATCAGATATCAAGTTTTAGGGATGAAGAGTTTGAAAAACGTATTCGGTACTATTCAAAGACCTTGTCTGATGAGGAAATGCAGTGTGCTCCAGGAGAGTGGCTGGATTTCAAACTTCATGTGTTTCTTCGTAGAACACAGAAGCCTGTATCTATTTACTGAACTGTTTAAGGACTGCCTAGAAGAAATTAAACATGTTCTTACAATTTTGGAAATAATGCTCTGTATCGGCCCTGCCGCAACCTGTGAGCGATGATTTAGCAGCATGAACAGGTAAAAAAATTAGCTGCATACCTGCATAAAGGCAGATACGTTATCTGCATTAACGAGGATTCAAGTGGATGGGCCAGACATTGAAGGATTTGAGCCGAACCAAGCAGTACTGCGTTGGCTCGCCTCAAACGGGGGAGAAAGACACATTATGGGCCATAAGCGACCAGGGCTAAGAAGCAAAAAAGCAGGCGAAGTAGGTTTGTCAGAAGATGGCAACTAGTTGTTTGAAATGTTATGCAAGTCCAGAATTTAAAACTAATTTAAGCCTGCCACTCTTTCCCATCATTAAGTTACCAAACCTGCAGGTCTACTGGAATTTTAAAGAATTTGAGGCCTGACCGTGGAAACCCTCCTTCCCTGACACAAGATCTTGGTGTCCCTATGTCAACCAAAATGGAAAACGGCCTATCCCCTATTGCCACCCCCACTGGGGGGTTCCTCTTCCAGGTCGGGAGTTACTGATGGCACTGAACATATCAAGCTACTCTGTGGGCTGCCTTTTTGGGGGTAAACGCTCATCCTTGTTCCCGTAAAGGGGTTCGCTCCCATTGCTGTCACACCCCCTGTCGTGGGTACTGGAGTTTGTGGCAATATTCTCCTGCCCCACTGTCCGGACTGTTGTGTTTGCATTTGTAATGGCTTCAGTGATTATGGTGGTTGTAGCTGCTGTATCTGGGGCGTTTGCTGCTGTGGTGTTTGGTGCATCTGCGGCTGCTTCCGTGGTTGGGCTTTATGTTGCGGTCATGGTCGCTGTTGCATAAATTGAAATGTGCCATGCTGTTGCTGTGACTGTGCAGAATATTGCGGGGGGAAAATACAGGCCCCTTCTTGGGCTGGGTTGCTGCCAACCTTCGTTCATTGCCCCTCTGCTCCTACAAGCCTGTGCTTAATGCCTGATCCTCCCACATGTCCAACACTATGCTTCCAAACCGCCTAAAACATCCAAATTGCGGTGTCATCCCACGAAAACCTCCTCCAAACCCATATCCTCTTCCCCCCCACCCCCTCCTCAGTGTGGAACACCCACCCCTGGGGTAATAGTTACTTTCTCATCTTCCTCCTCCCAAATAACTGCTCGCCCCAACATTTATTTTGCACCAATTTAGCTTCCTCCCTTAGTCTGTCCTCTACTTTGTTCCTCTCCTTTTCTTGTTTCATTCGTCAATAATGGACAATATTCAACTGTATCTTGGGCCATTGTTTCATCTCGATCCCTACAATTTCCTTTATCTGTTTCTGCACTTCTTTGGGAAACCATGGCATAAAATGTGATTAGAAAAGGGTGTATTTTTGGCCCATCTCCCTTGTTTCTAAACGCCACTTCTCTTCTATTTCTTGTATATATGCCGCTAGATCCTCCTCTATTCCCATTTTGCATGTCCTAATCACACTCGTCTAACGTGTCTTAGTATTGCCAAACATCCGTTCTGCAATTGTTAAATAGCAAACCATCATTTGTGTTATTTTGTGACGTCACATCAGGATAACCTGCCCTTTTCCATACATCAGCTCGCTGTTCTTCCAGTATCGAAGTAAGTAAACTGTTCATGTCCCCTACCGCCAGTGTCATTCCTGTTTTTTTTTTTTTTGCTGCTCATGAACCCACTTTCCTGCGTTCAACGGTGTTAAGTTAGCCATTACGTGTCGATTTGAGGCCAAGGTATATACTGAGCCATCCCTCTCACCTTTGGGAGCAAGAGTAACTGCGTCATCCCTGCCTTGCGTACAGGTGCAACTGTACCTTTCATCCATTTTGATGTTACCGCAATGACTTGTTTGTCGACCTGGCAAATTCCTTTATCTGTTTACATATGGTGTTTACCTTCCTGAATTCATTGGGAGGAATTCTGGAGGAATGAGCCCCTGCTCCGTAATAGCTTGTCATCCTGCAAATCTATTAGTGGGTACTCTAGTGTTTTTTGGGCACACTTGTTTGAGGCGCTTGTGTCGCTTCCTCGTCTTCCCACTCCTCTTCCTCTCTACCTCTTCTAGCATTTTGTTGCTGATGGCTCCAAGACCTTCCCTCGCATACAGCCCCCTTCTCCTCTATTATGTTTCTGCTGACGCTCCCTCATGCTCTTCTCTGTCCTCTGTCACCCTTGTACTAATGCTCGCATTAACCTCCCTCCTGTACTCTTCTCTTCTCTCATCATCCTCTTTCCATGTCCTTCACGTTGTCATTGTCAGTTCCCTGTCTGTCCGTTTTGAATACTGTCTTCCCACCCATTTGTCTGGTGTGGCTGTTGCTCCTGGCTCCCCTCCCTTTATGCTTTTCATCTCGTCTTTTACTTTTCTTAGCTGCGCTTCTAATCTGCACATTTTATCATGTTCTACTTGTGATGCTAATGGGGCTTTTGTGCCCCTTTTTTGTTTTTCCTTTTCCTTAATATTACCTTCAACCTTGGGACACACATCGGGTATTATGTAACCTGTAGTAGCTTGCAGCAGTTATAATCCTGGCATGCTTGAGAACGGAGCACATGGTTAAGGGGGAGGAGGCGATGTGGGCTGCACACACTCTAAATTGTCTCTTCTACCTATACCTTCTTTTTTAATCTGTTCTTCCTCAAACATATTTCATACGTCGAGTATGCTTTGTCTGCTCTGTACTTTCTTTCCCATTGTGTGTGGCATGTAAGTATATGTGCATATGTTGCAGCAGATGCTTCGAATGTGTCCCTTCTTGAGGCCCTGGCTGGACCATTTTGCCAGCTGTGTCTTTGAACCATTTTACACAATATTTAATGATCTTTTCCTTCTACTGAGGAAGCAACTTACACAAATGAGCAATGGGGCTGTCTGACATAATAGAAAAACCTCAACTTTTTTTGGAAACTTTCTTGGTTTGGAGCGTTGCATAGTTCAATTGCAGGTGACATATAAGCTATTAGTAAATATAAAGACGCGTACATAGACTTTGCTTTTAAGGGGACAACAAAGAGCAATGTGAACAATGATATACATAAGTAAGGGTGGAACCCCAATAGAAAGGGCAATGGTAGCATGACGGGGATCCAAATGTAGGCCTTATTCAGTCTGTTTGAGGGTCATCACGTGTGCTTGCCAGGTAAGTTTTGAAGGGCTGCATATGTCTTTTTTTGGGGGGGGGGGTTCATCACTGGCTGCAAAGTGGCCTATTGTTCAGTGTCACTGGCTCATGCAGCAGCCCGCAGCTATTGGTCAATTGATGGTATAGTGGGCTTTGATCATTGCAACAACAAACATCGCATTGCAAGTAGCAAGCATAGATTCACCAGTTTTCGCCCAGGCCCCCATCCGATCATCAAAGACATGGAAAGGGCCTTTCATGGCGGTGGCATCTAACCTGCCACCAGTCATGTCAGTGACTATAGTACAGGCATACTTCCAGTAACCATCTAGCTTGGAGCAACTCCACACCATGTGGGAGTACCCAGCGTCGTCCACCCCACACCTAAGACAGCAGCCTGCGATTGTTTGGAAATGTAGTTTGTCGAGCCAGTGTATAATGGTATGTGTGCAGGAATTTGAGTTGTATTCGGCAGAACCAGGAGTTATAGGAGACATCTTGGGTTTGTGCACACATCACTACAGGTTTCATCTGTGAAATCATCAAGATTCCCATCTATTGCCTATTTTGATCGGAGAATTAGATTGTTCAAAGATAAACCATGCCCGGGTAACCATAAGCATCCATAATGTACCCAAGTAAGGAATTGTTCTCAGGTTCCACTGCAAAACCCTCCAACTGCCCCTTTAACACTTTGCGAACGGCAATATATTGAAGCCAGTGCGAAGACTTATATTGCATGAGTGCAGGGATGTCATCGGCAGATATAAAGTTTGCATCTAGAAACATGTTCCCCAGTGTACTAAATCCATTTAGAGTCCATCGCCACTCAATAGCCACATAACTTGGATATTGCCATCGAAACACCTGAGATTGAGTATCTGGGCGACTTGATGGATGCCTCTATTATGGTAACCCCTCCAGTATTGACCCTCGGACCCCATTTGATGAATGTCCTACTATAGCTTTAGCCTTTGGCAGTACTCGGGCGGTTAATGGTGATCTAAATGTTGGGGCTGAAATGGACACGGATACATCTGTTTATTCTAATAAATCTATAGAAGCAATTTCAGGTACTATGCTGCAACCAGATACGAATGATATGAGCTTGGCTAGCATGTCTTCAAATGACAGGTTAGCTTTAACTACTCTAGTTGCGAAGTGTGAGAAAATAGAAATAAAAAAGGATCTACAATCCATTCTTCTTCACAGAAGCATTAATAGAGCTCGAAAATCAGACCAAAGCTGTAATACAGTGCTATCTGGATATTATCCACCAGCACCCTGGCCTTCCCTTGTTGCTCCAATCACTCGGAGCACTAACGTCATTGGCTCTAATTTTGGGCCACCTTTTTTGTCAAAACGAGCAATGGCCAAAAAGAAAGCTAGACCTGTCTCTCAAGCTGTCATGTATGCAAGGAGAACAAAATCAAGGAAAAATGCATGCATAGCTTCTAATCAAAGTGTATCCTTAATACTGCCCTATATGGATGCTCCTCCAAGTGATGCTAACTCTGCTTCCGCTAACTCTGCTTCCGCTAACTCTGCTTCCGCTAACTCTGCTTCCGCTAACTCTGCTTCCGCTAACTCTGCTTCCGCTAACTCTGCTTCCGCTAACTCTGCTTCCGCTAATGAAATAGTCCAGTCCTTGTCTGTGCCTTCAGATCCTACCCTCGTGGATAATGGGGTTGTGGAATCACCGCTGGATCCTCCTGTAAGTACTGGTTCTCATGGCAATAGCATTCAAAATTCCTCGATGGTGCCAATAAGTATACAATCGAGCAGTATTTCTAATATTCCTGATAAGGTTGTGCAAACCACATTATTAGATCATTGGGTCGCTCCGTCCCATCCCTCCTCCTTGCTCACTGCTATCCCTTCTTCTCTCTCCTCTAAAGCCTCTACTATAAAAGCATTACAACTCAACCTGTATTTAGTAAAGATTACATTCCTCCCCTGAATAGATATGGGGTACTTAGCATATATCATGCACTGGCTACACTACGAGTGATTTTTATTGGATCCCATTAAAATTGTTGTCCAGATGTATATCGAAAATATGGTTTTGTTGATGCCACGCTTGATTATGTTCTGAAATATGAGACCGAGCTTTATAGGCTGGGTTTTAAATGTAAGATTGTTTATATATCATCTGATAAACATAGTGTGTCTGGCAACAGTTCACGGAATCATATAATGGTTACTTCATGTTCTATATACTCAGTATGTGAAAAAGGAAATAATGGGGAAACTGGTTCACCCTGAGACGGTTGGCTATATGACATCCAATTCTGCCAAAGCACCTCTATCGGTACTACCATCAATGGGACAGTATGTAGCATCGGCTGGTGACTCTGGGAACGGTGATAGATTGGATCCCAGAAATTGATGCTGGCAATGGTTGCCTGCTGCCTTTTTAAATCTCGTTTTCGCTCATCGCAGCGATGACAGTAATGTCTTATGCGTAGTGTTTTGCTCACCTGTTCGAAACGGATGGTCTGTGGTCTGAAATGGACCTGTTTGCTATTCTAGTCCTGCAGGAAACATGGTTTACTGAGACCCTGTATCTTGCTGGCCGTAATACGATCCAGAAAGTAGCCACCAAAGGGTTACTTGGAAGTCCCAATGGTGGACTTCTGTGCGGCACCTTTGGCAGATTACTGAGCTTCCTGGCTCGACTGACTTGTATTAGGGGTTAAAATATCTTATGCTGAGAACCTTTATTTTGATCAATAAATATGACCCTCCTAATTGCATAGCCACTTCTTCACCTGTGAGACAAAAGGTACTTAAACCCCAAGCACACCAATGTAGTGCTTTGCTGAAGCCATATGGGGCTATGAGTTTAAACGGTCTATGTGCAAGTGATACTACGCGTGCATATACCCGAATTTGTGGGAGGAGCACCTCCACAATAGACTTTGACAAAGAGATAGTCTATCAACCAGGGCTAACACTGGTGGATGACATGGCAATTTTGTCTAGAGAAGAAAGCTACCATTTACTGCTGTGTGTTCTTTTTAGTGCTCTTCCGACTGATGCACCATCTGGGCAGTATGACCTAAATGGTGACATATTTAACTATAGCCGTAACCAAATTCTATGGAACCCCTAGAACTTGGGAACAGGTCAAGAGGCATCGATAAGTCTATTACCACGATTCATCGACATCTCTTCGGACGCTGTAACTATTCTTCATTCGCCTATTGCTGAATCCTTTTCCACATTAATCATAGTTATTAGCAAATGCATTAAGAAACAAAGGCCGTATAAAAGTCCATATGAATGCTGCAGTAAATCCATAACTAAACAAATCGATTTTGTTTGCCCAAACCTTACTGCCCCACCCACTGGGGGGCCTGTCCCACAATTTTTAGGGGCCCCCAATTCCAAATGGAGGGGGGGGGGGCGGTGTACGTCACGCAGCCGTTTGTAGGAGGCCCAGGGAGGCCTGCATGAGGTGCCCCTGCCACCCATTTGGGGTGAGGGGGAGAGGGCCCCCAAAAACTGTGGGATAGGCCCCCAGTGGGTGGGGCAGTAAAGTATGATCAGCCATCTGCCCCCAGGGTTTATCAGATATGTGCCCCTATGCTTTGGGGGCTGGGGGAGAGGGCTACTTACTGTAAGCAGCCCCCCTCCCTTGTCACAATCGTATCCCTGGTGGTCTAGTGGGCAATGCTGTCACAAAGGGTGTCATTGGAAAGGGGGGAATCTCCCCTTTCCAACGACGCCTCCCTCGATCTCCGGCTTGAAATATAGCCGGAGATCGTGGGAAAGAAAGGTGAACACTCACCTTCTATTTTCACCGCAGCAGCCCGAAATGGCTGCTGCAGTGAAAATTACTTTCACTTTCACGTCGGCGTGCTTTACGCACGCCGACGTGAAACTGAAGGTAATCCAGCCCCCTGGCAGTGAGGGGGGACCTCCCCCTCACATAGCCCGGGGGTTGATTACTGTTTTGAGCGATCCCTGCTTTGCAGGGATCGCTCAAAACAAGGTGCCAAAAAGGACGAGCTATCTTGTCCTTGGCACTATGGAGGTAATGTCAAGGGTGAGATATCTCGTCCTTGGCACTTAAGGGGTTAATGAGCCCATAAACTGGTGGATTTTGCTAATCAACGAGTGGGCTTAACCCAGGGGTCTTGCAGGGTCAGTTGAGCCGGTCTCAGCGGCACTTAGTAAGATTGTGGTGGTTACAAATGGCATTTTCCTTTTCTCAATCTGCTTTTTCCATTTGGATGTGGGTACAGGTGCAGGGGCAGGGGTTGCTGATATGGTGGGTGTTAAAATAATTGGTAGGCTGACCAGGGTATTAGTAGGGGGGAGGGGGATCGTGAGCTGTTTTTTTGAAATTAGGTTTCAGGTTGCCAGGGTGGGGGGGAGAGGGCACTGGGCAGGTCCACTTCTGCTTTTTCTCAGGGGTACCTGCTGGTCTCCGATGGTCCCTATTGGGCTCTGTTAGTGTGGACTTAGCACGCCCCTACCCTTCCCCCCTGCATTAGCTCTCACCTGGTCTCGCTTTATCTGCTGCTCGATCCATACAAGCACTGCACCCCCAGTCTCTTGTGGGTCATCTGCGCCCTTAAAAGCCTCCTCCGATACTTCAGATGTTGATGAAAGTAGTTGGAAGGAAAGACCGCTCCTAGCTGCAGTTCAGGTGGGATTTTCAGGTGTGTCTTATGGGAAAGCGGGGAACCCCCTGCAGATGCGAACATCCGTGCCCTTTCCCCCGTGGGCTTTGCCCTTGTGGGGGGATTGATGCATGTTTTAACAATCCAGGAAGGGGTTGCGGCTCCACAGCCTAGCAGTGGCAGCAACAGAACTCCAAGCAGAGACTCAGTCCTGCAGGCACAGACCTCCATGCCCTTTCCCCCGCGGGCTTGGAGTTGATGTGAACCAGTGGGGAAAACTGCAGTACATGGTCGAATCCCTGAACAAAAGTGAAATGCTTTTTTTGCTTGAAGCAGTCTTCTTAGTGATGCAGAAAAACACATATTGTTACCCATTTCTAGGAGCTGAATAGTTTTAAAATTGATGGTTTTTCTGGCCTTCAGGCTTTTGGGTGTTGGGGGCGGTGGGGGGCCAGGGGAGGGGAAGGGGTCTTGCTAGATGTCATGTTGTGGAGATGACAGTTGATGGGTATGTGTGGACTGGCTTGGGGTGTTCGATTGGTTTTTACTCTTCACAGCAATGGTGATAAGGGTATGTTTAGTATTCTTGCCGTTATATTTTGTGCTAGGCGCATAAATACTATTGTGAGCATTATTTTCTCACAGATCACATGCTCAAGTTGAAGACTGACGAGATCCGGACTGGGGATTCAATTTATGGAATGGAATGGATGCAATTACTGTATAACTCTTCAGAAGCCGCAGTCCTGACTAATAAAATAGTGTCCAGGAAGATTACACCCATGCGGGGCACCAGACAAGGATCCCCGTTACAGCCTATGCTATTCACGCCGGTAATGGAGCCATTAGCCTGTTATATTAGAGAGTACCAAAGCCACAGGGGGATAAAGCTATACTCCTCGATTAATATAATATTGCTGTATGCATGTGACGGCTGCTGTATAGAAGGCATCCACAACGGAGCCTAAATCCAATAATGGAAGACATTCAAGCCTATGGGGGGGACTATCGGGCTGAAGATGAACTGGGACAAGTTAGAGCTGCTAGCTCTAACCCCGAGCACCAAGCGGGAGATGTGCATACAAACCGTAGATGGAAGGAGGATAACATTAAATATTTAGGGATAGTTGTATCCATGAGAACCTTTATCCTATATCAAGATTAACATTAGTAAAACCTTTGACAGCTGTGGCGGGTCAGAAGATGGACGTGGATACTGTGATGCCATTTCATGCGATATTAAACCATAATCAAAAGGCCCATCTTTCCCTATTGCTATTGGGTATTCCCTGCCTATATAAATACCTACTATGGTGCTATGTCAGTCGGTTACCAAAAAAAAAAGACTTAAGTCCACTGTCAAAAACCAATACTAACTGACCAAACCAGGGGGGCGTGGCTAACTGGCCATGGAATAGGTCCTGTCTGAGGAGCTGCTCCTGAAGATCCGACACTGATCCGTTTTGTGCACAGAAAAACGACCTATGGCATCCACAAATGACGGCAAGGACGTCGGAATGGGGACTCTGCACTGACCTGAAATATTGTAGCAATGGAAATGCCCAATCAAGAAATAATGAGCTTTTTGTTCGGTGGCTGTGCGGCGTTATTGGGATCCAAAATGGCAGCTGACATAGGATTTTGATTAGGCAGAGAAGAAGCTCTCACCCTGATCCGAGTGGCGGGCTGCGGAGAATGGCAGAACAGTCGGCGGCGGGTGGAGGCGGGTGCTCTCTGCGCCGAGCCTCCGCTGCAAAATACATCGTAATAGCGCGAGCGCGGCGCTCAACACTGTGGGCAGGACGCTCGCGAGGTGAGGGTGCCGGTGGCCGGCAGCTGGGAGACCGAGGCGGTCCAGGCAAGGACGGTGGAGCGTTGCGCGAGCTGACTGGCACCTACAGGTGGCTGATAGACCCGGTGCGGTCTGTACAGAGTGCCTCAGCTGGGAAGCGCACAGCTGATGGGCGGGAGTCGGGCGAAAGGCTACATTGTTGCGGGGCAGCGGAGGATCCGCGCTGCCTGAGAAACCAGTGCGGATTCAGGATTGTGATGCTCCTGAGCCTGGCGAGCTGAGAGGGGTCGAAACCCATGCTGCTGCCAGCCGTGGGGAAGACACTGCAGCCCTTAAGACCAAAGGGCAATAAAAACAGTGGATAGAGGTGCGCAGCATACGTTTGCTGCAGGCTGATAACAGTAAAGGCCTTCTGATGATGTAACAGAGAGGATCACTGCCCTGAGTGTTTAATTTATATCAAAGTGGGTACGAAGGCACAAGTGGAGGTGCTGGCCTGAGGCAAGGTGAGAAGCACATATCAAAGGGGGCTGCCTGGGACCCCTGGGTTGCACTGTGCGTGTGGGACAGCGCATTGAACAGAAGGACAGGGGAGCATAATCAATAGGGGTGCCTGCTGGGCGGAACATGGACACCGCTAACAAACCCACGCTGCCGGGAATGGTGAACTCTGGGACCCAACAGACGGAACCTTAAGCCACGGGTTGCCACTGGGGTGAATCTGAGAGGGACTGCTGTGGATGCAGATGGCGGAGTGCAGCATGCAAAGAGCCTGGTAAACAGGTGACCTCTAAGACGCAATAAGACTCTCTGAACCATGGGAGGATGCAACCCACTCTAGGACTAGCCCGGCAAACACAAGTCTACGTTGGGGCCGCTCTGTGATAATAGCCTCAGACCCGACGAGATACACTGGTGACTTATCAACCCTGAGAAGTAGGATCAACACACCCAAGACCAAGCAACCTCGAGAGCACAACTGAGGCCACAAGATGACCGGACGAGGGGCCATAAGCAAGAATAAGAATAAACAATCTACAATGGAGGCATTTGCCAAAACACAACAGTCTCCTGCGGCCATAGCACCCAAAGGCTTGACCGCACCAGTGGAGAGCATCGTAGGCACTGACAATCACCAAATACTAGCGGCCATCACAGAGTTGAAAGACTCATGGGGGACAACTATGTCGGACCTGCGCACTTCACTGGAGGCTAAAATAGACGCAGTGGGCATAGAAGTCACCCTACTAAGGCAAGATGTTGGGGCGTTGGTGGAGAGAACGAGCAGCCTGGAGAGCGCAGTGCAAATCAACACGGACACTAGCACTAACAACACAAAGGAGGTTCATGTGCTGAAGCAACAGGTAGCTAACCTAGAGAACCGGGCGGAGGAAGCGGAAGGGAGAGCGGAATAACATCCGCGTGGTCGGCCTGCCGGAAGGGGAGGAAGGACAAGACCCGACGGACTACGTTGAGAACATACTTCTACAAGAAATAGGGGCTGAAAAACTCTCGCAAGGATTCGCGGTGGAGCGTGCGCACAGAGCTCTGAGGAAGCCGAAGCCTGTGGCTCCTCCCCGGGCGATAATCGCGAAAATACTGAACTATAGAGATTGTGAGAAGATATTGGAATACTTCCATAAAGGGGCGACGATTGAAAGGGCCAAAAGCACCATTACGCCGTATCCTGACTACATAATGCTGGTCCAGATACAACGGTACAGCTATGTGGCGATTAAAAGGAGGCTGCGCATGGCTGGCATAAAATATATGCTTCTGTACCCCACGAAATTGAAGGTGCTGCACAAGAGTAAAACGTACTTTTTTGAAACTCCGGAGGAAGCAACGACATGGCTGGACCGGCAGGGCTGCCCGGAACGAGATACAGAGCAGTCTCAAAAGGAACATAATTGACTGGGATACTGTATGTATATTGATGTGGTGCAGAGTGAGTACCCCAGCTGCGCCCATGATAGAGATTAAGGCTAAGGGGAGCAATTAATTCAGGTTAATATTGGGCTAGGATGCCAGTGACTGTAACGAACTCATGGAACTTGAATATAGAACATATGCAAATTGAGTAGCAATGTGTGGTTAGACTGACGCAAAACAGGAGCGGCAGAGGCGAAGGCACCCTACCACCCCCCCCCCCCCGAACATTAGTTGTAGTTGCAGTAGGTTGGCCACTAGGGCGACCTCACCCTGCGGAGCTTCGAGTACAGGCGAGAGCCAGAAAGAGTTAGATTCGGGGGTGCCTGAGATCCAAGGATGGAGCTGGGCAACAGTTAAAGGGGGGGCTGTTGGGGATGGGACGGGGAAGTGGGAGGGGGGATGAAGGGGCAGTTTGGGGTGTTTTTGGTTTTGGTGAGTTCATACAGGGGAACGAGCCTATATAAACGAGAATGGAACTTAAAGTTAGACTGCACCTGTGGGGGGGGAGGAATGCAAATCGAACAAGCCATGGGGGACCTTGGAATAGTCACATGGAATGTAAGAGGGCTCAATAACTATTTAAAGAGAAATAAAGTTATGTTGTACCTGCGTGGACAAAAAATAGACATTGCATTGCTGCAAGAAACTCGCCTAACGCGGGAAAAAATGGATACGATTGCTGGGAAGTGGAGGGGGGTGTTGGTGGGCTCGTCATACTCTGCTTATGCCAGGGGTGTGCTTATTTGGGTGGCGCCACATGTCCCATTCCAGCGATTGCAAGTGGTAGCTGAGGCAGATGGGAGGATGGTTATATTGAGGGGACTGGTGGAAAATGGGGAGATAAGCATAGTAAATACGTACGCCCCGAACCAGAACACAGCGGCGTACATCAGAACACTGTGTACTAATTTGAGCAGGTGTGTGGGGAGCCCAGTGATCTGGGGAGGGGACTTTAACTGCGTACTGAACCCAAGGGTAGATAGCTCGGATGAGAAGATAGATGGACCTGCCCCTGCCACCAGAGCGCTACAGACATTGCTGAGCGACTTTTGCCTAGAGGATGTATGGAGATCAAGACACCCCAGACAGAGGCAATATTCACATTATTCTGCCCCACAGCAATTATTCACGAGGTTGGACTATGTCTTCACTACACCTGAAGTAATAGCGGAGCTCACACAAATACAATATAAAGCTAGGGTCCTTTCGGACCACTCGCCCCCGATTCTCGAATGGCAATACTGCCCCCTCCCCCCAAGAGCGAGGATTCCGACATGGCGCCTATGGGCGGAAGCACTGAAAGACCCCTTTTTTAGGGAGGACCTGAGAGAGGAGATTGTAAATTATTTTGAGACGAATACTGGTAGTGTGGACTTGGCGGGAACACTGTGGGAGGCTTTCAAAGTTGTGATGAGGGGAGTAGCTATAGCAAAATCTAAAGGCCTACAAGGTGGTGGTCTAGCCGATCTACAGGAGACTGAGGAGTACCTGGAAGAGGCTTTAAGAGGTGAAGATGGTACAGATGAGAAGTTAGAATTGATACTCATGTTACAGCAAAGATGTACGGAATATTGGGATAGATTGTGCAACCTCAATTATAAAAAATATGTAGAGACAGCACGCGGGAGGTGATAAACCTGGGAGACTCCTGGCGTGGTTATATAAGAGCGACACCCCAAGAGTCACAATTAGGACCATAGTGAGGGAAGACTGTAGCGTAGAAGACACCCAAGAGGGAGTCGGTCAGGAATTTGCAGACTATTATAAGTTATTATATGGGGACGATGGGAAGGGTAGTCTCGATATGATAAGGGGAACGCTGGAGGACATAGGTTTGCCAAAGATAAGTGAGGTAGAGAAGGAGGAGCTAGATGCACCAATCGCCCTAGAAGAATTAAGGGAGGTGGTGAGGCAGTTGCCTACTAGCAAAGCTCCGGGGGCAGATGGACTCCCGAGTGAGTTTTATAAAGCATATATGGAAGAGGTCCTTCCCCCACTGTTAGAAATGTTAAACTAAGCGTTCGAGACGGGAAGCTTACCAGAGTCGCTGAGAGAAGCAATAATAATACCGCTTCCCAAACCTAATCAGCCTGGGCACAGCTGCAGCTCCTATAGACCCTTGTCGATGCTGAATCAAGACAGCAAGATATTGACTGCTGTATTGGCGAATAGATTGAAGAGGGTTATTGGTGGATTGATACACCCTGATCAAACGGGTTATGCCCCGAACAGGAACATCACCAACAACCATACACGACTCCAACGAATCATTGAGAGAGGCAGCGAAAAAGAAGATGAAATGGCTGTTGTCCTTGGACGCAATAAAGGCCTTTGATTCAGTCAAATGGCCATGGCTGCTTGCGGCCCTGGAGTGCTATGGGATGGGGCCTAGATACGTACGGTGGGCAAAAATACTGTATAGAAAACCACTGGCCAGAGTTAAGACAGGTTCAGTGATATCGGGAAGGGGGCAACTTAGCAGGGGCACTAGGCAGGGATGTACATGGTCTCCAATGCTCTACATACTGGCCCTGGAACCACTAGCCATATACCTGAGACAACAATATGACAGCCCAGGCATCAAGGTCAAAGGGAGCGACATCTGATCTCCCTGTACGCAGATGACATGCTGCTGTACTTGAGGTACCCGGAAGAGAATCTCCAATACATTCTAGAACTGATGGAGAGATACGCCGAGTTGTCCGGCATAGCAGTGAACCCCCAAAAGTCCAGCATGTTCCCATTAGGGGGGGTACAAAGGGATTCCGGCGGAGCGGTTGCCCGTATTACAGGTACCGTGGGCGGTCAGCACATTTCGGTATTTAGGGATAGACATATATCACACAGTGGAAGAGGAGCATAGGTGTAACACAGAGGTGGCTATCAAAAAAATTGAAAAAAGCATGCAGTTTTGGGTAAAGCTGCCCTTGGCAATGATGGGGTGGGGAGCAATGCTTAAAATGGTGGTCCTGCCTTGGCTCTTACACTACTTTGGGAACATACCATCTATCACATATCACAGAATTGTGCAGAAAATTAAGAGAATATGGCCCGAAACAGTTTTGGAGGAAGAACCGGACGCCACCATAGATATGATATACGACATAGCTGAAGGGGGCCATGAGATATCTAGAATATGAGATGCTGATGGTTAAAGTGGGGAAGGAGGTCACACAGTTGAGACTAGACTGGGAAGCGGAAGTAGGGGCCCAGATGGAGGACGGGATGTGGGAACGAGCGCAGGGATATCATAAAGTATCTAGAAATGCGAAATTGAAACCGATACAACTATATATTACGCACAGGGCGTATATGACACCCCAGAGAATATCGAGGTTTGAGAATGCAGGACGACAGGCATGCCCCAAGTGTGCTGAGGAAAGCGCGGGCATGGTGCACATGTTCTGGTCATGCCCGGTTATTGAACGCTTCTGGGGTGAAGTAAAAGAGAAACTAGAAAAAAATTGTAGTGGACACAGTGTGGGCCTGTTTGCTGGGGGGGGTTCCCAAGATCACAAAAGCTCAAGCATGTGAGTAAACTGAAAGATTTGGCTTATGTGCTTGCAAAAAGGAGAATTGCCATGGGGTGGAAGACCTCCCACAAACCAAGAGTGGAAGTGTGGTGGAAAGATTTGCAGAAATGGGCAGAAGCGGAAACCATGGTGTGGCAAGAAACGAGTAACACAATGGGGCGGGGGGGGAGAGACTGAGTCCCTGATGGCTTGGAAATTACTGATAGCCGAGATGTTTCGGTCAATACAGGACCCGGCAGAACCCACAGAAGAAGAGACCGTACCACAGAATGCAGAAACAGAATGTGTAAAGTAATAGACTTGTTAGGGGGGGGTGGGATAAGGGAAGCAGTGGCTAGAAGTGAATAATGTATAACAAAACGATTGATATATGTACTGCCTGTTTGTATTGTTTGTTTGAATTGAGTAATAAAAAATGTTTAAAAAAAAAATAAAAAACTGGCCCAACCACCATTCTAACCAGAAATAAGATCAGGATAATGTCTCCCTTCTCCAGATTCCATTTCCTAGAATTATTTTTGTTCCACTCTTCACTCCGTAACATATATGGTGTTTTACCCTCTTCCCAGGGTATTTGTGCCATAGTCTGATCTTCAAGCTTACAGGAGCTTCTTTCTCCTGGGCTATTAAATCTCCATGCCACCGACCTTTTATTCCATATCTCGTCTTTCACTGGGACGAGTTTCTCTTGATTTGTAACAATTCCCCGGCGGCCTTCCCGTTCTCCCCATTACCGTGGTATCTATAGAGGAACGTCTCCGGGGGCTGGTGCCTGCTCGGGTCTCTGTTGGTTTATGTTCTCTGGCTTTTTGCTTCTGCTGTGTATCTCGGTCTCTGTTGGCTCCCTCTCTGTGGTCACGTATCACTCTGTAACCAGCTGTCTTGCTGATTCCTTGGGTGAAGGGTTTCAGCGTTGCTATACGGGCGCACTGCCCACCACAAAGCTGTCATGCACACACCACCTTGAGTTCCCGTCTCCTTGGCTTAGACGCAGGACTTAGTGTATTGCTCGTGCATTTGGAGCACTTTCGAAAGCCGTGTGCTCCATGGCTCTTCCAGTTACGCTGTTCGGTTGCTTCCCCTGCGTGCGTTCACCTCTCTCGACTTCACCGCAGCTCAGCGTTCCGTCCACTTCTAGTTTGTTTGTCCTACTTAAATTGAGGTCTCCCTTTAAAGAGACAGCTCCTCTTTCTTGTCCATACCAATGTGTATGATCCTTAGTACAGTCCCTGAATTTGATACAGTTTTTCATATTGGATGATCCTGTATATGCCACCATGGGAGACGGCTTGGGGAGTTCTTCATAGGGACAGGAGTGCTTGTCCCCAAAGGGGGAGTCTCTCCAGAAAAGGTCCCACTTACCTCGATCCCCTACGTAGTATGTTGCGTAGCGGGCTCATCTCCCAAGCCTCACAGGGAGGGGCTCCTCCTTGGGGAGAAGGGATACATTTCCTGGATTTGTCACACACCCTAGAAGCCAAGGTAGAGAGATGGGTAAAACTGCCACTCACCCAAGTAGCAAGAATGTTGGTAGCAAAAATTGTAATTGGCTCAAAGTTATATATTTTAAATAACGTTCCAATTTCTGGCTCTGCTGTTTAACTCAACACAATCACACTGAAGCTGTAATTGTATGATGGATATGTTAATAGCGCAATTATGTTCAAAATGGGCATGCTTTTTCAAAATAATTTATTCAGTTGCACCATGTTTGAAATTATTTTTTTTTGTTTGTTGGGATATTTAGTTTCGAGTTTGGCGTGTAGGCAGGCCTGTTTTTATTTGTGAGTGATCTAAGCATAGCATGTTTAATAAAAATGTATATATCAAAATTCAGTCACTGTCGGTGCCCAGTTCTTGAGGTATGTACTTACTGTTCCATAGCCGATTTGCTTATGTTGATGACGGGAGGCGCACACTTCTGATTTTCACTGTACCTTTTTGAAGCACATGGGGGTTAATCTTAAATGTGATTGCTTGTGCTACTGCAACATCGGTTCATGTGCCAGTAAAGGGTGGGGGGTGGAAATGTATCTCTCGCTCTCCTCCTGCTCTCTCTCGGCATTGGCAGACAAATATGCCAAAGAACACAGTGAAAAAGACGGATGTGCCAATAAATCCCTCGCCTGCTGCAATTGACGAGGAGATTAAGGAAGTATGTTTGGGCATCATACAAAAAGGTTATCTATGCAATTAAATTTATAGCCTTGAGATTAACCACGCACTAGTCCTAATTCCTATAACTGGTGGAGCTCTAGTTCAACAGGTTCTCCACAAAGAAGCAGATGGAGACGCTGATCATTACTACTCATGCAGGACTTGCATCTACCCACTTTGGGGTGGCTGCAACCACACAACAACTACTTGATCAGTAGTGGTGGCCAGGATTCAGAACCGAGATTAAACTCTTGCAGATTGAGACACATGTTGAAAAGCAACTGTGTATCGCAATAAAAAGCTGAAGCAAAAGCACGCACACCTTTTTAAAATGGTCGCAGGATCACGTGGGCCCTCTGCCAGCAATGACTGCGTGTAAATATCCTTTAGTGATAGCAAATTTATGTACACAGTTCACCCGGACAATTCCTCAGAAAAAAGTAGATTGCAAATCAGTCCTACATGCATTAAGGAGTGTAGTCGCTATAACGGCAACTAAGATATTGCACTGCTCAGGTAAAGCATTAAGTAAGGTATTGGAAAGCTGACGATGTGAGCTGCAATGCTCTAGTCCAATGGACTCGGACAGAGAGAGCAAAGCACTTTATGAAGTTGACCTGAACTAAATGTATCCTTTCAATGAGGAGTAACTGATTAGCTCCTGTGCTGCTGGTAATGAGGAAAGTTTGCCACAACAATCACTATGCAGTGGTAAAATGCCATTCAAAATATTTGGGTAAAACTGTTCATGCCTGATATGCACACATTCCCTAGCCCTATCTCCAGACAAAATCAGCTCCTTGCCGTAACACTTCTGAGTGACTCTTCTGATGGTTACTGCAATCTTTTCCGAATGGTTGTCTACTTTGGCTTGATCAGCCAGAAGAACAGGAGATTTAGATTTTGGCAATTGATAATGATTGACGACCCAGAATATGCCACACTTGACCCCACAACATTAGTTGAGGGAAGTACTGAAACTTTGCTAATTTGAAAGCACAAAGCTGGTTGCACGAAGAAACTCTTTTGGGCAAGCTGTTTTGATACAGTTCCATGAAATATTGGCATTGTACTGCATTCTGTTTTGTTTAAGTATTCCTATCTTTTTCATCTCATTGACTTCAGCTCAATTTGTGAGCATGGCTCCCAATTCACCTCGAAGCATAGAAATTAACCCTAAGCTTTTGAGTTCTTCACCTAAAAGAAGAGAGATTCAGTAACTGGAGACTTGTACAATAGCATCTATACCTTTTTTGTCGCTTGTCATTTTTGTTTTATTTTTTACTACTCGTGCTGACCTCCTTATCTCCTGCTCCTCTTGCTAACTCCCTCTCTCTCAGCCCGTCTCCCTTCCTGCCCTCCACCGGCTGATTGTTATCGTAGCTTCCCCCTCGACCCGGAACATCTCATTTAAGGACACTCCCAGGTCAGCCCCCTGCCTTTGCAGCCCCCTCGGCGAAGGAACCCGAGGCCAGCCCTTGAGAGGCAGCTCCAGATGGTTTCTGCCGGTGTCTGCTGGGGAAGCAAGAACCCTGCAGCCGTCTACCTGTTGTGACTAACCAGGTAGGTGCGGTCAGGGGTGGCAGCAATCGCTGCACCACACCAAACTGACCTATTCCCCCCTCAATTCATTCCAGCGTTGTTTACAGCACCACACACGCATCTCAGTAAATTGTATTGTTTAGCCTTCCCTCCATCTCCCCAGGAAAGTCACACTCTTTGCATTGCTGCTGTATTTAAAAACTAGCGCCCCCCCCTTCATATTTTAGGAAAGTTGAATCTGGGTGTTTTGCTTATAGGTAACTGTGGTACTCTTGACTGTCTCATTAGGCTCTCTCCCACTCTCGAGGTCCCTTCCTCACCGGGCATACCTTGTACTGTTGTGTGTTCCCTACTGTGCAACCCCCCTGACCCCCCAATTCCCATGCGCATCCTGTGTGGTGTGACACTGGGCTGTGCATCCCTACACCCTTTTTCGATCCCTTCTCCTCCTCGCACCTTCCATGGTGTTTTTTTGTCTCCCCCCCTCCCCCCCCCCCCCAATCTTCTCTCACTGCTACTGTATCTCCTATCACCCTCACTCAAGTCGGGAAGGAAGAAGTTCAAGAGAGCCATACTGGTCTCCAACCCAGGCCCCCCTATCGCCGGTACCTACATCAGTGCTTCATCCAGACAGGCTCTCACTGACATTCTTTGTCCTTCCCTCCCCAGACCTATGGACCCAACCCCCCATTATGGTCTCTGTTCTCTCTCCTGCCTCTTCCATTAAAGGTGGCACTCGGTGGGAGGTCCTCTTGGCTCCTTCTACTCCTCCATGACCATCCTTAATGTCTATCTAAATGGCACCAGCTTGGTCCAGGGCCCTCAGCCCAATCTCCTCGTCCTTGAAAGGCATCTCCCACGTCTTATCAATTGCCTTCCTTCTCCTGCTACACCTACTAGAACCTCTCCAGCTCTTCTGCCACCTCCTTCCTCTGCCACCTGCCTGGCACCTTCTTCCTCCTCTCTGGCTATGCCACCTCCTTCCACCAACTCTGCCCACTCTCTGGCCCCCTTTACCACTTCCGCTGGGTATACCTCAAGCCCCACCCCTCAAGTCTTTCAAACGTAGCAATCTGCTCCATGTTGCTACTCTAAACTCTCGCTCTGCTGTCAAACACTCCTCTAGCATCTGCCACTTCCTCGAAGAACTTGACCAGATTGCCCTCTCCCTCTGAGTGGGATGACCTCTCCTCTTCTCTCATTGCCTCTACCTCTCAACTTTTCCTCCTTGGAGAACTCCTTGGAGAACTCAACACATCCACATCCACCTTGATGCTTCTAATCCTCGTTGTCTCTCGTTCTCTCGTTGTCTCTCGTTGTCTCTCGTTGTCTCTCGTTGTCTCTCGTTGTCTCTTGTTGTCTCTCGTTGTCTCTTTTTGTCTCTCGTTGTCTCTTTTTGTCTCTCTGTGTCTCTCTGTGTCTCTCTGTGTCTCTCTGTGTCTCTCTTTGTCTCTCTTTGTCTCTCTTTGTCTCTCTTTGTCTCTCTTTGTCTGTCTTTGTCTGTCTTTGTCTCTCTTTGTCTCTCGTTGTCCTCCTCCTTCCCGACACTGCCAGACACACCTTGGATTTTCATATCTCCTTAGACATCCCCCCTCTCACCACTTCTCTCTCTCTCTTAGACTGACCACTTTCTGCTTTCCTCTCAACTGAAACTCTGTCCCCTAGGCTAAACCCACCCCAGCACTGCCACCTACCTTCTGTCATTCGCGCCATAAAGCATGTGCCTCTAACAACACGGCCGAATTCTTTAAAATCTGCAAGGAGCTGGCCAATCCTTGTGTAGTCTCCTCCCCTCCTGTTCCCTCCCAGGCCCTCTGTACGGCTCTGGCTTATCACTTCACGACTAAAACGCAGGACATCCTGTCCTGTCTCTCCTCCTCTCCCTCCACCACTCTTGCCCCCCCCCCCCTCTGGCTGGCTCTCCCTACTTTCTCTTCTTTCCCTCTTACTGAACATGACCACATTTCTAGACAAATCTGATCTATAAAACTGTCGTCAAAACGGGTGCTCCCCTGCTCCTCCAGAACCATAAAGTACCACATTGACCCCCTCGCTCCAGCCTTGGCCGATTTCTGCAATAACTCTTTTGCCACGGTATCTTTTCCCCTCTCTCCTCAAACACTCTCTTGTGCACCCCCTCATTTAAAAGCCGTCTGCAGATCCTACTTGCCTGGCAACCTATCTCTGGATCTCTGTCACTCCTTTCCTGGGCAAACCCCTGGACAATCTGGCCATCTACCAGCTTACTCGCCACACTGAATCTGTTGGTTGTCTCCATAACCATCAGTCTGGCTTCAGAGTATCCACAGGCATGGAAACTGCTCTCCTGAACACCTGTGATGATCTGCTCTCAAATCTTGCCTCCAGCATTCCTTGTGTCCTCTTCCTCCTTGACCTTCCTCTGCTTTTGACAGTCAATTACTCCATCCTGATCAATTGACTCTGTGAGAACCTGGGCATCACGGATCAGGCCCTGGAGCGGTTGACCTTCCTTCTGGACCGACCCTCCCAGGTTCAACTTGGGTCCTTTTTCTCCACCACCCCTCTCTCCCCATGGCTCTACACTTACCCTGGCTCTTCAATGTCTACTTGGCCCTTTTGGCACACCTTGTCTTCCAACTTTCAGTGTTATTTAGATGGCACTCTTTTTTTTTTCTCTTTCAGGGTCCCCTCGGCCTCCTCTCCGCGATTTAGGATGTGTGTGCCCCCAACGATCTCTGCCTTAATGCCATAAGACTGAGATCCTTCTCATTGGGACCCCTGCTCCCGCTTTCTCTCTTTCTCACTCTGGTCGCCCTCCTTGGGCCCTCCTCCTTTGCCTTCCTTTAAGGCAAAAAAACCTTGATGTTATCTTCGACTCCACTCTTTCCTTCTCTCCTCATATCACAGACCTCGCCAAGAAGTCTCACTAGCAGCTGCACCTCATCAGAGGTATTCGTCCATTTCTCACTTTCCCCCAGGAGCTCACTGTCTCCAGAGCCCTGGTTCTCTCTAGGCTGGGCTACTGCAACAGCCTCTTTCTCAATCTGCCTTCCTCTACTCTCCGCCCTCTGCAACTAATTCAGAACAGGACTGCAAGACTTATCCTTGGCCTAAAGCCCAGGGACCGTATCTCTACACTGGCTCCCAGTGGCTGCAAGAATGAAGTTCAAGACCCTCTGCATCATCCACAAGGCTTTCTGGGGCCAGGTCCACATCACATCCAATGCTCTCGTCCTAAATACCTTCCTTCCCGAGCTCTTCTTTCAGCTACCTCCAACTCCGAGGGTCAGACCGTTCTCCAGGCACAGAGTGGCGCGGTAGATCTCTCTCGCTCTCTGTGCGCAGGTGCCTCCCTCTGGAATGGCCTCTTTGCCACTCTCAAACTTGAGCCGAAGCAGCTCAAGACCTTCCTTTTCTCCTCTGCTTTCTCAACCTCCCCTGCTGACCTACCTCTTGCTGCGCTGACTGGTTGCTTGCTATCCTCCAGAGTCTCACTGGGTACCAGGCACCCCCTGATCAGTCTCATCTGCACTGCCTCCTGGCCAACCGTGCTCTTAGGAGCTGTAACTACAACCTCTACAGTCACATGCCTCCTTTGCACTTACCCAGAGCCGCACTGCCCTGGCTGCACTTACTTAGAGCAATGCTGTCCTGACTGCTCTCCCCGGTACTTCTCCCTCTCCCTTCCCCTGCACTTCGTGTTGTCGCACTTGTATGATCCGAATGTCACAAGGCCTAGTGAGAGTTTGTCTTGTCCTCCCTCTGTCTTCCCTCCTTTGTTTTGTCAAGCCTTGAAACACTTGTGTATAGACGCGTTATAAATGACATATCATACATATCACATACCTGGCTCATAGTTGGAGAATACATATATATTGAAGTAGAAGACATTTAGTGTCTGACCCTCGCAACTGCAGATTCCCACTTTTTCTGTAATTGATGAATCTGGATTGTTGGCATTTAACACTGTTTCCAGAGCTTACTGAAAAGTGTTGAGAACCAGGATCCATACATTAACACAAAATTGTTTGTTCAAGTCTTCTGATGATGTTGAAGATCTCCATGATCTGGGGGTCCTATGTATGTTATGGAAGATATTACAATCCTTTCCTGTTACCAAATGTGAGCATATCCGTGGCCCACACATACCTTCTGAGGAATATTGCCCTGTCCAGTTCCTTCAGAATAATACTGAATTCCAAGGACAATTCTTGCACCTCTAACTGAAGCCCTATAAGGAAGATAGTTACCCGTTTGAGCAGTGGCGGCTGCTGATTATTTATTTGTGCGAGATGCGTATGTTCAAACTAACCCAGGGGTGTTCGGAGAGATTGCACCTCTTCCCCCAGCACCCCTAACCCCTGAGAAACTCTTTTGAACAGTACGTTAAAATGGTGCATTTACAGCACACTTGAAGTGAAAAAATGGGTAAAAAGCCAGACTGTTTACAGTTTGTTTTGTAGGCCAACTCATGAAAAAATCCAATTATGCACAGGAACATTTTCATGCTTTGCCCACACATGCCAGTGTAAAAACACTTTCATAATGGAGGTGTGCCTAAATTTCTATTCTGGCTTCACCAAAAATGCCAGTATTCCCATGTGAGAACACTAATTTTTGCATTGCGCAGAATCACTATAATGAAACGATTTAAAGAAGAAAAAAAAAACCCACGCTAGTTTTGATATATGGCAGTACCCCACCTAGGAACATACTCCAGTTGCTGTTGCCTTTTTAAAAATTCCATTCCACAGTATGAAGACATGACCAAACTGGTTGCACCAAAATGTCCATATAGCCACGTAATAACTCATCATGATTGCTTTATCATAGATGCTTAGTAAAAAATACCTTGCCAAAGAATTACCTTCATTGTCTGCACCAAATGCCTGTCTAGCCAGGTTATAACACTTATCATTCTTGCTTTATTGGAGGTGCCCTGTAAAAGAAAATGCCTTACCAATGAAATAGCTAGACCTGCTGCACCAAAAATGCTAGTCTAGCCACCTAATGACACTTATTATGCCAGCTTTATCGAAGATGCCCAGTAAACAATGAGGCCCATCACATCATTTTTTTACTGGGCATCTTTGATTATGCTGGTGTCCCTACACTCCCGCAATCCCCCACTCCCCCCCCCCCCCCCCTAAGCATCCCCAAAAATCAGCAGTCCGGCCTGTATCAAATACTCACCACCACGCAACATCCACTTGTTAATTCCCACAGAACTCACGCACCCATACATCGTGCACTTGCTCATTTATACATGTGCACTTACATGCATACATAATACATTTCTCTTACCTTCTGATCCAGTCCTGACTCTACTTCTCTCCACTCTGGTTCCCGCTGCACATGAACAGGAACCAGGAAGCGCAAGCATTTCCTTGTTCCTACATATGCACCTGTAGGAGCTCGAGGGCTTCCTTTACATCGCCCCATACTCTTTGAGCAGGGAGGAGCAGGAGCGCCCCCATGCACATTCGAAGGAGCAGTTTCCCAGCTTGCATCCCTAATGGGCCATGCAAAGCTGGGGAAACAAAAGCTCTCAGCCTTGGATGACTCATTGACAGTTTTGTTCCCCAACGTGCAAGCTCAAAGGGAAACCATGTTTTCCTTGACAGTTTGAGCCAGCCCAGGAGCGTTTTCTCAGATGCATAATGCTGCTTGAGGGGCGTCGCTGTTTAAACTGGGTTGGCATGGCTCCTCCATAATGGGTGAGGGTTCCAGTGGGGCGGTGCCCCCTCGCCCACAATGGAGGAGCCACCACTGAGTTTGAGAAACAGTACACCTGCCATCAAATACCAGACCGTGGCCAGCAAATGTATGTTGCTAATTGAGTTGTTTCTTGTCCCCAGGTTCTTTGCAAGCATGAATGGACACATTTGGGCAAGAGGCTGTTCCTCTCTGGTCTATATGGGGTTAACAGAAATGGCATATCTGAAGTGTTCACACTTCAGACATGGCATGCAGATTCCCTCACCATGTATTTTTTGAATTGCACACACTTCCAGACCACCTGTAACAACAAACGCATTCCTTTCATCCTGACTGGAATGTTAAGGAGGGTGGGTTCTGGAGTGCATCTTCAAGATGAAAAATACATTGGCCCTATGCGTCACTTAAGCCCGTTATGTGTGCAAGCCAAGGGAATGTATGCAATAAGAGAAGCGCATTGACCGACCTAGAACTCGATCATGCTTGCAGTTCTCACAACTCTTCACTGTCTTAAGCAAGATCATAGGTTAAACTCTGTCAAACCATGCTTTCACTTTCTTCCCCTGAGTCAGATGATACAATCCGTAGATAATTTCATAAAGGAGAAGAATTAGAGCAGTAGCTTCCTGTATAATGGCTTCCTATGTGCATTTTTAGAAAAATGGCTATCTGCAGCACATCTGAGCTTAAAATATCTTGTCAGGAAGGGAAGGTGCCCATATTTTGTAATTCCTATACCTCGTTACAATTACTAATGCAAATGCAGCAGAATGAGAGGCAGTCAAGCAGGGATTTCAAATATAATGATTCCAATGATCATGCACTAGAGCAGGTGATCTATGCACTAAGAGGTGTCGTTACTGGTGTGATTGGAACGGTTTAAAATAACTAATCCAACATTGAGTAAGCAGGAAGCAGCAGTAAGTTACTGGGGAAACTTGCACTTAATTTATGACATGTGGGTCAACAATGATTTTACTGTCCTACGCACTCCTGCATGTATTTTGCAAGCTGGTCCTCCAATTAACATTTCATTTTTTTTGAATGTTTGTAAAGGTTCAACTTGTGTGCACAAAGGCACTCCAGTGAACTGTTGTGAACATAGCTTACAGAACACTGACTGTAAAATCCATGTTACACCTGTCAAAACATTTCACAGTTCAGTTCATAGCTTATCGAATGGATCAATCTAGTGCAGCTAAACACTTCATGCCACTATATTCCTCTGGGTGTACGCACTGTTGTTGCTGAGTGCACACGTTAAATGTTGTGGGTTTGTACTTGATCCACCCGTTCAATCGAAGTTAAAGTTCTTAAATTGGGCTGCTATTCTGCTGAGAAGCTTAAAATACCCAAAGCTTTTCCGTTGTTTAACTTCTCTGCAGACCGTTTGTCTTGAGGTCCGTAGCAGTCAAGATTCCGATGTCGTAGCCCCACTACACGACGCTAAAGATTGAAACAATGTTGTCTGGTTTTGAGATAATGGCCGGGGGTTGAGGGGGTGGGCGCCCATGCCCTAATTGAAGCCTCTGCCTTTTCCGTTTTAGAGCAGACCTCACTTTAGATGTACAATCTTTTAAGAGCTTTCTCCGAACCCTGAATTCATTCATCAAACCTTTCACCACCTCACAATGAAGTTGGTTTCTAGTAGCTGTTGCTGTGGTTGCGATTGAGCTTGTGTGCTGGCTGACTCTAAACATGGGCAGAGTGATGACCCTAGCCTGTAAAGCTGAAATATTTTGTTTCTGATCCGAGTTCTCTAGACAGGCTTTGAAATGTGGTTGCAATCGAAATATTTCGTTTTCAATGTTACTAGGACCAGATCGTATTTTACAAGGTGATCCTATTGGCCTAAAACCTAGGTCTGTCTCACCAATAATTATTGGGCTGGCAAAAGTGCAACCCCAGGAGTCCCTCTTGGTGCCATTCAAACATTTTCTCAATGTGTGTGTTTTGTTTTTTATTGCCATTTTATTGATGCAGATGACCAACCTGCCATACTTCAAAGCCTAGCTACAGGACCCAGCAAATGGGTCATGCATCAGCACACCACAGGAGACACCAGACATCGGAGGTTTACAAAAAGATGTTCAGTATTGGTTAGTTCCCCCAACCGTCAAGGTAGTTCTCCCCTTCAGTTGATACCAGTTCGCCTCTATAGTGTGGAAAAGGAAGAGACTAGGAGAGGGGAGGATGGCATGACCATGTCCTATAACATATGGTGCCTATATTGTTGCAGCCTCTCCAGCATGCCGCTGTGGGGGACAAGCCCATTATATAGAGCTTGTTTGGGGTATAATATATGCGATGCATTATTTTTAATTGGATTTCCCTATTTTTGAGGTTCAGAGAGACTGTCGAGATAGCAATAAAGTAATTATGTATATTTGCGGTGTCAATCAGTATGCATAGTTCTTTTGTCCATGCTGTCGCCAAGACGTAGTTCCTACTCTTGTTGTTGGGTGTTGACATATTATAAAATGTGGGAAGGTAGTAAGGTGGTGTTCAATTTCTAGTTCGCAGGGGGAGTCTGGCGAGTTTCTTCCGATTTGTATTTGAGGATTGTGGACTGTATTGTGTGGTAGCGGAGCCAATTGCCCTGTTCCAGACCCAATGTATGGCATGCCGCTTGAAATTGTAGTGGAGTTCCCCCTCGCTGATGTCCATAATCCTCGCATTTGCCCATTCCACATCTTGTCTGGGGTGTATTTTCTTTGCTTAAGCCATACGACCGTATCAGCTGAACACTTGACCATGAAGGCGCCTTTTGTATTGGTACCCCTTGTGCGGTTCGTAGCCTATCCCATTGTCTAATTGTCAGTCCTAGGATCGGGTGTAGCTTGAGTTGCAGTGGGAGTTTACTCGGTGGGTGGCCATAATTTCTATAGGGGACAGTGGGGTCATCGGGGCCAATGCCATAGCCCTCCAGCTGGTGTTATCGCTTGCATCGAGCCAGTGTTTTACCCAGCAGACCTGAGCTGCCAGGTAATAAGCTTTTAATGATGGTACTGCCAATACGCCGTTAGTTTTTGCCACGTGTAGTACACTATGGCAGAATTGCACCTCTCTCCCACCGCCCCATATACATTTTGCAATATCCTTGTCCAGTTCCTTGAACATTTTGGGTGAGGGGCTGTTGGGTTGGCCAGTATCCCACCATCCCAGGTCTGATCTTATCTAGAACCTGTGGGTAGTTCAGATCCCGGTGCTTGCTGAGTGCAGCGCTGATGTTAATCCCCAAGTATTTGATATGATTCATTTGGAGTATGAATGGAGCAACCCCTCCGGGATCCAAGAGGGATATCTCGCCTTAGGGGCAGGACCTCAGATTTGCTCCACTTTATTTTGTAGCCTGCCATTAGGCCACATTCCTATAGTAGAGTCCATATGTATGGTAGGGATGTAGGGCCTTTGCCTATATATGAGCAGATTGTACACATACAAGGAGATGCAGTGTTCTTCCGTACCCTGGTAAATGCCTGTCCATCTGGGGTCAGTGCGTAATTTGATAGCAATTGACTCCATGGAGAGCGCATACAGAAGGGGCGATAATGGGCATCCCTGACATGTTCCAAATTGGAGATTGAACGGGGCGGGGGTAGGCTATGCCGTTGGTGACTACTGAGGCGGTGGGGCCAATTATACAACAATTTGATCAGCCGTAGGAGGTGTTGGGGAAAGCCATATCTGGATGGGGTGAGGAACATTAATTCCCATTGTACTTTATCAAAAGTTTTTTCTGCATCTATGGCGAGAATCGCGTCCTCCAGGTCTCTGTTCCCGGCCAGTATATAGTCTGCATATGTTATCCCTTGAATGCCTGTTGCTAATAAAACCTGTTTGGTCCTTATGGATCAGGAGTAGGAGAATCACTTCTATCCGCTGTGCCAGACATTTTCGCTAGTATGTTAGCATCTGAGTTAATTGGCGATATTGGTTGGTACGAGCTGCAAATCTCTGGGTCTCTGCCTCCTTTATGGAAAACTATTATATTTGCTGTCAACATTGATCATGGCAATTGTCCTTGGTCTTTTGCCTCTTCGAATACCACCTCTAGTTTGGGGGTAATATTGTTTCACTGCTAGATTTATAGAAATCGGAGGGGATCCCGTCCGGTCCCGACGCCTTTCCTGGGGAAAGGGAGGAGATTGCACATGTTATTTCTGAGGCTGTAATGGGGGTGTCTAGTTAGTCTACCCGATCCATGGGTATCTGGGGTATGGTCACGGAATCAAGGAATGCAGTTGTGTTCTGAGTTGAGCAAGAGTCGGATGCTGTATATAGCTCTTGATAGTATTCCGGGAATCGGGCGTTGATATGGTTGTCTCTGACTAGTAGATGGCCTGCGGCATCTCTAATGGAGATAATCGTTTGTGCAGCCTGTCTGTTTTAGTGCTAGTGCCGTCATGTGCAACGGTCAATCACTTTCCAGATATTATGTCTTATTGCTTTATTTTGTTCTCTCCCCTTATCTTCACTCTCTTGAAAGGGACTCTTACAAATGCACTTCTCCTTGCTGTTCTCCTTTTCAGAAGTACTAGGACGAGGGAGATTATTTCTGATGCACTTATCAATGATGTACTACTTATTGTGAGCATTGGTACGAGGGAGATTACTTCCAATGCCTTTATCAATGGTGTACTCTTTGTGCTGAGTATTAGGGTGAGTGAGATTACTCATGATGCCCTTCTCTGTGACCCACTTACCCCTACCGGACTGCCCGTGCGACCCGTTATCATCTTGCATGCGACGGTCCTTCACTGGTTCTTCCTGGGGCTGGGTTTTACAGCTTCAGCATCCTCGCTCTTCTCCTTCTCTTCTGGTTCCCTCGTGGTTGCCTGGTCTGCCGGAGGCTATGTTATTGACTGTGTTGTTGGACCCACTGGTCCACCTCTGCGAGGTCCCACCACTGTGTTCCTGTTACCAGCTTCTGGTTGGGTCTTCCTCTGCTATGTCGGTGCGTTTGGCATCCCAGGCACTGCTGGTTCACCTTCTCTCCTCGTCCAGGCTCCCGGTTTAAACTTCCTGGACCTACCAGACTGACCAGCTGTCTCTTGAGCTTCTCTCGTGCGTCTTGCCTGTATGCTGCAAGCCACAGCAACCACCTAGTCTGTTCTTCCTGTTTGAAGTTGATGGCTCCGCACTCGCGTAATTGACCTCATAGCGTACCGTCTCTGAGGTGTTCATGCCACTGGTGGGTCACCTTGTGTCAGTACTTGGATAGCTTTGCATATTGTTTCCTTCATGGGTTTCTTATGCACTTCTTCATCTCAATATTTTCCTTACCGGGCTGAGTCGTGATGTTAAAATAGCACATAGTTCTATTAATGGTGAAGGCGGAAAAGGTGGATGGTAAGTGGGTATGAGAGCAAGCTTTAGGTTGGCTGATTCCCAGGTGGTCTTCTTTGACCCCCAGAAAGGGAGTCCCTCCTCATGAGGTGCTCCCGCATATTACAACCCCTAGGGGGACTATTGGAGTGTCTGCACCTCCCTAGCCTCTTAGGAAAGGGCTCTCCCCTGGGGAGAAGTGATGAATCGTCACAGCACCTGGGCCCTTTCATCAGTATCCTAATCTGCAGAACCTGCTCTAGCAGTGGCACAGAGCAGGGTCGGAGATCATAGCTGTTTATCTGACAGCTGCAGTGACAACCAAGTATCTGTAGTGCAAGGGCTGCATTTGTGATATTTGCCCATGTACCAAAACCATATTATTTATTGCACTTGATTATACACCCATACCCTGAGGGAACACAGCGTAGGTTACAAGATTACTTACAACTTACATATGATATTAATTAGAGTGCTTTTTGAACTTGAAGGTTATACAGAGGATCATAAAAATTAATTGGTTACATGGAGAATTCACAAAAGAAGTTTGTACATTGGACATAAACATATGAGGGTTGGGTGCAGAAGGAAAATGTTGGGAGTGCACACTAACGAAAAACAAATTAGAATTTATTAAAGGGCCAGGTTTTCAGTAGTTTCTTAAAATGTGGGAGGGAGGGTTCATTGCAAATGCTGGGAGGGAATTAATTCCAGATTCTGGGGGCTGCTACAGTGAAGCTAGTGTTGCCTGTTCTGGTGGTTTTGAATCGAGGGATAAGTAGATGGGGGGGGGGGGGGTGTTGGTGTTAGATCAGAGTGTTCTAGCTGTGGTTTTGTGTGTGAAGCATTGGTTAAGATAGATGGATGCATTGGAGGTGACACGTGTGTGTAATAGTGAGTGTTTTACGTAGTATTCTGGCTTGAATGGGCAACCAGTGTGCCTCTTTCCTGTGTTGTGAGATGTGTTCCCTTCTGTTGATACCTAGTGCTGCTCCTGGGGCCTTGTTCTGTAGCAATTGATATCTATTTGTTTTTCTTAGAGGTCCCTCTAGGAGGAGTCCATTGCAGTAGTCTAGCTTGGTGAGGATGAGGGCTCTACAGAGAGTGATGCAGTTTTGGGGTGTGAGGAAAGGTCGGCTCAGGGCAATTTGGTGTGCAAGCGGTGGACGAGGCAAGCACACTAATGTGTTTACACATGCTGAGGTTGGAATCAAGGTATACACCTAGGGTTTTGACTTGGTTTGAGATGGTGATTGGGTTGCCATCTAAGACTATGGCGGTGTAATCTGGGTGTAGTTTATTAAGGTGGGCGGGAGAGCCTACTATGAGGATCTGTTTTTTTTCTACATTGAGGCAACGGCTGTTTGTAGCCATCCAGTTCTGGATGAGTGAATAGATATTGTTTATGCAGAGTGTCTTGTTCAAGGTTGTCTGTGATGGGGATAAGTATCTGCGTATCATCAGCGAAATTGGTTCATATTACTCCCATGGCATCAAGGGCGGCGAAGAGTAATTTAGTATAGGCATTGTAAGGAGTGGGGGATAAGTAGGATCCTTGTGGGACGCCCAGTGGGACTGATATGGGATCGGAAGCTTTGTCACCTATGGCTACTCTATAGGTGCGGTCAGACCGGAATGATTTAATCCATGTGGTTGCATCCTTTGAAAAGTGGAAGTTGTTTGCTAGTGTTGGGCATAGCTTGTTGTGATCCACAAGATCAAATGCTGCGGTTAAGTTGAGTAGTAGTAGGATACATAGGTTGCCCGAGTCTCTGATGGTATCCATCTGTTCTTTTAGGTCCAATAGAGCCGTCTCCGTGCTATGCCTGGGGCGAAAGCCTGATTGTCTATCACCTAGTAGGAGGTTATTTTCGAAATGTGATTGGACTTGGGTATAGGGAGCTTTGCCAATAACTTTAAGCAGAAAGGCTACCATTGTGATCGGTCTATAATTGGTGGGGAAAGTGGGGTCTAGGGTGGGGTTTCTTGAGGGGTGTAACCCATGCTGCTTTGATGTTGGCGGGACTGAAGTTAGTACTAAAGGAGGCATTAATGAAGTTGGTGATTGTGGGAGTAAGTACGGATGCGCAGGCCTTGTCTACTTTTGGAGTACAAGTGTCGCCTTTACAGTTAGAGGGTTTCAGAGAGGCTATGGTCTTTAGTACCTTGGTGGTGGTTACTGGTGTATAGTGGAATAGTGGTGTGTTGGTTGGAGTGTCTATCTGTTGCTTGGGACGGAGCGCTGCAGTATGTGCTTGGAGCTTTCTTTGCAGGTGATTTTGTTTTGGAGGGTTTTTACTTTGAATGCTAGTGCGTCTTGTATAGTTTTGCAACAAGCTTTGTATGCAATGGCTGGGATAGGAGTTTCTAGTTCTCTCATGATGGAGGATAACTCTTTGCTGTTGGAAGCCGCATTGATAATGCGTTGATTGAGGGAATTTGCTTTGAGTAAACGCTGCGAGTTTGTAGGTTTTGGATGTATTGAGGGGCTCTTTTTTAGATTTGCTGCTGTTTTTTTTCCTGAATAAAGGTTCTAGGGCTCTTTGTCTCCTTCTCAGTACAATGAGTTCATCCTTGAACCAGGGGTTACTGCGTTTGGATTTGGGAAGTTTCGGCTCGAGTGGGACTGCTTCATCGATGGCTATTTTGAGGCAGGTGTGGTAGTGTAGTGAGATGCTCTCAGGGGTATTATCAAGTAAGGGTTGTGCATGAAGTAATTTGTTCAGGATGGGGAGAGGATATCTAGGGCGAGGTTGGGTGCGTTTCTCGTCGGAATAGGTGAATGAGGGGAGATGGCAGGCACTGGGTCATTGGTCAGTATTAAGTTGAAGCGGATTAGGACATGGTCTGTCCAAGATATGTTTAGGATGTCTTCTAGGGTGTTCAGTGTGGGGACCCAATAGAGGATTCTGCCTTTTGAGTGGGTAGGCGGGCGGTTACTATTTGTGTGAATTGCATTTCTTTGAACACGCTATGGAAGGTGGTGGCTTTGAGATCTGTTACATCGTTATAGCCCTGGTTTAGATCGCCTCAAATGATAAACTTAGTGTTGGGCTTTAGCAATGGGGTGATGAGAAGTGGCAGATCAATATCTGGGTTACATTTAGAGTTGGGGGCCCTGTATACGATAAGGAAATTGATGGTGGTGTTTGGATCAGTGGCTAATTTAACGAGTAGGAGTTTGTAACAGGGCATATTCTGAACTGGAGGGTGGATTTAGTGATGATGGCTACACCTCCACCGGTGGCAAAGATGCGGTCTGCTCTGAGAATGGTAAATTCAGGTGGGATGGCTATCGATGGGGGACCCGAGGCTGGGTGGAGCCAGGTTTCGGTCATTACAAGGAAGCCTAGTTGGGAGTCTAAGATGAGGTCATGCACGTCGATGGTGTGTGCGCCTAGAGAACGTACGTCAAGTAAGGTGCCTTTTTAGAGTTTGGGGGGGATTGTGAGGTTTGGGCTGCAAGGCTCAGTGGCTGTGCTGTGGTGGTGCAGTGTGTTTTGTACTGTGGGTTCTGGCAATGGAGCGGAGGTGGAGTAATGGTGGTGGCGGGCTTGTGAATGAGGGGTGGTTGTAGTTTGAGTGGGTTGTTGGTGGTAGGGGGGCTGCTGTGTTTATTAGTACCCAAGGGGTGAAGGTGGGTGCGGGAAGAGATTCTAGCTCTCCTTGTAGATGCAAGTGTGGGTCTAGTGGGTGTCCGTAATGTGAAGGTTTGTGAGGCAAGGCATGCGCAGCGTGGGGCGCCTAGGAGAGGTGTGGTGGGTTGTGATTTGAAGGTGTTGTCGGCTATGGGTGCAAAAGCTGCTGTATTCGGTAAGAATGGTGTGGGGCAGGGAAGTGGGCATTGTCTGTGGCAGTGGATGCAAGCTAATCTTAGACCTAGGTGGATGAAAGCTCCCTTGGTGCAGACTGCGGTGTTATCAGGTTTGGTGTCTGCTTGGAAGGGCATTGTTGCTAGGTGGGAGTGAGAGTCTACTCTTATGCTGTTAGCAGGCAGAACAATCAGCTGGAGGTATTATAACAGTATGAGGGTAGAGAAAGTGGCAATCCAAATAGGGTGGTTTGGGCCTCTTTGAATATATTTGTCGGAATCTGCAACCGCAGGTAGCGAGGCTGGGGAGGGATAGTACAGGCGGAACTAGTGTGATCTGGATGTAGCATGGGGAGGCTGCGTGAGGCAGTGTCTTCCGTTTGACTGGGTGCTAAGGTAAGAACTGCTGTGGTCATGGTGCTACTATGGAGGGACAAATGCATTAACAGTGGAGGCAGCAATGGATAGTAGCGTGGCTATTTGTGTGCTGGAATATAGTTTACTGAGAATATGCTGGCCGGGTAATCTAGAGAGTGCATAAGAACAGCATTGGCAGTCATTAGCCAGCAAGCTCGAGATATTACAATAACAAAGGCATTATTGGGTGCATTTTTAAATGCAAGGCATGTTGAGATTTCAGGAGAGGCGAACCCATGGAAGCAGACCCTGTTCCTGTTTGGGCACACAAGACGTGCAGCGTGGCCGTGGTGCGCAGAAGGGAGGAGGCAGTTGGAGATTTTGTTGGAGACAGGAAAAGTCGTTTGCACAGTATAAAATGGGCGAGTCTTACCGCGACATGTAATAGATCATTGTAAGTTGACGACCTTGCATTGGGTGGTGGAACAGTCACTGGATCATTGGGACCGCATTTGGGGCGCGGTTGGTGGGCGGGGGGGTTAAGCAAGGTTTGGGCAGGGGATCTGGCATAGGCATACGGGTGATGTTGGGAATCCAGGCACAGGACAGGTACCTTTTTAATTGTGTGCCTTCGTTTGGGGCCGGCTAATGCCTGCCGGTGGCCTGCCATTGGTTAAGGCAGGAGGCCTGACCAATCAGGAAGCAGCACAACACACACAGTGCTGGAACAGCCGAAATCAGATGGTGGCAACCATCTTAGAGGTGCGAACCTCACGGTTTTTGGGAATCCGAAAGTTAGCTGATGGCATCAAAATAATCACGGTGAGGTCTTGTAGATCAGCATAATTTGCTAATGCAGGATGTCAAAGAATAAAGTGATGGTAAAATAGTGCATCGGGCCTTGGGGCGGCTCCATTGCCGTTACAGCGCAAATAAGCCTCCCAGGCTTAGCTTTAGAAAAGCGGCTGTGGGGCTAGAGGAGGTGAGTTGCTCCTGCAGCTCCTGGCCATGAGTAACCTATGCTGGTAGCAGGGTCAACTCTTAAACATAAGTCATGCCTGAGGTAGGTCACGGTGCATGGCACTGCTCGTAATCATTACAGCCACATTCAATTTAATATCACGCATGTGCTAGGCCTGTAGACCCAGTTCAGCTGTGGAAGGGGAATGTGTATTCTCCCCAAATAGGCTGGACATTCCCTACTGGCAGGAATGTGGCCTGGGGGTGGCTTGCCTCTTAGTTCCTTTGTAAGCACACTTAACACCCTTTGCCGGGGACAGCCACGCCACAGGAAGCTGGTCTGGGAACCTGAATCCAAGGGCATACCCATTAACAAAAGGCTTGGCCTCAAATCAGGGTGCTGCATATCTAAAGGCCTTTGATACTATTGAGAATGGAAGGGGACAGGGTTAGTCTAGACAGGAAGATCTCTGGTCAGTTGAAGGAGGGTTCCATCGTCTTGTTTCTCTCTGCCTCTCCTTCCGACAGGGCACCCATCACCTCCTCTAGCACAAAGCACTTTGGGGTATGATCCCTTGCTGGGAGCTAGAGATCAAGGACTAAACTTGTCCCTGAGAATCCTGAGTGGGACACACAGCATTGCAAGAGCCAATACAGCCAAGAGCCCTCTGTTTCCTCGCATCGAAGTGGTTGAACTATCGCTGAATTCGTATTTCCGTTTCTTGAACCAGCAGGACCCTCCAGAGCCGCTTTTGACACTTGCCCAGCTTTTTTAATTTGAACTGCACTGTCGACCCTATTCGCTGCCACGCCACGCTAGCTAAGTGCATAGTTGCCTCGGCCCAAACTACAAGCTCCTTTGTTGCACCTGGCGCTGCTGAATTGTTGCTCGGTCCACCAGCATCTTTGTTACCCATCTCCAGTCAAACCGACCCTGGTGGACCCTCAGGCCCTGACATCACACACCGTATCGAACCGCTCAAACCAAGCCTGCTTATCCTGTTGCAGGTTTCTTCACAATCTACTCGCATCAAACTGACCCTGATGGCCCTCCTGATCCGCCACTCCGCCAATGCTTCATCGAACCGATCCAGCTGACCAGCGCATCCAGTCACCAGCTTCTTCGAACTGACCATCAAACTAACTCTGGTGGTCCTCACGATCCGCTCATCTCCCAGCATTGATTTCAGTCCGCAGCAATCCCTGTTCAACCTTAGCTCAACCCTGCTTCCCGCCTAAGACACCATGACTGCCGCTCCACAACTGCCTTGAACTGCACAAACAAACGGATTTGCCTTGGCTGAACTGCAAAGAAGGTACTATTGCCCTCTAACTGCCCATTTTGGGCCATATAGACTGGCTAAGTCACCAGGTGCACCTTTCCCCAAGACGCATCCTTTTACAAAAGCATTGTTGTTGTTGTTGAAATATATATATATATATATATATCAGGAGCTCTTTAGCTCCTACTTAACTTGAAACCAAGAGCTGTTTTTGACTCCCCAATCCACTGATTCCATACAAACATATGTACCTGCCATTATCTCTGTGTTTGAGAATGTGTACAAAGATGCATTGTAACACATGTAGGAGACCCTTACAGCGTAGTTGGCTGTATAATGGACAAAAGGTTATAGTGTGGAAGTTAGAATTGTGAACTATGTACTAGCTTCACGTTTCGCACCGGCAGCACCTGCTTGCTGGATGATGGCTAATGCCCAGGAGCTGCTTTTTGCTCCTGCTCATCAAATCCTTATTTCAACCTGTGTATGTATGTACTCGTATATTCTCAGAATGTTGGTTGGACATTCCCTTTATGTTAAGCCCTGATACTTTGCTGTTTGGGTCACTACAGAATCACATTCACACCCTTCTTAAGAGTATAGCATTCCCTCGGCCAGTGTTACCATAAAGCGCAAAAGCGTTATATCTCTTGGCTGTGCGTGTTTTACCATTCTGATAGGGACCACTCTTGGTTTGTAGAAGTGAGGGCTAAATCGGCGATTTATTCACTTCTCTCCCCTATCCTCCTGCAGAGCAGAAGTCATTTAATCAGTCCGAATGTACCCTCATCGGTTTTCAAGAAACTCCCAGCCAGTTTCTTTTTCTTTGAAGCCGGGTCTGCTCCAAGTAATCGTGTCGTCATGGATAAGGCCAACTCTTCCAGGCTTAGCGCTCATCCATCTGGATCCGGTGTTAACCCCTCTATGCAGCTGTTGATTCCAGAGGCAGATCCCTATTCCCTGTCTATTTCCCTTTTTTTTTTTATCATGGATGATATTCCATCGCTTTGTCATTATGACACTTTTTGATTGGTGAAATCTTTCCCTTGGTTTACTTAATAGTCAAACCCTCCCAGAGGGTTTGTCTACATGAGAAAAGAAAAAAAGGTGAGGGTTGTATTCTCCGTAAACCTTTGGAATGTAAAACTATTTGTATTCCAAATCTAATCCTAGCAACATGGCACATCAATGAAATATGTTTTTCTGGGATCCCTGGCACTCCCAAACATTGGGACACGCAGAATGAGTATGTACGATCATTTTTCAAAAAGTGAGTAATATTCATAATTTTAAAAAGTATTACAAAACATAGACCATTTTGTTTTATTTGATAGAGGAGAATGTCCTGGTCGTGACACACTCTTCCGTTTGTCTCGAAGTCGCATGGTTGTGGTTTGATAAGCAACATTGTTTTTCTATTTGAAATGTAAAGCTGAACAATATTATGTCTTTTCAAATTAAGGAATGGCTGACATGGCCAGGCTTGTCCACAGATATTGATTAGCCTGCCTCTGCTGACAAGTGCCTCTTTTGTTGGAGTTTTTATTAGGCTTATGATCTGGTGGACTTCATGGGCAGACAAATTTCAAAGGTGACATCTAGTAAAGTAATGTTTCTTTGAAGCTCGGCATTGGGAGAAGATGCTAGGTTGTCATGGGGGCAGTTCTGATTCTTATTGGATCAGTACAACCTGGATCCGGCTTTGGTGGAATTTTAAAGATGTGTTGATGAGAATATTTATTTAGATTTGCTCAAAGGGGGGCGGGCACCCCATTAACTCTGTTGTGGTCCATCCACTTTAAAACACATGTCTAGCATGCATAACCGACATTAGCTGATCCAATAGTTAAAGTGCTTCACATTAAACAAAACTAAAAGTAGATTACAAAAATCTGACATGGGCTTTCGAAAAGAATGAAAATGACAAACATTAGAAAGATCAATCTTTCATTTTCCAATGTAGGAGGTCAAAGAGTAAAAAAAGAAAGCCCAAACACCTTTAGAGAAACGCACAATCTTACTCCATTTTGAAATGTGTGTGTGTGTGTATATGTGTATATATATATATATATATATATAACACACATATATGCACATGGCAAAGACTCATATGGCGATTCATAGCCGACCAGCCACAATGGCTGTTTTGCGGGTCTGAGGTCAGGGCAAAGTGGAAGCAAGCAAGGCAGGTAGCTTTGGCAAAACCCCAGTAAGTAAAATTGTGTTTTAGGATGATTCTACAGAGAATGGCATCCGTGTTTAAATAATTCAAATGTGTTTTTTAATGACAACGGCTATTGCCATATTTAAAAGCAAGTTGTCAAGTTTTTTTCCTGACCTAGAGTTGTCAAATATGCCCTTCACAAGAAAAAGTATGGTGGGATTGCTCAATATGATGATCCCTGCAATGATGTGAGTTCCACACCATATGGTGGCAAAACTTGGTTAATTATTGCATTACCTCTATTAATGTGGGGGCACGTGAGAACATCCTAGTTTCAACTGGACAATTATGGTGTTCTCTCACATTGCAGATCCCAGGTCTCTATAAAGTAACAATGATTTGGATTGGATTTGTCGATGTGTGCAATTTTATTTTTGGGATTGTTAGACTTTCATTGCATCTTTTAAATGCATTGTTGGTGTGGCACTGTTTTTGGTGTTTGTAGAAGTAGCACACGGTGCTAGATGGCCTGTCTGGACTGCAGATGATATTTTCATATTGAATGCCTTAGGAAGCTTAAATTGTCTCCTAGGGACAAACTATACCTTCTTTCATTCACCTCCTGATATAGCTGAAGTACAGTATAGCTTGTTGTTTTTTTTCCAAAGTGTTTTATATAGTGCAACAAACCAAAGCGCATCAGATGACTGTGCAGAATACATATAAAAGACACATACATGCCAGCACAATTTACAGATAAAAAAAATCCCTAAGCATTAACAAACTACATAGGTTTATAACTTATAAAGTCATTTAGCAACCCAGCTTTCGGCATATTATGAAGTATCAACGGATCGATAATCAGACACTAATCAGGTGGAAGGGAGTTCAGCACATGACTTCCACATGAGGTAAGGATCTCTTGAGTGAAGTAATCCGTTAGAATTTAGACCTTCCAAAGAGAGTATCCCAAACGCACAAACATTTAATCCCGCCCCCAGAAATGACCAATTTATTGCTCTAGTAACTGCATTTGTTGGTTATCTGCCCTTTCGAATAAAAAAATAGAATTTGTAAACGTGGCTACCTGAAATGCTTACTAAAGGTGTTTGCACTGGACACCAATTGTATAGCGGCTACTACAGAACGTTTTGTGTATTTGTTTGCCTAAATTGCACTTCATGGCTTCCTTTTATCTTACTTTGTAATTTTCGGGAGGCTTTAGAATAGCTCCATTCTAAGATGGCTGGTATTTGGAAGCCTTGTCATTGTTTCCTTAAACTCTAAAATGAAACTCCTGTTTACTATGCATCCCATCAATTACCCAATTAGCTACTGCTTAGTAGCTCAATTTCCTCTATCCAGCTTTCCCATGTACACTGTTTAAGGAGGATCTGGCTCGTGAGATTCAGTCTTTGCACCCAAATCGGATGATCATGCCCATCTGTCTAATTATGTCAGTTTTGAAATAAAGCTGCAGATTACCGTCACAAAAAATCTATCTTCTACGTGTTGACCTGTGTCGTGTCTGCCTAGCTTGCTTTTATGTTACAATTTCCATTGTGCTCTTCTGCTTTGTAGAATTGGGGAAGAAAAGAGCAAGGAGATCGAGAAGAAAGAGGAAGGATGAACGAGGACTTGATAAAGACATTGAGAGTTGTACAATAGACGAGTCTCTTTCAAAAGAAGCTTTGGAGGAGTTGCAGCAGGCGGAAGAGTGCTTAAAGCGAGAATTTATTTACAGGCTGAAAAGGGTATGTTTCTGATGACTTGGGAGGTGCGCCCTAAAACCTCGTGAGAGTTCTTCTTAAATGTGTCTTTAAGAGATCCTCTTCACATGATTCAATGTTAAAAGATATCTCTTTGCAAAGTGCTGTTACGTTTTGTAATGGTTGGTAACCTTTTGTGTTCTACTTAAGGGTATTTATGAAGCAGACTTCTTAGTTTATAGATAGAAAGAAACACTGCACAGGGTAAATTTTGTGCTGAAAGGTAAATTGCAGGTAGACATGATTTAAGGTATGTGTAGTGTGTGGGATGTGGTAGGTAGTTGGAGCAACAGAGGGAAATATCTTCTGGAATATTTAACTTCTGTAGTGAAGCAGGTGGAGAGTGACATTGATGGTCTTAAGTGTGGGGTCATTGCATATGTCCCAGGAGGATAGCTCAGTGGCAACGTGTTCGCCTGGGAAGCAAGACGACACGAAGCAATACAGGTTCGATCCCCAGGTCCACGCTTAGAAACCTCTGGGTATTTAAGCGCATTATAAATATGCAACTTGACGCAACCAAAAAACAAACCATTCCTGTAACAGCGCCGCAATGCCCATGGGCTGTGTGAGCGATTTAAAAATGCAAAAAAATAAAATAAATATTCTGGAGGTTGTTGGTGCAATGGGTGTTGGTTATCAAAGTTTATATTGCAGAAGACATTTGCTGGCAAGTTCCTGTAATATTCTTCCAGGTTCCAGATAAATCAAGGCTTGCCAGTTCTTTGCTATTTAACATTATTGTTTTGTTTAGTTTTTGCACTTAAGTATATTGAGTCTTTTGGATCTGTGTGGTTAAGAGATTTTGAAGTTGTCAGAAAGCTTTGATGGTTTTTTGGTCCTCACAGTTGGGAGGTAAAAATGTCAAGCTACTAGCTAGGCCTCAAGTCAATCGCAACCTCAGTTCTCCACATGCACACAGTTCACCATTTATTACTTGCCAAGTCAAAAACCACTTGCCAATGGTAAGTGCACATTTTGAGGCTTGGGCACTTTGTTGCATATGACACATTTTGTGATAGCTGCTTACATTTAGAGGTAACCAATGTACAGAATGTATGATGTGGTGAAAGATGTGTTGCCTCTTGATAAAATGACTAGCAGGATGTTGGACTGTTTTCGAGATGGAGAATTCTGGGTTTGTCTAATTCTTGTGTCCCTTCATGGTGATGCGGATAAGGGCCTGTAGAGTCATCTGTAATATATTTTTGGGAATGAAAGGTTTTAACTCTCCTGAGTAGGAGAAGCTGTTTCCAGGCTGTCTGTTTTATTGGTGATGTGTTGCCAATGTGGAAATCTGGCAATTTGCCTCCCGTGTTCAGATTTGATAAATTCTTCAGCCAGGTTTGCATTTCAGATTTAGCGCTCCCTAAATATTAGGAAGACTACATATTGGGAAACGTCCCATCAAGCCAGTAGGGAACCTGCAGAAACATCTGCTAAACATGTATATAAAAAAAATGACATTTACCGGTACTGGAGTTGAAGGCATACTTTTTAGGACAGTGCTTTTCCTCCTTTAGACCACCAATTAAACCCTGCATGTATCCTTGTGCCCAACTGATCACAATCTCGCAAGTAGCTGTTGCTGCATGGATCTGAAGAATGTAGCCTCCAGAACGCTGTTTAGCTGATGCTGGAATCAAATGGGTTGGGGGGGGGTGGAATTAGGCCTGTGCTGTCCATAAAGGAAAGGGGCTAGTGGTGGGCTTGTCTCTGGGTGCTCTGCTTTTGCGATCAGCCAAGACAGGGTGGAGAGAATTGGGCTTCTGGGCCTGCAACATGGCCCTGGTGAGGCTTGCACAGAAACAAACTGAGAAGTTGTTGGGTGGTTTCCGGCTGCAGGTACCGAATGTGAGAATAACGTAAGAGTGAGTGTTGAGTGCTTCAGTGAGGGGTTTGGTCTCCTGGACTGCCACTAAGTGGCTAGTTGCCCGAGTTGAGGCGAAGTGCTTTTTGCATATAAGGTGAAGTTACGTTAATGCTGGTATTGGGCAGGCAAAGCATCTGTAGCACCAGGAAGTAGTTCAGAGGAGAACCTAAACCAGAAACCCCCAACTCCGATATTGTGCAACTAATGAGTAACCGGTTGACATCATATGTCAAATCCTGTAGAAAAACCCAGAAGAATTTTGTTTTCTTATTGACTTACTTCATACTATGGAATACAAAGTCCAAGTATCCAGGTGCAGTAGATGGTGAATGGCAATGGCATTGTTAACCAATAATACACCTGTCTACACATAACATTGACATTTGGAGAAAAAAGAGAAAGGTTAAAAAAAAATAAATTATATATATATATATATATATATATATATATATATATATATATATATATATATATATATATATATATATATATATATATATATAAATTTTTTTTTTTTTTTCAATGAAAAAACTTTGTTAAAGGGAACTTTAACCTATGAAATTCAGTAAAAAACGTTAAAACCCCCTTAAATCCACCAGTTATGGTAAGCTAAGCAACCATAACTCGCGCCACTACCGTTCACTGCTAAGACTAACACCCAGGACATCAAAGATGACCTCACAAATGTCATGATGATATCACTGATATTTCCTCCGTTAACAGTATAGTTGGCTGTAATTTAAATAATATTGCTATGTAATAGCAAAATAGCTCCAGCTAATAACATTTCCAACACTGCCTCCTCGGTACAGGATTACGACGGCCCGTGATGATGCTATAACTAGAAAGCAATGCATGTAGACCCTGCGCTCCTATGCAGGCTAAACACAATATTGTTCTGAATCCCCGGGGATCGCCAGACTTGTAACCTCACTGTAAGCAATATGTATGAGCATTTCACTCTGTTGAAGCTCTTCATCACGAAAATAAGTTTTCTCTGCCTCTGGTTATTCCATGCAGGTCCTGATAGAATATACACTGATGCCCAATGTTGCACGCATTCCCAGAGCTGAACTAGTCTCAAATGACCCAAAATGTTTTGTTAAAGTGCAAAATATTCTTTTTTGATACTTGAGAATCAAATACAAGCAGAAACACTGAAAAATGCTTAAAAAATGCCATAAATAAACGTGGCAAAGGAGAGCCACAGCAATTAATTCTGCCATAATGCTGTGGCTTGGCTGAGTGCTGGGGGTTGAGGGGTGGAGCTTTGTCAGAGCTGTTATGTCAGTGGGAGGGGCGTAACACTGCATTTGAAGAAGGCACCAATTCTTGCTTTTCCATCTGGGCCCTGCAGCTAAAGTCTTGCTTTAGCTATTGGAATTTGATTGCACTTAATGGAATTGTTGCTGGCCCATCAGAAATTAGGACATGTAATATGTTTCAAAAGACTTTATTTTAAGGCGTTATCTACAAAACATATGTTTGCCTTTACTCAAATCTACCAATTACAAAAAAAGATAAAGAAAAGCAATGAACACCCCAGTACCCCTGAACCCACTGAAATCAAAATCCTTCCCATTGAAATTTCTGGTCAGCAGCACTTAACAAGTGATTGCTTCTTTTCAAGCATGAGTTGAACACGCCATAGGGTTGTCCCTCAACATTTCTGTTAGCTCCCTGGGCTTTTCAGAACATCCTACCACTCGTAAGGTGGCCATCGATATCAACTCCATTACAAGGTGAGGTCAGTATTGAACCTGATGTAATCCCAGTCACCTATCAATACCTACTGAATCCCCATTTGCTTATCAACGCCCCATTCCTTGTTAAAGGGGCCCAGGTCATCGTGGACTAGATATGTTAATTATTCCATTGTAAATGTGTCCCACACCTTGTAGAGGACCCATTTCCACCTCCTCTCCCATCAACTCCTGACCAATGGGCCTAAATTGTAGGGCATGACTACCATATATGACTTATCAATCCCACTTGCCCGTAACCACAAGGACAGATTGGGGAACCCCCCCCCCCCGAATACATTTTGGAAAGTTTCAGAGGGTCTCTCTGCCACCAATGTAAGCTCTTAAAATGGTGTTCCATTGACACTGTAGAAAGGTTTCCATCCCAAGTTAAGTTCAAAATGTCTTCACCTCCCATCCTGTCCCAGTACTTTTAGAACCTCTGTATATCTACTACGTCATGGGAAATTAGTGCTTTGCATAATTTTGAGACTATCCCTTTCCTAGAATCTGCTTCATCCAGGATGTTTTCGATGGGGGGGGGGTGGTGGGGTGAGATCCCTTTCTAGCTGTTTAATCCATCTAGGGTCGGTAATACACCCCTTCTTTCTCAGATACTCGGACGCTTGTGGGATCTTGTCCTAACATCTTGCAAACATATTCGTTACCCTGAAATTTGGCCTCTTGAAATGATTGTCCCACCCTCTCCAAACCTCAGTCCGACACCTAAATTATTAAAATTAAAGGTCCCCCGGAGAGCGAACTCATCGGGGACATCATGTAGAAAGTACCTTGTTACGTCGTCCTTTCTTCCAGACCAACCATAATACCTCCAGTGTCAGATGAGAACTGTCTACTGGCGATCTTGTTTGTCGGAGCCCACAGATAGTCTCTAACCTTTTTCGGGTGAGCAACCCAATCCTTCACATAGGTCCAATATGTTCTGAGGTTGTCCCTTATGTGTTGCAGAAGTTGGGCCGCTTTGTAATAGTTCTAAAATTCTGGGACACCGAAAGCCCCTTGTTCCTCCGGGATTGGTTAACGTTTAACTTTTTCCAAGGCTTTTTCCTGTCGCAAATAAATCTAAAAATGACAGTCTAATTCCTTTAATAAAACTGTCTGGGAGGGTTGTCTGGATTGAAATAAACAGGATACGTACGGATAGTATCCAGCAATGGCTTATAATTTGAGGAGAGTATGTTCGTCAAATCTATTGGGACTCGAATACCAAGATAAACTATTTCTTCCCTCTCTAATTTCATAGCAAGCACCCCCCTCTCACTTAACAGGCCAGTACCCGACCGTCTGCTCAGAAGGACTTTGTATTTGGCCATATTTATCTTCAAACTGGACAATTGGCCAAAAACCTGTATTGTGGCCATCATTGCCCATATTGCTTTCCCTCCCATCACCCAGGTAGCCGAGAATATCGTTGGCAACCAGGGACAGTTTAAACTCGACCTCCCCACATTGGATTCCGTTGATGTTAGGGTTTCCTCTAATGGCAACTGCTAGTGGTTCCATAGCCAATGCATAAAGCAGGAAGTGGGGGAGGACAGCGGGCAACCATGTCCAGTATCCTGTGACAATGTAAAGGGATCTGAAAGTATTCAGTTTACCTGCTCTGACTGTAGGAGCCCCGTATAGTTCCCTCACCCATCTCTGGAAATGTGGACCCAGACTGCATTTCTCCAGAGCCTTCCCTAAATAAATCCACTCAAGACTATCAAATGCTTTCTCCGAAGATCCCCAAACTGGCTAGAGCGTCCCAATTACAGGAGACGTGGTATAAGATCATGTTTAGGTGGCACTATACCCCGACCCGGCTGAATAGATTCTTTCCTACTGTGTCAAATCTTTGCTGGAGGGGATGCAGGATGGTGGGCTCCGCGGAACACATTTGGTGGGACTGCCCCATGCTGGAACCGTTCTGGGGGGAGGTGAGGGAGGCACAGGGGCTGGCATTTGGACTGAAGGCCGGGAGGACCCCAGCGCACATTCTCTTGGGGGAGCGGGTGGTCTCCGAGGCAGGTGAACCTAGAGGAAGAGGAAAAGCGATGGTCATCACGACTCTGGCAGCTATGCAGTTAATAGCCCAGAGATGGAAAGGCTTGGAAGTTCCTAGTATACAAGATTGGTTCCGAAAACTGTGGGAGATAGTGGCTTTGGAATGGGCAACCTATGCCATGGACAATAAGGCCCAAAGATTCGCAGCAGACTGGGGGGGAACTACTGCAAGTTCTTAATGACGATTACAAGGTGATGTGGTGTCCGCAGCGGTTGAGGCTTTTGGATTTGCGATGACTGTTTTGTTGTTTTTGTTCTTATCTCGTTTAAGAGGGAATGGAGGGTGTAAGGACTCAGCTTGTTGCCGGGGGGGGGCAAGTGGGGGGATGGTTTGTGTGTTATTTTGTAAAATTAATAAAAAGTTTACAAAAAAAAAAATGCTTTCTCCGAATCCAGTGGGATCAAACAAGTGTCCAGGTCCTGATCTTGGGCCAAGTAGATAAAGTCCAAGGTTTTGATCCTGGTCTTCCACTGATTCAATCTCCTCTGTCTTGTTCCAGCATTCTTGCACCAAGTGCGCTTCTTGACAGCATCAGGATTATAACACTCTGCTATTTGTAACTCCCAGTGATCTAGTGCCCCCATTGATCTGCTTGAGAGTCTCGAGAAATAGTGCACAGCTTGCTAGGCTCCAGGGATATAGTGCCATGCTTGCTCTCACACGATCTCCTGATATTATCAACCTCTGACTGGGTGGTATTCCCTTGCCAAGTTCCCACCTCCCCCTTTCTCTTGGGACTTGGCCCCTTTGGTTCTGTAGGTTCTCCAGGCCCCATTTGGTTTCTCTGGGATCTCCTCCTTTTTTGTTTTTTCTTTTAGGTGCTCTGGTTCATTTGGCTTTTAATACCTTCCAGTCTTCCTGGGTATCTTTTTTGTGGTTTGGCTGCAAAGCATTCTCCTCCTTCCTTTGCCTCTTAGTGATATTGGCTCTTTGTCCTCTCATCCTTTCAGCCTTCTCGCCCGTCCTTGGCTTCTTCGGTATCTCTGGCCTCTCCTCACGCTCGGGCTGCTTGAACTGTTATGGCTCTCGCACTGCTCCCAGCTCCTTTCTCCTCTGTTTTTTCCATCCGTCTTGATGTTCGCCTGTGAGTTCCTGGTAACTGCCACATTTGGTCTGGTTTCTTTGGGGCTTTTGTATGTATCCTTATGCTCTTTGTTCCCAAACAAGGCTTTGTATTGCTTATACTCCCGTCACCTATACAGAGCTGCAAAACATCTTGTGGTTGGGTCACTAGTTTCCTGGAACCATCTCAAAGACACACCCTCGCTCATAGTAGTGAAGAAGTTAAAGCCCAATGAAATGAGAAATTAATCTACTGCTTATCTGCACGCAGACTACACACTGTCATTTCTTGTAAGTGGTCCGAGACATTGACTGGTTTTCTCATACTCCTGCGTCCTGGCCCCTTCCCTCCATACCTGTGGGACATTCCGTCCATCGGGGCGGGACCAGAGCACTTATAAAGCATCACAAAATTAACTTTTCTTCTGTCCTTTTATTTATACGCAGGGGCCACCGCTTGTGACCATAGCCCCCACCTTCCTGAGCTCTGCCCCAGACATCGCCCCTCAGTCCTTTTCTCTGCGGGGTCGGACGCACTTGCATCTGAGAATATTTTTCTTTTTGTTCCCTTGTGCTTCATTTTCCTGCTCTGGTGGCACGGTCTTTCTTCCATCTATGCGGAGTGTCTGGGATTAGTGTCTGGTTCTTCATGTGAACGTCATTTCGTGAGAACGGATCCCCACTCTGTCTGGAGTGCTTGGGCCCGGAACACCAATGGGACTCGCACTCCGTCTGAGCACTCCAGTGTCGGCTTGTCAGGTGGGAGGAGGTGTTCCAGCAGATTCCTCCTCCACATGTACAGCAGTTCATTGAAGGAAAAAATGAAAAGGCTGGCAAATTCGTTCCTTTTCAGGGCACCCCGGCCAGGGGACTCCTTCCTAGGCGTCTTCGGGGTCCAGGAGGGGCTCAAGTGGCTCTGTTACCAGGGATCTCCCTGAGGTGTCCCGAAAGGGATCTAAACGGCACTCCAGAATTTCCTCTGAGGTTCCATCGAAAAAAGGGACTGCCAGGACCGGGTCTTCATCCGAGGTTCCCCTTTTCGGGGCTAAAGCTAAGCCCAGTACTTCTGGGGTTTCTGTCACCGGGTCATTCCCGAGGTTTCCAGATCTGGAACGAAGTGCACCAAGACACATTGCAAGGTTCTTGTTAAAGTGACTAAACGTGCTAGGGTTACCCCTGAGGTTTCCCATCTTGATGCTATATCTAAGACTAGCAAGATTGAAGGGCCCCCTTCGAGGGCTCTGGCTTCAGGGGGGGTCACTCTAAGCCTTCCCACACTCGGGCTTGTGGTCAAACCGATCCTGCAGAGGGGGCAAAGAAGCTGGTTAAATACTTTTTTAAGAAGTTGAGTAATGGGTCCGCCGAGGTTCCCTCACTGGGGGCTAATGTATCGGCAGTCTCTAAGGGGTTGCAGAAACACTCTACGTCTGCTAGCACCGGCTCTGCCGAGGTTCCTTGTCACAAGGCTAAAATAGAACAGAAGTCCCCTGATTCCCCTGTGGTGACCATAGCCTCACTGACACCTGTGGTGATTATTTTTTATTTATTTGAATTTATAAAGCGCACATCGGCCCTAGGGCATCGTGGCGTTGTTGCATAATACTTGCTTGGTACAGATTTGCATAAGATAATCAACAGCGCAGAAGGTATTCACAATTGTAGGTGAGTATATGTTCCAAGGTTACAGTGGACTGGCATAACAAGCTGAGATATGGTTACGTAGCATAGACAGATTTAGTTAAACAGTTTAGATTTTAGCATTTTTCGGAAAACTGACTTTTCGTCTCTGAGTGCAGTGGAGAGGGCATTCCAGTTTTTAGGTGCTAAGTGTTGAAAGCTGGTGACCCTGCTTTAGTTCTTTTGAAGGAGGGGGACATAGATCTTGTTGGTGAGATGGGATCTCGTGGGTCTGGATGATGGGGTCAGGGTGATCCTTTCAGATAAATAGGGGGGGGCTTTCAGGGAAAGGCATTTGTGTGTAATAGCCATGGTTTTAACGTAGTTCACCTCGGGTGTTAAGAAAATGGCGGTCCAACCCCTGCGGTCCACAGCAGCCATTTTGTCTGCCTCTCACACCAAAGTTCACAACAGCTGGTCCTCGGGGGCCTGTTTATGGGGCTGAGCAGCCTTTTCCATATTTTGTGCATAACGAGAACCCATTCTTCCCTCCAATGGATTGTCATGCTCGGACTCCGCTTTGGTTTACGTGGATCCAGTTGGTGGAGGAACATCCTGGCAACCATCTGCTTTGCGATCCTGTGGGTATGCCTCTTCCGAGCGGCCTCTACCCCCTTCATCGCCAAGACCTTCTTCTGAGGATGCTTTTTTTGCAAGTTTTAGACGCTTTTCTGATACCATGAAGGCATACTTTAAGGATTTATTTAAGGAAATGTATTCTAAGCCGCCTGAACAACCCCCTGCTCCGGCAATCCCTCTGCAGGTCCCAGTAGTGCCACCTCCTCCACCACTTCATGTGGGGCCGCCTCCTCTGCCTCCACTTTTTCCTGTGGAAAAAGACTGCTGTTGTGCAGTCAATCCTGCCCTCTGGGCCTGAGGTGCCATGTGCAGCGGATCAGGTTTCTTCTCCCGCCGCACTGGATGGGTATCAAGCAGACAAGGACAGTGACAACCCGTCCTTCTCTATTCGAGCCTTTCACAACTGGGTTGTGGATATGATGGCGTTGCTAGACATCCCAAAACCTGAGTCTCTGGCTCCACAAGAAGGGGTACTTTTTGGAGCCTTTATTCTCGTCGACACAGGAGCGCACTGGCCTGTTCGTTCAAAAGGATGTCCTGGCAAAAGCCTGCACGGTGTGGGAAAAACCTAATTCTGGGCAACACCTAAACAAGAAAAGTGACGCTTGCTACAAGCTACACATGTCTGAAGACGACCTTCTCTGTATGTCCACTCCCCTTATAGACGGTGGTGGCAGCAGCTACGCTCCAGTCGAAGCCGGCCTCTACATCCTCCACTGCAGCATCTCAGATCCTTTCCAAGGAGGCCGAGCTTCTTGATGCCATTGGGGGGGAAAATGGTATTTTCCAATTCGGCTCTTCAGCTGCATCAGGCTAATACCAATCGAATCCTGGCGGCTGTAATGTCAAGCTATGGAGGGAGCTCGCAGAGCTTTAGGAATGTATTCCTCTTGATAGGCTTGAAGACTTTAAGGGCGGCTTATCTGATGCCAGAGTTCTGGCACAGGATCTGCTAGAGGCCGCGGCCCATCATGTCGACACTTCCGCTCAAGGCCTTATGGTCGGAGTAGACATCTCCCGCCAAGCGTGGCTGCATGCTAGGAAGTTTATGAAGGAAGTTCAGGACAAGGTGCTTGATCTCCCTTTTGAGGGTCTGGAACTGTTCCATTCCTCCACTGATGAGAAACTCACAAAAGCCAAGGCAAGCACACAAACTGCCAAGTCATTGTTGGCCCTTGCCAAAACCCCAGCAAAGGCACCTTATACTCAGAGGTTGGGGTCTCAGACAAGGACCTTCTCTGGTTTCAGAGGTTTTCAGGACTGCCGTGCGCGCCAGGCAGATGCTCGCGCTGGTGCAACTCACGGTAAACAGCAAAGGCCAGGTGGCCGTTTTTTCTCTCGGTCAACAGCCTCCTGTTCAGAAACGGGTGGTATCGCTGCCGTTAATGATCTAAATGATGTTTTTCATCAGTCACAAGAGAATCCGGTGGGCCGATGAATTTCATCTCATCTGGAGGCGTGGCAAACCATCACAGAAGGCTGATGGGTTTTGTTAGTCACCCGGCTGGGTTTCTGCTTGCCTTTACCCCACCCTCTCACCCTCCTCTCAAGCAGACTGGGTCAGCCTCCCTCAGAGCCGAGGTACAGAAACTTCTAGACCTGAGAGCAGTGGAACCAGTTTCGTTGCTGGAGCAAGGGGAGGGCTATAACTAATCTGTTTACAGTACCCAACTAGGCTGGCCTGCTCACTATCCTCGACCTCCAAGTTCAAACTCTTTCTACCCCAAGAGAAATTCAAGATGATTACGCCCTGCCAGATAAAGTCCTCTCTAGGGAAGGGCGATTGGCTCAGCGTGGTAGACCTTCAGGATGCCTACATGCATATTCTGATCTAGAGCCCGCATCGAAAACATCTGCGGTTCTCAGTGGGAACGGAATACTTCCAGTATCGTGTGCTTCCGTTTGGTCTTAGCTCAGACCGCGTGTCTTTACGAAGATGATGGCAGTCATCGCGCATTCCTCAGACTGCAAGGAGTTCATATATAGCCATACTTGGATGATTGGCTCCTGCGCAGTCCTTGCCCACAGGATGCTACAGCCAATCTTCAGTCACTCCTTCAGTTCCTGTTCCATCTTGGGCTGTCGGTGAACTTGTGGAAATTGTCTGACGGTTGCTCAAGAACTGATCTTTCTGTGTGTCCGTTGGGATACTGTCAGTACCAGGGTCTTCCTGACAGGATTGCGGACCTTTCAACCACTTGTCAGCTCTTCCTGCAGTCTTCCCACATGTTGTCCTGGTGGTTCCAGAGACTCTTGGGTCTCATGGCCTCTTGCGTGTTAGCTCTACCTCTTGCACAACTGAAAATGAGGCGCACTCAGCTTGCTCTTCGGAGCTGCTGTTCCCAGGCTACAGATCCAGACTCCAAGATGATTTCAGTCCCATCCTGCATGACGGCAGATCTTCAATGGTAGTCGTCCGCCAGCAACCTTTCAGCGGGGACCTACTTCCAGGAGCTCTGCCCACAAGCAACGGTTACTGCAGACTCTTCCCTTCTGGGGCGGGGAGCGAAATTGCATCCCCTCGAGGTGTAAGATTTGTGGAGGCCTCAGGACAGGCGGTTCCATATCAATTACCTAGAGCTCCTGGCAGTTTTTCTGGCGCTCAAGGCTTTTCAACCCTTTATCACCAACAGTGTGGTTTAGATTTGCACTGGCAATTCTGTAGCAATGTTCTACATCAATAAATGGGGAGGAACCAAGTCTCCTCCTCTGGTGGACCTTGCTATCCAAATTTGGAATTAGCCATTTTCAAGCTGTGCACATTGCAGGTCACATCAATGTGGCTGCAGACTCCCTCAGCCGCCAATCTGCAGTGAGTTACGAGTGGGAGATGAACACTGATTTTGTTGCCAAGATCTTCCAGCAATGGGGTTCTCCAGCAGTGGACCTCTTCACGACCTCATCGGACCGGAAACTTCCTCTTTATACAGGGACGGGCTCGGAGTGTCTTCCTTGGGGGACGCTCTCGAGATCCCGTGGGACAACATTAAGGCTCACGCTTTTCCTCCTTTGCCGCTGATTCAACGGTCGTTCTTGAAACTCAGGAGTGCCTCCAACTGCACGCTCTTCTTCAGAGCTCCTTTGTGGCCAGCCAGGTTCTGGTTTTCGGAACTGTAGCACCTGTCGATGTGGTCCCTGATGAGGCTGCCACAGATTCTCGACATTCTTCACCAGAGTAATCTCCAGTTGTGGCACCCCTGCCCACAATCCTTCAGCTTTGAGGTCCGGTGCCTGAGTTCCGATCATTAGCGCAGTTCAACCTCTCAGAGGGTAAGATGCATATAGTTCCAAGGGGCACATAAGCCTTCTACGAGAGCTCCACACAGGAGCAAGTGGCTCTGAATTTTATCACTGGTGCCTTGCCAAAGAGCTTTATCCCAGACGGGCTTCTATTGGCTGTGTCTCGTCTTTTGTATCTGACCTTGCAGCCTCTGGCATCCATGTCTTATCACGTAGGACATACTTATCCGCCATTTTGGCTTATCTGTCTACAGACAGTTGATCTATATCACTGGCAAACCCAGCGATGAAGAGACATTTTGCAGGTCTTCATCTTTTTCCGCAGGTTCGGGCCCCTCATCCCATATGGGATCTGAATGTGGTGCTCACCGCTTTGTCATAAGCCTTTTGAACCTTTGGCCACTACCGAGCTCAAGTACCTTTCTTGGAAGGTGGCCTTTTTGATTGCGATAAGAGCTGCAAGATGAATAAGTGAGCTTCCGGCTCTCTCCGTCGAACATCCGTTCCTAGCTTTGCACAAGGATAAGGTTGTGCTTCGCACTCACCCTGAATTCCACTTAAAACAGTCCATATCCTTACCGCTCTTCTTGCCGAACCCAGTCTCCAGAGCACGTCTGACATCTCGATTGTGTAAAACCCTCTCGGCATAAAAGTTTTACCTCAACAGAACAAGCTAACTTAGAAGTTCTTCACAACTCTTTGTTACGTTTCATGACCCAAAAGGGAAACCAGCCTCGAAAGCGTCCATCTCTCATTGGATAGCTTCATGTATTTCCAGGGGCTACAAAATTCAAGGCCTTCAGCCCCCAAAGGGAATTCATGCACATCTGGTCAGTGGCAAAGCGGCTGCTGTTGCCTTCCAAAAATACATCCCTTGGGAGTCAATAGCCAAGGCTGCTATGTGGGCTTCCCCCCTCAGCTTTTTGCAGGCATTGGCTTGACCTGAGCTCCGGGGGTGATGCCCATTTTGGCCATGCAGGTCGTAATTTGTTCCAATAAGGGAATTTCCATCCACCCGTATTTCCTATGGTCTGTGTTTGGGGAATCTCCCACAAGTATGGAGGAAAGGGGACGGGACGTAGGAGTATGACAATGTTACTCACAGAAGTTATTTGGCATTTATATAGCTCTCTAGATATCATTAGTATGACCTCAAATTGCTGGTAGGTTGAACTCCCTCGGGGACCATAGTCCAGGTCAGTTGAGAGAGTAAGGTGTCGTTGAGTGCTTGGGTGCACAAGTTGTGTGCAGCTGACGCAATTCTCTGATGGTAGCTGCATCCTAGCATTAGGTGTGGTGGACTTGATGTCAGTTAGATGTGCGCAGTTTGGATGGTGGACTCCAAGACTGGGTTCTGGTTGTGTTAGGCCTGTGTAGGACGCTTATGTGTGCAGCTAGGCCGGTTTGTCATGGGATATAGCTGCGTATTATTAGAATGATGAGGTGTTCATGGGGTAATGTTCGTATGTGAGCAGCTCGGCTGAAATTGATCGAGGGGTGTAGGTGTACTCTAATTGTGTGCTGGTGTAGAGTAAGTATAGTGAAACGGGAGGTGAGTGTTTGGCTGGCGTTATGATCTAAGGAGTTCCCTTTTCCAGAATTTGAGGGTGCGTTTGCTTATTAGTGACTTATAAAACTATTGAGTGCTGTCATTGTTCGTGATGTCAATGAGCATTTGTCATCGGTTGCAAGGACTCACTCACCACAGATGGTTGTGGTCGGCCTTACGGATAGATCCACTTTTTTAGAGCTTTGTGGAAGATCATATAGCCCTGGGTGTGTCGAATATGTGGAGGGAGTGAGTGCCACAAAGTTGGGTCCAAGGTTGAAAAGGCACATCCTCAGATCCTGACAGTTAGAAGTTGGAATCGCTAGAAGCAGGGCAGTGCTTGATCTTAGGGTGTGAGAAGGGGGCGGGGGGTAGGGTTTTATCTTTTCTGTAGGTACATTGGGCCGGTCTTGTGCACTGCTCGGTGGGTGATGCATAGGTTCTTGAAGGTGGCCCTTAGTCCGACTGGGAGCCAGTGAAAAGTTGGCAGAGCTGGTGAGATGTGGTCTCTATGATCCAGGGCAAGGAGCTGTTTTGCTTCAGCATTTGTCAAGGTGTGTTCCTCCTGCCTCCCCTTGGTGGTCTTGGCGCCTGGATTGTGCAAGCGTAGGACACCACAACCCCCACGGGCAAAGAGGGTTGGGGTCCACGGATTGGATAGGTTGGGGGTAGTAGTAAAACCGGATTGAGGTTTAGGGAAAGGCAATGGATAGGTAAAGGAATTTTAGGAAAGGCATGCTCCTCTGCTCTTGGGTAGTGAGCCTACTCAAAAGTTGCGCTGGTATGCTACTTAGGTCAACTCCAGCAGATTGTGCATTTTCATGCATTCATTGCACCACACTCATTCATTCATTCCCCCCATTGGGGCGTAGCACTCGGTTATTAAACATGCACTGAGTTTTCCCCATGTACTCCTGATGAGGATGAATCCCCCAGACTCTTATAGCATAGCACTTCCTGGCTACACCTTGCATAACAAATGCACCAACAAAAAGAATTGGGTGTACCAATGCGCCTAATCTGAAATGTATACTAGGAATGATACACCATGCAGTGCTTACACATGTAAAACCTGAACAACAAAAGCTCTGGTGCTGAGGCAACCTACTTTTAGCTTCAAAAGAGAAAGAAACACTTAGCTTTGGCTTCTCGCCGTGTCCGTCCTCCGAGAATTGCCTGTAGTTCGTGGCCCCGCGATCCCAGAGCTCGTGGGCGGTAGGCGCCTGACAAGAAGGGGAGATAATTAGCATGCGCTCTTATCGGGTCTCAGTATGCATTCACTTTAGTTTAAGATTAGGGGGTGTGCCCGCAATTGTGCGAGCGCACACCGCACACCGCATGCTGTTAGTGTCAGTTCTGTAATTAGAGCGTTGTTCCAAAAACATTTTTATTCCCCATGAGTTCCACGACTCTTCCTAGACTGCGGACAACTGGAACCCCACCCGTGTAGATCAGCAGGTAAGTAATAATAAAGATGCTCCGTTGAAGAGGAGCATATAAGCACTTATCTTAAGGGGCGCAGGGCCATGAGGTTGGTTTTCAGGCGAGGACTGGCCCCGCAATAGGCATCGGTGCTGGAGCTTTTCAGGATGCGTCCGCTCGGTAAGGAAGTCAAGTGCGGAAAAGCGTGAGAGGTGCGCGCATGTGCAGGTGCTCTTTCGTGCATGTGCGGTAGTCCGGGCATTGGCTTGGGCATTGGCCTGCTAGTTTGTAGGCCCTGTGTGCCTAATTGGGTTAGTAGTGGAATACGGGCAGCTGGTGTTTTACTCCTTGGCCCCAGGCTTGCTGGGAAATGTAGTTTTTCCCTGGTTTTGTCCATTCTGGGTTTTCTGCCACACCTAAGATACTTGCAAAAAGGACCGAGATGGCATCTACCTTGTGATGCAGCCCCCATAATGTGTTTACCTGTTTTCCTCTTGAGTTTTCTTTTGGGATTCATGACGGCGTTTTGGGCTCTTTGTAGTATGCCAGAGCTCCTAGGTATAGGGAATTGGCATGGTCAAGTCTCGACATCACAATAGACATAACTGCTGAAAGTCTGTTCCGGTATGAGCGGTAGGGAAACATGCGCCTGAGAAGTTTGAGGTGGTAGTGACAGCATTTAGACACGTTGATCTGACGGGAGAGGGTTAGGCCGGAGTCCATAGTGCAGCCTAGGTTCTTCACTATATTGGAGGGAGGGAGGGAGGGAGGACAGTGGCCATGGGAGTGGATGTGGCAGAAGGGCAGTATTGCCACACACCATGACTTCAGTTTTATCAGGGTTCAAAAGGAGGTGGTTTGTCATCCATCGGTCAGTATTGCAGAGACCAGCTTCAAGGTTTGGAAGGGGGGTTGGTGCCTGACTTGGAAATTCTTAGGATAATTTGGGTATTGTCAGCGTAGTTGTAACAGGAGATGTTGTGCGTGCAGATGATTTCTGGTAGAGTGGTCATATAGAGGCTGAACAGGAGAGCAGATGGGCATGTGCCTTGGGGTACTCCAGTGTTCACAGAGCGAGCAGATGAGACAAAAGGGGAGAGGAGGGTTATTTGTTTCCTGTTACTGAGGAAGGCGGCAATCCATTTGAGAGCCGTGCCACAGATTCCTAGGGAGTGAAGACGGTCAAGGATGATGGAGTGGTTAACCATGCCAAAGGCTCCAGAAAGATCAAGAAGAATCAGAGCTGCGCAGCCTTCAGAGTCTGCAGTGACCTTGAGATCATCCCAGATCGGGATAGAGCGGTTTCTGTTCCATGTCGCGGGCTGAAGCCTGATTGTGAGGGGTCGAGGAGACAGTTGGATTCTGCGAAGGAGTTGAGCTGTGAGTATGCTGTCCGGTCAATTAGTTTAGCGAGACAGAGGCGGGACATGGGTCAAGGGGCTAGCTGATAGGTCAAGAAACTCGTCTCTGGCATCAGGAAGGGGCGGTGATGTGGAGGGGGAAAGGATGGATAGTTTGGTGTTGAGGTTTGCCGTCCTGTCAAGTGCAGTGTTGAAGAAATGTAGGGAGAGGGTGTCAGAGTGATTGTGTGGTGGTGGATTGGGTCGCAGTGCACGTGGGTTTCACAATTTCAGATATGATCAAGTGGAGTTCTTTGCTGCGGGTGCCACAATTGAGAATTTGTTTATTGTAATATGCTTTTTTGACTTTTCGGATTTGTAGTTAAGGGGTTACAGGGTGAAAATGGATCTGCTGAGATCGGTTTTAGATGCTCGCCATGTGCGTTGAAGAGTTATTTCGCTTTTTGGCATTCCTCAGGTGGAGCGTGAACCATTTGGGGGACGATCCTTTGCCTCAGGATGCAGGGTGCAAAGGGGTGAGAGGAATTAGTGAATCATTAAGCCAGAGTCGAAATAATCGATGGTTAAGGGTTGATCAGGGGGCAGCATTGCAGGGGGGGCGACGAAACAGGGCTTTGGCTAGGTCAGGAAGGATCTTGACTTTGTTCCAGCATTTGGGATCAGGGGTGTGGGCCGGGGGTGCTGTAGGAGAGGGGGCAGGTGTGTGGATAGAGAAAGAGATTGCAAAGCAGTCGGTCCAGATGAGTGGTGTGGGACTGGATAAATAAATCCGGTCATGGGAGCTGAAAATTGCATCAAGGGGGGGTGTGCCCTCCTGAGAGGGTTGAACTAGTGGTATGATGGGAGAGGTTGATTGCATCCAGACTGTCTCAACCAGCGGATGAGTAATGGGGTTGTTGGGAATATCGAACCAGATATTGAAGTCTCCCAGGAGTGTAAGAGAAGGGTGATTTTGCTTGAATGGTAGCTATTGATTCACATAGGTTATTGGCACAATGTCTGTCGTATCCCGGGGGTCTGTAGATGAGTAGGAAGCTGTGGGAGAAGGTTGGTGGTAGTGAGAGTTTAACTAGAAGGGATTTACAGGAGGCAGTGCATGTCTGGGATTCGATGAGTTAGACAGAGAGAAGAGGATTGAAGAGGACTGCCACTCCGCCACCTCTGGAGGGTCTATTGTGGGCGATGAGCGAGTAGCCAGGGAGAAAGGCTCTGTGCGCTACTGGCACAAAGTCATTGGAGAAGCGGGTTTCGGGTTTGTCGGAGGATAGGAGGTCAAAGATGCTGTGCCTTGCTAAGGAGCGAGCGTTGAAAACGATGCATGTGACTTGGTGATGGGAGGCGGTTTTTGTGGTGTTCATCGTAGTGGGAGCTTGGCGGATATGGTTGTCCAGGGATTGGTGGGGTGTGGTATTAACATTCAGGGCGGATGAGACCAGGTGAGGTGGGGTACGGCAGGGGCTGGGTGCCTGTGGAGGGGTGGGTCAAGGGGGATTGGGTGGGCTGTGAATTGATAGTTAGGGGTGCAGGGGTTTAGGCGGGTTGATTTTGGAATGAGTCTGGAGGGTGTTTGGGTTTAGTTGAACAGGGTGAGAAGTCAAGGGAAACTGGGAGGAAATTGGGAGTGAAAGTGGGTAGGGGAGGGAGAGAATGGGAGGTTGGGCTGAAGCACAAGTGGTGAGAAGTGGAGGGTCGAGGGAGAGGCCCAGTCACGTTTTCTGCATTTTTTGTGTGTTTTGGTGCCATAGGGGTGTGAGAGAGGGTGGGCAGGTCTCAGGGGGAGGGAGATGAGGCTACTGTTCTAGCAAGGGTGAGACCAGCTACTTTCTGAGAGGGGATGGGATTTGAAGGGGAGGGGTTTGTTGGTGGGGGTTGCATAGCGGTTCAGGGGGGTGGAGAGGCGTGGTTAAGGGAGGTAGTTCAAGAGGGTGGTTAGTTCCGTGGTGGGCTAAAGGGCAGGGGGAGGGTGGCATGGGAGGTGTTGTCCGAGAGAAAGGGGGGGGGGGGAAGAGTTCCTCAGAGGGCACAAGTATGGTGTGGAAGAGGAGGAGGATTTGTGCTGTTTGGAGCGCCGGAGTGCTCCCCTGGTTTGGTAATGGACGTGGTGTAAGGGTTGGGTGTAAGTTCTCAATAGATGTCAGAGGAGGGCGTGGAGTCGATGTGTTAGGGTGGGATGGGGAGAGGGGGGATGAGCACTGGAGGCAGCAGGTGTTTGGCGCACCAGAGTTCTCCTTTGATCTTAGAGTTGGACGTGAGATGATGGTAGGAGAGTGGGCGGGGTTGTCTGGATGTATTGGTGTCCGGGGACTGGGGGTTGAGATTTGTGACCAGGTGGAGGGGCGGGTGGGAGGAGTGGGATGGTCATGTAGTTGGGTGCTAGAGCACAGGCCATGCGAGGGGTGAGCCATGGGGTAGGGGTATGGTGCTGGGAGGCTCCAAGGCAGGTAATTTACAGTACTATCACAGTGGGCTAAGCCAAGTACATCACAGTACTATCTCCGTTTGTACTTTCTAGGTGAAAATCGGGAGCAATCAGAAAATCGATGCAACTTTTTAGATGTGAGTCAGTCTAACCAGCACAATTTCTAAGTCACGGAGGGCACCTTCTAGATGTGAATTAAGTTAACTATAAAGGTTTCTATGTGTGCAGCGCTTTTAATAAATTACAGTATTACCACTGTGGGTACCTTCTAGATGTGAATCAGTGCAAAATGCAACAGTCTAAGTGTGACTAGCACCGGTAAGTAAATCACAGAAATGGGGTGGTGTCTTCTGATGTGAATCAGGTGAACTGGGTCACAGTGGGCACTTTCTAGATGTGAATCAAGCTAGCAAGATCAATTCTAAGAGTGCGGTGCAGGCAAGTAAATCACACTAGTATCTTAGTGGACACTTTCTAGATGTGAGTCAAGGGAGTACTATCATTACTAAAATGTTGTGAAGCAGACTGGTTCAGAGGGTAGGTAGAGTGGCCAGACTTCAGAGAAGAGTAATGGCTCCACTCCCCAGCCAGGCCACACCTAACTTGGTAGTAGTTGCTGGCTGATGCCTGGCCACTGGCTTCCCCTGGTGACACCTTCAGACACAACCTGGAGCCGCCTCTGTTGGAGCCGCCCTTTGCCTTGGGGCCCATAGCTGCAGGGGCTGCACAGGCATAGGTCTGCCCTCGCATGGTCAGTTATGACCACCAATTGCACCAATCGGGGGAGGTGGGAGGGCTAGGAGGCGAGAGCTGCAGGCAACGGGGAAGTGGATTCACAGAGTGGGATGGGTGGGGAGAGGTTGCACAACGGGGCTGGGGCCCCAAAATAAATTACAAATTTCGCACAAAAGGAGGCCCAGGTGGGTCACCAAGTAAGAACACTCAATTGCTTTGCTTGAAGAAAAGGAAGCAAGCTGGGGGATGTGATGGGCCGTAGGCCTAGCAGTGGGAGGAATATTCACCAATCGGGGGAGGTGGGAGGGAGGAGTTGCAGGCAACGGGGAAGTGGATGTATTGTGGGGAGGGGTTGAGAGGTTGCGCAACTGGGCTGGGGCCCAGAAAAAAATTACAAATTTGGCACAAAAGGAGGCCCAGGAGGGTCACCAAGTAAGAACACTCACCTGCTTCGCTTGAAGAAAAGGGAGTGGACTACCTTACTCCTAGTCTATAGTCCGCTTTCCTGCATATGCCTGCCCGCCGTCCCCTCTAATAAGTATCCTCTATTGTTGCTAAATGGTCCTAGAGCGGGCAATAGAAAAGGACTGAAGGGCGATGTGCAGGGCGGAGCTCAGGATGGCGGGGCTACATACATTTTTGTTGACACTTTAAAAGTGTTCTGGTCCCGTCCCGATGGACGGAATGTCCCACAAGTTTGGAGGAAAGGGTATTCTGGACTAGGAGTAAGGTAGCCACTACGGTGAGTAACTGTCATATCCCCCAAACCTATGACTTCCATTGGCTCTCAGCATTAAAGGGGGAAGCTGACTGGACCAAAATGATGTCCATGAAAGAACTTGGCAGGTCAGGGGCAGAGTGAAGTGGAGGTGGCTGCCCTGGTTATGGTGATGGGGAGCCTGAGGATCTCTTCTTTTATGTCCTCTAGGGGCTCATGGCAAAGGCCAAAGGGACCTGTAGGCAGAATTAGCTTGTCCTAAAAATCCTCCCTAGGTCTTGTAATACGTTTAAAAAGACTGATGCAAAACCAGAGGTGATGGCTGGACGATTTATAGTTAATCATAACCTCTGGCATTGCTCTGGGTAACTCTCCAGACCATCTTTCTTCGTCCTACCAAGCCATTACACAGGAAGAAAGCTACGTTCCCCCTTAATGGGACGGGTAGGCCCAGGCATGGGCCCCATGCATGCTGGGCCTAGAGACCCAATCTACTCCTCAGTGACGAGGCCGAACAAGGCTAAAACATGGCTGCAGATGCTTGTGGTCTTGTGCAGAAGGGATGTGTGATAGCAGTTGGGGCTTGACTAACCCCTTTTGGAGTGGGACCAAGCCTGATTTGCATATGGTCGTTACCCTTTGTAAAGGCTTGGCAGGTGAAGAATGATGGTCTGGACGGTTGCCCACAGAAATGCCAGAGGTTAAGATTAATTCTAAATCTTCAGCTATTACCTATTTTGTTTTGTTAAAGACACTGATGTCTTTGCAGAGGGATCATCACATTATTGCCTGAATTGGGTAAAGTGACGGTCACAAGGCCAAGCTCAGTTTTAACAATAAGATCCGGGGCGAGGAGCTTATTGTATACATAGATGAGGACCTACAGAAGGATGATTAACCTAGCCCACAGGCCATAAGAGGCCTTCAAAAGCAGCTGCTGTAGATAAATGGAACCACCTCATTGCACATGTATTCAGTGACAGTCGCACCAATATTCACTGGTTCTAGATTTAAGCTCTGCCCGTTGAAGGCTAGATACCGAAAAGGATGTATTCATTAGGCCAATTTGGTGCAGTCTTCAACCTGTGGGAAAATGGCAATTTCGAATTTATTGTGTCCTCCCACGTATTCCTTACCTTATGATAAATATCCTTCCAGCTTCAGCTGTTTTGGAATTGTTTTTCGACAGGGGGTGCTGTTTGCCTTCTTGTCAAGTCGATGTCCCTCGAGGGCCTCCGTTCAACATCAGTATGAATGGCGCACACATCGCCCGTTGGCTTCAGTTTATTTTTCTAAGTGAATGCTTTGAAGAATTGTGGCGCGCTTCGGTTCTTTACTGAACTTCGTCACTAATTATTCGGTTACGAAAATGTCCTCATTCGGCTCCATCAACGGCTAAGATGGGCTTCAGGAAGTGTCAAAACTGTGGATCGAAGATTTCGATCACCAACCCCCACTGCATATCCCTGTGGCGTCTTGGAACTGATTGCTGTAGCTCCAAGTGTAACTCTTGCCAGGCGATGACTGAAAAGGCTCTGAGGGAGCGTAAAGGTAAATTGGCAATGTGTAGGTTACCTTCTACGTCTTCTTCCTAGAAGGCAAAGAAACAACGTCACAGGTCACCTTCGACCTCTAGTGATTCTTTGGCCGAGGTAATCAAATGTCCAGCTAAATCTGACCCGCCAGCAAAATGGGATGCATTTTGTAAAGAAATGTTACAAATCTTCGAGAATGCGGCCCTGACCCCCTCAAAGGACAAGCAGAAAGTCTATGCCCCTACCGATCTGCATCAAGACGAAACCTTTTAAGTCTTCGAGTCTGAGGCATAAGCCGGAACTACACCTTCATCCGACGAGAAATCGTTGTCGAAGCCCACAGTTGCAAAGGAAAAGGTATTCAAACCCTTACCGAAATTATCTTTGTTGTAAATTTTTAACTTCAATCTTTGAAGACCATGAGTCTTCAGATGACAATACACCACCATTTGGCTTACAATTTGGTACCCCAAATGTGCCAGAGGAGTGGATTTCGGAAGAGTTTGTTAAAAGATTTGTATGAAAACCCTGCAATCAGCCAGTGGTATAGATACCTCTCCAGAGTTGGAATTTGGTAAACCAGATCCTTCTGACTCCTCATACAGACAACTAATGGGCAAGGTGGTAGAATTTTTAGGTTGGAGCAGGCTATGCAAATTGTGTAATAATTATGGCTGTATGTGTTCTTATATGTAACTTAAGTTCTGATCACTCTCTAACAAGCGCCCCGATGCCCCCGGGCTGCTCCACGCTCTACAAATATGAATAAATAAAAGGCTCTAGGGGTCTCCTTCTCCTAAAGAAATCTGATTCAAAGTCTAAAGGGGTGGTGAGCATCTTTTTTTCCGCAGGGGTGAGGGCGTTGTGGTGGAGAGAGTGACCATGGATGGTGAAGGACGGGTTATACTTGTTGATGTGCTTCATGATGGCAAATTGGTTACTATTGGGTCCATTATTGGCCCTTGCTCGCAGGGGGAGGAGGGTTCCTTCTTTGTGGGTTTGACCTCCTTGCTGTGTAATATGCGAGGGGAAAATAGAATTGTGGGTGGTGACTTCAATTGTGTACTTGATAATAAACTTGATTGTTCAGCTGTATGTAGGTATACGAGTGAGGGGGCTAGTAGAGGGCTTGGGCATTTTATTCAAGGATTTGATTTGGTTTATATCTCGAGAATTGTACATCCTGGGGAGAGAATATTCGTTTCACCCTCCAGTGCATGACTCATAATCTAGAATTGACTATTTTCTTATCTCGGATAGGCTTATTGATAAGACTAATGATGTGAATATAAGGGCATGTGGGTTGTCTGATCATTCTTTGTTGGATCTCTGTTTGAATTTGATACCACACAAGCGTTTGTTAGATTGTCGCTTTATTCTGAGGGATCGAGTGGTTTTTGATAGTCAGAACATCATTGTGGTCTTTTTTTTTATAGGAGAATAGACGATCGACTGACATTTTGATGATCTTGGACAGCTAATGTCAACGACTCAGGGGTGGGTGTTGCTGATAAATTGGGCATTGTGTTCTAGGGAATCGGGTTTGGCTGAATTAAAATCGTTAGTGAGCTTGGGCGTTTGCAGCAGAGATTTGAGTTGACCAGGGGTATTGAGGTCAAATTGAAAGTGGACAGAGCGAAATGCAAAGTCGATACACCTGGTCGGAGAAGTCTTTGGCTTTATTAAAAAACAAAACAAAAAAGTACTGGGGACAAGGGGGTAAGCTTCTTGCTAATAAGCTTAAAGTTAACCCTGAGAGGTCTTATGTTCAGGGTGTGGAGGATGCAAATGGTGTAACTGTAGTGAAAAGGGCAGAAATGTGTGATTGCTTGTCCTTTTTATGAGTCATTGTACACATAGGATGGGTTTCCGTCGAGGTCTGAATTGGATGGCTTTTTTGACAAAATTGAGATTCCTGCTCCGGCTGTGGAGGGTAGGGAGGCCTTGGATAACCAGGTTAATGTTGCGGAGTGCTTGACGGGAATGGATCAGCTTACTGTTGGTAATCTCTGGGGTTTCATGCCTTGCCAGTGGAATTATACAGGTCCTTTTTGGTGCTCAGTTGGCTCTGTCCTTGTGTGAGCTGTACAATTATTTTCTGCTCAATGGGGGTGTTGTGCCCTTCCCTGAGGGAGGCCGTAACCCTCTGATTCCCAAGCTTGGTAGGGATCATAAACAATGCAGTAATTGCCAACCGATTTACCCTCCTTAATGTGGATGTAAGCTGTTTACTGGGATTTTGACTAACCGGTATATGGGGGATTTACTTGATCAATCTCAGGTTGGGTTTATGAGGCAGAGGATTGGTTATGACAACATCAGGACACTTATGGATATTTTGTGTTTCTGGGTGAGTGAGATTGGGGGTGCAGTATTCGTTTTTATGGATGCTGAGAAGGCTTTTGATCTTGTTAGTTTTGTTGGGGTGGTCAGTTTGTGGCATTAATCTATTTGTGCGAGGATCTGCGTAAACGTCAGTTCCCTTTTCTTTGTCTAGAGGTACTAGGCAGAGGTATCTGCTGTCACCCTTTCTTTTTGATCTGGCTTTAGAGCCGTTGACTGCTTACATTCGACAGGAGTGCACTGTCTGTGGCTTGTGGGTAGGGGGATAAGGAAATTAAGGTTTTATCTTGCGCAGATGATATGACTGTGATCCTGACTAATCCGGCAGAAGGTAGTGTATTATTGAAAAATATGTTTGAAGTGGTAGCTTGTCTATCGGGCCATAAAATAAATTGGGATAAGTCTGTTTTTCCCCTTGTTGCATCCTGTCCACGTGGGAACTTTGCATCATGGAACTGTAAATGGGCTGATGTTTACGTTAAGTACTGGAAGGCGAGGGTGGGTTTATCTGATAAAAAATTTGAAGACCATTGCTGAATTTAATGGAAATATTGAGGCACTCTTGTGTGGTGTGCAGAAGTGGGGACGGTTTTCATTCAGCATCTCCTGCTGAAATTTCATAAGAAGTAACTTCGGCAGATCGATAGGCTTCCAGAATTTTTTGTGGGATCAGGGGGAAGTAACCTAGGATTCCACGATGCATTCTGGTGCGCAGTATACAAAAGTGTGGTTTTGGTTACCCTGATCTTGATCGTTATAATAGGGGCTTCTTTTTGAAACGGGAGCTTCTTTGCCTTTTTTTGACTATAGAAAGGGATACGTTCTTGCAGTATGTTCTGTGTAATCTGTTTTCAATGGCGAATATGCCCAGTTTGGTCACTAAGTTGCCTTCCACTGATGCCTCCAGGGTGTCTCTTGCACCGTGTTGACTGATAATGGTCAGAATGTATGGATGAATTATGGTGTCTCACTGTGGCACAATCGTGGGCTGCAGATTGGGAATAAAACCTTATTTTGGCATTGTTGGATTTTGAGGGGGATACTGACCCTGGGTGATAATTTGGGTGATGGGAGAATTCACCTTTTCCCCCTAATTATAGTAAATATCGCCTTGGGAGGAGGGAGATTAGGAGGTATTTGGAGTCTCTTGTTGCAGAGGCAGGGCATGCTGTTTGCACCTATGAGGGTTAGGCCGGCAGCTTGTGACTTGCTCGACTCACCATCATATATGGTCTCTACCTTCCTTATAGAAGGCACAACTGTGGGATCTTTATTTGGTGTTGGTATTACTTCAAGCGTCCCACATGGTAATTGGTAGGAATGCATGCAGCTGGGCTCCCTGACAGACTTCTAATAATCGTGTGGCCAATAACTGAGGAAATTCTTTAATATTGACCCGTGAAGTCAACAGAACCAGGCGCCTTGGAGGCAGGGAGGGGAGAGATAGCATTCAGGCAATCAGCCATGCCCAAGAACACAGTGAATAAATTCCAGACATACCACCTGCGCAGCGAACACACTTCTCCAGCCATCTCTCCTTTTGGCACTGCGCCCCATAGAATACAGTTGTCCCACGCTAGATTTGGTTCAATTATACACACAGTTCTTCCACCTTTTCCTTCTCTATTCATCGCCCTAACCCCAACTACCTACCTGACTTTGCTCCTCCCTACCACTACTGAATGTTCTATCATACGCCTCCTTTTCCTCTTTGACAGGCAACAGCGCTTCAATGCCATGAACTGTGGCAGTAGGCGCTATACAAATGCAAGATAACATACCAGTCATGGAAATCTGGGTTTTCAGGCAAGCCTGCCCTTCCTAATCTACTGTGTGTCAGAATATCTGTAAAGTAGTCCTGCTTATCTTGTAGCGAACTAGATTCAGCCACAGCATTGAGATTTAAATAAAACTATTGGAATTCATTCAGAATCCCATCGGGGGGATGAAAAGAGAACTCCTCCGAATTTTAAATCCCTGGGACATTACTATCTCCTCATTCACAGTTTAACACATGTGTTACTGGGTGGCCTGGTCTGTCAGTCTGTCAGTCTGTTCCTTTTCAGACTAGAATTGGCCATCTCGTGTCTGGTTCAAAGCACACCATTTCCAATCCCCATGCAGAAGCCCTGAACGTGAACTATGAACGTCTCCCAGAGGATGAATGTTAATGGCACAGACCCCATGTTAATTTAAAGGAATGCAGTTATTGCCTTCTCTACCTTCAAGGCTACATCATTGAGCGCACCTGATGCTGGCCATTGAGGGGGGTGGAGGGGTGATATTGTCAATCCCAAACAACCCTATTATTGTAGATGGATCCAAGAAAGTTCTTAGTAGGAGGTTGCACCTATTCGTCCCCTCCACTAAAGGTACCAGAGCGAAAAGATCGTCTGTCTTAGACCACATGCCCTGGTCATACGAGAAGTTTGAGTATTCCCAGGAGGAATTATAGTTTTCCAAATGTAGTCAGCCCAAGTTGACACCCCTTTCTGAATTTGTGGTGCAGAGAGCGAGCAGTGTCTGCCCCAAGTTGATGGCGAATGCTGCGACTGACAGAACGCTTATCGTGGAATGACAGAGAAGTTGATTGACCGTGCAGACAGATGTATCGTCGGGGGGGGGGGGGGTCGCGGACAGGAAGCCCAAGGTGGGAGGAGAGGAAAAAGTGGTCTGACCAGGAGCGAGGAGTAGAGGGTTGGAGAGAGGGATTTCAGTTGAGATGCCAGCATCCAGGGTGTTCTTCTTCTTAATTATCGGATGCATAGGCGGACCCACGCAGGCGCTTCCCCATCCTAAAGGATGATGTGCACCAAACAATACTTAGCTCACATAAACTCACAACTCTTCCCACCTCCCCGGCTGCCTTACAAAATCCAACAGCACACTGCTTCTCCTCCTGCCTCTCACCCCGTCACCTCCCAGCAAAGCCTTCCCACTCAGCTCAGAAACACCCAGCGCAGACAACCAAACCCTCATCAATTCTCTCTCCTCAACATCTCTCACACCTAAGCAGAAAATGTCCCACAGTCTCAGGCACCCCACATACCGCACAGTCCCTCGACTCACGCTTCCCCACTCGAAAAAGTCATTCAGCTCCACATGCCCTATCCTCAACCGATTCAGCATCACCTCCTCCCCTCTCCTCCATTCCAGACTCCCCGCATCCACCTTCACCGACACTTTCCCACGAACACCAAACATCCACCTGCCCTTCACCACACTCACCCACCACTCATCCATGACCCGTCTCACCACCACAGCCTTCATCTCATCCACACTCAAAGTCAACCTCACATCAACCGCTCCCCTTCTCATACCCTCACCCGCCACTAGATCCACCAACACATTACCCAAAATGCCACTGTGACTGGGGACCCACGCCAACTCCAAATCTATTCCCCCACGCACACACCGATCAATTTTCCTCCTGATGTCCAAAATCACATCCTTCTTATCACCATCCCCTGCCACAATCGTCTGCAACCCACTCAATGAATCCGAGAACACCACCACCTTCTTATACCCCAACTCGCACACCCCATCAATCGCCACCAACTCAGCCGTACAAATAGACACATCATTCGTCAGTCGCCCCACTTCATACTCCCCAGTGCTTTCCAGATAATACGCCATACCCACTCTCCCAGACATAGGATCTTTCGAACCATCCGTGAACACCTTACATCCTTTCTTCCCTGCCACATACGCCTGACCCAAAGTCTTGATCTCACCCCGCAAACCCTGCTTCGGGATGCGTTGAAAATGAGGTGGTGGGTGAAGTGCAGTGCGAAGAGTGTGGCTCATCCGGTGCGTGAATGTTTGAAGTATAATTGGAGGTTTGACTACTATGGGGACCGGTGGAGGAGGAAGGGGGGCACTTTGGGGTTTCACATGTGGGAGAAGGGGGTGCAGTGGGGTGTGTTCGAGTTGTTGGCTGTGACGGGTACGGATTTGGTGAGATGGCCGATGTGGATGATTGGGTCTCCAAAGATGTGTTTAGAGTTGGCAAGTGTGGTGTCGAAGAAGCATCCAGGGTGTGTCCGGCAGAGTAGGTTGGGAGAGGGGGTGGGTAGAGGGGGAGACACACCCACGGACGCAGAGAGGGGCACGCCCCCACGGACGCAGAGAGGGGCACGCCCCCACGGACGCAGAGAGGGGCACGCCCCCACGGACGCAGAGAGGGGCACGCCCCCACGGACGCAGAGAGGGGCACGCCCCCACGGACGCAGAGAGGGGCACGCCCCCACGGACGCAGAGAGGGGCACGCCCCCCCGCACACGCAGGCAGAGAGACGTACACCCCCCCCCCGCGCACGCAGGCAGAGAGACGTACACCCCCCCCGCGCACGCAGGCAGAGAGACGTACACCCCCCCCCGCGCACGCAGGCAGAGAGACGTACACCCCCCCCCCGTGCACGCAGGCAGAGAGACGTACACCCCCCCGCGCACGCAGGCAGAGACACGTGCACACCCCCGCCCGCAGGCACCTGCCCCCACGCAGATACGCCCCCACACGCAGAGAGGGGCGCACGCAGAGAGGGGCGCACGCAGACAGACACCAACACCTCCTGGGATTGGATAGGATCTTGTAGCCAACAGGGAGAAGGGGGTCAAAAGCAGTGACGGGGCTGGCTTTGAAACATTTGTCCGTGAGAGCAAGGCCTTCAAAGAGGAAACTGATGTCAGAGAAGTGTTTGACAGGAGAGCAAGAGTAGAGGGTAGCGAAGTGTAGCTGGTTGCCCCCTTTAAATGTGTTGAGGTGGTAGGTACAGGGACGGGGTGCCACCTGTCATGGGTACCAAGCAGGTAGTCGGGGCAAGCTGGGTGGAGGCTTGGCAGGCCTGGCATAGGCACACAAAAGATCCATAGCAGATGCCTTCTTTTAATTCCTTCCTGGTGTTTGTAGTAACTTCCTAGTTACCACTTCCTGTTGTCAAACGGGAAGTGCATGACAATTCATGAGCTCTCTAGTGTTCGTGTGTGGCTGGCTATATAAGCCACACCCAAGATTCTTCCAGTGATTTGTGTTGCCTACTGTAAACTGCATCAGCAACACACTCGCTGTGCTCCGGATCAACCTGCTTCTGCTTACCTGCTCCGAATCAACCTGCTTCTGCTTACCTGCTCTGCATCATCCCCCGTGCTTTCTCCACGCCGCAGCTTTCTCCGGTCCAGAGGGGAATCCTACACCGGCACCTGTAAGCACAAAGAACTGCATTAGTGCGCGCACTCCAGTAACGCTGCACATACTCACCGAATCTTCCCGCTACGCTGGAATCTAGGTCCGTAGTCCGAGCGCTCAAAGTCCTGCAAAAGAAAGAGACATTATTTACTGCGCCTGCTCCAATAACACGGTGCATACTTACCGAAGCCTCAGTGCATACTTACCAGACCACCGAGTCTCCAGTAGCGCTGAACCCCGACTCTAGGCGCTAGCACTCCATAAATCACTCCTGCAAGGGAAAGGAGACATTACCAGGTGCACTCGAACCTGTGACGCTGCGCATACCTTCCAGCGGCTGACTTCTACACGCAGCGCTACTCACCTAAAAAATACCGTGGCAAAATAAAGACGATACGGACAATTCCAGACACTCAACATCCACCGCGCAAAGTTGGTGGTGTCGGGATGGTGTAGTCGCAAGGCGGGTGTGGGCGTAATCTGGGGACAATGCAAGGGGCCCACACTTCCCTCACAGGTCCAGACAGTGCCAGACTGGAGCCTAAGGAGAGGATATTGGCGAGGGTGCGGGGGCTGTCTCCCCTCATTGGGCCTAAAGATGAAGGCTGGGCCCAATCAGTGAAGATGATGAAAGGGTAGGTCAGGCATTCCAGTGCCTGTAGTTACGGCGGCACCCATGATGGAGAAGATGGCAATGATCCAATATTGATGCAGCACACCTGTGTTTTGGTGAAAGAGTGCACACAAAAAATACCCTGATCACCAGTGAGGTGCTGCAATGAGCGGATTACCACAAAGCCGGTATTTCAATTAAATTTCACGTTTTATAGAGCGCTCAACGCTCCGCTCTATTCAGAGGTGCTGCAATAACTCCCAGATCCCTTCAGGGCTTACCTTGCATGCAGGTAGATGGTAACTCCTCCTGCACCTCGTGGCAATGGTGTGTGTGGCCCATTGCTGGTTCCCTTGGGATGCAGTACAATATGCCTGTATTTAAGGTGCCTTGATGACTGACTTCAGCCAACATACTTTACAACTTACTAAGAGGCAAGAGTTTTTTTTTTTTTTAATAAGTATTATTTTTTATTGTTTATGGTTTATTACAACCCTTTACAAAAGAAGTTAGCAAAGTAAGAAAATGAAACCAAAGAAATGGAAAAGGAAAAGAGAAACATTGAACACAGAAACTTACAATAATAAACATTTCATTTTCATGGCTTTCAATCAGTGGTATAAAAGTATGCAATTCATAACAATAAAAAAACATTATATGAATCGTCCCTATCACTAAAAGCTTCTTGTACATACGGAGTAGCAGCTGTGGTAAGCAGGGTGTTCACATTCTGTACAAAAAAAGTGACTTGTGTGCAAAGACTCAGAATTGTAATATTTTAGGTATTTTAAATTTAAAACCAAACTTCAAAACATATTTGTACCAACTTGAACTGGGAAGATGTGTGGTCAAGTACCTACATTTCAGGCTAGGCTCAAATCCTGGGCAAATCATTTAATCTCACTAAGTGTTTTCCTGCCAAAATTAGAAGTGATTCAGTTTGCAGTATGGTTTAATAGATGGGCAGTGCAGGGGTCAGGGCCCGCCAAGGAGACATACACACATATTTCTTTGGAAAATAGAAGTCCACATTTACTGATCAAAATTGTGACATTCAATAGCAAAGTAAACATGTCAAATGAGAAGTCATCATGGACAAGTGCATATTATAAACAGTATGTAAACAGTATGCAACAGACAATGATGTATTGCGATTAGCATGTGAGTGATACCAGGTCACCTGCATGCTAGCACTCCCACGCACCCTCAATTAAAAAAAAATTAGCTGCAAAATTGCAACAAATAATACAATGTTGTGCTTCAAAATTTTATTTTGTAAAAAAACAAAATATTCCTTGCGTCAATATTTATCGAGGAGGAGGGGGGCTGTCTTTCACAACAAAAAGTCTGGCCCACACGTGCCTCTTATGTGGCCTCCTAGGAGTAGCCACAGTATTCAGGGAGGCATTGTTGAGCGCACACTATCTTAGATGGAATAAGGACTGGGGGCCTCATTGCTCAGACCCTGCAGAGAAGGAGGTGGCATCATCCTCGATTCACCCCAGCCAGGCCAAGAAGATATGGTGTGGGAAGGGTGGGGTAGGTGGGAGTGATTGTAAAAGGGAATGATAGTCAGGGGAGCTGATGGAAGTGACAGGGGGTGATACTGCCACACTATTGTTTCTGCTTCTCTTTTGCTCTGTACTGTTTTTTTTATATCTCAATTATAGCATTATGTTGAAAAATGGTACAAAACCTGTGTTTTAGGGCATGATTAATTGGGATTCATCTCCCAGACTCTTAAGGGTTCTGCAGTATACAGCTTTCATTGTTCATGCTTTGGCAATCATTTTCCTTATGAAGATGGGTGAGCATATGGAAGATGACGTGAATAGCCACTGGAAGGTCAAAGTAGTGTGGGATTTTAGGGAAGGAAACAAAGGAGCAAATGAAAGAAGAGATCAGACGACTGTGGAAGTGGTCCTAGAGAGACTGTGATTTTGTAAGGATGAGCCAGTGGAAGGCGTGAACAGATTTCCCATTTGAACAAATTGAGTGAACCTGGGCAAATCACCTCATGTCAGCAAAACCTGGTGAGGTGAACAAGCTGTTTCTAGCCAGAGTCATACCCCTAAACATACAGCTCCAAAAGTAGAAAAAGACAACTCAAAAAACAGGTAACATTTGTTGCACTCATGACAGCGATTAACTACTCCCACCATAAGCTCCCCACCCATGCTCCACCTACCCTGGACCATCTGTCAGCCTTGCCCAAGAATCGATTTGCCTTTAATCTGCCAGGGAGTGCAATGCTAACAAGCATCTTTATCACACATTCAAGTAGTCTTGTGGGTAAATGAGTCCTAACAACCTAGATTTGAATCCAGGCTTTTGCACCTTATAAAGCAATCTAATAGACTAACCTAAATTAAGGTAAAATGGATTTTTCAGCTCCAGGAAGACATTTTTTTGGCAGATCACGGATCTGAGAAATGTTGGGCCTCCCCTGATCACAAACCTGGCCCACACAGATAAACATTCCTGGAGCCGGACCTGGTCACAAGACTTTAAAAATCTACTACTTATGCAAAAACTTTAAATCTGCCAAACACATCAAAAGTGACATATCTTCAACAGCCCATTTGCTCATCAGTATATTAGCTTATTAAAGCGGTAGAGGCAGGTCACAGGTGTACGCTGTTTATTGAACATTGCACAATCTCATAATCTCACAACCATAGTGTTCATCAGTATACACATTTGGCTGTGGGAAAGGCCGACCGTCCCTTTGTTGTTGTTGCGGTAACAGAGACATAGAGCCTCATTATGAGTATGGTGGTAATTCTGCTGTAAATCCACGGAAAACAAATTACTATTACCGCCACTTGGTCAGGCGGAATTTCTGCCTGATTACAAGTGGTGGTAGCAGTGTAAATCCCCATTTAATTTCGGTCCATTGGAACCCATGGGGCTTTTTTTGGAATTACCGTGGCAGAATTATCTCTGCGGTAATTCTGTCAACTCTGCTGATTTTTTTGCCTTCAGTGGGAAGATTTACCGCCACGGTTTTGTGGAGGCAAATCCTCCACTCAACACCAAAACTCATAATTTGGGCTAGTGGAAACATTGGAGGTGACTCTGTTACCATTCTAGTAATGAAGCCCATTGAGTTTAGTTCCAGGACCCGAATACAGATACATTGTGGCAGGAGTGTTTTGGGTGTTTTCTGAGTTTCTGGAGTTTTGGGTCTAGCCCCTTTGGTGCAGAGACTTTGCCTTGTGTTAACAGCTACGAACAAGGCAGACCGCTTATTCCATCCTCTTAACAATCAACTCCGGCCCAGCTGGTGTAAGGCTGATGGTCGTATAGTGCCATAGATTTGTAACATGCTTACTTAGAGAGGTTAGTGAACACCAGCCCAAATCCACTCTGGGCTGGACTGTAAATGTTGCTTTGCATCACGCATTAACATACTAGCCAATGTTAACTAGTGCTACACCTATAGAGAATGGTCAAGATTAGCCTGTGTCGCATCTAGATAGGATTATGAGTGTTAACATGTGCCACACTTAGATGGAATTCTTTACCTTAACCTGCGTCCCATCTAGACAGGATTATGAATGTTAGCATGTTCAGCACTTAGATGTAATTCTTAACCTTAGCCTGCGTCCCATCTAGACAGAAATGTGAATGTTAGCATGTGCAACACTTGGATGGAATTCCTAAACTTAGCCTGCGTCGCATCTAGACAGAAATCTGAATGTTAGCATGTGCCACACTTAGATGGATTTCTTAACCTTAGGCTGCGTCACATATAGACAGAAATGTGAATGTTAGCAGGTACCACACTTAGATAGAATCCTTAACCTTCACCTGCATCACATCTAGACAAGATTATGAATGTTACCATGTGCCGTGCTTGGATGGAGTTCTGAACCTTGGCCAGCATCGCATCTAGACAGGATTGTGAATGTTGGCATGCGCCACACTTAAATGGAATTCTGAACCTTAGTATGCGTTGCATCTAGACAGGATTATGAATGTTAGCATATGCAACACTTAGATAGAATCCTTTTTTTTTTGTATTTTTTTTTTTTAAATCTTTTTTAGTGAGGTGGGTCTCTTGCAGCAGGGCTATGTCTACGCGCATCCTCTTTAAATACAACATCACTTTGTTACGTTTAAGGTAGCTGTTGAGGCCCTGTACATTCCAGTTCACGATTCTGAGATTACCCGATGCCATCCGGTCGGTCTATCTCCATCCCGCCCCTTCCCATAATGTTCCCCACGTAGGGTCGTTTCCTGGCTCTTTCCCTTCTATTCACGAACAGTGCCCCCCTCCCCCTTCTCCAACCTCACACCACTGCACATAACTATCCCCCCGCCCCCCTCCCCGCCAACCCCCAACAATAGCCCAGCTCCATCCCTGGATCTCAGGCCTACCCACGTCTGGACCCGTCTCTTGACCAAGAACAAGGACCCCGCGGGGTGTCACCAATCTAACAGTGACCTAACTAAATATACTACTATCGGGTGCAGAGGTTGCTCCCCAGGAGCTCCCAGTCATCTATTTAGGAGAAGTGAATTCAACGGGACCCGCCGGCAGATGCCGCGACTTCCTCCACACAAGCACAATATCAAACTATATTCCAGTCCCAATGTCATAGCTATGGCCTCACGGGTGCCTCTGCCACGTGCTACTTATCTCCAGCCGCTTCTGTCTGGGCATCCGATTCCTGAGGTCGACATTTCATATCCAACCATTCCATCGCTTTGCTCGGCGTCTCAAAGAAGAGGGATCTGTTCTTATAAAACACCTTTAACCTGGCGGGGTAAAGCAACATGTAGCGGTGGCCTGCTTCTCTAAGCCTCCTCTTCACCGTTCCAAAGTTAATTCGACTCCGATGTACGAGCAACGTATAATCCGGATACGCCGTTATATTCGCTGACCCCCTTTCTATCGTGCCTCCTTTCCGGAAACATTTGAATCTTCTCGCGCTCACGATAGTTCAAGATCTTCGCCATCAACGGCCGCGGGGGGGCTCCTGGGGCCAGTCTCCTGGTCAGGGCCCTGTGCGCCCTTTCGACCGCGAACCCCTGGGTCAGCTCCCCGCCTGTAATCTCCTGCAAAAGCATGGTTTCAACGAAATCCGTGGGGTTCAATCCTTCCATTCCCTCCGGTACCCCCACTATGCGAATGTTGTTGCGCCTGGCGCGCCCCTCTGCCTGCTCTGTCCTCCAAATTGCCCACTCGTTGCACGAGGGCATGAAGCTCCTTGGCGTGTATGTTGCACGCCTCCGTGGTCAGGGCCAACTCCTTCTCCAGTTCCCCAGTGTGCTCTGCGATCGTTCGCACATCCTGGCGCAACAGGTTCACCTCTTCTTGGACCGCTCCTATCTTAAGGTTTAGGCCCTCTTGCAGCTCTTTCATGGCCAGGTCCAGCTTCGTCTCCCAGGCCACCTTCAAGTCGGCAATTGCTGCCAGCACCTCCTGGATAGTACCCGGTGGGTCCGTCGCCGCCGCAGGGGTTTCTTTGCTCTTGCCCGCTTCCGCGTCCGAGGGCGACCTAACGTAGGTCTCCATCGTGGGCTGTTTGATCCGGGGTCGCACCACCTTGGAGGACATCCTGCGGCGTCGGTTGGGCCCACGCGCCCAGCTGTATCCTCGCGGGGTTCGCTCGCCGGCCTCTTCACAGCGAGGTTCCGCTGGACCCGGGTTCACTCTGCTAGCCCACCACGATCCAGGGCCTCTTCAGTGTGGGCTCGCCCTTATGTTTTTGCCTTCTGCCAGAGGCGCATGCGACCCGTCTGTCTGGTTGGGCTTGCCCACGTTCCGACCAACTTCCTCAGCTCATCGGACCATTTATGGACCTTTGTCCACAGACGGCCATCTTGGGTGCTCCCCTACCTTTGCGCGACCGCCACCTTCTTCAGAGTCTAGTTCCGTGGATATGTAGTCTCGCTGGTGGGGAGGGCACTCACCATGTGCCCTCCACTTTCATACGCCTTTGGTTACACCGTGGGCTCGAAAGTCCGCCAAAAACCATCGCTTCTTCCCAGGATCGGGATCGGATCATCGGGAGCTCCTCCAAGGAACGTCCTCTCACGTAGCCATCAAGCCACGCCCCCTAAGAGGCAAGAGTTAGTGTTGCGATGGTGAGCTTTTTTAGTTCTTCAAAACTTTATTCATTCAAAATCACAGTTTTCAATTAAATGACCAACAGTGTTACTCATGTGATTACCTCAGTAGCGTATGCATTTAATCCATCTTGTATCGTCTCATATGGCTACGGTGGTAGTTTTTATTTAATGCAGTCCAACCCTTTAACCATAACCCTTTCAACTCTTCCATCCTCCCTAACCCAACAGGTGTGGTTCATTCTTATTTGCCTGGGTGTGGGTTCTCGTCGGACATTCTCCATGTGTTTGGTTTCCTACCCTACATTCCTCATTAGTACTGGTCTATAGAAATTGCCTTCTCTTTCGTTTACATATTCATGAAAGGTGCTCCACACTGTCGGGACCTTCTGATACTTCCCCTCTTTCAATGTCCCTACTTTCTCCATGGCCAATCTTCCCCAGAATGTGATCCACCAGCATGCTATTATGGGACCTTCCACCCCATTCACCCTTGCGCCAGGGTCATTCTTGCTGCCGTTAACAGATGAGTAATGATGGTGGCATTGTTGCCATTTACTGCATAAACCTCTTCCACTTCTGACACCAGCAATACTACCTTTGGTGCATTTGGTAGTTGTATCCCTGTAATCCCCTTTTATATGCTCTACGACCTCCTTCCAATATATTGTAGCTTTGGGGCACGACCACCACATATGATACAAGTCCCCCTTCCCTCCACATTGTATCCAGCATAAAGGGGAGTAGTTGGCATTCATTCTGTGTAGCCGATGGGGAGCTATACATCTGTTACATATTTTGTATGCTGTTTCCTTAATGACTGTGCTTTTAGATGTTTTATGCGCTCTCCTCCAGATCGGCCCCCAATCCTCCTATGGGATGGGTGCTTCCAAGTCTTTTTCCCAATTATCCTTGTACGAGAGCTTATCTTGCATTTGTGCTTTATCCCGCAGCCTACACAGCTTTGCTAATACTCTTGTTGTCATGCCCTCCTGCAGCGTCATTTCTATTGCTACAGGGTTCTTGTGCCCGCCTCCCTGACCTCCTTCTGGGATGTCCAGTGCCTGGTCTGTATGTATTTATCTTTCCCTATACCAAATTTATGTTTACTTTCTTTGAAAAGGAGGAAGATGCCACCCTGAAAGAATTCCCTTAAATGAAGGGTCTGTGTCCAGTTGTTGCAGAATTTCTTCTGCCTACCTGGGGTGAAATCTGCATTCTCATTGGGGTGAATGGCCCCAATCCACAACCCAACTTTCCACCTCTTAACTGCGTGATCCCATCCCTGCAATGACACTTTGGTGGCCTCTAACAGTTGCCCTTCTGCCCCTCGGGCCCTTACTCTCCGAGCATGTAGCGTTCTCAAAGGAATAGATGTAACCTCTTGTTCAATTCCCCCACCAGCCTTTTGGTCTGTCCTGCCCATTTCATCATTGGTGCTATTTGTGCTGCTAAGACATATCTGTCAATACCTGTGACCCCCACAACCCCCAGAAGGGGTGGCCACGTCAGGACTTTCCTTTTTGTATTCTTGGTCTCTTCCCATGCCACACAAAGGTAATTATTTCCTTCTGTAATGTCTTACTCATTCGGAGTGGTATGTCTACCGGTAGCGAGCCCACTATGTATAATAAGCATGGGAGCAGTGTCATTTTAACTGCCACGATTCGTGCAAACCAAGAGTTCCTGGACGACCCATCTTTGCAAGTCCTCCAGTTTTTTCCACAGTGGAATTGTGTGCCCCATAGAGCCCTTTGTATTCACTCGTTAGTTTTATGCCCAGATATTCTATACTCTAATTTTCCCATATCAAAGGATACATTTCGCTCATTTTATCTATCTCTCCTCAATTATGTTCAATGCCTTGGATTTGGTGTAGTTTATGGTGAAGCCTGAGACCATAGCGAACTCCTGTAGCCTCCATTACTTTAGGTAATGTAGCTTTTGTGTTTTTCAGGTATAGCAAAATGTCATCGACATATAGAGCGATTTTTTTTTTTGTTGTTTTTTTTTTGTTTTTCCTCTCCACAGGTCACCCCCACAAACCCCTGGTCTTGTCTGATTACCTCTGCTAAGGGCGCCATGACCATGGCAAATACTAGGGGGGATAAGGGACATCCCTGACGTGTGCCTCTCAGTATTCTAATCTGTGCTGAGGTTTGCCCATTGACCACAAAATTCGTAGTCTGTATTGTTCACCAAAACCATCCTAATAAATTCGGGTCCGCATCTGAACTTTTCAAGGGCCACCTGTAGGTTTCCCCAATCTAAGCTATCAAAAGCACATTGTGCGTCCAGAGCCGCTATGGAGAACCTCTGCCCCGTCCTGGTCCCCAGGTCCATTCTGTCTACGGCCCGTCTTATGTTGTCCTGCAAATGCCTTCCTGCTATAAAACCTGCTTGGTCCTCATGGATCCCAGGTAGGACTTTAATTAGTCTTGCTGCCAATACTTCAGCATACATTTAAGCATCGCTGTTAAGCAGGAAGATGGGACAGTAACTGGTGCAGTCTGTGGGATCTTTTCCCAGGTTGTGTATTAGAACTGTAATGGCTCTCCCCATGTCCTCTGTGATCTTAACTTTTTCCCTTATGTGGTTAAAGAGCCTTGTTAATGGGCCTAATAGCTGGGACCGAAACGTTTTATAGTATCCATTCCCTAGCCCATCCGGGCCCAGCATGTTATTACAAGGCAAGGACGTTATTGTGTCACTGATTTCTTATGTTATGGGACCCTGTAGAACGTCTCTACCCTCATTAGTTATTTGGGGTAATCGCAGTTTCCACATACAATGTATTTGCCTCTGTGTATTCAAGCCTTCCTGTTTCAACAATCCTTTGTGAAATCTCTCCATTATTTCCAATTTCACCTCTTCTGTTACACATAGTTCCCCTTATTAATTTTTAAGTTGGGCATGCAGGATTTTTGTTTTCTTAATTTGGCAGCCAGAAATCGATTGGCCTTCCCATCCTATGTGAAATATGTCTGTTTGACATTTAGTAATGTCGGTGCTGTGCGGTCTGCAACATGTTTTCAACTGTGCTCTAACCTTCCGAGGCGTTCTCGGTGATTTTTGCGTTTGCCTTGCTTTGTGTTGTGTTCCCGCTTCCTTAAGCACTGTCAAGTTTTTTTAAAATAAGCCCTCTTTCCCTCGTGTTTGCTGTGGTCTGTGATATAAATTCTCCCTGAACCACCGCTTTCCCTGCATCCCATACTATTCTCCAGTCTGTTTCCCCATTGTCGTTGTCTTTAATGTAGTTATTTATTGCTTTCTCCAGTTGTTCTCTCAAAGCTATGTCTCTCAGTTTTTTGCTCTGCCTCCAATTTTTCTGTGTTTTTACCTTTCCCTTTGCGATCTCAATTTGAGCCATCACTGGTGCATGATTCGAAAGGTATTTAACCCCTATATGTACCCTGCCTACCTGAGGAATCAATGTAGCCGAGACTAGAATCATGCCAATTCTTGAGTATCCTTTGTGTACCGCTGATAAGTGAAATCCCTGTCCTGTTCAAGAAAGAATCTCCACATCTCTATTAACCATAGGTCACTGAAAAATGTCCCTAATGCTTGACTGGTTTTCCCATCTGTAGCAGTGGTCGGTAGTGTGTTTTTTTCCAGAGAAGCGTCCATCACACAATTGAAATCCCAGCTAATCACTACCTGCCCTTCACACCATCCTTCCGATTTTTGTAATATCTCCTTGAGGTATAGGTCTTGTTTCTTGTTGGGGGCATATATTGTAACAAATGTGTATAGTTGGCCCTCTAGTGTACCTTTGAGCACCAGGTGTCTGCCTTCAGCATCCCTACACAGAGATTGTTTTTGGAATTTCAGGTTGGCGCCCAAGACAGTATCGCCACCCCCTTTGTCTTTTTCCCACTTGTTGCATAGTAGTGTCTGGGGAATGCTTTGTGACATCCTCCGTTCATCTGCGGAGAGTAGATGTCTCTTGCAAGAACACTATTGATGCTTGAAGGTCCCTTAGTCTCCCTATTATGGAGAGATGTTTCGCCTGTGAATTGAAGTCCTGTACATTCAGGGTTCTAATGTTCAATTCACTCATATCGTATACATCTAAATGCATCCGTATCTCTGTTTAACCCTTGTCCTTTCCCCTGCTGCACACTGATCCGTACCACCATGTTTCCCCAATTCTCTGAACTTCAGCTTCCTCTCCCCTCTCCCACCACTCCTCCTCCCATTACTAACCTTTCCCCCTGCTCTAAACTCCTTTCTGCCCAAGGTTCTCTATAACCTCCCTGGGTACCCCTCCAGGGCATTGGGCCCCATCCCCAGGTCTTCTCTACGCCAGGATATTTCCATACCCTGATTTGAGTTCCAAGATGCCCCCCGCTCCCCTCCCCGTCCGGGCATTCTCCTCACCACTCCTTATTTTTACCATTCTCTCCTCCTTTCCCCTGTCCTCTCTACACCACCAGTGAGACATAGTTGTCATATGTTTTGTTCCTTCCCCAGTCCTTCTTTCCCGTGGGGGGCCTGTTTGACTTCTTTCCCCCCATCTTTTTGCTGTCCGTCGACCATTCCCCACATTCTAACACCGTCACCAGTGGGGTTTTGTTTTGGTCCCTGATCTGCTCGATCTTCCTCTTCCTCGATCTGCATCAGCGCCAGACCTTTCTCACATGTAGTGATCTGCTGTTTGCCCTCCCCAGTGAACAGCAGACCAAAGGGGAATGTCCATTTGTAGGCAATCCATTGTGCCCTACTGACTGGTTTCATCATTCTCCTTTTATATAATGTGGATAGTGCCAGGTCTTGATATAGGCGGACCTGTGTCCCATTGATTGACACCTTGTTGCATCATCGCTGCTGTGAGTATCTCTTCCTTCATGGTATAGGAAGTCAAAGCTATTAAGATGTCACAGGGTCTTGCCCCTGCGTCCCTTTTCTTAGGTCCTACTCTGTCCATACATCCTCAGGTTGCGTGCCGGTCAAGAGGCTACTGAAACAGTGCTGCATTGCGACCTTTAGATCCCAATCCGTGATTCTCGACTAGGCCTTTGACTCTAATGTTAGACCTACGGGATCTGTTCTCAAGGTCCTCTGCCTGGATTTCCAGATTATGCGTTGACCCTTACCACTTGTTCGAGGAGTATGCTATTCTGTTTCATTTCCTCTGACATCTCCGATGAGCCATCTTCTGTTACATCCACTCTGTTTCCCAGCTCAGTAATCTCCTTTCTAACCTCCTGCAGTGACATCTTGATTTCCTCTTTCATCTTCCCAAATGGTTCCCGAAAGGATTCCATCATTCTACTCTCCATCCCTCTGTCTTATTGCTCTTCCTTGTTTAGTGCCATTGTGGATGACTCCTCAATATTTCTGCTCCTCTCCACTCCCTTTATCGACTGCTGTGCCCTTGCAATCTTGCTGCTCCTTTAACTCCTACAGGGGTGCTCTTGGGTTTGGCCCCTGGCATCTGGTGGCCGGCACTGTCAATTAGTACACTTTCTGTGCCTCTCTATGGGAGCGAGGAAGGCCGATTGTCAAGATTTCTCTGCGCAGCTATATGCCATCCTTTCCACGTTATCTGTTAACTTATTTCTGATGTTTGTTAATCTGCTTAGATCATATGCTGTGCATAGTCCGACATCCAGTGGTCACTGCGGAGTATTGCATTTTGTTTTTCATAGTCGAAAAGGGAACGTCAACAAGGCGTGTCTGTAACACTATCCCTATAGTGATGTGCAGGGTACCCACAATCCCTCACGCGTCGAGGTCCTTCAGATTGTTTTTTTCCACCCAGATATTGGTCGCCTTTATGTGGAGCTCCTCGAGAGAAATTGCAAAAACATTTACTCGACCCTTTGGTCGTTAGTTAAGATTATACATTACATTAGATCCCTCCTTCGACGTCGTAGCTGCAAAGCTGTTTCACTGCCGAATAAGAACTTTGAGGGCGGTGACTTAGACGGAGGAGATCCTTCGGCGCTGCCGAACACGTGGCCTGGCCTCGCCGGCAAAAGACAGTAGAGAGAGTGGGGTCGGGGGACATTTCTTGTTCTTTCTGAGAATGCCTTACTCTTTTTCCCTCGGGGTCGTTATCACGTTTAACTGTATCCTCAGCTATGGTGAGGACTCCCTTTAGATTTTGCCCGCGCTGCAAGGGCAAATACACTTGGAAAGACCAGCACAAACGGTGTAACCGTTGCTTACCCCTCGACCACAAAGAGGACGGCTGTGCGGCCTGTAATCTTCTTAAACCAAAGACGTTAAAGGACCGCAGGGTCAAGAGGTGGGCAGCCTACGCTATGTCTAGGTCTGGTTCCTCTCCCGCCACCGCCGAGTGTGACGAGAATAGTGATAACCCGACCTCCTTTTCGGAGGTTGTCGACCTCTCTATGGAGTGTTCCCACTCCTCGTCTATCCCCGGCCCCGACAAGCTCCGCTCACGCCCTGCTTATGGGGATGAGCACCCCGACAACACTGACGAAGACAGAAAACACAAACATAAGCACACAACCCACGGCACGTGTTCGTTGAAGATGAAGAAAGCCCTAGCGCCTACGGAGACGCCGGGCCTACTGGCGACCTCCACCGACCGTAAGGGTCGCAAGCCCTCCCCGCCACCGCAGACGCGTCTAGTGTCATCAGAGTGCGGTCATCGCCGAAAGAGACTTGGCACCGCCTAAAGCGACGCCAGACCTACCCTCGGAGGAATTAGTCGAGAGCTTGGCACATATAGTTTCCAAGGACAGGCGGCGAGTGACACTCCGAAAACCGCTCACAAGGCCAGGGAAGCGCCGAGGATGCCGGAAGGAAGGCAGGGTCCGCTCCCACTGTCGAAAGAAGGCCCTAGCCTGCGAGAAGGTTTCTCAGAAGGCGAAGGGACCTTCTCCTCGACGTTATGGGACAGACCTAAACGGATACAGGCAGAGGAGCCCCCTTTTTCGCCTCCAGACCGTTCTGGTTTACCATACTGGACTGTTGAGAGATTCCAGTCATGTATGGACAAGCTGGACAGATTCATGTCCACTCCTGAAAATAAAACACCTAAGAGACCAAGGGAGGCACTTCAGGAGGACCCCAGGGCTAAATATACTAGGTTATTTAACCCCCTTCAAGAGGACATGAATACTAGAAGACTCTCACTTCCAGGAAGATGAGGAGTTCTTAAATAGTAAAGACCAACAAAACCTTGGAATAGAAGGTTTTGATGAAAACACTGACATGGGTGTGGGGACTTGGAGGAAGACCCAGATGAAGGTGGCTCACAGCCCTGGCAGTCACCAACTGAGTATACAGACCCTGACATCTTAAACCTTCCCTCTGCTCAGACCACATCGGTCAGGAATCCATCACCAATAGATGATCAACCCACCTTCAACGCGCTACTTCGGAAGGCAGCAGCGCATTTTGAGATTGAAACAGGTGAAATTACCCCTGATACCGATTTTGTAGAAAGAATAATTAAAGAAAAACCGCCCACTAGCCAAACCATTCCCCCCCCCCTCGCCTCAGTTAAGAGACAAATTACTCCATCGCTGTCCACACCTGCACTGGTAAGAGGGTCAATCCCAGAATTGAAAAATGGTTTACTCCCTCTCATTCAGACCCATTATACATTAGGGGTCACTCAATTCCGGACTCCTTGGTGGTAACTACCATAAGGAAAATAACAGGGGTTCCGTGTCAACCAGCGAAGCACCCCCAGACAAAGAAGGAAAGAAGCTCTATGCCCTGGGTAAAAGAATTACAGCCTCGGCAGCTTTTTCAACCAGAATTGCCAATAATAATGCACTACTGGCAAGTTATGCTGATGCCCAATGGGGAAAATTACGGCAAGACCTTTAAGTCCCTGAGCCCTTAAGAACTCGCTTATTGGCCACAGTAACAGAAGGAACTCTGGTTAACCAGAGCATCATTAAAAACACTCTTGATGCTGCAGAAACGGATGGCCGTTCTTTAGTGCAGGGAATTCTTCTGAAACGTCATGTCTGGCTCTGCAATTCCGGTTTTAAGCCAGAAACCCAGGCGTCACTCATTAATAAACAAATAGGAGTTTAACCTCGTTGGGAAGGCAGTGGATGACGCACTGGAGACTGCAAAGGAGTTCACCCTCAAGACCTTAGACCAAATCGCAAGGCCTCCCAATAAGCGAAGGATTCGGCAACAAACGCTTTTTTCGAGGCCAACGCCAACAACAGGAGCAACAGCAGTACACTGCAGGCAACTGGCCCTCTACTCGGGGAACTGGTGGCGAGTACACGCAAAGAGGACAGCGCCGTGGCAAGGGCAGAGGTCGGGGCCCCACTCCCAGAGGTTCCCCGGCTACTTACACCAAATGACCTGAAGATTCGGGTCCCCTCCCATGCATCACCGGTCGGAGGCCGGTTAACCTCTTTCCTACCAGCATGGGAGGGAATAACATCAGACCGATGGGTATTGTCAACTATAGCCCACGGGTACTGTATGGAAGTCAGTCGGTCCCCCACGTACATACCCCCAAGGGGACGACGCCTGTCACCGGAACACTTCGCCATTCTTCAAGAAGTGGAACTACTGCTATTAAAAGGAGCAATAGAGGTTGTGCCTCTATCACAGGTAATGGAAGGTATTTATTCAGTGTACTTCCTTGTACCCAAAAAGGACTTAACCATGCGCCCTGTACTAGATCTGCGCCCAGCGAACAAATTTGTCAAACCTCAAATATTTTGCATGGTGACCTTACAGGAAGTAATCCCACTACTTTCGCAGGAGGATTACATGACAACACTGGACATGAAAGATGCATACTTTCATATTTTAATGTTGCCAGCGCACAGAAAATATCTCAGGTTCATGATAGAGGGCAAACACTACCAGTTCAGAGTGCTACCCTTCAGCATAGCGTCAGCGCCCAGGGTATTCACGAAGGTACTGGCAGTGGCAGTGGCAGCGGCCCACCTGCGCAGGTTGTCCATCCCAGTATACCCTTACCTCGACGATTGGCTCATAACAGGGGATTCTTACGAAACATGCTTCTCAAATACCCAAAAGACTGTAGACCTTTTGTTCCAACTGGGCTTCTCCATCAACGAGAAGTCCAGCCTAGACCCCAGCCAGATCAAACAATTCCTAGGGGCTCTAATTCGAACAAAGGACGGCCTCGTCTTCCCCTCCGACGAGAGGATCCAAAATATGCTGTTTCAGATCCCTCCATATGTGGCCGGTCGAGAGGTGACGGTGCGCAAGCAATGCGTTTGCTAGGAACGATGGCGTCATGTATATATTTGGTACCTCACGCGCGACTGCGCCCAATGCAAGAGTGGCTCAACAGCCAGTGGTGTCAGGCCAGCGGACAATGAGACGATCTAGTGGCGGTCTCTCAGGCCTTGGTTCTCTCGCTATGGTGGTGGTCGAAGGAAAACCTTGTAATAGGGAAACCATTCGCCACCCCCGCAGTGGAGGCCACTCTAACCACAGACGCATCCCTCACAGGATGGGGGGGGCTCACCTATCCCATCAGACTGCACACGGAGTTTGGACTCAGAGTGTAGCGTCCAAACACATAAACTTGCTGGAACTGCTAGCGGTCTTCAAAGCACTGAAGGCTTTCCAGGCACACCTGCAAAGGAAAACGTGATGATCCTCACAGACCGCACCACAGCCATGTACTATTTGAACAAGGAAGGGGGCACTCGCACTCCAAGATGGTCCAAACTGTCCCAGAACATCTGGAAGTGGGCTCTCAAACACATGTTCCTGTTGTCACAACATGTACCAGGGGAACTCAATCTGCTGGCAGACGAACTCAGCAGAGACTTCCCTCTGCCCGCAGAGTACGAATGGCGGTTACAAGAAGACATAGTCTTCGACGTTTTCACACAATGGGGATTCCCAGAAATAGATTTGTTCGTAACTCTGGAGAACTCCCAATGCCAAGATTATGCTTCCCCAGAACCAATCCAAGGGGAACGGTCTATCGATACCATGGTCAGGGAAATTTGTTTACGCTTTTCCCACCCGTCTCCCCTTCTCAACAAGATAGTGCACACGATGCACCAGGAACTAGTTACCATGATACTAGTGGCCTCTATGTGAGCCCGGCAGCCATGTTTTGCTCACTTGATGGAAATGTCTCTATCTCCTCCAGTGAAACTTCCCTGCCCGTACAACATGCTGTCACAGGACAAGGGCAGAACACTACACCCATGCCCACAGACCCTGAACTTAGCAGCCTGGCTCCTGAGGTCATAGAATCTGGACATTTACAACTCCCTCAAAGATGCATGGACATTCTTAAGGAGGCTAGAAAACCCAACACTTGTTACTGCTATTCCAGCAAATGGAAAAGATTTGTCATCTGGTGTAGAGATAAGAGCATCAACCCAGTTGACTGCTCTCCCACACAGATTGTTCTTTACCTGACTCACTTATTAGACTCAGGTTTGGTCTTTTAATTCCATTAAAGTTCATCTAGCTGCACTTTCCGCATACACCACTTCTCAACACATTGCCATGGTGGAAAGTCCCTGTTATTAAGGCCTTCATGGAGGGAGTAAAGAGAATACACCCTCCTATAGCTAACCCAGCTCCCGGATGAGACCTAAATGTGGTACTTACCAGGGTTATGGGCTCACCCTTTGAACCCATGCACAAAGCATCCCTTAAGAACCTCACTCTTAAAACTGCTTTCTTAATAGCCATCACCTCCATTGGGAGAGTGAGTGAACTACAAGCGCCCTCTATACTGGACCCCTTAGTAACAGTTCACGAGGATAAGCTGGTTCTACGCACACATCCTAGGTTTGCACCAAAATTAATTTCTAAATTCCATGTCAACCAATCAATAGAACTACCAACGTTCTTTCAGAACCCTTCAAATTTGGGAGAAAAGAGCCTGCATACACTAGATGTGCGCAGGGCTGTCATGTTTTATATGGAAAGAACTAGACCTCTGAGAAAGACTAATCAGTTCTTTGTCTCGGTGGCGCAGGAAGAGAAGGAGATGCAGTTTCAAAATCCATCATATCTAGATGGATTGTCCAATGCATCACTCTGTTTCTCTCTTGCTAAGAGAGAACTACCCTTCAAGCCAAGAGCACATTCTACTCGAGGTACTGGGGCTTCCATAGCATTCATTGCAAATGTCCCTCTGGAGTCCATTTGCAAAGCGGCAACCTGGAGTTCTGTACACACCTTTACAAAACAGTCTAGATTCCCACTCTAGATCTGATTCCCAGGTGGGGCAAGCAGTATTAAGACTTCTTTTTTCTACTGTTCCTTCTCACAACCCACCTCCAACTCCGGGTACTGCTCGCTAGTCTATGCACAGCATGTGATCTAAGCAGATTAACAAACATCAGAAGACAATGCATTACTTACTGTAAAAGCATTTCAGATGGATGTATCTGCTTCGATTCACATGCGCCCACCCTTCCTCCCCGCTCGGATGGAAGGAACATAGACATCCTTATCTTTCTCTATTTCCTGTACTCACTCACGTCTAATAGGCTCCCTCAGGGCAGAAAAAATACAAACAGAGGGACCTTGACGCATGAGGGATTGTGGGTACACTGCACGTCACTATAGGGATAGTGTTACAGACACGCCTTGTCGACGTCCCCTTTTCGACTATGAAAAACAAAATGCAATACTTTGCAGTGACCACTGGATGTCGGACTATGCACAGCATGTGAATCTAAGCAGATACAACCATCAGAAATGCTTTTACGGTAAGTAATGCATTGTCATATGGTTTCTTCCCTCAGTCACCACGTCTGGTATCTCACCAGCCTCACTACAACCACTCCTGGGCACTTGTGCAATGCAATGGACCCGGGTCACACCTGTCGGCAGTGCCCTCTTCCAAACTCTCATTGGGGTGCTACTGAACGTATTTTCTTGGGCCTGAAGGTTGGATTTGAATCTGTTGATTCTCTTCTACCACTGCACGTTCTTCAGTTATATGTAATCTTCAAGCACTAGTGTGATCGTGCATGGTGTTCTTCCAACAGGGTGTACTATGGTAATTTGTCTCTTTGTGCCCGTTATTCTCTGGCCCCACACAATCCTGTCTTTTGGTGCTGTTTATCCAGAGTTGCTACGTTTCTGCTTGTTCTGGAGCCCCTTATGGGTTATTGCACCTTAAGTATTGTCCCTTGTTGTGTGCCTATGTTGTGGGTTTCCCCCAGCCTGCCGGCTGTCCTCGCTGCTCAGTTGCATATTTTATACAGTGCTGGGCTTCCCCTCTCCCTGCGTGTCTTGCTTTCTTTATGCGCTCCTTTCGGTGGTGTCCACCCAAACTGTCTGGGCGGGTGATTTAAATACTGTGTTTTTTAATGGTGCCGGGCTTCCCCCTCTTTCTTTGTGCCTTTGCTTCCTTTCTATGCTCTTCTCAACTGTGTCCCCACTGTGTTATATGTGTGTCGGGCCAGGTGCCTGTTAAAATTCCATCGTTGTTGCCTCCACACTGCGCTTCTGCGCCCCTGATGCCCACTCTCCCCGTTCCTTCCCGGTCTTACTTGAGCTGGGCTGGAGCCCGTTACTGCTTCCATGTTGCCTCCTTCATCATTGGCGCGTTACCGTTGGGCTGCTTCTCTGCTCCGCTCTGCTCTTGCTCAACTTCCCGCCGTTCCACGTGGGTTGGTCCGCCTGTTTCTCTCTCCGGAGCCGCTGCTGCATTTTCATGGGCCTTTACTTTTGCTGGTGTTCCTTCTGCAGATGCAGGCTTGTCTGCAGGTTGTTGGTGGTGCCCCTCACTGCCTGTCTGCTCTCTGCTGCTTCGCTGACAGGCGGACGCAACTTGTCCTTCGCTTATTTTCCCACCTGGGGTTTTCGGCGGGGCCTGCTACGCCGCTTCTATATTATGGCTCAGCTCTTCAGGCTGTTGTCGCAAGCGCATAGCAGCCGGGTTCCATGGTGCGCTCCATGCTGTCGTGTAGTCCACCTTCTCTGTGGGTCAGGAGAATGTGCATCTCCACTCTTTGCTGCTTCTTATGTCACCTTATTTATCCTGCCCGGACGGAGCACAGGAGTGTGCACCCCCACGGATCAGCGGCCATCTTGGAATCTCTGATGGTGAGCTTATACCTTCTTGGGGGGGGGGGGGTATATGGAGTGAACCTGGGACCCGATGATTTCTAGTGAATGTACTTGGGGACCATATTGCTGAGTACTGTGACAACTATTAAACTTTAGTAACAATGCAGCATGCCTCAACCCTGCATCTTTCCTTCCCTCCCCCACCCACATTGCCATCCCTCAACCTGCAGTGACTAATCCCCATCACTGGGAACATGGTATACAACTTAACGTTCAAGCTACTGACCAGGGCTGCTAGATGAGACCAACATGTGCAGAGGTCCCTTCAGGGACGGGAGGCCAGAGGCTTTCTCAACAATAAACATCTTTCTCTTAACTGAGATGAAGTGTTACATTCCTGGATCTATTTACTTTAACAGAACGGCAAATCTCAAAGCCCAATAATTGCTTTCGCTGAGGCTTATTTGGAACTGCAAGGGTCTCCCAAATGTTAATGTCACACTCGAAGGGTCAGAGTTTGGGAGACTGGCTCTTCCCAAGTCAATTCTCCATAATCTCCTCTTCAGATATTGTAATACATAACTAGGCCATTAACTCAAGAGGATGGTGTACTTCAGGCTGGGGGAAGGGATGGGCTAGTGAAATATAGTTTATTCCCATTATGGTCTACCCTCAATCTGCAGGGAAAGAGCATTGCACATTTTTTTTTATTGTTGCATTTACAGTTTACGAAAAACCATTCACAACAAAATACAAAAAAAGAGAAAATAAGAGATAATAAAAGAATAAAAATACTATTCAACAGAAAACATTTTATAATATCAAAAACACAGGAACAGTAGGAGACAAAAAAAATTTCAATTTACAGATAGTTATACTTCCAAAGATTCATTTTTCTTATTCAATTCAGAGATTAAAAATACAAGAAAGCGCTTCAAAGATAAAACTAAGGAAATCGCAGTGCCCCACATTCGACACCAAAACTAATTTCTCAATACCTCGGAACATTCAATGGTGTTGTCCTTAAAAAAAAAAAAACAGATGTTTCAGAGTTTCACGGATATTACTTACCCCCCAAAACCTACATTCATTATTTAGTTCATTGGACACATCCGCTTATTCATGCTCTGCCAACTCTTAACTTTCTCATAGACGGGTAGTTGATTTAACCTGAAACGCATGAAGTTCATACGTATAACAGAGCAGGGAAACTTATGAATATTTAGAGGCAGACATTCCCTAGCATGGATAAACCAAGAATATTCCACAAAACTTGTGTATGAATAAATGCAATCGGCAGTCTCAGCCCAGTCCGACCTGAACAGAATCTTTTTAACATACCCCGGTCTAAGAATAAAATCCTCTTCGGGTGCAGAAATATACACCAAAACTGAGCATATTGTTCATTAAGCTCATTCAACAATAGTACAGATCCTGCTGTCATAGCAACCTTAAGATTCTCGTAAAGAGAATTTTTGGGCGGAGCAATTCTTCTGACGAGAGAAAACTGGTTCCAGACATACCTTGCCTTCAATGACATCAGCCACAACTCGTGCCTAATGATGGCATTAAGGATAGCCATAGAAAGACCAAGGATATTCTTCCATAGTGTTCCCAGAATAGTATTCAAGAGGTCACCCATATTCTGTCCGTAAAGGATAGTTGCCTCAAATTTGGCCAAATAATATCGTTTTAGGGTAAGTGGAGAGAATTTACATACTTTCTGCTTTAGGAACTTCATATGAGCAGTACGTTTCTTAACTTTATCATTCAAGATGAGTTGCCATTGATCTATACTAACCCTGTTGGCCAGATGATATCCCAGGTAAATTACAGACTTGACCTGCTCCACAGTATCAGTACCCATGTTCCAAGAATATTGAATGTCCTTGATTCTTCTTGATAGAACCAGGACTTTAGATTTCAAAGAATTGGGGAACAAATAATTTTTCACCGCATATCCGTAGAAGAGTTGCATCTTGGCTCTGAGACCTCGCAGGGTTCTATCGAACAGTATAAAATTGTCTGCATAGGCCATCCACTCCAACCTAACACTACCCAGCCTAGCAGGTGTGATGGAGGGACCCTGCCACAGTCCCTCCGCATCGCACGTATAAAGGTTGAAGAGCGTAGGGGCTAGAGTACATCCTTGCTTAACACCTGTAAAGGTAGGTATCTCAGGGGAAAGAACACCATCCTCAGTTAAACTTACACAGACAGATGTTTTAGAGTGAAGCAAGGCAATCAACTGGACCATCTTACGCAAAATACCCAAAGAAAGCATTTTATGCCAGAGCCTTTATCTTCTCACCCCATCGAAGGCACTAGTCGTATCCAACGAGGCCAGATAAACATCGCCAACATTGGAATGATGAACATAGTGTTTAAGGTGAGAAAGAATAGGTGCATTCAAAGAATAGATGCATTCAAAGAAGTACCAAGCTCAGCACAGAACCCAACCTGAAACCTACTTGGAAGGTTAAGTTTCCTAATAACACAGCTAAGGTCCCTTCACAGCAAAATAGAAAAACCCTTACTAGTAGCATCTGTTAAAGCTATTGGACTTTAGTTGGACAGATCAAGTTTATCACCCCTTTTGAAGATAGGTACTATGATTGATTTAGACCAGGAAACAGGCACTGTATTAGACAGAAAGATATGGTCGAATATAGATTTTAAAAGCTCGACCAAGGTTACCGGATCTTTAAGAACAAAGGGGGGAATGCCGTCAGGACCAGGGGCTCTAGATGGTTTAAGTCTGGCAATCGCCCAAGATAAATCCTCCTTGTTCTAATTACAAAGTCCTTTCACAGGGGAGCCCAAATCAAATTCATCCAAAACTCCAAAGGCATCAGGTAGAGCATATTTCTTATTATAGAAGGAAACCCAAGAAGCCGAGTCCATGGGGCAATTCCTACTCCCTTTAACATTCCCCAGAAGCCTGTTCACCATGGACCAAAAATGACCATCTTTACCCTTGCACAGAGACTCCAACATGTTTTGATGGCAAAGAGAATACACGTCCATCCGAAGGGATTTGACGTAGTTCTTATTCCTCAAGATAATCGCACATTTGAGTTTCCCATATACACAGGGTGTTAATCCATCTTTCCTCAAAGCGGCAAGTACTTTTCTTTTGCAGACTTGAGAGGATAGAATTCTGTCATCTCTCACAGCACATTTCTTATTAAGACTCACAAAGCTAGTAGAGTCCCTAGTCTTACGAATACAGGCCAAAATAATTATATGGAGAAGTACCGCCGCTAACCACAAGGTCACGGCTATATAGAACCGAAATGGGCTTTTGAGACACAGTTTTCTTTCTGTACTGTTTTCTTATTCCACAGCACTGTAGTACCCCTATTATTGCTTTCCAGACCCGCAAGATCAGGTATAATGCAAGGGGTAAACATAGGAATAGATAAGGTGAAAAAAATAGGCAGTTGTTCACCCAAATCAGAATTAAGATGACTTAGATAGCTACACTGTTTCCTAATACCATCTGAGACATAAAAATAATCAATACGAGAAGTTGACACTCCTCTATGCCATGTATGTTTAAAGGCAAGAGAAGATGGCAAATGATCCAATAAGGACAAGTCCCACTCCTTGAGAAATAGATCCCACCCATTGCCTCACCTAAGGTTCACATGCTGTACCGAGGGAAGATCCCCCAGTGAATTCCACCTGGCACCCTCTGCACAAAAGGAGTTGAAATCCCCTCCCAAGATAACTTGAAAACCACATCCCCTCTGAATCCATTCGTAAAGAATTTCTCCAATCCAGTCCTCTATGGTGTCAAAGGTAACTCGTATAGGATTCCAATAAAGATTAAACAATATCGGAGAAAAACCAGCTCCCAGATTTAAATCAATAGCCAAAAGCCGTTCCGAACAGCAACAAACTTCCCATGAAAAACCCAAACTACGATCAATAGCAATGATAAGACCTCCTCTCGGATGCCCCTCAAACCTCCCCCCCCCCCTAATCGCAGAACAAGAGAAATTGTATGGTACCCCTCTAGTACAGGATTGGCCATCAGCATAGTCTCCTGAAGTAAGTATATTCTAGGAATACTAGTACAGGTGGAATTAAGCAACAGCTTATACAAGTTAGAACAGCCGCAGGTATTTCACGATACTACTACATTGACTATCCTGTCATGCGTGTACCGTACCTAGCCTTAGACTTTCTAAAGATCTAAGGGCAGGTTGTATCCAAGACCAATCCTGGCCATTACCCAGAAGATTAGATATGAGATATTACAGTTCCAGAGTCACCCGTAGGTAAAGATGTCGGGCCCCACAACTGTTTCTGGGCTAGATGACATAGGCTTTACAAAAGAGACGTTTTTGCATCTTCTGAGTGCTGCAGTTCAACCAGGTCAAATCCCATGGATTGTATAGTGCACTGTTGGTCCCAAACCATGGTGGCAACCATACCTGAGTGGAAATTACTAACCATTCTTCCATTATTTACTCTAGGGAGAGATATGGCATCTACATCATCAGTAGTTATTGATCTAAGTAGTGGAATTGCCTTAAAAAGAGAAGGAGCCAATAACCCTACCCTATTGAGGTTAGTCACCTTTCGTACCTTTCTCATTAGGCATCCAGCCTATGATCTTACTGCTGGGTCACACAGCTTCACTCACATCCACCGGACTTGCCCCTAAACCAACCTGTGAACCCAAACTTGGCCCATAGGAGGTCAGTACAGCTCCTCCCAAACGCTTGACCGGGAGCCATACTAACAACCTGTTGTGCCAAAACTGGACCTGTGGCCCCACCCATCAGACATCCATGATTCCCTGCCACAACATTGGGCACCAACAGATCTCTCCTAGGCTGATCCACTTGTCTACCTCATTTATCCCAGATAGGCCAGTATCCACCACCAGATTGGCAGCTGAGACATTAATAGCCACACTAGGCTGCAAGTACCCAGTAGATGTGCGAGCATGTGTTGTACTAATAACCTTACCAAATGCTGTCATTTTAGTCTGGTTTGGTTTGTGGCCATTCCAGCAAGTTATCACCCTCGGCCCCCCTTTTCCTAGAGGAGCCGAAAGTACCCAAAAGTGTTCATCACCTTTTAATAGTACCATGAGCCAGGCCAGGACTGTTCACCAAGACTTCAACCTCAGAAACTTCCTCAACTTGTTCACCACAACCCTCATTATCAGATATCACATGATAATTTAAATTACAAATGGCCTTAAGGTTGGAATTTCTCCCCCTGATCCTCACACAGGCCATGTTTCTTAGTTTTTTTGACATTTCGTGCTTTCTTCCTACGCCTTTTGCCATTTTTAAAATTAGTAGGGACTGGACTGTATATATGTTTCTGACCTGATTGTAAATTGACGGAACATGAACAGCTCTTTCAGATAAATCGGACTCGCCACCATTGGGGCAGCATTCTACAATGTCTACCTGGGGTCTAACTAAAAGTGCCTCTAGAATAGCAGACATTTTCTCACCCAGCATCGAAAATCTAGAATTATAATCCGTTTGAGTATTAGAACCCATAGCAGCAGATCTATTCATAAGATTCAGATTATTAAGTTGGTTCTCATAGCCAGACATATGAAAAGTAAGATCATTAAAAGCCTTCTGTTGAGCTGCCATAATCCACCCCCTCCCCCAGATTATCCTGTGTATCGCATAAGGCCTTTAATGCCAAATTCAGACTAATATGTAGATTAGACAAAAGCGGGGGGGAAATTAGTTCACATAGCCCCATCTCAGACGTGCCTTTAGATATCAATTAGGCTGAATTTCAGAGGATAAACCTAATTTAGAAATACACCGAACAATTGGGGAGTTCAGTGTTGTAGTCAAACTAGGGAGAGCATTCCCATGAGGGCGTAGCAGGTGATAAGTCCAAGTCAATGTTATCTCGCAACAAATCCCTAGCAGCATTAGTTACCTTGTGAAACGAATCCTCTAAACAGCTCTCCTGAGTTAAATCCTGTTGCGGTATATCAAGAGATTTTAGAGGGCCTTGTTGTTTCAAACGACCCCCATAATTTACGGGCAGTTTATTGAAAAGTATTCCTAGAGGACTCGCCCTTATTGCAATTTCCAAAGACAAAAACATTAGATCCACTACAGTTAGGCAACATTTTAGATGTCCCCCAGTCCGAGAATGATTCCCCCCTACCAGCCATCCCTAGTTTTCCCATTTGAGAACTAGATTTAAAGGACCCGATGGGTTAGGGAGTAGAAGCATGGAATCTGACAATTTTTCTCGTAGCCAGAGGAGCTGCCATCACTTCAGTTTCCTGGAGGCACTCTGCATCTGTTCGTTCCAACAATCAAGCATCCAGTGCAACATTCGTCGAAGTGTTCAAAGACCATTCATGTGAAGGATTTAAAGTAAGTGCACCCACATGCAAGTCCACCTGCCCAGGATTATTACATGCAGTAGTTAGGGTAACATTGTCACCAGCTGGCCCCTTGATAGTCGCATCCGCGCACAATCTGCTGTCGCTTGCCGCAGATAAAAGTACAGGCAGGGACCTTTGTGTTAAATCGACATTCAAGTGTGGTCTAGCCCCCAAGTTATGGGCTTGTTCAGGATCCATATCACAGGTACTGGCCCCAAAGCCACTTCTCAAGGTAACCATAATGCACCAATCAACTATTAATATGGTTCCCTTTAAAGTAATCCAGCGGTAGTTCAAACTACTCTGTAGTTCAAAGTACAGTGGCAAGAATCACCACGGAATATTTCAAGCAGATGTCACAGCTCAAAGGCAGAAGCCTGCAGTTACTGTGACAATAAACAAAGGTGAGTGTAGACAGTGAAGCGCCACCACCTCTCAGGGTCAACACCACCACAGGAAGGCAATGGGCAAGCTCAACAGCCCCAACTGCCCAAACTTGTAAGGCGCGAGGCTGGCCCACACCAGAGTTCACACTTACTCACCGGTGTTCACCAGTTACTCACAGCAGACTGTGGGTATGGAGCAACCCGGAGCAGCCTGGATTCCTTGTGTGCTCTAGTGTGCCCTCTCAGTCACTGTCCCTCAGAAGCCTGCCGAGCCGGTAGACACAGGGAATCTGTGCGCCTCAGCTGCGCTCACACGGTCAGGAGGGAGGGAGGCTTGAAGGCTCTCTAGAGATCGCACAGCCCGCAGCCACTGCCGCACTCTGAGTCTGAACAGAGGAATCGGAGGAAAGCACCCAGCGTGTCAAGCCGCACCTCTCATGAGCTCGTAAACAAACGTGAATCAACGTCGCAAACTGCTGAGGCCGCTTCCGACACTGCAGTAAATAGCAAACCGTCTCTGCATGTCACAACTCCTTTTTCTGACCTTTGATTTCACTGCATAAAAAAACATCTGTGCCTTTTGGGTGGTTGCAGTAAAGTTTGGGTAGAAGGATATTTTGGCTTCCTGAAATCTCAGCTCGCCTAGTTCTTGGGCTTGCCTGAGGATGACATTTCTCCCTCTGTAAATTGAGCAGGTACACTATTATTGGACGCGGTTACGGGTCAGTGGCGCAGTGCCCTCTTTCTATTAGGAATTGGGATGAGAGCTAGGGAATCCTACAATACCATATTTATGAATTCTTTCATGAAGACCTCCAAATTGGTCACAGGGGAGGACTCCGGAACAACCAATGCTCACATTATTCTTTCTGTATCTTGCTTCCAAATCCTCATTCTTTGCTTGGATTCCCAGGAGATGAGGTTATTTTGTAGATTTCAGGTAAGATGGGTCATCTCCACAGTGGATTTTCAAGTGAGGGGGCGGGCATTTGCAGTTGATACCATCTTTGAGGAGGAGGGCCCGCTCTTTGATACAGCTATAAAGTTTTGTTAGCCTTTTTGCTGATTTCCCTTTTGCCATGGGACATCAAAGTAAGTGCAGAAGCAAAGATTCACAGCCTCCAGGGAGGTCTCCTGTGAGTAGGCAAGGAAAAACACAGAGTTCCTGTTCTCAGAATTAACATGGTAGCTACAGCCCACCATGGTTCCAATATCAACCGATCGAGTGGACTAAGAGGGGCACTTTGACTATATCCACTTGGAAGTGGTACTGAAACGGCTCTGCTTTCCAATTCCATGTAGGCAGTCTGGGCCGCTCTCCAATAGCAGGTGGGATCAGACCGGATATGCAAAAAGTTCTCATCCGTGAGTTAGGCCAGACTCCGATAAAGTCTTTAGGGCAGATTGCCGGCAATATCAACAAAGGAGTTTTCCCGGTAATAGACCTAGTTCACGTTCCCAACGTTTCCCTGGGGCAACATCTCGGGGCACATATACAGTAGCCTCATGCAACTGGCTTTCAATCCAGGGCCGACAGAATAGAACACCATCAGGATTCCAGAGAGAATGTAGGCATGTAAGGAGAAGTGCAAGAGGCCAAACTCCAAGGGGAGCAGCCTCTTCCGCAAATGGATGATGCCCTTATGCACAATCCCTCCCATGTTATCACGGTACGGGGTCAAGTAAAAACACACCTGTGCATGGGAGGCAAGAACGTCCAACAAATGCGGTTTGTCCACTGTTGCACAGGGGTATTGCATCTCGTTCATTTCCAAACCATGCAATCTACCCTTAAGGAACAAAAGAATACCACAAGAGCACCTATTGCTTCAGAGATCCAGGCACTGTAAGAAAAGGGAACGATGGAACAAATCCCTCAATCACAAGTAAACCGGGGTATTTATTCTCTGTACTTCCTTGTGCCAAAGAAAGACAAAACAGAGAGCAGTGTTGGATCTAACACCAGCAGATAAGTATGTAAAGTCACAAAAGTTCAGGATGACGTTACAAGAAGTTATTCCTCTACTCTAACGCGTATCTGGCAACTCCGGATATGAAAGATGCATACATTCATATTTCCATCTTCCCCGGTCATCGAATGTGCCTATGACTCAAACTAAATTGGGTACATTACCAATTCAAAGTATGCCCTTTTGAAATTGCCTCTGCGCCTCAGGTATTCACTAAAGTGCAAGCAGTGGTTGCAGCACACCTTCTCCTGGAAGGCATTCCAGTGTAGCCTTATCTGGATGACTGATTAATAACCAGAGGCAATCTAGAAGTATGTTGCATGAATACTCAATTCACAGTCGGATCTATTGCACAAGGTTGGATTGACAAAGCGCCAATAAATATCCAAAAAGCTGAAAATGCCTTTTCTATTTACGAATCTCATGCAGCTTTACTATTGGGCGCTCCTTCTAGATGTGTGCAAACCTTTTTGTTGGCCATTAGGCTGGGAATTAGAGTTAGGTTTGTCTCATCAGATGCAGCACTTGCTGAATGCAGATGCTTTACCAGCACCATATGCAATTTTAAGTATAGCAGCCCTCATGGGATTGTGCGTGTTCTACGTCTGAGCCATTACAGGTATAGCAGCCCGGAAGAGAAGTGTGTTCTGAGCCATCACAGGCAGTGCTTCAGATAAGATTTTGCGGTGGGAGTATTTTACTCACTATTTTTAAACTTTGAAAGTAATTGTTATTTCAAGAGCATAAAAATGACTTTTCCTTTGCAAGAGGGTAAAATGTATGTGACATCCAGCCGACGTGTGCAGAAACTGTATGGAAATCATTACCATGCAGCAGCTTTCTGCATTGACAGAATACACATTGCATTATTTCTGTAAGGCCTGACCATTTAATTTCTTCTGTATATAATTAAATGTTAAAACACAAAAACCTAGTCCATTACATAGAAAAGCAAACCTGAATTGTATTGTGTTTTGAGGTTCGATAGCAGAATGGTCTTTTGATGTTTAATGAAAGTCCTCATTTCCTGGAGCTATTACTGCCTAATGGTATGCCAATGTTATGATACAACAGTGCAGGTGCGCAAGGAATTCATGCTAAATTCTACAACTAATCTCATGGTCAAATGGTTATTTATATAGCACTTTTGGCAAAGCGCTGTAGATGGAACATATTAATCACAATTATCACCAAATCGAAGTCTGTACTCCTTTCTCAGCCTCTAAAGGATGAAAGGCTGAGTTGGCCTTGCCGGGATTCGAACATGTATATACAAATATGCTGTAGCTATATTGGCTAACATCCTTCAAAGGTCAGTAAACTGAGTATCGACTGAGGTATAATAAACAGTGCCTAGATGTTGGACACACCATGTATGAAGCGGTACATAAAGTTAAATACCTATCTGGATTATCACAGGGACAGGTTTTGCTGAGTTTCTATTTCAATTACAAATGTAACTTTTGTTTGTTTTTGCACAGCGCTTGCACTACCTGTAAAGTCAGGGTTTGGATGTTTTAATTGTAGTCTTGAAGACATGAGAGACTGCAACGTCTGTGATTGGTGTAATAACAATCACTAACCCTTGAGCAAAGACTCTGCTGACACTGACCATTTATAGTAATGCACCACATTGACTGCAAGGCTGAATGGATGTAAACTAGACAGTGTTTTTATAATTGGAGTGTAAATAAAATGATAAGCATACAAATGATCTGCCTCTGCATTATTATGCACACAGCACAGGAACTCTAAAAAATACAATTGTGCAATACTGGTTTGCTATCACTGGAAAAAAAGCATAATTTGTTACAAAAGATGAATTCTCAATTGCAACTTAAATTTCCATCTTATTAATGACACAATCCTAAAATGCTAGGAAAATAAATATGCACAGTGCTTCTGTTTGCTCAATGAACATCTACACACAACACAGCAGAAGCTAAATGGAAAGAAACCATTCCTTTTATCAGTGTGTAGTTTCTTTTTTTGAAAGGCTTCAGAGAAATGCATTCTGTTTCAGAGGCTTTTCTCCACGGCTTGCAATTACATCCAAAGAAGCGTTCTGGTTTCTGTCAAGTAACCAGACATTTCCACTGCCCTCTGTTCTGTACTTGTGTGTAAATGTACACGGGAAAATAATAAAGCTGTCGTATTTCCAAGATTTTCATTCGTAAAAAGGCCTGGTGCAAACCTTATCTGGAGGCCTGATCACAGGTATAGCAGCCCTGATTTGAGATGCATGTTCTGACCCATTACAGATATAGCAGCCCTGTTGAGTATTCTGTGCCATTACTGGTATAGTGTCCATGATTAAATGTGTGTTCTGAATCTCTGAACATTTAGTAGTCCATCAGAGAAGTCGAAAGCTAAGTCAGTGCTGTTAAAATGGAATGTTTCCAGCATCTTAAACGCATACCTAACATGCAGACGTATTAACTCGCCTAGCAACAAGATTTGAAAACCTGTTTTACAATGATCTCTGCTGCTGGTTTATCGACCTACTGACCACTATTCCCAACAGGCTGTTGACTCTGAAAGGCATATATGGTTTGGGCACTGGCAGTTCCATGTGAGGCTTGTCTGACATATCTGGCTTGTCAAAAGCTCTAAGCCTGTTTGGACTATCCTACTTGTGAGCCAGGAGTTTCAGGCTTTGGAATGTGCTCAATTGTTGGCAGTGGGACTCAGTAATTGGACATGGGAGAAGCAGTAGTTTTTGAAAAGCACAAGAGGGATTGAAGTTTCTGATGTTTGTTAATCTGCTTAGATTCACATGCTGTGCATATGGTCTGACATCCAGTGGTAACCGCAGAGTATTGCATCTTGTCTTTCGAGAATCGAAAGGGGACGTCGACATGGGTGTGCCTGTAACACTATCCCAACGTGATGTGTAGTGTACCCAAGATCCCTCACGTGTTGAGGTCCCTCAGATTGTTTTTTCCGCCCCGCATACTGGTCACCTAATGCGGAGCTCGTCAAAGACATTGCCTTTTGTCCCCTTGACCATTGGTTGACTAGTTATATAAAATAATTCAGATCACCCTATCCGCCCCTTATTTCGACGGCTGTTCCAGATCTCCGCCTAAGACCTTCAGAACTTCGACAGACGCTGATCCAGTCGGCGCTGCTGACCACGTGGCTGGGCCTTGCGCCGGCTTACACAGTAGGGAGAGTGGGGTCAGGGTGGACATTTCTGTACAATCTGAGAATGCCTTCCTCTTTCCCTTTTGGTATCCGTCACTCTACCCATCCTCAGCTATGGAGAGGACTCCATTTAGGTTTTGCCCCATTTGTAAGGGCAAATTTCCCTGGAAAGATGAGCACAAGCGGTGCAACCGTTGCCTGCCCCTCGATCACAACGAAGTAGGATGCGTGGCTTGTAAGCTCCTCCGTCCTAAGACATTAAAACAGCGCAAAGTCAAGCGGTGGGCGGCCTACGGGATATCGAAGGCCGAGTTCTCTCCCGCTACTGCAGCTAGCGAATCTGATGGCGAGAGTGGTGATCAGACCTCCAAACCGGAGGTCTTTGACCTTTCGACGGAACGCTCTTGTTCCGCATAGTCTGTCCCCGGCCCCGCCAGGCACGGCTCAGGCACTGCTATGGGGAAGTCACACCCTGGCGACAAAGACGAACATTTACACAGCACTAAACGCACAACCCCAAGTCTATCTTCGCCTAGTCGAAGAAGACTTCAGCGCCAATAAGTACACCGGAAGTTCCGGCGGCACCCGCTGACTGTCAGGATTGGCAGCCCTCCCCGCAGCTGCATATGCGCCTAGCGATCAGGCCATCAAAAACAAAGGGCGCTACCTCTAATATACCAGGTTCCGTCGAGACACATCACAAGAAGGCGTCCGTTGACGACAGGGTTCCGGTTTCGCCAAAGAAGGCGGTCGCCGAAGACAAGGCTCTGGCGCCGCCAAAAAAGGCAGCCGCTGAGGACAAGGCCCCGGCACCGCCAAAAAAGGCTGCCGCCGAAGACCAGGCCCTGGCTCCACCGAAAGACTCCTTCACAATGACAGGCTGAAGCTACGCGCCTCCTGTCTGCGGAGGACGTCGCCGACGGCTTAGCAAGGATTGTTTCAGCCGATTCTCAGACGGCAGTCAAGGGATTCTTTGAGGCCTACGGAAAAGGCCAAGGATCTGCCGAGATCCAAGGATAGTCTAAGGGGAGTACCAGAACACTTCCATAAGCCGAAAGAGAAGCACAGGGAGGAGTTCTCTTAGGGCGAAGAAGGGATGTCTTTGGCGTTGAGGCAAAAATCTCGATGTTTTAAGACAGAAGAGCGTTTTCAATACCCTTTTTCACCTCTAGACCATTCTAGGTCTTCTGTTTGGACTAGAGAGATATTTTAAAACTGCATGGATAGGCTGGACAGGTTTGTTTCCCGTTCAGAACTCACACCAAGAAGGCCACACGATGAGAGCCCTTTGGACCCTGTAGCAAAATTCCCAAGGCTCTTGGACCCCTCTTTGGAAGAAGATATATACAACTATGACCTAACTGAAGAAGACATTCTGCAGACACTCGAGGATGAGGATCAATTCACCAATCCTGAGGACATGCATGATCCCATAGAGGGCTGGGAGGAGAACCCGGACATGGGTGACCCTCAACCATGGCAGTCTACAGATCCACAAGATCTGGATGCTCTATCTTGGGATTCCCCCCAGACCACCCACACTAGACAACCCTTGCCAGTGGATGATCAATTGACGTTTAACGTCATGTTGTGTAAAGCAGCTGAACACTTTAAGATTGCCACAGATGAAGCGGTCCGTGAAGCTGACTTTGTGGAGGACATCCTCAAAGAGAAGCCGCCGGCCAGCCAGGCATTTCCTCTCCTAAATTTAATTAAGAAAAGTCTGGCGCACTCCTTATCAACACCTCTTTTCACAAGAGGTGTTAACCCAAGAATAGAAAAACTTTCGTCCTTCTCCCTCACACCCTCTGTATATCAGAGGTCACTCCACCCCAGCCTCTCTGGTGTTGACTACTACTAGAAAGAGGGCAGGGGTCCCTCTGTCAGCCGGCGAGGCACCCCCTGATAAGGAAGGTAAAATACTTTGATGCTCGTTAATCTGCTTAGAATCACATGCTGTGCATATGGTCCAACATCCAGTGGTAAGGGGACGTCGGCATAGGTGTGCCTGTAACACTATCCCTATCGTGACGTGTAGTGCACCCAAAATCCCTCACGCGCCGAGGTCCTTCAAATAGTTTTTTTTCCGCCCAGATAACTGGTCTCCCTATAGCGCAGCTCTTACATAAGAGACATTGTTTATCTGAAACTGACTTGTCGGTAATTCCCCGTTATGTCACTTTGACGCCAAGAACAACTTCAATGATGACTGCGGGGGATTTGTCTACGGCAGCAGTGGATTTCGGTGCCTAAGATCCAGCGGCTGGAGCTTCCATGTGGTCGGGCCCTCTGGCCGACCTTTACAGTAGGGAGAGTGGTGTCGGGGTGGCCATATTTTCAGTATGTCTTTTCTCTTTCCCCCTCTTTACCCTTTAGGTCTGGTCATCTTTCCCTTTTGCTATGGAAAGGACTCCTTTTAGGTTCTGCCCCAAGTGTAGGGTCAGACATCCTTTGAAGGATGAACACAGGACGTCCAACGCCTGTCTCCCCTTAGATCACAACGAGAAGTGGTGTGCTGCTTGTAAACTCCTTTGGCCTAAGACCCTTCAGGAGCACCTTGTAAAGCGGTGGGCAGCGTACGGTATGTCGTGGGTGGAGCCCTCTTCCACCACTGCCACACCCGCCAAAAGTGACGGGGGTACCTCCGATGAAAAAAAACATCCGTTGCGGATGTGATACACCTCGAGGCAGACATTTCTGGGTCCGTACGCCCTCCCTGATCCTTTAAGGCCTGACTCTCTTCTCGTTTCAGGGACAGCACCCGGTGACAGGGGCATTCAATCGCATTTCACTAAGCACACAACGCCTACATCTATTTCGACTGGTACGACGAAAAAGGTGAAAGCGCCAGCAGGGCTGTCAAATTTCAGTGGATTCCTCGGATCGTTCAGATCCAAAGCCTTCCCCGCATCCGCAGCAGCGTCTTGCGACTGGGCATTCGAAAACAAGGGTGCTACCCCTAAATCAGGTTTACACAGCGATGCGCAGAAATCCAACGCTACGATGGTGCCGAAGGCCGCGGTAGGCCTCAAGTCAAAAATCTGACCGCTAGGCTCTCTAACGCCGCGAAAGGCAACAAATCTACCGATAGACCTTTGTAACCACTATCTCATGCTGATTCAGCGATAATCGAAGACCGCATTGAGAGAATTACTTCGGTGGTTGGGCTTGTTAGGCAGAAACCTGTGCAGTTCCCTCTGGGACCACTGCAAGAGATTAAAGACTACAGGTGTTTGGCAGTAAACCCACTTGGTAGCAGTCTGTACCACACAGATTCACTTGGTAGCTGTGGCTGAGCAGTCAGACTTCCCTCAAGAAGAGTTAGGCAGTATACAGAGTATTCACAATAGGTCAAAAGAGCACAGTAGAACAAGTAAACACTGACCAGAGCTTGGTGTAAAAGAGAGATAATTATTTATTTAAAACCGCATCTAGTAAAACACAAAGGCACTAAGGTTAAGCAGTTAAGAAACACGGTCACTAAAAGATATACACTCCCTTAAAAGAATATTAGACAAGTCTCAAGTAAAGCCCCACTTATTTTCAGACAGCGGTGAGCGCTTAACGCAGATGACACTCTAATAATTTGTTTTAAAAAGAGAAAGAAACGCAGAGTATCATTTGAAACCGATCCCAACACTTTCACAAGAACACAACAAGAGAGGAAGGCAAAGTAAAACCGTGAAGTTAGAGTTCAGAAGGCCGGATCCACTTTAAGAGGATCAGAGCGAAATGTGTCCAAGGTCACACGGTTGCAGTGCACAAAAGTCTTGAAAGGGTTCAAAAGAGTTGGATCAAAGCAAGGGACCAGTTAGATGGTCAAGGCGGCCAGCCCAGTCCAGAAGGTTAAGGGATTATTACCTTGTAGCAATCTTTAGAAAGGGAGGCCTGGCGGACACGGTATCTTAAAGTGGTGAGAATACTCCAGCGGGGGCAGTTGTTCCTGGCAGCGGATGCAAGTCGGTGCTTCGTCCGAGGGAAGAGAGGATCTCGTCGGGGAGGAAGACAGGAGTCCGTTGCACTGCCAGGGAAGAAACCAGCCGCGGAGTTCTCAGGTAAAAGGAGTGGTCCTTTTATTCACGGTCCAGTGGTAAGTGGCTATCCGGTTGCCGGGGTGCTTGGCACGGGCAATTCGACCACAAGACGTCCTGGGATGCGAGGAAAAGAAGGTAAACTGGTTGTGCCCACCAGTCAGGGGAAGAAGCCTCTCCAACCGGGAGATCTTCTCTGTCGTCGGGAAGTGGCGAGTCGGTTCCGCAGGGCTACACCGGTGGTGTCGTCGTGGTAGGTCGGCTCAGCTTCTCCCTCATCGGATTCTCGGGTCCTGTGGCGACTTCTGAAGTTCCAGTCCCCAAAGCCCTGCTTTTATGCAGCACACCCCCATTCAATCAGCCTAGCTGTCAATCAAACATGCTAAGTCGGCTCACCACTTGGGCCAATCACACAAAAGTGCGACTTGAGTTACCAAGGTAACTCGGTCCAGGGCGCCGAAACCCCCTCCCACATCCCCTGTGGTACCCCGACAGAGTGGCACCACTTTTGGAGGCTTCTGTGGAGAAGCCCGCCAAAAAGTGGAACAAAGGGCTCGACTTGGGTTGGAGTCACAGTAGAGAACACAAACGCCATTTTAGAATAGAATCCTGGCAAAAAATACCAACCGCCGAATTAATATTAATTAAATAAAGCGGCGGTATGTTCGAGGCTATGAGAATTAAATAAAGTTGGTAGCCTCGAACAATGGTAAAATCCCATAGGGATATATTCGCGGTCGAATATAAAAAGTAGTATCCACTGCCGCCAGCCAAAACTCGATCAGGGGGGACGGAGACGTGCCCCCTCGACTAACAGACCCCGGGGCAATCGAATTGCCCTGACCAGTACGTCCACACTATGATGGTTTGTACCGGTTTCGGTTAATAATTTGGGACTAGTAAAGCCAATGGTGACTTTACATGCCCTGGGAGACTGTAGTCAGTCCCAGGGTATGGAGTCTATGGTGGGGTGTCACTATGACACCCCTGTGTCAATGCACGGAGGGTGCTGTGTAACACACATAGTAAAAACACATGAGACCCTATGGAGTAAAGGACCCCAGAGCCCATAAAACACATTAACAGTCAAAGGAACACCATAAATCATGTCCAAGAGTGGGAGAAAGAGTCTCACTCTTAGCAGGAGAAAAAAACAAACTCCAGAAATCCAGCAAAGCTGCTGGGGGACTCGCTAGGTTAGGAAATTCAGCCTAAAGAGAATTCTCCCTAACAGGGCTTATTCCTGTTCTGCCGAAAAACATGGGGCAGGCCGCTGACAAATCTTTGAATACGCCATGGTGCCCCGATTCTCACGCTACCCATGAGGACTGTCAAGAGCCAGTTTCCAATACCTTGAGAGACAAATCTTGGCGCCGAAGGGCGCAAGACTATGCCTTTCCACCCGTAGGCCCTTCTGGGTCCTCTAAATGGACGAGGGAGAAATTTGAAGGGTGTATGGACCGTCTTGAAAGAATTATTAGTTTTTCTGAGCATCCTTCCTCGAAGATCTCGTGGAGAGCCTAATCTTCAATCTGCTGCACATTTCCAATAAGATCAGCCTTCTGTCCCCGTCCAACATGAAGACATTGTCCAGATGGACACTTGGAGACCTTTACAGTGAAGATGAAGAAACTTCCTTCCCACAGAATAATGATGAGGACCAGGTTATCATTATCATCCACACCGTACCACCTGCAGGAGCATGGGGGTCCCGCATTGCAGGAGCAGTTGCCCCTCCTCCCCCCCATCGAATCGTGAGCCCCTGATCCAAGGTAGGCCCTGGGAATCGCTTCTGCCACCAGTGCTGCGAACGGCAGTCCCCCGACGAGCGAGTTGAGATTCTACCTTAATAATCCTCTACAGTGCACTGAATGCACCGCCCTTCTGATTTGGGCAAAATTGTCATATTTGCAATTGTATCTGGCATTAGTCCACGGCCAGCAGACGCTGCACACGAGGAAGCCTAATCCAAGATGGCCGACGGCTTACCCGGTGCCTTTGCCTGACCTGCTCTGCCTGGCCCAACCACCCCTCGCCTCCAATTGGCCCATAGAGTTCCTTATCCGACCAATCCATCGCTGTCAGGCGATCGCCGTCCCACCTACGAAGGACCAACTACAAAGGACTGCTGCCTGTCCTTGCCACTTGCCAGCCACTCTGCCCAACGTTGACCCCGCCATCCCAACCACGGCCATCCGGACCGTGCAACACTACAATGGGGCTTCAAGTAGAAGGCTTTAGTGTCACCTGCCCTATATAACCACTGCCATCTCATAGGCCTCCTAAACGCCTGGCGACCCACACGCTGGTCACGAACTGTAAGTGTCAACTTTGCAATGCCACCATTGTTATGCCGGATGTAAAACTTATTTATCATCCTATCCATCTGTACCACTATGCTGTAATATCTGTAATGTCAGTGTTTCCGCATGTTGCGGTCCTACTACATTTTAGCTTAATTGCCTCAAGTGTCCTACCTTTGCATATAGGTGCCGCCTCTCCTATTCTGAATGTAGGTGTTTGTATACCGGTGTCACCCTGCATACTTTGAATGCAGGTGTTGCCCCACCTCATTTTAGCTCAAGTACTATACCCTAATTCTAGATGCTGCCTAATTGCATTCCTAGCGCAAGTGTTTTACCTCAATTCTAGATGTTGCCTAATTGCATTCCTAGCGCAAGTGTTTTACTTCAATTCTAGATGTTGCCTAATTGCATTCCTAGCGCAAGTGTTTTACCTCAATTCTAGATGTTGCCTAATTGCAGTTCTAGTAGCGCAAGTGTCTTGCCTCATGTGGATTACTATGTCAGTAACATGTCCATAGCTTACCCAAGCGCCTTACCGAGTGCTTTCATCAGACAGGCAATAAATAATCAATGCACCGACAATTCTCCAACTTGTACTGCATTCTTGCACATCTAATCCATATTATTTAGGTCATTACACCTTAGCAAGCATTACATCCTTCCTAGTACTAGGAAGCATTTGTATGGTACGGCTTCTACCTATCCAATTATAGCGATAGCTCTGCATAATAAGTTTATTCAGCATCTATTGCATAATGGCCATTTCATCACTCCGGGTCACTAGCAATCAGGACTGTCAAACCGCGGTCCCCCCATGCGAACCAGTACTTATCCCACCCAATACGACAGATATAGTCATAAATAACCCTGCCCACATTTGCTCTAAGCACCGTGCTGTCGGGACCAGCAGCCTATGCCTCCCAGCTTAGCTCGACCAATGACAGAAATAACAAACTACGTGCCAGACTCCACAAACTACATGAGTTGCCTAGAAGACTCCTCCCTGCTACAAAACGTGAAACTAAATGCCAATATAATAGGGAATGCAATGTTCCCAATTTCGTTCCTAGCCCTCCAGCTGCAACAAATTCTCAAACCCCTAAAGCAAAACTAAGTCTAGTGCCAGAAGCACACCAAATCTTGCACATTTCAAAGTGGAAACGGTGGCTCATTCTTACAAAGAAGTGCTTCTTAATGTAAGATTACTAGTTGCCCACGCACTTGACATAGCAGACCTAATTACTGAAGCTAACTTGGACTTCATAGCCATAAGCGAGACCTGGCTACATAAGGCAGCAGGACCGTCATTTATGCTAGCCATCCCTGACGGTTAAACTATATCTAGGCAAGACAGAGAGGGCACACGTGGAGGCGGAATTGCTATTTATATCCAAAACGAATTTATCACTAAGGCTAGCCCCCACCCACACCTTACAATCCTGTGAAGCCCTCACGGCTAAACTCCCCATAAACAACACCCAATCACTAACTATTAATCTAATTTATAGACCACTAGGTCCGCTTGGGACCTTTGAGGAGGATCTCCACAACCTACTATCCAATAATGTCAAAACTACCTCACAACTGTTGGTACTAGGGGACTTTAACCTAGGCTTTAACGACCAAGCGGACGTGCACGCTTTAACCATTACCAACACTCTAAACTCATTAGGATTATCCCAGAAAGTTAACAATTCCACCCACCTGAAGGGTAGAATATTAGACTGGGTCGCCGATTCCAACTGTACAGCCGCCATCTCTTCCATTATGCCATTACCCTGGACCGACCACTCACTGGTGTCCTTCAATCTCCTAACCACCCGACCACAGCTCTACCCACGGCACCATCATGCCTAACTAAAAACAAGAGAAACATGACAGTGGATGATAATATCCCTGCTATCCTCCCAATCTTAAATGCTCTGCCCGACGACCTAGACCCTAGTGTACTAGTTCTCGAATACAATAAAATCATGCTTGACACTATGGACAAAATTGCCCCACTCAAACTGCGAACAAGTATACCCAAGGCCCACTTAAATAAATGGTTCACGCCTGAACTTAAGGCATTACGCCTATCAAAGAGAAAATGTGAATCTGCCTGGAAACTTTGCCCAACTGATGAAAACAAGGCGAACCTAAACTCTATATCTCTAGCCACTATAAAAATGAAGTTTGCCTGGCAAAGCGGAACTCATATAATGACCGCATTGCCAATTCTAATTCAAGTATGAGGGAACTTTTTTCCATATTGAAAGAACTTGTCACCTATTGCCACACCAGATACTTGCACCAAGGATCAAACTTGGTGTACAGATATCCAACACGCACTAGCTAACAAAATAAACACCCTCCAAAATAAAATGCAACTAAAAAAAAAGTCCCTCTAAACCTTCCTAATCTGCCCAAGCCATCACCTAATGCGACCCTCAACAACAAGACTAACACATTCTCCTTTACCAAAACAACTACTATAGAGGTAGAGAAAATCATCCTCTCCCTTAAACCCTCCAATTGTAAAGGTGATACCTGCCCTGCACAGATAATAAAAGACGCTGCCAGAGATATATCACCTTTCATCTCCAAACTCAGTAATGCCTCTTTCTCCACAGTCAACATCCGTGCCAATTTAAAACAATCTTGGGTGCTCCTGCTTCTTGAGAAGCAGAGCCTTGACCCTCTCATCCCTACCAATTACCGCCTGATTACCACTGTACGATTCTTACTGAAGATATTGGACAAAGTGGCTTGCACACAGATTCAAAAACACCTTGAACTACATAAGTTACTAGGAGCCAGACAATCTGGCTTCCGTCCACTACATGGTACTGAAACAGCCCTCATTGATTTAAAGACCCAAATTGATGAACTGAGAGATCAAGGAAAGACTGTATTCCTCCTCTTACTTGATCTCTCAGCTGCTTTCGACCTTATGGACCACAAAGTCCTCTGTAGACCTCTGGACACTGCTGCCCATTTCTCCACCCAGGCCATTAGATGAATAGAATCCTTTCTGAGCGAGAGAACTATGAGCGTGTTCTCCCCCTCGGTAGCAGCTGACCCAATACCTATCACATGTGGAGTACCCCAGGGCTCCTGTGTCTCCCCTACATTATACAACATCTTCACCAAACACCTGTTCGATGATTTGGACCATCTAGGTATCACCTACACTAACTACGCAGATGATACACAGATTCTCCTCCCGCTTTACGGGGATCATAGTAAGGACAGGGAGTTGGTGAATAGAGTGTATCTCATCATTCAGGCATGGATGGCATCTCATGGTCTTTGCCTGAATGATGATAGACGGAGTTGATCATCTTGGGCACGCAGGCCAATATCAACAAACTAGGCCCGGACTATTCCGCGTTCAGTATAGACAGCAATACTATCAAGGTCTCTAGGGAAGTAAAAACGCATGGTTTTTACCTTGATTCTACCATGTCATTCACTAAACGGCTCAATTCCTTAGCGTCAACCACAGCCTACACCTGTAAATTAATCAGAGCAGGTAAGCCCTTCCTATCCAATGACAGCTGTATGATCCTGGCGAGAGCCTTAATACTCTCCCGACTCGACTACTGTAATGCCCTTTACAGCAGTGCCAACAAAGCCATTACCCAAAGACTACAAACCTTACAAAATAATGCCCTAAGAGCTGCACTTGGCATAAATAAAAGAGAGCATAGCTCCTCTATTAGACGCCAATACAAATGGCTATCTACTGATAACAAAATCCATCTGAAAATGATCTCCTTGACCCACAAAGCCCTTAACAATGCTGCTCCTAGCTACCTGACTGACAAAATCAAGAGAAAAATATCTACCAGACCGACAAGAGCTGCCAACTCTAATTGCCTGGTAGTACCAAGATTCAAACTTTTGCCTGGTAGTACCAAGATTCAAACTTGCCAATATTGGCGGCATTAGCTTCCCAGTGATAGCCGTTAAACTTTGGAATGCTCTGCCACACAACCTGAGAGCAGACCAACCCTTCTCGCACTTCAGAAGGAATTTCATCAAAAACATCAACTCTAATAACTTGTAGATACCCATGTATCTCTAGCCTACCTGGTTAGTATTGATGCATTATTAGAAAAACATCAACTTATGTATATGATTCCAACATTGCCTGTAACATTTATTGTACATTATCCCCATGTAATTATCTACACCTGTATATATGTAAACTGTACATTTTTGTAACATTGTCATGACTAGATTCCTGTAACATTGTAAGCTTTGCATATTCTTTCTGTTGCGCCCGGTTACCTCTGGGTCTGGCGCGCCTTATAAATTAATAAACAAACAGGTGGATGCCACAGACAATTGGGAAGAAACCCAGAAAGTGGGGACGGACCAATGGACGCTTCCCCTTCAAGATCTGGACACTGATGTATTGTGCCTGGATTCCCCTCTGTCCACTCCGGCTCACCAGGCCTCGCCTGTAGACGACCAGATGGCCTTCAATACCATGTTAAGGAAGGCAGCTGAGCAATTTCAAATCTCTACTCAAGAGGCAGTGCCTGAGCAGGACTTTGTAGAGGATATTCTTAAGAAGAAACCTTCCTCTATCCACCATTCCCCTCCTTAATTCTATTAAGAGAAGATTGGCTCCCTCCCTGGTGTCACCAGCTCAAACCCAGGCAGTGAACCCAAGAGTTGAAAAGTTATTTCAGCCAGCTCCTTCCGGCCCACAATACATTAAAGGGCACGCTACCCCCTATGCTCTGTTAGTGACTTCCACCCGGAAATGGGCAGGAGTACCCCTTGCCTCGGGGGAGGCACCTCCGGATAGGGAATCCAAGAGGCTGTATGCCTTAGGCAAGCAAGTCCCCTCGGCTGCCGCATATACCACGCGTATAGCGAATAATACAACGCTGCTGGTGAGTTATGCTGACTCTCAGTGGAACCTACTTCAGGAAGGCCTCCAGGAGGTCCCAGAACCCGTCAAGTCCAAGCTTCTCTCTATTGTGGCTGAAGGAAGGCTGGTGAACCAGAATGTAATAAAGAACACTCTGGACACGGCTGAAACAGGCAGGTCTTTGGCCCAAGGAACCTTACTCAAAAGGCACGCTTGGCTGCGTACCTCAGGGTTTAAGCCCGAAACACAGGTCTCGCTCATCAATAAACCGATTAAAGAAGCTAACCTCTTCGATGAGGTCCTGGAAACAGCCAAAAAAAGAGCATGAGACTCTTAAGTCTCTGCAACAAATCACTCCAAGACCTCCCCCCCACCCCCCTTAGAGGAAGTAACTCTCGGCGGTCCGTTTGAGGGCAGTCCTGTGCACTTCAGAACTATGGCACGGGAAACATCAATACCGGACAAACATCAGGAAGCCCTGCATACTACCCTCCAAGGGGTCAGCTACGCGGCAAAGCCAGAGGTAGAGGCCCCAATCCTCGAGGAGCTGCGGCCTCCGGTCAGAAATGACCTTCAGATCCAGGTCCCCTCCGATGTCACCCCGGTCGGGGGCCGCTTTACATCTTTCCTCACGGCATGGGAGGGGATAACTTCAGACCAGTGGGGGTCATAAAGGCGGTCGCCCACGGGTACTGCGCGGAATTCGCCCGACCTCCACAATTCAGACCACCGCGCTCACAGCGCCTCTCACCGGACCATCTGGAGATCCTGAATCACGAGGTGGAAGCGCTGCTGGGAAAGGACGCTGTAGAAGCCGTCCCTATTCTTCAGGTAAACAAGGGTATTTATTCAGTGTACTTCTTTGTAACCAAAAAACACCTCACCGTGCGCCCTGTTCTAGACCTGCGCCCAGCGAACAAACTTCATAAAACCTCAGAAGTTTCGCATGGTAAGGCTACAGGAGGTGATCCCACTGTTGAAACAGTGGGACTACATGGCAACATTGGACATGAAAGATGCATACTTTCATATTTCAATGTGCCAGCGCACAGAAAAGATCGAAGGTTCATGATAGAGGACAGGCATTACCAATTCAAGGTACTCCCCTTCGGCATCGCCTCTGTGCCAAGAGTGTTTACGAAGGTCCTGGCAGTAGCTGCAGCATACCTGCGTAGGTTATCGGTCCCGGTTTACCCTTACCTCGACGACTGGCTCATAACAGGGGACTCGTACGACTTTTGAATACCCCAAAAAAGTAGACCTTCTCTTCAGTCTGGGGTTCTCTATCAACGAGAAGAAATCCAGTTTAGTCCCCGATCAAATAAAACAATTTCTGGGAGTTCTAATCGGGACGAAAGAGAGCCTAGTCTTCCCCTCGAACGAGAGGGTTCAGAACATGCTTTTTCAGATCCCTCAATATGTAGCCAGTCGGGAGGTGACGGTGCGCAAAGCCATGTGCTTGCTAGGGAGGATGAATGTACTTGGTTCCCCACGCGTGGCTGCGCATGCGTCCCATGCAAGAGTGGCTCAACAGCCAGTAGTGTCAGACCAGCGGACAATGGGAACATCTGGTAGTTGTCTCGCCAGCCCTCCTTCTCTCTGCAGTGGTGGTCAAAAGAAAACCTCTTGGAAGGGGAAGACCTTCACCACCCCTGCAGTGGAAGCCTCTCAAGGGCTGGGGGGGGCTCACCTGCTTCAACAGACAGCACATGGAGTGTGGTCCCCTCAAGAAGCGTCCAACCATATACATTTACTGGAGCTATTAGCGGTGTTCAAGGCATTAAAGGCCTTTCAGATGCAACTACAAGGGAAGACAGTGCTGATTCTAAAGGACAGCACTACAGCCATGTATTACCTGAACAAACAGGGGGGCACTCGCTCTCCAGGGCTATCCGAGCTGTCCCAAAACATTTGGATATGGGCTCTCAAACACAATATGTTTGTTGTCCCAACATGTTCCAGAGGAACTCCATCTTCTGGCAGACGTGCTCAGCGGAGGTTTTTCTCTGCCCGAAGAATACGAATGGCGACTGCACGAAGACCTAGTGTCCAACATCTTTGCAGAATGGGGCTTCTTAGAGATCGACCTGTTCGCATCTCAGGAGAAAGCCCAATGCCAAGACTACGCCTCCAGGACCCCCAGAACCGCTCCAAGGCAAATGGTCTCTGGATAACATGGTCAGGGAAATGTGTCTACGCTCCCCCTCCCCCCCCCCCCCCCCCCCGACACCCCTCAACAAGATAGTGCACAAGATACACCAGGAACCAGTTACCATGATACTGGTGGCCCCCATGTGGGCCCGCCAACCCTGGTTCGCTCATCTGATGGAAATGTCCCTCTCTCCACCAGTAAAACTACCCTGCCCGTACAACATGTCTCAGGACAGGGGGGAGACCCTACACCCATGCTCACAAACTCTGAATTTAGCAGCCTGGCTCCTGAGGTCATAGAGTTTGGACACCTACAGCTCCCTCAGAGGTGCATGGATATACTCAGGGAAGCTAGAAAACCTAACCCGTTATTGCTATGCCAGCAAATGGAAACATTTTGTCATCTGGTATAATTCCAAGGGCGTCAATCCCATCGATTGCTCACCCACACACATTGTGCTGTACCTTACCCGTCTGTTGGACACTGGGTTGGTCTTCAATTCCCTAAACGTTCATCTGGCTGCTCTCAGCCCACACCACATCACAACAAAAGGTGTTGTGGTTGAAGACACCGGTGATTAAGGCCTTTATGGAAGGGGTTAAGAGGATTTATCCTCCCATTTCTCACCCAGCTCCTGGGTGTGATCTATATGTGGTTTTGACCAGGCTCATGGGAGCTCCCTTTTGAGCTAATGCATAAAGCTTCGAGGGGATTGGGTCCTCTGACGTATTCCATATCTATGACAGGTAATGTTCACAGCTGTGCTGCTTCGGAAAATCTTCGGCTCCTGCGTCAATGATGTCGATGCGCCGTCCCCGAGGACCTCCTCTGACGGCCGACGTCACCCAATCTGATAAGTAGGACGCACGACACCCATAGCCTCAGTTCCGTTTTTTTCGCGAACGTGTTCGCTTCGTGACTCTGTACGCCTCGACTTTGGAGTTTGCTGTTTTCTTCTTCGTTGAACCTGTTTGTTTTTTGTGAAGACCTGTTCGTGGCGATGTCTACTTCGAGGTCAACCCTGCATCCGGGCTTCAAGAAATGCGGGGACTGTGGGTCCAAGATGTCGGTCACGGACTCGCACGACGCCTGCCTCTGGTGCCTCGGGCAGGCCCACGATATGGACGACTGTGTCGACTGCCAGTTGCTCACGGCCAAGGACTTGCGGGAACGCAAGAAGAAGCTGTCGGTAGGTCGGGTGTCTAAGCCCCGGAAGTCGAGGTCTACGGGGCTTTCGACGGATGACTTGAGAGGCGACTCTCCGCGTCATCGTCGGCAGTCCAGTGCGTCTCCTTCCAGGAGTCGGTCTCGCCACGCCTCTGCCTCTTTGTTGCATTCCCGGAAGCGCCGGCATCGGTCGCCTTCCCCGTCCTCTTCTGAGGACTCCGCCCGTCGTTGGGTCGCTTATCCCACCATGCAAGCGACACCGGAGCAATGGGCTTCCTTCGGGAAGCAGATGCTAGCGATTTTTGAATCGCAGGGCACCGGTCCGTCCGCGCCTCTGAGTGGGGTCGGTCGGCACCGGTCGAGAGACACCGCTCGTACGCCTTCGGGCTCGGGTGGTCGGCACGGCTCGCGGGAGAGGTCCCGCTCGGACAAGGGTAGCCGTTCTCGCCATGCCCGTTCCAGGTCCTCGACGCGCTCGAGACCGTGTGATTCTGTGCCGTCTTCAAAGAAGACGTCGACGCCTTTGGCACCGAGGTCGTCTACGATTTCTCTCGAGGCTCCGCCTCAAAGGGGGTCGTCGATGCTGTCGGCGACTAGGTTGTCGAGAGACACGCTCGGCGCTCCGGCTTCGAGGCCTGTGTCGACGCTGTCGATGCTGGCGGCGCTGCTTCTGACGTCGGCGCCGATTCTCTCGGCGCCGACTCATTCAGCGCCCTCGACGCCTTTCGAGGCAGTGGTGTCGGAGGGGCCCCGTGGCACGAGGTTAGCCCCTAGAAAGGCTCTGGCTAAAGTCAGGCACAGCTTTGGTCCCCAGATGTCTTTCTCTCACCGCCTGGAGTACATTTCAGAGGGTGATGAAGGCTCTGATGAAGGCTTGGTTCCGGTTATGGTACCAGATGAGCTTATCTCGGGCCACAGCCAGTTAGATGACCTGAGGCAGTCACTCATGATGCCAGTGGACTGGACACCTCTCCGGAGGTGGAGTTTTGTAGTCCGGAGCCTGTCACTCATGCCGATTCTTCATATCGGCGCCTTATGTCTGGGGTCACCGAGTACTTGGGTTGGTCGGCTCCCCCAGGGGAGTTCGTTCAGGATGATCTCACGGACATCCTTGATCTTGGTCCCCCCACTGACCCGGTATTGCCGTTTCATATGGCTCTGCAGAGAAGGGTGGCAGCGGCTTGGACTGCTCCGGAGAGTCTCCCGGCAGTGGGCAAGTCTTTGTCGCGAAAATACCGTCCAGCCAGTAGCGACCCCTGCTACTTGTCCAGGCACCCCACTCCGGAGAGTTTGGTGGTGCAGGCGGCTACAGCCCCGGCAAAGCACGCGTCGTATCCTATCATCCCTCCGGATAGGGATGACAAACGTTTTGACGGGTGGGCGAAGAAAGTGTTTTCTTCAGGGGCTATGGCGCTTCAGGCGGCTAACTCCGTATGTGCCTTGTCTCGTTTCACACACACACTGTGGAACTGTTGCATTAGCGGCTGAACATATTCCCGAAGGGGGCGAACGGGATGGTTTCCTTGCTATGGTTCAGGATGGCAAGGATGCAATGTGTGAGGCCGTTCAGTCTGGTTTGGACATGGCAGATTGTGTCAGCCGGTCCATGGCGGCGAGCACCGTAATACGCAGGTTTGCGTGGTTGCGGAAGTCTGGGTTCGCTCCTGATGTGCAGTCCCGGCTCCTCAACATGCCCTTTGACGGTGAACATCTTTTTGGCAGCAAGGCTGACGAGAGCCTTGAGAGGTTGCAGACCTCCAAAGCTGCAGCGAAGTCGTTGGGCGCTGCAGTTCGGCAACCTCTGCCTTTTCGTCCTAGGGGACAGCAATGGAGGGGAGGTTCCTTTCGCTATTACTCGTCCTTCAGTAAAGCTAGAGGAGCTGGCAGTCAGAGGCCATCGTAAGAGTGCCAGAGGTGGAAACAAGGGTACTCGAGGTGCCAAGGCCGCTTGGGCAGTTGCCTCTTTGCCCTCAGTCAACGCCACAGCCGCTACCACTCAGTCATGAGGCCAGGGCCCATGGTTCGCCGGTTGGGGGAAGGCTGGCCAGCATCTTGTAGAGTGGCAAGCCATTACTTCAGATGTGTGGGTTCTGGAGATCACAACCCGCGGCTACTGTCTTCCCTTTCGGCAGAGGCCTCACTACAATCCACCTGGGAACCTCTTTGAAGAGTCCGGATCCGCTCCTTGCGCAGGAAATTCAAGCCCTGCTGGAGAAAGGCGCCATAGAACTGGTGCCTTTAGCGGAGAGGAACAAGGGATGATATTCCCCTTATTTTTTGATTTCGAAGAAAGGCGGGGGATTGAGACCCATCATGGACTTGCGCGGTTTGAACAAACTCCTCAGGAACGACAAGTTCAAGATGGTTACTCTATCTAAAGTCCTCCAGGCCCTTCAACTTCAGGACTGGTTGGTGTGTCCCGACCTCAAGGACGCTTACTTCCATGTGCCGATCCATCCTAAGAACAAGAAGTTCCTGAGGTTCGCGGTTGGCGACTCGCACTTTCAGTTTCGGGTCCTGCCGTTCGGATTGACCTCCGCCCGAGGGTTTTCACCTAGCTCATGGTGGTGGTGGCAGCGCATCTCAGGAAAAGGGGATTCACATCTACCCCTACCTGGACAATTGGTTGATCAGCGGAGCTCTCCCGAGCAAGTCCTGGATCATCTGTCCGTCACCTGCCACTCCCTTCACAAGCTGGGCTTCTCCCTCAATTTAAAGAAGTCCCATTTGACACCAACGCAGCGGCTCCAGTACATCGGAGCAGTGCTCGACACATCCCTGGGGCAGTGTTTTCCTCCCCAGATGAGGGCTCTTCACATTCAGCAGATGGTGCACAAGTTTCAACTTGCCCAGAATCTCCCAGAGTTTGAGTTCTTGAGACTGCTCGGCCTCATGGCATCCTGCATTCTTCTGGTGCCAGAGGCTCGTCTGCGGATGATATCTTTGCAGTGGGCATTCAAGCTCCAGTGGTCTGTCCTCCGGCAGGCTGTCGGACCCTGTTCAGGTGCTGCCCTCAGTCGCCCAGGACCTTCAGTGGTGGGCCGTCGAAGGCAATCTGATGAAGGGGGCCCCATTTTGGCTGCCCTGGCCGGAGGTGACGATCGTGACAGATGCATCCCTCGCGGGATGGGGAGCTCATGCCAACGAGTTGAGTCAGCAGTCGTTGGTCTCCATTGGAGTCCAGACTCCATCAGTCTGTTGGAGCTGAGGGCCGTCAGGCTTGCCCTGAAGGCTTTTCTGCCGACTGTGCGAGGAAAGAGTGTCCTGTTTCTAACGGACAACACGGTGGCCATGCACTACCTCAACAAAAAGGGGGGGGCAGGGTCACTTGCTCTGTGCAGGGAGGCGATGCAGCTCTAGTTCTGTGCCATCCAGCAGGAAGTTTCGATCTCGGCTGTTCATCTGGCCGGTGACGACAACGAGCATGCGGACGCTCTGAGCAGGGAGAGCACGATCTCTCACGAGTGGGAGCTAGCTCAGGAGATTCTCCTGAAGATCGTCACCCTTTGGGGGACCCCTCAAGTGGATCTCTTCGCCTCCAGTGTCAACCGGAAGTGCGAAAGGTTCTGCTCGCGGGAATTTCCCCCAAAAGGAGCCTTAGGAGACGCATTTGTGGTGGAGTGGTGATTCCCACTGCTGTACGTGTTTCCTCCAGTCCCCGTCATCCCGCAAGTACTGCAGAGGTTACGGAGGTTCGGTTCCCGGATGATCCTCATTTCTCTGGCGTGGGCCCGGAGGACGTGGTACCCGGACCTTCTCGACTTGTCCATCTGCCCTCCACGTCGTCTTCCCTACCGAGACAATCTGCTCTCACGTGAGGGGGGGGTCAGGTTCTCCATCCAGAGGTCAGATCCCTCAATCTTCACGCTTGGCTTCAGAAAGGTTGAGGTATAAGGATTGGGACCTCCCTGAAGATGTGATGGAGGTGTTGCTCTCGGCCAGGCGGCCGGCAACAAAGTCTCTGTAACGTTGCCGTTGGAGAAAGTTCTGCGACTGGTGCAGAGTTAAGAATATGGATCCTTTTGAGTGTGACATTCCCACTGTTCTCTTTTTTGCTTTCCTTTGCCCACAGAATGCAAGTGGGGACCATTAAAGGTTACCTGGCGGCGCTGTCCATATTTAAGCGCTCGTCTGAAGAATGTTCCGATTTTAAGATTCCTTTAATTTCTCAGTTTTTGAAAGGGCTCACTAATGTGTTCCCTCCATCACCTTTTCTGGTGCCTGGTTGGGATTTGAACCTTGTTCTGTTTCTTATGGGTGCTCCGTTTGAGCCTTTGCATTCTTGCCCTTTGAGACTGTTATCTCTGAAAACTGTTTTTGGTTGCAGTTACTTCCGCTCGCAGAGTGAGTGAGTTACAGGCACTTTCAGTTAAGCCACCCTTCACTGTGTTTCATAAGGACAGGGTTGTCCTTGGAGTTCGTCCTTCTTTTCTTCCGAAGGTGGTTTCGGAATTTCATTTGAGCCAGAAGGTTGTTCTTCCGGCGTTCTATCCTCCTTCACATCCTGGTAAGGAAGAGGAGAAGCTCCATAGGCTTGATCCTAGGAGAGCGTTGAGCTTTTATATTTCGCGCATGTCCCGGGTCAGAGTGGACAATCAACTTTTCATTGGTTACGCTGGAAAGCATTTGGGACAAGCTGGGACGAAACAGACTGTGTCTCGTTGGATTATTTTAGCTATCTGAGTGTTACCGCTTGGCGGGTAAGGACCCTCCGGCTGGCTTGCGGGCCCATTCTACCAGGGGAGTGGCTGCGTCTACTGCCCTGCAGAGGGGTGTTCCTATTCGTCACATCTGTGATGCAGCCACCTGGGCTTCAGTACATACTTTTGTACAACACTACTCCCTCGATTCCATCCGAGGGCAGGATCTGGCCTTTGGCACGGCAGTCCTTTATTCCGCAATTTGATTGGGCATGCTAAATTTGTGTTCTAAATTCTTTTCCCACCTCCTTGCTTGGTACTGCTTTGGGAGTCTGTCATAGATATGGAATATGTCAGAGGACCCAATCCCCTCGAAGAACAAGTTACTTTCTTACCTGGTAACGTTCTTTCGATGGGATGGTCCGACTACGTATTCCATATCGCTCCCTCCTACCTTCCCCGCTGCAGAATTTCTTTTGCGATCGCAGCTTGCGTTCCGCAAGGCCTTGTGTGTCTGACTGGCAGAAAACTGGTGGCACACGTTCTGGGGGAAAAAACTACAACTGAGGCTATGGGCGTCATGCGTCCTACTTATCACATCAGGTGACATCGGAGGAGGTCCTCGGGGACGGCTCATCGACGCAGGACGCAGACGCCGAAGATTTTCCAAAGCAGCACAGCTGTGGACATTACCTGTCATAGATATGGAATACGTCGTCGGACCATCCCATCGAAAGAAGGTTACCAGTCAAGAAAGTAACTTGTTCATCTAATGGACCCGACTTATAAGACGGCCTTCCTAGTGGCTATCACTTCTATTAGGAGGGTTAGCGAAATACACACTCTTTCTGTTCTAGAACCCTTTGTTACAGTCCACAGGGATAAGGTAGTTCTGCGCACTCACCCCAGATTTGCGCCTAAATGTATCTAGAAGTTCCATGTGAACCAATCGATTGAACTACCTAACTTTTTCCAGAATCCCACTAGCATGTCTGAAAGAAGCCTACACACACTAGATGTGCGCAGGGCAGTCACGTTGTACCTGGAAAGAACTAAACCACTGAGGAAAACGAACCAATTTTTCGTTTCAGTGACAGCTGGTAGAGAAGGGGATCCTGTCTCTAAATCAGCTATCTCAAGGTGGCTTGGCAAATGCATCACCCTACGTTTCTCTCTTGCTACGAGAGAACTGCCCTTCAAACCTAGAGCGCATTCTACTCGGGGCACCGGGGCATCCATAGCATTCATTGCAAATGTTCCCCTTGAGTCCATTTGCAAAGCGGCAACCTGGAGTTCTGGACACACCTTTACAAAACACTATTGCCTAGACACTCATTCTAGGTCTGATTCTCAGGTGGGACAAGACTTACTAAGACCTCTTTCCTCTACTGTTCCTTCTCACAACCCACCTCCAACTCCGGGTACTGCTTGCTAGTCTATGCACAGCATGTGATTCTAAGCAGATTAACAAGCATCAGAAGACATGCATTACTTACCTTAATAGCATTTCTGATCATTGTATCTGCTTAGATTCACATGCGCCCTCCCTACCTCCCCGCTCTTGGAGGAAGGAACATGGACATCTTACTACTTTCTCTCTTCATATACTCACTCACAATAGCCTTGGGCTCCCTCATGGCAGAAAAAATACAATCGGAGGGACCTCGGCGCATGAGGGATTTTGGGTACACTACACATCACGATGGTGAAAGTTGTACAGACACGCCTATGCTGACGTCCCCTTTCGTTCCTTGAAAGACAATATGCAATACTCCACGGTTACCATTGGATGTCGGACCATATGCACAGCATGTGAATCTAAGCAGATACAATCATCAGAAATGCTATTACGGTAAGTAATGCATGTTTTCCGCTCCTTGGGAAGAGGGTCACGGCCGCAGCAGCATTGTCAACACATATTGCCAACAACACGACCTTATTGGCCAGCTACGCGGACGCTCAATGGGGCGTACTACAAGAATGCCTACAGGAGGTTCCCGAACCATTACGAACTAGTCTCCTGACCACAGTCACTGTGGGCAGACAAGTGAACCAAAGCATACTTAAGAACACTTTGGATTCTGCCGAGACCGCTTGTCGATCCCTGGCTCGGTGCACACTCGTGTAGAGACATGCGTGTCTATGGAACTCTGAATTCAAGCCAGAGACGCAAGCATCACTTATAAATAAACCCGTGGAAGAATCCAACCTGTTTGGGAAAGCGGTCAACCAGGCCCTCGAGACTGCAAAAAAGGAGCAGGACACCCTAAAAACTCTGGACCAAATTACAGAGAGACCCTCTACAAGACGAGGATCTGGGACCAGACGGTTTTTCGTGGCCAACGCTTCCCTCAATAATACTCCTCTGAAAACAATTGGAACTCTCCACAGGGAACCAGCGGATACACCACCCCGTATCCCTAAAGGGGTCAGCGTCGTGGAAAAGGGAGGGGCCAGAACCCTACCCCCAGAGGCTCTCTGGCCTCAAGTTCAAAATGACCCGAAGATTCGGGTCCCCTCCCATGCCTCCCCAGTCGAGGGGCGGCTAACATTGTTCCTTCAGGTATGGGAGGGGATAACTACAGACCAGTGGGTGCTAAGCCCACGGATACTGTATAGAGTTCAACCGGTTCCCAACATTCAGACCTCCACGAGCAAGACGACTGACACCAGACCATCTTTGCATACTTCTTCAAGAAGTCGAGACACTACAAGAGAAAGGAGCCATAGAAATTATACCTCTGTCACAGGTAAAAGAAGGTATTTATTCAGTGTACTTCCTTGTACCAAAAAGAATCTAACCATGCGCCCTGTTTTAGATCTGCGCCCGGCGAACAAATTTGTAAAGCCACACAAGTTCTGCATGGCCACTCTGCAGGAAGTAATTCCCCTGCTATCACAGGGGGATTACATGGCAACACTGGACATGAAAGATATTTCTGTGTTGCCAGTGCACAGAAAATACCTCACATTTATGATACAAGACAAGCATTATCTTTTCAAGGTACTACCTTTCGGCATACAAGGCATAAATTAGTTTTCAGAAATTGATTAGCAGAGTTTGCTAAATAAACTTTTCTTGATTAGCAAACAAACCCATTTGATTAGTAATTTTGTACTAATGTTTCTACTGCCACCAGAAGATACTTGTACCCAAGATCTAAAATGAGCAACAATACAGCAGTTTTGCACTACCGCTGAAGTAAGACATTAGTAAGATAAGTCAGGCCTTGCAAATTCTTTCTGTAAAATGGTGCATGTTACCACAAACCCACTTTAGGGTTTGTGGTGCCATGCACCATTTTACAGAAAGAATTTGCAAGGCCTGACAAGTTTAAATAAGTTTCCAACATCCCCTACAAATGTTACTGGCCCTTCTTAAAATCTACTAGACTATGCGAGTGGGTGAAAATACTTTGCAAGCCCTGGATGAGTGTCTGTAAAAAGGTTAGCTGCATGATTGGACACAAATAAATAGATATGATATAAAGGTTCTTAAAACAGTTTGGCCAGCTCCCTCTACTGCATGTGCAAATATAGAATGCAATCATAATCATATAGAAAAGTGAGCTCTTGAGGCCAACTACATTGTACAGTTTTGCAGTAGGTCTGTAGATGTACAGACTGGATGAAACTATTGATCGACACGTAAGTAAATATCATGTTAGCTTTGTGTATTCATTATGTAAAATTCTAAGAGTGGAAGGCATAGCAGACAGAGAACTGGGCAAACTAGGTAGAGTATTGTAGTTTGCAGCTATTTCACTTTCAGGGTAGCGGGTATAAACCAACATGGTAAGATAGAATTTCAAGGAGTATGGGATCAGCTCATGGGTTGAGCACCAGTTGCAAACTGTATGTAACCAGCAGGCCACAGGACTAGGTTTGCCATCAAAGCATTTGGCCGTGTGGTCATGTACATTTTCAAAGGTGTCCACTCATCAATATGATGCATCTTCCCCAACAAAATAAAATCTAGCTGACACTGCGATTTAGATGCACTTCACTGTAAAGCATGGAGACAATGCAGTGTTTTACAGTAGCAATCCTGTAATTATGCATTATGTAACCTATACACATTTTAGAAAAAAAATTACTAACACATACTGGTCTTTGCCAGACAGGATACAGTTAGTATAATAACAGTATTAACCCGATTTATTTCTGGTTTGCCATGATTTGGAGAAAGAAAAGTGCATAGCATTCCCACACAGGCCGTTTGGCACATGAGTGAAGGGGATGATTACTGCTGCACTCTCTCTCTCTCCATTAGCCCCTTTGAACTTACAGTGAACAGGGAAAAGAGGGTGGAGAGAGCTCTATAGGCAAGAGAGAAATGCAGGGTGAACTGTGATTTCATTGAACCGGGTAACTTAAATAGCTAACTTTGCTACACAAGTGCCAATTTAATTAGCAAACCTACAGAATTGCATAGCAAATTGCTCTGCGACACTGCTTATTTTATGCTTTGGCATAGCATCTGCACCAAGGGTATTTAGAAGGGTACTAGTGGTGGCAGCAGCACATCTGTGCAGGCAATCCATCATGGTCTATCCTTACCTCGACGACTGGCTCATAACAGGGGACTCTTAAACATGTCTGTCAAATACCCAAAAGACAATAGATCTTTTATTCAGTCTGGGATTCTCTATAAACTAGAAAAAAATCCAGCCTAGACCCCAGTCAGGTCAAACAGTTCGTAGGGGCTCTAATTCGAACAAAGGACGGCCTTGTCTTCCCCTCCAACGAGAGGGTTCAAAACATTTTTCATATCCCACAGTATGTAGCCAGTCGAGAGGTGATGGTATGCAAGGCTATGGGACTGCTAGGAATAATGGCGTCCCGTATCTATTTGGTTCCTCACGCGCGCTTGCGCCCAATGCAGGAGTGGCTCAAGAGCCAGTGGTGTCAGGCCAGCGGACAGTGGGACGATCTAGTGGTTGTCTCACCGGCCCCCGTTCTTTCACTGCAGTGGTGGTCGAGGGACAACCTCTTGAAGGGGAAATCCTTCACCACCCCCGCAGTGGAACCACTCTAACTACAGACGCGTCTCTCACAGGGTGGGGAGCTCACCTGCTTCAACAAACGGCGCACAGAGTTTGGTCGTCAGACATAGCATCCAACCACATAAACCTGTTGGAACTGTTGGCAGTGTTCAAAGCACTAAAAGCTTTCCAGACACAACTGCAGGGGAAAACGGTCCTGATCCTCACAGACAGCACCACGGCCATGTGCTATCTGAACAAACAAGGGGGCACTCGCTCTCCGGGGCTGTCCAAACTGTCCCAGAACATTTGGAAGTGGGCTCTCAAACACATGTTCCTGTTATCACATGTTCCAGGGGAACTCAATCTTCTAGCAGACGTACTCCGCAGAGGCTTCCCGTTGCCCATGGAGTACGAATGGCGATTGCACAGAGACATCGTCTCCAACGTTTTCGCAGAATTGGGCTTCCCAGAGATCAATTTGTTCGCAACTCTGGAGAATGCTCAATGCCAAGATTATGCCTCCAGGTACCTCAAGAACCGTTTCAAGGGGAACGGACTCTGGATAACATTGTCAGGGAAATTTGTTTATGCTGTTCCTCCCGACTCCCCTTCTCAACAAGATAGTGCACAAGATGCACCAGGAACTAGTCACGATGATAATGGTGGCCCCCATGTGAGCCCGCCAACCCTGGTTCGCTCATCTGCAGGAGATGTCCCTATCCCCTCCAGTCAAACTGCCTTGCCCGTACAACATGTCGCAAGACGGACGGGAGATGCTTCACGCATGCCTGCAGACAATGCACTTAGCGGCCTTGCTCCTGAGGTCATAGAGTTTGGGCACCTGCAGCTCCCTCGGATATGTATGGACATTCTCAGGGAGGCAAGAAAACCGAACACCAGATATTGCTATTCCATTAAATGGAAATGGTTTGTCATCTGGTGCAACGCAAAAAGCATTAACCCAATTAACTGCTCTCCCACACACATTGTTTTGTACCCAACTCATCTACTTGACTCCGGCCTGGTCTTTAGCTCTCTAAAGGTTCACTTAGCTGCGCTTTCAGCCTACACTACATCACAACAAAGTGTCATGGTGGAAGATACCAGTTATTAAAGCTTTCATGGACAGGATGAAAAGAATTCACCCTTCCATTTCTAACCCGGCTCCCGGATGGGACCTAAACATGTTGACTAGGCTTATGGGGGTTCATTTCGAGCCCATGCACAAAGCAAGTCTTAAAGATCTCACCTATAAAACTGCTTTTTTAATAGCTATTGCCTCCATTAGGAGAGTAAGTGAACTACAAGCGCTCTCAGTCCTAGATCCCTTTGCAACAGTTCACAAAGATGAGGTGGTTCTACGCACTCACCCTAGGTTCGCGCCTAAATTCATTTTCAAGTGCCATGTAAACCAACCTATAGAACTACCAACGTTCTTTCAAAATCCTTCAAGCCTTGGAGAAAGAACCCTGCACACACTGGATGTATGCAGAGCTGTCGCGTTCTACATGGAAAGAACTCCACCACTAAGAAAAACTAATCCGTTTTTCATTTCAGTGGAGGCAGGAAGAGAATGAGACGCAGTCTGCAAATCCACTATCTCTAGGTGGATTGTCAAATGCATCACACTCTGCTACAGTCTTGCTAAGAGAGAGCTGCCCTTCAAGCCTAGAGCACATTCTACTCGAGGCACTGGGGCTTCCATAGCATTTATTGCAAATGTTTCTTTTGAGTCCATTTGCAAAGCGGCAACCTGGAGTTCTGTACACACACCTTTACAAAACACTATTACCTAGGCACTCATTCTAGGTCTGATTCTCAGGTGGGACAGGCAGTACCAAGACATCTTTTCACTAGGGTTCCTTCTCACAACCCACCTCCAACTCCGGGTACTGCTCGCTAGTCTATGCACAGCATGTGATTCTAAGCAGATTAACAAACATCAGAAGATATGCATTACTTACCGTAAAAGCATTTCTGATGGTTGTATCTGCTTAGATTCACATGCGTCCTCCCTTCCTCCCCGCTTGGATGGAAGGAACATAGACATCTTACCACTTTCTCTCATTTCTGTAATCACTCACGATAGTCATGAGGCTCCCTCTCGGCAGAAAAAATACAATCGGAGGGACCTCGACCCGTGAGGGATCTTGGGTACACTACACGTCATGTAGGCATAGTGTTACAGGTACGGCCATGTCGACATCCCCTTTCGATTCTCGAAAGGCAAGATGCAATGCTCCACGGTTACCACTGGATGTCGGACCATATGCACAGCATGTGAATCTAAGCAGATACAACCATCAGAATACTTTTACGGTAAGTAATGCATATCATATGACACCAATGCCATAGTCTTGCGCTGTCCGCCAGTCTCCATCACACCAGCTCAGGAGGATGGTGGGAAGAGCTCACACTGTTCTTGTTCCGTACTTTAGTTCTCTGCAGACAACGCTAAAACATGTTGGTGCTTTTTCATTACACCAGCTGTTAAGAAATGCAGAGACTGTCCCAAAACATAGCAGTCCTTCTAAGAAATGCGGGCATAATGCAATCAGCCCTTCTGTGAATAACTGCCATTGTGCCATGACACCTATAGCGGCTCTGCTGATAAATTGGGCTACTTGCCTGAATATATATATATATATATATATATATATATATATATATATATATATATATATATATATATATATATATATATATATATATATATATATATATATATATATATATATATATATATATATATATATATATATATATATATATATATATATATATATATATATATATTCCTGTTGAGAGGAAACGTAACAATCTGTGCCACTGAAAATATATACAGCACTGCTTCTACCTGTATGTCTTATACCGGCTTGCAGTGGGTGGTCAGAAAGGGAGTTCAGACCACATGCCTAGCTATTCCTTGCTATCTAAGAAATCAAACTATATACAGTGCCCTCTCATGCACATGAACGCATGCGATTTTAAGACGAAAAAAACACATCTTCATATAGAACACCAAAAGCTTTTCCTTCTCACAAATGCCAAACTGCTTGCTGGGAGGCTCTCCTAAAACCTCAATACATCAAGAACCCCAAGCCATTGAATGACACTGATGTGATTAGGTGATGAAAAGAAAACAAAGTACGAAATGCCCGTGCTGCTGCAACTGCGCTGCCTCCATTAAAACTGAGGAAAAGGAAAATGAAGCAGAAATACAGGCCTTGTTTAAGACCATTTTCATTTTACACAATACTGCACTTGTCCTAAAGCCACATGAAATGCATGTTCATGATTCAAAAATGCTTTAATGACACTGTAACCTACAAATTGCAAGCAATTGAACAAAGTGAACAAAACACATATACCCTTCTACATTTCTCAGAAGGTATTATCTTGATGGAATCATTATCGGACGAGAGTGTTAAAAAAATAAAAGGACCAGGACTCATCCCAGTTGCTTCTTTCAAGGAACTGTGTGGATTGCTAAGGTAAAGTGGATTTGTAAGCTGCTGCTTGCCAGGCTGTCACCAGTGAACTCCATGATTTGTGGAGGTAGTGCCATGCAGGGAAGAATAAAAGAACGTATTGACAAGATTTCTGTGCGAAAAAAGGCCTGATGCGCACCTTAGCTGGAGGGCTGCCTCCAGTTACCCACAGAGGGAATTTCTGGGGAATGTGCTATGGATCAATTTGTCAAGGATAGTTGCTTATGCTTCCACTCCCCTCCAACACCCTCCTCCCCGGCCCCTGTCACCCCTCTTACACAGGTAGGGCCACAAGATGCACCAAGAGCATTTGGCAGCGTTACTTGTTGCACAGATGTGGGTACGGCAAACATGGCACTCCCATCTTGTACAGATGCCTGTATGCCTGCCCATAAAGAGGTCTACTGAAGACAGATTACCAGTGTTGGGGGGCGTGTGGGGGGGGGGGGGAGGAGTCTTGCATCCACAACCTCATACAACCAACTTGGCAGCCTGTCTCCTAAGGTCCTAGAATTTGGTCACTTTAGTTTACCAGAAAGATGCATGCAGATTTTGAAGGAGGCTCGCAAACCCAACATGGAAACCTACAAATACTGCTACTTAAAAATGTTGCCTGTACCGAATATGGCGCCTTTGTGCCATACTAATATACTGACCCCTATTACTCTGACTAATGGAAGCTAAGGTTGCAGGGGTGTCCCCTACTCCCGTTAGACGGAGTAATAGGGGTCAGGGGATGCAGGGGTGTTCTCTGCATCCATCACATGGTAGCACAGGGACAATAAAGATAAAAGTAAATAAATGAAAATGGGACCCTGCACTACCAGTTCAGACCCACGTTAGTGGAACAGAACTGATGCTGCAGGGATACAGTTGAGACGGCAGCACACTTCTGTGTTTGCCACGAAAAGGTAAGGGGGTAGGTGGGTAGGGGTTTGTGGGGCACAGTGATGCATGTGATCACTGCGCCGCGCCATAATGGGAGTCAACTTTTTGAAAGTCGACGTTATGGGCGGCGCAGTGATCACATAGATTCACCCAACACTACCCTAGACATTGCTACTTTAGAAAATGGAAGAGCATTGTCATACGGCATTAAAAAAATCTATTGTCAATCATATTGTTTGCCATCACATGTTCTGTTGTACCTCCTTCATTTATTAGACTTTGGTCTAGTATTTAATTCCTTAAAGGTTCACCTAGTAGCACTGTCAGTTTACACAACGCCTCAAAGCAAAGTTTCCTGTTGGAGAATACTGGTTATCAAAGCCTTCATGGAAAGAATTAAACAATTGAACCTACAGGTAGCTAATCCGCCTCTAGATTGGGATCTTAATATTGTGATAAGGAAACTCCTGGATCTACCTTTTGAACAAATGCATGAAGCTTCCTTGAAAGACCTCACTTATATATTGGGGTGCTTCAAGCTCTGTCCGTGTCAGCCTTTTGTCAGTGCACAAAAACAAAGTTGACTTAAGCACATCTAAGTTTTTCCGCCAAATGCATATTTCATGTCAATCAATCGAGCTGGCAGCTTTATTTCAGAACCTGCAGCATTCAGGGGAACAAGCTCTTCATAGTTGGATGGTACACAGAGCAATCGCGTACTACCGTATCAAAACAAAGCCAATAAGAAAGACTGATCAATTCTTTGTGTCCCTGGCATTCAGAACGGATTGGGACCCTCTCTCAAAGGCTATCGCCAGATGCATCGTAGGAATCATTCAATATTGTTGCAGCCTGTCGAGCAAAACACCTCAGTTTCCTCCCAGAGCACATTTTACATGTAGTAGAGGGTCTTCCCTGGCTTGCATTGCTAATGTGCCTCTCGCGGCTATTTGTAAAGCAGCAACATGGATCTCTGTACACACTTTTTGTACAGCACTATTGTACTGACGCTCTGGCAAGGAATGATTCACAAGTGGGGCAGGCAGTGTTGAAACATTTTAAACAAGGGTGTGGGAGCCCCTCTACTGAGAACGAACATCGGTCAAATATCCTGTTCTGTGGAATGTCACCCACTCAGGAGGGTCTACAGCGACGCTTTAGCTCACTGCACCCTTCACAAAGGAGAACTAACCATTTGTATATCAGTCTGGTCCCACCCACAAGGGCATTCCAGAACCGACATGCTAGGCAATTCTCCTCTGAACAGTAGTACCATTAAAAACCCCAGACATGTGTTTCTGCCTAGTCTGGCCTCATCTGTGAGGTGAATCTGAGCCTCTCTAAGGCACAGTGAGCAAGGGGTCCACATCTGGATTACCCTTGGTTACTTAGGGTGAAACCCCACGTTTTACAATTAAACAAGGGTGTTTTAGCCCCTCTACTAAAACATTTGTTTTGTTCCTGTTCCTTCACTTCACCCACCACCTTCACCAGGTACTGCTTGCTATTCTATGCAAAGCATGCCATTGTAAGTAGATGCCCAAGCCTCAGAAGACCAACATTACCTACAAGTAATAATCTTTTGAATGGATTGTCCTCCCACGTATTCCTTATCTTTGATATTTTTCTTATATTTAGCTTGTTGCCTCTGAAAAATTAAAATAAAATTCAGCAGAGGGCGCTGTGCGTCGAAGTCGATTCGATGTCCCTCGTAGGCCTCCGCGTCAACGTCACCACAGCTATAAGTAGCATGTGCAGCGCCCATTGCTCAGTTCAGTTTTTCCGCACTTCACAGCTTCGGTAACGTAACGCTTGGTTCTGTGAGATACTTCGATTTTCTTTGAGTTTCTGTGAGAATTTCATCGAGTTTTCGACAAGATGGCTTCCTCATCGGCTCTGTCTACTCCTCAGTGCGGATTTAAAAAGTGCCGGGACTGCAGCGCTAAAATGTCCATGACGGACCCGCACAGGATCTGCCTGTGGTGTCTAGGGTCAGAATATCTATGCTCGGAGTATGACGAATGCATGTCGATGACGGCCAAGACGGGAAGTTGGAGAAAGGTAGGCCTAAAAAAAAATCTATTACCCCTTCCAAACGTAAATTGTCTGACAAGTCGAGGCGTTTGTCTCTTCGTCATAAAAAAACAAACGCTCCTGTTCCTGTTGGGTTGCATAATTCCTCGTCTTGGAGGCATGGCAGAAAGAGGCGCCATAGGTCGCCGTCCACTTACTCATCCAGTTCACCCGAACGGGTTGTTTGTCCCTCCAAACACAGTACCCCGGCTCAATGGGAGAAATTCAGAGTTGGTATGATGTGTTCGAGAACGTGGCCTTGCCCCCCTCAAACACCTAGAGGCGACACCCCCAGTCAAAAGACCTGTGAAGCAAAAGAGCTGTGAGTGTTCGAACCCAGCTGTGGAACTCCTCGAGAGTGTTCTCACCCCATGAGTCGAGAGAAAGCCACCATGACGCACAAAAAATCGTCGAAAGAAGCCCATACGGCAAGCCTGAGGAGCGTGTCTTCCACGCCCTCGATGCCAAAATCGAAGAAGCTATTGACGCCTCGAGTGCCGACCTCCTCGACACGTATATGCCAATTACTTCGACACTATCGTCGAAAACCTCGACGTTTGTGTCGAAACCATCGTCTTCGTAGAAACCTTAGACGCCGTCGACAGTTTTGTCAAAGCTGTCGACGTGCACATCCGCAATTTCAACAGAGTCCGCTCCAATTATGACGTCTATAGCACCACCTTCTTTTGAGAAGATTTATACACCACAACCTCGCTCAAAGTATTTTAAAACTTTCTTCAATTTATGAAGAGGCAGAGGGGTCATCGAAGGAGGAAAGACCATTTTGTCTAGAAAATGGGACACCTTCTGTTCCAGAGGAACTCTTATCAGAAGAGTCTCGTATAAAAAACCTGCAGGGCTGTCTTCATGAGGCAAGTGGCATTGACACTTCCCCAGAAATTGATTTTGATAAGGCAGATCCAGGAGATCATGCTGAAGGAACATATAGGCAATTTATGACAAGGGTCATGGAGTATATGGGATGGTCCAGACCCACACCTGTTTTCGAACCGGACGATTTAACTGACATATTGGATAAAGGTCCACAGGAAGCCCCAATTGTCCCATTTTGTAGGGCTCAGCAGAGGAGGGTAACTTCCATTTGGGAAACACCCGAGGTTGTCCCGGCAGTGAATAAGAGGCTAACGGCCAAATACAGAGCTTCTGCTTCTGATCTTTAACTTTTCAAAACATCCGACACCAGAAAGCTTGTTAGTAGAGGCAGCTACTTCTTCTGGTAGACAGAAATCCTATCCCACAATTCCACAAGATAGGGATGACAAAGGATATGATGTCATGGCCAAGAAGGCTTTCCCAGCTGGTAGTATGGCGTTAAAATCTGCTAATGCCATGTGCATGCCGCTGAGATTTACCCACACCCTTTGGGAGTGTATTGCGATGGCAGCTGACCACATTCCCGAAGGGGAGGAACAAGATGGTTTCTTGAACATTGTCAAGGATGGGAAGGATGCGCCAATCCCCCCAGACTGTTCTCGACTCTGTTCACCGCATCAGCAGAGGAATGGCGGCCAGTACAGTGATCGATGGATTTGCATGGCTGCGGAAGTCAGGATTTGCCCCGGTTGTACAGTCCAGACTTCTCAACATGCCCTTTGACGGCACACATCTATTTGGGAATAAAGCTGATGAAAGTTTGGAGCAGCTGCAAACTTCCAAGGCAGCGGCCAAATCCCTTGGAGCTGAAATAAAGCAAGCTCCAAACCGCCCCACAGGTGCGCCCTGGAGGTGTAGGTCCTTTTGCTATTATTCCACATTTGGAAAAGGCAGAGGACAGCCAGCTCAAAGAGGTCAAAGACTATTCCCCTGTGGTGTACGGTGTACGAGGTAGCGGTACTAAGACTGCAACAGCAGGGGCTGCTTTACCTTCAGCCTCTATAATCTGCTCCAAAACCTCTCTGAGGTCTTCCATCACAAGACAGCAGTAGGATGCAGTTTGTCACAGCATCTGACAGAATGGCAGGCTATTACTTCAGATGCTTGGGCATTGGAAACAGTTGCCCGAGGTTACTGCCTACCTTTCCTGCAAAAACCTCAGTCATCCACCGGGGAACAACTCTTTGAAGGTTCCGGATCCGCTCCTTATGCAGGAGATTTTAACCCTTCTGGAGAAAGGTGCTATAGAACCAGTACCTTTAGCGGAGAGGAAAAAGGGTTGGTACTCCCATTATTTTCTAATTCCAAAGAACGACGGAGGCATGAGAACCATCTTGGACTTAAGAGACTTGAACAATTTCCTCGGGAAGGACAAGTTAACCTTAACAACTTAACCCTTTCTCAGATCCTTCAGGCCCTCCAGCTTCAGGAGTGGATGGCATCATTGGACCAAGCGCAGACAGTACCTGAGGTTCTCCATTGCCAACACTCCCTATCCGTTTCGGGTTCTGTCATTTGGGCAAACCTCCGCCCAAGTGTTTTCACCAAGCTAATGGCTGTTGTGGCAGCGAGTCTCAGGACAGGTGGGATTCACGTCTACCCCTACCTTGATTGGCTGATCAGGGCGAGTTCTCCAGAACAAGCACTAGATCATCTCAGCTATACTTGCCACTCCCTCCACAGAGGGAGTGCCATCACAAAGACTCCAGTTTATCGGAGAAATCCTGGATGCATCCCTGGGAAATGCCTCACCACAAGAGGTGAGGGCTAAAGACATTCTGCAAATGGTGGCAAAATTCCAAAGTTCCCAACATCTACCGGCCTTTGATTTTCTGAGGTTGCTCGGCCTCATGGCATCCTGCATTTTTCTGGTGCCAGAGGATCGTCTGAGAAGGAGATCTCTCCAATGGGCTCTCGGGGACCCAGTGTTCAGTCCTCAGGAAGGATGTCAGATCTACTACAAATCCCAAATGGAGTCTCACTGGACCTTCAGTGGTGGGCCTGTCAGGAGAACATCTTGAAAGGAGAACCTTTTTGGCAACCATGGCCGGAGATAACCGTAGTTACGGACACCTCACTCACGGGGTGGGGAGCCCATACCAACGATTTGACCAATGGTCATTGGTCTCCACCGGAATCCAAACTAGATATCAACCTTTTAGATTGGAGGGCAATCGGACTAGCGCTGAAGGCCTTACTGACATCTATACGGGGAATGAATGTCCTGATAATGACGAACAACACAGTGGCCATGTACTACCTCAACAAGAAATGGAGGTGTAGGGGCATTACCACTGTGCAGAGAGCCAATGCAGCGCTGGCTCTGGGCATTACAAGAAGGAATCTCTCTATCGGCAGCTCACCTAGCGGGAGAGAAGAACACAATGACGGATGCTCTGACCTGGCATAGTGCAGTCTCCCACGAGTGGGAACTAGCTCAGGAACTCCTTCAAGAGATCTTCACCCTTTGGGGAATCCCTCAAGCGGATCTGTTTGCGACCAGTGCCAACCGGAAGTGCGAACTGTTTTGCTCAATGGAATTTCCCCCAAGAGGAGCTCTAGGAGACGTGTTTGTGGTGGACTGGGAATTTCCACTCCTGTACGCGTTTCCTCCAGTCCCTGTAATTCCTTACGTGTTAAGGAGGTTGTGGCGGTTCAGGAAATCCATGATCCTAATTGCCCCGGATTGGGTCAGGAGAACATGGTACCCGGATCTTCTGGACATGTCCATCTGGCCTCCGATTCGTCTTTCACAAAGAGTGGATCTTCTCTCGTTAGAGGACGGTCAGGTTCTCCGTCTGGATATGAGGACTCTCAGCCTTCATGCATGGTTTCTGAAAGACAGATATGCAAGAATTTGGGACCTTCTGGATGACGTAATGAAGGTTTTGCTTTTGGCCAGAAGTCCAGCAACCAAATCTTTATACCGCTGCCGTTGGATTAAGTTCTGCAGCTGGTGTAGACAAGAATATTGACCCTTTCTCATGCAATACACCGACGGTGTCCTTTCTTTTGCGCTTGGCAAATCTGGGGCTCCAGATTGGTGCCATCAAAGATTACCTAGCAGCGCTTTCCATCTTCAAGCGTACTGTAGAGGAAATTTACTATTTTAAGATTCCTCTGGTAATTCAATTCTTAAAGGGATTAACTCATTTTCTTTTTAAACATTTTTTTTTATAGTTAATTACAAACTTAAAAAAAATATTATGCTTTCATGAACCATTCTATTCCATGCTATAAATCTACCATAATAACTAAAACAAACATACAATTTGGCTTCTTGTATATACAGAAATAAAACGTTTACATCATGTTATTCCTGAACTCGTAGAGTGTTCCCACGTTAATTTTAAGGTTCAAACTGGCGGCAGCCTCCTCAGTCCTTTGCTGCAGAGTTAACTTGTAATTTTTCCAAATAGAATTTTTGTGCAAAGGTACATTTTTTGTCGTTTCCCTCGGCCATCAAGTTCCACCAATCCTCTCCATTCGGATGTGTTCTTTTTGTGATTTCAGTCCCTAGATGTGTTTCTTATATCGGTGAGTTTCTTACAATATGAACCTGCAAACGTCATCTGGATTTTTAGCTTTACTTCTAATATTCGTTAAAATTTTGCTTTGGAACAGATTCAAGCGGAATTTCATAAAGATTTTCCTTTTTTTTTTGCTGCTTGGGAAAATGTCCAAGTATTTTGGAAGAGTGTTCAGAGCTCTTGCTTCCGGTGCAACCTGTGCCATACACCTATGTTGAGCGCTCTGCTCCATATTTTCACACCAGTCCTGATTGCACAATTTTGTTTTGACTGCATTGGGATTTTGAATTGGTGTTTGTTGATCAACCTGCAATTGTTTTAGAATGGTAGCACAGTTTTGCTTCCACTTACTCAGGATTGATTCGTCTGGGATATTTACATCTGTGCGCAGGATTTGATATTGCGGTAGATCGTCAGCTCCAAGTACTTTTCTATACACTAGAGCATGTTCCACATCACCTTTTCATTAATCGAAGTTAAACCCAACTCATATCTAATGCAGGCAAGTAGTGTCCATCTTGGCAGCTGTAGAATTTTTCTCCAGTATGTGTTTTCACACCCTGCCCATATTGAGGCCGGACATCCCAACATCGCTTCGCCACCAAAAATCAATTCTGGAATTACTTTTGCTTGTAAAATTAGATTGTCAGTTTTAGGGTGAAACTCCCATACTTTATATTTATTACAGTTCCCTGGGCTGTCAAGGATTTACATTTCCGAAGAATTTTCTGCACCATTTGATCGTCATTGATGCGTGAATTTATGATTACTCCTAGATATTGGGTCTCCACCGTAAGTTTAAATGGTTTTTCACTGATTGCCCATTTGACTTTTTCTGACGTTCTTCGTGTCGAGCCTGTGAGATTTTGGAGCACTAATATCTGTTTTTGTCGGATTGATCACTAGACCATTTCCTTCTGTGTATTGTTTTAATGCCGACAATTTTCTCTGTAGACCTATCTGAGTGACATCTATTAATAAGATGTCATCAGCATACAGGATGTAACTCGGTCTGTTTCCATTTATCTTTGGGGCAAAAGCTCCTATTACCTCTAACGAACTTCCCACATCCGAAATAAACATACTGAACAGGGTTGCCCCAGGAGAGCACCCCTGTTTCACACCTCTAGATGTAATTGGTGGCGAAAGGGCTCCCTGTTGGTCCAATTTAACTTTTATGGTGGTATTTGAATAAAGCTCTTTGATTGCGGCAAGCAAACTTATTGGGCATCCCCATTTATCCATTTCAGTCCACAGAAGCTCGCAGTCAATGCTGTCAAAAGCTTGGGATAAATCTATGAAGGTTAAGTATATTTTAGTTTTTTTACTTATAGCCTCCATTTTCAGCAAATTTATTAGAAATGGATATAGGCCACACCCGACACCCTTGACAAAACCAGTTTGGTGAATATCCGCGAACCCTGGCCGTTTTATCCACTCAGTTAGTTGTAATAAAAGCTGAGAAGCAGAAATGTTCACAACATCCAAAAGTGCTATCGGCCTATAGTTTCTAGGGTCCGTTCTTATTCCTTTTTTAAATATAGCCACGATTATTGCAGTTTTCCATGAGACCGGTATCCTTTTTTCTGCAATGATGTTTTTAAAAAGATTGTAGCAGAACTCGGCCACTCCTCAGGGTGCAATTTTAAAATTTGATTTGTAAGGCAATCGGGCCAGGGGCTCTCAATGAGCTCAAATTCCTGATGTTTTCAAGGATGTCATTCTTAGTGATGGTAATGTCCCATGGTAAGGCTATATTTTGTTGTTTGTATTCCCTCTCAGTACTTTTCATGAAGAGATTTTTAAAGTGATTTATCCATTGCACTTCTGTCACCATATTGTTTTGGATCGCTTGTTGTGGTAGTTTCCAAGTTGTTAATAACTTCCCAAAACATTCTTGAGTTTTTTGATTAGTGTCTTCAGCCTTTTTTCTGCCTCATTCTGCACCAAGATGCCTTTATGGGAACTCAGCCAGTTATTATATTTTGCTTTTGCTCTATTTTTCATTTATTAATCATAGCCCGTATCTTTCTGCAAGGCTCGAATAGTTTTTCTTAATTCGTTTTTTTGCAACGATTTTTGCATCGTAAACATGGTTCTTCCTGAAGTTATTTAAATTGCCTTCTTTCATTATTTCAGTATATGCTTGTAGTAATGCAGGGTATTCTATCTGGTCTGTAATTTCTTCTTTCTTCTCACCAGACAGCAATTTGGCCAACGTTCTAATCTGTTTCTCCTCCACTCTAAGTCGATTTCTGCCTGGAATGATATAGATACCATGTTTCCATGTCTGTTCTTTCTGTGTTTAGACCGTATACGTTTTTCACCAGGTCATGATCACTATGTGACATGGCTATTACGTTTAGCTCTTTAACTTTTCCAACAAGATTTTCTGATGCATAAAAGTAATCCAAGATTGACTTGGATTTATTGCCTCGCCAGGTGGGATTTGGAGGGATATCCCCTCTAAGATACCCATTCAGTAGTGACATTCCTCGTGCTTCCATCTCTTCTTCCCACGCAACTGTTATTCTATCTTTTATTTTGTACGATTGTGGACGTATTTGTTCCATGGTATTTTGTCATTTTAAGCATTCCATGTTCAGATCACTGCAAAGTATGATGTTGGCGTTCCTGTCGCTGATCAGTTAGAGTCTATCAGGTCAACAATTGAGTCCAAAAATGTCCACTCATCTGATGATTTATGCTGCCAATACAAATTGATAACATGCAATTTAACACTCTCTTCGAGCTTTTTCCTCTGAATTTCGATAGTCACTTGTTGTATATAGGGAGTTAGGTTTAATATGTTTATGATCCGTAGCCCATGTTTTAATTGAACCATGGTTAGTAAGCCAGCCATCGGCCTACCTTTAGCCTGCTTGATAGCTGGATTCCAGGCAATTTCAAAACCTTCAACTAATGGGCGAGTCAAAAGCCAGGTTTCTTGCAAGCAGATAATGTGTAATGTTTCTATACATCCAAGACTGTTATTGAACAGATGGGTAAAGCCTCTTGTGTTCCAAGTGCCATCTGTAGATCCTGTTTTACATTACTGTTTTGGCATTCTCTTGCATCGTGCATTTAGGGAGCTTGCTATCCAGCTCCAACTTTTTTAGTCATTTTCGTCATTTACTCCACTTTCAACACTTCTTGGCATCTCACCACTCTTCTCTTTATAGCCAAACCTGATTTGTATCTTTTTTTTCACTTCTGTCCTCACATCTTCACGACAGCCATGGTCCCCACCTTCTTCGTCACAGTTGGCCACTACTCTGGATTGATTTGTTTGATCGGTCTTCTTTGTGGGCTACAATCGTTGCTTCTCTTGGGCTGATAATGTTTATCCCCTGAATCCCTTTCAAGTTCCACTGTGGGATCTCAATTTGGTTTTAAACTTTCTCATTCTTGCCCATTAAGACTTCCTACCTTGAAAACAGTTTCCTTAGTGGCAATAACATCTGCTCGAAGGGTGAGTGAGCTACAGGCTTTATCCTGCAAGCCTCCTCATACTGTTTTTCATAAAGACAGAGTGGTATTAAAGGTGAAGTCTAATTTTCTCCAAGGTTGTTTCTGAATTTCACATCACTCTGAACATAACCTTACCATCCTTTTATCCTCTGCCACATCCGGGGGCCACATCCGGGGAAAGAGGAGGAAAGGCTTTGCAGACTCGACTCTAGGCGTGCACTCAGTTTTTACATTACCAGATTGGCAAAACTGAGACAGAATGATCAGTTTGTGGGATATACAGGTCACAAATTGGGTCTAACCATCACCAAACAAATCATCTCCAGATGGATTATTTTAACAATTTCAGAATGCTACCGACTGGCCGGTAAAGACTCCACCTACTCCCGCCCCCAGAACATCTAAGGGCTCATTCAACCAGGGGTGTTGCAACTTCGTCTGCCTTGCAGAGGGGAGGTCCAATAAAGGTTATTTATGCAGCTGCCACATGGTCATCCGCACACACCTTTACGAAATACTACAGTCTGGATTCCTCTACTAGATAAGATTCTGCTTTTGGAAAAGCAGTACTGCACTCTGTGCATACTTGATCACTTGGATTTTACTCCCTCCTCCAAATTATGTAACTGCTTTGGGAGTGTTTCAAAGATAAGGAATATGTGGAGGACACAATCCATTCGAAGAACACGTTACTTACCCATGGTAACGTTCTTTCGGCTGGATGTTCCTCCCACATATTCCTTATCGCCTCTCCCATCCTACCCCGCAGTAAACTTCTCTTGCGGTTACAGTCTGCGGTCTCTCAAGGCGAGTAACAGTCTGACTCAAGACAGTGCTTTGCTCTTCAAACGGAACCGAGCAACGTGCGTTGCGCACGCTACTTATACCTGTGGTGACATCGACGTGAGACGGAGGCATCTGAGGGACATATCGACTCAACCAGACTTTGACGCACCGCGCCCTCTGCTGAACGTTTTCTTTCTCCAAGCAGCAATCTGGATATTAGGAAATATCAAAGATAAGGAATACGTGGGAGGAACAGCCAGTTGAAAGAACGTTACCATGGGTAACTTGTTCTTCTGTTTTTCGCATATCTGCTTAGATAATTTCCTTTAAGTGCATATGGCTAACATTGTAAGCCTTTAGCCCTAATACTTCATTATAACAACCATTTACATCAAATATACATCAAATCAATTTAGAATTCAGCATTACATCAATACATCCAATAAAAACATAATTATTAATATCCATAAATATGCAGTATATTAAACACATACAGCTTCTAATATGCCTACAATAGACCTTTAACTGATCAGCATTTAAAAGGAATTATTGCAACCATATTGACACTTAACATTTAATTTCTTAAACAAATTCCCAGATGTGGTACCCAGCAGCAGTAATTACCAACAACTCATCTGAATAAAAGGAGGCCCAGAACTGATCCGAGCCAGGACTACTAGGAGAATTCAACTTTTACTGTAGCCCTTTAGATATATATCAATAAGTCACAGGCAATTCTTCAGCAGATGTCTAGTATTATGAAAACTCCTTACATGGTAATGGTGTCCAACACCTCTTTATTGCAGCTTAGTTTCAAGATTAAACTCAATAGCAGCCACAAGCCTCCTTTAGTGTGTCTAAGCTACCTCTCACTTCTAAAACAAACCTTCCTTTCTTCTTAAACTCTAGAACTAAACACAATCTACATTCTATGACTATTTACATAAATATACAATATACAGAAAAGAAAGCATTTGTTTTAAGTGAGATTGTTGTTCATTGAATATAACACCTCCTTCCCTTACTCACGTGCACATACAATTCTCCTCCTCTCATCCGCCACACCTCCAACTCCATGCATCATTGCCACTCTGGCCTTACAACATTTCTCAACTTTACATTATTTTCCAAATCCTCCTCCACTCTCAAAGGTCTCTAATATTTCATAGACCCCTTCCCCACACTCCTTCCACTCTTCACTTGCCCCAACATACCTTTAGTCGGGACCCTTTCCTTGACACAATTCTTGTTATGAGATATCTCCTTTGATTTTATCTGTCCTTCCACAACTCTTCCCCGCACAACATCCTCTGAGATAATGGACCGTCCATTCCTGAATGTATTCATCCATCCAGGGTGCAATTTTGAGTTAGGGAACCGCCTTCTCAAACTTTCTTTGAAAGGTGACACTCCTGTAACCTGATGCAGTGCCAACCTGTATTGCACCACTCGCTCCATCACTGCACACACCCAATCACCACCTGTTGCAAATGCAATTCTTATTATAGCCATCAACTTTCTATTAAATCTGTCCACCACCCTTTTTGGGTTGTACAACGCTGTCGTTGCAGGTTGCACTCTGTTCTCCTCCAAATATTCCTCTATCTCTTTGGCCACAAACTGTGGCCCATTATCAGACACAATTTTTCTGGGCAAAGCTTCCCTCCGGAATATTGACTCCAAAAACTTTATTTCCAATGGATTGTGTCCTCCCACGTATTCCTCATTTTATGATAAATCGTTATCTCCAGCTTCGCTGCTTCGGAAAAAGAAATTTATCGGCAGAGGGCGCTGTGCTCGAGGTCGTGGCGTCGAATGTCCAACGGACTCCGTAGTCTGTCGATGTCACTGATGGTATAAATAGCTCGAGCCGCGCCCGTTGTTTCGTTTTTCCGATCGCTTCGCTATCGAATGGTGTGCTTGAGATTTTCTGTGAAGAAAATGTCGTCGTCTTCGACTCCTTCGACACCCAAGACTGGGTTCAAGAAGTGCATAGATTGTGGATCGAAAATGTCGATCACGGATCCCCACGGGTTCGTCTCTGGTGTCTCGGTTCCAGTCACCGGACCGACGACTGGTTCCTGTGAACCCATGACCGAGAAAGCTCTTTGTGAGAGGAGAGGTAAACTGTCGGTGGGGAGGGAAGCCTCTAAGGAAGGCTACGTCCAAAAAACATAGCGACTGATTCGAAAGTTTCGGATCGCCATAGGCATTGAAAGAGATCTCGATTTAAGAGTAGATCGAGACACTCTTCTTCCTCGTCCAAAAAAATGAAGAGGAGACAGATCTCACTCATCTTCCGAGTCGACCGAAGAAATTCGATGTCTGACAAAATCGGATTCTCCCAGAAAATGGGAAGAATTTCATAAAAAGATGATGGAGATATTCGAGAATGCTGCCCCGACCCCCTCGAATGAACCTCGGAAGAACCATACCCCTAAGGTCGCTCCATTGGACGACCTGTGGAAGTCTTAAGACTACCTTGGTAAAAACCGGTAGTGTCAAGGATACTCGAAAAACTCGAGTCTACGACAAGTCGTCGAGGACTCTTCGAGAGTCTAGCACCTCTCTGGTGCCATATAAAAAACAGAAGTCGTCGAAGGCTTCGACGACTTCGACGCCATCGGCATCGACCGTTTCAGCATCGAAACCAAAAATGACCTCGATGCCGGTATCGAAGACATCTTCGAAGTCACTGAAGATTCCTTCGACAACTTCGAAGGATTTTTCCATTCCTTAGACGCGTATGGTAGAGGAAGAAAGAAGATTTACTCCGTTGCCCAGGTCAGACTTTAAGTCCATGTCCTCCATTTATGAGGAATCTGGCTCGGAGGAAGAGGAATTCACTCACTTTGGAGTTTCTTATGGCACAAAGCAAGTTCCTGAGGAACTCGATCAAGAGTCCAAAATGAGAGACCTGAGTGACACTCTACATTCTGCCAGTGAAATTGACACCTCCCCAGAATTAGAGTTTGCCAGACCTGATCCTGCAGAACATGCAGACTCTAGGTACAGGAGTCTTATGACCAGAGTAATTGAGTATATGGGTTGGGGTAACACTTCACCCGTTTTTGAACAGGATGACCTGACGGATATAATTTTCAGAGGTCCTCAAAAAGATCCTGTTCTCCCCTTTCACAAGGCTCTTCAGAGGAGGGTGGAGAAAAACTGGGAAAAGCCTGAGAGCATTGCTGCTGCAGATAGTAATTTCCTGAAGAAATACAGACCAGCTCGAACGGATCCTGAATACTTAAACAGGCATCTGACTCCAGAAAGTCTAGTTATTCAGGCAGCATCCACATCAAAGCAAACTGCATATCCCACTATCCCTCCAGATCGAGAGGATAAAAAAGTTGATGCCTGGGCACGTAAAGTTTTCACTTCAGGCAGTATGGCCCTTAAATCGACAAATGTCACCTGTACCCTGTCCAGGTTTACCCATACCCTGTGGGACTGTATTTCGGCGGCAGCTGAGCATATTCCGGAAGGCGAGGAAAGGGAAGGCTTCCTGAATTTAGTCAGACGGGAAGGAGGCAATGGGGGAATGTCTCCAGTCTGGACTGGATACTGCTGATAGTATCAGCAGATCCATGGCTGCAAGCATTGTGCTACGCAGATTTGCGTGGTTGAGGAAGTCTGGGTTTGCACCAGACGTGCAAGCCAGGCTCCTTAACATGCCCTTTTTATGGCTCGAAGCTGTTTGGCAGTAAGGCTGATGAAAGCCTAGAAAAACGACAGACCTCGAAAGCGCCAGCTAAATCGATTAGTGCCTCCATGCGTCAGCCTCTAAAACCCTATTCCGGCTCATCTTCCTGGAGGGGGTCGTTCTTTTCGTTACTACTCCTCATTTAGTAGAGGAAGAGGACAGGCTTCTCAAAGAGGCAAAAGAAACTTTCCCTCGTGGTGCACGAGGAAGAGGTGCAAAATCAGCCTCAGGAGCGGCATCATTACCCTCAGCGACTCCTGCAGCCGCCTCCAAATCCCTCTGAGGCCTTATTACACAAAACACCAGTGGGAGGCAGCATCTCTCAGCATCTGAAGGAATGGCGGGGCATTACCTCAGATGCTTGGGCACTGGAAACAGTAGCCCAAGGTTACTGTCTCCCCTTTCAAAAAAGACCTCAATCATCCCCTGGGAGCCAACGCCGTAAAAATTCCAGGCCCGCTCCTGTTGCAGGAAATTTTAACCCTGCTAGAGAAAGGTGCCATAGAACAGGTACCTGTAATGGAGAGGAACAGGGGTTGGTACTCCCCATATTTTCTCATCCCAAAAAAGGATGGAGGACTGAGACCCATCTTGGACTTAAGAAACTTGAACAAGTTCCTCAGGAAGGACAAGTTCAAGATGGTGACCCTTTCTCAAATCCTCCAGGCTCTCCAACTCCAGGATTGGTTGGGATCATTGGACCTTCAGGATGCTTACTTTCATGTGTCAATCCATCCAAAGCCCAGAAAGTACCTGAGGTTCGCGATTGGCAACTCTCACTATCAGTTTCGAGTTCTGCCATTCGGGTTGACCTCCCCCCGAGAGTTTTCACCAAACTGTTGGCGGTTGTGGCAGCGAGTCTCAGAAGAGGGGGTATTCACATCTACCCCTACCTGGACGACTGGTTGATCAGAGCAAGTTCTCCAAAACAAGCTCAGGAACATCTTTCGATCACTTACCACTTCCTCCACAAATTGGGCTTCTCCCTCAATTTCAAGAAGTCCCATATGATACCATCCCAAAAGCTCCAGTTTATCGGAGCAGTCTTGGATACTTCCTCGGGAAAAGCCTCGCCTCCCGAAGTGAGAGCTCTCCACATCCAGCAGATGGTAACAAAGTTCCAGAATGCCCAACGTCTACCGGCCTTCGATTTTCTCTGGTTGCTCGGCCTCATGCCATCCTGCATTTTCGTAGTACCAGAGGCCAGGTTGAGAATGAGATCCCTTCAATGGGCACTCAGAACTCAGTGGTCCCAGTTCTCAGGGAATATGTCGGATCTTCTGCAAGTCCCGAGCGCAGTTGCTCAGGATCTTCTATGGTGGGCTTGCAACGACAACATTCTCAAGGGAGAATCTTTTTGGGAACCCTGGCCGGAGATAACAGTAGTGACGGACGCCTCACTCACGGGGTGGGGAGCACACACCAACGATCTGACAATCAGCGTTCGTTGGTCTCCATCGGAGTCCAAACTAAACATCAACCTTTTGGAGCTGAGGGCATTCAGACTAGCGCTGAAGGCCTTTCTACCCTCTGTACAGGGAAGGAATGTCCTGATAATGACAGACAACACGGTGGCCATGTACTACCTCAACAAAAGAGTAGGATCACTACCATTGTGCAGAGAGGCAATGCGGCTCTGGTTCTGGGCAATACGAGAAGGAATCTCTCTATCGGCAATTCACCTAGCCGGAGAGAAGAACACGGCGGCAGACGCTCTGAGCAGGCAGAGCACTGTCTCTCACGAGTGGGAGCTAGCTCAGGAAGTCCTTCTGGAGGTCTTCGCCCTTTGGGGAACCCCTCAAGTGGATCCGTCTGCCACCGCGATCAACCGGAAGTGCGATCAGTACTGCTCAAGGGAATTTCCTCAGAGGAGCTCTGGGAGACGCATGCGTAGTGGTGGAAGTTTCCACTGCTGTACGCGTATCCCCCAGTTCCCGTGATTCCTCAAGTAATCAGGAGGTTGAGAAAGTTCAGGAAAACCATGATCCTAATTGCCCCGGATTGGGCCAGGAGGACATGGTACCCGGACCTTCTAGACGTGTCCACCTGCTCTCCAAAACGTCTTCCACAAAGAGAGGATCTTCTCTTGCAAGAGGAAGTTTGGGTTCTCCATCCAGAGGTCAAGACACTCGACCTTCACGCATGGTTTCTGAGAGGTTGAGATACAAGGATTGGGATCTTCCGGATGATGTAATGGAAGTCTTGCTTTTGGCCAGAAGGCCAGCAACAAAATCTTTGTACCTATATCGCTGGAACAAGTTTAGTAATTGGTGCAAAGATAAGGATGTGGACCCTTTTCAATGTGGCACTCCAGTAGTGCTCTCTTTTCTATTACATCTAGCCAATCTGGGGCTCCAGATAGGAACAATCAAAGGATACCTTGCTGCGCTGTCCATTTTCAAGCGCACCTCGGAAGAGGTTTCATATTTCAAAATACCATTAATCATTCAATTCTTAAAAGGGCTTACTAACGTATACCCTCCAGTACCTTTTCAATGCCCTACTTGGGATTTAAATTTAGTACTAAAATGTTTGACTTGCATACCTTTTGAGCCTATGCACTCCTATCCATTGAGGCTTTTAACACTAAAAACTGTACTTCTTGTGGCTCTCATCAGCCCGCAGGGTTAGTGAACTTCAGGCTCTCTCATGAAAACCACCATATACTGTAGTCCTTTAAGTTAAACCTTCCTTTTTACCAAAGGTAGTTTCGGACTTCCATTTGTCACAAAAAATACTACCAACATTTTATCCTCCTCATTTGGGCAAGGAAGAGGAAAGACTGTATAGACTAGATCCCAAGAGGGCTCTTATTTTTTACATCTCATGGATGTCTAAATTGCGACAAGATGACCAACTGCTTGTGGGTTATACTTGTCACAAACTGGGCTTATCAGTAACAAAACAGACCATACCCCGCTGGATTATTTTGGCCACAATTGAATGTTACAGATTGGCGGGAAAAGACCCACCAGATGGGCTTCAAGCCCATTCTACAAGGGTAATGGCTACTTCTGCGACTCTAAAGAGGGGAGTCCTGGTAGCAGATATTTGTTCAGCTGCAACTTGGAACACAATGCATACTTTCATCAAGCATTACTGCTTGGATACTGACCCCTCCAATGAGGGGTTATTTGCCAAGGCAGTTCTGCATTCTGTCCATAAACTGTAATTGGTATTCCCACCTCCAAAATTGCCACTGCTACGGGAGTCTATCATAAGATGAGGAATACGTGGGAGGACACAATCCATTCGAAGAACAAGTTACTTACCAACTGTAACGTTCTTTCGACTGGATGTTCCTCCCATGTATTCCTCATCGACCCTCCCATCCTACCCCGCAGTACAGTTTACGTTTTCTTACACTTTGCTCTCACGAAGAATGTATCTGTCATGGGGCACGCCTGGGTGTTCCTCCTATATATTTATCGAAAAAACAGAACTGAAGCAACGGGTGCGGCTCGAGCTATTTATACCATCGGTGACGTCGACAGAGTACAGAGTCCGTCGAGGGACATTCGATGCCACAACCTCGAGCACAGCGCCCTCTGCCGAGAATTTATTTTTCCAAAGCAGCAAAACTGGAGATAACGATTTATCATAAGATGAGGAATACGTGGGAGGAACATCCAGTCGAAAGAACGTTACATTTGGTAAGTAACTTGTTCTACTCTGCATGCACTAATATCCTTCACCACACAAACCTCAGTCCACTTTGATAGCAAGTCCACTGCTACAATTACATACGTATTCTGACAACCTGTTAAAGCAATTGGTCCCAGAATATCTACGGCCACCACATCCCACACTGAACTTGGTATATCTACCAGACTCATTGGTGGCACTCTATTGATCAGAACCTTGTCACTGTTGCTACAGCCTTCATGCTCCTTTAACAACCCCTCAATGTCACCTTCCATTCCAGGCTACCAATATTCCTGACAACTTAAACCTTTTGTCTTTCAAATTCCTAAATGCCCTTCATGAGCAATTCTAAGAACATCCTCTCTGACTTTTTGATACCACCATCCGACCTCTTATCGATATCCCCTTCTCAACACTCAATTCCTTGTTTTATTTGCCTGTTTCCTTTCGGGACATCTTCCAGCTCCTACACTGGCCAGCCTTTGCGTACGTACTTCACTACAGTTTGATAAGTCTCATGCCCAGCACATCATGCTCTAAAGTCCTCCACATTGCCAACTTCTAATTTATGAAGACCTCTCCCTCCATAGTCACACAATTGCCTTCTTTAACATCCTCAATGGGATTTCATGACAAAGCATCCACAATCCTATTTAAATCGCCCTTAATGTGTTGTACCTCAAAACCCAAACCTTCCATAGCTGTGATCTACCTAGCAATCCTTCTCGACACACCATCCTTTTATAAACGCCCACCAAAGGCTTGTGATCTGTCACAATAAAGAATTTTCTTCCCCACACAAATTCCTTGTATTTCTCCACTCCCCATACACATGCCAGTGCCTCTTTTTTCTACTATGGAATACCGTTGTTCCACATCCTTAAGCACCCGTGAAGCAAATGCCACTGTTTCAACATCACACCCTCTTTGTTGCATCAGCACACATACTAGGCAGGGGCGCTGTTGTGCGGCGAGGGAATGAAGACTTGAGCCTCCACCGCTCTGTGGTAGCTGCAGATATTCTAAAGTATAAATCCTGTTCCTTGGCAGAAATACGAGGAGAATTTTGTATCTCCTGTAACTGGAACATTGCGGCTGCAGCTTGCTCAGTTTCCGAGCGAAAATTGAGATGGGGGAAACGCCTGAACGACTGCTTGGCCAGAGCGAGAGGGGAGGCCCGATGCATCTTGATACAGTTGCGTTGGGCTGTTTAGAGCCAACACCAGTGAAGAAACTATGGGTGGACCCGACCACTGACCACCCCCGAAGAGGGCCACTCCCCCAGTATCCCCCCCATAACAACAAGCAAGCTTGACCGCCGGGACCCTCCTGCCTGGAGTACTGCCGTTGGGCGGGAGAGCTCTGCCCGAGGTAGCGTTGCTGGGCAGGGGAAGGAGTCGGAGGCCCCGAACATGGGAATTGAACTCGCCGCCCCCGGGCTGGAGCCACCTGGGAGCACCTGCAAAACTAAAGACAGAGTTCAGGACAATAATACAGTGCGGGGACCCGGCTGCAGCGGTGATGGAGGTTTGACTAGCTGAGGTGGGTGCCCAGGAAGCCACTGTGTGTGCCGGTGGACAGCTGAAATCGGCTCGCTCACCAGAAAGGCATCCAGGCAAGCAAGGACATGATCTGTGATCTGAGCGACACAATATGACGGAGCAGCAAGATCTGCGACCATGGCCATTGCACGGCAGTCTAGACTGGCTACAGCAGGTGGGAGCGCAGCGCAGCAGTGAATTCCAAGCCAGCATCACACTCATAAGCATGTTGGAGAAACCTACTTGGACTGTCCATTCCCACTGGCCCTGGGGCACATCCAGGCAGAGACTGCAGGGCTGTGGAACAGGGGGGGGGCCTCATCCCTGTTGGCGGGATTCGACTGCTGCTGAGTGGGTGTCTTCCTGGGGCACAGCGGGGTAACGGGCAGGACATCGACCAGAGGACCATTACAGACTGGGCTCCCTTCCTTAGAAGACCTTAGTGGAAGGAGCAGGGTGGGCCCTTTCTGAGATACAGTGAGGCTGAGGCCGAGAGGAAGGGGAGATCTGGGTCCTGGGTGCAGCTCACATCGTATACCAGAGGTTACACATGCAGGTGGGATGAGTGCTGTCACACTGGTGGTGCTTGCGGACATCAGGGAAGAGTCGCTGCAGAGGTGGTACTAAGGCTGTGGGTTACCCCTGTGAAACTCTCAGCCTTGGGACCATAGTGTGCAGGAACGGCACAAATACCATAAGGAATCAACACAAACAAGTGGTACGGCACAGCGCTCGCCACTGGCGACTGCCCCCAGGGTTGACTACGTGCAGCACCATGGTCAAGGACAAAGTTAAAAGAATGGGGCTCCAAAGCAAGATGGACCAGTATACAGTGGGCGCCCCCCGATCATCAGCGACTTGCACTGCGGGCACGGGTGAGGAAAACGGGGCTCCCAGATCTCTCTTCGCAAATTATGGGCACCATAGGGGGAGTCTCGATCCCCCGTTGAAGAGGAGATTGATGGCCTTTCAACAAAGGTGTCCTTCCTTCAGCAAGACCTGCAGAACCTGGCCTTTAGGGTCGGAGAGGCAGAATAATGCATCTCAGACTCTTGCGATAAAGCAGATGGAGAAGCAATTGGCAGCAGTCGCACAGAAGCTCACACACCTGGAAAACAGAGCGGAAGACGGCTAAGGAAGGGCACGCCAAAATAATCTCTGCATCTTCAGGGTGCCAGAAAGGATAGAATGGCCCAGCATGGACCTCTTTTTGGAACGATGGCTGGCGGATCGGTTTGCCCCAAAGAAACCCAATTTTCTTTGGAAAGGGCACACAGGATCCACCCCAGGGGTGCGGCCTCATACAATAATAGAACGTCTCCTGAACATCCGTGACCGGGACGCCCTGTTACAAATGGCGCAAGCCAATGGTCCCATCACGTATATCGGCTACCAAATTCTTTCATTTCCAGATTACACCATGTTAGGGAGAATTCTCTGTTAAGGCTAATTTCCCAAACCTAGTGAGTCTCCCAGCAGCTTTGCTGGATTTTTGGGGTTTAATTGTTTCTCCTGTTAAGAGTGAGACTCTTTTTCTCCTACTCTTGGACATGATTTGAGATATCCTTTGACGGGCTTTGGGGTCTTTTACTGCATAGGGTTTCATGTGGTTTTTGGTAAGTGTGTTACACAGCACCCTCAGTGCAGTAACACAGGGGTGTCATAGTGACCCCCAAACATAGACTCCATACCCTGGGACTGACTACTGTCTCCCAGGGCATGTAAAGTCACCATTGACTTTACTAGTCTTGGGAACAGAACCAGTACAAAACATCATATTGTGGAAGTACTGGTAGGGGTAATTAGATTGCCCCTGGGTCTGTTTTTCGAGGGGGCACTGTGCAGTCCCCCCTCATCGAGTTTCTGGCTGGTGGCAGTGGTTACCACGCGAAATATTCCTTAAGAATATTTACCATGGGATTTTCCCATTCATTTTAAACGCACCACTTTTTGGTGCAATGTTAAAGATACAGCCGGGTTATTTATTTAATATTTATTCCCCGGTTGGGTCTTTTCGTCAGGACTCTGTTTTAAAATGGCGTTTGTGTTCGCCTCTGTAACTCCAACCCAAGTCGAGCCCTTTGTTAACTGTGTTTTTGAACTTGCTTACAATAATAGTGCTCGAGTGTTTCTAAGTGTTTCTAAGTGTGTCTTTAAATAATTATATAAATAATTATATACTTGATACCAAAGCTCTGGTCAGTGTTTGCTTGTGCTACTGTATATTGGTACCTACCTTGTATACTCTATATACTGTCTAACTCTTCTTGAGAGAAGTCTGGCTGCTCAGCCACAGCTACCAGGTAAATGTGGGTGGTACAGACTGCTACCAATTGGGTTTACTGCCAACACCTGTAGTCTTAAGCCTTTTGCAGTGGTCCCTAAGGGAACTGCACAGGTTTCTGCCTAACACACCAGATGGGTTCAAAAAGCACATAAGTCGCTTAACTCGGTCAAGAAGAAGATGCACTCATTGGACAGTAAAAATTCACTTTTCTTCACAGCGCAACTAAAGGTATACGACGACGGGACCGTGCACCTGTTTAATAATCCAAGAGAAGCATGCTGTCACGACCCTTGTCCAAAACCCCCTCTGGCAAACCCATTGGCCAGCTGGAGTCAGGACTCGGGCCTCTAGAGCCTGGCATCCTCTTCAAAAGCCCTCATGGGGCCAGTCCTGGCACCTATGGCGCCAGGGTCATACACCATGAAAAACAATGTGCTTTGGCACTACTTTATTGTATTGTCAGCCAACATGGAGGCATCCACATAGCTTGGTCCCTAAGAACCAAGCTATGCGGTCTAGTGTTTTGGGTGTGGTAGCCTAGGGACTACTTTACCTGGACTATTTTGTTGGGGCTATTTAAACCACACCCGAGCAAGACAACACGCTTCACGTTACTTTGCAGCTTGCAATGTGACGCTCACCGTGTCCAGCTATTCCCTCGAACCTCGGAGAAGCAGAACCTGCAAGGAGACAAAAGGAACATCATTAGCAGGAGCATCTTACCTGCAGTCTTCATCTTTAAACACTCGCAGCTACTGAGAACAGCTTCCTCAAATCTGCACGCCTCCCGGACAGAACAACCTGAAAGAAGAAGATGGAGGCAACATTAAAGAAAGCAGAGACATTTACAAATTATGAACTGCTCAAAAGGCTTACCTGGCTGGTCACCTCTCGGCTGGCACCACTCCAGAAATTCCACTCGCGATGAAGAACACCGCGACCTACAAGGAAGGAAAACACAGGTTAGCAAAGGCAAGACTTCGCAGCGCTGCACATAGCACGCGCTTACCGCATCATAGCGCTCTTAATGCACCATCATTTACCAGCGGGGCTCAACCAAGCCAGTTTGCCGCGCTGAAGCTCCCCATACCTAAGGGAGAAAAAAGAGACATTTTAAAAGAAAGGCATGCAGGATAGCAACAAAACTAAAGAACAGCAATAAGCCCTACCTGAACAATATAAAACGGGCCGGCGTCAGTGAAGTAACTGGACCACACTCGCCCATGAAAGACAACGCACCCCTGCAAAGAAGGCAGGACGGAGAGCACGCCTAAATCTACCACAAGGCAGAACCTTCCCCGCAGACCACATCAGGGCAAAGCTGAGAAGCATACCAGCGAGGAACCCGGCTGGGTGGCGTCCCTGTGGATACCAGGTGAGCGTAACACGTGGACCTCCTTCTCACCGGTCTCCCCCTCTGAAGTCTCCACCCTCCTATCCAAAGCCCATCCCACGTCTGCCCCTACTGACCCTCTCCCTTCCCTTCTCATCCCTAAGATTTACCCTCTTCTTGTCCCCTACCTAACTTCCTTCAACATTTGTCTCTCCTCCGCCTTTAAACATGCCACAGTCCTCCGCATACTAAAGAAACCTTCTGTTCACCCATGCCTCACCTCGAATTTCAGACCTATCTCTCTTCTCCCTTTCCTTTCCAAGCTTCTCGAACGCCTTGCATACTCTCAACTTTCATCCTTCACCACTAATTTCTCTATCCTACCACCCTCCCAATCAGGCTTTCGTCCTAAACACTCCACTGAAACTGCTCTCATCTCTATTCTGAACTCCCTTCTTACTGCCCGTCATGCTAAACAATCCTCTATCCTTATTCTCCTTGATCTCTCTGCAGCCTTTGACACTGTTGATCACCCCCTCCCACTTCACACTCTCTCCTCCTTTGGCTTCAAAGGCTCCGTCCTCAACTGGTTATCCTCTTACCTCTCCTCCCGCTCCTTTACAGTCTCCTGGGGTGGTCGGTCCTCTCCTAACTATCCTCTTGATTATGGCATACCCCAAGGCTCTGTTCTTGGCCCTTTTCTCTTCTCTCTATACACCTCCCTCATTGCTCCTGTTATCTCCTCGTTTGGCATCTCTCGCCACTTCTATGCCGATGACACTCAACTCTTCCTCTCCTTCTCCTCCTTCTCAACTGACCTGCACCTACAGCTCTCTTCCTGCCTCACTGCCATCAAGAACTGGATGTCTTCCCGATTTCTCTCTTAACACCGACAAAACAGAAGTCTTATTTCTTCCCTCTTACTCTCTTCCCCCTTCTTCTCCTCCCCCTTTCATTCACTTACCTCCCTCCAATCTCCCGATCTCTTCTCAGGCTCGCAATCTAGGCGTTCTCTTCGACTCCTCTCCTTCTCCCAACACATCTCCCTCACTCTCGCTCCTGCCGCTTCCACCTCTTCAATATTTACAAAATCCGCCCCTCTCTCACTTTCCACGCTACTAAACTCTTAATCTCCTCCCTTATCTTCTCCCGCCTCTTCTACTGCTCTTCCTTACTCTTTGGACTCCCTAATTCTCACCTTGCCCCTCTTAAATCTATCTACCACTCCGCTGTACGCACCCTTTATCTCCTTACCTCCCGTGATTACATCTCTTCCTCTCTCTCCTACCTTGGCTGGCTTCCTTTTCACTCACAACTTAAATTTCAATTTCTGTCTTGTCTTCAAATCTCTTCATGGTCTTGCCCCCCCCCATCTCTCCTCCCTTCTCTCCTTCTACTCTCCCTCCCGTTCCCTCCGATCAGCTGACCATTTCCTTCTCACTTCATCTCCTCCTCCCTGTGCCTCCTCCGTTTTCGCTCCTTCCAGCTCTTGGCTCCTTTACACTGGAACTACCTTCCTCTTGCCATCCGTTCTTCCCCCTCCTTCCCTTCATTCCGCACTTCACTGAAACCTCTTCTTCTCCAGCCTCCTCCTTGAATCCCCTACCCCCTTCTACTTCCCCCTTCTTCTCTTTCCCTGACTCTCTCTCCCTCCCCTCCTCTACCCCCCTTTTCCTCCCTCCCTTTCCCCCTCTTGCCCTCCTCCTCCTCCTTCTCCTTCACTCCACCCCCAACCTGTCCCTTCTCCCCCCTCCCCTTTCAGTTAATTGCTCTTTCCATTGTTTTGTTGTTTGATTCATATTGTTATGCTTCAACAGTTTATCGTTCATGTTTTATGTATCATGTTGTTCTTTGTACAGCGCTTTGGTGTAAGGCGCTTTATAAATCAATAAAATACAAATACAAATACATAGCTGGAAACTCATGTTTTGTTGGTGCCTGGGCCTCGGCTGCAAGACAGGCGGCCATGACGAGAGCCAGATCGGGCTTGTACCCTGTCCTGTTGGAATCGCAGACCAGCCTACGTCTACAGAGTACACGCTTGAGGCAGCGGGCAATGGATGACTTCACAGCTGGGAAGGCGCTGGCTTACATTTGGAGGAGAGCAACTTGGGGTGACCGATCATAAGCAGTTGCAGGTTGGAGATGGGGGCTCACACAAGCTGCTTCAGTGGATACCCCACAGATGGTTGACTGTTTCTCCACACCCGCTTGGCGCAGCGTTAGGGCGACAGGTGCTTCATGTTGGGGGAGGGGCGGGGGGTTGGAGTAAGTGGCTGGATGGGGGGGTGTAGTTTGCCAGCTGTTGGTTCAGTTCTGATTGTGATATTTTTGGGGAGGTAAGTAGTGAAGTCTCACAGGAGAGGGGGGAGGCAGTGGTATGAAAAGGCTGGGGGGGAAAGCCAGCAGTACAAGAAGGTTTTTCTGGGATGATGGATGGCTCATAATGGGAAGGTTTTGATGATTTACTGGAATGTCAATGGGCTATGTTCAAGCGTTAATCGCTGGCTGGTGCTACCATTTCTCAATAGGCACTCCCCCTGCAATGTATTTCTCACCATCACACCTGGTCGGAACGGAGTCCACCTTTCTTCTCAGATTCAACTACAGGGTGGTGTTTCATGCAGGCTTCTCGAGGGGCTCCCCAGGGAGGCTAATACTCCTGTATAAGAGGATCGATTTCAATTAGAAGAGGTGAAACCTAACCCCAGGGGTCGTTTGCCCCCAACCTTTCCAAAATTCAGGGGCTCACCCTTCAGGGCAAAGCTGATGTATGGGTACCAAGGGGGGGGGGGGGACTTGGTCTAGCTAGAACGTATTTTGGCACTAGGAACCCGACGCTCTGCACTGAACTCTGCTCTTTTGCTACTGCCCTAGGCTGGGGGGGGGGATGCATGGAGACTGCTGTATGCAACAGAAAAGGGCTACTCTTTCTTTTCTGGGGTCCATGCCTCCATGTCGAGGATCGACTATTTCTTTATCCCATCCAGCATAACACATAGGCTGTTGTCCACTAAGTTCTTGGCCAGAGGGATATCGGACCTCTCCCAATTAGTCAGAGAGCTAAAAAATGGGCAGACTAAGCCCACTGGGCACTGGCGACTAAACACCTACTACCTGGGAGACCTGGAATTTGTGGAAAAGCTATCCACCAAAACCGAGGAATATTTCAATATAATTACAGGGACCGCTGTTATCTTCTGGGAGGGCTATAAGGCAGTGCTGCGGGGGAAGGCACTCTTGATGGTGGTAGCTAGGCGCAAGAAGCATGCGAAGGCGGTGGTGGAGGTGGAGAGGGTGGTAAAACGGAGGAGTTCCTCTCCTCTGGTTCGCCAGAGGCCAGGTTGGCCTTGGCTATGGCGCAGGAAACAATGCATAACATGCCACTGGACAATGCCAAGAAGACGCATTGGGCAAGGCAAAGCCAGATACATGAAGCAGGGGACAAGGCGGGTAAAATGTTGGCTTGGCTGGAGAGAAGAGACATGGGGGAGTGGACACATGCAAGACATACAGGAATATCCAAGGGAGAGAACTAACTGACCGATACAGACATAGCGGGGGCCTTCGCCCAAAACTATAAGGCGCACTCTACAGTCCCTGGACAGGGTGTCTGGTGGCAGGGGGGGGGGGGCCCTAACACACTTGATCAGGTACTTCTTCCAAAGCTCATTCCTCAGGAGGCTCTGGGAAGGAGGCAAACACATTAGAGGAAGAGTTCTCAGCTGCACTTGCGCAGCTACCGACAGGGAAAGCGCCTGGACCCAAAGGTTTCCCAGTGGAGGTGTGGAAGCTACTGAGGGAGCGGGTGGTCGATCCTCTGCATCACCTCTTCATGCAGTGCAGGCAGGATGGGTGTCTCCCTCTCGATCTCAGAATGGCCACCATAGTGGTTTCCCAAAGCCTGGTAAGCCCTCGGAGCACTGTGCCTCAAATAGGCCGATATCTTTGATAAACAGAGAGGCCAGGATCCTTACCCGGGTTCTGGCTATTCGCTTGTTTGGGTTAATCGGCTCTTTGGTACATTCGGACGAGTGCCGGTTCATGCCTTCAACTCTACACCGATGAACCTGCGCCGGGTGCAACTCGCCATAGACTTAGCCAAGACGCCGGATCTGCTGGCTATCCTCATAATAGACTTTGAAATGGCATTTGACTGTGGAGTGGGACTTGCTCTGGGGGATCATGGACCGCATGGGGTTTGCGGAGAACTTCTTGTCCTGGGTCCGACTGCTCTACAGTTCTCCCGAGGAGGCATTTAGAGTGAAAGCAGTCACTTGTCAGACCTTCGCACTTGGGCACAAGGCAGTGTTGTCCCCTTCCCCCGCTGTTTACGCTGGCCATAGAGCCCCTGACGCTACAGCTCAGGGAGAGCCTGCAATGGATTGGTTTCAGTTGGCCTTGTTGGTGGGTTGGGGGGGACAGGGTCTCACTCTACGCAATCTACATGAACCCAGGTGTCTCGTGCCCGGCAGTGACCCGTATATTAATGGCATATCAAAGCTTTAGCAGGCCAATTAAAATCAATTGGCAAAGGTCTGTTCTTTTCCCAGTACAGGAAGGTCGTAAATGCGATCCCACAGGAATGCCTGTACTTAATAGTGACCTTGGGCCTCAAATACTTAGGCGTTCACCTGAGCCCGAGCCTATTCGACTTCTCCCAGCTTAATCTTTGCCCCGTGGTGAATGGGTTTGCGATGGATAAAACACACTGGCAAACTCCCACTGATCTTGTTGGCTGAGTTGACTCTCTTTAAAATGCTAACGCTACCTAGATTCCTTTGTCCTGTGAAATGCCCTGCTCCCAGTTCCTAGACAAGTTTTTATAGATATTGAGGGATCCTTGCGCGGGGTGCTATGGGGAGGGAAGCAACCACAGGCGGCATTGAGGACATTGCAACTGTCAGGGTGGGAAGGGAGCATAGGTTTGCCCAATCCTCGCAGGTGCTTCTGGGCTGCACAGCTAGTGGTCCTAAATGACTGGTTGCATGGGGACCTGACACTTCCTCACATTGAGATTCGGCGTAAAAGAATGAGGGGTCGGACACCTAGACTCGTATGGGGCAGGGCAAGGAACAGAGGGGCTCTCCCTGTGTTGACGCGGCATACATGCCATGTATGGGTGGAAGCGCATCAGGACATTGGATGGGGGGGGGGGGAAATCGACCCTAGACCAGTCAGTCTGGTACAATGCACACCTGATTGAGAGCTGAGTACGAAAGGAATAGCCACCGTAGCAGATGTGGTGCAGGACAGATGACTCTGCTCATTTGAGGAGTTTCAAGGAAAATTTGACCTGCCAGAAAGGGAACGATTTTGTTGCATGCAAATAGCGCACGCCATGAGCACCCAGTTTCCCTCCCTGGAAGAAATCCACAAGAGTTCACCTTTGGAGGCTAACTTGTCCTCGGCAGGCATCCCCTCCAAGGTAAAGTCCACACTGTACCAAGTGCTCACTCTCTTCAGTGCTGGGGAATTGACCCACCTGAGGGAGAGGTGGGAGCGGGATTTAGGGCGGTTGGAATCGGAGGAGTGGGTAGAGGCTCTAATATTTCCAAGGGAAGTGGGAATTGCTGCCAGATTGCGGCTAACACAAATCCTGATTCTCGACCGGGATTACTACTCCTGGACTGTACTGACCAGGTGGGGCATTGTGGGAAGTGATGCTTGCCTTGGATGTGGAAGGGAGGGCGGCACCTTTTATCATACTTTGTGGGACTGTGCACATGCCCTAGTCTTTTGGGGGAAATGTTTGCAAAAACTGTCTAGCGTGGTGGGTGCTCAGGTTACCTTTTTAGAACCAAAACTGGAACGGCTGGGAATATGGGAAGACACTGGGTTTACAAAATACGAAAAATTGTTCCTGGCGGTAACATTAGGGCTTACCAAGAGACTAATTGCAGTATCCTGGGGCTCTGCAGAGTGTCCGAGAATGAGACAGTGGACTGCAGAAGTGGACCGATGCTCCTACCTAGAGAGGAGAGTGTACAGGGCAAGGGGCTGCCCCAAACGTTTTTGAAGCTATGTGGTAGGTGGAGGGCTGTGGGAATGTGGCAGTACGCTTTGTTTTAATCCCGGACCTATAAGTTGGTGCTATATAACCTGCTGGCTGTTTCTGTTTTACTGTTTCTTGTACTTGTGTCAGACTAGTAGTGCGATCGCATCATGTTCAGACGTTTACGCATGTTTGTTTTGTTTCATGTTATGGCAAAAACTGTAATTAAGAGTGGTTTAAAAAAAACACGCACATCCTAGGCCACTCTCACCTGCATCTGTGTATAGATCCACCTCCCAGTCATCCTTGAAGCCCTTTAAAATGGGAGCACTTGACAGACACCTTATATATTCAAACTCATTTTGACACTCTTCATTCCACTTGAACCTCACCCCATTTTTCACCAGTGCTCCTATGGCCTTGCTCCTCTCTGCCAAATTCATTATGAATTTCCCATAAAATTCAAGTAGGCCCAAATACGAAGACCATTCTGCTTTATCATTTGGAGACTTTGTCTGCTTTATCTGCCACACAGTGACAAATGTGGGGCTTATTCCTTGTGCCGAAAACTCATGACCCAAATATTGACCCTTGTCCAATCTAAATTTACATTTCTCCACGGAAATTGTCAAGCCAGCTTCACAAATCCTTTGCAGCACTTCTCTCAACCATGATATCCTGTTCTTCCACATCCTTTTCCCCATACCAAGATGTTGTCCTGATAGCAACAAACTCCCACCACACCTTTGAACAACTTACTCGTGACCCTCCTGAAATACTCTATGCCGAAGTCAACGCAAACAGTGTTATAAATATTATCTCTATTGATGAGCAGTACAACCTCACTTGATGATATGCAGCTTTCAAATCTGTTGTAGAAAACACACTTGCAATTCCTGTCAACAACTCATTAATCTTGGGCAAGGGAAACCTGTCCAATACTACACACTGATTCACCCCCCTGAGATCAATGCACAATCTCGCACTACCCTTTGGTTTGCGTACTAAAAGAATGGGACTTATCCACTCCAAAACTTCTGCCTCCTCTATAATCCCCTCACTCAACATTCGCTGAAGTTCACATTCAATGTCTGCACATAATGGCAATGGAATTGTTCTAGGCTTAGCACTGACTGGTACTGCTCCAGGCTTCAACTTGATGAGGTGAACAAACCCCTTCAAGAAACCAGTCATCTGCCGAAACACACTTGAATACCACTGTGTCGCATCCAACCCATCTTGCTGCACCACTATCTCATTTTCTTCATGCACTACAACCTGTGATGAATGATCTGGGTCCAATCTCAGACCTAACTGCTTGCGTAGCCCAGCACAACAAATTGCCACCTTTAATTGTGACACTCGCCATACCTGTCGCGCTGCATCCATCGTACACAAATTGCGCCCAACACTCTCCCACTATATCAATGGGAACTGTGAAAAACCTGAGGGTATTCCCACTCTTACTCCCCATGGATCCTCTTCTCAATTGGCCAGGGGACGACAATCGCTACTGGATCCAGACCCTGGGGGTGGACAAGGGAGGGAGCCTCACCCGAGTGGAGGGTCACAAGGGATTGGGAGGAGACAACATGGTATTACTCCCCCCCCCCCCCCCACCCCCCCTTCTTCCATTCCACCTCAAAACCCTTTCAGCTTTCATGGGGTATTTCCAAGCCCATTCAATATCCCCCTCCCCAACAAATACTGTGACAAGGAAGAGGCAACCATGAGTAGTGAAGATTTCCCGTAGGAATAACATGGGGTGTAAGGGAAACCAGCTGTACAAAGAACTTAAGTTGTCTAATTGATCGTCAGGCATTTACTAATTATCACTCGCACCTGACTCCACTTGACTGTTTTTCCAACTATAAAAGGTGTGGTTGTACACAGGTGAAGGAGGCAGCTGGGGGCGTTGTCTGGACCAGAGAAGCCAAGAAGCAGAGAGCAAGCAGGATCTGGTGTCTGGAGGAGAGCGACATGCCGAGATGCTGGCTCGGTGTTGGGGAGGGACTGCAGCGTGGCTAGGGAGCTGTGTCTTCAGGGAGCCAAAGCGAAGCACCCTGCATACTGCTGCTGCTGATTCGAAAACCTTGCTTGTTCCCTTGGGACCTCTGCCTGCCCCAAGGGTGCCTGACGGGGATGTGGTGAAACCCTGACCTCGGCCCCACCCAACCAGAAGGGACCGCTTGTCAATGCGCTGTTGCCCGGGTGAGTCTCATGAAATTAAGAGAGGCACACACTCAGGAGCATGTGGCTGACAATCTGAGCAAGCAAAATTAATGTATAAAGAGGCACATAGCGGAAAAGAGGACATACATGAAAATCTTGTAAAGCAATATAGGTTGAAAGAAGAAAGAAAGGATTAAGAGAAAGCAAGAGAAGCAGAGCATGCAAGGGACGCGAAGTGAAAGAATTAATAAAGAGGGCGCGAACGACCTGAAATGAGTGAGAAGGGTGCAAGAGACCTGGCAGAGCGTAAAGGTGCAAGTGTGCACAGAGCAAGTTAAAGAAGGTGCAAGTGGGCACATGAAGGTGCATGAGAAGGAAAGAAAGGTGACAGTGGGCATGAGAAAGAAGTCATGGAAACCGAGCAAGAAGGGGTGCAGAAAGCCCCTGAAGGCAAAGGGTTAAGAGTAGGAAATAAGAGGGGTTAAAGCTTGTGCTTGCGAGGAGTCAAGAACCTTGCGTTTTCAATGATGCTACCCCTTTTAAAGAACTATATATGAAAGAAAGGTACATCCTGACAAACTGACCTTGTGTTTTGAAACTCGAGGGGCCTGAGCTTAGAGAAGGGAACCCTGCGAGGCCTGGAAGCTGGACTTGTGTTTGAAATTTGAAAGGGGCCTAAGCCCAGGAAAGGGGACCCTGAGAGGCCCATCAAAGTGGAATCTTGATTATTTTGTGTTAATGAAGGAATTGAAGCTTGGGGCAAGGCATTAAAGACAGTGACATTGTTTGAACTTTGGAGAAGGTCGTATAAACAGCCCCTTTTTGAAGACAACGTGAAACCAATCCTGGTTTTCTTATTTTTGTTGAACCACTACTTTTTGCTTTTGAAAGACTTCCCAACACATTTTTGTCAGTGAGGGCAAGCAAAGGTTTAGACACAGACCGATTTTAATGTTGGACTTAGACTTCAACAGCCCTTAGAAACATCAGTTAATGGAGCCATCCCCTTAGTGTTGGGGACAGTTAGGCATTACACCAACCCAGAAAACCTTTTGTAAATAAAGTTTTTGAAACAAATATCTTTGAGTCTGTGTCTCTCTTGATACGATGCCCATCTCAAAGAACATAAGTATGTGCCATCACAGTAGGCTTCTGTAAATCACATTTGAATTTCATTTTTCATGTTTCCATAGTTAGAGTGTAATCCGCCCCACTGTCTATTAATAATCTCACGGGACACTGGCTTTACTCTCCTTGGTTTTGCATCTATCGCATTTGCCACACTTACATGATCTTCCTCACCACTTTCGACACTATACCAAAAACTCAAATCATCCCACACAAATTTCACGCTCCCAAAAATGGTCCAGTGTTTGCAGCAACGTGCCAAGTGCCCTTTTTTCCACAGTCTCTGCAAATCACATGTTGGGCAAAGCATTGTTTCACTGGCTAAATGATCTACATTCCAACATATGAAACCTCTTCTTCTTGAAAGGTTGCTTAGCCTCTTCCTTTTGTCATTGTTCCTTTTGCACCTTCCCTCGCTCAACCTGGTTGCCACTGAGCCCAGCCGATTTCTCTGCCCCCAGTTCCTTAATAAAATTCTCTGTTCCACCATCTTTGCTATCAAACACACCCTGTCCAACAAAATGTGTCACTACCACCTTCACGCCACAGCACTTCTCTCACTTTGTGCTTACTGCACCGTATCAATTGATCCCATATATGTTCATCCCACCAGTGGTCATAGTCACATTTTATGGCCAGACCCTGAAGAACAGTGACAACCTGGCTTTTGATCCCAGATGGTGAAATGGTATCTGGCCAGGAACTTATTTTTCTTCAGAGTGAAATGTTTGTCCAGCTTTGACAATCTCTGCTTAGAACTGTTCAAGCCATCAGCAACTTCTGTCAGCAAATCTGGCAATTTCCTATGTATACCCTCTTGGCCCAAACAGTGGTCAAATAATGAGTCTTTTCTATCTGATGTAAAGTTGCTGCCATATACAACATGCAGATACCTCAAAAAACCTTTTAATGTGCTTGGCCTAAAATGGCCGCCACGAGGGAGCGCAAGTTATCTTCTAACAGTAGTGCATGATCCAAAAAAGGCCATCGCATGGCAATCCGCCAGCCTTTTTAAAATGGCCGGAAAGCAGACAATCCACTGATGAAGTCTGTGCCGCTCGCCTGACCTGGAGATGGCTGCCGGCAACAATGCACCTGTCCTTAAAATGGTCAGCAAGCAGTCCATCCAGTGGCAAGGTCCACACAGTAAGCCTGACCAGGAGATGCCTCTGGCAACTGCCACGCTACGGTGCAGCTGATGTTGGCATCGATCAAAGGTAATCTGAAATCGACACGGGACGCTCTGGATGCCCCCCTTTCCAACAGTGAGCAGCTTTGAAGGCTTTCCACATTGTTGGCCTTGACGTGCTCCGATGGCACTCACCACGCCCCACCCCTCCCCATGCCCCACCCCCCAGTCATCTTGCGCTCTCAAGGAGGATGCACAGAGAGCTTCTGCGGTTGCTCCCCTGCCACATGTGCCAAATTGCACACACGCGGTCCAGACTAGGCTTCTCGGCACCTGGATCTCCTTCGCACAACCCTTCATGGTACAGTGATTGCAGCAAGAACAGCGCGCAGGCTAGGGCTGCTCAGATCCTCTTAGCCAGTATTAGGAAGAGTCCTCACACGGTAAGGTTGTCCAACGCCTCTTTATTGCTTCTTAGTTTCAAGAGTGAACGCCATAGCAGCCCCAAGCTTCCTTCAGTGTCTTTTTAAACTGCCTCGCACTTCTAAAAACAAACATTAATTTCTTCTTAAACTCTAGAACAAAGCACACTCTGCATTCTATGACTATTTACATAGATATACAATATATAGAAAAGAAAGCATTTATGGTTTAAGTGAGATTGTTGTTCATAGATCTGTCACTTTACGTATAACATCCAGGAGTCTCCAGACTGCCCAAACAGATATGGCATAGTCTTGCCTCCAATAGAATGCCCTTACAGGTACCACTCTATTCCAATACAGGCAAAATATTAAAACATAGATACAAAATAAAACGCCTCAGAGCAGGAGTACACCATTTGGTGCGATAACTGCAAGGAAGGTTAGAGGAAAAGCCCTGCATAACATATTGAGTGTATGTTTTTTTGTAGAAAGTTTAGCTATGGACTGTGAACGATCCCATACCAGCCTATTTGCTTTCAACTTCAAAAGAAAATTATGTGCTTCAGACTCATCTGGGAGATGCAGGCCTTGTACATCAGGGTGCTCCCGCAACGATTGTAACAAATCCCTGTAGGCACTATTACCGGGCTTAAGATTCTCATGTCTGCTTAGATTCGCATGTACCCACCCATCATCCCCTCTATGGTAATTAAAGATGCAACAAACCACATGTTAAAACCAATTTATACACTCGATGTAAAGGAAATGTTTCATTTCCAGTAATACAGCTATACAAGGAGGGATACATTGTCATTACTTTTATTGCACATTACAGCACATACTGTCTACTATAGACTTTATGCAACCTCGAGTCATAAAGATAATCTGGGGATGTTGACGCGTGAAGGAGTATGGGTGTACTGTACATGCAAAGTTGGCATAGTATTGCAGGAGCACCTGTCTACACCTTTTTTCTTTTCTACTTCAAAAATGATGAATGTAATGCTCTGCACCAACAACTAGCATGTGAATAGTGTAAGTCACACTAGGGACAGTATTACTGGCACGCCCTCTCGACATCCTTTTTCGAGTTTTGAAAACAACTGTAATACTCTGCAGCTTCCACTAGATGTCGGCCTATGCACAGCATGTGATCTAAGCAGATTCCACAAGCCTCAGAAATATATATATCTGCTTAGATTCACATGATTTGCATAGGCCGACATCTAGTGGAAGTTGCAGATTATTGCACATGAAGTTTTTGAATTTCGAAAAGGGGTGTGACTGTAATACTATCCCTAGTGTGACGTACCCATGATCCCTCACATGTCTGGATCCCTCAGATTGCTTTTTTTCCACCATTCTAGACGGACGCGTATAGCAGAGTACCTTTTGGCGTAAAGCCAATGACTATTTACAATTAGCAATAGTATTTCTTTCTATCCTTTCACTGACCTCCGAAACAGCATGCCGGTGAAGACAGAAAAACTGCCTGTCGAAGACTACCGCAGTGGACCGTTCGGCCTTGGAAGGCGTCCCCGTGCCTTGGCCCAGACAATCGAGAGAGAGGGTGAGGCCATTTTAGGAATGCATATACTCCCTTCCTACACTTTGTTCGCTCAGCTGCCATAACCTATAATTATGGAAAAGACCCCCGACCCCATAGGACAGGCCGGCGGCCATGTTGTGGGGACTACACCTGGCGGCGGCAGCGCTACGAAAACAAACACCACCAAACACATGAGTCGAGTACTTGACAACGTTCCACACCCAGAGAAAGGTCAGCTGAGTCCCGATCACGACAGGGACCAACCGTCGAAAGATGGCAACGGTGTCGCTTGAAAAACTCCCTCCAAAGGACGATCGTCCGTGGACGGCACCTCAGCACCCACATCCGAAATTCGATGTCGGATAAGGTGGCAGGCCCCAAAAAGTCTGTAAAACACTCCTCTGGGCCCCAGGGTGTGGGGTAACATCACAAAAAGACCTCTAAGACCCCTCATAGGGACAAGAACCCTCCTAGGGAGAAGAGACAGCAAAAGGAAAAGCCTAAATTGTCCAAGTCCATAGAAAAACCAAGGATTCTAGGCCTAAAGTAATACCTCCCACTAATGAGGACTTGGGACTTACCCCTCAATCTGTGGTGATCCAAAGTTCCAAGGAATGGTCTTCCCAAGATATAGACAGAGTAATGCGAAGAATTACCTTTATGGCCAATTTTTACGAGAGAAACCCAGATTACTTTCAGAGTTTCCACTCCACTCCTCCCACCACAGCCCCTTCTGGCTCTCAAGTCTCTCTTACCCACTCAACCCCCTTCTAAGAGATCTCGCTCTAATGTTCCCAAAGGGTTCCATGTGTTAAAATGCGACAAAACTGGCAGTGGACACAAAACATTGTGGCAAAAAGGCTGTGGTTTTGCAGCTGCAATCCCTGTAAAGAATGCGAGGGACCCCCCGTAACTCCCGTACCCATTATACCATTTAAGAGGAGCGGGGGACACCCCCGCAACCCCTGCTCTCCTTAAATTATGAGGTAAAAAATAATAGGGTGGACCCTTTTTTTTTGTATGGGGGCTTGACTCAAGAGGGTGAAAGGATTAGAGAGAGCGAGTGAGTCAAAAGCTACCCTAACCAAAGGCGTGACATAGGGTCACCAGAATTTGCAGAATTGGCAATACATTTATCATTGTCTAGCATCGTCTGACGAAGCTAGACAATGATAAATGTATTGCCATTCCTAACAATAATGTGAAAGACAATGTTAAATTATGTGTAACGTATTGCAATTAAAAACAATACAAAAACTTGACACCTTTGGTCACTATGTTTACTAACCCACAAATATTGACAATTATTTTGTGTTCAGCAATACATCTTTTTCAGCGCCAAGGCGCAATGTGTTTAAAATGTTCTCTTTTCTTTGTTAATGTTAAATAAACAAAACCCTTCTCTGTGATATTCTCCGTACCCTTGGGTTTTGTTTTTTGTCCTTTTCTGAGCTAGTATTTACCTAGCTCCACTGCAAATTCTGGTGACCCTATGTCACACCTTTGGTTAGGTTCCTCCTCTCCTTAAATTGTGTAATGGGGTACACCTTTAACCGGTCCAACCACAGCATTTTTGCAGTGTCGTTTTTTTTTTTTTTTTTAACAGGTGACATTTTTGCTGCAATTTTATCACTGCATACCCTTAAAGTATGGTTATAGATCTCTATGACCCTGAATCAGAGCAAGAACACCAAGAAGATCTCTCCTTTGTGGAGGCATCTTACCCTCAACTTATTGAGGAGGATACAGATGAACCTTATTATAGGGATGACGAGGACTCGGAGGCAGACCAAGAGGCTAACATGTACTCTATAGATTCCTCTCTTAACCAAGACACTCCATTTGTCAATTCCCCCGTTGATAATCAACCCCTCATCAATGAAGTATTAGCCAAGGCGGCTGAACACTTTCAGATTGACACACAGGAGGTACAGGAGGATAGAGACTTTGCAGAACAAATCCTTGGAGATAAAAAAGACAGTGGGCCAGTTTATCCCACTACTAAAATCAGTGCAACGCAGAATACAGCCATCCTTAGAAGCACCCAATCTCACACGGGCTGTTAACCCACATGTGGAGAAATTATTCAGGCCTGCTCCCTCAGGTCCTTTAAATATTAGAGGCCAATTAAAACCAGACTCCTTAGTTGTCACCACAACTAGAAAGAGAGCAGGCACACCCCTTGCTTCCTCCGAGGCTCCACCTGATAAAGAAAGCAAAAAGATCTATGACATGGGCAGAAAGGTTGCCTCCTCTTTGGCCTATCAAACCCGGATAGCCAACAACGCAATCCTCTTGGCTAGTTATAATTGCCATAAGTGGGAAGAAATGTCTGCTTTACTTTCATCTGCCCCGGAGCCACTCGGATCCAAACTAGCTCAGGTGGCGGCAGATGGAAGGGCCGTATCTACCTGTCTCCTTGAATGTCGATCGTCCGTGGACGACACCTCGGCACCCACATCCGAAATTGGACATCGGATAAGGTGGCAGGCCCCAAAAAGTCTGTAAAACACTCCTTAAACACAGACCACTCTAATAAACATGTCAGTGGAACCTAACGTGCTCTTTGGTAAGGCCGTGGAAGACTCACTTAAAACGGCAAAGGACGAATATGACACTCTAAAATGTTTAGGTCCACTCACTAACAAGCCTACTGGACAGAGAGGTAATGAAAATGTTTGCCATTTTCAGGGCCAAAATTCTCAACAAGGATCCAGCTACATTCAGGGCAAGGCTCCTCCTGGGGAAGTAATCGACGACAATCCTTCCAAGGCTTTCCCAGAGGACAACGCAGAGGTCATGGTCTGGGCAGAGGCCCGGCTCGAGGTGGCACTCCACCTCAAAGCAAGTGACATTCCGCTTCAGGTGCCCTCCCATGCTTCTCCAGTAGGACGCATTTCCAACTTCACCCACGCATGGGAGGGAATCACTTTAGACGGATGGGTGCTGTCCACGGTAGCAGGGGTCTACTGTATAGAACTACTTCAAAGTCCTCGCAACCACCCCCCACGACAGAAAATCCACTCAGAAGAACATCAGCGGATCCTTCTAGAAGAGATCACTACACTTCTATTAAAGGACGCCATAGAAGTGGTCCCAGCCAACCAGGTAAACAAGGGTATTTATTCAACTTCCTTGTGCCAAAGAAAGATCTAACAATGCGCCCTGTATTAGATTTACGCCCCGCAAACAAGGATGTCAAGCCACAAAAGTTCTGCATGACTACACTACAAGAGGTAATCCCGCTACTAAAAAAGGGGATCACATGGCAACACTGGATATGAAAGATGCCTATTTTCATATTTCAATGCTCCCAGCGCACAGAAGATTCTTGCGTTTTCAAGATAGCGAACAAGCACTACCAATTCAAAGTGCTGCCCTTTGGAATAGCCTCGGCTCCAAGGGTATTCACAAAGGTACTGGCGGTAGTGGCAGCGCTCCTGCGCAGGGATGCAATCCCATGTACCCTTACCTGGACGACTGGCTCATAACAGGGGAATCACCTCTGATTTGCAGCCAAAACATCCAAATAACAATCAACCTCCTCTTTCAATTGGGCTTCCCCATCAATGAGAAAAAATCAAGCCTAGTGCCAAGCACTTCAAAACAGTACCTAGGAGCTGTCCTAAACACAGAGGAAGGATTGGTATTTCCTTCAGAGGAAAAGAGTAAGACATTTGTTACTGCAAATACCAGACCGTCCGTCAGATAAGGGTGCGCAACGCAATGCTTTTAATAGGCATGATGGCATCTTGCATTACCTGGTTCCTCAGGTGTGCCTGCACATGCGTCCCATACAGAAGTGGTTGGCAAAATAGTGGTCTCAAGAAAGACGGTCAGTGGGACAATCTAGTTGTCGTTTCGCCAACACTTGTACTAAATCTTCGCTGGTGGATAAGAGAAAACCTAACGAAAGGAAAACCTATCTACGACCCAGAGATGCAGGCAGCGGTCACAATGGACGTCTCACTGGCGGGGGGGGGGGTCCCTCACTAGCTTCACCACACAGCTCCGGGTATGTGGTCTCACACTGCAGCTCAGAACCACATCAATGTGCTGGAACTTCTAGCAGTATTCAAAGCACTTCAGGCATTCCAACTCCATTTAACAAAACTGTCATGCAGATCCTAACAGACAGCACTACAGCAATGTTTTATATCAACAAGCAGGGGGGTACACGTTCTCCAAATCTGTCCACACTTGCACAAAAAATCTGGAAATGGGCACTCAGCCGGAAAATGTTCCTGTCATCACAACATGTTCCAGGGGAACTCGACGCTCTAGCAGACTCGTTGAGCAGAGATCCCCTACCAGAGGAACACGAGTGGTGTCTACACAAAGGAGTCGTAGAACACCTTCTCTCAATGGGGTTTCCCAACTATAGACTTATTCGCCACAAGTGAAAACCGTCAATGCCCAGACTTCGCGTTCAGGTTCCCCCAGCCAGGCTCCAAGGAGAACACCCTATGGATGAGCTTGTCAGGGAAATTTGCTTACGCTTTTCCCCCCAACTCCTCATGAGGAAGGTGGTGAACAAGTTACACAAGGAACAGATGACGCTTATCCTAGTTGCTCCTATGTGGACAAAACAACCATGGTATCCACATCTGCGCAAACTGGCGATGTGCGATCCAATCAAACTCCCATGCGAGTACAACCTACTCACCCAGGAATTAACAGTGCACCCTCAACCACACTCCATGAACTTGGCAGTATGGCTCCTGAAGTCAGAGTTCAGGCATCTCAATGTACCTCAAAGATGCATGGATATCTTGGAAGAATCAAGAAAACCAAACACTAGTTACTATTAATTTTACAAATGGAGAAGATTCGTAATTTGGTGCCAGACTAAGCACATCAACCTCATAGAATGTACTCCATCTAACATTCTCACTATAATGCTCCACTTGCTAGATGCAGGGTTAGTGTTTAACTCCCTAAAGGTCCAGCTGGCGACCTTGTTAGCCTACACTTCTTCCCATAATAAGGTCTCATGGTGGAAAGTGCTGGTCATGAAAGCATTTATGGAAGGGATAAAGAGTCTCCACCCTCCAATTTGTAACCCACTGCCAGGTTGGGACCTCAATGTGGTACTCGCTAAACTCATGGGACCCCCTTTCGAGCCTATGCACAAGTCTAATCTCAAACACCTGACTTATAAGACTGCCTTTGAGGGGATTGGGTCCTCTGACGTATTCCATATCTATGACAGGTAATCGCCACAGCTGTGCTGCTTCGGAAACTTTTTTCTGCGTCCTGCGTCGATGAGCCGTCGTCGAGGACCTCCTCCGACGTCATCCGATGTGATAAGTAGGACGCACGACGCCCGTAGCCTCAGTTTAGTTTTTTTCCACGAACGTGTTGCTTCGTGATTCTCGGTTACGCCTCGACTCTTTGGAGTTCTGTTCTTCTCGGTTCTTCGAACCTGTTCGTTTTTGTGAGATAATCCTTCTTGTGGAGATGTCTTCTACTTCGTCTTCGAACCCGCGTCCGGGCTTCAAGAAGTTTGGGGAGTGTGGGTCTAAGATGTCGGTGACGGACTCGCACGACGCCTGCCTCTGGTGCCTCGGGGAGGCCCACGACACGGATGACTGTATCGACTGCCAGTCGCACACGTCCAAAGCCTTACAGGAACGTAAGAAGTTGTTGTCGGTAGGTCGGTGTCCAAGCCCCGGAAGTCGAATTCTGCGGGGCTTTCGACGGATGATTCGAGAGGTGACTCTCCGCGTCGTCGTCGGAAGTCTTGTGGGTCTCCTTCTAGGAGTCGGTCTCGGCCTCTTCGAGGCATTCTCGGAAGCGCCGACAGCGGTCGTCTTCCAGGTTCTCTTCTGAGGACTGTGCCCGGCACGTCGCTTACCCCACCAGCCGTGCGACGCCGGAGGAATGGGCTTCCTTCGGGAAGAAAATGCTGGCGATTCTCGAGTCGCAGGGTACTAAGCCGTCCGCGCCCCCGAGTGGGGTCGGCCGTGACAGGTCAAGAGACACCGATTGCAAGAGTGGTCAGCACGAGTCACGGGAGAGGTCCCGTTCGGACAAGGGGACTCGTTCTCGATGTACCCGTTCCATGTCCCGGTCCTCGACGGGTTCGAGACCGTGTGCACCTGTGATGTCTTCGAGGAAGACATCGACGCCTGAGGCGTCGAGGGCGTCGACAGGCTTTCTTGAGGCTCCGGCTCCGAGGAAGTCGTCGAAGCCGTCGACGCTCAGGTCGTCGAAGGACACGCTCGGAGCTCCGGCTTCGAGGACTGTCGATGCTGGCGGCGCTGCATCTGACGTCGACGCTGCTCCTCTCGGCGCCGATGCTTGTTCTCTCGACGCCGGTGCCGATTCACTCTACGCCCTCGACGCCTTTCGAGGCCAAGGTGTCGGAGGTACCCCGTGGCACGGAGGAACCCCCTAGAAAGGCTCTGGTTAAGAGCAAGCACTCTCGGGTGCCTTCTTTTCGCCACCTGGAATATATTTCGGAGGTGGATGAGGATTCTGATGGCCTGGTTCCTAGTCCGGTTCCAGATGAGATGGTCTGGGGCTATAGCCAATTTGATGATTTGGGGCAGTCACTGCATGATGCCAGTGGACTGGACACCTCTCCGGAGGTGGAGTTTTGTAGGCCTGAGCCTGGCTCTCATGCCGATTCCTCGTACCGGCGCCTTATGGCTAGGGTCTCCGAGTACTTGGGCTGGTCTGCTCCCCCAGGGGAGTTTGTGCAGGATGATCTCATGGACATCCTTGATGTTGGTCCCCCAACTGACCCGGTACTGCCGTTTCATATGGCTCTACAGAGAAGGGTGGCGGCAGCCTGGTCTGCTCCGGAGAGTCTCCCGGCGGTGGGCAGGTCCTTGTCGCGAAAATACCATCCAGCCAGTAGCGACCCCTGCTACTTGACCAGGCACCCCACTCCGGAGAGTTTGGTGGTGCAGGCGGCCACGGCCCCGGCAAAGCAGGCGTCGTACCCTACCATCCCTCCTGATAGGGACGACAAACGTTTTGATGGCTGGGCGAAGAAAGTGTTTTCTTCAGGGGGATGGCGCTTCAGGCGGCCAACTCCATATGTGCCTTGTCTCGTTTCACACACACTCTGTGGAACTGCATTGCGTTAGCTGCTGAACATATTCCCTAAGGGGACCAAACGGATGGTTTCCTTGCTATGGTCCAGGATGGTAAGGATGCCATGTGTGAGTCCGTTCAGTCGGGTTTGGACATGGCTGAATGCGTCAGCAGGTCCATGGCGGCGAGCACCGTGATACGCAGATTTGCGTGGTTGCGGAAGTCAGGGTTTGCGCCTGATGTGCAGTCCCGGCTCCTCAACATGCCCTTTGACGGTGAACACCTTTTTGGCAGCAAGACTGACGAGAGCCTTGAGAGGTTGCAGACCTCCAAAGCTGCAGCAAAGTCGTTGGGTGCTGCCGTTCGCCAATCTCCACCTTTTCGTCCTAGGGGACAGCAATGGAGGGGTGGTTCCTTTCGCTATTACTCGTCCTTCAGTAAAGCGAGAGGAGCTGGCAGTCAAAGAGGCCAACACAGGGGTACCAGAGGTGGACGACAGGGTACCCGTGGTGCCAAGGCCACTCGGGCAGTTGCCTCTTTGCCCTCAGGTAACGCCACAGCCGTTACCACTCAGTCATGAGGCCATGAGGCCATGTCCCATGGTTCGGCGGTTGGGGGAAGGCTGGCGCAGCATCTTGTAGAGTGGCGTGCCATTACTTCAGATGTGTGGGTTCTGGCGATCATAACCCACGGCTACTGTCTTCCCTTTCGGCAGAGGCCTCACGACAATCCACCGGGGAACCTCTTTGCAGAGTCCGGATCCACTCCTTGCGCAGGAAATTCAAGCCCTGCTGGAGAAAGGCGCCATAGAACTGGTGCCTGTAGTAGAGAGGAACAAGGGATGGTATTCCCCTTATTTTTTGATTGCAAAGAAAGACGGGGGATTGAGACCCATCATGGACTTGCGCGGTTTGAACAAACTCCTCAGAAAGGACAAGTTCAAGATGGTTACTCTCTCTCATGTCCTCCAGGCCCTTCAGCTTTAGGACTGGTTGGTGTCTCTCGACCTCAAGGATGCTTACTTCCATGTGCCGATCCATCCCAAGCACAAGAAGTACCTGAGGTTCGCGGTTGGCGACTTGCACTTTCAGTTTCGGGTCCTGCCGTTTGGATTGACCTCCGCACCGAGGGTTTTCACCAAGCTCATGGTGGTTGTGGCAGCGCATCTCAGGCAAGGGGGGATTCACGTCTACCCCTACCTGGACGATTGGTTGATCAGGGGGAGCTCTCCCAAGCAAGTCCTGGATCATCTGTCCGTCACCTGCCACTCTCTTCACAGGCTGGGCTTCTCCCTGAATTTAAAGAAGTCCCATTTGACGCCAACACAGCGGCTCCAGTACATCGGAGCAGTGCTCGACACTTCCCTGGGGCAGTGTTTTCCTCCCCAGGTGAGGGCTGTTCACATTCAGCAGATGGTACACAAGTTTCAGCATGCCCAGACGCTCCCAGCGTTCGAGTTCTTGAGGTTGCTCGGCCTCATGGCATCCTGCATTCTTCTGGTGCCAGAGGCTCGCCTGCGGATGAGATCTTTGCAGTGGGTACTCAAGATGCAATGGTCGCAGTCCTCCGGCAGGATGTCGGACCCGGTTCAGGTGCCTCCCTCGGTCGCCCTGGACCTTCTGTGGTGGGCCGTCAAAGCCAACTTGATGAAGGGGGCTCTGTTTTGGCTTCCCTGGCCGGAGGTGACGATCGTGACGGATGCATCCTCATGGGATGGGGAGCTCATGCCAACGAGCTGACAGTCAGCGGTCGTTGGTCTCCGTCGGAGTCCAGACTCCATATCAATCTGTTGGAGCTGAGGGCAGTCAGGCTAGCCATGAAGGCTTTTCTGCTGACTGTGCGAGGAAAGAATGTCCTGATACTGACGGACAACACAGTGGCCATGCACTACCTCAACAAAAAGGGGGGGGCAGGGTCACTTCCTCTGTGCAGGGAGGTGATGCAGCTCGAGTTCTGGGCCATCCAGCAGGAAGTTTCGATCTCGGCAGTTCATCTGGCCAGAGACGAAAACGTGACGGACGCTCTGAGCAGGCAGAGCACGATCTCTCATGAGTGGGAGTTTGCTCAGGAGATTCTCCTGGAGATCTTCGCCCTTTGGCGGACCCCTCAAGTGGATCTCTTCGCCTCCAGTGTCAACCGGAAGTGCGAGAGGTTCTGCTCGAGGGAATTTTCTCCAAAAGGAGCCTTAGGAGACGCGTTCGTGGTGGAGTGGTCATTCCCACTGCTGTACGCGTTTCCTCCAGTCCCCGTCATCCCGCAAGTGCTGCGGAGGTTACGGAAATTCGGTTCCCGGATGATCCTCATTGCTCTGGCGTGGGATCGGAGGACGTGGTACCTGGACCTTCTCGACTTGTCCATCTGTCCTCCACGTCGTCTTCCCTACCGAGACGATCTGCTCTCACGGGAGGGGGGGTCAGGTTCTCCATCCAGAGGTCAGATCCCTCAACCTTCACGCTTGGCTTCTGAAAGGTTGAGGTATAAGGATTGGGACCTCCCTGAAGACGTAATGGAGGTGTTGCTCTCGGCCAGACGGCCAGCAACAAAGTCTCTGTGCCGTTGGCGTAAGTTCTGTGACTGGTGCAGAGTTCAGAATGTGGATCCTTTTGCATGTGACATCCCCATGGTTCTGTCCTTTTTACTTTCTTTGGCCCACAGGGGCTTGCAAGTGGGTACCATTAAAGGTTACCTGGTGGCGCTGTCCATCTTTAAGCGCTCGTCTGAAGAGTGTTCCTACTTTAAAATCCCTTTAATTTCACAGTTTCTGAATGGGCTCACTAATGTGTTCCCTCCGTCGCCTTTCCTGGTGCCCGGTTGGGATTTAAACCTTGTTCTTAAGTTTCTTATGGGTGCTCCGTTTGAGCCTTTACATTCTTGCCCTTTGAGGCTGTTGACTCTGAAAACTGTGTTTTTAGTTGCGGTTACTTCCGCTCGCAGAGTGAGTTACAGGCACTTTCAGTTAAGCCACCCTTCACTGCTTTCCATAAGGACAGGGTTGTCCTTAGAGTTCGTCCTTCTTTTCTTCCAAAGGTAGTCACGGAATTTCATTTGGCCCAGAAGGTTGTTCTTCCGGCATTCTATCCTCCTCCGCATCCTGGTAAGGAAGAGGAGAGGCTCCATAGGCTTCATCCTAGGAGAGCTTTAAGCTTTTATGTTTCACGCATGTCCCGGGTCAGAGTGAACGATCAACTCTTTATTGGTTACGCTGGAAAGCGTTTGGTGCAAGCTGTGACGAAACCGACTTTGTCTCGCTGGATTATTTTGGCCATCTCGGAGTGTTGCCGCTTGGCGGGTAAGGACCCACCGGCTGGCTTGCGGGCCCATTCTACCAGGGGTATGGCTGCATCTACTGCCCTGCAGAGGGGTATTCCTATTCGCAACATCTGTGATGCAGCCACCTGGGCTTCAGTACATACATTTGTACGTCACTATTTCCTCGATTCCATCCGAGGACAGGATCTGGCCTTTGGCAAGGCGGTCCTTTGCTCTATTTGATTGGCAATTCTAAATTTTGATTCTAAATTCTTTCCCTCCTCCTTGCTCTGGTACTGCTTTGGGAGTCTGTCATAGATATGGAATACGTCGGAGGACCCAATCCCCTCGAAGAACAAGTTACTTTCTTACCTGGTAATGTTCTTTCGATGAGATGGTCCGACGACGTATTCCATATCGCTCCCTCCCTACCTTCCCCGCTGCAGAATTTCTTTTGCGATTGCAGCTTACGTTCCGCAAGTCTTTGTGTCTGACTGGCAGTTGACTAATGTCACACGTTCTGGGGGAAAAAACTACAACTGAGGCTACGGGCGTTGTGCGTCCTACTTATCACATCGGATGACGTTGGACGTCAGAGGAGGTCCTCGACGATGGCGCATCAACGTCATCGACGCAGGACGCAGACGCCGAAAAAAGTTTCTGAAGCAGCACAGCTGTGGTGATTACCTGTCATAGATATGGAATACGTCGTCGGACCATCCCATCGAAAGAACGTTACCAGGTAAGAAAGTAACTTGTTCTTCTTAGTGCTATCACTTCCATAAGAAGGGTTAGTGAAATCCAAGCTTCGTCAGTGCAGGATCCTTTCTTTATTATACATAAAGACAAGCTGGTTTTATGTACTCGCCCTAAATTCTCACCTAAATTCATCTCCAAAGTTCATGTAAACCAGTCAATTGAGCTACCGGCTTTCTTCCTGGAGCCCAAGAACTCTGCTGAGGTAAAACTCCACACAGTGGATGTGAGAAGAACGGTCCTCTAGTACGTAGACAAGACCAGACCGCTAAGAAAAACAGATCAATTGTTTGGCTTTATAGCGCCAGGCAGAGAAGGTGATCGCATCTCTAAAAACGCTATCTATAGGTGCATAGTCATATGTATCCAACTGTGCTATTCCCTATCAGATAAAACACTGCCTTTTACACCCAGGGCTCGCTCCAAGAGAGGTACTGGGGTCACTCTGGCATTCATTGCAAATGTTCCCTTAGACAGTATTTGCAAGGCAGCTACATACTTTCACTCGGCACTACTGCATTGACACCCATTCCAAGACAAAATACACAAGTGGGTCAAGCGGTTCTCAAGACCTTTATTCGCTCATGAACCTTCTCACAATCCACCTCCTTCCACTACTCGCTAATCTACACACAGCATGTGATCTAAGCAGATTCCACAAGCCTCAGAAGGGATCCATTACTCAACGTAATCGTATTTCTGATGTTTGTGTCTGCTTAGATTCACGTGACCCACCCTTCTTCCCCTCGGAGAGAAGGCGCATTGATGCTTATGAGCTTGTCTGATACGTATCTGCTTGGATACAACTGTACTCGCGCTACACCTCATGCTACCTCATGTCAGAAAAAAATAACTATCTGAGGGACCTCAACGCGTGAGGGATCATGGGTACAGTGGGCATCACACTAGGGATAGTATTACTGGCACGCCCTGTCGACGTCCCTTTTTCGAGTTCCGAGAACTACTGTAATAACCCGCAGCTTCTACTAGATGTTGGCCTATGCACAGCATGTGAATCTAAGCAGATTCAAGCATCAGAAATACGATTACGGTGAGTAATGTAATATTTATATATTTCTATGCTTTGTGTAGATAACGTCTCAGTCAGTGAAACTTCGGTCAAGCTTTTGCTGCTTCGTTCAGGCCCTGCCTCTGACACAGGCAGGGTATTTTGCTACTCTATGAAAAAACACAATTTCTGCTGATTTCTATTGATGTGAAGAATGCATTGGGTTTTTTAAACCTTTTTAGAGGTGTTCTCCTTCAAATATAACATCGCTTCATTATGCTAATGAGTGTTGGTGTTTTCCTTCTCTGTGTTTCAGGGAAGGAAACCTCGGCGCTACCCTTTGGCGGTCTACACCTGTAAGCTCTGTGATGCTTTCCTGGAGTCCATACCATCTGCTCATAAGCATATCAAAGAGAAGAGGCACAAGAAAAACGTCACGGTGAGTGCAGCGCTTTCTTTATATATATATATATATATATATATATATATATATATATATATATATATATATATATATATATATATATATATATATATATATATATTAGATCTCACACTTAAGTGTTTGCTTATCGAGGCAATAAATGCATCTTTCTTCTATTAAAGGTTAACTTTATGATGTTTGTTAGGACCCATGTGTCCTTATTTTGTGGATTTAGTTTGCCCTTGTAAACGTAAAGGTTAATGGTCTCTAGGAACTGGCTTGTGCTTTGTCCTTCAAAGTGATTTCCAGACACAATTTGGGCACCTGTTTTTACCATTGAACCCCTGCAAGACTAAGTTAACTTCTCACTGTTACTGCTTATCATTGGTATTGTGCAATGAGTGTTATTTTTAGGCCGCTGTATTGTCCAAACTATTTAGCAATATGAATGTGTATTTGCAGCATACACCTTGTGTTGCCATTTTTGTGACGCACTTGAAGTAATGCATTCAAGTAGTACAGCGAAGATCCTTCAATTAAGGATGCCTTCTGCTAAGGATGTAAATAAAAATAATTTCTTGTGATTGCAAAGCATAAACATGTTTTGACTGTAGTGTTATTCAAGTGCATACCTGGGGAATCTGATACCTTTGTGATAGCCCACAATTTAAGCACTCTTCTCTGACCTGAAACCAGCCTACAATTTGCAAGTTTGAATCCTGACATCGCCTGCTCAGCCATTCATTCTTCGAGGTCGATAAATTGAGTATCAATAACTGTGTCATAACCTCATAACAGCTATCACAGTGCTAAGAAGCGAGAGGTCCTTATGAAGAGCTGTGTAAAAAAGTCATAAAATGTTTTTTACATTTAATTTATAAAGGAGCATGTTTCTCAAAGGTAAAGATGCTCACTTTTGAGTTTTGTTCCATAGATGTGAAATTGATATTGGCACGGTTTCCTCCTTATAGCGCAGATCATGCACCCGAGAGTGTGATGACTGAGGACGCTCCCGACGGCAGATGTCCGCTGCTAATGAAAGACGTATATATGGAAATGTAATAAACTATGTCCTCCCCCTATGGCGTGGCAATGCCAATGTATGCGCTTGTGTTTGGAGTTGCGCTCCAGGCCCCTAATTTACTCCATTAGTTTTCCTGTGAACCTGCTCCACTTCACAGGTTATAACTGATGATAGAGGTGGGGGAACATAGAAGTGCTGTTGTCAATGCTCTGCTTCTGCTTGCCACGTTGAAGAGGTGGCGGCATGCTTCAATGACCAGCATATCACTCGTCGGTTCAGGGGATAAGCAGCTCTCAAGTCCTTTACTTTGTAGCAATTGGTCCTGTGCACACATCGATGTTTTTTTGTGAGGGGTTTGCTACACCACCACAGTTCAATCCGAATTTCAGAAACCCACATTTCCATAGGAAAAGGAGAAAGTGTACCTCCTAAAGCATCACACGGACACTGCACTAACAAGGAAATTGGTGTAACGGATCATGTTCATGCCTCTGGTTGTAGGACCATAACATGCAAACTGATATTAATGCGCCATGGATGGAGATGGAGATGAATATGAAGATGATGGTGTTTAGTCATCCTCTGCATGTTCCCCAGCAAGCAGGCAGGGCCCACAGAAATGCATGCCCGTCGGGAGCTTAACAGCACTGGGCCCATGCTGTTTTTCAAGAGTACCTCATCCCTGAGTTTGATGTCCGTGGTGCACCCCAAGAACCCAGTTGGAAATTATGGACCGAGCAATTGGACATGTTCTTTACAGCAACCGGCAAAACAGATGATGCAGCAATGAAGTCCATGCTGCTCTTCTATGCAAGGGGCAGTGCACAAAATATTTAAAACTCTGCTAGAAGGTAATTGTTCCTGTGCGGCAACAAAACTGTCTCTCACGGACCATTTCAGCCCTCTGGTGGACCTGGATTACAAGCACTTTCAGTTGTCAAACTAGTCAAGTGGCCCAGGAGTCATTGGACGTGTTCCATGCATGCCTGAGGCAACTAGCCATGTCATGCACCTTGAACAACCAGTATAATGCTGATTCTCAACAGAACCAGGCTGTCAAATATTTTGAGAACCTTGAAGCAGGGGAAATCCCATGAGCAGTCTGTCACTAGATCAGTAACGTGGAGGAAAGGTTGCTGCATAAAGAAGAAAGTGGAATTCTTTGGATCTTTCTTCCAAGAAATGAGTCGGTAGACCTTCAGAAGATGGACATTAAGGCGGTTTCGCCCTCCCGCATCGCTGTACAAGGCAAGACTTGTTTTGGATATTGTGAACTTTGTGGCTATTTAATCCCCGATCTAGCAATATTAACTGAGCCACTGAGACTGTTAACTGAAAAGATCATCCAAGCATAGGGGAACCAATGAACAGACTGCATTTGACTAAATGAAATGTACCCTGGATGCTGCCACTAATACAATATTTATCAAACCTACAAAGAGCTTGGAAATTCTGGTGAATGTGAGGCCAGGAGGGAGGTATAAGGCTTGCTTTTTCTTAAATTGGACGAGGTCGATGGACTGAGTTCTATCTTTGTAAATAGCTCGCAGTTTTGCAGGAAATAACGGAGCATATTTGAAACCATGCAACTGATGTAAAATTACACAGAACTGCCTGGACAGATGCTGGCAAGTCAGGGCAGATTGAGATTCTTGCTTTCGTTCATTGTAATTCACCCAAGTCTCTCCCCCCCCTCCCCCTACAGAGGGCCACATCCAGGTCTCGTAAATCAAGGCTATGCGTGTTTCCAGAGAAAACAGGCTCACCAGGTTTAGGCGGTGGGGCAGGTGATGTTTCTGCAAGAAGTTGGGCTGAAAACAGGCGATCTTGCAGAACAACTTTCAACGATTCGATACATATCTCCATATTAGGTGTTTCGGGGGAACAAGAATGCTTTTGTCATTGCTATGCAATCTGACCTAAAGCCCTCATTCTTTGCTGGGACTCCATTAATCTCCCAAACTAGCCCAGTCTATGGGCATAATTTTAGGGGGGACAGGGATGTTTTTTCCCCCTCCCCCCAACTTTCATGGCATACCATTTTGTCCCCATTCATTTGGCTGGGGCACCTTTTTTCAGATGTTGTGTCCCCCCCAACCCCCCAACATTGTCAGCAAAGTTATTCCACTGGCCAAGTCCACCACAACACACACACACTCTATTCTGAGATTCTGCCACTCTCCTCAATCTGAGCCTGGAGTCATTCAACCTTGAAAGCAAAATTGTCAATTTTCAAGCCCACATGGTCAAGCCAGCCTTCATCTGATCCAGTATAACTGTCATATTTACAGCAGGGGATAGGCTACAGGTGCAGATGAGGGAACAGCAGCCTCTGACTTGAAAGACAAGGGAGGATGGCAAGGATTTATTTTTCAAAGAGTCTAGCTGGTGGTTTAAATACCTGGGCATCTAGCTAGGGAGGGTCCCAAACGCCTTCTTTAAAAATAATCTGATGCTTATTACAGGTAGATTTATTGCTGATGAGAGCCTCTTGCGCTTGCCCTATTTGGCCATGCAGCTATGTTCAAGATGTCCACTCTCCCTCGGTTTTTGTATGTTCTTCAGAGCACCCCGAATGTGATTTCCCCCCCACCCCCACCACTGCCCCGCCCCACCGCCCAAGGAGAATTTTACACAAGTTGGGCAGGCCCTAGTACAGCTGCTCTGGTGCGGGTTGCAGCTCACAATGTCATTGCACACTTTTTACAGCATGGTATGGGAGCGCCATATGGGTGTCCCAGGGCTCCAGAAGTACTATTGGGCATCCCAACTGGCTATCGCCAACAAATGGTTGCATGGCAATCCCTCACATCTGAATAGAACTCGTTGTCACTAGCCCACCCCCTTCAGACACTATATAGTAAGGCTGGTATCGTACACATGCCACTTACCTCGCAACAGGTCATCTGGTATAATAGGTGGCCACAAGAGCAGTGGAATGGGCTGGAAAGATCACTGTAAAGCCCCTCTCTGGAATAAGTTATCTACCTGAACTCCAGAAATTGGAATTTGCAAATGTATGACTGGGAAAGAATTTCTGATGCTTGTTAATCTGCTTAGAATCACATGCTGTGCATATGGTCCAACATCCAGTGGTAACCGCAGAGTATTGCGGCTTGTCTTTCGGGGACCGAAAGGGGACGTCGGCATAGGCTTGTCTGTAATACTATCCCTATCGTGATGTGTAGTGTCCCAAAATCCCTCACGCCCTGAGGTCCCTCAATTTGTTTTTTTCCGCCCAGATAACTGGTCGTCCTATAGCGGAGCTCTTCATAAGAGACAGCGTTTATCTTTATACCGACTTTGTCGGTTATTTCCCCTTTAGTCACTTCGACAGCGATTCAAGCAACCTTGACGGAGACTGTGGGAAGTTTCGACGGTGGTGGATTTCGGCACCTAAGATCCGGCAGCTGAGCCATCCACGTGGCCGGGTCCTCAGGCCGGCCTACACAGTAGGGAGAGTGGGGTCAGGGTGGCCATATCTTTCGTTCTGTCTCTCCTCTTTCCCGCTCGTTGCCCTGTAGGTTTGGTCATCTTTGTTTATACCTTTTGCTATGGAAAGGACTCCATTTAGGTTCTGCCCTAAATACCTACATTCAGGTCAGGTACCCGTGGAAAGACTAGCACACAATTCTTGTCTACCCCGAGATCACGACGAGAAGCGGTGTGCTGCGTGTAAGCTCCTTCGGCCTAAGACCCTTAAGGAGCGCCATGTAAAGCAGTGGGCCGCGTACAGTATGTTACGGGCAGAACCCTCTTCCCCCACGCCACACCCGCCGAAAGTGACAGGGGCACTGACGATGACCAGACATCCCTATCGGATGTCATCGACCTTGAGGCGGACGCTTCTAGGTCCGCCACACATGTCCCTGACCCCTCTAGGCTTGACTTAAGTCTCACTTTGGGGACAACACCCGGCGTCAGGGGCATACAGAAACCACAAAACGCTAAGAAAACCACCCCACCACCGATTTCGACGGTTCAGTCGAAAAAGGTGAGCGCGCCAACAGGACCGCCGAAAATTTCGACTGAATCCTCTGGTCTGATAGATCACCAGCCTTCCCCGCATCCGCAGCAGCGTCTTGCAAATCCAAAAATAAGGGCACTACTTCTAAATCTGTTTCACACGCCGAAGCGTCGTCATCCGACGCTCCGGCTCCCCCTAAGGCCTTGGTAGGCCTGAAACCTATTCCTTAGTCCTGTTAGCCTTTCCACAGGCGCAAAATCTACCGCTAGGCCCTCTGATGCTGCGGTAGATCTACCGCTGACCCTTTGGCTCACGCCGATTCGGCAGAGATTGAGGATAGTATCGCGACGATTACTTCCGCGGTTGGGTTGACGCCTTAGATAGCGTCGAAATGCATGGAGCGTGCCGCAGACGAGTCTAAAGACATGCCATGGCGCCCCAGTTCTCGCAAATCCTAGGAGGACAGTCGGGAGCCTCCGTCCAACACCCTTGGTGACAAATTCTGACGCCAAAGAGGAAGCAACTCTTTTCCACCTTTTGGGTCCTTCTGGTTCATCTAAGTGAACCAGGGAGAAATTTGAAGGATGCATGGACCGTCTGGAAAGGATTGTCTCGCTTTCTGAGCAGCCTTCCCCTAAGAGATCTCGTGAAGACTCTATTTTGGGGTCAGCTTCACGTTTCCAGGAAAATCTTGACTCTTAGCCTTCAGCTTCTGCCCACCATGAAGATGTAATCCAGATGGACACATGCCAGGATATCTAAGACGAGGAAGAAGACCCTTCCTTCCTGCAGGACTAACATGATGACCAAGCATATGCCATGGACAACTAGGAAGGAACCCAGCAAGTGGAGACTTGAGCCATGGACGCTCCCCATGCAAGATCAGGACACTGATGTCCTATGCCTGGATTCTCCTCCCACCACTCCGGCCCGCCAGGCCTCACCTGTAGACGATCAAATGGCCTTCAATGCCACTTTAAGGAAGGCAGCAGAGCACTTTCAGATCACCACCCAGGAGGCGGTACCCGAGCAAGATTTTGTTGAAGACATTCTCAAAGAGAAACCTCCCTCAAGCCAAGCCATTCTCCTCCTGAACTCTTAAGAGAAGGTTGGCCCCCTCCCTGGTCACGCCAGCTCAGACCCGGGCAGTGAATCCAAGAGTGGAATAACTATTTCGGCCAGCTCTTACGGGCCCTCAATATATTAAAGACCATGCCGCCCCTGACTGCTTGGTAGTCCCTACCACCCGGAAACGAGCAAGGGTACCCCTTGTTACGGGGGAGGGACCTCCGGATAAGGAATCTAAGAGGTTGTACGCCTTAGGTAAGCGTGTTACCTCGGCAGCTGCATACACCACGCACATAGCGAATAACACCACGCTGATTGCCATTTATGCAGACGCACAATGGAACCTCGTACAAGAGGGTCTCCAGGAGGTCCCTGAACCCGCTAAGTCCAGACTTCTTACCATCTTGGCCGAGGGCAGGCAAGTAAATCTGAAATATAATCAAAAACACGCTGGATACTGCTGAGACAGCAGGCAGATCCCTGGCCCAGGGCACACTACTCAAGCGGCATGCTTGGCTCCGCAACTCGGGGTTCAACCCTGAAACACAAGCCTCCCTTGTTAATAAACTCATAGAAGAGACCAATCTCTTCGGGAAAGCGGTCGACGATGCTCTGGAGATGGCCAAGAAAGAGCATGAGACTCTTAAATCGTTACAACAAATAACACTGAAGCCTTCCCCCCCAAAGGGGAGGCGGTTCTCGTCGGTCCTTTCGAGGGCAGTCCTGTGCAGGTCAGAACAACTACAACATGGGAAACTAACTCTGGACAAACATCAGGAAGCCCCGCCTGCTACCCACCTAGGGGTCAACGACGCGGCAGAGGCTCCAACCCCAGAGGAGCCGCATCCTCTAGTAAGAAATGACTAACAGATCCAGGTCCCCTCCCATGTCACCCCGGTTGGGGGGCGTTTAACATTTCCTTGCGGCATGTGAGGGGATAACTTCTGACCAGTGGGTTATAAAGATGGTCGCCCACAAGTACTGCGTGGAAATCGCCCAACCACCACAGTTCAGACAGCCATGCTCGCGTCTCTCCCCGGACCATCTGCAGATCCTGAATCAAGAGGTGGAAGCGCTGCTGCGAAAGGACGCCATAGAAGCCGTCCCAAATCTTCAGGTAAACAAGGGTATTTATTCAATGTACTTCCTTGTACCCAAAAAGGACCTCACCATGCGCCCTGTTCTTGACCTGCGCCCAGCGAGGACATTTTATAAAACCTCAAAAGTTTGGTATGGTAACCCTACAGGAAGTGATCCCACTGTTGAAACAGGGGACCACATGGCAACATTGGACATTAAAGATGCATACTTATATATAGTTCAATGTTGCCAGTGCACAGGAAATATCTAAGGTTCATGATAGAGGACAGGCATTACCAATTCAAGGTGCTCCCCTTCGGCATTGCCTCGGCGCCAAGGGTGTTAACAAAGGTCCTGGCAGTAGTGGCAGCACATCTGCGCAGACTATCCGTCCCGGTTTACCCTTACCTCGACGACTGGCTCATAACAGAACTCTTACAACACATGCTTTTTGAACACCTAGAAGACAGTAGACCTTCTGTTCAGTCTGGGATTTTCTATCAACGAGAATAAATCCAGTCTAGTCCCCAGTCAAGTAAAACAATTTCTGGGGTCTCTAATCCGGACGAAGGACGTCCTCGTCTTCCCCTCCGAGAGGGTTCAGAACATGCTTTTTCAGATACCTCAATATATAGCCAGTCGGGAGGTGATGGTACGCAAAGCCATGCGCTTGCTAGGTATGATGGCGTCATGCATATACTTGGTTCCCCACACGCGCCTACGCATGCGTCCGATGCAAGAGTGGCTCAACAGCCAGTGGTGTCAGGCCAGCGGACAATGGGAAGATCTGGTAGTTGTCTCGCGAGTCCTCGTTCTCTCTCTGCAGTGGTGGTCGAGGGAAAACCTCCTGAAGGGGAAGTCCTTCACCACCCCTGCAGTGGAAGCCACTCTTACGACAGATGTATCTCTCACGGGGTGGGGGTGCTCAGCTGCTTCAGCAGACAGCGCATGGAGTGTGGTCCCCACAAGTAGCATGGTCCCCACAAGTAGCATCCAACCATATAAATCTGCTAGAGCCATTAGCGGTGTTCAAGGCACTGAAAGCCTTTCAGACGCAACTACAAGGGAAGATAGTGCTGTTTCTGACAGACAGCACCACAGCCATGTATTACCTGAACAGACAAGGGGGGGGGCACACTCTCCAGGGATATCCAACCTGTCCCAAAACATTTGGATGTGGGCTCTCAAACACAAGATGTTTCTGTTGTCCCAACACATTCCAGGGGAACTCAATCTTCTGGCAGACGTGCTCAGCAGCGATTTCCCACTACCGATAGAATACGAATGGCATCTGCACGAAGACATCGTGTCCAACGTCTTCGCAGAATGGGGCTTCCCAGAGATCGACCTGTTCGCAACTCATGAACGCCCAGTGCCAATACTACGCCTCCAGGTACCCCCAGAATCACTCCAAGGGGAACGGACTCTGGATAACATGGTCAGGGAAATTACTTTACCCCCCCCCCCCCGCCTCCCCTAATCAACAAGCTAGTGCACAAGATGCACCAGGAACCAGTCGCCACATGTGGGCCCGCCAACCCTGGTTCGCTCATCTAATGGAAATGTCCCTCTCACCACCAGTAAAACTACCCTGCCTGTACAACATGTTGTCTCAGGACAGTGGGGAGACCCTACACCCATGCCCACAAACTCTGAATTTAGCAGCCTGGCTCCTTAGGTCCTAGATTTCGGACACCTACAACTCCCTCGGAGATGCCTGGACATTCTCAGGGAAGCTAGGAAACCTAGCACCCGCTATTGCTATTCCAGTAATTGGACACGTTTTATCATCTGGTGTAATATCAAGGGTGTCCATCCCATCGATTGCTCACACACACACACACATTGTGCTGTACCTAAACAATTTGTTAGACACAGGACTGGTCTTCAATTCCCTAAAAGTTCATGTTGCTGCTCTCTCAGCCAACACCACGTCACAACAGAAAGTGTCATGGTGGAAAATACCAGTGATTAAAGCCTTTATGGAAGGGGTTAAGAGAATCCATCCCCCATTTCTCACCCAGCTCCTGGATGGGATCTAAATATGGTTTTAATCAGACTCGTGGGATCTCACTTTGAGCCAATGCATAAAGCAAGTTCAAAAGACCTTACTTGCAAGACAGCCTTCTTAGTGGCTATCACTTCTATTAGAAAGGTTAGCGAACTACAGGCCCTTTCTGTCCTAGACCCTTTTGTTACAGTCCACAGGGATAAAGTAGTTCTGTGCACTCATCCCAGATTTGCGCCTAAATTCATCTCAAAGTTCCATGTGAACCAATCGATCGAACTATCCACTTTCTTCCAGAATCCCACTAGCATGGCCGAAAGAAGCCTACAAACACTAGATTTGCGCAGGGCAGTCATGTTCTATCTGGAAAGAACAAAACCAGTGAGGAAAACAAACCAATTTTTCGTTTCAGTGGCAGCTGGTAGAGAAGGGGGATCCTGTCTCTAAATCGGCTATCTCAAGGTGGATTGTCAAATGCATAACACGGTTTCCCTCTTACTAAGAGAGAACTGCCCGTCAAGCCTAGAGCACACACTATTCGGGGCACTGGGGCTTCCATAGACATCTTTTCTATACTGTTCCTTCTCACAACCCACCTCCAACTCCGGGTACTGCTCGCTAGTCTATGCACAGCATGTGATTCTAAGCAGATTAACATGCATCAGAAGACATGCATTACTCACCTTAATAGCATTTCTGATGATTGTATCTGCTTAGATTCACATGCGCCCTCCATGCCTCCCTGCACAGGGTGGAAGGAACATGGACGTCTTTCTACTTTCTCTCTTCATGTACTCACTCACAATAGCCTTGGGCTCCCTCATGGCAGAAAAAATACAATCGGAGGGACCACGGCGCGTGAGGTATTTTGGGTACACTACACGTCACAATAGGGATAGTGTTGGACACGCCTATGCCGACGTCCCCGTAAAACAAGATGCAATAGTCTGCGGTTACCACTGGATGTCGGACCATATGCACAGCATGTGAATCAAAGCAGATACAATCCGAAATGCTATTACGGTGAGTAATGCATGTCATCTTCTTGTTGGGGATGTGATTTGTGATGGACGATTGCTAACCTTTGTGGATATGGAACATAGTTTTGGTTTGACCCATAGAGACAAATTCAGATATTTCTGGTTTCAACACGCTATTCAAACACAACTGGGGAGAACCTATGATTTCTCAAATCAAAATCCCTTAGAAGCCAATTTGAATAGGGAATTAATCCCCCAAAATATAATCTCGGTCTTCTACCAGGATGTCCTCACTTTTCCCCGACACTCCTTGACGAGACTAGAACAGAAATGGGTGTCAGATCTCTGCCCCATTCAAACAGAAGACTGGCAGGAAGCTCTGATCGCACCACAAGAAATAGCCTTCCAGCCCGAATCCTTCACAGGTTCTATTCTACCCAGAACTTGCTGTTTAGATGTGGCCGAGCCAAGAACCCCAACTGTTTGCGTTGCCTTATAGCAATCAATACCGTCTTTCATACAATCTGGCTGGGCCCAAAAATGTGTATGCGCTGGCGTCCAATTCAAAGGCATGTATCTTAAGCGCTGGATCTACCCATCCCTGATGATCTGAAACTCGTGCTGCTTGGTATATGAAGAGGGGGAATCTATTCCTAAAATGAGAAACGGTAAATATCAAGAGCTATGATCGCAGCGAAACATTAAATTGCTATGCTGGAGGTGTGGGCGGGGGGTGTGACGGAATCACCTAAGATCTTCATGTGGGAACAGGCCCTACACAACTGTGTGCCAATTGAGGAAAGAATATATAGAGCCTGTGAGTGCCCACATACATTTGCTAAGATATGGAACAAGTGGGAAAATCAGGATAATGAAATTTGGAAATGGCAACGGTCTGTGCCAGTATGTGATTTCTTTCGATTAATGAACTGTATATGCATAAATGTCGCATATCGATTTGGTTGTAATTGATCCCTTTTTTGGGTACATTTACCTGTTATTTCTTTTGACACTGCATGAAATACAATATAAAAATTTAAAAAGAGTCCATCAGGACTTGTTTTGTTTACCTCCATTTACCACCAATGCCAGGAGCCAATCTGGATTTGAACAGGGGAATATCACCCAGTCCAGGGCAGGAGAGCTTAGGTTAGAGCACAGCAGGACATTAAGTAGAATACATTTGTTCACAGAATAAGTAAACATTCTGCCATCTCAGCCATGCACAGAGCGGTGGCTGTGCTGCTCCGGAGAGCACAACACACTGCATAATAACTAGGAATGGAGCATTGCAAGTAGACGGAAGAGGAAATCCATTTACGCTCCACTCACTGGGAATCTGCATGATCTAGCGTTCATGTGCGTGAAGGACAGGCTGCTGCATAGGTAAAGGTTAAGAGGCAGGAATAGCCAGAAGATTCAGTACCATGCAGTAATTGGTGGTAATGATACCATAGCTCAGGACTGCTGCTCAAGCACACAGCCTTTGGCTATCTCGGGCTGTCCACAAAACTATGGTGGATGTTGCTGGTGTGAGGTCAGTGCTGTGGAACCGCAGGGCAGGAGAGGACAAATGAAATACCCCAGAGTACTATCAAAGGTAGGAGAAATTCCTATTTCCCCAGAGCCTAGTCACAAAGTTGGCTGATTGTATCCGATTACGCAAGAGCTACAAAATTGGCAACGGCCACTCCAGATGACAAGGTTGTGGTGGGATGGTGGATGTACCGTTCATTGAGGTAGAAGACCATGTGGGTGATTGACTTTTTAAAGCAATTTGGACTGTAGAGATCCAAGTGCCTTCTTTTGGACTGTGTCCTGGAGCTCACCAACCTGGCTGCCTTCTGTCTCTTATGAGATGGGGTGAAGCCACAGGCATCTATAGTGGGCCCTGCGGGGCATCTGCTTAAACCCCTGCGGAATGAGCCCCAAGTAATGGTGGGCAGATGCACCAGCAAGAGTTGCAGGCAAAGGCTTAGAAGTGACCTGGCTACAATGTCAGCATAAGCACCCTTGAAAAGATAAGGCGTTTTACAATGTTAACAAACAGTTGACATTGAAAGAAACCTCTGAGCATGTGGCTCTGAAAACTCTAATGAAACTGGTCTGTAGCACAGAAATCATAAGGGCTAACCCCAATTGTTGAATGGTGCCATGCAGGCAATTCAATCACTGACTCCAACAAGGACTGATGCAGAAATACTACAAGCTAATAGATTACAGCATCTGGGTTTGAAACCTAAATAGTGCGCTTTGACCACTAGTATTCTTTTTGTTGTGGCAGGCTGCATCCCCCACGCCACAAACGCCCACCCTAAAAGGGATTTGAAGATTTGAAGTGTGAATTGAACTGGATTCTGGTTAATAGCGCTCTTCCTTCCCAAAGGTGGTTCGATTGTGGAGCTAAAATATCGGTGTATAGTCATTCCATCGACAGCCAAAGCATCTAATGCATACCATCTCTAAAAAAAAAAAAATAAAAAAAAAAAAAAGCATCTGATGAATTTTCCCAAAGAGGTGTGTTTGAGGGTACTCCCTCCTTTCCCGTCACCAAGCAAACAATCTCTCGCTGGATAATTTTATGCCCTTTTGAATGCTATACTTTAGCAAAGATCTGCCCAATGGTTTGAAAGCGCATTGTACCCGACGGGTGGTCACTTCTTTTGCTCTTCAGAGCGGAGTGCCGGTACAGGACATATGCTACAGCTTGTTCTTCTTTTCACACTTTCAGCAAATATAATTGCCTGGATTTTTTGTCTGGTCAGGAGGCAAGGTTTGGCAAGGCTGTGCTTCACAGCATTAATCGGCAATACATTCTCTTTTCCCACCTCCTTCAACATACTGCTTTGGGAAGTGCCCCACTGTTCACAAAGAAAGTGTACATACCCAGTCCCAAAAATCGTTCGAAACACCCGCATACAGCGTACCTGGGATAAAACCTTTCTTCGGTCGGCAAGTCTCCCTTCTGTTGGTGTTCGGCAGCTCCATCTGCTTAGTGAATTGGAAGCGCACCCCTCTGGCACTCCTCGCGGTACTTGCTGGCCGTCTCCCGAGAACGCTGGGATAGTGATTGAACAGACGAGCCAGTGTACAGGAGCTCGCCTTGGTGCTGTGTATTCTCTGAATAGCACCTAAGCAACCACTCGATTGATCGAGGGGCGGGCTGATCACTTCCACAGCTGACGGCCCCACCCAAATCCAAGGCCCGCTTGGAGAGACGCTGGTAGCCTTCAAGGGTTAACGCGAGTCAGATGGCAGCCGCCCAGGATAACAAGCAGCCTGAACCATCGGCTGGGCCATTCACACGGCATCAAGCTAAATCCACTCTGTATTACGCATCCATGACCGAATAATGAACAAATCTATCGCCGTCTTTAAAGAAACACATGAAGAAACTGCAAGAAACAGTTAATACCGGGCAAAATAGTTCGGTGCAACATGTCCCTGCCCAAATAAGTATAACATCCTCAATTTAGGATGAATTTTTGCAAACTAATAATCGAAAGACATGGAATTCAGCCGAAAATCAGCAATGCTCACAAAACATTGATACTGATACTATGTGCCCAGTGCAAAGCAAGAGAAACGAAACACATGCAGCAGAACACCAAAGAAATGCCACGACATTACTAACAGAGATAAAAACATGCGACGAAACAACAAACCCGAAAGCAATATCTACAACCGACTCTGTAATAGAAGAAAACTATACTGTGGAGGAAACAATAAAAACAATAGATTACTCAACTAGTAATGAGAAAAGCTCCAAAGAAGAATAATTTATATTGTCTGTACATGATATCCAGACACTACTTTCAGCACCTACCGCAACTAATCAAGTAACGCCATTTAAGCCTGAAAGAATATGGGCACAATCAATGGAATATGAAGATAAATCACCAGGCTCGCAACCAATGCTTACTCAAAAAGACAAAGCCAAATTAGCAAAACACATTATGAACGGCACACAAGATCTGAATTACATGACTTTCCGCCCAATATAGCGACTGACGTCTCGAAAGACTGTCATTAGATCTAACAGAAAGTGAGACTCTCATGGAACTCCAGGAAACGTAGAGGAAAGCAACAAGACTCAAGAGCAAAGCAAATTGACAACTACAAAGCTCCATCTGCTTCTCCATTCACCCAAACACATCATTTAGCGAAGCTACAACACCAAGACCCATTCTCAAGTACCTCTACTTCAATGGGAAAACCAAGGACCAGAATATCCAGATGCACAATAAAGAAACCACTCACGAACAATCCAAATGCTCATGTCAGCATTCAGAACCCTGTCAGCCGAAGTCATTCCAACAACGATGTTCGACCTACAGAACATGCTGATTGCCGTGACTACACAGACCATGATTCCCCACATGAAACTCCTTGAAGTTAACATTGAAACCTCGCGAGAACGGGTGACTGTTAGCCTCCATATATGCAAAGCAAAAGAGACACAAAGTATTCATGATGAAAATACAAGAATGCCTAAATATAGAGGCAGAAGCCAGTGTAGCATGGCAATTAAGATTAGCAGACATCGCAAAGAATGAGTGGGCAGACAACACACCTTACCGATGCTCTAATCTCCCTGATGAAAGCCCAGAGCAAACCTACACCTCCAATAATGAAAGGAAATAATCCCCAGCAACGAATCACAGCTAATACTTGTACACAAACTAAGCAATTGACATTGAGCACTAACCATGACAATGATGACTAAATACAAGGCAACATCACCAAACGATTATCGGAAGGTCAATTAATTGATCTAACCACTGATGCCATCCTTTCTCAACCGTCCAAGAATACACACACAGACCATCAGAACAAGCGAGACACAGCGAATATAGACCATGAAGAATATAGTATTTGTGGTCAAACTCACCTGGGCACTGAAATTAAATCCACCAAGCAAAATTCAAAGAAGCAATTTAAAAAACAGCAAAAAAGATCAAGAGCCTTCCTTAGAAATTTGACAAGCACAGCAACCCAAATGACCAAAGACCAACAAAGGTCGGAGATAAACAAATTGACCTCATCGAAAAACAAAACTGTAATGGGAACGAGGCCTAGTAAACAACTGGAAAAGGACGTGTCTCCTCGGAACACCAAAGCCGCAACACGCCAGACATCATCCGAAGCAGATGCAGCCACTATAGATCTTCTAATTAATCTTTCAACCTAGCTGGCAGAAGACACTGAAACAATGATCAGCGCAACTCAGAGGAAGGAGTCCTCTCTAATAGTAATAGACTTTTACGAACGGGGTCATTCGGGCCAAGAGTCGCTAATTGACCTGACATGTGAAGATCTCTCTGACTCAGATCCAAGTAGTTGTAATACCACACGAGTACAAACTAGCAATGGATCGCAAGCAATCGGTCTATAAATTCCTCAGCAACCGGTATTACATAATACAGAATGGTCAAGGGAAAAAACAAAGACACCTCTAAAACTTCCTTAATTTATAAACCCTCACAAGCAAATCAAACGAAATAGGATACAGCTTGAAAGAATGAATATTCGCAAAGACGCCCTTATCCTAAATAGGACAAACACGTTGCGTCTCCTCCATGTGAGGCCAGCTCTTAAAGCATTAAAATCACAAGATCTACAACTAATTGAATTCATGAAAACACAAAGACTTGATCGAATATGGATAGACTGCTCATCTATCGAAGTATTACAGCTTATCGAATCACACAAAAAAGATATGCTCCATTTAGGATTCAAAATCTCAATACTAGAGACTCTTGAGACTAAAGCAGACGATGAATATCAAGATACAACCTGCCAGAGGGTGAACATCTCAGTCTGCTCGTCCATAAGCAGTCATGAAAGTACCTATTCTATAGGGTCTCTGAGTGAACATCAGACAGATAGTCGGGAGAACGCCAGTTAGAATACCATCAAACTAAACAATACTCTGAGATAACCAAACAGCCCTTCTGGCGGGACATGCGAAGTACGCCAACACAAATGAGGACCCAGTTACAAAAACATCAATAACAACGACCGACAGATTTGAACCAATCCCTGATGATCTGCTCATGGAACACTCGCGGACACTCCCATCTATTCAACAAAGAAAGCCCGGACTTCGCAAACCATCAAATTATATGCGTCCAAGAGACGTGGATCCATCAGCAGCCTGTATGTGAAGGCTTTACTACCGATATGAATCCAGCAATATGTAGGAGGAAAGGCCGTCCATGCTTACTTACCCTCATGAAGTTGGGCACACAGTTTGAAGTAGTGGAATCCAGTAACCTAAATTCCTGGGCCCAGATCTCAATACTGAGGCAAGATAGGATCCTTGGTAAGGACCCTGACAAAGAAGGAACAATCATTGCGAAGAACCATCTAGGAATTACAAATGTATACTGGAACCCCAGAAAAATACCAGATGAGATATTTATGGATGCAATACTGACAGCTATTGATGCAGCCATCTTGAAATATCCTCATCTAATTCATCATATGCAGAGATTTCAATATTCATCTATATACCTGCGAAGGGCTATTGATGGAAGAACACATGTTGGAACACCGTGCCCAAAGATGGTCCAAGGAAATGAAAAATAGATTCTGTTCTGAGGGTGTAAAAGATCGCCTACAACGAAATCAAAACATCTACTCGCTTAATAGTGATCACTTCGTGATGATCCGAACATGGTCAATAAATAGGGAACCTCCTCTTAGAATAAAACAGCGGCAGATGGAACTTAACACAGGCTTGAATCACCTTTAAAATCGCACAACACCAGCTTCGAGAAAGATTCATCCAGACGCAGATGGAAGACTTGGGGGAAGATCAACTATGAATGGATCCTATGCAAATTTAGGCAACAACCCTCAACAAAGCAAACACAAGCATGTCCACGGGCATGTCATAGCTGGGAAACAGAGAACTAAGAAGGACCCTCAAACAAATAAAGAGCCATCTCGAGGGAAACAGTCAAAGATCAAAACAGCAAAGCAAAAACATAAAAATTGGATGAAGACAGTTAAAATGACACTCGTTCAGCATGATGCTAAAGCCATACTGAGTGAGATGAAATCTCGCAATAGCAGGAATTTATGGTACTTGCTGAATCCACACATGCCTTTGAAGACCAGATGATAGTAGATGTCCAGGAATCCAAATGGATGGAATGTTTGGAGACCTTTACAAAGAAAGAGCCACCACAAAAGGAAAAATAGATCTGACCCCGAAAGGAAAATGGTCCTTCGTATGAGACCCTACTGACTTAAGCAAGGCTATTCACAAACTGAACTTCTCACGTGCCCCCGGCCTGGATGGCCTTTCAAACTATACCATAAACAAATATATATATATATATATATATATATATATATATATATATATATATATATATATATATATATATATATATATATATATATATATATATTTTCAGCGTTTTGTGCGCTCATCTTCAAACTCCTAATTGCACAAATCTAATACCCAGTACGTGGCAGGTGGCGATCCTAATACCGATAAACAAGCGAGGGCCGATGAAGGAACCAGGGAACTATCGGCCAATTGCGTTACTAGACACTCTACGGAAAATGTTTGCCAATCTATTAACGAAACTAAACATCTGGACCAGCTCAGCATAAAGACAAGCAATTCAACAAACTGGCTTTGTGAAGCAAGTAGGTACGAATATCCATCTTTTCATTTTGAACTTGCTCAAGCAGGAAGCCATAAAAACAAAAATGCAAATACACGCAACGTTCGCCGACCTGCATCTTGCATTTGACAAGATAAATCGAAACATCCTGTGGGATAAACTTGAAAAGTGAGGCTGTCCGAGAGATATAATAAAGCCAATTAAGCTACTCTATTCCAACACTAAAGTCCAGATACGAATGTCCAAAGGAGGACTAGTAACACAAATGATCCGGACATGGCACGGCCTGAAACAAGGATGTCCCCTGGGCGCAGCTCTATTTAATCTCTCTGCATCAGATTTTGAAGAAAACACACACCCCACTCATGAATCCCCCAAAACTAAATTGAACGATCAAGCCGTGCATGATGTACGCGGACGATATCGTAATCCTAGCAAAAACCCCACGAGGTCTACAAATTGCACTGAACAATTTGCAAAAATATAACAGCCAACGAACTTGAAATAAACATCACCAAGACTAAAATCATGACATTAACTCAGCAGCATGGCAAAAAGAAAAATCAACACTTTTTATCTACAAAATCAAAAATTGAGCAAGTTCAATGCATTATATATATTGGAATATGGATTAATCAATCTCATACAGAACAGAATTGGGCGACACATCTTAAATTGAAGGCCCATGCGTTGTCAAGACAAGGTCTCTTTCTCCATAAGAAAGTTGGTAAATTCTCTGTCAAGCCAGTGATAACATTCTACAGGCAAAAGGTGGCAGCTATATTGGTCTACGGTGGTGAGACTATCATAAACATCGACCCGCGCATCTGGCAAAAACTTGAGGGAACATTCTGGAGAAAAGTGTTATCGCTACCGCAAGCTACCCTCATTGTGCGTATCGGATATAAACTTGCCCAACAATCATTACAATCTCATCAAATGGAAGCAATTGGACCTACTCAGAAAACTGAACGATGATCTCATACCCCTGCTGGACATACTTCGAACAAAAACTGATAATAAAATGGAAAGAACAGATAGACATGAAAAGAATTGAAACGGATATACCAATGGAAATGTTGACCAACAGACCACAGAGAGCCAAAACACATCTTGAAAGGTTTGACTGGATAATGACACAACGGTTGAAAAACAAATATAAACTCAACTTACTATGTGAGGGGGAAAAAGAGCATTAAATCAAATACCACACTATCTTAATCTATTCCCAGACCGAACAATACGCGACTCCTTCATGAGATTACGATTAAATCTACTCCTCACTCAAGAAATCATGGGGAAATGGAATCGGACACAAGGCACTGATCAGACGTGCAGGTTCTGCAAAAGTCTAGACCAAATTGAAAGCATTTACCATATTTGAATGCAATGCTCAGATCTAAGTGAGAAACGCCTCCACTACAGTGAAATGCATCTCTGATCTACACCTCAGTTAGATGTCAATGAACGATGGTCGTAAATATTGATGGGCAATAACAGAAAAATGGTAACGACTATCATCCGCTTCTGGACAGACATCAATGCCAATATAATAAAAGAACTGAACTTTAAATGATTAAGAATAATGAGAAAAAAAATGTATACTATTAATGTGCTTTCTTTGACAGAGAATGTTTTACTGAACTGAAATGTATAGATAAATGTAAGGTTTAAGATGCAAACCAGAAACATTTTAATAATAAAATACAAAAAAAATGCCACTTTCAATCAAAATTTGTGTTTTCATTTCATTTTGGCTTTCGTTACTTCTTGTGAGCTGGTAGTGACTATGACCTGATTCATGATGCACTGGATCCCCAGAGTCCATTCTGGTTTCAACTCAATCTGCTCGGGCAGACATTCACTGTGGTTGCACAATTGTTGATGGGTTCTCGCAAGAGAGCATGATTGATTCATCCATATTTGCCTGGAGAGCCGCCTAAGCTTGTCAGCTACTTTGGATACGTGATTTGTGATAGTCAAAACAGCAAACTGTACAGAGAGGTTCTGCAGCGCAGGAATTTTCTTGGCACTGAAAGATTTCCACCTGGCCTTTATGGAGCTCTGAGTATTGTTCTTCACAGAAGATGCAACAGCAATTTTTGCATAAACAGGATAGAATGTAGTGTTCTCCCGTAATGTTATCTGTCAACATCTCAACGAGCTACAGTGCAGATTAAGCAGACCCCTCAACATACAATCTCCTTTGACCCTTGAATCGGAGCTATATCGGGTGTGGTAGCTTTCATATTTCAGAACAGTGGGTACTCCACAAAGGTGTCCAGACCTTTGGTCGAAAAAAATTGGTCGACCAGACAAATGGTCGAACCAATTTGGTCGAATACCAAATGGTCGAATTTTTTAAATAGTTTTTTCTAAATGGTGTTTACCCTTGTATGTTATTTTGTTTTTCTTTGTTAGCATTTGTTCACACAAATATGTAGGCATCTGCATTTTGTGATATTGTTTTCTGACCCAACGGATCCCTGGACTATGAGTGTGGGTCGCCCTCTTAGTCTTGTTATTCATGATTCAGGGTCCAGACAGGCGACTTACACTCCATCCTCTGGCCTAATGGGGTCTCAGGCTCTCACCGTGTCATTGCAAAAATCGGGTGGCTCCCAGTGCTTCATATCACTGCAGCTGTTGCCCACCGATGGACAACCTCATCCTGCAAGAAGTCCCACACATTATGCTTATTTAGCAGCAAGGCTCACACCTTGGATCCCATGGCATCAGGATGGGCGACCATGACGAATTGTCGTTTGACTGTCTTTGTTGAGGCTTGTGCAGGGTAAAGGTGGCTGCTCAACCTCCACACTGAACTGTGAATGGCCATTTACGCTAATCCAGCATTATCCAAAAGTCTGTCCAATCCATAAAAGGGAGACTTGCACTAAACCTGGCTTTGCTGAGGTGAGCACAAGTAATGTTATTTTGCAATGTTTTTTCTTGTTTAAGGATGACCTTTTTCAAGGAGATTGCAAGGTACCACCAGTTGCCCCATTTTCCGGAGGTCCTGCTCCTCCCTGGATCAAGCTCCCTATTGGTATGCCACTGCTTCTAGTTATTCCTGCAATACTACCCTCCTCAATAAGCTTCAATAAATGCTTAACACATTCGCCCTGCCCATTCTAATGATTCCATTCCTGCCATCTGCCTATATAAATAAATGTACTATGTTGCTTGTCCCTTAAATAATAATCTTTTGTGCCTATATTATCTGGCTACCTTGGAGTTCAAGTAGGCTCTTCCAGGACTTACCTGGCATCTTTGATTGGGTCGGGTGCTGACTATAGACCCCCACCAACCCTGGGGTCATAAACCTTTCCAACCCATACGTTGTTGACCTTTGGAGTGTAACAGAGCGAATTTAGAGAGTGGCATTCTCACTCCACATCGGAACCATTTACAGTTTTTCCAAAAATACTCCTGAGAACTCGTCCCTCCTTTTTTACAAACATATATCTGACTTCCATTTAAACTGAGAATTGCCTTCTTTCCAATTCTTTCCTCTGAGGGATAGGGGGTCCTGCACCTCAGACATGTATGGGACACTGAAGCATTACTACAGAATAACATTGTTTAGATCTACTGACCGTCTATTAGTGACCCATGGGACCGCAGTCTCTTGAATATGAGAAGGCCAACAAGGTGCAAAATATTTCCTGTTCAAAAGGGCACCATGCACATTGAGGTCAGTACTAAAGCTGCATTCTGAAACGGTTGCCTTATCTGTTCCATAGATGTCAGCAGAGGTTGTGAAGTTCAATGTGGTCTAATAATTGGAACAGGCTTGGCTAGAGGGCAGACTATAGTAACCTCTCTTGTTGGTCTTACATTGGATTCTTGTACAAGTATGGAGACATTTGGAGCATCAGTGAATCTAAGTTATTCCTGTAGAAACCTTTAGAATGCTGCGCCATGAGCCATTTTCCTCCACATGCCTTCTGACCTTTTTCACTAGTTTCACTTGGTAACTAGACATATGGATCGAAAACTGGTAGTGGTGGGCCTTAGATTTGGGTGGATGCGTGCCCTGCATGCATGCTGGGTTCATAATTTAGAGAGTATCCCATGAGAAAATGTCTTAGGTCTGGTCCTATAGAACTGACATCCCACAAGTAAGGACTATAGTAACCTCTCTTGTTGGTCTTACATTGGATTCTTGTACAAGTATGGAGAAATTTGGAGCATCAGTGAATCTAAGTTATTCCTGTAGAAACCTTTAGAATGCTGCGCCATGAGCCATTTTCCTCCACATGCCTTCTGACCTTTTTCACTAGTTTCACTAGTTTCACTTGGTAACTAGACATATGGATCGAAAACTGCTAGTGGTGGGCCTTAGATTGGGGTGGATGCGTGCCCTGCATGCATGCTGGCTTCATAATTTAGAGAGTATTCCATGAGAAAATGTCTTAGGTCTGGTCCTATAGAACTGACATCCCACAAGTAAGGAGGAAAGGGGACTATGGGCTGAAAGTACAAAACTCGCTATGGTAAATCGTATTTTTCCTTTTTGTCCTGAAAAGTAACCCCAGCGTAGTTCCCAAAGTTCGATGGTGGTAGGGCATCTCACGTTTGTCATTTCTATTGCTGCCTACATGGTTGATTAGAGCCCTTTCCAGAGTACTCTTCTGGGTATTTTCAGAAAGTGTACACAACTGGATTTCTTTCTCCTCCTTTATTGTAAAGCCCTATCTGTTTTTGTTTCACAGACTTCAGTTTTTGAATGAACCATGTTCAACATAGGGACTTGTTTTGTGCTTGTGGTCAACATTCCTCGGTTTAGTGTTTCTGTAGTCATTAAGGAAACTGACCCGTATATTAACAAAATCTTTGTGCACACCAATTATCAGGTGAATCTAGGTCTTTTGCTCTCCTGCATTCATGTGGTAAGCATTGTGTGACTAAGTATCCAAGAAGTGCAGTTTCTGCTAGAGGTTTGTCAGGCTGCAATGTGTACACTTGCCAATAGCCATTGACCAGTAAGAAATGATGTGTAGATGTGGAGAACTGGTATTCATGGTATAAGGCATACGAAAATTACTTTTATGCCTTGCCAGTACACTTCAGCTTGCTCCATCGACCCTTACAAGAGGAAACTAGTATCTTTTTAATGTTCCCAGACCTGTGTTCCTGTAAGCTGAGCAGACGGACCAAGTAATGAAAGACTGACAAAGAATCAGAAAGTGGGAGGACCACTTTGAAGGGGAGCATGCACAGCTGAGTCATGCAGCTGTGATTCACTATTATGTGATGGAGCATGAGTATTTGACCTGAGGAATTGAATGACCAACGTGTACTAGATGCTAAGGGAGGAACATGCTTGTGGAAACAGCTGATCAAAAGTAATGAGACAAGCCTAGCCAGACTGCAAACATCCATGGTGACAGACCGAAGTGAGAGTTGTAGAGACAGGCATGTGAGCTCATGAAGCAAGCTTCACTGGCACAACCACACCCCGGATGACCTCAAAATCAGAGATCAAAGAGACAGAAAGACTAACACAAGCCTGCAAACCAGGTCCCTGTGTCTGAGCCTGTTAAGGGATGGTGCTAAGATGCTCTCAGAGCACCATGACCAAAATGGTAACAGACAGAGCCTGAATACAGAAGTTAGGATGAAGCAGGGAAGGCTGTGGGGGCCAATAGATTTATGAAAGTAGGGGAAGGTTTATATTAACATGCGCTATTTATTTTGTTGGATGACAACACAGATCTGTCATGTGGACAAATTTATCCATGTCCAAGGGTGTCAACATCACAGAACCTGACAGATTGAGTCGACTTTTTTGCTTTCCTTGCAATTGGAAACTGAATTTCAAGGTGGCCGCGGATGTGTTCCTTTAGTAGGGCCTTCTTCAGATGGACTTGTTTGCAAACAAGCAGAATGTTGTCAGTTGTTCACTTCTTAGATGGTTGTGGGTTGGAATTTTATGGGGGTACTGCCCTTCCGAATCTGTCAGATAAGATCTTTTTATGCCTTTGCACCTTCTATAATTTTGAGTTCTGCATGAGTGAAGGCGCTGCAGGGGGTATGCTTTGAGGATTCGAATTGCTGCATATTGGCCCGGCCATTTCTGGTATTCCAATTTTTTTTGGCAGAGCTTTTGTAGATCTGACTTTGAGGAAATAGGTCCTGTTTCATAAGAATTGATGAGGAGCCAGGTTATGTGGAGTCAAATATTCAGATTGTGTGAGGCCAGAAAGGATTAATCAATGAGGCATTACAAAACCTAATTCATGTGATTTTGTCACTGAGCTTTGGATCAGAACAGAGTTTTTTATTCAATAGCGTATATAAAATTGGCATTGATGTCCTACTTGGCAAGCATTAACGTTATGCTTGCCAAGGCGCTGACCCTCCCCCCCCCCAAGGCGCGAAGACCCAGGACGCACCTAAGGTGGTGAGGGCTTTGATCCACCCGGCAAAGGCCTCTACCGAAGTGGTCGCTGCAACCCTGGCTAAGCCGGCTGAGACTACGCCTGTGGAAACGCCCGCCGCACCCAGAGTATCCCTGCCACCGCGGAGGGATTCCTCTTTACAGCCCATCGCTAAGACCCCCGTGAAGCCCCCGGCTGAAAAAGGGGGGGGGCGGTGGACATTAGACTCGGAATCAGCCTCTGAGGAGGAACTGGTGGAAACCGAGAAGGGCCTCAACGAAAGGTCCATAGGCCTCAACGAGAGGTCCTTAGGCCTCAACGAGAGGTTCATAGGCCTCAACGAAAGGTTCGAGAAGGTTTGATCCCAGGGGGCGGTCTCTGCTGACGTGATCGAAGATAGCGACAACAATGACGAACAGGGCCCAGTGGAACGGCCATCCCGTCCGTCGCAGCCATTGCCCGAGCCCCAGGATAGCTTGGCGGCCATTTTGTTGGCAATCCAATCCTTATGCACCGAGATAAGGACGAGATTACCACGGACCCCGAGGAGGATCCAGAACCAGGCCCGTCAGGAAGCCGTCCGAACAAGCGGAGGAGAGTCCAGACCCTAGAGAGGATACGGCGATGGACAATGACGGCAGCGATGACACAGCAGACATCCCGTCGTCACCCCACCCCCCCGGCGGGTGTCTACAGCCAACGAAATTGGCTCTTTCCACGCCATGATAACCAGGGCATCCGAGCTCTTCCAGCTCTGCCCTGAAGAACAGAAAAAGGAGGGGTTTCTGTACCAACGACGAGAGGCCAAGAGGAAGACAGTCCTCGCTGTGCCTTTACTCAACGACATCTGGGAGGAGGGGCTTGCTGTCCTCAAGAACCCTTCCACGACACCAGCCAAGAGGGACAGGTACGAGAAGAAGTACTGAGTCCCCGATTCCGCCCTCTCGTGCCTCAGGGCCCAGCCCACGACTGTCCAGACTGTCATCTCGGCAGATGCTAAGAAGAAGACAGCGGGTGCGGCGGCTTCAACTTCCACCTCCCCGCCGGACAGCGAGGGCAAGAAGTTGGACTCTATGGGACGACGAGTCATCTCGTCGGCGGCAACGACGATTAAGGCGGCCAATGCCTTAGCGATCATGGCCCGCTACGACGGGGAGCTCTGGTTCAAGATAACTCCCCTGCTAGACTTCCTGCCTGATGACAAAAGGGCAGAGGCCCTAGAAATTCTGCAGGAAGGCGAGGTGGCGTCGGATCACGCCATAACGGTGGCAACGGACATTGCCGCTACCGGATTTCGCCAACTGGGCAACAGAGTTTGCCTCCGACGATGACTCAAGGCGACAGACTTTCGCCAAGACGTCCAGACCAGGGTGTTGGACATGCCGTTCAACGGCAACAACCTTTTTGGTAAGGCGGTGGATGAGTCGCTACAGGCCATCAAGACCAACTCGGAGACGGCCCGGGCCCTGGGGGTGCTTCAACAGCGGCGGCCCTTTCGGAGCTCCGGAGGCAGATAGGGTGCCTCCAAAGGATCCAGCGGTGGCTCCTCCACTTAACACCAGGCGGCCCGCTCCTCTTCTCAGGAGGCCTACAGAGGTCGCGGCAAGCAAGACTGACCCGGCCGGGTTGTCGGGCCCCCACCAAAACACCCCGGTGGGAGGCCGGCTGACGAAGTTCGTCAGCGTGTGGCAGTCCATCTCCAGCGACCGTTGGGTGTTGGACACCCTGGCCAACGGCCACTTGCTGGAATTCCAAAAGAAGTGCCCTCGCATTCCTCCCGTGGCCAGGAAGGAGAATCGCGTCCCTCAACTACTGTCGGAGGTAAAGGCGATGCTCAAGAAAGGTGCCATTGAGCTCGTCCCCAGAGGGCTCCGGGGCTCCGGAGTGTACTCAAGGTACTTCCTCGTCAAGAAGACAGGCGGTTGGCGCCCCATCCTGGACTTGCGTTGTTTAAACAAGTACATCAAAGCGCAGAAATTCAGGATGGTCACCCTCCAGCACGTGCTGGGACAGCTGGAGATAGGCGACTTCCTATCGTCTTTGGACCTGGAGGATGCTTACTTCCACATCCCTATTCTAAAAAAGGCGCAGGAAGTTCCTCAGGTTCGTGGTTCAGGGACGCCACTGCCAATTCAGGGCCCTGCCGTTCCGATTAAAATCGGCACCCAGGGTTTTCACCAAGTCCCTGGCACCAGTGGCGGCGCGGCTGCGTCTGCAGGGGATCCACGTTTACCCCTACCTGGACGATTGGCTAATCCGGACAAGGGAACTCGGCGAGGACCGTCCGGTTGCTCACGGAGCTGGGGTTCGCAATCAACTACCCCAAATCCCACCTGATTCCATCGCAGATAGCACTGTTTCTGGGAGCGAAGCTCGATACAGTGGGGCAATTGGCCTCCCCTTCAGAGGAGAGGACCAAGACCATCCTGGGCAATGTGCGGCGCCTGCTAGCCACGGACGTGGCCAGGGTGAGGTCCATCAAGTCCCTCCTCAGGATGATGTCCTCATGCATCTACCTTGTACCCCTTTGCAGATTTCGGATGCGTCCGCTACAGGAGTTTCTCGACGCCCGCTGGCTCCAAGCGAGGGGCTGTTTCTAGGACAGGATCCCTCTCGATGAGGAGTTCCGTCGGGCGATCTTATGGTGGGGCATCTGTGCTCACCTCACGATAGGCACGGAATTTCAAATACCGGCATTTCAGGAGACGGTGACAACCCTCTCTGGAGGGTTGGGGGGGAGGGCCCACACCAGAGACCTCCACGCAAGAGGCCTTTGGCTCCCGGAGGAGAGGTCTCTCCACATCAACATTCTGGAGCTCCAAAGTGGTGAGGATCTTCACCGAAAACACCACCACGATGTTCTATATACAGAAGCAAGGAGGCACCAGATCCCCAGCCCTATCCGAGGAGGCCCAGGATCTGTGGCACTGGGCCGTCGCCCAGGGGATGTTTCTGGTTCCCTTCCACCTGGCAGGAATAAAAAAAAACATCGCGGACTCACTCAGCAGGGAGCTGTGCTCATGCCACAAGTGGGAACTGCGCCAGGACCAAGTGGATCGACTCTTCCAACGATGGGGCAAACCCCAGATCGACCTGTTCGCGACAGCGACGAACTCCAAGTGCCAGACGTTCGCCAGCAGGTTCCCACAGCCGAGGAGCATGGGCGATGCTTTCTCGTTCCCTTGGGACGGCCTGTTTCTATACGCGTTCCCTCCGTTGCCTTTGCTGATCCGCCTCATCAACCAGCTCAAGAAGTCCAGGTGCAAGATGATCCTCGTCGCACCGGCGTGGCCGAGGCAGATCTGGTTCCCGGACCTTCTGGACTTGTCAACGTCCCCACCAGTCAAGCTGCCGGCGGACGCAGATCTTCTCTCCAGAGAAGGAGGCGCCATTCTCCATCACGACCCACAGTCGCTGAACTTGCAGGCCTGGCTCCTGCAGCACTAGAGTTTGGAGGGTACGATATCACGGCTGATTGCAGAGAGGTTCTTGCAAAGGCCAGGGCGTCCTCGACTCTCAAGTGTTACGGTCATAAGTGGAAGAGGTTCTCTGTCTGGTGCCGTGCACAGAAGATTAACCCTCTGCGGATTACGGCCCCTCAAGTGCTGCCGTACCTACTGTCGCTGGCCAAAGCTGGACTGGCTCACGCCTCCATAAAAATACATCTGGCTGCCATCTCCAGATACACCAGGACTACGGGACGGGCGTCCTTGTGGTCTCATCGCCTGGTAAAGGAATTCATGAAGGGACTATTCCGATCATTCCCACCTGTGAAGGCCCCTGCCCTCGGTGTGGGAACTTAATGTGGTGCTGACCAGGCTCATGGGAGCCCATTCCAGCCTATGCATTCGGCGCCTTTGAAGTTCTTGTCATGGAAGACAGCGTTCCTCGTGGCCATCACCTCTGCACGGCGAGTGGGAGAGATTCAGGCCCTATCTTGAAAGCCTCCATACTTGACTTTTCATAACACAAGCGTAGTGCTGAGAATGCACCCCTCCTGCATGCCCAAGGTGCCGTCGGACTTCCACCTCAATGAGCCCTTGGCTTTTACCAGTTTTTTTCCCCGTCGCCTTCGATGCCGGCCAAGAGGAATTTGCACTCGTTGGATGTAGCTAGAGCGCTGAAGTTCTACGTGGACCGCACAAAGAGTTTTCGAAAGATGTCACAACTGTTCGTGAACTTTGGGTCTGTGAATCAAGGGAAGGCTCTCTCAAAGTCTTGCATTTCCAGATGGCTCTCGGGCTGCATCATGCATTGTCACCGGTTGGCAAACCGACCGCTGCCGGCTGTCCGAGAGCCCATTCGACCAGAGCGATCGCTGCTACCACGGCGTTCCTGTCTGGTGTGCCCCTGCTGGACATCTGCAGGGCTGCTACGTGGAGGTCGACGCACACCTTCACAAGATTCTACTGCGTCGATCGGGGCTCCAGGGAGGAGTCCAGGGTCGGCCAAGCAGTGCTGCGCAACCTGTTTGCTTAAGGTGAGCCTGGTGAGGAGGTAAGAGATGCTTAATGTTGAGTTGTTGTATTACTTAATGTTGAGCCTGTTGCCACCTCCCGTGGTTGTGCATGTGTATACTGCTATGTATTCTTTTATTCATGAGCATGTGAATCCATGCCAGACCCCATGCTGGAGAAGGAACAAGTTACTTACCTGTAACTGTTGTTCTCCAGCATGGGTCTGGCATGGATTCACATTCGAACCCTCCCACCTACCCCTCTGCGGCTCTTCACTTGGTCATACTGCCACTTGGCGTGCTACCAAATCTGAGGATGGCTGCCAGAGGCAGGGCTTAGGGAGAGGGCAGTCATTGGCTGGGGGCAGTATAACCCAGAGATCAGTGATTGGTTACTACTAAGAAAGACAGATCAGAAACGAAACTGATACTGATTTTTTCTTTACCGAGGATTCCCAGCCTGACGACGGAATATTCATGAGCATGTGAATCCATGCCAGACCCATGCTGGAGAACAACAGTTACAGGTAAGTAACTTGTTCCATATAGAGCATTGTGCAGTGAAACAAGTATGTTTGTAAGAAGTACTCATTTTAATTGCTAAGTATTTGATGTATTAACAGAACTTGAATGTTAGGAAGTGCCCGCGGCCTAGCACCCTCCCACTTCCGCAGCAAACACAAGGTACCGCCCATGCAGTATCTGGCTTATGTATGTATATGTTTTTTAATTTATATTGCACCCAACGCCGAAGTGCTTTACAGAATAATATATTCACATGGTACAAAATAACCAAGTAGTTGCAAACAAAGTTCATTATGAGGAAGAAAGTAAATGAGATTTTAAGTAAGTGATAAACTAAATAGGAGGAAGAGAATTCCATAGTTTAGGAGCCAAGAGTGAGAGCAGAAGTGTGACTGGGCACAAGAGGGGGAACGAGGACTGATCAGCAAGAATAGATTTTCCAGAATAACCTTTAACAAAGTCTTAATTCTATTAAAGCCACAGAGGCGAGCATTAGGCTTCTTTTTCTTTATTAACATTAAAGAGAAAAAGCTCAGCAGCGAGTATTTTATGCACCCAAACTGATGCTATACATATACATGAACAAGGGTGCAAAAAATAATCCATGAAATATTAAACATGTGAGGTAGAAAAAAACCTCCAGTCCATAACAAAGTCACCGCAGAAAAACTCAATTTCCCAGAAGTCTTTGCTCGAGTTCATAACAGGTCACTGCACTTGTGACAGCAATCCTCCAATAAGCAGTAGACAGTCGCTCCAAATAGTAACCAACAATGCATCACTTCCTCTTTCAAGGCTGCGAGCCATGGAAAAAACAGGATGTGGAAACAGACATGGTTGAGGTTGTAAGGCTGCGGACGTCTTGTGAAAAACCCAGGACAGGTCAGGTGGGTTTGTCCGAAGTCCCTATCGGAAGAAGAGAGAAAAATTAAGGGTTACTTGATGGATATAATAACCCTATTCATCGTGTATGGGCGGGAGAGAAATCAGTATGTTTTATGCAATCTTACATAGCATGTGGTACAACCAATTCACCCGTTTGCAAATCATATTGAACAACTGTACACTAGCGTGTTATGCGCCGCTTATTTCTCTAGTCGGGTGGGATAATGCTCGCCTCTGTGTCTTTAATAGAATTAAGACTTTCTTAAGTTATTCTGGAAAATCTTTATTCTATGTCAAGACCAGACTCTCACATTATGCTGGTTTAAAGCTTACTTACCACTACTGATGCAGGTTGCTCTAACGGTTTCAGGTCGAATTGTTTGAAGATTGACTTGCCTGCCCAGTCGGCCATCCTCATGATGTCTTCTAAGCTAACTCCAACCTGAAAGGCTTTGAAAGCCATGGTGCCTCTCACTGAGTGAGCGCCGAAGAGATTAGTATTGATTCCTGCTTGTGAGAGAGTCCAGCGTGCTAATGTCGGGGCAGAAACTGCCCTATGTGGCTTGCGAAGCGCCATCAATAGTTGCCCGTTGGGCATGATCCTAAGGGGCGCGGTCACCTATTCGTAGACCTTTAAGCACTTGACCAGACATAGCTTTGGCTGTTCTCTAAAGGCAGGATATGTGATTACTCTTGAATTGTATTTAGTCCTTCTGGATATGTGGAAGACTGCCATCAGGAGAAAAGGTCCTGCCTGCTAAGTCGGGAGCTCCGACATCAGAGACTCTTCTGCAGTAGACCAAGCATAGTAGCGTAGTGAGTTTGCCGGAGAGGGCTGTGCGAGATAGCTCCTCATTATGAGGCCAAGAAAGGAAAAGGTTGAGCACCTTGTTAACGTCTCATAGTTTGTTGTATCTGGACAAAGGCGGCACTGTAAGACGGATACCCTCAAGTAGCCTGCATACTAGGTGATGTTCATCTGCTGGCATCCCCTGCACGAGATCGTGGCCGGCTGAAAATGTGGAGCGGTAAGCATCGACTGTCCTGCAAGTGAGACCTTGCTCTACTAATGAAGCGAGGAAGTTCAACATTTCCTCTATAGATGCTGAAACTGGATGGAGCCCTCGGTCCGTACACCAACGTGTCCAGGCGTTCCAAGAGTTTGAGTACCTCTTGTAGGTAGCAGGGGCCCAGCTCTCCTCAATGAGACTGATAGCTTTGTGTGAGCTGCCTGGGACCCTCCATCTTGCCCTGAAATCCTCCAGGCTGTTGGAGTCAACGACCCGCTGAGGAGAAGGGGGTGGTGTTGACCGGTCAGACCCGTTAGCAGATCTGGAGATCGGGGTAGAAGGATTGGAAAATCCGAGGAAAGTTCCAGAGAAAATCTGAGGAAAGTTCCAGAAGAACTGGATACCAGGTCTGAGTTGTCCAGAACAGGGCTTTGAGGACAAGCTCTGTTCATTCTGACGGGCCTTTGCCAATGTCCTTGCTATCATGGTGAAGGGGGGGGAAAGGCATAAAGGATTCCTGCAGTCCACTGCTGCAGAAATGCATCCGTCGCTGCGGCTGGTGGATCTGGTCTCCAGCTGTAAAACTCTGGGAGCGGAGTGTTGAGGCGGGAGGGAAACGGATCCCCGGACATTGGGCCCCATACCAGTTGGAGGTGGAAGAGGATCTCTGGTGAGCCTCCAGTCGTTATAGTCGGTGGAATAGCGGAAGTGCCAGTGCACAACTACCTTCCTGAGCCCTGGAGATACTCAGCCGTGACAGAGAATTGGTGTTCCAGGCAGAAATGCCAAAAATCTTTGGCCAGTTCATCTAGAGGTCTTGATCTGGTGCCACCCAAATGATTGATGCATCTTACTGCTGAAATGTTGTCCATGTTCAGTAAAATGCAACAGCTCACTCTGCCTCTGGCAAATGACCGCACTACGAAAGAGCCCGCTAGGAGCTCCGGGCAGTTTGTGCATTTCCAGTTCCTGAGGGGACCAAGTTGCCCCTGTGCCTACTGCACCACATCTTGCTCCCCAACCTGAGCGACTGGTGTCTGACTCTATCACTATGTCCTGGGTGTATCCGAAGATAGCTCTGCCGTTCCAGGCTTCCATATGTGTGAGCCACCAGACGAGTTCTGTCCTTGCCTGAGGCGAGAGTGTCGGACGTTGTGAGTAGGAAAGGCTGCGCCTCAAATGCTGGCCTTTCAATCTCTGTAACTCTCAGTAGTGAAGTGGGACGGAAACTGTTGCTTGTATGGACCGGGAAATATTGTTTGTATGGACGAGGATAATGGACCTATTAACCTCGCTAGCTCCCGGAGGGAGATGACATTCCCAAGTAGAAGTCTGCGAATCTCCCGACGCGTGGAGTGTATCTTGGGAGTAGGGAGCTCTGCGTATCCACAATGAATCCTAGAAATTCTATATTCCTGGAGGGGCAGAGAACCGATTTCTCCCAATGTATGAGAAACCCGAGGCTGTGTAATAGCTCTATGGCAAGCCTGGCTTGTTGCTCTACCAGATCTTGGAATTGAGCCATGAAAATTGTCTTCCAAGTATATTAGGAGTCTGACGCCTTTCTCTCCGAGATGAGCGACGACTGGCCTTAGGAGTTTGGTAAATGCCCATGGGGCTGAGGAGAGCCCGAAGGGTAAACTCGTACACTCCCAGTCCTGATCCTTCCAGGAGAACCTCAGGTAGCTTACGTGCTCCTGATCAATGGGCACTGCTAGGTAAACGTCGTTGAGGTCCAGGCGAATGAAAATGTCTGAGCATGTGTATCCCTTCCATCTTGAAATGGCGGTATACTATGAAGTCGTTCAAAGCTCTGAGATTTATTACTGGACGTACCTTTTACTTTCTGCAGACCAAAAATATAGGGCTGAGAAACCTGCACTGATTCGAACAAGGGTGTATTGCCTGATTTTGGTTTAGATTGTGTATCTCGCTTTTAAGATGACCAGCGTTTTCTCGTTGGATTCTGGGATGCCTGATGTACCTGGAGAGAGAGAAGTACATGACTGTATCCTGCTGCCTGATTGGCTTTGGTTCCTAGCAAATACTGAGGCCCTGTCTTTGTTAGGCAGAAACCTGTGCAGTTCCCTTTGGGGACACTGCAAAAGATTCAGGACTACAGGTGTTAGCAGTAAACCCACTTGGTAGCAGTCTGTACCGCCCAGATTTACCTGGTAGCTGTGGCTGAGCAGTCAGACTTCCCTCAAGAAGAGTTAGGCAGTATGCAAAGTATACACAATAGGCACTCAGATACACCAATACAAGTAAACACTGACCAGAGCTTTGGTATCAAAGTATATAATTATTTATTTAAAAACGCACTGTTTGAAACACTGCAGCACTCTTATTGTAAAACACTCTAAACACTGTTACTATTATAATATATACAACCATTATCCCTTATCAGAGAAGTCTTAGTTAACTCCACTTATTTCCATACAGAGGTGAGCGCTTAACTATAGATGGCACTCCAATAAGTTTATGAAGAAGGGAGGGAAAAAGACAGAATATGGGAAGATACACCACTCTAAGCTTTAGGAACACTATTAGCAAGGCAGAAGAGCAAAAAGTCACTTGTGAGCCAAAGTCCATAGGCTGCGCCCACTCTTGGAGAGAGCAGAGCACAAATGCGCCCAAGATCAGTTACACTAGGCTTTGAAAGTCTTGCAGAGAGTTCGAAAAGAGTTTAGAGAGGCTCAGAAAAGTTTAGCCAGGGTGTCCCAGGCTAACCCAGGTCCGAAAGCCGGGGGCTAAATCTACCCCGTACAGTCGGTGGCAAGGGAAGCCGGGCGGGACACAGTACCTTAAGTGGGAAGGATCCTGCAGCGGTGGCAGTTGTTCCTGGCAGCGGGTGCAAGTCTCGTCGTCGTCCAGGGGAAGAGAAGATCTCGACTTGGAGGAAAGATGAAGGTCGTTGCACTGCCAGGGAAGAAACCAGCCGCAGAGTTTTCTGGTCAAAGGTATTACCCTTAAATTTGCGGTCGTGGTAAAACGTGGTATCCCGGTTGCCGGGGTGCTTGGCACAGGCAAGGCGGCCACGAGATACGTCGGGAAGGCGAAAAGACGGTGAAACTGGTTATCCCCACCAGTCAAAGGAAGAAGACTCTCAGCGGGAGATCGTTGGGAAAAGTGGTGAGACGGTCCAGCAGGGCTCCACCGGTGGTCGTCGTGGCAGGTCGGCTCAGCTTCTCCCTCGTCGGATTCTTAGGTCCTGTGGCGACTTCTGAAGTTCCAGTCCCCAAAGCCCTGCTTTTATGCAGAAAACCCCCATTCACTCAGCCTAGCTGTCACTCAAACATGCTAAGTGGTGAGCCGGCCGGCTCACCACTTGGGCCAATCAGGACGGAGTGCGACTTGAGTTTCCTAGGCAACACAGTCCAGGGTGCCTAAATCCCCCTCCACCCCTCCTAAGTACCCCAGGCAGAGTGGCACCACTTTGGAGGGCTTCTGTGGAGAAGCCCACCAAAAAGTGGAACAAAGGGCTCGACTCGGGTTGGAGTCACAGAAGAGAACACAAACGCCATTTTAGAACCGAGTTTTGTCAAAAAATACCAACCGGAGAATTAATATTAATTAAATAAACCGGCGGTATGTTCGAGGCTATCGTAATTAAATAAATAAAGATAGTAGCCTCGAACAATGGGACAATCCCATAGATAAATATTCGCTGTTCAATATAAAAAGTAGTATCCACTGCCACCAGCCAAAACTCGATCAGGGGGGACGGAGACCTGCCCCCTCGACTAACAGACCCCGGGGCAATCGAATTGCCCCAGCCAGTACGTCCACATTATGATGGTTTGTACTGGTTCTGTTCAGAATTTCAGACTAGTAAAGTCAATGGTGACTTTACAGACCCTGGAAGACAGTAGTCAGTCCCAGGGTATGGAGTCTATACTGGGGAGTCACTATGACACCCCTGTGTTACTGCACTGAGGGTGCTGTGTAACACACATCACAAAAACACATGAAGCCCTATGGAGTAAAAGACCCCATAGCCCATTAAACACATCTAGAGTCAAAGAAACACACTCAAATCATGTCCAAGAGTGAGGGTAAAAGAGTCTCACTCTTGGCAGGAGAAATAAATAAACCCCAAAAATCCAGCAAAGCTGCTGGGGGATTCACTAGGTTAGGAAATTCAGCCTAAACAGAGAATTCTCCCTAACGGTCTTTACCCTGTCCTTGCCCAGGCATTGCCACAACAGGCCCGATGTACGATCATCCACCCTCCACTACCTGCGTGTACCCTGGGTCGCCTTGGCTAACTCCTCGGGAAGAGTTGCGCACGATCAGGACTCTCTCCTACGGTGGCTATTACTCCCCGAGATGGCCTGCGTGCTGTCCACAATTACGCTCCTGGGAGAGCCTTCACACTATACACCTTTGCTCCCTTTCAAACGAAACTCGCTCTTTGCCTACCTTGGTTCCCGTTTCCGCAACTGCCTGCTATTCTGCTTCCTTTACAATTTTCATTTGGAACATCACCGAAACCACTGAGGCTCTGAACAATACTTACTCGTTCTACAAACATTGACTGTTGCGCCAACATGTAACTCATCGTTCTTCTTGACAATGCATACCTTACTATGGTTGGTCCTATATGCAGCATTGGCAATGTCGAGTACAGCTTCCCAACTTCTGTTATCACACTGCCCTTACCGATGGATCCGGATCTATCGGACGTTCCTTTCCACTCTGGGTTAACTGGAGTGGACCAATCCCTCACTTAATTTCATATCCGTCCTTTGTCAAAAACTCTATTCCCCACCAATGTTGCAATTATCCATCGGCAATGCCAGCCGTGTTATCATAGCTACGGCCTGCAGCAGTGCGGTATTAGTATGCCATACTTGCCTCTGCACTGACCGCATCTAAACCCCCCGCCCCAGACCAGACACAATTAGACTTCCTTTTCTTGCAAAATCACATGTTTACTGTGCTGTATTGTCCTTCAAAAACAGTTTTATTGCTGTTGGCATGTGATCTCTACCATCATACGGTCTGCTTGGCCTTCATTAGCTATCTTTACAAGGAGACCCTTGCCATGTTGCTTTTTGCCTACATTCTCCTTATGCTTGCCGATGTGGTTTATAATCCCAGATTGCGCCTTCCCAAGTATGTTCTCTACCGCCATCCATGTCATGCTCTGTATGCATACTTGCCTCCGTTCTCCAGTACAAGAAACGAGCGTTCACTAAAATGTATGCTATGGCCCCAGTATGTCCCTCATATGTACTTTGATATAATTCCCCATAACTGGAGGCGAACTTTCCCAAGTATGTTTTAATGTACCTATTATGCCCTTCACATGTACTCCCCTGCAACAGAAGGGGAGTTTTCCTAAGTATGCGTCAATGTACTTATGTCCCTCATTTGTACTTTGATGTAGTTCCCCGCAACAAGAGGTGAGATTTTTCAAGTATCTATTTCTTGCACTATCCAGGACCAATGTATGCCTAGTTTGTAACTACTGTAACTTGTTGGCTTCAAGCACTTACTGTAACCATATTCTTAAATTAAAGCGCCTAGATGTCTCCGGGCTTTGTGCGCTATATGAATATCAAAATAAAATAAAAATAAACTAAAGGAGCAAAAATGATGATCAAATGAGAGGAAAGATAGTTAATCTGTCTTTTGGGGTAAGATGCCAAGAAGAGTGGAAAAGAATGCCAGAGCCAGCACCTAGGTCTGTCACGCGCCGAGACTGTGAAAAGCGAGAAGTGGACAGGGCAGCAAGTGAAGCAATATTGGCGGAGGAGAGCCATTTTTCCAGTGAGACAAATTAACTGTAAATGAAGACTGAGAAAAAGGTCTCGAACCCAGTGTGTCTTGTTACAGATGGTGTGTATAAGAGAAATTGATGGATTACAGCTGTTAGCCATAAGCAGAAATGAAAATTTGAAGTGGTCCGAGTAGAAGGATAGGGAGTGCAGGGGGTGATATGAAGTGGGATAGCATCAGGCATATTGCCTGAATAGAGCGAAAGAAAAGCAAGAGACAAAGTGATCTGTAGGAAGGAGTATTTAAGTGTATGAAGTTCATGCACTGGTATAACCCAGCCCAGAGGAATGAAGGGAGGAGGGTTACAGAGAAAAAGGGAAATTAAGTTAACAGTGGGCTTGGCAGGATGGAAGAAGGCAGAAGCTGGACTAACGGCCAAACAGGCATGGGAAGAGGTAAGGACCATGATGAAGAAGTTGGAAAGAAATCTCAGCTAGGACTTGTTAACTTGGCTTCACAACAGCTGCTTCCTCTGTGGACAGCCGCAGACAGCAGCGACTTTTCCAGGCTTCACCCTGAAAGCAGTTGATATTTCTTTTGGAGGAGGGCCGTACAAGCTGATGAGCGGGGTGGGCGGGGCCACGTAGGCATAGTGCGTGCCGTGATGGTACTGCCACAGGGGCTGGAAGAGCTCCAGACATGCAGGCGCACCGTGGAACGCTGAAGATGGATAAAAGTGGGGCGCTGCTTCCCGATGGCGCGATGGTATGGGATTTTAGACCCACGTCATGTGTACATACCGGATAACTGGAGGCTGCCAAAGACCAACTGTTGCTTCTGCTGCACATTGCAGACAACCTTTCCACACTTCCTTTGCACTTTCCCATTGGTACCTCCCAAACACCCTCATACCTGGTGGGTTGCCAGCCACAGACCTTGACAACAAATACCAGGTGTCCTGGCACCACAACCCCAAAGACACTTTCCAACCTGGTATCCTTCCGCCACATTCCTTAAAACGCAGGCAACCATGCCGGGCGTCTCCTCCCACTCGCATTACAGGCACCTAGAACTGATCTGCCCCAGCACAAAGAGGCACTCTTTGATACCTGTTGGGCTGCCTACCCCCAACACCTCCCAAACATTGACCCCAGCCATACCATATCATCAAGCCTTCCCACCTCTGCATCGCTACTACACCTACCAGGGCCTTCAACCTATATCTATGGCGCTCTTCCCCTCTGCAGGGCCCCCTACATGTGGGCGAGCGTGACAAAGGTGATAGAGCGGATGCACGCAAGAGAAAGTATGTGCAAGAGACGTGTGAGAAAAAGGGTGCATGCAAGAGAAAGAGGATGTGAAGGGTGTGCGTGCGCGGGGGGGGGGGGGTGCTGTATAAAAGAGGGACCAGAGAATTACATCGGTATAAAAAAACACATGGGGAGAAAAAGCGAGGGGCATGGCAGTAACAATAGAGCTATGTTAAAGGCAGGGAGGAAGAACAAAGGCAAATAAGTGAAGAGGGGGGGGCGCACAGAGGCGGTTGGGGATGGGGTGGGATGAAAAGCAGCCCAGCAGCAGGATTACAAGACCACTGGCCTGGTGGTCCTCATTGGCAGCAGCAGACGGAAGGTGCTGGGGACAGTCCTTTGTTCTGTTGGGTGGAGCGTTTATGGGCAGAGCTAATGGCAGGCTGCTTGCTTTACTAGCCTGCTTTGATGGGCCGATAGTGTGAAGAAGTGTTAGTCTGAATACTACTTAACATGTGAGCAATTACACAAAATCCAAATTCTGATAACTTTTATTGGACTAAATGTCACTGTTATTCTGCAATGCATAAGCTTTCTGCGGCCAATAGTCATTCATCAGTTGGTGGTCACACGATAAAATGAGCAACAAAAAAACAGCGCTTGACTTATCTTTCATAGATAAGTTAGAGAATCGTTCACTTTCAACTACAGTGTCTGCAGGGAAAGTTATGCAAGGATTTCACTGCTTTGATGCCCCCCCATCTACAGCGCAATACATTTAGGGTAAGAACACCTATATTTGCATCCATTGAATAACAGTTCTTCACGCTAGCAGTGCTACGAAATTACATTTTCAGCAGGACCACATTAATCGACCAATGTTTTGCATTTAATGTGTAATGTGCCCAAAAGCTAAAGCACGATGTGTCTAATAAGTGAGATCCTGTAAGTATGAGGAAACATTGATGGTATTGTAGAGAAATGCTGAAATGCAAAGTTACCCACGGTGACTGAAATTCCCCAACTCTTCTAAGAAATATCATTTGAACTTGGACATTAAATGTTTTCTTTGCACTCATGATCAATGCAATGGCAGCTTGACTGTGAGCTCACACCCCGGCAAAATCCTGTTGGTGTAAAAACCCTTTGTGTTGTATTTAGGCACCTGGATGGCATAAAGCAGTGGTTGAGGAGGAGCTGATGCTGTGTCCTGCTCCCGAGCGGATTGACTGGCGAACGGGGCTGTGTTGGGGTCGGGCACGGCTGGCACAGAGTCATTGTAGGCGTGCTGATCATCTGGATCCAGCCGGCCCGGACTGCCACGGCAGGTCGGGGTCTGGGCGGCCTAGCAGGGGGAGTAACCCTGACTCGGCACAAAGTGCCTGCGTGGTGTGTGGCCTCGGCTAATCGGAGTGCTGGATCCTTCTCCAGTACTGGGGTGGTGTCGGCTGAGTCCCTGCAGTGCGGGGAGCAGCAGCGCTGGAGCATCGCGGCTGGAGAGCCAGCAAGTGCTCCGAACTGAAGGAACCACAGATAAGTGCCCCTTGGTATAAGGGAGGCGGCGCCCGGGAGTGACTCACGGCGCAATGGGCCCTGGCAGTGGTGCAGGTGGTGGTGAGAGGAGGACCCGGGGTTCCCATCTGCCAGGGCCCAGCTGCCTTTTTTTCTTGGGCGCATTGGTGTGGAGCAGCCTGGGGCCACCTCGACAGGGAAGAGCTCTGTACTGATTTGACTCCTGCATGTGTCGGAGCGGACAAGAGGATTACAGCCCTAATTCACCTTGGTGGGCCTGGGGGCTGGCAGAGAGAGGAACTGGAAACACAGGCACTCAATACCAGTCCCTCTTTGGATGTGGTCAATCTGGCACTGTTGGCATAACAGAGGTCTGCGGCTAGCCTTGGAAGTTACTTGTTTCCCAGTGCAGGGGTCCCTTGGAAGAGGATTTTTGGGTGAAGATCAGTGGGCCATGCAGGTGCAGGAAACCTGGAAGGTGGCAGCTTGGGTGTCGCTGTGACCATTTAGTATTGAAGTGCTGTTTCCTGGAGGACGCCTTGGATTGTGTTATGCTGGGGACACGGCTGGTGGCCCCCTATGACAATTGGCAGATAATATTGTTGAAGTGATCCGGTTGACCCTGAGAAATAAGTGTAACCAATTGACATTCAGTCGGAGGACTCCTCCTCTCATTAACTGGATTGAAGCCAGAATTGGCTCATGTCTGTGGTAAATGCGATGACCCTGGAATCGCGCTCACGCGCAACAATATTCACATAGTGGGGATACTCGAGAAAGCCGTGAAGGGGCCAATGTAGCTGTTTGTGGAAGAGCTGTTGAAGAATTTCTTTGGGATAATGCAATTGTCTGCGCAGTTCCTAGTGGAACGTGCGCACCGTGCTCTAGCTCCTCTACCAAAGCCTTGTGCCCTGCCACATACCATTATTTCCAAATTGCTTAATTATAGGGACCGTGATATAGTCCTGAAAAGGTCCAGAGAGCTGGGAACCCTCCATTTCGAGGCCAGAAGCTTGCACATATATACTGATTTTGCAGCTGATGACAAAGTGATGCAGCGGTCATACAACCCGACAAAGCGCTTACTGCGAGCCAGACAAATTGTGCATGCCTTTATATTCCCTGCAAAACTCTGAATTCAGCATGTGGGTAGGGCGCACTTTTTTGAAACTCCGGCTGAAGCTATGGCTTGCATAGAAGCGTAAATCCTGCTGCCGTTGCGGGAGTGGCGCAGCTGAAGGCACACTGAGATATTAATATATTTACGCCGGGGCATGGGTCACCTTCTGGGAGAAGTTGCTGTTCGCAGTGCACCTCGGGAGGGTTACACTGCAGTTTGGGGATGCTTTATCAGGTTGGGGGAGATGGTGGGCGTGGATGGGGTGGGGAGGGTTACATATTGTGGTTACGCTGCAGGTTGGGGTTTAGTTGGATATGTCGTTATTTCTGAAGCGGGAGGGCGGGGGGATTAGGGAGTACAGTTATAAAAGTTGGCAGACATGTTGCCAGTTGGATAGAATACCAGGCCTGGATTGAGCAGACTGGGCAGATACTGTGTGCATGGACTGTTGGTTTTTTGTATGTAAATGACTGCTCCTATTAAGTTCATTACTTAGAATGTTCGCGGCTGAATAATCCCATTAAAGCCAGGAAAATACGGGAGTATTTGGTTAGTCATCGACCTTGTTATGCTACAAGAGACACACGGGCTGAATCTGTTGCTTAGGCGGTTTGCGCCCAAGTGGGGAAAGCAACCATACTACACAGATTACTCGTCTCAGACAAGAGGGGTGTTCACCATGGTACATCAGTCCTTATGCTTCCAGGCAGATGTTTGTATAGATCCAGATGGGTGCTATGTGATTGTTTGGGGGAAGATCATCCAGGGTGCAAGTTGAATTATGGTCCAAACATAGATGCCCATGACTTTTATTGCAAACCTTCTGGTATATTGCTGAGAGTACTTGACACCCACATTATATGGGGTGGGGATTTCAGTACTATCCTGGCTGTAGTGCTGGATTGATCAATGGCTACCCAACGCAGTTTAACCAGTGTGGCGCATGGTGATGGGGCAGATTATGTTTCAATTGAAACTAGTGGTTGTGTGGAGAAAGATACCCTGTTGTGGCCGAATATACTTATTACTCATCGGTCCACGACACAGTGTCCAGGATAGATCTATGGCTGCTTTCCACGGATTGGGTATCGTGAGTGCGAGACTCTGGGATTCATCCACGGACCCTGTCTGCTCACTCGGCTGTCGAGATGTTTGTTGTACTGGACGGCCCTTTGAGGCCTAGGCCTTTGTGGAGGATGCCACACGCAATATTATCAGATGCTGAGGTCTGAATGTTCTTGTAGGACAAGATTGAAGGGTTTTCTGAAGCAAATGAAGGTTCGGTGGCTCAGTATGCTACGATATGGGAGGCATTTAAAGTATGGCTGCACGGAGAACTGATGTCAGTGGCGATTGGGGTACTGAAACAGATCCGTAAAGAACTGCAAGAGGCTGAAGCACACTTTGAGACGGCTCGAGAACTAATATAGGGTAACTAATGACAAATCGCTGCTTGGTCTATGCTGAAGTTTCAGCAGTTAGCAGGCAAAGAGGTACAATATATGGCACGTCCCATCCAGGCACGCAGATAAGCCAGACAGTTTCTGGCGGGTGCAGTGAGGGGAGAGCAAGGATTGCAGGCCATTACGGGGGTTGTGGGAAGAGCGGGGGAAATATGGACCACGACGGATGGGATTAATGAAGAATTCCTGTAGTACCAGACCTTGTATGAAAACACGGATGCCTGCATGGATGCTGAGTTGAAATGTTATATGGTTGGCTGAACCGAGGCTACATTTGCTCCTTGATCAACCGAATACGGTGGAAGAGGTAGGTGAGGAAATTTCATCACTGGCTTCTGGAAAGGTCCCCGGTTCGGATGGCCTTGGCATTGAAGTCTACAAGGAGTTTCGGCGCTTGCTTAGGTTGTGGGAGGGAGGGCGTGGAGAATGGCCGCCTTCCGGCGTCACTGTCGGAGGCAATTAACTCTGTATTAGTGAAGCCGGGTAGACTCTCGCACTAATTGGCTTCATATAGGCCATTGTCATTGATTTAATACGGATGCCAAAGTCTGCAAAAATGTTGGCCACTCGGCTGCTCCTTTGTTATTCTTGGTGCACCCAGATCAGTCGGGCTTCATTCCTGAGCAATCCATATCCTTGAATTTGCTGAGGCTCTTTAGCATTATATCGCAAATCAATCCGCGGGCCGTGGCGGTCGCTGCGTCATTAGATGCAGAGAAGGCCTTCGACTCAGGTTCATGGAAATTCTTATTTGAAGTTTGCACCATTTTAAGTTTGGAGAATACTTTATAGGGTGTGTGCGTCTGCTGTACGCCGACCTGACAGCTAGGGTCCGTACCAACGGTGTACTATTGCTGCCTTTTGGATTAGGGCGGGGAACGCGACTGGGATGTCCGCTATCCCCGTTGTTAATTGCTTTAACAATAGAGCCTTTGGCATGGCTGGTAAGACTGTGGGACCAGAATATGGGTATCCGAATTGCTGGGGCTCCACAGATAATTTCCCTATATGCAGACAAAACCCTTTTGTATGTTCGGGACCCAGAGCAGAATCTAGAGCCCATAATGGAGGAGATGCAGTCATTTACTTACTATGTAGGGTATAATATTAAAAGTGTGAAATTGGAATTATTTACACTCGCGGACGAGACGTTAGGCCCACTTGATCTTTTGGGATTTTGCTGTGCCTCACTCGGATCTGGGTGCTCTGGTGTACCGGACACATTTGTTATATGCGGACAATCACACAAGACTTATTTGGGTACTTGGCTGTTGGGAAGCTTGGCCCACAGTTTCATCTTTTCTCCTTGTATGTGACACTGTCCTTGTTGAAAATGGTTGTAGTGCCTAAATTATTATACTTTTTTCAGCACTGTCCTGATATGGCTTGAGCGGGCATTCTTTGTCAAAATGATGTCTATGGCGGTAGAATTTGTGTGAGGTGCAGGGGTTGCTCGAATGAGCTGTGAAAAGCTGCCCGAGGCTTACGAAATGGCGGGACTTGCTGCTCCTGATTTCGAGCTATATTACATTGTGGCACAGGTGCAATACGCTAGCTACTGGTACTTTCCGGACCCTGGCCCAGTGCATAGGGCACTGAAGTGTTATAGCGTGGTGCCCACAGATACGAAGACTGTCCTCTTTATCGACAGTCATGCAGATTCCAGAACCTTTGATCCGGTGCGCACTACTGTCAATGCATGGTCCTGCATATTTAAGAAGCTGGAGATTACCGCTCTGTACAGTGGTGCAGTTCTTTTATGGAAATACCCGGGACTTCCACCCATGTTTGACTCTGATGTGCAGATATCCTGGGACGTAGATAAGCAGATAGTTTTGGGTAACCTATTCCTGGGAGGTAGTTATGACATTACAGGAGTTTGTGTAAAAGCAGGGTAATAGTCTAATTAAAACGTTGCAACATTTTCGGATGAAGGCAGCAACTAGGCGCCATCGTTTACAAAGAAGCCAAATACCCATCGATGCATCGAGGAGGTCACATAAGGCGGTGATACTAGGCGATTGGTTTCTAGGTTAAATAAAATGATTGAGGCAGATCACCCTTCAAGGAATTCGGCTAGGGCCCGTTGCGAGTGTGATTTAGCTGTTGACATACAGGATGTACAGTGGCAGAAATACTGTCTTCTCACAAGGGAGGTGTCGCTGAAGCGAGGCTGCGACTCATACAATTAAAGGTTCTTAACCATCTATATTATACCCCAGCGAGACTGTCCAGGTTCTCTTTGTACACAAGTGATGCATGCAGGAAAGCGGAAGCTGACTCGTTCCATATTTTCTGAGACTGCCCGCAGGTGGGGCGTTTTTGGCAGAAAGTGGAAGACGTGATGTATTCTATGTTAGCCACACCCCCGATTCTTTCGAAGTACTTGCTGGGCGATATTGGTAAGGTGTCAGTGCTAGTATGGAGATGCTTTAATCTTGGTTGTAGAATAGCTAAAATATGCATATTCAAACAATGGAGGTGTAAAATGGCTCCCTCGTCACCGGAGTGGCTCAGGGAGCTAGCGTATGTTAATGACAGGAGGAAGGAAATGCAGCAATGGTTTTATCATGTCGTCAAAAGGACATTTGGGGAGCATTTTGCGATTCTCTCGTGCGAACAGCAGGAAATGAATGGGCGTTGAAATGTGTTTAGAATGGATTACGGGAGCTCTGTAATGTCGATTTGATTTAATGGTAATGTGTTATTGAAGAACAGCGCACGATTTTATTGAACATTGTGTTTTGTCTCTGGTCTGCAGAACAATTGATTTGTGAACTGTGATTTGCAACATGACACTCTGTTAACTAAATAGAATTTAAAAACAAAAAAAGTGCTGTTTGCAGTCAGCCTTTTGCACCCCTATTAGGATTTCTAGGCAGATCACTGCCAGTTTGAGCAATTTAATTTGTATTCCGCAGTTAGATCCTTCCATTCATTGGGATTTAAATGTGGTTTTGGATTGGTTTATGGTGAAACCTTTTGAGCCCATGGCTCTGTGCAACCGGGCCCTTTCTTTCTGGTGATCAGTTTTTTTTTAAATGTTTTTTTTTGGCAGTCACTCTAGCCACGAGAGTGAGTGGCATCCAGAAATTATGCTGTAAGGGATTCTGTATCGTTTTCCATGTCATCAAGCTTGTTTAAAGGGTGGTGTGGTAGGTCAGAAACCGGAGACGGACAAGGAGGCATTGTCAGTACCTTGCTCTTTATTTTTACACCAAAAACATGAGCTGTCCTTAAGATTCTAATCTATAAAGGAAGGGATATCAAAAGGGGTGATGGTAAGTATGTCTGCCCAAAATAAAGTCCTTGGTCCAGAAACCTGTTCTTGCCTAGTCTCTGCCCCTACAACTGTTAACAAAAAAGAAGAAATCCAACATAAAATACACTGGGACCTGTGGTCCTTGCTATGAACTGGTGGTAGATTTCTGACCCCCACCATGGTGTTATACTCTGCTTGGGGCTCTGTGACCCGTTTGCACATGCTATATCTGAAAATCTATTTAGTCTATTTGTCTTTAACATAGTTCCAACAAGTTTCAACCTGCCTTGGACTATGGCTTTTCACACCCTGCGTTGGGATCATGTTGCTCTCAACCTTGGGTATTATTTCTCACAGCCTTTTTTTGGCTATGCCTCTTCTTGCCATGCTTGGCCTCACCCCACCTTAGCATTTGGTTTCATTCGCCCTGTCTTGGGGTATTACCTCTTGCCTCTCTCAAACTGCTTTGGGGTTTGCTTGGTCTCACCCCACCTTGGGGTACGGTTTTGTTCCCCCACGTCTTGGGGTATGGTCTCTTTCAGCCCACCTTAGGGGTTCGCTCCTGGCTCAGCCCGCCTTGGTATTTGTTTTCGTTCACGCCATCTTGAGGTATGGTCTCTTGCAGCCAGTGTTGGGCTCTCACCTTGCCTTGGGATTTGCTTGGTATTACCCCGCCTTACGGTATGGTCTTGTTTGTCCCTTCTTGGGCTATGGTCTCTTTCAGCCCGCCCTAGGATTTGCTTGGGCTTTGCCTCCCTCTTTCCCCGGAGCGACTGCATACATTTTTGTTTTGCTGCAGAGCTCCTTGGAAGGGCAGGCAGCTTCAGCAAAAGTGTTGCTGGTCGTTGGGCCTCTTCGGGTGCCTCCTCTACCCATGCTTCTCTGTCTCTCAGTCCGACTGTCATTGCGTGGCAGTGGCCCTGAACTGGAGCTCTTGGCCGGGCGTTCCCAGTTACTCCTCCAACAGGTTTGTCAGCATTCCGTGGGCTCTGTCTTGATCGGTGCGCCATTCTGATGCCTCCCCCTGATGCCTCTGGGAGGGAGGCCCTGCATGTTTGCTGTGCCGGGGATGTCTCATCTCTTGTTCTAAGGATGATTGGCTTGTTCTCCTTCTATTAGGGGGTTGGACTTCACACAGCTCTTTCAGTCTCAGCTGATCCTGTGCACACAGAGGGTCAGAAACCACACAAACCTTCCTTAAATGAAGTTTCCAGTTAGACATTTTAACTCCCATGTGGCCAAAGATGATAGTGTTGGAATCTTGGGGATAGGGAGGGAGACTGGTATATCCCACTCTAAGGACCTCCTATCCACTAAGTGGGGATGGGAGGGTCACCTTATGTGGCAACCCTCTTGCTCTGTCCCCTTCGGAGCGCTCAAATCACTAGTTCCAATTATCGAAAGGGGATGAATTCCCTGGATTAATCAGTGGTTACTACCTTAAGTTTTGTCAGAGGTCCTGTTAGGTTTTCCCACAGACCGCTGGTGAGTGGCATGAAGACACCACCTAATCTTAGTGGGAAACCAGCATGTCCACCGAGTGAGACCAAAACACTCCCCATGGGCTGGTGCCAAAGGAGAACTGGTCCCATACACAATAAATACACCACACACAAAATATATTTTTGATGCTTGTGAATCTTTCGAGTCGCATGCTTTGCATACCCTACTGTCTGGTGGTTGGTTCTCATTATTAAAATGTTACTTCCAAAGTTCTTTTACTTCCTGTCGCACTACCCTAACCTATGTGTACAAGTACCTATGATGCGCCACATGATGACGTACTTTTTTTTTTTTTTCTTTTTCTGCCATCGTGGTCGCAGGCGTCTGAGTAGAAACCTCTACTTTTTAGAAGGAAAGCAACTATCAATTATCCCGATTGCATAGAACGCCTTAATACCGAATCATCCCACGTTTCTGAAGTCTTCAACCTTGGCTGAGTTTTGCGCAAGGAAAGACTCTTGGGTGAATACCATACATTTTAATATTTCTTGTACCCACTGCCCCTCCCTGCCCAGTTTTTCTAGGCAGAGAAACACCCTTTAGATTTTTTTGCCGGTGTTGTACTTGATTTCCCTATCGTGATAGCCACAAGGTTTGTAACCTCTGCCACCCCTGGGACCATGCCAAGGTAAATTGACCAGTCGAAACATCTCAAGCCCAAAACGCTTAAATCGCATACGCTCACCCTTTGGGCAGCATACGTTGAGGAAACAAAATCGGGTGTTAAAGCTCAGGCCTCGGAGGTAATGGAAGTGGAAATGCGAGGAGGAGGGGCATCCTCAGACGCTGAGAAAGCCACTGAAAGGGGAACTGAACTGAAAGTGTTAACTTGCAGCTGGCCCCATCTCTGTCGCAGGTGGGACCAAGAGTCTCGCCTTGACAGCCTAGAGGCTGAACCGCCTACATATTGCAGTGTTTTCTGTAGCGGCCAGGGCTCAGACTCCCCCGAGCTGGCGTGGTGGTTGAAGGCACCCTATTGAAAGGAAATGCTCCCTGCTCTCGCCAGCATGAAGGCATCCAAAACCTTCCTTCAAAGCAGCATTGGTTGGCACAGACCTGGTATTGGCACTGAATTAGGGTCTAGACGTTTCTGTCTAAACGTCTAATGAAGACACCACATTTCTTGTGATGCCATCTAAACGTAGCTGTCGAGTGGATTGTGTCCAACGTATTCCTCATCTTAGATGTATTCCATCCAGCTTTGCTGCTTTTCGGAAATTTTTTCCGCAGAGGGCGCCGTGCATCGATGTCGAGTCGATGGTCCCTCGAAGGCCTCCGTCGAGGGTGACGTCATCTGGTGTATAAGTAGCACGCGCGGCGCCCGTTGGCCTCAGTTCTGTTTTTTCCGCAGTTACGTTGCTTCGGACATTCGGCGCACCTTGAGTTCTGTGAAGAATATATATATATATATATATCTCCTCGTCATCGACACCGACCACGACCCCGAGATTGGGTTTCAAGAAATGCAAGTCGTGCGGCTCATAAATGTCGATCACAGACCTGCAACGCAAGTGTTTGTGGTGCCTCGGAGAAGGCTACGACATGGAGGCCTGTTCGAAGTGTCAGGCGATGACGGGGAAGGACTTTCGAGAAAGAGAAAGCTACAGGTAGGTCGGAAGGATCGAAAAGCCTCTAGCGTCGAGTCGAGACCCCATGAGGAGAAATCTCCAAGTCACGAAAGGCATGGATCTAGATCCCGAAGCGATTCTCATCGCTCGTCTTCGTAAAAAAAACAAAAACGACGCCACAGGTCTCCCTCCACCTCATCGGATGAGTCTCCGAAAAAATGAAATGCCCCAAGAAACATTTGTCTTCCGAAGAGTGGGAAGGATTCAGGGTCAAACTGATGGAGGTGTTTGAGAAGGCGAAGCCTCGGTCCGCACCTTCTTCAGAATCCGGCCGGGAGCGTCATCGCTCCGACACTTGCGCGCCCCCTCGAGCCCGGGTGATCGTAAAAGGAAGGATAGGGGGAACCTTCCAGGACGCTGAGCGATAAACGCTCGAGACCTGCCGCACCTCGAAGGGAAAATCATCGAAGACTGCCTCGACGCCCTCGAAGCAGACCCTGTCGACGACCACTATGTCGTAGACGCAGTCGACGCCTTTATCAACGTCGACGCCGAAACCCTCGGCATCAAAGGCTCCAACCAAGCCAGGGCAACCAGAAAAAGAGAAGGAGAAAGTTTCAAAACATGTAATTTCTTCAGAGCCTGGTACTACACCTCTTCCTCCTCCTCCCCCACAGAAGGTTTTCAAGCCTCTCCCTAGGAAGGAGTTTTTCAAATCCTTGACCTCAATTTTTGAGAAACAGGAGAGATCCGAGGAGGAAAATGTACCTTTTGGATTGGAATATGGCACCCCAAATGTCCCAGAATGCTTGATCTCAGAGGAAAGTAGAATGAGGGATTTGGTGGAGTCTTTACATAATGCAAGTGGCATTGACACTTCTCCTGAGAATGACTTTGGTAGACCAGATCTAGGAGAGCATGCCAGTCCATCTTACCGTCAGTTAATGACCAAGGTGATAGATTACTTGGGATGGGCTAGACCACCAGCCGTATTCGTCCAAGACGATTTAAGACATATTGGACCATGGTCCCACTGAAGACCCAGTACTACCTTTTCATGTAGCCTTACAAAACAGGGTGGCCAAGAATTGGGGAAACTCCGGATTCTATTCCTCCGGTAAATAAGTCCCTTGCATCAAAATACCGCCAAGCCAGTAGCGACCCCGGCTATCTGTCAAAACATCCAACTCCCGAGAGTCTGGTCCTACAGGCAGCCACAGCTTCCAACAAACTTGCGTACCCGTTTATCCCTCCAGACAGGGACGATGAGTGTGTGGATGGTTGGGCACGGAAGGTATTTTCAGCTAGCAGCATGACATTAAAATCTGCCAACTCCACATGTGCCTTGGCAAAATTTTCGTACACACTGTGGGAGTGCATCGCAATGGCAGCGGCACACATACCAGAAGGGGAAGAAAGGGAAGGTTGCCTAGCCATCGTTCGAGATGGAAAGGAGGCCATGCAGGAATCCCTTCAATCTGGATTGGACACTGCAGAATAGTGTAAGCAGGTCCATGGGCACTAGCACAGTAATGCGCAGGTTTGCGTGGTTACGGAAGTCGGGTTTTGCACCGGACGTACAGAACCGCCTTCTGAACATTCCTTTTGACGGGTCTCACCTTTTTGGCAACAAGGCTGACGAGAGCCTTGAGAGGTTGCAGACCTCAAAAGCAGCAGCCAAATCTTTAGGAGCTGCTATTGGGCAACCTCAGCCTTTTTGTGCGCAAGGGCAATCATGGAGGGGACGATCCTATCGTTATTACACCTCATATGGAAAGACAAGAGGAATGGCCAGTCAAAGGGGCCAAAGAAAGGCCACTCAAGGTGGACGAGGAAAACATGCTAAGCCAGCTGCAGCCTCTTTGCCATCAGTGGCTGTAACAGCCACCAAAAAACCACATTGAGGACTTGCACCACAAAACACCTGTAGGAGGCAGGCTGTCGCAGCATCTGCAAGAATGGCGAGCCATTACTTCAGATGTTTGGGCTCTAGAAACAATAGCCCAAGGCTACTGCCTTCCTTTTCTAAAGCAACCTCAAAGCAATTCACCAGGGAGACACCCGTTGAAGTTTTCAAACCCGCTCCTACAGCAGGAAGTTCTAACCCTGCTGGAGAAAGGTGCTATAGAACCAGTACCTGCAGTAGAGAGGAACAAGGGATGGTACTCCCTGTATTTTTTTTTATCCCCAAAAAGGACGGAGGACTGAGACCCATCTTGGACTTAAGAAACTTGAACAAGTTCCTCAGGAAAGACAAATTCAAGATGGTTACCCTTTCTCAGATCCTTCAGGCCCTTCAACTCCAGGACTGGTTGGTGTCATTGGACCTCCAGGATGCTTATTTTCATGTGCCGATTCATCTCAAACACAGAAAATACCTGAGGTTCGTAGTTGGCGACTCACACTATCAGTTTCGAGTCCTGCCATTCGGGTTGACCTCCGCCCCGAGGGTCTTCACCAAGTTAATGGTAGTGGTAGCGCACCTCAGGAGAGGGGGGATTCATGTCTACCCCTACATGGACGATTGGTTGATCAGAGCGCACTCTGCTGAGCAAGCACTGGATCATCTGAAAGTCACCTGCCACTTCCTCCACAAACTGGGCTTCTCCCTCAATTTCAAAAAGTCTCAAATGACACCTTCCCAACAGCTTCAGTACATAGGAGCTGTACTAGACACATCCTTGGGAAAGAGCTCGCCTCCCAAGACGAGGGCTCAAGACATTCTTCAGATGGTTTCCAAATTCCAAAATGCCCAAAATCTCCAGGTTTACGACTTCTTAAGGTTGCTCGGCCTCATGGCATCCTGCATCTTTCTGGTGCCAGAGGCATGCTTGAGGATGAGATCCCTTCAATGGGCCCTAAAGTCTCAGTGGTCCCAGTTCTCGGTCAAATGACGGATCTTCTTCAGATTTCGAACAAGGTCAGACAAGACCTTCTATGGTGGACCTGCACAGAGAACATCCTAAAAGGAGAACCTTTTTGGCAACCATGGCCGGAGATCACAGTAGTGACGGATGCCTCACTCCTAGGGTGGGGAGCTCATGCCAATGATTTGACAATCAATGGTTGTTCGTCTCCATCGGAGTCCAAACTACATATCAACCTTTTAGAGTTGAGGGCAATCGGACTAGCGCTGAAGGCCTCCCTGCCATCTGTCAGAGGAGAGAATGTCCTGATAATGACGGACAACACAGTGGCCATGCACTACCTAAACAAAAGAGGTGGTGTGGGGTCACTACCCCTGTGCAGAGAGGCAATGCAGCTCTGGTATTGGGTGATTCAGGAGGGAATCTCTTTAACGGCAATTCATCTAGCCGGGGAAGAGAATATGACGGCAGATGCTCTTAGCAGGCAGAGCACGGTGTCCCACGAATGGGAACTGGCTCAGGAAGTCATTCAAGAGATCTTCGCCCTTTGGGGAACCCCTCAGGTAGACCTATTCGCAACCAGTACCAACCAAAAATACGAAAGGTATTGCTCAAGGGAATTTCCCCTGAGAGGAGCCCTGGGGGACGCGTTCGTGGTGGATTGGAATTTCCCACTATTGTACGTGTTCCCTCCGATTCCTGTCATTCCTCAGGTCATCAGGAGGCTGAGACGCTTCGGGAACCGCATGATCCTAATTGTCCCGGATTGGGCCAGGAGAACGTGGTATCCGGACCTTCTAGATATGTCCATCTGTCCTCCAGTACGTCTTCCTCAGAGAGAGAACCTTCTCTCTCAAATGGAAGGTCAGTTTCTCCACCCAGAGGTCAGAACACTCAACCTTCATGCTTGGTATCTGAAAGGCTGAGATACAGGGATTGGAACCATCCAGATGATGTTATGGAGGTGTTGCTTTCGGCAAGAAGGCCAGCAACAAAGTCTCTATACTGTTGCCGTTGGAAAAAGTTTTGCAACTGGTGCAGGGAAAAGAATCTTGATCCTTTTCTATGTTCTATTCCGGAAGTACTATCTTTCCTTCTGACCCTAGCACATAGGTCTGAATAGCGGAACAATAAAAGGTTACCTTGCAGCGCTTTCCATTTTCAAGCGCTCATCGGAAGAATGCTCCTACTTCAAAATTCCTTTGATAACACAATTGTTAAAAGGTCTCACTAATGTGTTTCCTCCTCACCCATTTCAAGTACCGATTTGGGATCTAAATTTAGTCCTAAAATTCTTAATGTGTGCCCCTTTTGAGCCTTTGCACACGTGTCCATTAAGATTACTAACCGGGAAAATGGCCTTTTTAGTTGCTCTAACATCGGCAAGAAGAGTGAGCGAATTGTAGGCACTGTCTACTGGGCTACCCTATACTGTGTTCCATAAGGACAGGGTTGTATTGAGGGTGAAACCATCATTTTTACCAAAAGTAATATCTGATCTTCATTTAAGTCAGAAAATAGTTTTACCCTCATTCTGTCCTCCACCTCATCCTTCTAAGGAGGAAGAAAGATTACACCGACTGGATCCAAAAAAAGCTTTACATCTCTAGAATTTCTATGCTTAGAGTGGACAACCAGTTGTTTATAGGCTACACAGGAAGGAAACTGGGTCAATCTGTAACAAAACAGACAATTTCACGCTGGATTGTACTTTGCATTTCAGAATGCTAGACTATCACAAAAAGACCCACCAGAAGGGTTGAGGGCTCATTCCACCAGAGGCATCGCCTCTTCCATGGCCCTTCAAAGAGGTGTCCCAATAAGGTCCATTTGCGAAGCAGCAACTTGGTCTTCACTTCACACCTTCTCAAAATTCTATAGCCTGGATGCTGCCCAGTCTAGGGAGCTGATTTTTAGAAAAGCAATGCTTTATTCCGCCATCTGAAGGCATTGATAAAAAAAAGAAAAAAAAATTATCTGACCCCCTCCTCCAGAGAAAGTAACAAAATACTGCTTTGGGAGTCTATCTAAGATGGGGAATACATTGGAGGACACAATCCACTCGAAGAACAAGTTACTTACCAACTGGTAACGTTCTTTCGATTGGATGTTCCTCCAACGTATTCCTCATCGCCCTCCCAACCTACCCCTCTGTAGATTTTTCTGGGTTATTGCCATCTCAAATATCGCAAGGCTGATACCTGTCTGCCGGCACAATATACACAGTACAAGATCACAGGCAAAAAAAGGGGGGAAAAACAGAACTGAGGCCAACGGGCGCTGCGCGTGCTACTTATACACCCGATGACGTCACCCACGACGGAGGCCTTCGAGGGACCATCGACTCAACGACATTGACGCACGGCGCCCACTGCCGAAAAAATTTCCAAAGAGCAGCAAAGCTGGATTGAATACATCTAAGATGAGGAATACGTTGGAGGAACATTCAATCGAAAGAACGTTACCAGTTGGTAAGTAACTTGTTCTTCTGTTGAGTGCATGTTGAAACCCGGGGCTAAGCAGGCAAAGATGCCTTCCAAACATGGCACCCAGTAGGGACATCATTTGTTGGCAGCCAGAGATGGTACCTGCTATCCCTACCTCCTTTCTGCTACCCTTGGGACTGCTGTTGGGTCAACTGGTTCAAAATTGGCAGGGGCAGCTCCAAAAATAGAAAGAAAACACACTTTCAAAGTGGTGCGTGCTGAAATGAACCGCTTGATCCTTGGGTCCAATGAGGAAATCATTCACATTGAAAAATAAAATGGCATTACTGCTGAAAGAAAAAACTATATATAATAACACATATTCAAATGTTTGATCCAGGTGATCTATCTTTCTGAATCTGATTTTTTTCGCTGTGCATGCGTTTACTTTAAATATGTTCACATTTTTTAAGCAGTTTGTTCACATCTCAGGCGTATATTTGCATGCAAACTACTTTACATTAGTAAATTGACATATCACACACACCATTGTGTAGTTGCATTGTGAGCATGATTGCAAGGAGCAACTGCATGGATGTGGCTGGTAGTAGTAATATGCACCAGTCACATCAGTGGCGAGTTGGAGAGATGTTCTATAGTTGCAGCACAAACCTGCTGGAATTCTGCACACCAGTACAAAGCATCAAACCACCTCCTTAACTCATTTATTGAATGCAAAAATATGAAAATTCAAACACTAAGATCATTTCAAATACCCTACAATTTCGAAAAATGGGTAATCTTAAGAATCCACCTGTAAACATTGCAAATATCCTCATACAGCAATTCTAACAGATGTTGAATTCACCCCAAACAACTTTTCCATAGTAAATCACCATAGACACAATTTAAATCGGCGAGTAATTTTTGTCATTTTCATGGGTAAAAGTGCAATACAATAGGTCAATAAATGTTAAAGGGTTTCAGTAGTATTTACGTCTCTATAAAAGACACAAGGCCTCCTCTCTACTTATCATTTTGCGTCTCAGAAGGACCTCTTTAGTATAAAGCACAGAATGACCTCTCTAAAATGATGATTTGGGAATATGTTTAAATAAGGTGCAACTGTTCCTCTTGTTTATGCTCCAGGGATGAGTGAGGCAAAGAGGGGATATTTATGAAACATGTCCGCTGTGTTACAAAACACGTTTAACTTCCTTTGGATTATTCTCCAAACTTTAAGGTTGCATCCAATTCCATTTAATATTGTTTCACAGTGCTCACAACGTTTGGACAAGAAATTATCCTGGCCACCTTTCGTTGTCAGACAGGTGTGCATCTCATGATATAATTAGGAACGTTTACTTTCAGTTAAAAACAAAGGAGTCTACATCTCACTTGTAATGAAGAGATGCCCAATTCAAAACAAATAGCGGCTAATGGAATAGAGTCGGGCACTCTCTGTACCCTTCTCCATATAGCTGCCTCGATTTTTATACAACTTTTCATATGCCCATATTCCCCACTATTCCACACCTTTAATCCATTTTGGGATCGCTTTACCTTCGTAAAATGTTAACATTAGCTTGATCGAAAAGACCACATTTTCTATTTTCACCATTTGATTGGTTATACACATTTTGCTTAAGCACATTAGAAATCGTTCTCTACTGCGGTTGACCTGTAATGGGAAAACCTAAATAAATCTTGCTGCACTGGTCAAAAGGTTTGTCCTAAATACCACTTGTGCACAACATGCTTTTTCCCCCTAGAGAATTCAAAAATGTTCGTTTTGGCAGGACCATTTTCCTTGGCAAAAGTGGCAAATGCAGTGAAGACCATGTAACCCAATATACATTTTATCAAAAATCAGGAAATCGTCTGCGATCCATACTATCTTAAAAAGGCCCAATTTAGGAGAGATGCATGCAGCTGTACTGAAATCTCCAATGTTTGACACGTATAATTTAGAGGCAGGGAGCCTAAACTCATCCCTTCCTCAAACCAATTCTGGTCTCCATACTGCGGCTTAGATGCCCCTCACTATTCAATCTTATCTGAATCCTTGAGGCTTCATGTAGACCTATAATCAATTTTAGAAGACCCTCTGGAATCCCCCAGTTGGCCAACTTCACCCGTAGCCGATTACTGTCCACTTTATTGAATGCCATTGATGGATTAATGCTGCATATATCGAGATGTTTATCTGGCCAGGCCTGCTCCTGTATGCATCACACCTTAAAGCCATTTAGATTTGTACTATGGCCTTTTCGAAAACCGGTGTGCAATTTAACTGTCCCGTAGTATTAACCCTGTTCTCCAAATTAAATAATAAAAGGGACGCAAAGACTTTACTGTCTGTGTCCAGGAGTGTAATTGGCCGATAATTCTTTGGGTCCTTCTTCGTGCCCCAGGAATCTGGAAAAAGCTCTGTGAAAACAATACTATTAATTTAGTTAATACGCAAGCCCAGGTTGATGGGTTGTCTTTGAACATTTTATTTATTTACCTGTTAGGCCTGTGTGCTCAGGAGTCACTGCAGTTTTTAATTGGACACATGACGATCTCCTGATCAATAATGAGATCCCATTTCCCCTCAATACCCATGGTTCAGCTCAATTAGTTTGGGCTATTTTCACCTTTCGACGAGTACATATTTTCAAAATGAGGCACCAGTCATCCTCTGGTTCAGCGTTGGTTTCCTTGACTGACTGCTTGTCACGGCTCGCTCCCGTTCCCGTCACTTGGGGGCATGTTTTGGGGTTTATTCCCTACTGGACATTTCCTCCAAACCTTATTCTACAGTGCTGTGATGAATTGGGAGCGCTAAAACCTTATTTTCCAAGTTACTTCCCTTCCGGATCCAGTCCAGGTTTTTGGCAGCCAGCATGCTACTTTAATGACTATGCTTCCCAGAATGCCTGGCTCACTGCTTCACCTCCTCCCTTGCAGGACAAGGTTGGGTGGAGGATAGGCAACACCTGTGGCTGCAGGTGCAGCAGGCGGCACACCTGAGGGGTGTGCTTGTTAAGCAGCTTTAAAAGCCTCAGTTTGCTTCAGTCCAGCGCTGGTCATTGTTGCAGTGTTCCTGTTGTGACTGGTCCCTTGTTCCTAGCTTTTGTGCCTAGTTCCTGTTTCTTGTTCCTCTGCCCTGGATTTCGGATTTATGTGCTTAATTGATTTCTGCTTTCTGGATTTCCCTTTCTGTCTTCCTCTGTCTGCAGGCAGCCTTTCTCTGTGCTTTACCCTTTGATGCTGCCCAATTTGCATGTGTTCTCTGTTTCTTTGATGCTGTCCTTTGCTACTGAAAAACCTGATGCATTAGTCTTTCCCTTTATAAATTTAGCTTCCTGCCTTTTCTCCTTAGATGGGTGGGAAAGGTTTCCTTTTGTGATATCATTTTCCCTGCTCCTGATCCTTACTTTCTATTGGGATCCATTCCATGTTTTCCATTGCACTTCTGCATTTATTTCCCATTGATTATTAGGTGTGGGGTGCTGTTGTAACTAGTCCCTGTGTGAATGCCTTTTGTTTTCCTCACTATTCTATAATCGCAGTTCCTACTTGCCCCTTGACTTGGGTCTATGTATTTAGTTATCCTCCACCCATTGCTGTTATAGCCTTCTGGGTCCCTGTTTGATCAACTGGGTTCGTGGGTTTACTGACATTCAAGTGGTCTTTCCGGTCCTCGTGAGTACTGTTTCTAAGTTCCTTATTCAGTATCATCCAGAGTGTCAGCTCACAGATCCTGTCCTTGCTTGCCCTCTACGTGGGCTTAGCGCTGTCAGTATCTGCAATAGCATAGTGGGTAAGGAGTTTGCCGACTTTCCTTTCAGTCATAAGGAGGTTCTAAGTGCTTACCCCAACCCCCTTTTCATATATTGGTATTATTGTTTCACTCTATTTGCACTCCTGGGTTTTAGTATACACGAGTCTTTGGTATTGTATGCACGTTGTTAGATTCAAAGTTGTTCACTGTGCGATTCCGTGCACATTTCCCTTGCCATATTCATTGCCTTCTTCCTTTCTTAGCACTGCTTTCCTGAGCATTGATACCATCCCAAAAAGAGACAACATACCTTGCTTAAGTCAGTCACCCTCCAAGGCTCCCTGTTTTTCCCAGGACTAACCATTATATTCTTAACACCCTCCTGCTCTACCTTTCCAAAATCAACAACTAAGATACAGTGATCACCCCACTCTTTCCTAGTGATCCTTAGTGCTTAGCACTGTTGAAATATGAAGTCAGTAAAGCAGTAATTGAGCGTAGATTCATTTACGCCCCGATGCCACATAGGATGTCCAGGGCAGTCCCCCTGCACTTTCCCATTAAGCATATGTAGACTTACAGATGAAAACCCGACCATCCATTTCTTGCACAACTTCTTCTTCTTTTAACAACAGTTGTCCGATGTCTCATTCCAGTCCTCCACTTCCATTTCCAATTCAACAGATGTGGAATTAAGGTTGCCCACACTACCATTATCCTTCTCACACTTCCAATCTATCACTAACTCTGGCAGTTCTCAAAAATGTATCCAAATCACTCGCACCTCTATGCCAATGGCCAATGCACATTTAATAGTGAAAGTGGCTTAAATTCACATGGTTTCCCTGGTAATAATTCCACAGCTCAAATGCCATATGGGAGGTTGAGGAGTTTAATGGCGGTTACATCCAGACGTGATCTTATTGCAGTTAATAATCCCCCGGTGGGACTCCCAACCCCCCCCCCCCCCCCCCCCTGTGCTTGGTCTCACTTCTGTATAAAAACCTGGTAACCATCAAGCGCAGGGTATTTAGTCAGCCATGTCTTCTGTAAGAGAACACATCTAAAGTGTTTCAATAAGCTCATCACATCTACATTTGTGAATAGATTGGCATTCCCAGAGAATTACAGGAAGCTATTTTTAACTGTTCCTCGGTGCTAAAGAGAGGTTTTAGACTTTCGTATTTATCCCCCGTTCTCATAATTGCCACTGCCATCTAAGACCAATCTACTTTCTGTTCTACTTGTACTCCTGTTTGTAAATGCTACTTCTCGATCGCACCAGTCCGCTGAGCATAAAGATGCAGCTAAATTATGGCCTTCATTTATATGACCACTATCAATCCACCGAGCTGAATTTTCCTCTTCGATGCCTATTTCAAAACCTAATTGGTGAAAAGTGGATTTTTCTTTCAGAACCAAATCCCTGAACAGTCTTGAGCCGAAATGAAGGATGCACCCATCTGTTTTCACTTGATCGACAAACTCCACAAGATCTATATCGTGCGTAGACCAAGCCCAAAGGCTGGGCATTTCGTAAACGATTGTCATCATACAAGCCCTAATTAAGCATAATGGAACTTCTTCCCCAATACGTGCTCGATACCCATACTTTATTTGTAGAGTTGGGATGCGCTTATACCTTTTGAAGATGTTACGCACGACCTAGAACAATCTATTTTCATGTTTCTCTTCCACCTGCAAAATGTTATCCGTACTTTATGCACGCTTAAGGACACTAAAGGGGGCCCTCTATACTCCACCATCATTAATTCTCTCTTTAAACCACTCGGTCTCTTTTTCTGTAACACTGTCTAGAATTGAAGGAAACGTCAGCCTCCCTACCCCTTGTTAGGCAAAGTTTTAATGCAGTACGCTCTGGGAACACTACAAACAACTGACTTCAGGTATAGACAACCCATCCTTTTGGTGTAAGCTTGTACTACAATTTTGGTAGTGTGTTGAGCAGCCAGGCCTATCTCAAGAGGGGAAATGTGAGCTGTAGAGGAGTTGCACAAAGATTCACAGTTACAGGTATTCAAATAAACTCTTACACTCAAGGTTTCTTGCATAAACAATTAATAATTTATCAGTCCGTTATAAAGCCTTCTTCAGAATGGAGCAATAGAATAGTAACACAAATATCCTTCAATACTGTACACATTGAGTTTCTGAATCAGACACAGCCCTTTTTGGATGGCCCACAGACACTACCTACACCCACAGGTGACTTCAGTAACAAGGTTGCTAGGGACATTAATACCTTACTGTTGGCATTCAGAATACACTTTAACTAGTAAGTAAAAGGCAAAGGTTATTGGAAAACAAGAATTAAAAACAAATTCATAAGCAGGGCCAATACTTTCAGATAGCACTTAGAAGAGTCATTCAATTCAATAGGCTAACCCAAAGGCAATAGGCCAAAGTCTTTGTATAGGATGCAGCACCTCAGGAAAGAAGTCTTTGCACAAGTTCTTAGGAGTCTTTAATAACAAGAAGAACCAAATGTAGGGCCACAAGCTTTTTAGACTTGTGAGTTGCAGAAGTTACAAGCACTTCCGCAGTAAGAGGTACGTTCTCTTGGGCTAGTTTTACAGTACCTTGGTAAAGAAGAAAAAGATGCAGCTGAAGACTTCTGGTCCTGTGCAGCTCTGCAGATCTCACTATTCCTGGGCCTCAGTCGTGGGGACAAGAGGGAGGATGTCAGGGGGCGTGGGGGGAGGGGACTCGTGAACTGTACTGGCACCGTCAAAGCTGGCAACCGGCAAACTTTACTTTCAGCAACTGTTTCACGTTTCAGCTCCTTGCGGTACAGCAAATAGTAATAAGCGCGGTTCCTGGCTCTCAAGGCAGACTTTCTTCACGTCGGAGGTCCCACACTTGACTGAGGGGGTCAGGCTTGGTCAGTCCTGCTTCGTGGGAGTCCAGAGGATCTTCCAAAAGCCTTTAGGACAGCTTACAAGCAATGCACACAATCTGGTGTCCCTCTCCCTGGCTCTACAGTTTCCTGCAGGACTCTGAGGAAATTCAACCAGCTTCGAGATGGGTGTCCAGGTGGCTTACTTGGGAGGTGATTGGTCCCACCAACTCGGAGGGAGAAGTCGTCCTTGCAGGGCTTCTCTGTCGATGCGAACTTGGCGATTTGGACCTGCAGCAGGGCTTCACAATGCAAAACAATCCAGGGGTTTCAGCAGCCGCCCTCTTCAAGCTCTTCTTCGGTTCCTTCGTCCAGTGGTCGACTCTGCCTTCCAAGCCAAGAGAATTGCCTTTTATTCAGTTCCCTCCCATTCATTCCAGCCTAGCTGCCACTCGCCCAGCAGGGTGGCTGTCCTTGCCGGACAGTCAGGCAGCCAATCACCAAAGAATGCATTTTGGGTCTCCTAGGAGACTAAGCACACATAGTTCCAGGCACCTCCCTCACTTCCTGCCTACCCCAGACACTCTGGAGCCAGAGGCGCGTTTCACTCCTGTAGCCCGCCAAAGGCGAATGAACAAAGAGACAAAACCTGGTTTGGCACGCAGAGAAAAACTCTACAAGGACCTTTCCAAAAAGACCTGGTAAAAAAAGACCGGGCACTATTTTAAAAAGGATGGCTGGATGCCATTTTGAAAAAGACGTCTCCTGCGGACGGTCGTGGTAAATGCAAACCTTAACCACTGCCACCAGCCAGTCAATTGAGGAAAGGGTAACCTAAAAATGTTTACATGAGCATTTAGACACAGGGGATACTAATTAACCCCTCCAGCTCTCTATTATAAGGGTGTGCTGGGTCTAGCAAGTATAATGCTAAGTAGAGTCAATTTCACTCTACTGCTCTGGGAAACAGTAGTTTATCCCAGAAAAGGTATTTAAACCTTGGGAAATCTAAGACTTCCCGGTGTCACTGCACTGTAGGTGCTGCGACACAATTGTAAAAGATGATACCTATGGAGTTTGTTAAACTCTATAAGCAAAAAGAAACAGAGGTAAAATTCACACACAAGTACATGAGTGGGAAAAAGGGTCACTCTTTCCAGGTTAAAAAAAATCAAGTCCTCAAAATCCAGCAATGTGGCTGGGAGTCTCTAAGGTGGAGGGAATTGGCACTTTTTTGAGAACTCTCCATAACACCCCTGTACGGATATTTCAAGAAATTAGCCCTGCTTACACGATTCTGTTTTTTTCTCAATATCAGGCCAATAACTTTCCCCGACAGGCTAATGTTCAATTTTAAATAATCCTTCTGGGTAGAATTAGCCACCGTTGCCCCCTACTTTCTCGGGATTGAGAAGCACACTGACTTCTCCTGTCTTCAGACTTTCTCCGTCTCTTTGTGGGTTGAAGACGGTACCAACTCATTGGAGGGAGGGTATTCGAATGTGTGAAGTTCCTTAATTTCCTAACCCCAACTCTAGTGCAGGTACTGCCTCAGTCTATACAACTGCATTTACACTTGTATTCAACTACACCAATTTGAGCCTCGTCGTCTGACGAGATGGAAACATTCGCCACCACAAAATCGCTTTAATCCATAATCCCCTCACTGAATTAAAGTTATGCTGTGATGGCAGTCACTTTTTTTTTTGGACACCACTGAAGACATTTGATTAAGTGTTGCACCAATCGTCAGATTCCACAAACATGTACCCTACCCTCTGCTCTTCTGTGCAATGTATCTACTTTATCTTGCCCGCCCGCTCCCTGTCCCCTGACGATCTTCCGTAATTCCACTTTGGTCTTTAAAATGCTTGCTCTATTTTGTAATAAATCACATTGCAATAGGACGAGACCTAAAGGCAGAAAGAAAGAAGGAAGGAAAAAAGGAAGGAAAGAGGAAAAATAGTTGGTGCATGATCTGCCACAAACAGAAATAATGAAGATCAAGCCTTTCCAAAATGGTCGCCCATAAAATAGAGTGCCCCAGGGTACAAATGTCCAAGGCGGCTGCTTAAAATAGCAGTCACAAGGAGGCACGTGACTGTGCCAGTCACCAAACACAGGCGGCGCGGGGTAAGATGTAAGACCTGCTGCAATGGTGATCAAATGGTGATGGAATGGCCACAAAGTCCAATTGCACAAAGTTGGAAAGTCTTACCCTGCCTCCTGTGTTTGGTGACAGGCGCAGTCACGTGGCTCCTGGTGACCCTCCTCCCCAGAAAGGTCTCCACCAACACCCAAGCTAGCAAATGCTTAAAGGGGGGGAGAGAAAAGGGTGAGGGGGGTAGGGGGAGGGGTGTGCACAGATGTAAAAATGAAAGTAAAGACATGGAAGGCAATAAAGCCCCAGAAAAGCTTGAGCGTGGGATAGACTGGTGACCTATTACAGGGCCTCTAACAAGCCTACCAGCCCAGCGTTAGCGGGGCACAAGGAGACTGTCCAAGGAAGGAGGATGCTACGATGGAAGAAACCCGGAACACTCAATCTGATAATCCCTGAATCATAGATGCAACAGCAGATGGGAGAACCCTAAACACAAAGAGCTCCAAACACAGCAGTTCCGTAGTATCCATAAGCATATATGGTGTCCAGCAGCACATGGATTGGTGGCTCCGATCATTGGGGCAGCACAGAAGGCAAATGCAGCATTCACAGCTCGCTGAACAATGATGGATGGCCGTGCCTCTATCACTGATGGCGACACTGCTCGGAAGGGCACCAAATGGGTGCAGAAAGCGTGCTGACACTGCAGATGTACACTGTATTGGAGATGGAAGGAGTCAACAGAATTAGAGCAGTGGATCCATCAGCGGATGGTGAGCGTTTAGCCGCACTGTGTAAACAGCTAATTCTGACCTCTCGCGTCTGCTGCGCTTCTTTGCACTAATGTCTTAGATCTTTGTTTTCCCCATATTCGTCCACTATAGGATTTTCCTCCTTAGCCCTCACACTTAAGTGGTTTAATAACACGATAGATGGTTTAATTGTTGTCTGGGGGTTAGACGGACAGAAACCTTCACCCTAAAACTTCAATTCCAAATGAATTTCACTCAAGTATTGTGTGAGCTTGCGCTTCATCTTGAATAAGGTTGTACACGTCGACGAAGGAGCTCAAAATCATATTTAAGGCAGTGATGATGGGTGAAATAAGCAGAATCGATCATCGGCCTCACTCGGGGTATGATGCAAAGAATCCACCTCTTGCATTTCACCCTCCCCCCATGTACCCCATCATATTGTTTCTGATTAAATCTGTTCACTCCGTAGGTGTACCCGCACAAGAGACTTCATTTGTTTGAGGGACCAGGTCACCGATGGAGTCCCCCATGCCTTCCATAGCATCGTCTTTAGCTGGGTCATGGTCCACAGTCTCAGCAAACTCTATCATGCTAAGGTCATTCACTTAGGAGTGCTCTGTACGGTCAATTACACGAATGGAATTAATAGGTCCGATTTTGGTACTTTTCTGGATCTCGGGGAGGGGTTTAGGGGGGTGGGAATTGATTGGAGTTGCTAAATTAGCGGCAGGAATGGCTACTTTCTTAAAGGTTGCGGAATAGGGACTTATGTGACTGCATCTCGGAGACGAAAGATCACGTGAAAGTTCAGTACAGCCTTATGGAGTTTTCGGGTCCCCAAAGTTCTGTAATAATTCGAAGACCAAGGCTGCTTCAGAAATATCTCAATTGACTCTCGTCTTCCCATCCTCACGCCCCATTGCAGGGTCGCACTCCCTACCTCCATACTCCATACTCCATATTTAGTGATGAAATGGTTTGGCTGCAGAGAGCGTAAGTTGGAAGTCCAGCCATGAGTTATTCATTAAGGGACAAAACCACAACAGTTCACTGCCTCTTATAAAAGCTTGTAACTGCTCATGCCGAAGTCAGCCACAAAGTCATACCAAGTAAAACTTCTGCAGCCACACCGACCACTCTGCCAAACTGCTTAACTACACACTAGTAGCGTGCACTTCACACACCAGGCAGTTCTTAAGCAAAAGCTAGAAACTGTCACCTTAGGCTGCGCCGAAGCTCCCATGCAAGACCAGCTAATTGTAGGGGCTTCCAGGCTTTGTAATCACTTCAGGATACGCTGATATCAAGTAAATTGCTCTGAGCACAATCTCCAACTAACGCAGTTTACTACTTAACTACTGTACACTTATAGCGCACTTGCTTTCTTGTGCACCATTTTCCTTTTACTTGGTATACCATATAGAGACCATACAGGCTTATGCCTACTAACCATTCACAGCCCCTCCGAAATGCCGCAGAAAGTACACTTTACAGCCGTCAAGCCGCACCAGTACAAGGCAGGACAAAACTATTGGCCACTTCTGACAAACTCTTCAACCTAACTTCGAACGCTTTTGCTACGGAAGCACTATTCCCGCTTACACAAGCACTATCCCTCAAACTGCTAGAAGTAGAAAAATTAGTGAGCAGAACTGCAAAGCGGCAAAAACGCCTGGGCCACTCGCTTGGCCCATCTCACGGGGCAACCGCCTTGGTAGATTACAACACCCTTGATTTACCAATAGGTGCAGCTGCTTCCTGCAATCTACTTTACATGGGCCCCCCAGAGGTGGAAGTTTAAGAGGGATAAGGTGGGAGGTGAGCTTGAGGGTGGAAGTGCCCCACCCCAGGGAAATGGGCACCACCTAACTGGTGCATTTCCTGTGGGACACAGGTGTGCAGGGAAGGCTCCAAGACTAGCATGACTAAAGGGACCCAGACTACTGGGTGCCCGGGCATGCTGAAAAGTGGCAGGGACAAGTAACGGGCACCTGCCAAACAGTTGGTCCCTGTCCCTGACAGCTAGATCAAAGGCCCCCCTCCGATCCGGACGGGAGGGAGGACACAGGGCATTTGATATGACAAAAGGGGCCCCCTGCTCTCAGGCCTTTTTTAGCCTATATCTTTGGAGGGCATGGTAGCCCCTCCAGTACTCCAGTCTCCCTGGCAATGCCAGACCCTCACTACGAAGTGTGGCTGACAAAAATGCAATTAGCCTGTAGTGGGTAGATATGCGTAGTCATCGTAAGCGGTGTAACCCAAGAGGTTGGTGGCTGATTTCCCCCCCCCCCCATTAACCCACCCCAATGCATCGCACAAAACATTGGTTGAGTGTTGGCAATAAAGGCTGTGCGATTTTATTGCACATCATTATGTAATATTACACCAAAATAATCATAGTAACAATACATAATGTGTACTTTTGGGCACAAAATCCAGAGGTTACCCCTCAGGCCCATGCCGCCACACCTGGATGTGTTGACCGGCTATCCGGGTTCCCCTAAAAGTTGCTACTGACATTGTCCATTATTTCCCTGTCAAATTGTTCCATCACTTTCTCTGACGGATGCATCCCATCTTTGTGAAAAAGCTAGGGATATTGCGCCGTGCTTGATGTAGAAAAACCCCCTGGTTGCGCAAAATTTTTCTATCCCTCTGTTCAGTTTCTTCCTGGCATTATCTATGGCTTTTAACAAATTCGCCCCACCCATGTTTTCCTGAAGAGGATGGCTGAATAACAAATGTCTGTGTCTTTCCAGTTATGAGCTACGCCCGCTAGCAAAGAGCATAGGTCTTCCAATAAATTCCATCTCCCCTTATGACTAGGTCATTACCTCCTAGGTGCATGATCAACAATTTGGGGGGGGTCGGTCCCTGTAAACTACCAGATCTGCCAATTTGTCATGCATGTCTGGCCATTGTAGCCCCATCATGAAGCGATAGTGTTTTTGAACGTTGTTCCCTCCTTTGACTCCTCTGCCCATCTCCCTGTTGTGAACACCAAGGAGTGTCCTACCGAGGCTGATTTTAGGGGGGCGTCGCAATCTGTCAGTGAGAATTTTATTTTGATTAGTTCTGGTCTTATGTACCATTTCAAACATTCAGATTTCCATCCCCCTATTGTTTTTAACTTGTTGGGCCCCCAAACCTCCTTGCCATGCAGTTGACGTTGCGCCTATTCTAAAGGAATGGGTCCCAAAATCTTTAAGGTCCCACACAGCTTTTTCTAGGGTTTTCATCAGTACTCAATGGCGTAGGGCGGATGCGTCCCTATGGATCAAGAACCGGCCTCCTACCAGGGGTTGCTGTACTTTGTACTCGTTAGTGGTACATACTGGGCAGTTGTTGGTATCATCAATACAATATATATTTATTTCCCTCTTGGAGCCGGTCTTGGATTTCTGAACGTCAGTGGTGATGTCTGGTCTTACCCTTACGTCCATCATCCCCAACCTATTGCTGGCTTTGGTGCTTGATGCTATGAGCTTGCTCACCCTGAACGCCCCAAAATAGGCTAAGGAAAAAGATGTTTTAAATAGCAGTGCTTGAAAAGGATGAGAGCATATCTGTTCCAGTAGGCCTGTCACCCACCCTGATTAGCTTCTGAAAATCTGGCAGGCGTCGCTTATCTTTCTGAGGCCCTTTTACCTTACCCCAGCCTTTGAGGGCATATGAAATTAAAGAACTCAAGGTTGGGTCTGAGTCACCTTGTACCTTATAAAAATAAGCCACGGCAGTTAGATGCCTTTTTGCCCATTCCTTTATAAATTCCGGTCTATAGGCACAACCCAAAAATGCATTAATATCTTTTGTCGTTATTAACTCCACATGGGCAAGGCACGTAACATGCAGTACTGCAAGTGTTTTCGGACACTTACTATATTGTGCTGTGGTGTTGTCCGCCAGTGGCATCTTTGCCAGGTCTAAGAGTAACCCTGTGTGTCGGGGTCTATATTTTTTGTTGGCAGCATTTGCCTGCATTCACCCATGTTTGAGGTGCTTGGTGTTGGCTATGCATCTCGGCTCCTGCTGTTCGGCGTAGGTGTTGATGCCACTTTTATCAATTTTCCAGAATATCCCAGCAGTCCTCTGGGATATTTGTCATCTCTTTTTGCGCATTTGGGGCCAGTTGGTGAAATTTTGTCCACTGAAAACGAGATGATGCATCAGCAATCTACTCTTACGTCCTGCCCCCTTTCCTCCATACTGTACGGGTGTCTCTCGCGAGGGACGGGAGGTGGAACCTTTTTCACCAGAAAAATCTTCTTCCCCTTTAAATTTAGAGGTGCGCTGCCCTGGGACCATGCGCGCTCGCTTGGCTCCACCCACCGGTGCCACTCCCCAGTCGCCTTTTCCGCGTCGACGGTAACGGGCCGAATTCAACATCTCTCCTGGGGTTTGGCTTCAGCCGTGTAATACCACACGCTCTTCCCTGGATTTTCCTTCCATCTTTGTCTTTTTCTTTTCAATTAGGTACTTGGTCCTCCGATGCCCTGCTCCTCCCCGGTGCATGTTGACTTCAGCGAGCTTCAGCAGGTGTCCGCCTGCAAGGGGCTCTTCCCTAGGTCCGACCCCCCCTCCCCCCACCCCCAGGCCCTTTCCCCTCCTCTGCCTTGGCCCTGACCACGGCTGGGAAGGTTGGTCCGCGTGTGATGCACTGACCCTACATGCAGTGAAGAAGAGGCTAGCTAGGTGGAGGGAGCTCTTCCAGATGTCACCTTGAGAGGACCCAAAAGACTTAGTCAAACATCGCTTGAGGCCGAAAGCAAGGCCTCTATTTACCATCGCACCCCATAAAGGCAACTCCTTCCCAAAGAAGCGCACTACCATGAGGAACCTTTTGGGTTCTAGCACCAGCACACATACCGAGGCTAGTCCAGCTATCGACCTCACGGCCAAGGGGTCTCTGGATCCTTCCGGTGGCAGGGCTGAGGAACAGCAAGGTTATTTTACCGGGGCTACTTCCGAGGGGGTCACGTCCTAGTACCGGCATCATGTCAGAGGGGTGCCTTCACGCACCACTACCGGCAACTCTGCCGAGGGCAATATGCCTCCCAGGTCCCAGCCTGAGGTGCGGTATAGGCCTCATGTTCCAACACCAAACGTCTTGGACGAGGCTGGGTCCAGTGAGCCAGGCACCACGTCTTCGGCACGTGGCACACAGCTCGACAAATTGCTGCCGCGCCAAATAAAATGGCTGCTCGTCTGATACCTCCCCTAGGAACAGAGCGGGTAGAGGAAGAGTTACAAGGTGTCACTGCTGTCATCCAGGTACGTGGCCTACAGCTTATCCATCAGCAGTGCAGGGCAGGTTTTCCCCTGCACCCCAGTGTGCCCTAGCCCCAGCAGCCTCCAGCCACTCCGTCAGTATCACCTGCCACCTCTGCAGCCTCCGAAGACCGGTTCTTCGAAAGGTTCCTAGCGCTGATGAGAACTCCCCAGATGGGGGCATACTTTGGGATACTATCAGGGACATGCTCCCTCCGGTCACTCCACTGGCACCCATAGTCATTACTCCTATGACTCCGGCACTACAGGCCCCAGTGTAGCTCCGGCTGCCACGCTTCAGCCCATGGCACCCAGTACACCACCTCCCACTCCGGACCCTCTGAGCGCCCTGACGGACACTGACTAGGAGGAGGACCCCAACACACCATCTTCAGCCATGGCCTTCCACGAACGCCTTGCAGGTTTGGCAAAATATTTGGGCCTTCCTCAGCCCGAGGTAGAGAAGCCTGAGGAGGGGTCTTGTCAGAGGTCCTCGCCCAAAGACCCCCTACCAAAACAGGGATCCCGATGCAGAAAGATGTCGTTGCCCTGGCCAAGAAGGGGTTGCTCAAGCCGCACTCAGCCATACCTGTCAATTGGTGCCTCAACACCAAATAGTATAAGCAGATGGAGGGGGATACTCTTGCTCTCGCTGCATCCTCAACCACATTCTTCCGTGATCGCTGCAGCTTCACTCTAATCTAAGCCTCAGTCGTCCTCAGCCACCTCATCCTTGGCGCTGCTAGGCAAGGAGGACAAGATCTTGGAGGCGTACAGTGAAAAAGCTGGACTTTGCACCTGCGTAAAGCCAATGCGGATGCCATGCTGGCAGCCATTAACCAAAAGGCTCTGGTGGGAAATTGCAGACTTGCTCCCGGAACTTCCGTTGCAGAGCCAAGCATGCTTCAAGGCCGGTCTAGGAGAAGCCAGGCTGGTAGCGCAGGACATCATGGAGTCCACCGTGGCCCACATCAATACCTCTGGCTGGACCATCTTCATCGCCATGGACATGAGAAGGACTGCCTGGCTCCGGGCTACTAAGTTTAACGCGACGTCCAGTAACGCATATTGGACCTTCCATTCGAGGATAGTAACCTCTTTCACTCCACCACGGATGAGGAATTAGATAAAAAGAACCGCTCACAAACTGCAAATTCTTTATTTTTATAAAGACTTCCAAGAACGGATTTCCAGGCAACCTGACTGTTCTCAGAGTCAGCACTGGAGGAAACAACAAAAGCCGGGGGCGGGGTTGCCAATCCCCTTCCTCTGCAACAGCCTTAGAGGGAAAGAAGGCATGACACGCCCCTTCGGGTCCACGTGTCTCCGGTGGGGGGCAGGCTTGCCTTTCACGTGCAGTTTTGGCACCAGAACTTTTCAGACCCCTGGATCCTATCCGTAGTCTCCACAGGGTACAGCCTACCGGTCCCTTCCTCTTCTCCCTGCTCCCCTCCTCTCCCACAGATTGGGACAGCAACTCTGTTGGCAGAGATCCGATCGCTCGTCGTGAGCCAGGCTGTGGAAGAAGTCCCAACCTCCCAGCGAAGATTGGGCTTTTGTTCCAGGATGTTTGCCATACAGAAGAACTACCAGGCTGGCCTAAGAGTTGTCTTGGACCTTTCCACCCTCAACCTCTCCCTCCCTCTGCAAAAATTGCCTCCCGGGACAACAGGAAATGGCAGCAGTTCGTCTCCTGGCAGGGGCAGGGCTCCGGCTCCCTGGGCGACGCATTCCAGATACGATGGAATGACATGACGGCATACACTTTCACCCCTGATCCACAGGGAAATCTGCAAGATAAAGGAATCTTGTCACCTCAGCATCATTTTGATAGCTCCATGGTGGCCAGCGAGACTGTTGTTCTCCGAGTTACTCAGCCCATCGGACAGGCCACCCATTCACCTACCGATGGGCCCAGCTCCTCTCCTGGCCCAGCAGGGGGGGCAGGCACCAGTGGGCGGAGACAGGAGAGCGCATGCTCCCAGGGCCATGCCCCTTCACGCCTCTAAACTTTAAAGGGGAAGAACATTTTTCGGGTGAAAAAGGTTCAGTCTCCCGTTCCTCGTGAGGAACACCCATACAGTATGGAGGAAAGGGGACTATGGACTAAGAGTACATTAGTCACTACGGTGTGTAACTATTAATTTATTATCCGCTCCTGCAATATGCTTCGCTCTTACCACAATGTTTTCAACCAGTGTGATCTTGGTTATATCTCTTAAAATTCTCAACGCTAGTTGGCACTTGAAGGTTTTTCTGTTAATAATTCCCACTACAACCATGTTATCTGACCAGGGGGGTTGGCTCTGTGTTTGCCAGGTGCCTGCCCCAGATCGGTAGTGCTAGCCATATTGGTATGATTTCTAGAAGTGTGATATTTCTGGTCCAGCCTGCTGCATGTTGTCTGGCCATTCTCCGGTGACCCATGTTGATCCCAGAATATCCCCAAAACCTTTTCTCCCCACTGCGTCGTTGAAGAGCACACTCTACTGCTTGTGTTTAATGGCGTGTGCCATATTGTTGTGCCATTTAAATTTTTGAGGATCTTCCCATATAAGTAAGTCTTTTTTTTTATTTCTTCTCCCAATCGAATGTGCAGATGTGGCTTTTGGCAGCCCTTTGTTTTTAGTTCCAACCTTCTGGCAAATGTTTTTTCCCTGTGGTATGACCCTGGCTGCAAAGCTTAGGCTTCCTGCAAAAGATTGCATCTCTTACTGTGTCTTTTCCCTTTTTCCCATCTTCCTTATTTTCTCTAGCAATGCTTTTGTTTTTGTGCCAGGTATCATACAGGTACCTGCTTTGGAGTCTATTTCTATACCTAAGAAAATTATGCTTGTTGCTGGCCTGGTTGTCTTTTCTTCTGGCATTGCTATGCCCCATTGCACAGCCATATCTATCATTGTGTTTAAAGCATTCTGACATTCTCCTGTCTCTGCTTGACCTATCAACATGAAATCGTTCAGGTAATCTATTACCTGTTCTTCTGGTAACTGTTTCAGAAACGCCCATTGAAAAAATGAACTGAATTGCTCAAACAGGGCGCAAGATATTGCGCACCCTATTGGTAAGCATCTGTCCACATAAAATGTTCCATCAAAAGTAAAACCTAACCATGGTTGTGATTTTGGGTGAACTGGCAACAGCCTAAAGGCTGACTCGATGTCCAGTTTTGCCATCGGCGCCCCTTTTCCAACTTTCCTGACTTCTGAGAGCATCTTGGAAATGGATGCAAGTTACTGTAGTTTCCGTTTCTGGGATTCCATCATTCACTGATCGCCCTTGTGGGTATGATAGATGATGTATCATTCTCATTTTCCCTGGTTCTTTTTTAGGAACTAGCCCTAGGGGAGAGCATATATATATTCTTCGAAAGGCATTTGTTCCCATGGCCCACCAACTCTAGTTCTTTTTGAAACATTTTCTCATTATTTCTGGGTTGTCTCTCGCTGACTTTACATTTTTGGGGATTTTTTGAGCCTGTGCCCCTACAAGGGATATGGAAACCTTCTTTGAAACCCCTCTCGATTATTTGGCTGATGGTTTTTGTCTGGGTATGCAGCTAGCGCTGCCTTAACCTTGATTGTTGACTTTCCCGCTTTAACTATACTTTTTCCTCCCGACCTATTGCTTTTTTTTTTTGGCACCTTTATTTGGCAGGCAAGTGCATCTGCTGCTGGGGTGTTCTCCCCACATTCTGTGCAGTTATGCTTGTATCTGCATTCTTTGCCCCAGGGTACAGTGCCTTTTTTCAAAATTCCTGCAAGTGGTATTAATCCTGCTGGTGTTGTGGGGTTTACTTTGGCTGCAGGTATTGGACCTAGCCCCCCATGGCTGCTGCTTCCGAAAGTGCTGCTGCTGCACCCCCTTTCTGTGTTTTTCTTTCTCCATTCCTGGATGGCTTCCCATTCATTAAGTAGAAATCATTTTGCACCTCATCCCATTCTATTTCTGGTCGTTCAGACATGGCCCTCCTGAATCTTTCATCATATGCGAGTCATGTGTCTCCGCCATATGGCTCTTTTACTTCTCTGATTTTGTCGATGTATGCCATTAATTTTCTCCCATCCGCTGGTGTTTTCTCTAAAATTATGGTTGCTAAAATGATAAGCCTTCAACCAGTTATCCCAGTTGTGTTCTACCTGTGCATTTCAGCTATTGTTTTTTCTTCAATATTTTTGGGATCTTTAAACGCATCTATTCCCTTTCGCTGTGCTTCTATTAGTGAAAACATTTCTAAATAACCTTTTTCCAGATGGACTCTTGATCATTTGGTCAATGTTCCATGCCAATGACCTCTTGTATCTGTTCAAAATCCCGCTTTCTAGCGTTTTCAGCCTTTCTATTAGCCTTGTATGTGTGACCATCATGTCCTCGTTTTGCGTTGTTGTTGCTGTAATATTAACATCCCTCTCGCCTGCTAATGTGGGCCCTCCTATTGCTGGGGGTGCTCTCATGGGGTGAGTAGTGCTGGCCCAGCTGTGTCTATCTGGCCCTGTGTGGGTTTTGCGCCCGTTTAGCGGCCCTTCCCCTCTGCCCACTTGTTCTATAACTAGTTCTGCATTTATGGGCTGTTGTTTCTCCCCATCTTCAGACATCATTTGCTCCATTTTATAAAACATTTGCATTTACTACAGTGTCTTGTTGAGTCAAATACTTGTTTGCAAAGCTATCTAGTATATCAGACATGAAAGCTTTCTTTTTACCTTTCTTGCCACCCTGTTTTTCTTGGGTTGGTGTGGTCTGCTTGCCTGTTCACTTTGGCTCTGGGTTTTCCTTGGCTTTCTTTGCTGGTGGTGCAGCCTCCCCCACCACGGTAATGTCTGCATCCTCCTCATCTGAGTCTTCGCTTAGGCGTTTTCCTAGCCATTGCCATCCGTGTATGCGCTCTACCTCCTCTTCCCAGAGCATGAGTTTTTTTTTTTTGGGTAACTGGATTCATGGCTGTTTGGTACTTTACCAGGATTTCACCTGCTCTGCATTGTTTTTAAATGAGGGAAAAACGTCTGCAGATAGGTGGCCTCATGCTTTTTTTCTCCCAACAAAAATTATTTTTCTGTACGTGTGCTAACTTCTTTTCGTGCCGGCTTTACGATTTGTGTCTTTGGTTGAAGCAGACTGAACTGCGCTTTTTACCTGCAGCCCCAGATTTGTATATTTGGCCGCTCGTATTCTAGGGCCCCTTTCTTTGCTCTGTGTGGTTTTGCTTCCAAGACCTGTGTGCCCACCTTGCTTTGGAGTCAAAAAATACTTTGCACCTTTCTTTATGCACTGCCGGTCAATTCCAGACCTTACTTTGCCTGGCAACCCTCTCGCCGGGTCTTGTTTCTTCCGCCTCCCCTTATCACAGCTGTTCTGCGCCTGCTTTCCGAACGTTCCAAACGCATTTGCTCTGAGTGAGCAGCTGTTCTGCGCTGAACTGTTCGCAGGAGTCCCTCAGCGCCTCATCTGCTCCTCAGGCTGGCAGCTGCCGCAACTCTCGGTTCCTCCGTCTGCTTCGCAGTCTTCCAACCTGTTATTTATTTTTTCATAGTTTCTTCTTGTTTCCAATTGACCTGCCTGTAACGGTGCGAGGAACCAAACTGCCGTGGAATTTTTCCAAAGAGCCCCACGAAAAGCTCCTTGTTGAATCACTCCAAGACCTTCGTAAAATAGTCAAATGGTTTTACAGACCCTTTCCTCTGCATGTACAGAAAACCGAGCAAGTCAAAGCTGGATTTAAGCCCACAGACCCCGGCACTGCAACTGTGTTTATTCTAGCGGCGCATGGCAAAGCTCACGCTTGAAAACACACAGCTGGAAGCAGGTCAGTGTTTCAAAAGAAAAAGTAAACTGCGTACGCAGCATACTTGTTTGGGGCTCCGATCAGAGACCCAAACTGATTGTCGTTTCCAGCGCTTGTTCTTCTTCTTGCTGATAGATTTTTATCCATCAGCTGTGATTTTTGGATACCGAGGCTTGAGCATCATTACTCCATCTTCTTGGGTTGAGTATGTAGTCGTGGGTTTGTATTCTTCTTGGTCTGTGTGGTATTGTCACAGTAGAGCTGGTTTCACAGGGCGGGTAGCGGTCGAAGGGGTTTGCATTGGTGGCAATGAGTCTTCTGCTCAGAGGGTTCGGGTTCTGATCCAGTCCTTGGCAGAAGTTCTTACTCTGATTCGCCAGATGTTCGTCCAACATCTCGATGTCCAGGTCTCTGTGAAGGTCTGCTATCCTTGTGAAGATTGGAGCTCCAGACAATATCCGTAGGGCCTTGTTCTGGACTATCTGAAGACTCTTCCGGTGTCGCTCATGGCAAGTCATCCATGCTGGGGAGGCATACGTCAGGGTTGGTCTGATGATTGCCTTGTAGACGTTGATCTTTGTCCGGAGGGGCATGGACTTGCTCTTCAGGAGTGGGTACAGCGCTGCCATCTTTCCTGTTGTCGTTTCCAGCTGCTCCTGCAGCTCCTAATATTGGCCAGGGACTAGCCCTGGGCTTTGTCCGACTGTGCCGGGGCTGTATTCCAGCCCCCGGCCGGCTGGCGCCGACTGTGATTTGCACCTTGGGGTGCCTCATTGTCCCAACCTGTGCATTTCCTGCTCCCCCGCTCTTGGGTGCTTAGAACTTACTTCTTGGCCTGCCCTAGGTGTTACTTTTACTTGGCCCCCTCAACCTGCCTGGCTCCAGGCATCTGTGTGGGTAGGTGAGGAGAGGGTGTTGTACATGACTAAATACGCCCCCCCACCCCTGCATATCTATCACCTGCCTTCCCCTGCCCTCCTTGGGGCACAGGTTACTTGCCCCCGCTTTCCAGCTGCAGGGTTCCCCATCCGCATTGCTGACTAGCACTAGATTGAGTTCTTAGGATCCAAGCTCCACCAATAATACTGGTGCTCAAGAGGTTGTGGCAGCCTTATGTGAAACTTTATAAGCTCAGATAGGTCCTGTCTGACTCGTTGGAGGCAGCCCAAAGAAACCAGCAAGGAGGCTCTTCCAGAGGTAAGGTGCATGGCAACTAAGTGCAGCCAAGTTGTGCCAACATGAGCAGGGACCTGCATATGCGGCAAGGTCTGCACACTGTAGACCGCCTGGCTGGAAGTTCAGAGATACAAATTGTATTACCTGACCTATCTTCTGGATTGCATTAGGCCAACAAAATGCAGTTGTGGGAATATGAATGCCACTGAATAGAATACCTAACCTGGCAGTGGGCAGACATCAGATGTGGTTGGCAGCCATGCCCCATGATGCAAAAAAAAATTAATATAACCATGTTTGCTAGCTATGTTTGCCTGCGGCTCCCATGCTGTTATACCGAAGCCTGTTTCCACATCCTGAGCTAGGTGATTTTAGTGATGCCAGTGCAGACTGACTCTTGAATTTATTCCACATGCATTTTAATGCTTTTAAGATATAATTTCTATAGCTCTACTCCTCATGGGATTGTAAGGACCATGGTGCAGTGCTGCCGTATGTCATTTGTTTTAAAATACAATTTTTAAAGTGCATAAAATGGCAGTGTTAGGTATTTGAAATTGCACTTGATACGTGATGGCACCACTTGAATTGGTGATGCTGTACCTTGTGAGAACTACATTTGACATGTGAGGCTTCAACTGGCATACAATGGCAGGATTTGCGCATTTCAGGCTGCATTTAGCATCTGATTAAGTCCTTTGGGATTTAGCACTGTACGTTGCATGTGATAATTATACCTTGCTTATAAGGCGTTATCAGCTAGCAGTTATTTAGAATTTGCTGGTGCATGTGACAAATGAGATCACCGCCTAAGCGCAAGGCTGTATCATCCATTCAATTAATATATCGGGATTATGAGGCTTTACTTTAGATACGATGGCAATATTTTGTCAATTTAGGTTTAATTTGGCTTAATATAGTTGTAAATGGGCAGGTGAAGCTGTAGTTTGCAAGTGATTAATATACGTGGCTTATGAGGCCTTACCTGTGGTGTCCAGTCATTTGGTTGACTGAAAACTGGTCGAATGACATTTGGTCGACGCAATTTGGTCGAAAACCAAATGGTCGGATTTTTTTTTTATTTATATATTTATTTTTCGGGTTTTCGTTTTTAAGAAAAAGGGGTTTTTAGAGAAAAAAAGGGGGTTTTGGCGGGACCCCCAAAAAAATTTAAAAAAGGGGTGAAAATAAAAAAAAAAAAATTCGACCAAATTGGTTCGACCATTTTTCTGGTCGACCAATTTTTTTCGACCAAATGTCTGGTAACCCTTACCTGTCATAGGATGGCAGTAGCTGTCCATGTCAGAGACTGAGATAAGGTGGCAGTGCCCCTGGTCTGTGACTTTTTTGATGCATGTGCCCCTCGCAAATAGCTGCATCTCTGGCACCTTAAAGCATCAATCCTATTTTAACAAGGACATATATTACAAGGACACTAATTAAAATAACCTTTTGTCTGCCCAACTAATCTTTGTGTTTTATTATTTTTAAAAACATCTTTTTTTTCTTTAATCTCTTCCTGTGGTGCCATTGGCATCAAAGGTTGTTACTACACTTCTTGTGATGGTGGCGTTAAAAAGTCATGTGATGTCACTTCTGTGATTTCTTCTGATTCATATCACTTGAACTACCCCAGAGATTTTGGTGAAATGACGTCGCTGTTCCCAGAAAGAGTGTGAAGTAAAACAATGTGCCAATCGCTATGGAGATGGCACTAAGACCAGCAATAGAGTGCTTGGATAAGTCCACAGTAAAAACACCTCAGCCAAAAGTGCAGGTGCTAAAAAACACATAGTCCTGGTGGCAAAACCAGGACAATCCAGCCTTTTAGCACCACAGGGACACAGAGCAAAACTGCACCCTGTAAACTACTCACGTACCACATTGCCAAACCAGTCTCCTCAGTGCTAACATACTCTACCTGTAAACCTGCCTTCGGCTTAACATACCCGTATACACGGCATTGCAGTCCATTTCCAGTGCATTACATGAAGGATGCTTGAAAGAGGTGTAATACTCCTTAGGGGGAAGAGTATAAGGAGCAATATAAAGGTGAGGAGTCTCCATATACCCTCTCACAACCAGTCTATTTTGGAAGTCTCTGGCTTTCCAAGATAATATGGCTAAAGTGCGTTTTTATTAACTTCTCTTTAAAAAAACTGAGTGGCCAAAGCTGTATTTCATGCACGCCAAACTATCTACTAGGAGATGCAGAGTCAGAGAGTGAACCACAAGGCGAAACTTCTGAGGAGCCACAGGATTAGCAGATTGATTCTCCAGACATCCTACAACCAACCCGACAGTAGATCGATGCACCTATGTACAGCCCTACAGATAAGGGCTGCATCAGCCACTTTTACTCCCTAAAAATAGGCAAATGCGCCCAAAAAATATAAAAATGGGGAGTAAAAATACTCCCAACGAAAGATAGGAAGCGGATGCATAGGGACCCGATCCCCTGTTTTCACCCACACAATTCCATGAAAATGTTTGGACCAGTAGAACACGTAGTGCCACAGGAAGAAACTAGTATTACTGTTTGATGTGACGAGGTAAAAATGTATATAAGTGCAATAATAACTAAGGGCAGATAAATATTTATTGCAAAGCATGTGTTTTACAGTTGACATTTTTACTTCTTATAAAATACTCACATTTGGAATGGGACTTGCTATTTTACTCCCTCAAAAATCATTTTACTCCCAAGTTTAAAAAATAGGTTCTAGAACTGACAGCTCCAGGGATGGCTGCCTGAAGGCTGAGCTCTTGAACCTGAACTAAATCCCTGCTCTGCTATGGCTGATTGAATCATAACTGACCCAAAACAACCTGCAAAAAGACAGAAGGGGGATGGGGAGATGACCTCAGATGAAAGGGAAGATAAAATACTAGACCTGCTTACTAAGTTGACTAACACGAAATCTACTAACGCTAGTAGACTTCGGCAATACACACTCCTTTACAAGCTCAAAGGGATTCCCTCTGGAAGTATTGCATCGTGTGCTGGAAATGAACATATGCAAATGTTCTACATACTCTAACTTTTGCACGATGTTTGTCTGAACAAGGAGTATGGATGGTAATGGGGGGACTGTGGTGAAATGTTGTATATTTTGTTCGGTAAGAAAGTCTGCTGTGGTCACACAGCTTCGGTGGACAACAAAATTGTGCATATATATGAGCGCTATAGAGATAGCCTTGGTGTTTATGTGCTCCAATTCGTTTCAGCCCATGCACAGCTGACTCTTGCTACTTAACTCCATATAATGTACTGCACTATGGATGCGATTCAACAAGAGGAATTCAAGGCTTGGTTATGTGAAACTGTTTTTGGAGGTTTTACTTTCAAAATACTTGTCATGACACAGTGCGTTTTTGGATGGTCACTGCTGTGGGGCATGATCACATGGCTTAATTTAGAGTATATTTAGCTTGTTAATCTCAATTGTTATGTTGGTGCCCAGACCACATGTGATTACTTGCTGATTTCCTGCGTTGGTAAAGGGCATGACGCATCATTCATTTGGGAGATCTCACCCCCAGCTTACTTGGAAACGCAAGAATATCACCATACTCGGGTGGCGGGGGGGGTTTGTATATATATATTTCTGAGGCTTGTGGAATCTGCTTAGATCACATGCTGTGCATGGGCCGACATCTAGTGGAAGCTGCGGAGTATTAGTTTGTTTTTCGAAAATCGAAAAAGGGCGTCGACACAGGGCGTGCCAGTAATACTATCCCTAGTGTGACGTCCACTGTACCCATGATCCCTCACGCGTCTAGGATCCCCAGATTGTTTTTTTCCGCCATTCTGGTCGGAAGCACTTCATCGGCAGACCATTCCCATCCTGAAATCTATTCAACGCAGAATAGCACCATCCCTTGTCAACCCAAACCTGACAAGACCTGTAAACCCGAGAGTAGAGAAGCTGTTTAAAGCAGCCCAGTCGGACCCTCTATATATTAGAGGCCAACTTAAGCCAGACTCTCTAGTCGTAACTAACACCCGCAAGAGAGCTGGAACCCCATTATCTTCCTCGGAGGCTCCCCCCGACAAAGAAAGTAAGAAACTCTATGGTTTTGGTAGAAAAGTAGCTTCCACGGCAGCCTACCAAACCAGGATCGCGAATTCCACCACACTGTTGGCCAGCTACAACTGCCATCAGTGGGAAGAAGTGGCAGCACTAATAGATTCCGCTCCCGAACCCCTTAAGAGCCAGCTATCTCGCATTTGTGCAGAGGGAAGAAACGTCTCAGGCTGCATTTTAAAAGCAACTTTGGACGCCGCAGACAATGCGGGTAGAATTATAGCAGAGGGGACTGTCATCAAAAGACATGCTTGGTTGAGGCAGTCGGGATTCAGAGCAGAAACACAAGCTGCACTCTTAGACAAACCAGTGGAGAGTGATCTCCTGTTTGGAAAGGCAGTCGAGGACGCTCTAAAAAACGCTAAGGAGGAATTCGACACCCTCAAATCCCTTGGCCAGTTAACTACAAAACCACCTAACCAAAGAGGGAACGGCAATTTTCGTCGCCCCCGCGGCCAAAATTCCAATAGAGGAAATAGCTATTCCCACACCCAGGGTACACAGTGGAACACCAACTCACAACAGTCTACCCAGGGGTATGGTAGGGCTAGTAGAAGAGGACGTGGTAGAGGCAGAGGCAGCCCCAGTAAAGGAGGCGGCACGCCTCCACCAAAGCAGTGACGCTCATTTCAGGGTCCCTTCCCATGCAACCCCAGTAGGGGGACGAATATCCAGCTTCACCCAGGCATGGGAAGGGATAACATCCGACAGATGGGTGCTGTCGACGGTATCCAAGGGGTACTGTATAGAACTACTGCAACGTCCCCGAAACCATCCTCCAAGACAAAAAGTCCACTCTTTAGAACATCAAAAGATCCTCCTCGAGGAAATCTACAATCTGCTCCTAAAGGACGCGATAGAACTCGTCCCAGGACACCAGGTAAACAAGGGTATCTATTCAACTTACTTCCTTGTGCCAAAGAAAGATTTAACAATGCGCCCAGTATTGGACTTACGGCCTGCCAACAAGTATGTCAAGCCCCAAAAATTCCGTATGACCACGCTACAAGAGGTAATCCCACTCCTAAAAAAGGGGGATTACATGGCAACCTTGGATATGAAAGATGCCTATTTTCATATTTCCATGCTCCCGGCGCACAGAAAATACTTGCGCTTCAAGGTGGACAGTCGCCACTACCAATTCAAGGTACTGCCCTTCGGGATAGCTTCAGCACCAAGGGTATTCACCAAGGTACTGGCGGTGGCAGCTGCACACCTACGCAGGGAGGCAATCCCAGTGTACCCTTATCTGGACGACTGGCTCATAACGGGGGAAACCCCAGGAATCTGCAGGTCAAACATTCAGAGGACTATCGACCTCCTCCACGAATTAGGCTTCTCTATCAACGAGAAAAAGTCAAGTCTGGTGCCAAGCACCTCAAAACAGTTTCTAGGAGCTATCCTAGATACTCAGAAAGAATTGACCTTCCCTTCGGAAGAAAGAATTCGGAATATACTTCTGCAAATTCCGCATTATCAGTCAGGTCAACAGATAACAGTACGCAAAGCTATGCGGTTACTGGGCATGATGGCGTCATGCATTTACCTGGTCCCCCACGCGCGTCTGCGCATGCGTCCCATGCAGGAATGGTTGGCGAAACAGTGGTCTCAGGCAAGTGGTCAGTGGGACGATCTAGTGGTCGTTTCGCCAACACTCGTACAGAGCCTACACTGGTGGACAAGAGAGAATCTCGCAAAGGGGAAACCCTTTTACGATCCCGAAATACAGGCAGTGGTGACTACAGATGCATGCCTGACTGGGTGGGGAGCTCACCATCTCCACCACACAGCTCAGGGTCTCTGGTCTCACTCAGTAGCCAAGAACCACATCAATCTGCTAGAGCTTCTGGCAGTATTCCGAGCGCTTGTTCTATCTGAACAAACAAGGAGGGACTCGTTCGCCAAATCTGTCCAAGCTCGCCCAGAAAATCTGGATATGGGCACTCAGACGGAACATCTTCCTGTCATCACAACATGTTCCAGGGGAGCTCAATTCCCTAGCGGATGCCCTAAGCAGAGACTCCCTCCCAGAAGAACACGAATGGGTCCTCCACAGAGATATCGTAGAAGATCTCTTCTCTCAGTGGGGTTTCCCCACTATAGACCTATTCGCCACAAGCGAAAACAAACAATGCCCAGGATTTGCATCCAGGTTCCCCCAAACGGACTCCCAGGGGAATGCCCTGTGGATGAACTGGTCAGGGATGTTTGCGTACGCTTTTCCACCAACTCCTCTCATCAGGAAGGTGGTGTACAAGATGAACAAGGAATCAATGACGCTCATCCTAGTTGCTCCCATGTGGGCGAGACAACCATGGTTTCCACACCTACGCAGGATGGCGGTGTGCGAGCCCATCAGACTCCCAGCCTGGTACAACCTTCTGTCCCAGCAACAAGGTCAAACAGTGCATCAGGAACCCAACTCTATGAACCTAGCAGCATGGCTCCTGAAGTCATAGAGTTTGGACATCTCAAATTACCACAGAGGTGTATGGACATTCTAAAAGAGTCCAGGAAACCAAATACAAGACACTGTTACTTTGACAAGTGGAAAAGATTCGTTATCTGGTGCCAGAATAAACAAATCAACCCGGTTGATTGCACTCCTTCCAACGTTGTAACATACATGCTCCACCTGCTGGATGCAGGGTTGGTTTTTAACTCTCTGAAAGTACACCTGGCAGCCCTCTCGGCTTACACCACATCCCATAACAGGGTCTCGTGGTGGAAAGTACCAGTGGTTAAAGCCTTCATGGAAGGAGTAAAGAGACTTCACCCTCCTATTTCCAACCCACCGCCAGGATGGGACCTCAACGTGGTGCTAGCTAAGCTCATGGGCCCCCCCTTCGAACCCATGCATAAAAGTAGTCTCAAACACCTGACTTATAAAACGGCCTTCTTAGTAGCCATTACCTCCATAAGAAGGGTCAGTGAAATTCAGGCTCTGTCAGTGCAAGATCCTTTCTTTACTATCCACAAGGACAAACTGGTTTTACGCACACACCCTAGGTTCTCACCAAAATTCATATCCAAGTTCCATGTAAACCAGTCCATCGAGCTTCCGGCTTTCTTCCAAAACCCACAAAGCTCGGCTGAGGTGAAACTACACACCCTAGATGTGCGTAGGGCGGTCTTATACTATGTAAATAAAACCAGACCGCTAAGGAAAACAGATCAACTGTTTGTCTCCGTAGCGACAGGCAGAGAGGGGGATCGCGTCTCTAAGGGCGCTATCTCTAAGTGGATTATCAACTGTATACAGCTGTGTTACTCTCTTTCTAAAAAGACTCTGCCTTTTACGCCAAGGGCCCACTCTACTAGAGGCATTGGGGCCACTCTGGCTTTCATTGCAAATGTTCCCCTCGACACCATTTGCAAAGCAGCTACTTGGAGCTCTATTCACACTTTTACTCAGCATTACTGCATTGACACTCATTCCAAGACAGATACACAAGTGGGACAAGCGGTTCTAAGACACCTGTTTGCTCATGACCCTTCTCACATCCCACCTCCTTCTTCTGGTACTGCTCGCTAATCTATGCACAGCATGTGATCTAAGCAGATTCCACAAGCCTCAGAAGGGATACATTACTCACCGTAATCGTATTTCTGATGCTTGTATCTGCTTAGATTCACATGCGACCCACCCTTCCTCCCCTCCGAGAGAAGGCGCATGGTTGCTTGTAGTCTTGCCTTTCTGTCTATCTGCTTGGACTATCTGTACTCACGCTACTCCTCATGCTACCTCATGTCAGGAAAAACACAATCTGGGGATCCTAGACGCGTGAGGGATCATGGGTACAGTGGACGTCACACTAGGGATAGTATTACTGGCACGCCCTGTGTCGACGCCCTTTTTCGATTTTCGAAAAACAAACTGTAATACTCCGCAGCTTCCACTAGATGTCGGCCTATGCACAGCATGTGAATCTAAGCAGATACAAGCATCAGAAATACGATTACGGTGAGTAATGTATCCCATATATTAGTTCCATTGGGATGATGGCACCATCAGCAGTACATGTTTGGGGCATTTGGTGTGTGAGTTCAGCGAGGAATATGGGTCAGCAATAAGGCAGGAGTAAGAAATAAAATTAGGGTAGGTGTAAGTGAGATATCATGAATACTTCTAACTGTATGTTTGAGTCTACTGCAGGTCGGTGAGACCAGGTGGTGGAGATACAATACCATAATGCAAAATAATATGTAATGTACATATCAAGAGAGATATGGGTATTGGCCATAAGAGTTAAGTGTGTGCAACCCTACCATGGCATTATGTGCTGATTATTGTTGGGGTAATAACTGCTGGACTATAAGGACTGGTGTGGACCTCTAATGGTGACAGGGAAGTAAGGGTAGTAACTTGGTGATTGTACAGGTTATTGTTAAAGGGAAAGAATGGGTAGATGTCTTATAAGTGATTGTCAAATTAATTTGGAATATTATGGAATGATATGGGGGAGTAGGGCGGGGATGGAAATCGCTATACCAAATATATTGAAACAAGAAACCAGGTGTAGGCTTTGGGGTAATTACAGTTCAAGAAGTTGATGAAGTTTGAATTACGTGGTTAGATATTATCTCTGGAAGGGACAGCAGATTAGTGAATTAAATGTATTTTCATGGAATGTTAAAGGTCTCAACAGCCCAAGGAAGAGAAAGGAGGTGATGACCAGATTGAAGAGGGAAAAGATAGATATTGCCCTTGTTCAGGAAACTCATCTGCTGGAGGACTCCAAGCATGTCCTCAAGAGCAATTTGTATACAAGGGTACTTTTGAACTGTTAGAAAACCAAATCAAGGGGAATGGGTATACTGTTACGCAAAGGTCTGAATTTGAAGATGGAGAAAGTAGTGATGGATGAGGAGGGGAGGGTAATTCTGATTGACGCTAAATACGAAGGAAGGGAAGTGGATTACTATAGGGTCTATTTATGGACCATGTACTAGTGGAAGCTCTTTCTTTAAGAAGATAATGTTTTTGAGGGAAATTAATGGGGAATACACAATCCTAGGGGGGTGATTTTAACTGTGTTCTTGATGGGGAAAATGGACCGTTCTGCCCAGTGTAGATATACAATGGAGAGCACGGGTAAGGCATTTAATAGATTTTTACAAGGCCTTGATCTGGTTGATATTTGGAGGATTTCGGAGAGATTGGCTGAAAAGGTCCATAATGTGGACATTAAGGAAAGGGGGATATCGGATCGCTCGTTGATGACGATGCGAGTGAACATAGGGTTGGAAAGTTTCGGACTTTCAAAATGGTGCTTGAAAACCTACGTATTACAAGAACAAGGAATGATTGATTCTCTGGAAGACTTCACCAAAAGCTTCTTTGATATAAATGAGGGCTCAACTTCTGATGCGATAGTCTGGGATTGCCATAAGGGGGGGAACTAATGAATATTACGTCCCGTACAAGGAAAAGGAGAATGGCTGAACTTTAGAGGTTGGAAAGTGAATTGGGTATGGCCCAAAAAAAAATATCCAGTATCAAAAAGTAATGAAGACAAGGTAAATGTGGGAAGGTTGAGGGAACACCTTAAACAGGAAATGGATATTCAATGAGAGAAAGGCATGTTCTTCATGAGGCAGAAGTTCTGGGAACAAGGGGACAAAAATGGTAGGTTGTTAGCAAATAGGCTACGTGGTCTAACAGAGTTCTTTTGTCCAGAAAATAGAAGGGGAAAGTGGAGAATATAAAACTAAGAAAGGGGAGATATGCAAGAGCTTTAGGACATTTTACTAATCTTTGTGTAAGGAAGATCAATTCCCAACATCTGAGGGTATGGACATATTTTTCAATAAAATTAACCTACCAAGGTTAAATGATAACTAATCTGCGATTGTTTACGGCCCCATTACGGAGGAGGAATTTCTGTTCGCTATTAAACAACTCATTAAAGGTAAATCACCAGGCTTAGATGGCTTCCTGGTTGAGTTTTATCAGGCACTGAGTGGGGTGCTGACGCCGTTCTTGTGCACTCTGAATAATGGGTTTGAGAGATGGGGTAGTTTGTCCCACAATGAGAGAGACTTGTTTTGTAGTACTTCCAAAACCAGGCAAGGACTGCGGAAAATGTGAAAACTCTCGGCCGGTTTCATTATTGAATGTTGACCTAAAGTTATTTACAAGGATAATGACTAATCGACTTGATACATGCATTGGTGACATAATCAGTAGCTCTCAGGTTGGCTTTGAGGGGTAGATATGGGTATGACCATATGAGAACTCTAATAGATAGACATAATGGCACTACCAAAACATAAGAGCCAAGATACTATATTAATTTTTATGGATGCAGAAAAGGCCTTTCATAGGGCCTATTGGACTTTTTTGTACCACACACAAAAAAAGGATTTGGCGACAGAGTTATTAGAGCATTGACTTCATCAATAAGTGCAAAGGTCTGGTTAAACTGTTATGTCATCTCCATTCCTACTATCTAGAGGTACTAGACAAGGATGCCCATTATCGCCATATTTTTTAACTTGGCATTGGAACCGCTCATTGCATACATAAAACAAGAGCAGAGTCTTCACAGTCTTAAATTTGGGGATAGCGAAGTTAAAATCTTGTTTTACGCAGATGACATGACTATTGTCTTGACAAACCCAACCGAAGGATGTGAAAAACTTAAATGTATGTTTAGAGAAGTGGGACTGTTATCCGGCCACAAGATAAATTGGGAAATAACAGTGGTCTTCCCTCTATATGTTGGACAACCCAGGAATGTTATGGGTTCCTGGACTTGTCAATGATAAATGGGTACAATTAAGTATTTGGGGGTTTACATGGTCTGGGACTTGAGAAGGATGGTCGAACACAATGTTTCAAAAATAGAGAAAATTAGAAGAGCCATTTTAAAATGGGGTAAATTGAAGCTAGGGCTATGGGCTAAAATTAATTCCATAAAAATGGTACTTCTACCAAAGGTGCTCTGGCATACAGTCTATACCCCTGAAGTTCACAAAGAAGGCCATCTTTACTATTGATAAAGTTTTTCAGGGGTTTCTCTGGGGGGAGACCAAAGGTTCCGAAATATATTTTAACACGTTCTGTGAAGAGAGGGATTTGGGTACCCCAACCTAATGAATAACTGCACTGGGTTTGTCCTTAAAAAAACAACATATCTTTCTGAAGTGAATAATTATGTCCCCCAACTCGTATGTCATTGAAAATGCACAATTCTCACCTTATGCTCTGTACTCAATGTCCAAAATACCAAGTTCTGCAGTAAAGCTACCAGAGTTCTGCAGGAACACATCTGGATACATTACAACACATCTTTGTGGCATGACATAGGGATGCAAATAACAAATAAAACGTTATGCTGGCAAAGTTGGATCAAAAAGGGCATACTTAAAATACGGGACGTATGGAGAAAATGGTCAAATGATTCCCTTTGATCGACTGAGCGAATCCTTTGGGATTGGGGGTAGGGAACGTGGGCGTTATAGGATTTTAAATACTCTTTTGATGGAAAGGAAAGGAATGTTGGGTGACACTATGAGAGAGGCCCTCAGTGTGGGAGATCATTTGCTCTATCCCGTGTGCAGTGTCCACATACATGAAACTAATGCCAATGGAGAGCTCACAAGTGGAGGCATGGGATAATCTTAGTCAGGCTTGGATGGAGCACCTTGGCATAGATATTCCTGTGGAGGAATGGGAGTATCTGCTTTGTATACGGGTGCAGATAAACATGGATCTGGGGCTCAGGTATGTTAGACAAAGGACACCTTCAAGAATGGCCAGGTTGGGACATTTGGATTTTGGGGTTGCGGTTGTGGTGGGGGCACCTTAATGCATATGCTGTGGGTATGTTCTAGAGTATCCACCTTTTAGAATGAAGTTTTGCATAGATTAGATATAATGGTGGGAGAGCCTCTCCCGCGTACCTTCTACTCTACGATTTTGTTGTCAAACAGGGAAAGAGGAGATGAGGCCAGAGTAAGAACAGATTGGATTGATAGGGTTTTGGTAATGGCGGCAAAGCAAATACTAAAAGTTTGGAAGTCGAGGAAAAAGCCAAATGTAGATGAGCGACTGTTAAATGTTTAAACCTTATCAAACTATGAGAAAGTTATTAAAATGGGCATTATTCTCGAATTAGGGGATCTTTTAATGAATTGTACAGTTAAAAGCCAATAACCATGTGTATTATCTTCGGTATATATTAGGGGTATAATGTAATTATTATATGGAGTCATCTGTTGTGCCTATTAATGTTGTGTTGTCTATTGTAAGTCAAAGATCTAAAAATTGATTGTGTAATGGAGATTTGTATTTGTTGAGTTTTCAATTTCATATATTTAGGAACGGTACTGCATGATTGTTAGCGGATTTGTGTATTTTACAATCTAGATGTAAATTTATGATATTATGAATATGTTGTAGTTCTGTTCTTTGTATGTTCATTATAAAATGGTTAAAAAAAAAATAGGGAGTAAAATACTCCCATTTCAAAATCTTATCCGGGTCACTGCCTATGTGGCATACTTTAAACGGACAGCCAATAGGTTTGCAATTAAGACACAAGAGCAGGAGAGAAGCAGTGTGTGGTCCTCATTCACGTCTGACCTTTCACATGACAAGGAAAGCCAAGACTTTCAATAGAGATATAAGATGGTCACCACAACATCGTAAAAGCCAATGTGGTGATTCTTAGGCGACCTTCATGGCTCCGATGTACAGGTTTGTGCCCTGTGACCAAGCCTCTTATTAGCCAGCCCCTGGAAGAGGATTCCCTGTTTGATAAACAGGTGGAGGAGGCTTTAGAGAAGGCCACAAAATGTTATGCCCTGAAGTCCTTAAGCCAGCTTGCAGACCGGTCATTTAACTGCCATGGTTTTATTTCTGCAAGAAGTATTTTCACGCCAACAAGCCCATGGTTTCGCTGTGGCTCTTGAAGGTTTGCAGGCAGCCCAAAGCAGATGAAAATAAACCTCTGTGGGTTATCCTAAATGACAATACCAGCAGACCGCCAGTATAGGCCTTAACTTTGAGGATGAGGGTGTGCATGAGACGTTACCTCAAGGTGAGCCTCCGCCAAACAGTGGCTCACTATACCAAGTGCCCCTGTTAACACAGTAGGGTAAAGAATTGCTCAGTACATCCATGCATAGTGTTGAATAACCATGACAAGTGGGCGACTGCCACAGTTCACATGGGATATTGTATCAAGCTGGCCTCCAATCTCTACAATATCCCACCAAAATATTCTTTTCCATCTCCGGAACATCTACAAATACTACAGGCAAGGGTCACAAAAGGGAGCCATAGAGGAAGGGCCGCCATAGAGGAAGTGCCAACACATGATTGGAACACATATTTACTATGTATATTTTCTTGTTCACAAAAAATACAAGACCCTCCATCCTGTCCGAGATAGAAGCCTGACAAAAACATTTGTCAAAACTCAAACATTTTGCATGACCACTCTGCAAGAGGTCATTCAACTAATAAAGGAAGCAGACTAAATGGTAACCCAGGACATGAAAGGTAGCTACTTTCAAATTGCAATGTTCCAAGAACACTGCAAGAACCTATGCATTTAAGGAGGACTGGTCGTGCTGCTTAAGTGCTTCCTTTTGGAAGGCATTGGCACCATGTGTTTTCACAAGGGTACTTTCAATGGTGGCTGCACAGACAAAGCATCCAAGTGTACACATACCTCGATAACTGGCTCATAATAATAAACTCCACGCATCAATGTTTGAAGAATACTCAAAGTTCCATCTCTCAAGCATCAGTTGGAGTTCTCCTTAAGCATGCCAAAGTCCGGTCTCATCCCCAGCAAAGTGAAAAGATTCCTAGGTGATGAACTAGACACAAACTAGACAAGTAAACCTTATCCTACCTTCCATTGAAAAGAGTGTGCATTGTTGGTGCTAGTTCCTCTTTATCAGACAGGGCTTACAACATCTGTGCACAATTTGATTAGGTAGTTAGGTGGGGTTGAGGCGAGTTGAGGAGAGCAGTATGTGCCCTTGCTCGTGTTATTTCCACAGCCTTTCTACAGTTGCAGTTTCACAAGGAGTAGCTTATTCATTAAACTCTCAGGACCGCGGAGCGGAAGAGTTGTCTGTGTATGTGCCCTTGCTTGTGTTATTTCCAGTCTTTCTGCAGTTGCAGTTTCACAAGGAGTAGCTTATTCATTAAACTCTCAGGACCGCGGAGCGGAAGAGTTGTCTGTGTATGTGCCCTTGCTTGTGTTATTTCCAGTCTTTCTGCAGTTGCAGTTTCACAAGGAGGAGCTTTTTCATTAAAAACTCTGAGGACCGCAGAGTTGAGGAGAGCAGTCTGTGCAATCTGTGCACGTTCGCTCCTGTGAGCTCCTGAGGTAACTTTTCTCGTTAAAGCAGCTTTTGTGTCGCTGAGCAGGTCCCTCTCACTTCCCGCTACTACACCTTGCTCTGCCCCTGCTGTGTTGTTTTCTTAACCTACTGACACGTGTGTTTTGTCGCCGTGATCCTTCCGGCTCAGATATACGTGGTACGAGTTCTGTGACCTGTACCATGCCCAAGTGACTAACCTGCTTGTTAACTTGGCCCCTTGTACATCGCTCTTGAGACGAGCCGCGCACTGTCTTTATTTCCATTGTCTGGGGAAATATTGTATTAATTACGCCTGTCGGTGTTCAAAATGCAATTGACTGAACTGGCTTCAAAAGTGTTTGCGGACTTGTTGTCTTTGAGCCTTTTGAGCTTTTTCTACTTGATTGAATTCTGGAGTGGAGCGGACAAATGTCCATCTCTACTTCACTTATAGGAAACATTTAAGCAAACTGCTTACCTGTACTGATCGATTTGTAATGCGGGAGGTGCCTGCTATTTGAACTTGTTTACCAAGCTACTCCTCTAGAAAGATACTTTTATTAACGCGAGGCGACTGCCGTCCGTGTGCCCTTGAGCTGCACTGTTGTGGCTATTGGGGAAATCATTTTTGTGGTTCTTAATATTGCCTGCTGATTTTCTCAATCTGATTTGATATTACTTACGGTAGGTGACTGCAGGCCTAGAGCCTTTGAGCCTCACCGTTTCTGTTCTTGAAACAACTATACCTAAGGGATCACCATTGTTTACTGACCTACTTGTCTTGAAGGTATCCTTTGATTATGTGGGCTGTGTTCTCTCTGGGCCTTACTGCTGTGGATATCGAGGAAAACGTTTTGTGGTGTCTATCATTGTTTGCTGATATTTTCACCCTGATCTGGCACTATTGACTATGGGAGGCGACTGTGGTCTTTGTGCCTTTTTGATCCTCGCTGTTCCTGATATTGTGACACCCATTTGTGTTGATTGCCATTGTGTTAAGATACATACAGTGTAATTTAGAGATTTTATTTTTAGAAACTGTAATAGCATTAAGAGGGCATTATTGGGAGGTTGCAATCCCTGTGCTGTTCCTAGTGGATATCCACTTTATTCATGCCTATTCTGAGAAGTGGCTTTGGGTCCATTGAAGATATGTACCAAGGAGCCCTGTTCCTCTTCCAACATGGCTCTCACCATGACTGGCAAAGAGATCCAAGTAGTATCACAGGGGTTGAAGCCTCCCTCTATGAATCAAATGCAGTGGATGAAGAACCCTATGAGTAAAACTGGGTCATGGAAGACTAATGACCTTGACGCCAGGACCATAGTGGTTGTCCCGCGAAACGAAGGGTTACTCGATGCTGATACGGGGAGTCGCTTTTAGACATCTCGCACCTAGTTACTATTGCAGAAGCTACATTTGGAAATTCACCCACTATTAATGGTGCACATGAGTTGGCTGATGCAGAATGTGTAAAGAATATTTACCTGGTGTAAGAAGGGTGGTTTGTTTTCATGCCTCTACACCACTTCAAGTTGGTACTCTAAGCGACAGTTGGGAGTGGGAAGTTCTATGGGACTTATGAACTCATTTAATGGTGGTGGTGGTGGTGGTCTAAGTACTCAAATAAGTGAACCTGGGCCCCCCAAGGGTGCTCCGATTGTAGCTCTTCTAATGTTTTTGTATTTGGTGGACTCTGGTGATCCTAGGTTTGTACCTGCATCCCTTTAGTCGGTCCAAATTAGCTACCAAGCTACAGATGTCCTGTTTTGCAAATAAGGAAAAGGATATCCATAAGGCAATGTCCCTTGACCAGCTACAGGTAGGAGATTGTTTTGAGGATTCATTCCAATAAGCTGCTGACGCTACAGGGGACTTGCTCAGAGATCATAGATTCAGACATGCTCTATAGCGCAAGTGAATTTAACTACATTAAGGAACTAAACCTGCTGCTCCTGTTGATTATAATCGAGACTCTAGGCCCTATGGTTCAGGGGCCCCATTGAGCCAAATCAAAGAATCTAAACCGGTATTGCAACCCAAAGATTCTAATCAAGGTACACAATAATGGGTTGGGCACAGTTGATTAACACATTGCCCCACTGTATGACCTTGTTGAATTGGAACAAAGTAACGTTTTCCGCACCTCTAAGATAAGCGAGGGGATGACAAATCCAGGGCCCCTTGAGAAGGAATGCTTCTCTGAACCGAGTGCTGCTTTCACCCCAATCGTTGATTTCGACGTTAGGGGAGGAATGGCGGCACAGGCAAAAAATCTTCTGATGTGTTGGGTGTGTTTGAACTTATATCTCCCTTGTTGTCTAATTTGCATGTCAGTCTGAACTTGGCTCTTAGGACTCTGGGAGACACACAGGGAGGGATCCTGGTGGGTCAACAAACCGCCTTTAACGAGCTGGCATCCTGGAGGGTCTTGTTGGAGGTGATGTCAGCTGAACACAATCTTAGACCTTCTACTCTCGATGCTAAGCTTACAATGATATTGGCATTTCGAAGGGATTGTGTCCTCCGACGTATTCCTTATCTATGATATTTGTATCTCCAGCTTGCTGGCCTCGGAAATTATTTTTTTTCCCAGTAGAGGGCGCTGTGCATCGACGTCCGTCGAGTAGGTGTTCGACAGCCACCGTATCGACGCCGACGTCATCATGCCTATAAATGGCCACGCGCAGCGTCAGTTGCTCAGTTCCGTTTTTCCGCGCTTCGTGTGCCTCGGAATACCGTTGCTCAGTTCGTCAGTCGAAATATATTCATATTTCCTCGAGAAAACCGACTCGTACTCGATGGCTTCCTCCTCCAACCCGACGACTACTCGGTCCGGTTTCAAAAAATGCAAGACTGTGGGGAAAAAAATGTTGTTGACAGATCCTCACAGGATCTGTTTGTGGTGTCTGGGAATCGAACACCAGTGTTTGGAGTGTGAGGAATGCCTATCCATGACGGCGAAAGCCTTGAAGGAGCGTAAGGGGAAGCTCGAGAGAGGTAAGTCAGTTTTAACTTCCTCGAAAGTTTCCGCGGTAGAGTCGAGACATTCGTCTCCTCACCGTCGAAAGCATTCTCGGTCTAGGTCTCGAAGTGGCTCCCACCATTCGTCGAGGTCTAGACACTCGAAAAAGAGACGTAGAAGATCTCCTTTGTCGTCGTCTTCTAGTTCCCCTGAAAGAGTAAATTGCCCCACAAAACACAGCTCTCAGGCTGAGTGGGAGGAATTCAGAAAAAAGATGCTAAGCGTCTTCGAGAAAGCGGCCTCGACCCCCTCGAAGTCAGCTGAGGGTGATACCCTGGGTGAAAAGCCCAAAAAATCTAAATGCCGCGAGTCGAAGCACCCGGTAAAGAGTCGACCCGAAAGCGCCATGAGCCATCGGGAAGTAAAGCATCTTAGACGCCATCGTCGAAAGCCCCTTCGAAGCATAGATCAGCGCCATCGACGCCGTTATCGAAGGATTCTTCGACGCATCCGTCGATCGAGTCGACGCCGGTGTCGACGCCGATAAAAGAAAAACCCACGGCTACTCCACAGCCAACGGTTACACCGAGATCCTCCGACACGACGTCAAGAACGTCGTCGACATCCTCGAGCAGGATTCAGATCATCTCAAGTTCTTCGAGGCCTCTTCCAGTTTTCTCGACTCCTTTGTCGGCGCCTTCGAGGATTTATACATCGGCGTCAACGTCATCGACCTTTTCAAGGCCACTGATGATGGCTCCCTCTGCTTTAGTGATGGGTTTTATACCATTTCACAGGCAAGAGCATCCTCCCTTAACTTCAATTTATGAAGAAAGGGAAGATTCTGATGAAGAAAGGCCTTTTGGACTGCAGAGGACCACATCACCTGAACCAGAGACCTTTGCCTCTGAGGAAAGAAGGTTGAAAGACCTTCAGGATGCATTACAGGAAGCAAGTGGCCTAGACACTTCCCCAGAAGTGGAATTTGTCAAACCAGACCCAGGGGAACATGTTGAAACCCCTTATAGAACCTTAATGTCAAGAATTATGGAGTTCATGGGTTGGTCTGCGCCTTCACCTGTTTTTCAACAGGATGACCTCACAGATATTCTGGATAAAGGTCCACAGAAGGATCCTGTGGTTCCCTTTCATTCTGCTTTACAAAGAAAGATTTTAACTAACTGGGAAACTCCTGAAGTTGTCCCTGCGGTTAACAAGAAGTTGTCAGAGAAATATAGGGTATCTGCTGCTGACCCTGAATACCTATCTAAGCACCCTACTCCAGAGAGTCTGGTGGTCCAGGCTGCATCATCGGGCAGTACATCTGCATACCCCACTGCTCCACAGGATAGGGATGATAAAAAATATGATGCCATGGCTAAGAAAGTCTTCTCGGCCTGTAGCATGGCTTTAGAATCTATTAATGCGACTTGTACGCTCGCTAGGTTCAGCCACACTCTTTCGGAGTGTGCTTCATCAGCGGCTGACTGCCTCCAGGAAGGAGAAGAAAGGGACGCATTTTTAAATATCAGATATGGTCAGCAGGGCCATGGCGGCAAGTACCACAATCCGCAGGCATGCGTGGTTGAGAAAGTCCGGCTTTGCTTCTGACGTACAGGCCAGACTTTTAAATATGCCCTTTGACGGCTCTTCCCTGTTTGGTAAAAAGGCGGATGACAGTTTGGAAAAACTGCAAACATCTAAAGCAGCAGCCAAGTCACTAGGAGCTGCAATCCGCCAAACTAATTTTCGTCCCTCAGGATCCTGTTGGAGAGGAAGGTCCTTTCGCTATTATTCCTCATATGGGAGAGGCAGAGGAGGGCCGGCTCAAAGAAGCCAAGGAAAATTTACCCGTGGTGGACGGGGTGAAGGAAAGAAAGCCGCATCAGCAGGAGCAGGAGCCGCTTTACCTTCGGCAACTGCATCAGCCGCTCCCAAACCACTCTGAGATCTCCCATCACAAGACACCTGTAGGGGGCAGGTTAACTCACTATCTGATGGAATGGCAGGCTATTACGTCAGATGCTTGGGCATTGGAGACAGTTGCCCAAGGTTACTGCCTGCCTTTTCTACGCATTTCTCAGTCATCCACCGGGAACAGCTCTCGGAAAGTTCCAGATCCGCTCCTCTTGCAGGAAATTGTAGACCTGCTAGAGAAAGGTGCATAGAACCGGTACCTGTAGCGGACAGGAACAAGGGCTGGTACTCCCCCCTACTTTCTCATACCAAAGAAAGACGCAGGACTGAGACCCATCCTGGACTTACGAGAATTGAACAGGTTCCTCAGGAAGGACAAGTTCAAGATGGTAACTCTCTCTCAGATCCTTCAGGCCCTCCAGCTTCAGGACTGGTTGGTATCTCTGGACCTTCAGGATACTTATTTCCATGTGCCAATCCATCCCAAGCACAGGAAGTACCTGTGGTTCGCAATTGGCAACTCTCATTATCAATTTCGAGTTCTGCCATTTGGGCTGACCTCTGCCCGAGGGTCTTCACCAAGCTAATTTCGGTTGTGGCTGCAAGTCTAAGGAGGGAAGGGATTCACGTCTACCCCTACCTGGACGATTGGTTGATCAGAGCAGTTTCTTCGGAACAAGCTCGGATCCAACTAGATTATGTCTGCCACTTCCTTCACAAGCTGGGCTTCTCCCTCAACTTAAAGAAGTCAGATGATAACATCACAGAGACTCCAGTTCATTGGAGCAGTCCTGGACACGTCCCTGGGAAAAGCCTCGCCACCAGAGGTGAGGGCTCAAGATATTCTGCAGATGGCCACCAGGTTTCAAAATGCCCAACGTCTCCCAGCCTACGACTTTTTGAGGTTGTTAGGCCTCATGGCATCCTGCATATCCCTTGTGCCAGAGGCTCGCCTGAGAATGAGATCCCTTCAGTGGGCACTGAGGACTCAGTGGTCACAATTCTCAGGGAGGATGACAGATCTCCTCCGGATTCCAGACAAGGTAGCCCACGACCTTCAATGGTGGGCCTCTCCAGAGAACATCTTGAAAGGAGAACTGTTTTGGCAACCATGGCCGGAGATAACAGTAGTCTCAGACGCCTCACTCACGGGGTGGGGAGCCCATGCCAACGACTTGACCATCAGCGGTTGTTGGTCTCCATCGGAGTCCAGACTAGACATCAACCTGTTGGAGCTGAGAGCCATCAGACTGGCACTGAAGGCTTTTCTGCCGTCTGTACGGGGGAGAAACGTCCTGATAATGACGGACAATACATGGCCATGCACTACCTAAACAAAAGAGGAGGCGTAGGGTCACTGCCACTGTGCAGAGGCGATGCAGCGCTGGTTTTGGGCAATTCAGGAAGGAATCGCTCTATCAGCAATTCACCTAGCCGGGGAGAAGAACTTGACAGCGGACGCTCTGAGCAGGCAGAACACAGTCTCCCACGAGTGGGAGATAGCTCAGGAAGTCCTTCAAGAGATCTTCGCCCTTTGGGGAACCCCTCAAGTGGATCTGTTCGCCACCAGTATCAACAGGAAGTGCGACAGATTTTGCTCAAGGGAATTTCCCCCGAGAGGAGCTCTAGGAGACGCGTTCGTAGTGGACTGGGAGTTCCCACTTCTGTACGTGTTTCCTCCAGTCCCTGTCATTCCTCAAATGATCAGGAGGTTGAGAAGTTTTCGGAAGACCATGATCCTAATTGCCCCGGATTGGGCCAGGAGAACGTGGTACCCGGACCTTCTGGACATGTCCATCCATCCTCCAATTCGTCTACCGTACAGAGAGGATCTTCTCTCGCAGAAGGGAGGTCAGGTTCTCCATCCAGCCATCAAGACCCTCAACCTTCACGCTTGGTATCTGAAAGGTTGAGGTACAAGGATTGGGACCTTCCAGATGACCTCATGGAGGTGTTGCTTTCGGCCAGAAGGCCAGCAACTAAAACTCTATACCGCTGCCGTTGGAATACATTTTGCAGCTGGTGCAGAGAAAAGAATATCGAACCCTTTTCATGTGGTACACCTGCGGTGTTATCCTTCTTACTTTATTTGGCAAATTCAGGCCTTCAAGTTGGCACTATTAAGGGCTATCTCGCAGCGCTATCGATCTTTAGGCGCACTGCAGAGGAGCCATCGTATTTCAAAATTCCATTGGTAATACAATATCTGAAAGGTCTAACTAATGTTTACCCTCCAAGACCATTCCAAGTTCCCTTATGGGACTTAAATCTAGTTTTAAACTTCCTAAAGGGTGCTCCTTTTGAACCATTCCCCTCTTGTTCATTGAAGTTTCTCACCCTCAAAACTGTTTTATTGGTAGCATTAACATCTGCTAGAAGGGTTAGCGAGATACAAGCCCTATCTTGTAAACCTCCTCATACAATTTTTCACAAGGACAAAGTCGTTCTACAGGTGAAGCCGAATTTCCTCCCAAAGGTAGTTTCTGAATTTCACATTACTCAGAAGATTACTTTACCTTCATTCTATCCTCCTCCCCATCCGGGGAAAGAGGAAGAGAGTCTACACAGTCTGGACCCTAAGCGAGCCTTGAGTTTTTATATCAGTAGACTTGCTAAAAAATAGACAAGCAGACCAACTCTTTGTAGGTTACGCAGGACATAAGTTGGGATTACCAATAACCAAACAAACCATCTCCAGATGGATTATTTTAGCCATTCTGGAATGCTACAAACTGGCAGGGAAAGAGCCCCCTCACAATCTAAGGGCTCATTCGACCAGGGGTATTGCAGTCTCCTCAGCTCTTCAAAGAGGGGTACCAATTAGAGACATATGTGCGGCTGCCACATGGTCGTCCGCACATACCTTTACCAAATTGTATAGCCTGGATTCCTCCTCTAGTCAAGAGACTAGATTTGGCAAAGCTGTGTTACACTCTGTTCATTCTTAAAGAGTAATATGGCATCTCTTACTCCCGCCTTCAATCACATACCACTGCTATGGGAGTCTATCATAGATATGGAATAGGTCGGAGGACACAATCCCTTTGAAGAACAAGTTACTTCTTACCTGGTAACGTTCTTTCGATGGGATGTTCCTCCGACGTATTCCTTATCGCCCCTCCCATCCATCCCCGCAGTAACATTTCCCTTGTGGTTGCAGCTTATGCTCCTTCAAGGGTAGTAACCATTCATGCATTAACTACCTTACTCTACAAAACGGAACTGAGCAACGGACGCTGCGCATGGCCATTTATAGGCATGATGACGTCGGCGTCGATACGGTGTCTGTCGAGGAACACCTACTCGACGGACGTCGATGCACAGCACCCTCTACTGGGAAAAAAAAAATTCCGAGGCCAGCAAGCTGGAGATACAAATATCATAGATGAGGAATACGTCGGAGGAACAACCCATCGAAAGAACGTTACCAGGTAAGAAGTAACTTGTTCTTCTAACCTCCCGGGAGCGTGCATCCTCTTCTACCTCTAGAGGACCGAGAGGGGAGCCTCCCTTTTCTGTCAGTCCCCCCCCCAGGGAAAAAAAAATACAAGATAGAGGGTTTACCAGTTCACCCGATAGTCTGACGTGTTTGGTGGAGGCTTTGGGTCTTATGGAAGAGTTTAACCAATAACAAGATGTTGAATAATTGATTAGGGGGAGATCTGCATCTACATCTAATTAAGAAAGAATAGAAATACTAAAGACTTCACCTCTTGGGGGGGGGGGGGGGAGAAAATGCAATAAGAAGTCAAAATTTGCTAAAAAAAACTTTAAAAAATGCCTGCGGCCAAAATCAAGGGGAGGAACTCTAACCTCAAGGCTATCAGGCAAATACCTAAACATGATGAACAAGTGGTAATTATAAGCCCCTGTAAACCCTGGCGAGGGGGTAAATGTTCCAATTCTAGGGAGCTTCCGAAAAACCAGGCAGATAATGGTGGGGAACGGATTAAGGAGGTACTGAGTACATCAGTGGCATCCAACTTGGAGGTCAGGGTGGAAAGTTTATTCGATCGTCCCCAGAATAAACAGACTAAGATGACTGCATTTGGGAAGATCGTCAGTACGATGCATGCCCAGGTGTCTACGGGTTCGCAGCCCACTGCGATCCTCCCAGCCACGGATTTGCCGTCCATAGCTGTCCACCCAAATACTGGAAAAGGAACTTTGCCTCTAGGTCTTCCTGCATGGGAAGTGTGGATTTAACTGGGAGTGAGACTTCTATGAAGACTACCTTGCCTGAGCTTGTCGGCCATAATAAAAGTAGTTATTACAGCTCCATGGGAACAACCTGAGGATGCTGCTCCCTTGGGACGGGGTCCGATAATCAACAAAGGCAAAATAATTAGGTGGATAAACAACAACAAATGCGATCAGGCGACAACCCTTAACAGGACAAACCTATTAAATATTTTCAAAAAGATCCCTCTCAAGATCAATAACTACGGATGATATTGATGCTATCTAATTGCCGAACATCGACAATTTCCGTATGGTAAGTAATTTCCACTCGGAGATGGCCACCGATATGGTGAGGGGTCACGAGAAAAACCTAGAATCGTTGGGATTTAACCTGGTGGCATTACATAGTGCTGCTGAAGCGAATACTTTTCTTGTTTTTAAAGAACCGACAGTTACACCATCAGTGCTAGTTGGAATTCCTAATACCAATCCCATACAAGACCCAAGCCCAGTATTGACGCTCATCTCTAACCTTTTGAATAGTGTACAAGATTGGTCCTGGTTACATAGAGGGGGGGTGGGCGGGGGTTCGGGGGATTGACCCAGACGAAGATTGGCAGTAGCAATAGACTGTCATTTGGGGTTCAAATGTGAAATTGTTTGTAGCACTTAATGGCTTTTAGCAATTATGCTGGATATGGAGGAGTGTTTACAGCCAATTATGCTGCTTAACCTTTATTGGAACCATTTAAGGGTTCCTATTGAAGACCTTGAAGGTTTGAGTGATGTTCTTTGTGAATGGCATGAGAAGGGCTACGGGACACGTATTGTGCTAGGTGGAGACTTTAATTCATTGTGTGCTGATGGAGCTCTATGGAATAATAGCGGAGCTATTCACAACACTCTCCCTCCTAATGTCAAATGTGGAATCCGATGGGATGTTTCCTTGAGGAATGCGACCTGGCTTTGTTGGATCACCTTCATAGTTTCTGTCCATCTAAACATACATGGCATAGAGGGGACATATAGCTCTAGGATTGCCTTCTTCTACATTGACAATGGGCGCAGAAATAACTGTAGCTACTTGAGGCATATTATTACGAGCCTAGGGGATCACATACCTTTCTTTTACCTCGACTATTTCTACTCCTACTGCTCATCTTGATCGAATTTGATGGTGCTATCTATCAGTAATCAAGGGAGGTCAGTCCACTGGAATAGGAAAACTATCCTTCAGTTTAAACATCTTCTTTCTTGATTCTCTGACGGATATGATTTCTTCTATTACATATTGTGCTGGGACACGAGAATTTAAGAACTCGTATTATAATATACTGGCCTGTGCCTGTAAAGGGCAGTAAATCTGGCCCTAATGCTTGTAACAAGCCTGGCAGATACTTTGGTGATACTAGAGTATAAAATTCCAAGCTTCTTTAATGCAGGGACCGGGCTGCTTAAGAGCAGAAACTCTGTTCTGCAGGGTGGGGGAGGGACAAAGGTGGGGGGAAAGAAATTCAAGTTTATTTTTGGGGATACAGGTCTCTTGGGGGAGGGAGAGACAAACACCATGGAATACGCTTTAACATGTTCTAATTGTTACCTTTATCTTATTTACCTTGTTCGATAAAACTCAATAAAACTAGAATTAAAAAATAAGTAAATGCCACCTTACATCGTTTGAATTAATGGCCTTAAAAAGGAAACTGGAGGTTTCAATTTAGGAGCCCCTTTTGTAGGCCAGTGTACTTAAGACCATGATGACATCTCTTGGGCTATAGGCAAACTTGAGCCTTCTCGTGCCCCGGGACCGGATGTCATTCCACCCTTTGTGCTCCAGGAAGATCCCAGTTTGTGGGCGGAACTTTTGAAGCCTATGTTTAATTACCTCTTTGAGACCCACACTGTCCCTGCTACTTGGGTCCAGTCTATTATACCCATTTATAAAAAGGGTGATGCACTTGACCCCAACAATTACAGACCCATAGTGCTTACTGACGCTACACGTAACGTCTTTTCCATCTTGCTTCTCAGGGATCTAAATTGTGTGGTCAAAAGCAATTCTCTGGGTAAATTTCAAGTTGGCTTTAGAGAGGATATGGGTACCTCCTTAAATGCAACCGCACTAGCTCATTCGAGACATTTTGTACACAATACGGGTGTGGGAGATGTTTTTCTTGCATTACTGAACTTGTCCAGCACATTTGATGGTGTCATTAGGTCAAAGTTATGGTCTAAGATGCTTGAAATGAATATTCCATGTAAGCTCGTCCAGCTTCTTGCACTCTTGCATACCCACATCACAATAAGGGTCTGTTTGACAAAGGAGGGGTCACTTTCTCAGGAGATAATTTCCTATGTTGGTGTTAAACAGGGCTGCACACTGGCTCCTATACTCTTCAACCTGTGCCTGTGCGATGTGGAGAGACTGGTTCTTCCATTGCACCCGCCAGGTTGGGTAGTATTGGTAGTATTAGACTACAATGGATGGCCTTTGCAGACAATTTTATTCTTTTAGATCGTACCCCGTGAGGCCTTAGGATGAAAATGCAGTTGTTCTTCTATTGTGCTGCAGCTAATAATCTCCTGCCCAACGCATCCAAATCGCAGGTTCTTGTTTTCTCTAGGAGCATTACGGTGCAGACATATGATTGGAATATGGGCCAGGAAAAAGTGGACCAGTTCAAGGCTGTTGCTTATCTTGGGTATATAACCTTACGAACAGGGTCAGCCTCGAATTCTGGAACACTAGTCTATCTGATAAGGCCTATAAACTCAAAGCTCAACTGACATTTTTTTAGGCAAAAAGTTTGCAAATACTCCTACGTCCCGTCCCCTTTCCTCCATACTTATGGACATCTCTCCGTCCTGTGGGACGGGACCGGAGAACTTTGTAAAAAGCATCCAAATTTTTTTCAAAAATGTGTCCCTCTTTCCTGTGCGGGGCACGGCACGCGGCTGTAACCCCGCCCACCTTGGCTCCGCCCCGCGCATCGCCCATCAGTCCTTTTCGCCGTACGCACTTACATCCTCGAAGATTTTCTTGTTTTCCTTCTCTGGCTCTCGCTAGCGTTTGTTTACTAGTCTCTTTTTTTTTTTTTTTTTTTTTTAGGCTTTTTTTTTAGCTTTTATACATTTTTATCACAAAGTTGTCAATTACAATAATGTAGGAATTCCAAAACAATCATATTAAAGCACCAATAATTGGATTAGTTAATGAAAACAAAACCAACAAATGCCATATAAATTGGCAATGCAACTATGGAGCACACTTTCTAAGCTTTCACTCCATTTCATCTTGTAAAATGCAAAGTTCAGCTTTTCATTCTCAAAACAGGATATTCTGCCAGAAATTACCTACATAGTGAAATAAAACATTACCTTGAACTATAAATGCATCATTGTTCTGAAACCAATAAGAAAATTGATAACCAACATAAACAAATAGAGCAGAATACACAACACAAATATCAAATGACAACCAACTTGTCACATTACAAATAAGGGACCCGGATACTCCATTTGGAATCTTGCATTAGCACACAGATAAAGTGATCAAAGGCGACTGGCTGAAAAGACTGAATGCTGAAGACTAGCTCGGTTATTTCTCAAGTAAAACGTGCAATTTTAGGATACTTCAAAAATATATTTCTTCTGAATTTTACATTCTAAAAGCGTTCCGCGATATGGTTCTTTACTTTTCAGAGCACCCCGGCCGGGGGATACCTTTCCGGGTTCCTCTCGAGCCGTGAGGGGCGTTGATCGCTCTGTTACCGGGGTTCCCCCTGAGGTGCCTGTCGGGCCTAATAATTCTCCCAGAGTTTTCTCTGAGGGTCTCCGTAAGGGGCCTGTGAACACAGGAGTACACTCCGAGGCCCCTCCTGTGGGGGCTGTTTGTAGACCCAGTTCTGAGTCGTGGGGTACCGGAGCTTGCTCTGAGGCCGCTCTTTCGGCTTCCCTCAAAAACAAAACTGGGGTGCACCCCGAGGTCTTGGCTGGGCTTGAGGTTACCGAACGGATGTTAGAGGCCCGTGCCATTAAGGCTTCTACCGGGCCTAGGTCCGAGGTCCCTCGTACAGAGGCTAAGGATACCAACAGTTCTGAGGGGCCGGGCAAGGCCCTGTTGGTGACAGCGCACCGTTCCCGCTCTTGTGGTGACACAAGATCTGTTGAGGGGGCAAAGAAGAACATTTCTTCTTTTACCGGCAGTGCCGAGGCCCTTCCTTCGGAGGCTCAGTTGGCAATTGGTATGTCGCAGAAACATTCCAGGTCTCATAGTACCGGCTCTGCCGAGGTTCCTTACGTTAAGGCTAAAATTAAGACCCCTGACCCATCAACGGGGACCCCTTCCTCATGTGCCGTAGTTCCCCTCAGATGAGGACAAAATGGCGGCCGTTCCCACCACGACCACGGCGGCCATTATAGGTACTACCCCTAAAACTACGCCATCGGCCCCTGGTGTAGGGTTCGGTCCTTCGGGTGAACCTAAGGTCCCTTGTGCGCATCCTTACCGGCCGGTTTATTATTGGAACGCCCGGATGCCTCTTCCGCACAATGTTTTGTTGCCCGTGGGGGCGGCTCCCTTGATTTATGTGTATTCGTCGGTGGTGGGGCCGGTGTGGCACCCTTTTCCGTTACGTCCCTGGATTTGTCCACCTCATGAGGCCTCCTCAGGTTCCGAAACAATCTCCTGAGGATGCTTTTTTCGGTAAATTTCAAGCGCTTATGCGCACTGACCCCATGAGGGAATATTTCAAAGGGCTTTTCAAGGAGATATGTCCACCCGCGCCTCCAGCTCCACCCGTTCCGTTGGTGGTTCTGCTGGCGCCTCCCTTGCCCGTGGTGCCTCCGCCTGCGCTTCCGCCTGTGCCACCATTGTCCCCAGTGGACAAGGCAGTGCCTGACACGGCTCAGGAGGATCCTGAGCTGTCAGATGACCCTCAAGGCGATCAGGACAACGAGGACCTTCCCCGCTCTATCAGAGCTTTCCATGACCGGGTGCTGGACATGAGTTTCTTCGATGTTCTGGGGCCCGAGGCACCTGCTTCGCAGGAGGGCGTGCTTTCTGGGGCGTTCACCTTGTCTCCTTAGGAGCGTTCCGCCTGTTCTTGCAGAAGGACGTTTTGGCCGAGGTCCGTAGAGTTTGGGAAAAGCCACACTCAGGACATTTTGTCAATAAAAAGATTGACGCGAGGTACAGGCTGCATTCTTCGGAAGAATTGGCCTTGTCATCTTGTCCGCCTCCCTCCTCCACATTGGTGGCTGCGGCTACATTGCAATCCAGGCCTGCAGTCGTCTTCTCCGCGACGGCTACTCAGGTCTTGGGAAAGGAGGACAGGCTCCTGGACTCCCTAGGGAGGAAAATCTTTGCCAATTCGGCCTTACAGCTCAGGCAGGCCAATGCAGAATTGATTTTGGCAGGAGCTAACATGCGGATGTGGAGAGGTCCATCGGAGTTTGAGGAGCACATTCCGGTCGAGAAGTTGGAGGATTTCAGAGGAGGCCTTTACGATGCCAGGGTCTTGGCCCAGGATCTCCTGGAGGCTGCGGCTCATCACATAGACACCTTGGCTCGGGGTCTGATGCTTGAGGTTCATACCTTGCGGCAGGCGTGGCTGCATGTCACCAAGTTCTCCAAGGAGGTGCAAGACAAGGTTCTGGACGTTCCATTTGATGGTAAGGAGCTTTTTCACTCTTCTACTGATGTAGAGCTCACCAAAACCAAAGACAGCACTCAGACGGCTAAATCATTGTCTGTTCTGTTTAAAGCTCCCTTCAAGGCTCAAAGGCCGCAAATCTCGCAGAGTTGGATACTCCTGCAGGGAATAACCGCCGTAGACCACAGCGTACATGGTATTTCTCCCGCTCCTCAGCCTCCTCATCAGGTTCAGGTGGCACCGCCACCGATAAACCTGCCAAATGAGGGTTTTCCGCGCTCGCACGAGACCCCGGTGGGAGGACGCATTGCGTCTCATTGGGAGGCGTGGCAGACCATTACAGGAGACGGATGGGTCTTGTCAGTCACTCGAGCGGTCTTCCGCTTACCTTTACCCCCTACCCCACCCCTCAACCCTCCTTTTCAGCTGTCGGGCTCACCCTCCCTCAAGGCAGAGGTTCAGAAACTTCTGCTCCTCAGCGCTGTGGAACCCGTTCCCCTTGGGGAGCGAGGGGAGGGCTTCTACTCCCGGCTGTTTACGGTGCCCAAACCCAACCTGGCTGGCCTACGCACCATCCTAGACCTTTCCCAGTTCAATCTTTTCCTACCCCAAGAGAAATTCAAGATGATCACGCCCGGCCAGATTCAATCCTCTAAGCAGATGAGCGATTGGCTCAGCGTGGTGTATCTTCAGGATGCGTACATGCATATCCTGATTTGGAATCCACACAGGAGATACCTCCGTTTCTCTTTGGGAGAGGAGCACTTCCAGTTTCGGGTGCTTCCTTTTGGCCTCAGTTCGGCACCGCGTGTCTTCACGAAGATGTCAGTGATTGCGGCCTATCTTCGTCTCCAGGGTATCCATGTGTATCCCTATTTGGACGACTGGCTCCTACGCAGCTATTGTCCGTTGGCAGCAGCGGGCAACCTCCAGTCTCTCCTTCAGCTCCTGTTCCATCTTGGGCTGTCAGTGAACTGGCGGAAATCCTCCATGACGGTCTCACAGGACCTGACTTTCCTGGGTTTTCATTGGAACACGATAGACTGCCGAGTGTATCTTACCGGGGACAGAATGGCGGACATGTTGGCCACGTGTCAGATGTTCGCGCAGTCGGAGAGCATGTCGGCCTGGTGGTTCCAGAGGCTTCTGGGCCTCATGGCCTTGTGTGTACTGGCTCTTCCTCTTGCTCGTCTCAAAATGAGATGGACCCAGATGGCTCTTCGGAGTTCCTGGCGTCAGGCTGTGGACCCGGATTCCAAGTGGATAATGATTCCGGATTCCATGACAGTGGACCTGGACTGGTGGTCGTCTCTCTCTCAGCAACCTGTCAGTGGGCACGGGGTTCCAGGACCCAGCCCCTATGGTGACGATCACGACAGACTCCTCCCTTTTTGGGTGGGGTGCGACGTTAGATCTTCTTCAGGTCTCGGACCTCTGGTCACCTCAGGACAAGCTCCTGCACATAAATCATTTGGAGCTTCTGGCGATTTTTCTGGCACTCAAGGCGTTCAGACCTCTCATTGTCAACAAGGTGGTCCGCATAAGAACAGACAATGCGGTGTCAATGTATTACATAAAAAAGCAAGGGGGAATGAAGTCTCCCCCTCTCGTGGACCTGTCCATCCAGATTTGGGAGTGGGCTGTGCTTCATGGGGTCTGGCTGCTTGCAGTGCACATCCCGGGCCGGCTGAATGTCACCGCGGATGCCCTCAGCCGGCGGACAGTGGTCAGCTACGAGTGGGAGTTGAAGGCAGAGATCCTCTCATGGATTTTATCGTATTGGGGCACACCGGAGGTGGACCTCTTCGCCACGGCGGTAAACAAGAAGCTTCCTCAGTACGCCTCCAGAGGGGGGCTGGGAGCCTCCTCTCTGGGGGACGCACTCAAGATTCCATGGCACAACATGAGACCTTAGCCTTCCCGCCTCTTCCCCTAGTTCATCGAGCAATTTGGAAGTTGAAGAGCTCTGTCAACTGTTCTCTTCTACTGATAGCTCCGTGGTGGCCGGCCAGGTTTTGGTTCTCAGAACTTCAACACCTGTCGGTGTGTCCACCGATCAGGTTACCAGTAACTCCCGATCTTCACATGGGGGAACAGCAGATGTGGCACCCCTCCCCACAATCGCTCAACTTGGCAGCATGGTGCCTGAGTTCACGTCGCTAGAGCATTTGGGTTTGTCTGCGGATAACATGCATATTATCCAGGCAGCCAGGAAACCCTCGACCAGATCCCACTACAAGAGTAAATGGCTCAGGTTCTGTTATTGGTGTTTGGAGAAATAATTGGACCCAAGGGTGGCAACGATTGACACGGTGCTGTCCTTCGTATCCTCCCTAGCAGAGTCAGGGGTTCATGTTCTGTCTTGCAGGACTTCTCTCTCGGCGATTTCCGCTGACCTCTCTACAGACCGGTGTTCTTATTCTTTAACTAACCCGGTGGTGAAGAGACATTTTGCTGGCTTGACACGCATCTACCCTCCGGTTCGTAGTCTGCACTCGCCTTGGCCCCTAAATGTAGTCCTGACGTCGCTGTGCCATAAACCTTTTGAGCCAATGGCTACGGTTGACCTCAAGTACGTGTCCTGGAAAGTGTCCTTTCTGGTAGCCGGTTACGTCAGCGAGGAGAGTGAGTGAGCTCCAGGCATTGTCGGTGGAGCATCCTTTCTTGGTCTTTCACAAGGACAAGGTAGTCCTTCGGATGAACCCAGCTTTCCTACCAAAGGTAGTGACCGAATTCCACCTGAATCAGTCGATTCCCCTTGCGGTCTTTTTTCCGAACTCTGCCTCGGAGGCGGAAAGGGTTCTACACTGCCTGGATGTCCGAAGAGCTCTTAAGTTCTACCTGGACAGGACTTCCGAGCTTCGGAGCTCTTTCCAACTGTTTGTGACCTTTGGTAAACCTCAGGGCAGGCCGGCATCTAAGGCATCCATTTCCAGATGGATTGCCGCCTGTATCACAGAATCTTTGACTGTCCAAAAGCTGAAACCTCCTAAAGGTTTCCATGCACACCAGGTGCGAGGCAAGGCAGCCGCGGTTGCTTTTCAGAAGTATGCTCCCTGGGAGTTCATAGCTAAAGCGGCTACTTGGGCCTCCCCATCTGCTTTCTGTAAGCAATACTGCCTCGATATGAGCTCTACAGCTGACGCTCAGTTCGGCCAGGCTGTGTTGAAGAACCTGTTTCATTAAGGGGTATTTCCATCCACCCATAGTTCCTGTAAGGAGTGCTTCGGAATCTCCCATAAGTATGGAGGAAAGGGGACGGGACGTAGGAGTATTTCCAGGTTACTCACCGTAGTGACCACCTTACTCCTAGTCCATAGTCCCCTTTCCTCCATACGCCCGCCCGCCATCCCCTCTAATAAGGTGCCTCTGTTATTGCTAATGGGTCTTGTCCCTGCGATAGAAAAGGACTGATGGGCGATGCGTGGGGCAGAGCCAAGGTGGGCGGGGTTACGGCCGCGTGCCGGGCCCCGCGCAGGAAAGAAAGGAGGGACACATTTTTGGAGAAAAAAAATGTGGATGCTTTTTACAAAGTGCTCCGGTCCCGTCCCACAGGACGGAGAGATGTCCATAAGTATGGAGGTAAGGGGACTATGTACTAGGAGTAAGGTGGTCACTACGGTGAGTAACCTGATAATTCTCATTACTCCTTTAAGGCGTCACTATCTCGCCAAGTTCAAACCCATTATTTTATATGGTCTTGACCTCTCCACTCACGATACGGGTTCTACCCTGAATATGATAGAAGGGAAACTTTGGAAGGAGCTGTTGGCCGTACCCAATGCGGTCATAAGACATGAGCTCTGCTTAACATCTCTGAAAGCTAGATATGCCTGGAAACAACTCACCACCTTTTGTAAAATGAGTGACCCCCCTGAAAAATGTTATACAAAACACTTGCTTTGGTTATGCATGCAGCATCTGTCCCTTCTATACAATAGTTCTGCTCTAGGATGAAGTCTGTCCTGGTTTCCCCAGGGTTAACGTTAGAAGATCTAGTACAATGACCGGGGATCATTAAGCGGTCTCTGTTTAGGGTCGACTGGGTGGAGACTGTCGATTGCTTCGCCACTTATTCCACCTATAGGGAATATTCCAACTTTGTGCGTGCAAGGGAATGTATACCTCTTTATCTCCAAAGATTTCCATGTGCTAATGTACAAACGACTTGTATGCGATTTAGGCTCAACCAGATTCCCACTTGAGAGGTTATAGTAGTGGAAGGACTCCTCCAAATTGCCTGCATACAACCTCTCCCTGAACCATTGTAGATTCTGCGGGGACAAGAATTCTTCTGAGACTTTTGGACATAGTTATCATGTCCTTATTTTGATACTATGCGTCTGGATAGTTTCAAAGATACATTCAATAAAAACATAGAGGTCTCTGCAAGTCTATTTTGGTGTAGGTGTATGTGGGGCATGAGTATTTCACTGATCCTAGCCCTGAATGAGTTCCTTACGCTAGTCACAATTGAATTAGATCTAAAGAATCTTAGTGCCTAATGGATTTTGTTAAATGAACAGGACCGGTCTAATGGTAGAATTTGTCATGAGGTTTGGTGAAATCTATTTTTTTTTTCTTTTTGTCTGTAATTCGATGCTGATTTTATTTATTTTTGCTATGTTTTAATGTATGTTTTAAGGAGATTAGAGATTTGTATGAGAAACTTTTTCTTCATCTTTTTGTTTTTACTGTTTATGGTGTGTACATTTTTCTGTAAACTATGACACAACAATAAAATTAAAAAATGGCCCGATTTACCTAATAACTCATGCATTGCTAGGCATTTGACTAGTTCAAGAGTCACTCTCTGGGTAATGTCACAAGCTACTGGCAAGCGTGAAGAGCTAGTGGTGGTCTAATCTCTGCAATGTTGGCTGCAAACAAATGTTACAGGGCAGCCCATTCATGAGCTGTCTATGCAGGACACCATCACAAGAGATACTTAAATGTTTGAGTGCGGGGCACACTGTCTGTGCTTCACGGTCCAAGGAAAATGGACACCCCAGGAGACGCCCTTTCACTTCAATGCGCTGGAACTACTAGGAGTATGCCAAGCATTGCTCAAGCACCAGGCACGAATTCAGGGCAGAAGAAGCCTAAGCAAGACTTGCAATACACTACCACCATGTTTTATGTAAACAAACTAGGGTGGGGACATACGCCCCTACATTGTCAGTGATCACACAGCGGATATGGACTTTATGCGTATCAAAGATCTGGATACAAGAACTGCATCTTCCAGGGATAAGCAGTTGTCTGGCGTACAGCCTCAGGCATGTGACTCAGCAGCATGAGTGGGAATTAATCACAAACATGCTCCAATAGAGCTTCTACAAGTGGGGTGCCACAGACTGAGCTATTTGCAAGAAGTACACAATCAAAATTCACAGAACCTGGACTGATGGCCAACGCTCTATGGAAGAGTTGGTCAGGTGTATATACTTACGCTTCCCCAACATCCCTCAAAGTGGTACAAAAACTACTTCAGGAAAGCCTTAACGCTACTCTTGATCACCTACACATGAGCCTGCAAGGTTGTAGTACAGTCAACTCTTCCTCATGTAGGTACAGCACCACATGAAGCTCAGACCTGTATATAACCTCTTTATGCAGTAGGCACAACAGATAACACTTATCCAACATACCACAAACTTGCCAGCCTGACTACCGGGGTCTTCAAATTTGGTCACTTCCGTTTTACACATCAGGGTATGGCCATAATATGAGATGCAACAAAACCTAATACGCAAACTTGCTATTTGTTATGTGTGGAAAAGATTTGTTATCTCGTGTTGAAAGCAGATAGTTTACACTATACAACACTCCCCTACTCATCTAGTATCATACTTTCAGTACTTTTTATACTCTGGTTTAGTCTGTAATTCTCTCACACCACTTGGCTGCTCTTAACGGCTTATACTACATCCCAGAACAAGATTTCTTTGTTGAAGTTACTGGTAGTGAAGGCCTTAATGGAAGTCGTGAAATCTTTCCGCCGATGTCTAACCCAGCTCTTGGATGCAATCTTAACACTGTGATGTATTGGCTCAGGAGTCCACCCTTAGAGCCTGTGCACCAAGCTTCCCAGAAATGGCTCTCGCGACACCCATTGACTGTTTAGTTTTTCCACGTGCTCAACAAGCTTTGGACAGTTCATCGCCCCAGCAATTTCTCATCGTGTATTTTCACATGTTTGAAGTTCGCTGAAAATGTCCACACTGAAGACCGGTTTCAAATGGTGCTCCGATTGTGGTGTTAAAATGTCCATTACAGACCCACATCGGATATGCCTGTGGTGTCTGGGTGTGGACCACATAGTTAACGACTGCGGTTCCTGTCAGATAATGTTGGTGAAGGCCTTAAAGGAGAGGAAGCGGAAACACTACTATGCCTTTTAAAAAGGGTTGTTGGACGACTCCCGGGAGGTTTTCCCTTTTTGAAAAAGCTCTCGAAACATTCGAAGCGCTCAAGATCCAAATCTCATTATTTGTCCTCGTCACACAAAAAGACGATGAAACAATGCCATTGGTCGCGGTCATCTTCGTCGGGCTCCTCTCCTGACAAACTGGTTTACGTTCCTAGCAAATAAGTGTCTTCTGCTGACTGGGAGACATTTCATCTCCAAATGCTGGAGGTTTTTCAAAAATCGCCTCTTTGAAAGAGCCGAAGAAGACTTCAGAACCCACTGCGTCTGGTAATACCTTCAGGGTATCCTTTGAGACCACTACTCGCGTCCCCAAGAGCCTGGGCACCAAGTCTGCTCGACATCTGTCGAAGGAGTCTTCGTCTCGACACAAATTTCAACCTAAGCCTTCCTCCTCGACTCCTGTAAAGGAGCCGGTACCTGGCCCATTGAAGCCGTTAGTTGTTGGCCCCCTCAGTGCTTTTGACGCCTTTGACACATCGACAATTCAACAATGTCTCGAAGTCAGTCTTTTAAGCCTTTACTTACTGTTGATTTCTTTAAAACCATGGGATCGAATTTTGAGAAGGTGGAAGTAGAGAATGTACCTGTTGGCTTCGAGTATGGTACTCCCAATGTGACTGATGAATTAATCTGAGGAGTTAAGATTGCAAAATCTTGTGGACCCACTGAAATATGCTAGTGTTTTAGATACCTCATCTGAGACAGATTTTGCCATGCCTGACACTTCAGGTCATAATGAACCATCATATAGAGCAGCGATTGGGAAAGTTACTGAAAATTGAGGATGAGTAAAACCTGTGGCAATTCTAGAAAAGGATGATCTTGCAGACAATCTGGATAGCGGACCCCACAGGAAGCCTGTAGTACCCTTCCACCCTGCTTTAAGAACCAGACTATTGGAAAACTGGATAAACCTGGATACTACATTGGCAGGCAACATATATCTGACCAATAAATACAGGGCTGCCTCAATAGACCCAGATTTCCTATCAAAACACCCCCTCCAGAGAGCTTGGTGGTCCAAGCAGCTACATCAACTTCCACTGTGAAGTTATTTGGCTGCGTTTTCCATTTTTTTAAGCATTCGCCGGAAGAGGGTTCCTATTTCAAAGTCCCTATAGTAATTCAGTTCTTAAAGGGATTAACTTGCATCTTTGCCCCGGTTACATTTATCGTACCGGTTTGGGATTTGAATGTGGTGTTGAGGTACCTAATTGGGGGGGCTCTTTTTGACCCATTACATTCTTGTCCACTCAGAATGTTAACCCTTAGGACTATTTTTCTGACAGTGATTACATAACTGCCCTTTACTACCTTTTTTTTAAGGAAAAGGTGGTTTTCAGGGTACATCCTTTTTTTTCTTACCAAAGGGAATACCATTTAGCTCATGAGATTGTGTTGCCTGCTTTTTATCCACCTTCTCATCCCTCCAAGGAGGAGGGAAGATTGCATTGTTTGGACCCTAAGAGAGCCTTAAGCTTCTAGATTTCCAGAATGTCCAAAATAAGGCAAGATGACCAGCTCTTTGTGGGCTATTCAGGTCACAAATTGAGACAAGCTGTCACCAAACAAACCATCTCTCGTTAGCTAGTTTTATGCATTTTAGAATGCTATACATTGGCTGGTAAAGAGATGGCCGATGGTTTAGGAGTGACTACTTCAGCTCTTCATAGAGGGGTTCCCTGTACAAGACATTTGTAGTGTGGCAACTTTATTTCCTAGATTCTGTCGGGTCAGGAGGAAAGATTTGACAAGGCTGTACTTCACAGCATTAATCGGCAGCATATTATCTGTTCCCACCCCCTTCTACATACTGCTTTGGGAGTCTGTCAAAGATGAGCAATACGTGGGAGAACACAATCCATTCGAAAATCAAATTACTTGCCCCTGGTAATGTTCTTTCGATTGGATGTTTGGCCCTCCCATCCTTCCCCTCTGTCTTTCAGAGAATTTCTGTATTTTTACACCTTGCTCTTTCAACATCTGGGTCATTCCTTTGAGATGGCTGAGCATTGGGTGAACAAACTAGAGCTGAGGCAATGGGTGCTGTGCAAGCTACTTATACCAGCGTCAACATCACGGGCCAAGGATTGGATGAAGGCTGTCGAGGGCCCCGACTCAGCTATGCAACGCACCCGATACTATGAAAAATCTTTCCAAAGTTACAAGCAGACTTACGAATATATAAAAAATGAGGAATATGTGGTAGGAACATCCAGTTGAAAGAACATTGCCCGGGTAAGTAATTTGTTCTTCTAAGGTTGTGTTCTTAATAGCATTCATTTTGAAGGGATTGTGTCCTCCGACGTATTCCTTATCTTGATAGATCTCCAGCTTGCTGGCCTCGGATTTTCTTTTTCAGTAGAGGGTGCTGCGCGTCGATGTCCCTCGAGCCGATCTCCCTCGACAGCCTCCGTTTCGGCGCCGACGTCGTCATGCGTATAAATAGACTTGCGCAGCGTCTGTTGCTCAGTTCCATTTTTCCGCGCTTCGTGGGCCTCGGAATCGCGTTGCTCAGTTCGTTAGTCAGAGAATATATTCTTCATTATTCCTTGAGAATACCAACTCTTACTCGATTGCTTCCTCATCCGAACCGACGACTCCACGGTCCAGCTTCAAAAAATGTCGAGACTGGAAAGAAAATGTCATTGACAGATCCTCACAGGATCTGTTTGTGGTGCCTGGGATTGGAGCACCAATGTTCGGATGTGTGAGGACTGCATGTCCATGACGGCGAAAGCCTTGAAGGAGCGTAAGGGGAAGCTTGAGAGAGGTAAGACAGTTAAAACTCCTTCGAAAGTTTCCTCGGCAGAGTCGAGACATTCCTGTGTCGGCGAGGAGACGAAACATTCTCGGTCTAGGTCTCGAAGCAGTTCCCACCACTCTTTGAGATCCAAGCATTCAAGTAAGAGACGTCGAAGATCCCCTTCCTCCTCGACTTCTTCTGTTTCTCCGGAAAGACTCACCTGCCCCACAAAACCTAGCTCTCAGGCTGAGTGGGAGGAATTCCGTAAAAGGGTGCTTAGCGTCTTCAAGAAAGTGCCCTCGACCCCCCTCGAAGACAGCTGAGGGTGATAACCTGGGTGAAAGACCCGAAAAATCTAAACGCTGCGAGTCGTTGCACACGGCGAAAGAAACTACTCGAGAGCGTCACGAACCCTCGAGCAAAGGCACTGTGCCATCAACGCCATCGTCGAAGGTCCCTTCGACGCATACATCTGCGTCATCAACGCCATTATCAAAGGGCTCATCGACGCATACATCGATCGAATCGACGCCGTCTTCGACGCCGAAAAAGAGCAAATCCAGGACTGTCACTACCTCACAGCCAGTGGTCATACCCAGAGTATCTAACATGACTTCGAGGTCATCGACAACCTCGAGTAGGATCCCGATCCTCTCGAGTCCTTTGAGGCCACTTCCAATCTTCTCGACGCCTTTTTTGGTGTTTTCGAAGCCTTGAACGTCTGCGTCGACAATGTCGACGTTTTCCCAACCAATTATGACAAATTTTAGCCCCTTCTGCTATGGAAATGAAATTTAAGCCATTTCCAAGGTCTGATCATTTCAGACCTTTGCCTTCAATTTATGAGGAAGGGGAGGATTCGGATCAAGAAAGACCCTTTGGGTTGCAGAGATCTGCAACACCAGAACCAGAGGAATTTACCTCTGAGGAAAATAGGTTGAAGGACCTTCGAGAATCCTTACATGAAGCAAGTGGGTTAGATACTTCCCAAAAAGAATTTGCCAAACCAGACCCAGGGGAACATGCTGAGACCCCTTACAGAATTTTAATGGCAAGAATTATAGAATTCATTGGTTGGTCTACACCTTCACCTGCATTCCAACAGGATGACCTTACAGACATTTTAGTGAAAGGCCCACAGGAGGATCCTGTGGTTCCATTTCACTCTGCATTACAAAGAAAAATATTGGCTAACTGGGAAACTCCTGAGGTTATCCCGGCGGTTAACAAAGTTATCAGCCAAATATAGGGTATCTACTACTGATCCTGAATTTTTGTCTAAACCTACAACTCCAGAGAGTCTGGTTGTCCAAGCAGCAACTGCATCAGGCAGTAGATCGGCATACCCTACTGTTCCACAGGACAGGGATGACAAAAGATACGACTCTATGGCTAAGAACGTTTTTTCTGCATGTAGCGTGGCGTTGAAATCTATTAACGTTACTTGTACGCTCGCAAGGTTCAGCCATACACTTTGGGAGTGTGCTTCATCAGCGGCTGACTGCCTCCCACAGGGAGAAGAAAATGAAGCGTTTCTAAACATTAAGGATGGTAAAGACGCAATGTTCAAACTGGCATTAATTCTGCTGACAGCATCAGTAGGGCCATGGCGGCAAGTACTACAACCCGTAGATTTGCGTGTTTGTGAAAGTCTGGGTTTGCTCCAGATGTACAAGCCAGACTTTTAAATATGCCCTTTGACGGTTCCTCTTTGTTTGGTAAGAAGGCGGATGACAGCCTAGAAAAGTTAGACATCCAAAGCAGCAGCAAAATCCCTGGGTGCTGCAATCCGTCAAACGCCATATCGCCCCTCAGGAACCTCTTGGAGAGGTAAGTCCTTTCGCTTTTATTCCGCATTCGGAAAAGGCAGAGGACAGTCGGTTCAAAGAGGTCAAAGATTCACCCGAGGTGGACGGGGTAAAAATATAAAAGCGGCAGCAGCAGGTACCTCTTTATCCTCGGCACCTGCATCAGCCAACCCTAAATCACTCTGAGGATTTTCCTCACAAGACACCAGTAGGGGGCAGGCTAACTCAACATCTGACAGAATGGCAGGCTATTACATTAGATGCTTGGGCATTGGAGACAGTTGCCCAAGGTTACTGCCTGCCTTTTCTACGCATTTCTCAGTCATCCACCGGGAACAGCTCTCGGAAAGTTCCAGATCCGCTCCTCTTGCAGGAAATTGTAGACCTGCTGGAGAAAGGTGCCATTGAACCGGTACCTGTAGCGGAGAGGAACAAGGGCTGGTACTTCCCCTACTTCCTAATACCGAAGAAGGACGGAGGACTGAGACCTATCCTGCACTTACGAGAATTGAACAGGTTCCTCAGGAAGGACAAGTTCAAGATGGTAACTCTTTCTCAGATCCTTCAGGCCCTCCAGCTCCAGGACTGGCTGGTATCTCTGGACCTTCAGGATGCTTATTTCCATGTGCCAATCCATCTCAAACACAGGAAATACCTGAGGTTCGCAATTGGTGGCTCTCATTATCAATTTCGAGTTCTGCCATTTGGGTTGACCTCCGCCCCGAGGGTCTTCACCAAGCTAATGTTGGTAGTGGCTGCAAGTCTAAGGAGGGAAGGGATTCACGTCTACCCCTACCTGGACGATTGGCTGATCAGAGCTGTATCTCCGGAACAAGCTCAGATCCAGCTAGATTATGTCTGCCACTTCCTTCACGAACTGGGCTTCTCCCTCAAATTAAAGAAGTCACAGATGATACCATCACAGAGACTCCAGTTCATTGGAGCGGTCCTGGACACTTCCCTGGGAAAAGCCTCACCACCAGAAGTGAGGGCTCAAGATATTCTGCAGATGGTCACCAAGTTTCAAAATGCCCAACCTCTCCCCGCCTTCGACCTTTTGAGGTTGCTAGGCCTCATGGCATCCTGCATCTTCCTTGTGCCAGAGGCTCGCCTGAGAATGAGATCTCTTCAGTGGGCACTGAGAACTCAGTGGTCGCAATTCTCAGGGAGAATGACAGACCTACTTCAGGTTCCGGACAAGGTGGCTCGAGACCTCCAATGGTGGGCCTGCAGGAGAACATCTTGAAAGGAGAACTGTTTTGGCAACCATGGCCGGAGATAACGGTAGTCACAGATGCCTCACTCACGGGGTGGGGAGCCCATATCAACGACTTGACCATCAGCGGTCGTTGGTCTCCATCGGAGTCCAGACTACATATCAACCTGTTAGAGCTGAGAGCAATCAGACTAGCGCTGAAGGCTTTTCTGCCATCTGTACAGGGGAAAAATGTCCTGATAATGACGGAAAACACACTGGCCATGCACTACCTCAACAAAAGAGGCGTAGGATCACTGCCTCTGTGCAGAGAGGCGATGCAGCTCTGGTTTTGGGCATTCCAAGAAGGAATCTCTCTCAGCAGTTCACTTAGCCGGAGAGAAACTTGACAGAGGGGCGCTCTGAGCAGGCACAGTACAGTCTCCCACGAGTGGGAACTAGCTCAGGAAGTCCTTCAACAGATCTTCACCCTTTGGGGAACCCCTCAAGTGGATCTGTTCGCCACCAGCATCAACAGGAAGTGCGATCAGTTTTGTTCAAGGGAATTTCCCCCGAGAGGAGCTCTTGGGGACGTGTTCGTAGTGGACTGGGAGTTTCCACTTTTGTACGCGTTTCCTCCAGTCCCTGTCATTCCTCAAATGATCAGGAGGTTGAGAAGGTTCCGGAAAGCCATGATCCTAATAGCCCCGGACTGGGCCAGGAGAACATGGTACCCGGACCTTCTGGACATGTCCATCTGCCCTCCAATTCGTCTTCCACTCAAGGAGAATCTTCTCTCGCAGAAGGGAGTTCAGGTTCTCCATCCAGACATCGGAACCCTCAACCTTCACGCTTGGTATCTGAAAGGTTGAGATACAAGGATTGGGACCTCCCAGATGACTTCATGGAGGTGTTGCTTTCGGCAAGAAGGCCAGCAACAAAGACTTTATACCGCTGCCGTTGGAACACATTTTGCAGCTGGTGTAGAGAAAAGAATATCGACCCCTTTTCATGTGGTACACCAACGGTGTTATCTTTCTACTCTATTTGGCAAATTCGGGCCTTCAGGTTGGCATTATCAAGGGCTATCTCGCAGCGCTATCGATCTTCTAGTGCACTGCAGAGGAACCATCGTATTTCAGGTTACCCTTAGTAATACAATTTCTGAAGGGATTAACCAATGTCTATCCTCCAAGACCATTCCAAGTTCCCTTATGGGACTTAAATGTAGTCTTAAATTTCCTGATGGGTACTCCTTTTGAACCACTCCACTCTTGTTCACTAAGGTTTCTCACCCTTAAAACTGTTTTATTAGTGGCATTGACATCTGCTAGGAGGGTGAGCGAATTACAGGCTCTATCTTGTAAACCCTCTCATACAATTTTTCATAAAGATAAAGTTGTCCTACAATTGAAGCCTAATTTTCTCCCAAAGGTGGTTTCTGAATTCCACATCACTCAGAAGATTACCCTGCCTTCATTTTATCCCCCTCCCCATCCGGGGAAAGAGGAAGAAAGGCTGCATAGGCTGGACCCAAGGCGGGCTTTGAGCTTTTACATAAGCAGACTTGCTAGGATTAGGCAAGCAGACCAACTGTTCGTAGGTTACTCGGGGCACAAATTGGGATTACCGATAACAAAACAGACCATTTGCAGATGGATTATTTTAGCCATTCTGGAATGTTACAAACTGGCAGGGATTCGAGACATATGTGCGACTGCCACATGGTCGTCTGCACATACCTTCACAAGATTTTACAACCTGGATTCCTCCTCTAGCCAAGAGACTACATTTGGCAAAGCTGTGTTGCACTCTGTTCACTCTTGAAGGGAAACATGGCAATTTTACTCCCACCTCCAGTTACACACCACTGCTATGGCAGTCTATCAAGATAAGGAATACGTCAGAGGACATAATCCCTTCGAAGAACAAGTTACTTCTTACCTGGTAACGTTCTTTCGATGGGATGTTCCTCCGACGTATTCCTCATCGCCCCTCCCATCCATCCCCTCAGTAAAACTTCCCTTGTGTTTACAGTTTACGCTCCTTCTAGGTCACTAACCAATTCATGTAAAACAACTGTTAACGTCAAAATGGAACTGAGCAACGGACGCTGCGCAAGCCTATTTATACACATGATGATGTCGGCGCCGATACGGAGGCTGTCGAGGGACATCGGCGCGCAGCGCGCTTTACTGAAAAAAAATTTCCGAGGCCAGAAAGCTGGAGATGATCTATTAAGATGATTAAGATGATCTATTCATATCTATACTCTTAAGATAAAGTGGTCCTCAAAACTCCTTCTCAATCCTCATCCTTGTATTTTTCCATACTTCATGTAAATTAACTACCTGTATTCGTTCAAAGCCCTCTGACAAGTGAGGAGAGAACTTAACATACACATGATGTACACAGGGCTGTCCTGTTTTACATGGACAGAACAAAGCCTCTGCATGAGCGCAGTCACTTCTTTGTCGCTTTTGCTACAGGGCAAGTGGGTTGTCCTGTCACTAATGTAAGCGTGGATCACTGCATTGTGTGGTGCATTTTAGCACACAAACCTCTCCCATTCACACCCAAGGCACACTCTACAATAGGTACTGGGGCAACCCTTGCGTTTTATAGCAAATGCTCCCATCAACTATTTGCAAGGCAGCCACATGGAGTTGATCACTTTAACACACAATACTGTCTAGAGATGCATAATGGGAGACTTGCAGCTTGGACAGGGCGTTAACTGAAGATTTGTTTTTAACAACACCCTCATTTTATCCACCTCCTATGAGACATATACTGCTCAATCTGTTTAAATCATGTGAAGATAAACTGATTCAGAAGCCTCCGGGAAAAAAAAAGTACTTAACCAATAATGGTCTTTCTGTGTCTTCATCCGTTTATAGTTCCATAAGCCCAACCATCCTCTCTGGAAGGGAGCGCAGGTTAGTAGTTTACACTGATTTAGTTATTACTATCTACCATACGTCTTTAAACTAGGTACCTGCTCCTAAACGCACTGACATCCTGTCAGGAAAACAATCGGAGAAAGTCGACGCATTGCACATCATTTACAAATAGGATAGGGATAGTGTGAAAAGAGTGCCCTTGTACGACTTTTACATTGGAAGTAAATATCTTTAATACTCTGGACTAACCACTAGATGTCAGTCAATGCAAAGTGTGTGACTGTAAACCGATACAAGGCACAGAAAGCCTAGTACTAGTTAAGTAATATCTGCCATATTTAGGATCACATAAGGCACAAGCCACATCAATTACCCGAAATTGTTTTTCTTATAAATTAAGCAATTGGCCTTGAAATTCTGCTCATTTGCATTACATTACTATGCAAGGGTGACCGTAAACACCTAAAATGCCTAACGGCAAAATACCCACACAAGAGGTTATAAATGAATATGAAAAACTGGCTCCATGAACAGAAGAATCTAACCAAGATATGCCTGCACACATTAGTCAAATAATGTTCCCTCCCCGCCCATGACTCCTAAACCTGACTACCACATTTTTACCGTATAACTCCAACTTCGGCCCCAGAACACATTAAAATACTATCGGACAACCTTGACTCTTCTCTCTCGGCTCTGCGGAAGGTTAGCAGACTTGAACTACATGTTTTAGGTTTGTTGTAACATTAACGTTCATGCGCCGACATTTCTGTTACTCATTGCGCCTTACCAAAGCGTCACCCACACTATATAATCAAACTACCAGCTCAAATATCGGATACTGACTGTAAGTAAGCACGCTACTTGGATGCGTAACCTTATCCCATACTTCCTCTTCCTTATGTCACGTAAGTGCTTTGAAGCAGCCACCTTGCAAGTTAACACATTATAAAACTTAAATATTCATTTGCCCTCTAAAGATTTTGAAAAGACAAATGTGATGCTCAGCGTCTCCTATTTTAGCATTACTAACATGACCCTATAAGTGGAGAGCAACATTGCAATATCATTTACTTAGCCTAGAAGGCATAATGGGTATGGACTATGCCTCTGATTATTCGTCCATAGTATCAGGACACCGGATATTCAGACAGAAGATTGCTTTTCACACAATCTGCATCATTTCCAAGTTTTCAGAGTTCCTTTGGGCATAGACCTTCACACATTATATGGTAACTCGCTTCCATACAAAAACGGTTTCACTGAGTTCTACTGTAATCCTACACAATGATATAAGGGTGGGGGTATGTTGCAAACAATCTTTTATGCACTGCAAAAGAATTGTGTACATGCAGAGTCATGACATTCTTAAAATCCACATCATATTTTGAGGCATTTAAATATGCCTTGCTTGCAAAGTATTGTGGGTCTGCAAATATCCAAGTGAATGTTTACTGCTAGAATCCCTTACTTTTTACAGTATTCTATCAACTAGTATTGGAGGCAAGCACAGGGGCCGGGGGAAGGGTATGGGTGGAAGAGCAAAGGTCATTACTCCTTGTGGGTGATGAACAAAGCGGCACATTTCAAAAACCAAGGCAGACGTTTTGGCAGTACACTGAAGGATATGTGTTACATGTTTGCTAAAGGATAGGAAATTCTAGTACCCGGCTAGAAAACAGCACCTTCTTTTTCTTTCTATGCTCAGCTGCTGAGGGCTTTTCAATATAACCATGTGTTCTGTGTGTATTGTCTCTAGCATCCCCCTTCGTCTTATTTAAATGATCACAAAGAATTACAGAAGAGGGATCCATAGTTAAAGAAGAAGGCACTCAATCAGTTGTATCTGTGATAAATTGATGCTATTAAATTAAAAGGCATATATATGTGATTTTCTTCAGTAACGCTCTTGTTTAATTGTATCTAGGCTGTGGTGCGGAAGGGTGGGCAAAACTATACACTTATATGTGCCCTGTCATTTCGCTTCCTATTTAGTGGTACAAGCAGGGCTCTAATCAGATTCTGCTCCCTACTTGGAGTCAAATGATTTTTCAGGGAGTAAAAAAGTAATTGGTTTTGCCAATACCGATAATTTCTGCTTATTAAAAGATGTTCTCTTACCTTTAAAATTCCTCTTGAGATCGGGCATTAATATTAGAGTTCTTCTTATGCCACTGCTCTACTGGGGTCACTCATTTTCGATCCTCATATTCTGAGGGGCAGTTATTCTGATGCAATTATCATCCTTACACAAATTATTAAAAGCATTTTCTCCTGGTCCTTGACTTCTTTAATGTGGCACTTGAGCTCCCATCAGCATGTCTTTTGACACATTGCTTTTAATTGCCATTAATCCATCAGCAAATCATGTATTCTGTCTGAATTTCTTGCCACCACATCAGTTATGTCAAGAGATACTTGTGTTTTGTAATAGACATGAGTGATTTTCCAGTGGCATAAAAATAAAAATTTTCTCTGCACAGAAGTATGTTTGCAAGGTACTGTGGCAGATGTTGAAGTCTGTGACTGGTCGATGAGCGTTCTTTATAGTCGTATGACATTTTATTTTAGCCTATGTGTTTGGAAAACGATTTGTAACGAATTGCAGTGGTTCGGAAGAGGAAATTCCTTTCCAAACTCTCTTCTGCAACGATAGCGCACAAAGTGGCTTACCTCATTAGTCAATTGCACACATGGAAAATAATGTGCGCACAACAGCCAACCAGTTCTGCACATAGAGAAAAATAATTAGAGGGAACATTGACGGGCACTGTCAAGTAAGTACTTTAGAATATACAGACAAAGCAATTATATGGAAAAGACACTGTAAAGGGTTAAGACATAGATTACACCTCACTCCAATAAACCGCTATAGTGGGCTACCCCAACAGTGGAGTACTAGCCATATGTGAGTCATGCAAAGTAAGGAAGAATAAGCAATATAGGGTAATATAGGACAAATGCCCAAAGGCCAGCAGACAGGTAGAATTCGAAATAAGTACTAGGCCTGAATAGGTCCCAGCTCACCCTAGAAAGACAGACCATGTGAACAGTAGTGGTTACTCTTAAAACCATTTACGTCCTATGGTACAAAGTAGCCTGCAGTGATTTTCTTAAACTAAAACTGTAATAAATCCTTGGTACCTTCTAAGACTCCATGGTCCCGTTAGGGATCCAGGAAAAATGGCTCTGTCCAGGTAAATACCTTTTGCAAGTCACTTTTAAGGAGATTAAGAAGTCTCATTGATTCTTATAGGAGAACCTTTGGAAACAAATTGCATGTTTCAGGGGTGTGGCCACAGTCTTGTTGGGCTCTATTGAGCTGTGGCTTTTGGTGGGTCACTCCCATGGACATGAACCCTGATTCGAGGAGCCCCATATGCTTCAAGGCCTGGGGACTGACGGAGTAAGAGGAAACACTTTAAATTGACCTGCAGAGTACTGATGCTGGAGCCCAGTTTCATATCCACTTGGACTGTTTCACAACTGTTTTCACGGAGTGAACCACTTGCCTTTGAAGAAATCAAAAGCATATTTCCGGTAGATGAGAGCGAAAGGTTCAGATATCTCCAATAATGGCATTGGGCAGAAAACTGAGAAATACAAGCCACACAACCACAATTGCTGTTGGAGTTTGTTTAAAGGGGCATTTGGAGGGGTTGTATTTGAAGCTCCCTAAGCTGTTGGATAACACAGAACTTGAAGTGGAGCTACCCTATATGAACAAGTAGGATGCAGAACTTGGGCTCCGGTTGAACACAGGGGTGCATATCTGGACTAGAGCACGGAAATCCTCAACATGTATTATGATTAAGGATGTGAGTTTAAAAATGTTATAGATCTCCGACACCGTTAAAACTCCATAAAATGTTAATAGATTCACGTTTTTGCTAGAGTAATTGTGGGGGTACTGGAAACGTTGCTCTCATGTCGAAATATTGAATTGGATGCAAATAAATTATCAGAGTCCCGTTTCCACTGAATCCACTTGTAGTGTTTTTAGGAGATGTTGAGGAGGGTATTCATCCAGCAACTGACTTGTAAACTGAACTTGGCGCTCACCTGCTGTTGGCCGTAAATTTGGTTTTAGCACAGTGTTGGATATCCTGAGAGGATTATTCTTTGAATTTGTTGTGTGTAAAATCTGGGAGATTATAACTTCTGAAAATATTACTGCTTCTTTGTTAAACAGAGCCCCCCAAGTCACGATAATATGGACATCTTTTGTAACATATACAAACTTAGTGTTCTGGCCAATGCCATATAAACATTTCTCATTGAGGTAATCCGTATATCGGCACAGTGAATATTTAATGTTAGTTTAGATCAATGCTGCTAATGGTTGTCATTTTCTTATTAATTCCTCATTTCTTATGACATGTCTGCCACTTACGCGGATTAAATTAACTCTCCAATGTTTAAAATGTAATAAAATATAAAATGTTAAAAGAAAAAAAAACAGATCTGCAAGTCCACTGTAGTTATAGGGAGAAGTCAGCTAAGTTCTGCTTTTACCTCGCAGGTGCAGCCAGAGAGGTCCCCAGTGGGCCTACAAACAGTTCCTGTCCACGCTTGGAGAACTATCAAGCCTGGAAAAGTTAGTTGCAGACAATGAAGTTCAACAGTTGAGGATGGAGGCAGGCTTCAACATCCCACTACTTCTGGACCCAAGGATCACTATGAATGGAACCAGTGATGAAAGCAGGACCCCAGGGACAGGTACTTGCAGTACTTGAATTCAGCCTGGAAATGCAATGTTCTCAAGTGAGTTAAGGTCCGGCTAGTGACTGTTTGGAGACTGTGAGTATATTGACTAGAGCCCACAACCCAGCAAGTTTCCAGACAAAGGTCCAACGAAGAAGACACCTAGAGAAATGACAAACTAGGTAGAAGACACTTCGGCAGTGAAGACAGCAACAAAGTAACAGAAGAACCAAGGCAGAGGGCAGCCCATGGGAGCTGGGTGGTGTAGCCTGCCAGCAAGGAATGGCTTAAGGTGGCCAAATATGTCTTATGACAAACCTGAGACAGAGTAGCAGCATGGCACCTAGGTTTCCAAGCTAAGAAGACCCCTACTTTAGGCCCTCAGCCAGAAATGTGTTACAACAACTGAAGGTGAGAAGAGTCCCACAAGGGCAGCCACTCAAACATCCAGGAGGACAACAAGAAGCAGACGAAGAGCCCCGATCTGGATTCCACCAGCATGTAAGGAGCAGGATGCAAGGGCAAAGGCGGCAGTGTCCAACCGGTATGCCCAAATCAGTATCTTCAGCAGCAGCCCATTGTCTAACATTCTTCAGGTAACAATCTTGGACAGATCTGAGAGGTGCACAGTCTACCACGAAACACCCTGGGACTTGCCTAATCCCGGCAATAACACTCAAGACAACACACACCGGTTTTGACACCCAGCCTATCGAGCTGGCCCGAAAAACTGCCAAACACTCAGGCAGTCCCCAGTTGGACATAGTCACGTGTGTAAGACTTAAAACCATTCTACACTAGCTTAACCCACAATTAATTGTGTCTTTGTGCACTGAGAATGCCCATGTCAGCAACATTTCCATTTTGCTCTTACCGCTTATTTCACACAGACAAAGGGGGTACCTAAAACAAAATGGGCAGGAGGTAAATAATGAATTTGTTCCGCAGTGGCTACCATTATAGGTGCATTGGACTACCAATGCAGTAAAATTGGCTACAGCCTTAGTGCAGTCAAAACTAAATTGAAGCTGCCCAATCCTACTTCACAACACAGTTTGTGTGACGGAATCACACGCGTACGAAATGGGGTGCCTAAAAACACTGCTGTCCAAAATGCACCATGGCCCTGATAACCATTTTGGGTACTAAGAGAAGTACACGAGAATAAGGGTTGCAGAGACAGGAGGACTTCAGTAGAAGTTCTTCTGGTCATAAAAGTAAAGTTGAAAAACCATGTGCACCAACAAAAACGTAAGGGGACCCACAGAGTTTGGGAGCAAGAACCCCAAAAATTGAACGAGTCAATTTGAACAAGTACATGTCGCAGACGGCCTCAAGAACAGACAAACTCTTAAAGATGGTTCAAGGGTTTTTATTGAAAGATTGGATTAGGATCACGCTAAGGGCCGTCCCTCGTTCACGCTCTCGTCTCGCGTAGGCTTTGCCCTTCTTAGCATGTGTCCCTAAATCCCAAGGTGGGTTAATAGAAATCAGTAACCCCTACTATCTGAAATATGTCCAATGATGGAGGCCTCATCTCTCACTTACTCGCTCTGGGAATTTCTAGGTGGATCCACACCTCTAGTCCCAAATGGAGGATCCTAAAAAGTAGTGCCTTCAATCACATAGGTCTGACAATGTCTTTATCTCAAACTATTGTCTGCCACACCTTGATATGCTTTCCTTACTTGCCATTCCTGTCCCCCTTCTCTTTTTCCTCCTACTCTCCTTCCTCTCGCATTTCCTCCATATACTGCTACTCTCCCTTTCTCCGCTCTACTCACTACCGTCTCTACTAGTCGCCCCACCATCTACTCTTTCTCCTCCCACTATCCTCCCCTTTACACTCCACCCCACCTTCTATCATAGTCCCCCTCCTTAATCTCTTTCACCTTTCTCACTTCCTTTTTTGTTATTGTTTACAGCACTGATTTTGCTCAAAAGCAGCGAAGCGCTGTACAGGGCATGGGTTAGACAGCGTTTTGGGCTGAGACCTTTTAACAGTGCAGTACTGCGAGTTGTGAGCTGTGTGCTCATTTGGATTACACCTTGGTCCGGTATTATTGAAAAGGCCAGGTGTTGAGAGCTTTGTGGAGTTGGCAATTGTGGGGGCATTCAGAGTCGATACTGGGACAGAGTTCCAGAGGGTAGGGGCATGAGAAGAACATTGTTTGTGGGTCCTCTTTGTAGGTTGAGTTGTAATTCAAAACGATTGGTTGATTTGCTGCATGAGGAGCGTGTGCTCCTAGATATGTGGAGATTAGCGGCCAGGTACACTGGTGTTGTGTGACTGCTTTGTAGATTAAACCTGCAGTCTTGAATGGTATCATGGCCTGGCGAGGCAGCCAGTGCAGTTGATGTATAACGGATAAGGATGAATTTGATTGTGGATGGGTTAAGTTTGATGTAGGCAGTTGACATCCAGAACTGAATGATGGCTAGGTAATGATGGAGACAACTGATGTCCTGTGGGATTTTTACTGTCATTTATAACTGAGTATTATCCGCGTAATTGGTAAATTGCTATTTTTGGGATCTTTGAAGAGGGTGCCCGGAAGCTCCTTGTAAAGGTTGAAAAGGATTGGCAAGGGAATGGAGCCTTAGGGTACTCTGCCGGAGACTGGGGGTAAATTAGATTTCAAAATATTTATCTGAGTTGCCTGGTGCCTGCCAGAGAGTCAGGAGGTAAAGCAATTTAAGACAGTGAATCCCATCCTGTCTGTAAGAAGAGAGAGGAGGGTGCCGTGGTAGATGGTGTTGAGAGCAGCTGAGAAGTCAAGCTGCCATTGGCTGCCCTTATCCCTGATTTTGAGGACATTGTCCACTGTCTGGATGGTGGCTGTCTTGATACTACACTTGAGGTGGAACAGAGACTGATATAGTGTAGGAGGTGGTGTAGTTGGCTTCTTCCGAGTAGTTGTGAAAAAACCTTTTCCAAGACTTTGCTGATAAACGGGAGGTTCGTAATGGGCTGGTAGTTGTCTGGGTCTAGGTTAATTCCTTTTCAAAAGAGGTCACATGAGGCTTGTCTTGAGGCTGTCTGGAAATTACCCTTCAACGCGGGAGGTGTTAATGATGCTGAGGAAGCTGTTGAGCACCAGGCCCATTATTTGTTTAATGATGGATGCTGGGATGAGATTAACAAAACAAAGGGGTGGTGGCTGGATAGTTTAGAATGAATCTTAACTGCTGGCATTGCTCTGGGAAACCCTCCAGACCATCATTATTCACCTGCCAAGCCATTACAAAAGGGAAAGACCATATGCAAATCAAGCTTGGTCCCACCCCAAAAGGGTCAGTCCAGCCCAAACTGCTTGGTCACATCCCTTCTGCACGAGACCACAAGCATCTCCAGACATGTTTCAGCCTAGTTGGGAGATCATCAGTGAGCAGTAGCTTGGGGTCTCTAGGCCCAGCAGGCACAAGACCCACGCCTGGGCATACCCATCCTACTCAGGGTGACCTATAGCAAAACATAAGGGGTAATAACTGGAAGGTTTAGAAAGAGTTTAAGGATATACGGGATATATCAGTAGCGGAAAAGAACGCAGCGCAATTGTGCAAAGTGGAAAACTTTGCATTGTGAACATTTCAAATCCCGCTTTCCCCCGCCTGTGACCCTGCTCCCTACTTACCATTCTTATTGCCACTTACCTTTTCTCCTCTCAGATCATCGTGGCGTGCCATCCCCCTACGACATGTCTCAGACTCCTAAAATGGGTAGTGACTGCCGTTGCAGGATATCTTTTTTTTAACTTTATTATTCCTTCCTTAAGAAGTGGGGGACACCCCTCGAACCTATTCTAATGTACATAGGGAGTGGTGGACACCCTCGCAGCCCCCGTTCCATTATAATGAGATTCAGAGGGTTGTTCTTTGCTGAAAGCGCATTTTTTGTGCATTTGCCATTTTCTTTTCTACATTTTCGGGGAATCTTAACCTCTGGCATTGCTCTGGGCAACCCTCCAGCCCATCGTTCTTTGCCTGCCAAGCCATTACAAAAGGGGAAGACCATATGCAAATCGGGCTTGGTCCCACCCCAAAAGGGGGAGTCGATCCCGACCTGCTTGGTCACATCTCTTCTGCATGAGACAACAAGCATCCCCAGACATGTTTCAGCCTCATTGGTCTTAATCAGTGAGGAGTAGCTTGGGTCTCTGGTTCAGAATTATTCAAAACCTTCCACCCCTCACTTTTGTTTATGGCTGGATGATATTGACAGAGTGAGAGGTTGGCTTGAGGGAGGCAAGTTCACTTGCCTTCTTCAGTCCCACTCACTTTACTTGCTATACACGCACCTACGCACAAGTACTACTTTTCTCTCAGCAACAAGTACCTCAACTTGCACAGGATATCCGTAATCTTTCTCCACACTCCAGTACACCATAGTCTTTCTGTCTGGTCTCTCGGTCTGGCTTCTCCTGTGACCTCACCTGAGCAGCCCATATTTCTGTGTTCTCTTCATCCCCCTTTATATTCATCCTCCCACTCCCACTACTCCTGTGCCCACTAGGTTCCTTCGACAATCTGTATCTTGTACTTTCCCTGGAGTCATATCTTACAGGTGCAAGGCTTTAAAGCATTTCCCACTTCTCAAATGCTGGTCTGCCGGAGTTTTGTAATGGCGACCCGCAACATTAAAAAGTAAATTTCAAACTTCTCATGGTTCAACCTAGCCGTAAAGGTGCCATGGCCACTATCTCCATGGGGATTGTCTTGCATTTTGTAAGTCTATGCTTTCCATAGTCCTCCATTTTCTGAAACCCATTGTGCACATGCCACCAGATCCATTAGAGGAGCTACAGCTTTTCAGAGGCATGCATCGATCACCCATCTGTAGGGCGGCAATGTGGGTTATGCCCACAGCATCTTATTTTGTATTTGTATTTATTTGGCATTTATTGAGCGCTTTAGTAAGCATTACTCACTGGAGGCCTCCTACAGATGGAATTCTTCTTTGGTAATGCTTGTCTGCATAAACTCTTTACTTGGAGTACTATTGCCATGTCTCCTTCTTCCTAGCATTTGATTTTATTCTGTATAATCTGTCCCAACAACCTGGGACGAAGGGAGAGTGCTGGACAGAGAGCAATGCAATATTTCATTCATGGTGATCCAGGGACTCTTTGTCTCTTCCTCCTTTGCAAATTCCACACTGATGTCCTCATGTATAAGCCAGTGTACTCATGTTAGTGCTTGGTGAAAAGCTCATCAACTAGCATTTGGGAGCGTGTGTCTGTGTAAGTGTGTGTCAGGGAAATCCTGGTTTTGTTTGGATAGATGTGTGTAGGGTAGGGTAGGGCTCCTAAATTCTACAGCTGCAGGTTTTAATCACTGGCCTGCTGCAGGAGCACGGTTTACCAACAAATTGTAAAGGAGGGGGCACTGTGGACTTCATGTACATGAATAGTCATAAAAGTAATATTTCATAATGAATCAATATCTTGTGCATATAATTGCTTACACAATGTATATTGCTTTATGCAGGACAAAGAAGAGGAGCAGTTGCTTGTTACCTTGCCCCCACCAACTGTACAGCAGATGAAATTAATAGACCTGGCCATTGAAAAAATTGTCCAGAGGTTTGGATTAAATAATGAAGATTTGGAAAAACGACTTCAGATTAAAAGCGTGATGGAAAAACAAATACATCATAAGTTACCAGGTATTTTTTTGCTTGTTTGTTGTATTGTATTTGGGTTTGTGGTCAGCAGTCACCCAAGTAATATTTTCTAGAATACAGCATTCAGCTCAATGTGCAGTTTCACAATTATTCTCCCTCATCCAGGGGATGTCGGGCTTCTCCGGAGGGGGCAATATGGCTGCACTTGACTACCTCTCGAGCTCCAGCAGATGTTTCGCTGGGATGCTGCAGCCAGTTTGTGGGTCGAGACGCTGAGACTGGATTGACAGAAATCCTATTTTACGGTTGTAAGCAAGTCTCGTCTACACATAGCAAGCCCAATATATCCTGTTCTTGCTTCTTACAAAGATAATCTATCTTCTAGCTGTCCCACATAAGTGCAGGAATATGGCTGCCTGCGCCCCACTGCAGAGCATAGTTGCTGTTATGCTTGTGTATTTGAACTGGGTTAACCTTCAAGTGCATTAAGTACATGGCAATGCATCAACCTGTACCTAGCATTCAGACCTACAGTAAAGATTACCCCTGCCTTTGTTTTTTTTTAAACATAACTTTTTATTAGCATTTTTAAAGAACACATTTCCACGTTAATTGAACCCCCTTCCCCCCCCCATGTCTGGGATTGGTCCATTGGTCCCCTTGCAGAGAGTAGGTTAACCATTCGAGCGCAGCAAAGTTCTATATTTTTCCGACCCACTCATGTTCCAACTGGGGTTCCTTAGACTTCAATGTTTGTGCCAGTGCCCCGCCATTATCAGGATGACATACTTTGTATTCCGCTTTCGAGGTTAATTCTTCCAGTGCACCATCCAGGCCTATCGGTGCTAAGCCTCTATTATCTCTACTCTTCACCCCCAGGGATTGTTTTATTGCCTCCTGTATCACCCCCTAGTACTCTTGTACACAGGGACACTCAGTGCCTTATTTGGGCTTATCAGAATCCGTCCTCTTCTCCCACCCCAAAGTCTGCCTTACATTGTTTGAAAGACTTCACCTGTGGCCCCTCGAACATGTCTCAGATCTTTTGGCACCCTCCGTCCTGCCATTTACTAAAAGCCTTGCCTCTCCAGCCAGGGGTAAATGGTGTGTTATCAAAGATCGGTGTTAGCGGGGACAGGTAGGTGGTGATGTGGGCGCGTTTAATAGATTCATCCCAGGAATCTCGGACTAGAGAGAGTATTGTGCTACTATACATTTTGGCCGTCCCCTCTGCCTTGGGCTTCCATAGTACTATTTCCAAGTTCTCTCCTGCCACCGCCCTTCCATTGGTGTCCATATTTTGTCCTGATCACCCTTCTGCCAGTCTCTAATCACTCTAATTCGTACAGCCAAGTAATAGGCTTTAAAGTCTAGTGCCCCCATTCCCCCTTCTATTTTTGGGTGTCATTACCTTTCTTTCTGTCCTCGGTCTCCCGTTTCATGCAAATCTACTTTTCCCTCTCTATCTCACTCCATATGTGAATTGGGGCTAGATTTTGTATTTTCTCATGTTCCCCCGGCGGTTTCCCATGTGTGGTTAAGCCCTTCTTACTTCTGTCTCTTGCGGGGTCCGATGCAATGTGGAAATCTCCCGTTAGGATAATGGGGGCCTATGCAAATTTCTCTAGTCTGTTCTGAGCTTTTTTGAATTAATGCATCCTGTTTGGAGTTGGGAGCATATATTGTGGCTATTGTATAGCCCTTCCCCTTTAGGTTTATACCTAGGTATCTCCCTTGGTCATCAGGTAAGCACTTTGCCCTGATGCCCCAGCCCTTATTGCCATAGCAATGTGCGTGATAGTTTCACCACAGGCGGCCCCATGGCCTGCAATGCTTCCTACCTGCTTCCCCTCATTCCCGCCTCCTGTGCCCTCCCACCGGCCCCTATTGGCCATTTCCACCATGCTTGCCGGCGAGGGCCTAACCCCCGGCAAACGTGCTTCCTGCGCCATTTACCATCATGGCCTGCAGGTAAGCAGTTAGCCCTGATGCCCAGCCCTTATTTCCATAGCATTGTGCGTGATAGTTTCACCCCAGGCGGCCCCGCGGCCCGCGATGCTTCCTTCCTGCTTCCCCTCATTCCCGCCTCCCGTGCCCTCCCACCGGCCCCTATTGGCTAACTACACTTTCATCCCGGGCCTGTCTTGGGCAGCCCAATGCCCGGCAGCCCTCTTGGCTAAGGGCCTTGAGGCAAAGGGCGGCTCCTGCATTGGAAGCTCCAAGATGTGTCGGCAGGTGCACGCAGGGGAAGCCAGTGAAGCCAGCAGTTAACATACACCAACAAAACTGTAAGTGTGGCATGGGTGGGGTGTAGAGCAATTACTCTACTCTAGAAAGCCCTTGCCACTCTACCTACCTCTCCATAACGTAGACTGCCATAGTTTTGCAACATGCATACCTAGAGAGGTTAGTGACCACTAGCACAAATCCATCCTTGGCTGGACTGGAATTCTTAACCTTAGCCTGGTCGTATCTAGACAGAAATGTGAATGTTAGCATGTGCCACACTTAGATGGAATTCTTAACCTAGCTTGTGTCACAATCTAGACAGAAATGTGAATGTTGGCATGTGCTGCACTTAGATGGAAGTCTTAACCTAGCGTGCGTCACATCTAGACACATACTTAGGAAGACTTGTGATCACTCTAAATGCAATTGTAAATGTTGCCTTGTGATGGATATACTAGTGCCACACATGTAGGGAAATGAACCCTAGCTCGTGTCGCATCTAGATAGAAATATGATTGTTAGCATGTGCCACCCTCGTATAGAATTCTGAACTTTAGCTTGCGCCGCATCTAGAGAGAAATGTGAATGACAGCATGTACCGCACCTAGATGGAATCCCATAATTGCAAGGACAGCAATGCCAACTAACAATTCCATCCCTCTGCATACACCTCTCTAACTCTAACCAAACACAACCACAAGCCTTAAATGCAGCAATCCGCACAAACTTCACAACAATGCAACAGCAAAACAAACCACACAGACTTGCACAACAGCACACGATGACTACGGACCGTAAAACACCCCAAGCCCAGCCAACGGGACCACCGGGCTGAGGCTGCCAACAGCACATCGCTGCTCTCTTGTACTTTTCCAGCTTATTCCCACTAACCCACCCCCTCTCCTTTCTTCAGAGCCGCCGGAGCGCCAGGGGACGATAGTGCGTGGTACAAATGTCCTTTAACATTAACATCCCTGTCAGTTTCCATGGGTGTTAGGTCAAGATCATCCCTCAGGGCAAGGAGTTACCCCCCACCCCTCCCTCTTTCTTGCTGGCGTGTGTAGATTGGTGGATTCGGCTAAAGCCCCACATCCTTATCCTGTCTGTTCCGGGTGTGAATGTGGGTTTCTTGGGAAGCTATTATGTCAGGTAATTCCCTCTTCAGGAATCTTTCAATTTCTTTCAGTTTGACTGGGGAATTTAACCCGTTGACGTTAAGGGATATGAGTGTGAGTTTATCGCTAGCCATTGTCCCCTACTTGTTCCTGTGTTTGTTGTCTCCCACTGGACCCTTGTCCGGACCCCCCACTGTGGACCCCCCCCGCCTCCCACACGAGTCCCCCCCCCACCACCGCCTCCCACCCCAGTTCCCTCCCTCCCCATTCCCCATTTGGGTGGATTCAACCAGCATCTACCCCCCTCCCCCCCCCCCTCGAATCAGTGTCTCGAGGATTGAATCCTTCACTACTCCCAGACCGGTCCTCAACAGGTTCTTCCGAACCCATTCCAAGATTCTCCCCCCCCCCTCCCCCACCCCCCAAACCCCCACTCCTACCTCCCACACCCCCCTCCCCCTGCCTGGGACCGTTTATATAGACCCTATAGTGGTTTGCCCTCCCCAGGCTTAGATTGTTTGCGTGGCCCTGTATCCTGTAGTGCTGCTTGATCATTCAGCATTCTTTGCGGGGCAACTTCCCATTTCCTGTTGTTTTCCAGCAGTAAGACCTTTTAAATGTGACTGGTATCCTCCTCTCTTGTATCGTTTGGATCACACTGTCGACTATTCCGATGGTTTGCAAGTGCTTTGGTGATCATCCAAGGCGTGCCCTGGAGGATGGTTTTCTTCTTCTTCCATCCCCGAAGTCTTGCTCCCTCTTCATAGGACGCGATTCTTTGTTGCTTCCCCTGCCAGTCAAAGACTAAACCAAATGGAAACGTCCATCTGTAACAGATGTATTTGCTTCTCAGGAATGGCGGGGACTGGAGCCTTTCTTTTCCTCTTGCTAAGGGTTGACTGGGTAGGTCCTGGAAAAGATACATTTCTGCCCCATTGTAGGTAATCTGTTTGGTCTTTCTTGCTTTGAGGAGTATCCTTTCTTTAATTGTGTATTCATGGAGGGCTGCCAGGACATCCTTCAGCCTCGCCTCTGGTTCTTGCCTGCGGGGGCCCACCCTATGGATCCTGCCGAATTTTATTTCTGGTGAGTCTACTGCTTCTAAGAGGTCTGTGAAAATGGTTCTGACCACTGCGTCGAGGTCCTGGAACTACTCGGGGAGATATTGGAGTCGGATGTTGGATCTCCTGGATTTGTTTTTCAGGTACTCCTCCTGTAGCTCGAGATTGTGGGTCACCATTGCCAGGCTCTCCAGCAGGGTGCTGGCTCTCCTTGCGTTTGCCATCAGCTCCTGGATAGCTCTTTGGTTAATGTCTACCCTTTCTTCCATTTTGTCTATATCTCACTTTATTTCTTGCAGGCCCTTCGCTAGATCCTCTTGAAGTATGTCCATCTGTTTTTGAACGGTTGGCTATTTTGTCTCTGAAGTCATTGAAGTACTGCTTGAGAAGCATTTGTCACCGGTTGCTCTTGCTTGTCTTGCGGAGGCCTTCCTCCTAGGTCTCGTTGACCCCTCTGTCACTTGTAGGTCCCCGGGGAAGTTAGCCTCTCTGGCCCAGATTTTTGGCAAGGCTCCTTCCTGATTTTTCTTAGTCCTTTTAAGGGGTCGAAGGTTCTTTCCCTCTGGACTGCGACATGTCTTTGGGGGCGGGGCGTGGGGCATGTGGGCCCGCTTCACTGACCCCTTTCCGGTATGTGCTGCACAGGACTCGGGAGTTCTGCCTTTGGTTCTTCCTCGACCTTGTTTAGGTCCTCTCCTGCTCCCTCTCACTGTGCAGGGTATAAATCCTTAGATCTTCCGCTTCTATTATGTATATATTTTGTATGTCCTGTCTGCAGGGCTCCCAGGGGTGATGGTGGTAGAGCTGGCAGGTTCTGCCCTCTGCGGTCAGGCTTGACTGCTCCCCCTTTGATTTCTGCCTCTGTCTAGAATGTGTAGCTAATTACGGTTTGGGGCCCCCCGGTGCCCCCCCCTCCCTCCTCTGCTGGGGTGCTTGCGCCGCCTTAATCCAGTCCCCTGATCCCAGGTGGGTGATAGTTTGGGGTGTGCCCTTCTACTTATAGCGTTTGTTTTCTGGTCCCTTTCCGAGGTCTCTGTACCTGTTCCACAGCCCCCTGGCAGGTGCTGTCTCCTCTTGGTTTGCCGGTCCTCTGTTCAGTGGTTTGCTCCCTGTCAGTGGGGGGGTCACAGTAATGGTGCTGGGGGGGGGGGGGGGGGAAGCGGATTACGGCCGTGCTCCCCGCATCTTGGAATCTGGCCCAGGCATTCTTGATTCCATTAAAGACACAGAGGTGAGCATTATGCTTGTTCTTATTATTTCTACTCTTCAGCAGATTTAAATCTTCATAATTTCTTTTACAAAATATAAACTTTCGTTTTATTTTTAAACGAAGAAAAACGTATCCAGACTTCATTTCCCATGAACCCCAGTGTCTCTGGTACACTATATGCTCATCTTGAGTCCCATGAGGCACTTCCTGCCTAGGTCCTGTCCTCTTCTTTTGATGCCTTAAAACTGAAAAACTGTAGTACCTCCAATAAACCTGTTTCAAACCCTTGGTATGGTTATTAAACAACCTTCCATACGGGCCATTCGTGTACAAAGGCCTCTTTATGGCCAACCTTGGCAACTCGGGCTGCAGCCTGCTCTCTCTGCCCTGTTATTGTCAGGTCATCTTCTGGTCATCCCCTGTTAAAGAAGACATGTGTTAGGGTGGGTAACATGACGCAATGTAACAAAAGTAATGACATACATTCTTTCATCATTATATGCAATTTGCTTGAGTCAATGGGTGGGGAAAATGCTTGCCTCCATGTCTTTAATAGAATCAAGACTCCCTGCGCCAAGGCAGGGGTAATCTTTATTCTATGTCAAGACTGGAGGCGAGCATTATGATTGTTCAAAGCTATGAACTATTGCCCCTGCAGCGCTTGTTAAAGGCTTAAAGTAGAAAGTCCTAGACATGCTATCGCTGGACCAGTCTGTTGCTTTTAATATGTCTTGAAGGCTTGTGCCGGCCCCAAAAGCTTTGGAGACCATGACTCCCCCCACTGAATGCGCCCCAAATCTAGATACATCTATGCCTGCTAGGGTCATCATTTCTCACACCCAGCACGCTATGGTCGCTACTGCTACTGCTCTAAATGGTTTCCTGCACATGAGTAGCTGAGCTATGCTTGCCAGACGCTTGTCTGCTGTCTTTAGCTCGTATTCGTTGATACACTCTGCTACGCATAGTTTGGGATACTCTCGGAAGTAGGGTTATGAGATAGCTGTAATGTTACACTTGGTCCTTTTTCGCTATGGAAAAAGTGACTTCGTCCGGGCCGAAAGACTTTCGGTCTATCGCTAGTGCTTTCACGTCTGAAACTCTTTTGCACGACACTAAACAGAGTAGCATAGATAGTTTCCCTGATAACTACTGGTTGGATAAATCTCTATTGCGAGGCCACTCTAGAAGTAGGCGTAGAACTGTCGATATGTCCCATAACTGTGCGTATTTGGGAAGAGGTGTGCTAGTTTTTACTCCTCGCATGAGTCTTACTATGGGTGAGTGCTCCCCTATTGGCACCCCTTCTAGGGGATCGTGCTCCGCTGAGATGGCTGATCTGTAAACTCCTATGGTGTGGAAAGCTTTCCCTTCTCTGGCTAAGGAAGCTAGAAAGCTGAGTACATGTACTAAAAGGGTAGAAATGGGATGAAGGTTGTGCTTGTTGCACCATAAGCTCCAACTCTTCCAATTGTTCTCGTAACTCTTGAGCGTAGAGGGGGCCCACGACTGCTTGAGTTCTGAAGCTGGTCCCGAAATGCGCGCAAGCTCCATCTGCTCCCAATACTATGCACGCAATGAGAGGTAGTTGGTCGGTCCTCGTCGAGGATGATGGTTCCCTAATGGATCTCGCAGGAGATCCTCTCTGGGAGGGAGGATTTGTGGAAAATCTGTAGAAGGTTCCATCAGAACTGCAAACCATGCTTGCGACTTCCAGTTCGGGGCTATCACTACCACTTCGCTCTCTCTCTCCTGATCTTTGCTAGTACTCTGGCTAGCATTACGTAGGGCGGGAAAGCCTAGTGTACTGCTACCGACCAGGTTTGCAGAAACTCATCTGCTCGTTGGGCTTCTGGGTCTAATTTCCAGCTGAAAAATCTTGGTAATTGTCTGTTCAACCTGAAAGCAAATATGTTGGTGTTCAGGGGCCCCCAGAAGGCTATTATTCGTGTGAACACTTTCTCGTGCAACATCCAGTCGCTGGCGTCGTGCCAATAGCGCGAATTCCATTCTGCTATGAAGTTCTGAATGCCTGGGAGAAATTCCGCTGTCACTGAGATCTTGTGCTCGAGGCAATAGTTCCAGAAGGCCTTCACAAGTTCTGCTAGCATGCTGGATCGCGTCCCCACTTAAGTGGTTGATATATCAGATTGCTGAAATGTTGTCCATTCTGAGCTAGATGCAAGACTCTGCCTTGTCTTTGGTGACCACTTTCACTGCGAACGAGCCTGCAAGCAATTCTAAGCAATGAATGTCTAGGTCCAGTTCCTTCTGGGACCATATTTCTCCTGTTTCCAGGTGACCGCACCTTGCTCCCCAGCCTACTCTTCTGGCGTTGGATTCGATGACTAGCTCTGGCGTGTCTCCAAATATGGCAGGCCCGTTGCAGGCTTCCATGTTGTGTGGCTACCATTCTAGTTCTGACTTTGCTTCTGGGTCTAGAGGGACTCATTTGTGATACACTAGGCAACCTTGCAGGTGTCAGATCTTTAACTGCTGCAGGGCTCGGTAATGCAGGGGCCCGTGGAAGATAGCTTCTAGAGACGTTGCTAGCAGGCCGACGCTTCTGGCTAGGGACCGGAGTGATATTGCGTCCTTCGCCAGCGTCGCTCTGAGCTCTTTCTTTATCGCTCTTATCTTGTGATCCGGGAGCTGCAGGGTCCCTTTCGTGGTATTTAGTATGAACCCCAGGATCTCTAGACATTGTTTGGGTGAGAGCTCTGATTTTTCTAGGTTTATTAGAAAACCTAGAGGAAGGAGGAGATCGGACACCCATTGAGCCTGTTAGACGAGTACCCATTTGTTCTCTGCTAGCATCAAGATGTCGTCTAAGTAGGCGATCGTTCGGATGCGCCTCTCTCTCTTTGTCGCAGCTACTGACTTCATAATCTTTTTGAAAGCTCACAGCGCTGATGCTAGCCTGAACGGTAGGCATTTGAATTTCCATGTCTGCTCATTTCACATGAAACCTAAATAATGTTGGTCCTCTACGGTGATGGGGACTGTCAGGTAGGCATCTTTTAGATCTAGTCGCATTAGCTAATCTCCTTTGCAAAGGATGTCTCTGAGGAGGTGTACTCCTTCCATTTTGAAGTGCCTGTAAATCAACCAACTGTTCAATTCTTTTAGGTTTATCACTGGTCTCACTTTCTCTTTCCTGTGAACCAGAAACATGTAGCTTATGAAGGCCTGCCACGCTGTGCTGCGTTCTATTGCACTCTAGTATCCTGAGTTCCCTGTCTAGAAATTCGTTTTTTTTGCGCGCTATAGCGATGTGTATCAGTCTCATCTGTTGATAAGGTGGAGCTCTGAATTATAGGCAGGAACCTGTCACTGCTTCACAGCAGCCATGTATCGTTTGAAAGCATTTGTCAATTTAAGAATAATGGCGTCCTGCCCCCGATTGGGGGGTGGGGGTGGTGGTTGGTACTTCTCTCACCTGATGGAGTGTTTTTGTGACAGTAGTATCCACATTCCCTGCGTCCCCTGTAGCCACGTCCGCATGCTGGGAAGAAGGCGTGTTGGCGGTATTCCCAGTATTGAACCCTGGAGTTGAGGTCTTCTCTGTGCATGGAAACAACCGGACGCACAACCTCTGTTGCGACTGGCCCCGGCACAAACTCTTGTTGGGAAAATCTTCTGAATATATGATTGGGCTTTTTCGAGGGCTTTGTATGTACCCACAAATCTCCCCATTTCTTTCACAAAAACTTTGACAAAAAGTAGACCTTGGGCATCCTCACCCGCCTCTTATGATGCTAGAGCTCCTAGATTTGAATTCACCATTAATAGAAGGCTCCTTCTCCTTTCGGAGGACAGGGCACAGTTTGCATTTCCTAGACGGCATACTGCTCTCTGAGCCCAATTTGCTAGGATCTCTGGATCCACCGGTACCCCAGTGTCTCTGGGCCTTTCTGTTAAGTCCATGATTTTAGCTATGGGCCCTGCTAAGTCTAGGACGTTTTCTTGGCAGCCTCTCCAGGCTTGGTCCATACCTTTTCTTAGGTCTCTGGCCGCTTTGGAGATTAATCATCTTAGGGTCCAGCTTCGGGGTCTCTGTCACCTTGCCCGGCAGCGCATACGTAGTCTCACCTTTTTTTTTCAATAGCTTGTTTAGCCTCTGAGCCATGTATGCTATTACTCCAGACAACTGCTATTTGAACTTCGGTGTATGATTTATTCAGGATCAAACATAGCTGTCTATTCCTCCTTGTGCTCCTCTAGATGCTTTTCTTTGCACTTCCTCTTTCCGCCCCTGGTCCTTTGGGAAGCTTTGGAGTCTGGATTTTTAGATTCTGATGAGTCATCGTACCCTGTGTTTTGCTCCCCTGGGGAAGGAGGTAAGAGGCTTGGCACGGGCGATTTTTATCAAGAATGCATCATTTAGCTTCTCAAAAGCGTTGACTGCCTCAGGCGGACTCCTCTTATCCTCCTTGTTATGAGCCTGGGGTGTTGGCAAGGCTTTGCGTTTGCGGGTCTGATCACTCCCCTTACTTGTTGCCCTGCTAGTGGGCTGTTTGGAAGACATGCTGGCAGTCTCTTTAGAACCGGTTTTCTTTAGCCCGTCTTCGATGAGGTACTCCAGAGCATCTAGTCTTTCCTGGAGTGGGCGTGTACACACTGTGCCACAGCGTCCGTCAAAGAATCTCATAACACTTGCTTAAAACTGAGTCAAATCTGAATCTTCTTCCTCAGAGTATACTTGCTCTTTACTTTCAGCACTCCCCTCTTCTGATTCCATAGTAATAGTTTGCCTGGGTGCTTGAAGGATGCAGGCTGAATGGCACATCCTCCTGAAGGGGGTGGGGTGGATTATGAGGGGTAAGAGGCTTTTCTTGGAAGCTGGCCTTCTCTCTATTAGACCTTCAATCGGTATGGATCTGGAGGTCTTTATTCTCGTGTGACTTGCTCATTGTCATTTGTGGATGTCGGGTGCTGCAGGCAGCTAAGGTATTGCAGAGTCTGGGGTGTTGCAGCTTGTGTGGCTTGCTCAGGTCTTATTGCCTAAAAACGTGTTGCCTGGCATTTGCGATCGTTGTGTAAAATCTTCAGCTCCGTTAGAAGAAAGGCCCCAGCATAGGGCTGGATGCTTCACGCATGCGCGCAGTAACCTGACTTTAGCAGCTCTTGCCAGGCTCTAAAGTTAAATAGTCCTAATCTGTGTAAAGAATTCTGGAGTGCGGGGTGCTGTTGAGCAGCCTGGGAAATGGCTGCCTAGCTTCAGAGGTCTGCATCATCGGCACATATCCGACTACATCAGCGTTTTGCTCTGCCATTCTCTGATAATACTCATCATGGTGTATTGCTGACACTCTGAGCTGCATCTACCCCCAGTCCTGGGCAAAATCGGAACTCTGGAGCCTTGATACGACTGCTCACCACCCAACTGTGTGGGCGGCCATCTTTCCCCGAACTGTGTGGGACCTTTGCTTGCCTACCTAGGAGCTGCTGCGGAGCTGGGCTCATCACTGCGGTGTACCGCCGCTCACTGGAGCCGTGGGTGGTGCTCTGCCTCTCGCCACCGGATGCGACCCTGCCCATGATTGTTGCCGACTGCCTCACTCGGCCCGTGGCGTGGAGAGCCTGGGCCCCACTTTGGCCGTGAATGCCGTGGGGTGGCTGTGCGGTAGAGCGGCTCCCTGCAATCACTGCCGTCCAAGTCGAACTTGCCATCTGGAGCTGTGGGCTTGGCCGCGCTCAGCGCCTGATGCATTCGGGACTTGGAGTGGTGGGGACGGTGGACCACCTGTTCCACTCTGCTAGCCCTGAAGCCACGATGGATTCTTGCCGTGCTCGCATTGCCCCTAGGGACCACGCTGCGAGCTGCGAGATCACGGCCCGGTGCTGCATCGGAGTTCCTCCTTTCACTACACCACAGAGCCTTGTGTACGACCTTGGACTTGAGGAGTAGGCCATCCTTCCGCCAGTACAGGTGAATAGCTTTTGGGGGGGGGGCGCTCTCCTTGGGGTTCCGTGTGCCTGGAGGTGCCGGACCTGCACAGACCTTTGTTGCTCCTCCTGTGACCCACTGACTACCTGCGGGCGTTTCCTGCACTGTGAGACACTGCTACGCCCATTTCTTACACCTGGGCCATTCGTGGGCCGCGGCCGCACGGCCTGTGCCATGTCAGGGGGGGGGTGACCCCTCTTCCTATCTCCCATATCATTGATGACGCCTGTGTGGTGGTTCGGCCCGCGTGTGGGACCTGCCCGCGGCCTTCGAGCCCTGTGACCCTGCATATATAACTTTGCCAACACACCATTGGAGCTGGACTGTTCAGGCCTCAGCGCTCTTGTAACTTTTTTCTCCCTGCGCCTTCACGTAAGGCTGTCCTGTGGTACATCTTCCACGGCCGTTAATGATCACACGCTAGAGGCAGATACCTACATGCAAGCATATATTAGCTTGCCATTGCTATTTGCATCATCTATACCAACACGGTCTGCCGCATATCCTCATTACTTACCTAGTGACTGGTAATCGATTTGGCCGCTCTCCTATAGAACAGCTCCTGCCTGTGTATTAGCTGGCCAGTCCCAACAGCTGTTACCCTGCCCCGCTTGACCTCATTCCAGTTTCTTGGCACCACCTGACATAATCACCACCTGCGGTTTGCCTTGGTCCGGACAGCTGTATCGCATACCATTTTCAGTCTTCGCCTATCTGAGCATTCCCACGTCCTCAACTGCACAATAATGCCAAACAAATCTCGTGGCACCAACAAAGTGGGGGCCATGGACAAGTTTACCAAAGCAACACCGAGATCGGAGTTGGGTCAAACATCCTCCAATCAGGATGAATCTGATTCACGTCCAGGCACGCCAACTCCTGACCTCGCCACAATGATGAAATCCATGCCCAAAAACTTTGCCTCGTTCCATGAAAAGTTGGATGACATAAATGCCAATGTTGCATCGCTGAAGTCCCAAATTGACCCGGCGGGACCAGGATCACTGAGGCAGAGTCTAGAATTGGCACTAACGAAGATGGACTGCACGCCCTTCAGGACACGGTTGCCTCCCCTCACACGCGACATGAAGACCATAAAAGCAAAATGTGAAGATTTGGAATCCAGATCACGCAGGAATAACATAGGGATCATTGGGGTTCCGGAAAATTCTCTCAAAGGCCGCATGGAACTGGCGGTTGAAAACCTGCTTAAAGACTTGCTTGACAACCCTGACGGGTCTCCTTTTTTCACTGTTGATCCTGCCCATCGCGCCCTATCTCCGCGACCTAAACCAGGAGACTTTCCTAGACCTGTCATTGCGAGGATCCTCAACTACAGGGACAGAGATCTCCTCCTCCGTCGGTCCCGTGAAAAGGGTGAGCTGAGCCTTGGCTCCCAAATCAGGATCTTCCCTGACTTATCTGTAGGTGTGCAGCAGGAGAGGCGTCAATTTATTGGAGTGAAAAAACGACTTGGAGAGCGGAACGTTTCCTACGCAATGCTGTTCCCGGCGCGGCTCAAGTTTACTTTCAGGGAAAAACTATACTCCTTCACCGTCCATGATGAGGCAGTGAAATTCATAGAGGCGCAGATACCACTTCATAACCCAGCTGAGAACCTTATGGACAATGACTGAGCCATGGCCTGACTACCTTCGTATTGTCCACTAAGATCCGTTTACTATTGGGTTGATGGTAGTTCTAACATACCAGCTTTCTGCAGCGTACATGTTCACTGTGTTGAAGTGCGATACACCTCGCTATCGGAACTATGCTCCGCCACTCCCCGAAGAATGTTCTATCTGGAGTTACGTGACATATGTTGATGTTTTCCTCTGGGGCCATGCCTCGGGATATGTGTTAATTGGCATTGGTGTGCCACGTTTACTTATGCTTTGATGTTGTACTCCTTGACTATATATATTGGTGAGCGGAAGCTGGGCGATGGTGATGTATACTTCCGACTCACGTACCACTACTGCTACTTCTTTACTCCTGTTTAGTCGACTGCACGGCAAAAACAAAGGTGATGGCTGGAAGGTTTAGAAGGAATCGTAACCACTGGCATTGCTCTGGGCACCCTCCAGACCATCGTTCTTCGCCTGTCAAGCCATTACAGAAGGGGAAGACCATATGCAAATCAGGCTTGGACCCACCCCAAAAGGGGCAGTCCAGCCCGAACTGCTAGGTCACATCCCTTCTGCACGAGACCACAAGCATCCCCAATAATGTTTTGGCCTTTTTGGGCCTCATCAGTGAGGAGTAGCTTGGGTCTCTAGGCCCAGCAGGCACGGGACCCACATCTGGGCATACCCGTCCCACTCGGGGTGACAAAGTAAAAACAAAGAGGAGATGGCTGGAAGGTTTAGAATGAATCTTAACCACTGGCATTGCTCTGGGCACCCTCTAGACCATCGTTCATCGCCTGCCAAGCCATTACATAAGGGGAAGACCATATGCAAATTAGGCTTGGTCCCACCCCAAAAGGGGCAGTCCAGCCCGAACTGCTAGGTCCCATCCCTTCTGCATGAGACCACAAGCATCCCCAAACATGTTTCAGCCTTTTTGGGCCTCATCAGTGAGGAGTAGCTTGGGTCGACTGCACGGCAACCGCGTACCACATTGCAGTTGCAACGGTTCATTCAGAGGGTTCTTTGGTTGCTGGCCCCTGTTGGGCCTACGGAGCGGCTGGACTAAGTTTGGGTGGGTCTGCTGTCATCTGGTTGGGGGGGTATTGTTGATATTGGTGGGGGTGGGGTAGGTGGGGACACTGCCGATTGTGGTTGGGTGGTGAGGGATGGGGGTGGATGTTTTCGGGGAGAACATATCGAAAATGGCAGGGGTGGAACAGCATGTCATGTCACGGAAGAGCGTCATAATGGAAATAATCCTAGTTGGAGATATACACTGGGTTACACTTGTTGGTATGTGCCCTGAACTTATGAGATGCTCATGAAGTGAATGTCCAGGGCCTGGGCAATTACACCAAGGCTTGCAAGATTGTCGCTTATGGCCAAAGACGCAGGGTTAAGTTATTCATACTGCAAGAAACGCATGCTCGGGCCACCATCCTGGGGGCCTAACAGGTTCTACACAACTTTTTCTACACAGGCCAGGGGCATGCTAACATTGATCCATGAATCTATTAAATTCTCCCTCCTGAAAAGCTATGTTGACCCCGAAGGTAGATGTCATTCTACACTGCATGCTGATAAATAGGGAATACCTTCTGGTGAACACTTATGGCCCCAATGTGGATTTGCCCGACTTCTTCTACACTGTGGCGGCAATCCTACTGGGTTATGTGGGTGTCCAGATCATTTGGGGGGGGGGGGGTGACGTGAACCTTATACTTGACACAAACCTTATACTTGACACAGATCTGTATAGGACGGGCTCGGCACCCAGGACACTGTTGCGTGCGACATGTAAGCTGCACATGCATAGTGCCACGCTAGGTGTCCGGGACGTCTGGAGGGCTCTCCATCCCCATCTATGTGGGTATACATATTACTCGACTGTACACGATAGCTCGTCTAGAATTGATCTTTCTGGTGTCCAGCGACTTAATTGGAAGGATCGAGGAGGCCCAGATACTAGCCCGCACATTATCTGACCATGCACCTATCACCTTATCAGTGGAACTTGGATCACCTCTGCCTAATTGCAGCACTTGGCGTTTCAAATCCGCCACCCTCCTGGACGTATTCAAAGCCGATATACTGGCTGACATTATGACCTTCAAATGTAACTCCTTACAGGCTACCACAGCTGGAGTCCGATGGAATGCTTTCAAAGTATACATTAGGGGGATGTCCATTCCAAGGGAGGCGGGAGTGTTGAAGACTATCAGGAATGATCTCACCCGTTCCGAGTCTAGGTTACGGGAACTGGAACTCAATTGCACTACTGCAGCCGATCCTGTTAAACTGGCGCAAATTAATGAGGAACTTGGGGTCTTTGATACACATGCCACCAGGGAGGTCCGCTACTTCAGTCGCCCACAAGCTGCACGGAAATATGGGGAGGGCGGTAGACCTGGGAAGACACTAGCTAGGCTAACGAGAGGAGAATGGGACCATTAACAGATTGTATCTGTTAATGACACGCGGGGTGTACCGCAGTGGTCAGACCAGCAAATATTGGGAGTCTTCACTGAATTTTATGCCAACCTTTATGCACTACCCCCTGAGCATAGTGAGCAACACGAGAGAGCTCCTAGCCCAGATACCCATGACATATATCTCCGACTCAACCAGGATTCAACTGGACTCCACGATCTCGTTAGAAGAGATAGTTAAGGCGATCTTGGACCTCCCGAGGGGCAGGGTGCCTGGCCCTGACAGACTTACTCCTGAGTTTACTCCAGGGTCGGGCCAATTATCTGACGTCCGCGGTATTCACACTCTTTAGGGGCACTCCCCAGGGTTGCCCATTCTTCCCGATTCTCTTTGCTTTAGTGATGGAACCCATGGCGGACCATGTCAGGGCACGACACCCCCGCAGAGGGGTTCGACTAAAGGACACCCCTGAAATATCACTATATGCCGATGACGTGTTATTTATTAGAGATCCCGCCGTCCACCTTGATCCAACTCTGTGAGACATCACTTGTATTCGCACCTGCTCAGGTTTTACGATCAATTACTCGAAGTCGGAAATGTTTCCCCTTAATAGTAACACCAAACAACCTATCTCGGAGTATCCACTCCGCTGGTCTCCTGGAGGTATCAGATTGGGCGTACAGGTGTCCCTGTCTAAATCCACCCTATTGGCGGATAACTACGGGGCAGTTGTGCAGCTCGCCGAATCGGAAAATGACCTGATGGCGCTCTTCCTTTGTCACTGGACGGTAAACTCTCTTTTCTCAAAATGATTCTGGCCCTCAAACTACTGTATGTTTTCGGCAACATACGAATCTGGCCCAGGAAGCAATACTTCACAAAACTACATAAAACATGTGCGCAGTTCCTGTGGCATTCGGGCGCGGTCCGCAAGAAATGGACGGGCATGGTGCTCCCATACGAGAGTTTGGGGGCCTCACAGCACCGGACCTGATGTTATATTGGACAGCGGCACAGGCCCAATATGCCACGTACTGGTACCCAAGCCCTCTTATACGCCTGCACATCAAATTGGAGACACTGGCTGCGGATACAACTAACATCATGACCCGGATACTTCATCAGGACTATGTGCCTGATTCTCCATTTGACCCAGTGGTGGCTACCCTAGTTGCTTGGGGTCGCCTCCTTAAGGTAACAAACAAATCATACCCCTACTATAAGTGGATCCCCCTTGGGGGGTTCTCAGGTCTGGAACCCACGTATGACGCAGCCCTGGCCCGCCACTGGGGAGCTCTGGGTTACCAGGCAATTACTGTTTTTTTCCCCCAACAGGAAGTTCATTAATCCACAGTCGTGGAGGCAGGGCCACTCTGGATCCACACTTGAGATGTTCCAGTATTACAGGCTCTGCGCCGCCTTTCGCACTAGGTGGCCTACCTTCCCTGATGAACATCTTGATACCCCTGAGTTTGCCTACATATCCAACTCGAATGGGACCCCTGGTATCGTCTCCTCTCTGTACAAACTGCTACTGGCTGGGATCCCAGGCCAGCCCTCCAGAGCACGCACTGAATGGGCAAATAATCTGGGCCTTGAGGTTTCTGACCCTTTATGGAAAACGATGTGCTCACACATGAAAAAAGTGTCCCTTAAATTCCCCTACCGAATCATGCAATTCAAACTCCTCAATAGGTTATATTACACTCCCTGTAGAATCTCAAGGTTTGCCCATGTCGGTACTCATGTCTGTGCCTGCTGTGGGGACGATGGGACTGACCACCTACGCATGTTTTGGACATGTTGTAAATTGGGTGATTTTTGGGATGGTATTCTGAAGGCTCTCACTGAAATCACTGGTGTGGTGGTTGACCCTGACCCGTTGGGAGTGCTAGTTGGAGTGTGGGGATCCGATGACACCAAGCGGATGGCTAAATTTCTGAATATAAGCTGTATGGTTGCCAAAAAAGGTGTGCTTCAATGCTGGAAAAACCCCTCTCCCCCTACCTTCCAAAGGTGGCTCAGTGCATTCACCTGGTCCTGGACCTGTGAGGAAGAATACTTGACAATGCACCCATATCGCTCTCGCCCCAAGAATGTGTGCTCTGCGTTTAATAGTTATCTTATCCATCAGACCCAGAATGCGCCTGGAAGTAACTCGCCCATAATGTTGCTGGGTTGTTCTTGAATGACATGGTGCCCCGCAAGCTACTGTTTTATTTTTTCTTCTGTAGATGTATTGCCTGTATTTCATGTGTATTATGTACCAATGGTGTATTGACTCCGAAATGCGTGCTTGTTGTAAACTTCTGCCTATAAAAAAAGAAAAAAAAAGAATTCTGGAGCCGAGCTGAAACCTTGGACACTATTTAATTACTTGCTGTGCTCCGTTGCTATGCTCCGTTGCTGTGTCCTCGCTCGCTGCGCGCACGCGCCTCTCGCTGAGAGAGAGAAAGACAGCGTGTATACGCTGTGAGGGATAAAGGGATAAAAACGACAGGGGGTTTGTAAGTGGCTGTAAGGTCTCGTTCATGCTCGCGGCGTGCTGCGCATCCACAATCTCTGTAAAGCTCAATTTGGAAACATACACAACAATGTCAATACAAACTGTCATAGGGAGAGATATAAATCAGGCACTTGACACTGTGAAGAGCAGAAAAAGAAGAGGAAGGGACCTAGACAGGAAGTGCCTCATGGGACTCGGGATGAGCATAGAGACTACCAGAGACACCAGGGTTCATGGGAAATGAAGTCTAGATATGTTATTCTTCGTTTTAAAATGTTTAATCTGTTGAAGGGTAGAAATAAAAGAAGAGAAAGCATAATGTATACTGCTCGCCTCTGGTCTTGACCTAGAATCTAGGTAAAAGGCACGCATCTCACTAATCCATCTGCAGAATGTAATGGCCCAATTCCCCACTCAGCGGTCCAGCCAACTCTTCCACATTGCTTTGCAATGAGCATCTATAAATGGTAGTGACTGCCTTTCTGCCCCTGCCTTCCTCTATTGGATACTTGGGAAGGGCCCAACTACATAGCTTGTCTGGAAATAACTCGCACCTATCCCTGAAATCCTCCCCAACTAGCCTGTTGTTCAACACACACTGCCCGATTCCCTCCGCATCCCACCCATTGGTTTAAACTGTGCATCCTCAATAAACCCTCCTCCCCGTATGTTCTATTTCCTTGTCCCTCCAATCCACGAAATAGCTCCTTGCCGATCCTACCCTTCATGGCATCCACTCACAGAACTGAATAGATGGACTATTTATTTTGAAATGTTCATTGGTGGGGTTGTTGCCACAACCTTTCTCACGTTCCTCTTGAACAGTCAAACTACACTGTGTCATTTGTTGGTGTCTTCAACTTTTAAACAATCAAACAGATTAACAAAATATATACATTCACAACACAACCAGGGCTTACATGCGTTAAGAACAAGTTATTGGTCATCATAAAGTAGGTTAGTAAATAGTCTGCCAAGGACCTGATACATACCTGATACATGAGTTACAGTAGCCATAGTTATAGGAGTCCAAGGTCAGAGTTCAATTCATTTTAAGAATATAGGCAGGTTTGGGGCAAGGATGCCTTCAAGGTGGCTTGTCATCCAAGGGATAAAACATTGATACAGCAAGTGCTTTTCAGGCCTCGAAAGAGTGGGGTAGGTCAGCAGCGTGCGTCTATCGCTCCATGCCATGCTTTGTTGGGACTGATTTTTCTATACTCTGGCCTGGTGGACAGATGTATAGAAGGCCAACCTATATTGTGACGGGAACAACTTTGGGAAGCTGTAGCCAAACAAGTTTAGGTAGCAGTGACAGGCAGTCTAGTTTAAGTTCTTTAGAGGGGGTGAGCTTGTAAAGGGTCCACTGTGAGGTCACACAATGGGAATCACAGATTGCACTTAGACAGGATATATACAAATACTGTTATTTATATCCAAAACACACTATAGAAAAGTGACTACAAGCAGGTAGACGTATCACACAACACTATCAAACTAAATACATATATACATTCACTTTGTTTTAGGGCATAATTGTCCTTTCTCTGACCCTTTTTCTCCCACTTCCCCCTTTGCTTCCACACTCTCCTCACCTGAGCTGCTTGAGTCGAAGGCTTCGGTGGACAGGTTTCACCTGGCGAGGTAGTCTTTCTCCTTTTTTGGTGGTAATTGCCTGTCACGGAGGGAAGCACAGTGAACGCTGATGGAACAGCACGCCGAACTGCACTCTGTCCGACTACAAGTAGGAACTTCCGAAGTGATGAAGCAGGAAGAGGTGTAGACACAAAACGGCAGGGGTCCGTAGCAAACGTGAAGCCAGAAGGCGTAACTGGTATCCAATGCAGCCCGGCAGGACACAGGAAGTAGGGGACTCAAGTGAGAGAAGAGAAAGCTGAATAATAGAAAGTAGACTGGAATCCAAATTGGAGAGTAACCCAGGCAAAACGGAGAGGAAAGAGCAAAGGTACCGGGTCTCAAAGGAGGGAGACGCGGGGAGAAGGAACCGGAATAAAACCGTTAAGAGGCAAAGTACCAAAGAGAAGGAAAACTTTGTACAGAGGACGAAGTTTACAGCAGTACAAAAGCACTGACGATCCAGATGGAGTGTCAGCAGCAAGCGTAAACCCGGAAACTGGGAAAACTATCCAGAGGGGTTGCAACGCAGTGTCCACCGGAAGGAGGAGAAATAAATACTCCCGGCAGGCTCTGCGCTGAGGGAACTGGGACGGCTGCTAGAGCCGTAAAAATAGAGAAAGGACTACCAGTCTCTAAACCCATACTCCCAGTGATACCGCGGAAGTATCCACCAGTGGCGGATGACAGTATGCCCCCCTCCAGTGTGTGAAAACCCCGGCTTACCTGGGTGTAAGCGGTGGAATCTGGATATTAACCTAGGGGCATGTATCTGTGAAGCGGGTTCCCACGAGTCCTCCGACTCGGGGTAACCCTTCCAAGACAGTAAGTATTCTAAACGACCTCTATAATACCTAGAGTCCAGTATGGAAGACACCTCATATTCATCCTTGTTCTTCTCAGGTAAGAAAACCGGACGAGGAACCTTTCTGCAGTGGGGGTCAGGTATGAAGGGTTTGAGAAGGGAAGAATGAAATACTGGATGAATGCGACTGAGGGTAGATGGAAGCTGAAGCCTATAAGTGACAGGATTGACTCTAGAGAGGACAGGGAAAGGTAAGTATCTGATGGACAACCACACCTTGTCGCCTGCCTCCAACTTCGGGCATTCTTTGCGATGCTTGTCAGCCTGCTCCTTATTGTGTCTTCTACTGTCTTCTAGGCTTCGTAAAGCGGCGGTCTGAGCTGCTGCAATATTCTGTAGAACTACTTCTGCAGCCGGGGAATTATTGAGGCTTGGAACATTGAGCAGAAATGCTTTGGGGTGGACTCCGTAGGTGCAGTAGAAAGGGGAGAGACCGATGGCAGAATGCTTGGTGGTGTTGTATGTGAACTCTGCTGTGGGAAGCAGAGAAACCCAATTGTCCTGGTGTTGATTGATGTAACATCTCAGGTACTGTTCCAAAGTGGCATTGAGGCGTTCGGTCTGACGGTTGGTTTGCAGATGAAATCCTGAGGAAAGCGCTCTTTCAATGCCTAGTCTGACACAAAGAGCCTTCCAAAACTTTGAGATGTACTGACTCCCTCGATCAGAAATAATCTTGTCCGGAATGCCATGTAATTTGAAGATGTCTCTGGCAAAAACCTCAGCCATTCTCGCTGCGCTGGGAAGACCCGGAAGGGGAGAGAAATGTGCCATTTTTAAAAACGTATCCACCGTGACCATTATACATGTACATCATTCGGACAGAGGCAGATCCACTATGAAGTCCGTGGAAATAAGTCCCCATGGTCGAGTGGGTAGCTCCGCTTGTGTAAGTAATCCAAGAGGTTTGCCTATAGGGTATTTGGCTCTGGCGCAGATGGGACATGCTTGTACGTAATTGTACGTAATCCAACGTGTCTCTTCTCAGATTAGGCCAAAGGAATACTCTTGATATCAGCTCCATGGTACCTTCCGAGCCTCTATGGCCTGCAGTGCGAGGATTATGGCACCAGTTCAGTATCTTCTGGCGTAGCGGACCGGATGGGATGTATAGACGCTTCTTGTAAAATACCCAGCCGTCTTTCTCCTGGTAATGGGAATTAGGATGAAGTGGTAATTGGGCATACTCCGGTCTGACCGCAGCTTTCACTTCTTGAAGGAAAGAGTTTACCAGAACCAGAATTTGGTTCCTCCGAAACAGTGGTTCCGAGTGATCTAAAGACTTCTCCTTACTCATATCCTTGCGGGACAGGGCGTCGGCCAAGCGATTCAAAGTTCTGGGAATGTAGGTGATGTGGAAATCGTATTGAGAAAACAGATAAACCCACCGGGCCTGTCGTGAATTTGAACACTCCATGTCTTGCAGTACCCTCAGATTCTTGTGATCTGTCCGAATGGTAAACCGATGTCGTGCCCCCATAAGCAGATGCCGCCACTCTTCACACGCTAACTTCATTGCCAATAGTTCTTTTTCAAGAACTGAGTAGTTTAGTTGGCTGGGAGAGAGGGTTTTTAGACCGATAAGCCACAGGATGTTCCACTTTGTTTACTGACTGTAACAAAACTGCTCCAATGGCTATGGCAGAGGCGTCTGTCTCCAAGATGAAGGGTAATGTCTGTTCCGGATGCCATAGTATAGGGGCAGAACAAAAGAGTCCTTTGAGAAGGGAAAAACTACATTCAACTTCAGTTGACCAATGAAAAGGGAGAGCATCCTTTTTGAGTAGACGGGTAATGGGATACACCACTTCAGAGAAGTCTGGTATGAATCGTCTGTAGAAATTGGATAAACCAAGTAATCTTTGTACTTCTCGAACTGAAGTAGGGGCAGGCCAGTCAAGAATAGCTTGAACCTTGTTGCGATCCATGGCAATACCCTCCACAGATAAGATGTACCCTAGATATGGTACCGAAGGAACTGCAAAAATGCACTTCTCGGCCTTGACCAAAAGTTGGTTCCTTTGAAGACGATCCAAAACCTGAGTGACACGAGGAATATGTTTCATGTTGGAGGAAAAAATGAGAATGTCATCCAGATAGATAATTACAGAGATGGTGAGAACTGTTGAAATACAGCGGGAGCATTCACCAGGCCAAATGGCATTACCCGGTATTGGTATAATCCGAATGGAGTACGAAAGGCGGTCTTCCACTCATCGCCTTTGGCTACACGGAGCAGATGGTATGCATTCCTTAAATCGAGTTTCGTGAACACCTTAGCCCCCTGGACTGCTTCAATGATGTCCGTGATGAGAGGCATCGGATAGCGATCCTGGATGGTGACCTTGTTTAGACCCCTGTAATCTATACAGGGTCTAAGCTCATCAGTACCTCTTTTTAATGAAGAACAAAGAAGCCCCAGCGGGGGATTTTGAGGGCTGAATGAGGCCATTCTTCAAGTTGGTATCCAGTTTACCTCTTAGTACCTGTTTCTCTGGCAGTGTGAGGGAGAACATTCTTCCAAATGGTACTAAAGCGTTAGTCTCTGTCAATGGTCCTCTGGTCGGTGTGGGGGTAATCTGGCGTGATGATTTTCTTGAAACACTTCTTCAAAAGGTGAGCAGAATCGGGGTAGCGCATGCACTCCAAGATGGGTATCCGGAATGATTGTTACAGACTGTAAATCACACTGATCTTTTAAGGGAAGGCAATTGGTAGTACAGTAGGTCGAAGAAAAGCTCAACTGGTTATTCGTCCAATCAATACGAGGATTGTGTCTTCGGAGCAAAGGAATTCCCAGAATTATGGGGAAATGGGCTGCTCGTATGATGTTGAACTTCAGCATCTCAGTGTGATGGTTGATAGTCAAGAACAGATCCTCCGTGGAATGAGTGATTAGACCGGAGGACAAAGGGGATCCATCTACACATTCGACCTGTTGGCCTTCTTGACGGGCGATCCTGCGTAGGCCTACTTTATCAGCCCACAAGGTATCCACGAAGTTGCCTGCAGCTCTGCAGTCCAACAGGGCTAAAGACTCGACTTGCTTACCCTCCACTTTTAAGGCCACGGACAGAACCATGAGTCTCAAATCTTCTTGAGAATCCAGAGCTGACACTGAGAGAGAAACATAGGGACGAGAAATGGAACTTGATGACCCTCGGATGCCTGTCCCTACTGGCGCCGAGGGTAGTCTGGTTCCCGATTTCCTGTTGGGTACCTCCATGCAGTCTTTCAAGAGATGCTGATCCGAACCACAGTAAACACATAGTCCTTTTTCTCTCCGTCTTCGTCTTTCCGCTGCTGATAGGGGTGTCCTAGTAGCTCCAATTTGCATAGGTTCGTCTGAAGACTTAGAAGGAGAGAGAGAAGGGGAAGGTTGCGAAAAAGGCTCCACCAAAGATCCTGAAGCACGTATCTTGCGACGTTCAGATCTTCTTTCCTGAAAACTAAACTCTATGTGGAGAGCGGCTGCAAGTAGATCAGAAAAAGTTGGTGAACGTGGAGATCTGGCTAGTTCGTCTTTAATCTCCCTTAAGCCCCTCCGACCGATGGTGTACTGGGCGGGTTCCGGCCAACCGGCCCCAGCCGCCAAGATCTTGAAGGAAGAAATGTAGGATAGGACGTCCAAAGAACCTTGTCTTACGTCCAACAGTTCCTCACAAGTGGTAAAAGACAACTCGGGTCTTTCAAAGGCCTGTTTAAGCAGGTTCTGGAATCCCGTAAAGTCATGCAGTATAGCATTTGCACTGGTTACCAAAGGAGTTGCCCACGCCAACGCATTCCCAGTCATATTTGAGATTAGGAATCCAACCTTGGCCTGATCGGTAGCGCAAGTGCGGGGTCTAAATGTGAAATAGACGGTACAAGCCTCCAGGAACTCTCTTACCCTTTTGGGAGAACCATCAAACTTTCCCGAGGAGGGGGCATAGGAGGTTATTCCACAGTAGGATGTTCTCTAGCCGATACCATTTGTTTGAGCGTTCTGTCTTCACTCCCTGTAGCTCTACAGACATAGCCTGGAAAGCCTTCCAAAGCTCTTGAATTTGATCCTCTGCCGACATCTTATGTTTTGGCATTGCAATCTGTCCTTTCTCTGATCCTTTTTCTCCCACTTCCCCCTTTGCTTCCACACTCTCCTCACCTGAGCTGCTTGAGTCGAAGGCTTCGGTGGACAGGTTTCGCCTGGCGAGGTAGTCTTTCTCCTTTTTTGGTGGTAATTGCCTGTCACGGAGGGAAGCCACAGTGAACGCTGATGGAACAGCACGCCTGTGACTCCCTCCCCGGGAGCAAGCCGATACACAAGGGAAAAAGCCAAGCGGCAGAAAAAACCCTTGTCAGGCGCCGAACTGCACTCTGTCCGACTCCAAGTAGGAACTTCCGAAGTGATGAAGCAGGAAGAGGTGTAGACACAAAACGGCAGGGGTCCGTAGCAAACGTGAAGCCAGAAGGCGTAACTGATATCCAATGCAGCCCGGCAGGACACAGGAAGTAGGGGACTCAAGTGAGAGGAGAGAAAGCTGAATAATAGAAATTAGACTGGAATCCAAATTGGAGAGGAACCCAGGCAAAATGGAGAGGAAAGAGCAGAAAGAGCAAAGGTACCGGCTCTCAAAGGTGGGAGACGCGGGGAGAAGGAACCAAAATAAAATCGTTAAGAGGCAAAGTACCAAAGAGAAGGAAAACTTCGTACAGAGGACGAAGTTTACAGCAGTACAAAAGCACTGACGATCCAGACGGAGTGTCAGTAGCAAGCGTAAACCCGGAAACTGGGAAAACTATCCACAGGGGTTGCAATGCAGCGTCCACCGGAAGGAGGAGGAATAAATACTCCCGGCAGGCTCCGCGCTGAGGCAACTGGGACGGCTGCTAGAGCCGTAAAAATAGAGAAAGGACTACCAGTCTCTAAACCCATACTGCCAGCGATACCGCGGAAGTATCCGCCAGTCACGACGGCGGCGGATGACAATGATACAAATCAAACTCCTGCAAAGGAAAGGTTAGTCGAGCATTATGCACAAAAGGTCCACAGAGATGATCCCCAACTAAAATTGTCCAACCCTAAGTTGCCTGGGGCCTTCTGCCCAATAGTTCAGGATACAGTTCCACAGAACTTAGGATGCAGGTAGGGTCTCTGGGGTCCAGTGAAGGGTTCTTAGGGTTAGGGTTCAAGTTATACTAATGCGCAAAAGTAGCCCTAACAGTCAGATATCTTGTGCAAGCAAGCAATGGCAAAGCCAAAAGTGTTAGAAATTAGCTTTATTCTAAGCACATAGTCTTCTAATGGGCGTATAGGGGTAGGTAGAAACTCTGTAACTTACCCCCCTGTACTCCGATTCTTCCCCAGACATGGCAGAACAAAGGAAGGGTGTCTGTTGCTTTTCCCACCAAAGGCCTGCAGGTTCGAGCTGATCTCCGGTTGGTGTCTTTTACTGTTGCAAGAACTCTCAGTTGAAGAATGCAGAAAAACTTGATGTAGCACCCCTCTCAGGACTGGACTCTGGTCAGATGAGCAACTTTCGGATGGTGGTCACCGTGCACTGTGACGCAAAATGACCCCCCCCCCCCCCTCCCAGGTTTCAGGCCGAAACAAGGCAGCACAGTAACCCAAAAATTAAGCTGGTCAGCCACAGAACGGTTCCTGGGCACTTCCGAAGGCTTCCTTTGGCAGCGCACCAAGCAGACGTCCTGAATGGATGGTCCCTCCACTCCAAGGGTCGTAGCTCCTTCGCAGGACTACTCCAGCTCAAGACAGCAGCAGAAGTTGGTTGCCAGGCCTTCTTAAATCTGGTCGCAGATTTCTTTGCGGGTCTGTTTTGCGTCTGTTTGGCCATGTGAGGGGAGCAGTTATACTTGCGTCTCACTGGCCCCCTAGCAAACAAGTTATTGGACTCAGACAAGCAAAATACCACACATAAACAGAATAATATCATACAACAAATGGCTCATTACAGGCCTTTTATTCACACATTATATCAGTATATAAAATTGGCATACATAAACATACACTTAGATATGTAAAGATATAGATATAAGAAACGTCACAGTTTGGACAGGAAGCAGACTCCTCCTTCATCTTGGCCACTACAACACTGCTCAGGAGGTAGATGAAGAGATCACTTGTTCTAACCGGGTCTGAGGCGGAGCGCCCTCTCTCTCAGCGAGACTGCATCACCCGAGGGTCCAAATTCAAGCTAACTTTTGCCAGCCTCTTTTATGGGTGATTTCCCTGCCCTTCTCAGTTGTGTTGTCCCTCGGCCGAAGAGCAGATCGCAAGTCGAAGGGACAGAGGGTGGAAAAACCCAGTGCCCCTCTCCTCGCATTCATTCCCAGAACCCCTTTTCATGCACCTGCAGGACACTCCGACTCCCTCTCTGTATTGGTCCTTCAGTGGACAATGCAATAACTATTCTCTGCATTAAGCCCACTCTGCAATAATATTTACGTGACCTTGCTCTGTTTTCGCTGCTGCTAGTTTATTCTGCGAGGTCCATGAAAATGCAGGTTTTATTACTGTGATGGGAGATAAGTGTCCAAAATGGTTGCGCATCGACGCTATGTTCTGGTTTGCATTTTCGCTCAAGCTTTACAGGGTCTCACAGCTGGACAGGATACTTGGCTGCTTCAGGATCTCTGAGCAATGGGTGTAGGGGTCCTGTTCGTATCCTAAAAGCCAGGTAAGAGCTGAAACTCCCACGAGCAGGACTAACACGCACGCAGGCACGCACGCACGCACGCAGGCACGCACGCAGGCACGCACGCAGGCACGCACGCAGGCGCGCACACAATCCCCCATCCCCACTTACCTGATGACGGTGGTGTTAGAGCGGCCGTTGCTGCTTCTTAAGCTCCCACTCCATTGTGGCCGCCATGGAAATGGAAGAGGGTTTCTGTATTGAGCCCCGTTTTCCATCTCTGTGACGGCCATCTTGGTACAGTATTTTGTTTGAATGAACGGGCATGGAGGATTCAATTAGTGGAAGCCATGGACAAAGGCAAGCCAGCGCTGCTCCTGGATCTGTCGGCAGCTTTTGATCTTGTAGATCTTAAGACCCTCTCTAGACACCTCAGGGATGCTGCTCAATTCTCCCTGGAAGCCACATATTGGATCACTTCCTTCCTGGAAGGAAGACTTATATGAGAGTTCTCTGACCAGGCTTGTGCTGCCACAACCCCCATCCACTGCGGAGTCCGACAGGGCTCCTGCACTTCGCCGACAATGTACAACATCTTTACCCTACCTCTCTTCACCTAGACAATCACGGCATAGCATATACAAACTATGCTGATGATACTCCAGTTCTTCTCCCTCTCACTGGTTCCTATGAACTAGACGCAACCACTCTCAGCAAAACATATGCCTGGATGGCAGCCAGTGGTCTGTCCCGATGGAGAAAAAATCAGAAATCCTCCTTGTGGGCCCCAAGGAAATGCTTAACAAACTCAACAGACAATACAGATCCTTCAGCATTGAGAATACCGTAATTACAGCATCAGCAGCAGTTAAAACACTGGGAGTTTTCAGCACTTACTACCAAAATTACAAACCATAACTTTCATCCCAAAATTGTCTCACCATAGCCAGAGCCACCATTGGGGCCAATCTGGACTATTGTAACCTTTTGTTTCTAGGCACCTCACCAAAAACCACAACAGACTGCAGATAACCCAAAATAATGCCCTAAGAGCGGTATTCAGCATTCCCAAATGGGAATAGATCTCCTAGGCTAGACGGAACACCCATTGGCTCCCAGTCAAAGTGTGTATACTTTTTAAATCCCTCGCTATCACACGTGCCTCTCCTTCACAGCACCTCCTTACCTATCAGAATTCACTGTGCAACATCTAACAGACCCAGCTGGCTCCAGCATTCCAATCCGCTCCTTGTCCCTACCTTTCGAAAGAGCCAAAGCTTGAAGGTGCAAGATTTCCTTTCCTAGCACCTAAAAATTGGAACACTCTCCCCCTCCCTTAGGAAGGGGACTTCCCTCACAGTGTTCCGTAGAGCACTGAAAACCAAGCTCTTCAACCAGCCCGGCCCTCCTTTAACATACGATCTGACAGTTCCTATTTAACCCTGGTTCTCCAGCATGGGGTCTGGCATGGATTCACATGCTCATGAATATTCCCTGTCGTCAGGCTGGGAATCCTCGGTAAAGAAAAAATCAGTATCAATTTCGTTTCTGATCTCTTTCTTAGTAGTAACCAATCACTGATCTCTGGGTCATACTGCCCCTAGCCAATGACTGCCCTCTCCCTAAGCCCCGCCTCTGGCAGCCATCCTCAGATTTTTACCGCACGCTCAAGTGTTGGGAGTCCTCGTTTTTTGACTGCGTTTTCACGTTTTTTCAGGAGAATTTCTCAATTTTTCGGTTTAATCGAGCCTCAAGCTCCACCGTTTCTACTTCCGATAACGGGGACCCGTTTCAGAATTCTTCTTCGCCCCTCAAGGGTGAAGTTTTCGTCGAGTTTACACTTCTTGGAGGCTTCCGGAAGATCTGCGGCCTACCTCAAGGACATGGCCCAGGACAAAGGGAACTCGACGCCCGGATCCAAGCTGTTCAGGAACTGCCCTGGATGCGGATTATATAACGTTTTCAAGGAAAGACGAGCATTCACGATGTCTCTACTGCCTCCATGGGGACAAGACGCACTTGGAGAAGGACTGTGCGTTCTGCAAGAATCTTTCGGAACGGACCAAACAAGATCGTCGTCCCCGCCTCGCCACCTGGCTGGAGAAGGGCACAGCAAGTGAGAAGGCGAAGAAGTCGTCTGAGCGGGCTTCTAAGTCCTTTGAGGGCGCCCCAGCGACGGGGGCCCAACAGAAGGCCAAGCACTGCGAGTCCGCGGGCTCCGGGAGCGCCGAAAGGTCGGGCTCTTCGGTTGCCAAGCAGGGCGCTACTTCCCCGGCACGTTCGACCACGAGCCAGCGCTCTGGGTCGGGGAAGGGGAAGTCCGAGAACCCAGGTAGGCCGTTGGAGCGGACCCGGTCGATCTCGAAGGGGGAGGGAGGCGTTGACCCTCCCCCCAAGGCAAAGGCCCAGGACGCAGCTAAGGTGGTGAGGGCCTTGATCCACCCGACTAAGGCCTCTACCGAAGTGGTCTCTGCGACCCTGGCCAAGCCGGCTGAGACTACACCAATGGAAACGGCCTCTGGGCCCAGAGTATCCCTGGCCGCCGCGGAGGGAATCCTCTTTCCAGCCCATCGCTAAGACCCCCGTGAAGCCCCCGGCTGAAAAAGAGGGGGGGGGCGCGGTGGCCGTTACAGACTCGGAATCAGCCTCTGAGGAGGAACTGGTGGAGACCGAGAAGGGCCTCAACGAAAGGTCCATAGGCCTCAACGAGAGGTTCATAAACCTCAACGAGAGGTTTGAGAAGGTTCGATCCCAGGGGACGGTCCTTGCTGACGTGATCGAAGATAGCGACGAGGACGACGAACAGGGCCCACTGGAGCGGCCATCCGTCCGTCGCAGCCATTGCCCGAGCCCCAGCATAGCTCGGCCGCCATTTTGTTGGCAATCCAATCCTTATGTACCGAGATAAGGACGAGATTACCACGCACCCCGACGGAGGAGCCAGAACCAGGCCCGTCGGGAAGCCCTCCGAACAAGCAGAGAAGAGTCCACCCCGCTCTGCCCTTCGTGCCTGCGAGACCGGTGGACCCCTCATCCCCCCCCCTCGCCGGGAGAGGATACGGCGACGGATACGGCGACGGGGGCAAACGATGGCGGCGATGACACAGCAGACATCCCGTCGTCACCCCCCCACCCGCTGGCGTCCCCAGCCGACGAGGTTGGCTCTTTCCACGCCATGATAACCAGGGCATCCAAGCTCTTCCAGCTATGCCCTGAAGAACAGAAAAAGGAGGGGTTTCTGTACCAACAACGAGAGGCTAAGAGGAAGACGGTCCTCGCGGTGCCTTTACCCGACATCTGGGACGAGGGGCTTGCTGTCCTCAAAGAACCCTGCCACGACACCCGCCAAGAGGGACAGGTACGGGAAGAAGTACCAAGTCCCCAATGCCGCCCCCTTGTGCCTCAGGGCCCAGCCCACGCCAAACTCTGTCGTTTCGGCAGCGGCTAAGAAAAAGACAGCGGGCGCGGCGGCTTCAACTTCCACTTCCCCGCCGGACAGCGAGGGTAAGAAGTTGGACTCTATGGGACAACGAATCATCTCGGCGGCGACGACGATTAAGGCGGCCAATGCCTTAGCGTTCATGGCCCGCTACGACAGGGAGCTCTGGTTCAAGATAGCTCCCCTGCTAGATTTCCTGCCTAATGACAAAAGGGCGGAGGCCCTAGAAATTCTGCAGGAGGGCGAGGTGGCATTGGATCACGCCATTATGGTGGCAACGGACATTGCCGATACCGGATTTCGCCAACTGGGCAACGGAGTTTGCCTCCGACGACTAGGATGGCTCAAAGCGACAGACTTTCGCCAGGACGTCCAGACCAGAGTGTTGGACATGCCGTTCGACGGCAACAAGCTCTTTGGTAAGGCGGTGGATGAGTCTCTACAGGCTATCAAGGCCGACTCGGAGACGGCCCGGGCCCTGGGGGTGCTTCAGCAGCGACGGCCCTTTCGGAGCACTGGAGGCAGACAGTGTGCCTCCAAAGGATCAAGCGGTGGCTCCTCTACCTACCGCCAGGCGGCCCGCTCCTCTTCCCAGGAGGCCTACAGAGGTCGCGGCAAGCAAGGTGGTTCACGCCGTCGTCGCCAAGAAGGCCAAGGCGGCAAGGCCGCTTCCAAGCAAGACTGACCTGGCCGGGTGGTCGGGCCCCCACCGAAGCACCCCAGTGGGAGGAGGCCGACTGACTAAGTTCATCAGGGTGTGGGAGTCCATCTCCACCGATCGTTGGGTGTTGGACACCCTGGCCAACGGGCACTCGCTGGAATTCCTAAGGAAGTGCCCTAGCATTCCTCCCATGGCCAGGAAGGAGAATCGCGTCCCTCAACTGCTGTTGGAGGTAAAGGCGATGCTCAAGAAAGGTGCCATCGAGCTCATCCCCAGGAGGCTCCGGGGCTCCGGAGTATACTCAAGGTACTTCCTCGTCCGAAAGAAGATAGGCTGTTGACGCCCTATCCTAGACCTGTGTTGGTTAAACAAATACATCAAGGCGCAGAAATTCAGGATGGTCACCCTCCAGCACATACTGGGACAGCTGGAGGAAGGCGACTTCTATCGTCGCTGGACCTGGAGGATGCTTACTTCCACATCCCCATTCTAAAAAGGCACAGGAAGCTCCTCAGGTTCGTGGTTCAAGGACGCCACTACCAATTCAGAGCCCTACCGTTCGGATTAAAGTCGGCACCCAGGGTTTTCACCAAGTGCCTGGCACCAGTGGCAGCGCGGCTGCGCCTGCAGGGGATCCACGTCTACCCCTACCTGGATGACTGGCTAATCCGGGCAAGGTCAAGGGAACTCGACGTCGATCATACGGCGAGGACCGTCCGGTTGCTCACGGAGCTGGGGTTCTCCATCAACTTCCCCAAATCCCACCTGGTTCCGTCGCAAGTAGCACTGTTTTTGGGGGCGAAGCTCGACACAGTGGAGCAATTGGCCTCCCCTTCAGAGGAGAGGACCAAAACCATCCTGGGCAAGGTACGGCGACTGTTAGCCACGGACGTGGCCAGGGTGAGGTCCATCAAGTCCCTTCTCGGGATGATGTCCTCATGCAGCTACCTTGTACCCCTTTGCAGACTTCGGATGCGTCCGCAACAGGAGTTCCTCAACGCCTGCTGGTTTCAGGCGGGGGGCTGCTTCGAGGACAGGATCCCCCTTGACAAGGAGTTCTGTCGGGCCATCCTATGGTGGGGCACAGACTTTCAAACCCCAGCGTTTCAGGTGACGGTGACTACGGATGCCTCGCTGGAGGGTTGGGGGGCCCACACCGGAGATCTCCACGCAAGAGGCCTTTGGCTCCCGGAGGAGAGGTCTCTTCACATCAACATCTTGGAGCTCCGTGCAGTGTTCTGGGCGCTCAAGTCGTTCTCCAGTCCCTCAAGGACAAAGTGGTGAGGATCTTCACCGACAACACCACCACAATGTTCTACATATGGAAGCAGGGGGGCACCAGATCCCCAGCCCTATCCAAGGAGGCCCAGGATCTGTAGCACTGGGCCGTCGCCCAGGGGATGTTTCTGGTTCCCTTCCACCTGGCAGGAATAAAAAACACCATCGCCGACTCACTCGGCAGGGAGCTGTGCTCGTGCCACGAGTGGGAACTGCGCCAGGATCAAGTGGATCGACTCTTCTAACGATGGGGCAAACCCCAGATCGACCTGTTCGCGACGGCGACGAACTCCAAGTGCCAGAGGTTCGCCAACAGGTTCCCACAGCCGACGAGCATGGGCGATGCTTTCTCGTTCCCTTGGGATGGCCTGTTTCTATACGCGTTCCCTCCATTGCCGTTGCTGCTCCGCCTCATCAGCCAGCTCAAGAAGTCCAGGTGCAGGATGATCCTCGTCGCACCGGCGTGGCCGAAGCAGGTCTGGTTCCCGGACCTTCTGGAATTGTCAACGTCCCCGTCAGTCAGGCTGCCGGCAGACGCGGATCTTCTCTCCAGAGAAGGAGGCGCCATTCTACACCACGACCCACAGTCACTGAACTTGTAGGCCTGGCACCTGCAGCACTAGAGTTTGGAGGGTACGATATCCCGGCTGAGTGCAGAGAGGTTCTTGCAAAGTCCAGGGCGTCCTCAACTCTTGTGTTACGGTCATAAATGGAAGAGGTTCTCTGTCTGGTGCCATGCACAGAAGATTAACGCTCTGCGGATTACGGCCCCTCAAGTGCTGCCGTACTTACTGTCGCTGGCCAAAGCTGGACTGGCTCACGCTTCCATAAAAATACATCTGGCTGCCATCTCCCGGTATACCAGGACTACGGGACGGGCGTCCTTGTGGTCTCCTCGCCTGGTAAAGGAATTTATGGAGGGACTATTCCGATCATTCCCGCTGGTGAAGGCCCCTGCCCCAGCGTGGGAACTTAATGTGGTGCTGACCAGGCTCATGGGAGCCCCATTCAAGCCTATGCATTCGGCGCCTTTGAAGTTCCTGTCATGGAAAACGGCGTTCCTCGTAGCCATCGCCTCTGCACGACGAGTGGGAGAGATTCAGGCCCTATCTTGCAAGCCTCCATACTTGACTTTTCATGACACAAGGGTAGTGCTTAGGACGCACCCCTCTTTCATGCCCAAGGTGCCGTCGGACTTCCACCTCAACGAGCCCTTGGTACTACCAGTTTTCTTTCCGTCGCCTTTGACGCCGGCCGAGAGGACTTTGCACTCGCTGGATGTAGCTAGAGCGTTGAAGTTCTACGTGGACCGCACTAAGAGTTTTTGGAAGACGTCACAGCTATTCGTGAACTTTGGGTCTGTGAATCAAGGGAAGGCTCTCTCGAAGACTTCCGTTTCCAGATGGCTCTCCGGCTGCATCATGCATTGTCACCGGTTGCAAACTGACTGCTGCCCGGCCGTTCGAGAACCCATTCGACCAGAGCGATCGCTGCTACCATGGCGTTCCTGTCTGGTGTGCCCCTGCTGGACATCTGCAGGGCTTCTACGTGGAGGTCGAAGCACACCTTCACAAGATTCTACTGCGTCGATCGGGACTCCAGGGAGGAGTCCAGGGTCGGCCAAGCATTGCTGCGCAACCTGTTCGCTTAAGGTGAGCCTGGTGAGGAGGTAAGGGATGCTTAATGTTAAGTTGTTGTATTGCTTAATATTGAGCCTGTTGCCGCCTCCCGTGGTTGTGCATGTGTATACTGCTATGTATTCTTTTAATCATGAGCATGTGAATCCATGCCAGACCCCATGCTGGAGAAGGAACAAGTTACTTACCTGTAACTGTTGTTCTCCAGCATGGGCCTGGCATGGATTCACATGCAAACCCTCCCTCCTACCCCTCTGCGGCTCTTCACTTGGTCATACTGCCACTTGCCGTGCTACCAAATCTGAGGATGGCTGCCAGAGGCGGGGCTTAGGGAGAGGGCAGTCATTGGCTGTGGGCAGTATGACCCAGAGATCAGTGATTGGTTACTACTAAGAAAGACAGATCTGAAACGATACTGATTTTTTCTTTACCGAGGATTCCCAGCCTGACGACGGGGAATATTCATGAGCATGTGAATCCATGCCAGACCCATGCTGGAGAACAACAGTTACAGGTAAGTAACTTGTTCCAACTTGCTTATCCTGTAAGAGGCATATCTTGTAAATGTCATCACAACTGTTTTTCCCACTATACCATTGTACCTAAGCAAGGATCTGGCCTGCTGGATCGGGTGTTCATGCTTAATAATAGAAACCACTCTTCTTAGTGCTACCAACTCCCTGCTCTCAGCTCGCAAACAATCCTCTATTCTAATTTTACTTGATCTATCGGCTACTTTTTGCCACTGTAGACTGCCCTCTCCTCCTCTCCTCTTTGGTTGTGGTCTTCAGTGGGTTCACTCCTATCTTATCAATTGCTCTTTTTCAATTTCTTGGGCCAGAAAAACATCAGCTGCGTTTCCTTTGCAATTTTGTGGTGCAAAAGGCTTGGTCTTCGGCTCTCTCCTTTTCTCATCTTAATGCAATTGTCCATTCATTTGGACTTTTCTTTCCTTTCACTTCTATGCAACCAACTCCCAGATTTGTGTTTCTTTCTCTTACTCCTTTGATTCAATTTATTCTATTCTACACCCTATTATTATGGGCTGCCTGTTATACAACCAATCATGAATGCATTCTCGCTTTCTCCATCTTAACCTTCCTGAAACTGAAATTATGTCTGTCTCTCGGTCTCTTTCCACATATATGCCTAGCACTACTCGGTCTGGTCATCAACTCTGCAATATTAGGAAGGCCCATCCTTTTCTTTCCTTCCAAGCCACTAAATTAATAACTTGATTATTGCTCTGCTCTTCTTATAGGCTTTCCTATGTGTCAACTCACTCCCTACTCTCAACTCTTATTCCCACTCTCTGCTTGCACTTATTTCTCCTTGTGTCTTCAATGTATCTCCTTGCTTTCCTTGGAAGTTTCTCTCCTCTTTCACTTCTTCATAGTATTTAATTGTGTGTATGGTCTGTCTCCTCATTATCTCACCTCTGGTCTCTGTCCCTACTCGTTCTTCATGCTGTCTTCTGACCGTTGCCAAGCACCCCCTGGCCTCAACTCCATTTCTGCTCCTTCACCCTACTAGTTCCCAAAAATTGGAATTCCATACCTCTATCCAATCTTCTCCCAATTACTCGCCTCATTTGTAATTGCATTCCTTATTACTATGTTTTACCTTCATTTATTGTACTGACAATACAGCGCTTTGGGAAAAGCTGTATGTAAATCAGTAAATGCACATACAATACGTACTAAGAGTATTGGTAACTAAATCTGTTTCTCAACACTGCTCTGTAGTTATCCACTATTTCAATTCCAAAAGGCGTCCCTCTGTAATTTGCATTACCCCAATTCATAGGCATCCAAATGAGTCGCCTGCGATTGTCACGGGTTTTTGGAAACCCTTCAGAGACCTTGCCTGATAAGTAAACCAGCTCCTTTAAACCAGATATTTCACTATATTGGCCTACTAATTTCGATGGCAGGACCAGAACCTCCCTTGGCTCCCCTATGTAGAAAATGTCAGCATTATAATGCACTTTGTTCACTTTATACCGTGATCGTAGTCCCTTTCCCCACCACAGCTTCCAGGATTTCCAACGCGACTGGTTCCACCAACAAGGTGAATAGAAGTGGGGCACTTGAGAGCTTGCGACCAAGATGGCCGCTGCTCATGGAGCTCCGTGGGCGAGGACCGGGAGGAGGAAGCCAGAGTCCACTAGGGCCCAGCAGTGAGAGCTTTAAAGCGCTAGTAATCGGACATCTCCGGGGCACCTGCTGACCGAGTTTGAAGGCTGGTTGGAGTTCTCTCGCCGAGTATCAATGTGACGAACTGAGAGCTACCGTGCCCAGAGGAGGGAGCCCTACCAGTCTGTGTCCAGGCTGCGAGAGAAAGCGGCAGCCATGCACTGAGAGCCATTTTGAATACGGCATCCCATTTGAGCACGACACTCCTGAGCCGCGAGTTACGTGAGAAGCAGGGTCAGTGGAACTCTGGTTAGCGGAGACAGACAGGGTGGCCTCAGAGTTGGTTGTAGCTGGAGCTCTTCTCCCCCATCCCCCTCAGCAACGGCCTTGCTATTCTTGATGCAGGAGTTGGCCGTACTGGGAAGGTAGGGGGGGTGAGGGTCAGGTGTGGGGGGTAGGGGTAAAGGGAGCCTGCTAGTTGGAGCGTTGCTGCACTGCCCCATGGTGGTTTGGTGAATCACTGACTTTGACACTGGGGAGGAGCACCTCCCTACCCCCCCCCCCCAGACGGATGGGGAATGTTCTTGGGCCAATAAATTGATGGATCCATAAGGGGCATGTGGATTGAAATGCACAAGGCCCTTTACGCGTGCAGAAATTGGGATGGCAGAATTAGAATGATCCACTCCAGCACCGATATATATTGATGAGGCGGGAGGGTCCCGTTAGCTGGCCAAGGACAATTTCTGAGGCCCGCCCGGGTCAAGCTAAAGAGGCGTGGGTACGAGGGCTTGTCAGTCGAGGAGCGCTTCAGCCTCAGTAACGCTCTGGGTGGCTGAGGTGGATTTACAGCAGTATAAAGGGGGGAGTGTCGTGGCGAGAAGCCCTGCCAGGGAGCTGGAATTGGGAACCTAGGAAGCGACCAGGAGTGAGGTAACTTTCTGACATTGGAGAGATGAGCAGTGCCTCTGAACCGCTCAGTGGATTTGTTTCGAGGGTGAAGACAGCTGGGCAAAGTGTGCTTGATACTGATGTACGGTGGCCCTGATACCTCTGCAGTCCTCCCCCTGGGTCTATGGTGCTCATGTTGAGGAAGAGGGCACCAATTGCTAGGATCTGAGAGCAACTGCTTGATGGCCAAAGGGAATATGAAGCAGGGTCGCCTGCAGTTTACGCAGAAGTAATGATTGACTTTGTGTAAGGGCACAATGACAGTTTCTAAGCCAACCGGGCAAGAGGAGGTGGCGTCGCCTGGCTAGACCCCAGACGCATAAGGACAGCGGCTCAGTCCTCGGATCTTGGATTAATATTTCCTGAAACGAAAAGCGACTTTGCTTCTGTAAATACTAAGCTGGATAGTATGGAATATAAAATGGGCCACATGCAGGAGAGGATTGAAAATTAGAGCAGTTGCTACTGAAGCGGAGCACAGTGTGGCTGCTAGAAGACAAAAGCAGTGAAAGGACCCAGGCAATTTGCGGTCTACAGCGAGAGGTGACAGAAATCTGGGACAAGAATGTGGACTTGGAAGCGAGGTCCCGACGTAATAACATTAAAGTGGTGGGGATCCCGGAATCAGTGCCTAGACAGCATATGGAACTGTTCATGGTAACTTTTATAGAAGAGGTCCTGGGTGATCCCCCCCCCCCCCCCCCCCCCTCTGTCGTCTCAATTCTTGGTTGACGGGGCATTCAGAGTATCAGTTCAAAAACATAATTAATCCGGGTCAGACCCACGCCTGATAATTTCAAGACTGTTGAATTATCGGGACCAAGAAACTATTTTGCACAGGGCACGAGAACTTGGGGACTAGCATTATAAAGAGGCCAGAGTGTCATTCTGCCAAGATTTCACCCCATCAGTGCAGCAGGCCTGACTCTTTCTTGGCTGCAAAGCACATGCTGAGGGAAAGGGGGAGGCAATATGCAAAGTTGTACCCCTCTAAGCTGCAAGTTATCCACTTATCCAGTTATAAAACTCACTTTTTTACGGATCAGTCTGAAGTGACTAACTTTATTGAAACCCTTCCTAAATCTTGAGGGGGAGCTGGGTATGAGAGTGCATCCGTACACGGGAATGATCTCCAATTAGTTTATGGCTATGGCTACGGTTTAAATTGATTTGCTGGTTGGGCACATAAGGCAGATGGTGATGCAGTATTTGGAGCAGCACCCATGTTGCTTTTTGATTATTTGGTTATATAAAGAAATGGACCAGTTGCTATTTATCCTGGTATATGTGGGCCTCCTCCATGAGGAGTGCTCATAGTGGTTGGTCCAACGAAGTTGCCGAGTCTGGTGCCCCCGGGTAGGCGCCCAGGTAGAAGGAAGATGAGTTCTTTTCAGGTGGGGGCTGTTTCACTGCTGGTTGAGGTCGGGCAGTGGGGGTGCGAGCGGAAGGTTGTAATGTGGGAGGGGAAGACATGGGTTCAATGTTGGTGGGGGGTCGGGCAGAGGGTGGTTGTGAGATGTTGTGATTCTAGGAGTTCAAGTAAAAAAATGGTCCATGTGAACTTTGCAAACTGTGCTGAGTACACACATAGTTTACTTTTGGAGGGGCATGTAAACAAAGGTTGCGAGATGATGGCTAGGGTTCTGTTGCAAGAAAGTTGCATTCTTCTCAGCTGGAATGTGAGGGGCGCTGAACAATCATGCTTAAATGCGTAAAATAGTGGCATATGGGGAGCCCCACGGTGCTAAGATACTGTTTCTCCAGGAAACGCATTTGATGGGGAAATTGAATGAGGGGCTTGCAAAGTCATGGGGCAATGCTAGATTCTACGCGTTTTACTCCTCCTACTCCCGTGGCATCTTGATTATAATCCATAAATTGTTGGGGTTCAGACTATTGCATCAGGAAAGGAATCCCAAGGGGAGATTTAGCCCAGTTACTTTGGTTAATGTACATGTTCCAAATGTGGATGATCCAGGGTTTTATGACTCCCTCTGGGGTAAGTGCATGGCATACTCGCACTCTCACTGTGTGGCTGGGGATTTTAATGCGATTCTGCATGCAAAGTTGGATAGGTCTTCGGGTGTAAAGTGGTAACCCTCAGCTACTAGCGCAATACAAGGAGGGATGACGGATCTGGGATTGATAGACCTATGGAGAAGATTGCAACCTGGTGAGAGAGATTACTCATTTTACTCCTCGGTACATGATATGAGATCCTGCATCGATTATATACTGGTAGGGCTCCCGCTGGCTCGATCTACTGATGGCTGCAACAGGCTTCCGAGGACCCTATCTGATCATTCCCTGATAGGTGCTCCAGCCGGAACTGCCACACTATCTGCATGCCCGACCGAACTGGTGCTTCAAGGGCCAGGCGTTATTGGATGTGGTGTATCGAAGTGAAGTGCAAGAGATGATAGATTTTTCTGCTGCTTGTTAATCTGTTTAGAATCACATGCTGTGCATAGTCCGACATCCAGTGGTCAACGCGGAGTATTGCATTTTGTTTTTCGTAGTCGAAAAGGGGACGTCGACAAGGCGTGTCTGTAACACTATCCCTATAGTGACGTGCAGTGTACCCAAAATCCCTCATGCGTTGAGGTCCCTCAGATTGTTTTTTTCCGCCCAGTTATTGGTCGCCTTTATGCGGAGCTCCTCGAGAGACATTGCAAAATAATTCCTCGACCTTGGTTGTTTACTATATAATACCATATACATAGATCTCCCCCCACCCCCTCGACATTGAAGCGTTCTCCGCCGAGCAAGATCTTCGGAGGGACGAGCGGAGGAGATCCTTTGGCGCTGCCGAAACACATGGCCGGGCCTCGCTGGCCTAACACAGTAGGGAGAGCGAGGTTGTGTGGTCATTTGTTTGTTTCACTCTAAGAATGCCTTTCTCTTTCCCCTCCCTCTCTTTCGAGGTCGTAATCACATTTCATATCCTCAGCTATGGAGAGACGCCCTTTAGGTTTTGCCCGCGCTGCAAGGGCAAATTTACTTGGAAGGACAAGCACAAACGGTGTAACCGTTGCTTGCCCCTCGATCACAAAGAGGACGGCTGTGCAGCCTGTAAGTTATTGAAACCCAAAACATTAAAAGACCGCAGGGTCAAAAGGTGGGCAGCCTATGCGATGTCTAGGTCTGACTCCTCGCCAGCTGCCGCCGTCACCGAATGTGACGAAAGTGATTACACGACCTCCGCTACGGAGGTTGTAGACCTCTCGAAGGAGCGTTCCTGCTCATCGTCGTCGTCGTCGTCCGTCCCTGGCCCCAGCAAGCCCGGCTCACGCCCCACTTATGGGGATGAACACCCCGGCGTCAAGGACGAACACAGAAAAACACACAAGCACATACCCCACGGCACGCATTCGTCGAAGACGAAGGCAGCCATAGCGTCAACGGAGGCGTCGGGTCCACCGGCGCCTTCCGCCGACCATAAGGGTCGCAAGCCCTCCCCGCCACCGCCAACTGGGCTTTCTATAAATAAGGGCGCTAACCCCAAATCCTCAGGCGACGCACCTTGCAAGAGTGCGCACGTCGCCAGTAAAGACTCGACACTGCCTAGCGCGACGGCGCGTGATCCCTCGACGGAGAAACTGCTCTCCGAAAGCCTCGCGCGTATAGCTTCGAAGGACGGCCAGAGACGGACGGCGGATTGCATGTCGAAAACCGCTCACAGGGCCAAAGAAACGCTGAGGACGGCTATGGGACAGAACTAAGCAACTGCAAGGAGTGGAACCTCCCTTTTCACTCCCAGACTGCTCTGGCCTACCTTACTGGACTGTAGAGAGGTTCCAGTCATGTATGGACAAGCTAGACAGGTTCATGGCCATCCCAGAAAATAGGACACCCAAGAGGCCAAGGGAGGTACCCAGGAGGGGCCAAGGGCTAAATACCCAAAGCACTTTAACCCCCTACAGGAAGACATGGACTCTTACGACCTCACTGAAGAGGATCCTCACTTCCATGAAGAGGATGAGTTTGTGTATAATGAAGACCTACAGGAGGAAGAAGGTTTTCATGTATGTGAAGAGAGCTACGGGGAAGACCCAGGTGAAGGTGGCGCACAGCCCTTGCAGTCACCATCAGGGTCTACAGACCCCGAAATGATAGACATTTCTTCTCCTCAGACCACACCGGTCAGGAACCCATCTCCAGTAGACGATCAGCCCACCTTCAATGCGCTACTGAGGAAGGCAGCAGCGCATTTTGAAGTAGAAACTGGGGAGGTCACCCCAGATACTGATTTTGTCAAAAGGATTATTAAGGAAAAACCTCCCACTAGTCAAACCATCCCTATCCTCGCCTCAGTTAAGACGACTCACCCCATTCCTGTCCACCCCCGCGCTGGTAAGAGGGGTCAATCCAAGAATAGAGAAATTGTTCTCACCCTCTCAGTCAGACCCATTATATATCAGGGGTCACTCAGTCCCAGACTCCTTAGTGGTTACTAACACAAGGTAGAGGGCTGGGGTTCCACTGTCAACCAGCGAGGCACCCCCAGACAAGGAGGGGAAAAAACTTTATGCCCTGGGCAAAAGAATTTACACCTCTGCAGCGTTTTCAATTAGAATTGCCAATAATAATACATTGTTGGCAAGCTACGCCGATGCTCAATGGGCAAAACTCAAACAGGACATTGAAGAAGCCCCTGAATCTCTAAGAACACGCCTTTTGGCTACAGTTACAGAAGGAGCTCTGGTCAACCAGAGCATCATTAAAAACTCTTGCTGGCCGCTCTTTGGTGCAGGGAATTCTACTGAAGCGTCACGTCTGGCTTCGCAATTCCGGTTTCAAGGCAGAAACGCAGGCGTCACTCATTAAACCAATAAAAGAGTCTAATCTCTTTGGAAGGGCAATGGACGACACGCTGGAAAATGCGAAGAAGGAATTCGACACCATAAAAACCTTAGACCAAATCTCAAAGCCTCCAAACAGGCGAGGATTTGGAAACGAGCGCTTTTGTCGTGGCCAACGCCAACAGCAGCAGCAGCAACAGCATTACACCTCGGGCAACTGGCCCTCTAATCAGGGTTCCACTAACCAATATAACCAAAGAGGACAACGCCGCGGCAAGGGCAGAGGCCGGGGCTCTAGCCCCAGAGGCACCCCGGCAAGTAACACCAAATGACCAGACAGTCTGGGTCCCCTCCCATGCGTCTCCGGTTGGGGGCCAGATAACATTCCTATCAGCATGGGAGGGAATAACATCAGACCGGTGGGTATTATCAACCGTAGCCCACGGGTACTGTATAGAGTTCAATCGGTCCCCCACCTACAGACCTCCAAGGGGAAGACGCCTGTCTCCAGACCACCTCGTCATCCTCCTGCAAGAAGTAGAACAGCTGCTACAGAAAGGAGCAATAGAAGTCGTGCCCCTATCTCAGGTAATGGAAGGTATTTATTCAGTGTACTTCCTTGTACCCAAAAAGGACCTAACCATGCGCCCTGTACTAGATCTGCGCCCAGCGAACAAATTTGTAAAACCTCAGAAATTTCGTATGGCAACATTACAGGAGGTAATTCCCCTGCTATCTCAGGGGGACTACATGACAACACTAGACATGAAAGATGCATACTTTCATATTTTAATGTTGCCAGCGCACAGAAAATACCTCAGGTTCATGATAGAGGGCAAACACTATCAGTTCAGAGTGCTACCCTTCGGCATAGCGTCTGCACCAAGGGTATTCACGAAGGTACTGGCAGTGGCAGCAGCCCACCTGCGCAGGTTGTCCTTACCTCGACGATTGGCTCATAATAGGGGAGTCCTACGAGACATGCTTCTCAAACACCCAGAAGACAGTAGACCTTTTGTTCCAACTGGGCTTCTCCATCAAAGAGAAAAAGTCCAGCTTAGAGCCCAGCCAAGTCAAACAATTCCTAGGGGCTCTAATTCGAACAAGGGACGGCCTCGTCTTCCCCTCCAACGAGAGGGTCCAAAATATGCTTTTTCAGATCCCTCAATATGTGGCCGGTCAAGAGCTGACTGTACGCAAAGCAATGCGCTTGCTTGGAATGATGGCGTCATGTATTTATTTGGTACCACACGCGCGCCTGCGCATGCGCCCAATGCAAGAGTGGCTCAACAGCCAGTGGTGTCAGGTCAGCGGACAATGGGACGATCTAGTGGTGGTCTCGCAGGCCTTGGTTCTCTCGCTACGGTGGTGGTCGAAGGAAAACCTGGTAATAGGGAAACCATTTGCCACCCCCGCAGTGGAAGCCACTCTAACCACAGACGCATCCCTCACAGGATGGGGGGCTCACCTATCCCATCAGACTGCTCACGGAGTCTGGACTCCGAGCGTAGCGTCCAAACACATAAACCTATTGGAACTACTTGCGGTGTTCAAGGCACTAAAAGCCTTCCAGACACACCTACAAGGGAAGACAGTGATGGTCCTCACGGGCAGCACCACAGCCATGTACTACCTCAACAAGCAAGGGGGCACTCACTCTCCAGGACTGTCCAAGCTGTCCTAGAACATCTGGAAGTGGGCTCTCAGACACATGATGTTCCTATTGTCACAACATGTACCAGGGGAACTCAATCTGCTAGCAGATGAATTCAGCAGAGACTTTCCTCTGCCCTCAGAGTACGAATGGCAATTACAGGAAGACATCGCCTTCGACATCTTCACACAATGGGGCTTCCCTTAAATAGAGCACTTCGCAACTCTGGAGAACTCACAATGCCTAGATTACGCCTCCAAATGCCCACAGAACCGCTCCAAGGGGAACGGTCTCTGGATACCATGGTCAGGGAAATTTGTTTACGCTCCCGACCCCCCCCCCCCCCCCCCCCCCCCCCCCACTCCTCTGCTGAACAAAATAGTGTGCAGGATGCACCAAGAATCAGTCACCATGATTCTGATAGCCCCGATGTGGGCCCGCCAACCATGGTTTGCGCACCTGATGGAGATGTCCCTATCCCCACCAGTAAAACTGCCCTGCCCATACAACTTGCTGTCACAGGACAGGGGCAAGACACTACACCCATGCCCACAGAACATGAATTTAGCTGCCTGGCTCCTGAGGTCATAGAATTTGGCCATTTACAACTCCCTCAGAGATGCATGGACATTCTCAGAGAAGCTAGAAAACCCAACACTCGTCACTGCTATTCTAGAAAGTGGAAGAGATTTGTCATCTGGTGTACAGGTAAGAGCATCAACCCAGGCCACTGCTCTCCCACACAAATTGTCCTTTACCTGACCCATTTACTGGACTCGGGTCTAGTGTTCAATTCTATTAAAGTCCATCTAGTGGCACTTTCTGCATACACCACCTCTCAATTTAAGGTGTCATGGTGGAAAGTCCCAGTTATTAAAGCCTTCATGGAGGAGGTAAAGAGAATACACCCTCCGATAGCAAACCCAGCTCCAGGCTGGGACCTTAATGTGGTACTTACCAGGCTCATGGGCTCACCCTTTGAACCCATGCACAAGGCAACTCTTAAAGACCTCACTCTTAAGACTGCTTTCCTAATAGCTATCACCTCCATTAGGAGAGTAAGTGAACTACAGGCTCTTTCTATTCTAGACCCCTTCGTAACGGTTCACAAAGATAAGGTGGTTCTACGCACACATCCAAGGTTTGCACCGCAATTCATATCGAAATTCCATGTCAACCAGTCAATAGAACTACCAACGTTCTTTCAAAACCCTTCCAATTTGGGAGAAAGGAGCCTGCATACAATCGATGTGCACAGAACTGTCATGTTTTATATGGAAAGGACCAGGCCACCGAGAAAGACTAATCAGTTTTGTCTCGGTGGCAGCAGGAAGAGAAGGAGATGCAGTCTCAAAGTCCACTATATCTAGATGGATTGTTCAATGCATCACTCTGTTACACTCTTGCTAAGAGAGAACTACCCTTCAAGCCAAGAGCACACTCTACTCGAGGCACTGGGGCATCCATAGCATTCATTGCAAACGTTCCCCTCGAGTCCATTTGCAAAGCCGCAACCTGGAGTTCTGTACACACCTTTACAAAACACTACTGTCTAGATGCTCACTCTAGATCCGATTCCCAGGTGGGACAAGCAGTATTAAGACATCTTTTCTCTACTGTTCCTTCTCACAACCCACCTCCAACTCCGGGTGCTGCTCGTTAGTCTATGCACAGCATGTGATTCTAAGCAGATTAACAAGCATCAGAAGACAATGCATTACTTACCGTAAAAGCATTTCTGATGGTTGTATCTGCTTAGATTCACATGCGCCCACCCTTCCTCCCCGCTCGGATGGAAGGAACATAGACATCTTTCTACATCTCTCTTTTCTGTACTCACTCACGTATAGAAGGCTCCCTCAGGGCAGAAAAAATACAAACAGAGGGACCTCGACGCATGAGGGATTGTGGGTACACTGCACGTCACTATAGGGATAGTTTTACAGACACGCCTTGTCGACGTCCCCTTTTCGACTACGAAAAACAAAATGCAATACTCCGCGGTGACCACTGGATGTCGGACTATGCACAGCATGTGAATCTAAGCAGATACAGCCATCAGAAATGCTTTTACGGTAAGTAATGCATTGTCATTCTTTGCGTGTAATGTGGGATCGGTGGCCTTGGCTGGAACCCTCTGGTAGGCATTCAAGGTGAACCTGAGAGGGCGCAGTATTTCAATCGAAAGCGGGGTTCTTAAAGCAATGCTAAAGGAGGCTGGGCGAATTGGAAGAACAGCTCAAAACTCTACAGTCTGGAGATGGGAAGTGCCACTCCGGTGAATCAGTTCATATTGCTTTAGATCAATTTGGAAAGGAGGCGGACAGGGAAGTGCGCTTTCGCGCTACCCCACGACTAGCGCATAGTATGAGGAAGGGAGATGTGTAGGTACTTAGCTAGACTAGTGAGGGGCGCTAGTGGCCAGACGGATAATCCGGCGATTAGGCGGGTGGACGGCACTCTGGTTTCAGAGCCTGGTTTGATAATGGCAATATTTTGTGACTTTAAGAACCTGTATGCTGCTAGAGATAGGACTGATCCGGATGATATACAGCGCTTTGTAGAGGAGGCTGAGATGGCACAGTTGAGTGGGCAGGCATTAGAAGTGCTGGGTGTGTCTATAATTGTTAAATATATCATAAAGGTGATAAAAGATCTCGTGACCGCTAGGGCCCCCAGCTCAAATGGGATCACTTCTGAGTTTTTTTAAGGAGTCTGGCCCCACCGTGGCAGGGTACCTGATTCAGGTGTCGCAGGAGGGCCTCCAGTTGGGATCTCTACCCTCTATGATGCATGAGGGAATAATCCCTTTGCTATTAAAGCCTGATGAGGATCTGCTAGATTGTGCCTCTTATAGGTTGATGTCTCATCAATATGTATACAGAAAGATTTTCCAAACTATTAGCCGATGGACTACTCCCCTTGCTTCCCCCTATAGTGCATTTGGAGCAGGCCGGTTTTGTTCTGGGCTGATCTACAGCCCTCAATCTGCAGAGGTTGTTCGGGGTGTTGGCATATATGAACCCATCTGCACAGGTGATCGGGCGCTTTTGGATATGGAGAAAGTGTTTGACTCGGTCGCCTCGATTATCTCTTTTCTGTCTTTCAGAAGATCGGAGTGCCGCCGTACTTCCTAGCAGGTGTCCAGGTTCTGTACTCTGGGGTGACAGTGAGGATTGGTCTTTTAGACAGGTACTCGGAAGCATCTGAACTGGGGCGAGGCACGTGACAGGGGTGTCCGCTGTCCCCACTTTTATTTGCAATATTGATGGAACCGCTAGCGGTGCGCCGGAAGGTGATTCAAGGGCATCAGAGACTTGCTATAGGGGGAACCCGGGAATTGATCTCTTTATGCTAATATTAACTTGTATATTAGGGACCCAGAGAAGAATTTACTACCTCTTTTGCAAGAAATTGAAATGTTTGGAGGAGTTTCAGGACTACAGGTCAACTGGACTAAGTCGATCCTGTTCCCACTGGATGAAAGTACTCTGCAGCCCCCTGGAGCAGAGGGATTTCGCTGGGAGCAAACCTTGACAAAGTATTTGGGTGTACGTCTCAGTAGATGTCGTGTTCAATTACTTAGACAATCATGAGGCTTATTTGATGGTGCTTAGGAGTAAGGCTGATTGTTGGTATCACTCCTAATTTCACTCTTGGGAAGGTAGCGATTATGAAAATGGTTCTCCTGCCTAACATTTATTTCTTAATGTCCCGGTGTGGCCTGGTTCTCAATTTTTTGCAGCACTGCTGTCGCTCATGATTAAGCTGGTGTGGAGTCCGAAGATGCCTAGAGTCAATTGGGAAACTCTTTATTTTATTTTTCTTTTTTTCTTTTGTTTGTTTTTTTTTGGGCTTTTATAATGGTATTTATTTGTTGCTTTGTGCCTCACATTCTTACAATAGCGTCTTCAGTGCAGCCTGTAGATTGGAAAACCAAATGTCATTGCCACTGTGCGACAATGAAATGCCATTTCCATTGAGAGAGTGCACATATCGATTACCAATGTTCTCATTCTTTTTTTTTATTCGCTACAGTCTTTGGGTTTCGTTTGCTCATACATTTTAACTATTAACCCCCCCCCGCCCTCCCTCTCCCCAACCACCCACTCCCAAAACATAACTTCCAAACATTTGGGTGGAATGCTACATATTTTGGCTTTCCTGAGTGACTTGCGGGCTGGATCGCCTTTTCGGCCCAAGATTTGCACTTTCAAATAACCGGTATTTTGTGAAGTAATTTAGGCTTGAAGTAGATCTGCTCCTTGTCATGTGTGAATTCATGCAGTAGCATCCAAGTATTCGGGTATTTTGAATAGGAACCATGGGTTATTGCTGTCACTTTTTCCATGGCCATCATCCCCCATAGTCTCACCCACCACATGCCACTACCGGCCCTTGCTTGTTCTTCCATGCTTGTGCCCGGGTGATTCTGGCAGGGCTCAGCATATGGGTGATAAGGCTGGCTTTGGACCCAGAGTTCGCATAACAGCCCTCGACCGCCTCCCCCACTAAGACTACCACCGGATCAAAAGGCAGTTGCGCCCCCTGTATCTCCCTGATATGGCTCAAAATCTCCTTCCAGTACATCTCTGCCACCGGGCAGGACCACCACATGTGAATTAAATCCCCAGGTTGTCCGCAGCTTCTCCAGCAAAATATGGGGTAATCCGGGCTAATGTAGTGCATGCGTGCTGGCATCATATACCACCTCAGACAAATTTTGTTTGCTGCCTCTGTAATTGAAGTGCTTTTGGAGCTTTTGGTGACCCTTTGCCATATAACTGCAGGTCTCCCCAGAGATTCGCCTCCCCACATCAGCCTCCCATCTTTGCATATATGTGAGTTTCTTCTGGATCTACCGATCCCATCAACCGATACAACTTCGACACCCCTTTTTCCGGCTGGCCGCCTTTTTATCGTGAGTTCCAGCCCCACTGGATCCCGAGTTGCCCCCTCCCGGACCTTCCTGTTGGAAATCCAATGTCTGAGTTGAATATAATGGAATCTTTCACATTCCGGTATATCAAATTTGGCTTTGCAGCTCTCGAATGTTAGGGGTGTTCCTTCCTCATAAAGATCCTTCAGTGTTTGCAAAAATGTGCCCAAAAGTCAGTCTACATCCCTGGGGTGAAATCTGGGTTGCGAGAGGACCCCCCCCCCCAGCTTTTACCTTCCTGCCCCCTGCCCCTCAGTGCTTTGTTCCAATACCATAGGGTGACCTTGGTTGACTCCAGTAATGTGCCCTCTTTGCCTCTTTGTCGTTCTGTAAGGTAGGTGAGGCTTCCCAAGGGAGCCTTAGTTGCTTCTCCTTCGAGGGTTGCCCATCGGTTCTGATTTTCTCTAGGTGACCATTGTAACATGGGAGCTACCTGAGCTGCCCATAAATATCTGCAGAATACCGGGGACCCCCAGACCCCCCAAAGCTTGTGGCCTGAATAATACCTTCTTTGGGACCCTCGGTTTCTTTCCCCTCCAAATGAAGGACCTCACCTCCCTCTGTAGTTTTTGGATTGCTGGGCCTGGGATGCGTATTGGGAGAGCGCCTATCGCATATAACAACCTAGGGAGCGTATATCCCAGCGCTTCAGGTCTCCTGCCAGTGCTTTCAGTAGGTCCGGAATATTGAGGGGGGTGGAGGGGGTTCAACTGTTTATTCCCAGGTATTTTGCCGCTTTCTGTTGCCATTTCAACGGGTACCTAGCCTACCACTCTGATACCTGTTCTGCCATCTCGGTAACGTTAAGTGCCTTAGATTTAGGATAATTGATATGGAACCCTGAGACCCTTGCAAACCCATCTAGCAGATCTATGGCCCTTGGAAGTGAGTATGCAGTGTCCTTCAGGAACATGAGGAAGTTGTCGGCGTAGAGAGCCACCTTTTGTGACCCCCCATACCCGTGCCGACCTCCACCTCTTGGATTCCCGGGTCATCGCAGGCCCTCTGTGCCAGCGGCTCCATGGCCATAGCAAAGATCAACGACGATAATGGACACCCCTGCCTCGTGCCCCTCCGGATGGGGATGCTATCTGTGAGCCGCCCATTAACCATTAGTCGTGTAGATGGGAGTACAAAGTTGGCCATTACCATGCGGGTAAAGAACGGACTACACCCGAACTTCTCAAGGGACGACTTTAGAAACCCCCAGTGTAGGCTGTCAAAGGCTCTGGAGGCATCCAGCACCAGTACTGAGAACTGCTGTCCTGTTCTCCGACCCCATTTGATTGTGTCTATGGCTCTACAAATGTTGTTGTATGCGTGTTGCCCTTGTACAATGCCAGCTTGATCTGGGTGAATTATCCCCGGTAGGACACCTGCTAGTCTACTGGCCAGTATTGTGGAATAGATTTTCACATATCCGTTTAGTAGCGAAATGGGGCAGTAACTTGCGCAGTCCATCCGGTTTTAATAGTAATACTGTGGTCGCCGGACTCGTATCTCCGGAGATCCTCCCGCAATCCCAGATGGAATTAAACAGCCTTGTTAGGGGGCCCACTCTAGTAGCTCTAAACGTTTTGTAATACGCATTGCTTAGCCCATCTGGGCCTGGGGATTTATTCCCTTTCAGTGCCCCTTATAAACTCTCACTTCTTCCTCCGTTATAGGTGCTTCTAGCATTTGCCTGTCCGAATCGCTAATTTGCGGCAGGGTTATCCGATTTAGGAATGCTATCTGCGCCTCCTTCTCCAGGTCCTCCCCTTTCAGGTTTTCGGTATAGTATGAGTGTATCACCGCCTCTATTTCCTCCTCCCCCCGCACCAGGTTCCCTTCCCGGTTTTTAAGTTGGACTATGCGATTCCGGATTTTCTGCTGTCATAATTTGGCTGCGAGGAATCTGTTGGCTTTATCCCCATTTATATAGTAAAATTGTTTTGTTTGTATGAGGAGGTGCGCAGCTTCGCCCGCCAGATGGGCTTTCAAGGCCATTTTAACTTTTTGAAATTCCCGCCATGCTTTTTGCGAGCCCCTATTTCTATACTCTGTCTCGGCCTCTGTCACTTTGGCTTCCATGTCCTGCTTCACCCTTTCTCCTTTCTTGATCTAATTTGCTGTGTGTGCAATTAATTCTCCCCTTACAACTGCTTTACTACCGTCCCAGATAGTGGCCCAGTTTATTCCGGGTGTAACATTTTCCTGAAAATAATTCTTCAAGGCCTGTTCTATGTCTACTCTGAGGGCTACATCGTTCAGGATCACCTAGTTTAGACGCCATGGTTTATGGGGCTGTTGCCGTGGGCTCAACGGTTCCAACATTAAGAGGACCGGGGCGTGGTCTGATAGACACCTCACTCCAATCTCCAGTCCCGTGACTTGTGGGATTAGCGAGTCCGAGACCAGCACTATATAGATCCGGGAGTGGCCCCTGTGCACCGCAGAATAGTGGGTGTATGCTTTTTCTTGTGGGCGAAAAAAAACGCCACGTCTCTATTAGGTGCAAGTCCCTAATGAATTTTGCTAGGGCCTGCCTGAACGTATGGTCATTGGAGGTAGCTGGAAGAGTTTTGTCCATCCCAGCATCCATCACCCCATTAAAATCACCCCCCATTAGGACCTGCCCCACTCCCCATTGTGAGATGATGGGTAGCAATTTCATCAAGAAGCAATCATGCCCTTCGTTGGGGGGCGTAAATTGATATCAACGTAACCTGTTGCCCCATCAATTTCCCTCCCACTATCAACTAGCGGCCTTCTGGATCTTTCTTTGCAAATTGTTAGTTGAAATTGATACCCTTAGCCAGCAAGATGCCCACTTCCCGTTTTTTTTGTCCCACTAGAAGCGAAGTATTGCATAGGAAAAGCCCTGTGCCTTAGCCTGTATTCATCCTCTGGGGGCAGATGTGTTTCCTGCATCCATACCACCGAGGCCCGCATGTCCCCAAGCCTATTCATGATGGATTTTCGTTTCAATTCGGAAACCTGGGATGTGGGTGCAAGGTGGTCTGTGTCCCGGATTTGGAATTGTAGTAACTGGCAGCACAGGTTTAATGCGCATCATACTGGATTCCGGGTTCTCAACAGTTCTCACATGTCAGGATTGAGAGATTGGCCTACCCATATTCATTACAAAGCACCCTGATTTCCAGACAGATTCAGAAGTGCCTTTTTTCCCTGCAGCATGCAGAGTCCATGCATGGCGGAGGTTGTGCCAAAGAATATAGGTGTCTCTCTCCTACACCCCTGAACTTGGGCACTGGGATAGTCCGTGTTTGGCCCAGACATGTGATTGTAAGATTAAGAGGGAGTGGTCTCATTTTGGGATGAAGAACATGTTGGATTTTTGCCCGGAAGGGTAGTTTGTTTCCTAGGAGCAAGTAAAGGTTAAATTAGGAGATGCATTTGGACTAGCGTTTCAATTATTTAGAATCCACGAGGCATTTTGAACCTGGTTAGTGTCTTCCCATTGAGCCGCAAACATTTCCTATATTGAAATTCCTGGTTAACGCTGCTAATGCTAAGAGATTAGTTTCATCAATATATTGGCAGGTATTAAGCTCGGCTCCCAGAACAGCTGCAGCTAGCAGGTCATTGTGGGCAGCTGATTTAGGCTTCGACTTGGAGGATGTGGGATGGAAATGTGTTTATATACAAGGAAAGTGGCAGTGAACTCTCGGTTTAAGCTCATACAATTTAAAATTCTTCACCTGGCTTAGATGTCACCGGCAGTGCAGAAGACGTTTGACCGCTCCAGTGATGGTCGGTATCCAAGGTGTAAGAGCGATAGTGCCGGTTTTATTCATGTCCTATGGAGCTACCCTCTTCTGACTGCCTTTTGACAGCAGGTGACTGAACTGACGGGGAATGTTCAATAGTGATGTCCCGCTAGATATTCGTTGTTGCTTGTTTGGGTGGCTTCCAGGTGCCTCGAAAGAGGGGAGTAAGCTTCTATCCACTTGTATGTCGCTTGCAAAGGTGTGCATTTTAATGCTCTGGTCAAGCCCAGAGGATCCGACGGCTGCTAAGTGGCTGAAGGACCTGGCGTGGTGTGCGATATTGGAACAGGAATATTGCAGGATGCAACCGGCTGCGTCTAGGCCGGGCGACGCACAGGATCCAGTGCGCGCTTTGTTACTGTCCACGAGTGCACCAGTGGGGGCGTTGTAGTCGGAGAGGAGGCAACGTGTCAGGACCTCGCTTTGTAGGACTGTAGAGGTGTGGGGCTTTTTATTTATGACCGAATGTCCTCTCAGGTGAGGTGAGTATGTTTGCGAAAGACCTCCTTGATTGACTGTGTTCTTTACTGTTTATGTAATGTATGTGAACCGCTGGGTTCTCCGTTTATAGAGCTGTACGTGAACCTTTATAAATAAAGCTTTTTTTTTTATAGGGTGACTAGAAGCAGGGATAGTGGGCATACCTGGTGTGTGCCCCTTTGCAACAAAATGGCTCGTACGTCACCCCATTTGTCCTAGCTCTCTAATGTATATACAAATGCTGGACTGCATGTATTCCTCAAATCAAAGATGCTTTAGAAACTGCCAGAGCTATAGCTATGACTAAGGATGGATCGTACATAAAGGATGTTGGGATGCAGCTCCAACTATCATGCATAGTCAGAATGTCACTCGCCCCATCATAAGAAGCTCGCTGCTTCCCATCAAATCTGATTTCTTAACGATTATAAGTTTTATTATCAAAATAGCATTGTTACTCCCTGTATATAAATTTAGACTGTCGTCCATTGGCTTATGCACAATACACTATTTTAAGAGCACTGTGTATGCCAGAATGGTTGCCTTCCACCTGCAGGGACAAGGCTTAAAAGCATTAGAGGGAGAATACCACAGATTTTCAAGGTGTGCACTCAGTTGGGAGCTTCAGTGCGCCCCTTACTCATCAAATAGACTGCAATCCCTTGTTTGCGGCGCTGTCCCAAGAAGAGTAGGCAGTAGGAAGGGCCACCGAGCAAACTCCACAGGAATCCATGAGGTTGTCTATTGGGATGCTGTTCTCAGGCATTCCCATGGGTCAAGCTGCTTTCGGTTTCCTGTTTTACGTGATGAAGCTAAGCAGAACTGAGGGACCAGGTGCTGGACCATTATTCAAAATGAGGCAACTTCAAAATAATTTAAAACCGTTATGGAGATTTTTTTTTTTTTGATGCTGTAGTTTATTTGAAAACTTTCATCGTTTGGTTGAGTTGGATTGGCTTTTTTTTTTTTTTTTAAATTTTGTTTGTCTAGTTCGAGTATAGAAGATAGGAAGAGAGCAATTGTGTAAGTGTACTTGTTGTTGTGGCCGCTGAGGAGAGCGGTCCATCTTTCTTGCGTACACATTTGTATCGATGAAAGTTGGTAAAAAGCACCAAATTCTTTGCGTTGTGACGCGAGTTCGTTACATTCCATGACGAGGTGGAATATGGTTTCCTCGATTTTTTGGTCTTTGCAGAACCTGCAATAGTTGTCTTCCTGCTTGATCTGTCTTTTTGTAGCTAGGTATGCTTTTGTAGGAAGAATGTTTAGGTGAATTTTTAGAAATGTTGTTCGAATGGTTTGGTCTGGAAAGGTTTGCAGGTATGCTGGTGGTTCGTGGATTCTCCTGTTGTCTTTTGTGCAGTGTAGATTCTGTTTGTAGGTATTTTTTTGTTGAATGGTCTTTATCCAGTCATTGTGCAGCAGTTTTGTTTTTGCGTGTTGTGGACGAAGTATGAGTAGTTCTTCTGTGATATTTTCACTAACCATTTCTTTTCTCATTGTATCTTTCCATTTTTGCAATATTGTCGTGTTGAAGGTGTTTTCTTTATGTCGCAGTATTTGAATTGCTGGAGTTTTCCCGTCTGTCAATATTTTGCGAAAAATGTCTAGTCTTTTCCATTGTACGACTGATTCAATTGATTGAGTTGCCAATTCGTAGGGTATTCTTGGCATTGGAAATGTTTGCGGGAGGCGAAGGACTTTGCGCCAGAAAGCCGCTTCATATTTTGTCCAGTTGACTCTGAGCGTTCAGCATTGCTTCAGTACCATAGGTGAGAATCGGAATGTACTTGTGTCTGTAGTAGGAGATAATTGGCTTGAAGGAGAACTTGCCGTATTTTCTGTGAAGGAGGCAGCCTTGTCTTGATAGCGTTTGGGATGTTTGTTCGATTTTGTCAAGCCACTGCTCTTCTGATTTAGACTGGTTTATTGTGATCCCAAGGTATTTAAACGAAGTAACATTTTCTATTTCAACATTGTCGATCGTAAAGATACGCTGGTTTGTTCTTTTTTTTAGTGGTTTGGTGAGTCATTGTCTTTGTTTTTTCCGTATTGATCGTTCATTTTTTTTCATGTACTGGCTTAGGTCTGCCAGTGTTGTTTGTAACCCAGTCGGTGTTTTGTCTAGTAACACGATGTCATCGGCGTATGCCATGACTGGGACTGGGATCGAGTTGATTTTAGGGGGATTGGTTTTGTGTGATTTTAGATGTTCTTCAATATCAGCAGTGAACAAGTTGTAGAGTGTCGCTGCGAGTGGACAGCCTTGTTTGAGTCCGTTTTCTGTTGGTATGGCAGGTGTTGTAGTTCCTTGTCTCGACAATCTAACTTTTATCGTGGTTTTTGAATACAGTAGAATAATCGGTTCTAGGATGTCAGGTGGACAGTTCCATGTTCTAAGTTTCGACCATAGTTTTTCGCGCGAGATTGCGTCAAAAGCCATTTTTAGGTCAATAAATGCTGCATAGATTGTCGAGTTGGAGTTGATAGCTTCATGTTTAATTACTTGTAGTAATATCAGGTTGAGGTTTGTTCCAATATTGGCCGTGAATCCTTTTTCTCTGGTCGAGAATTTGTTGTTTTTTATGGCCCACGCAGTGAGTTGGTTTAGAAGTACTGTTGCAAATAGGTTTCCTAGCGGATCGAGCAGGGCAATCGGACGGAAGTTTTGGGGGTCTTCTCTAGGGCCTTGTTTATGGATTGGTACGATTACTGCTGTTCTCCAGGAGTTAGGTATTCTGTGCAGTTTATTGATCAGGTTTGTGATGTGGCATAGGAGGCTTGCCCAAGCGTTAGGATCTTCTTTGATTATGGCATTAGATAGTCCATCTGGGCCTGTTGCTCTGGAAGTATTGAGTTTGTTAATCAGGAGGATGAAATCTTCAAATTCTGCGTGTACTTTCCATGTTGGGTCTGTTGTAGTCTGTGTATTCTGTTGAGCTGTTTCTCGTGGTGCGTAAATGGTGGTAAAGTGCGTTATCCATTTTTCTTGGGTTACATTAGCTGTAAGCTTATGCTGTTTTTGTTGATTGTCATTGAGTAGGTTCCAAAGTTCTTTTGTATTGTGGGATTTGTGGCTTTTCAGTATGTGTTCTGCATCTGCTTGCTGAATGAGACTTTTTTGTGATTTAGTCCAGTTTCGATGGTTGTTTTTCAGAATTTTGATCTGGTATGAAGTATCGAGTGCTGGAGTTTTCTTTAACTGTCTTATTGTTCGGTTTAGGGCTTTTTTCCTTTCGGCAATTTCTTGGTTGTAGGAATGTCGATGGTCTTTCTGCGGCCGATTTTTACTGGTTTGTCGGAACGGAATTAGGATCCATTCGTAGTCGATTTTTAGAGCATTTGTCAGTCTTGCCTGTAGGAATTTTTCCGGTAGTGAGGTTAAGGATGCTTGTGGGATTCTCAGTCTTGTTGTTGTTCCGTTTAGTTCTAATGGAGGAGGTGGTAGTGCTGTCACTATTTTTTCTAGTGTCGCTTCAGAGTGTGCGTTAAGTTGGTTGTGGTCGCTCCTGTCCGTTAATATCGTCTGTACGTTTGTGACTGATTGGTGAAGTTTTTCAGAAATATATAATCGATGATTGCATGGGACGAACCTTTGCTCCATGTTGGTGTATAGGATTTCGAAGTGTTCCCTTGACTTAGGAGTAGGTTGCGTGTCGTGGTTTCTTTTATCCATCTCTTTGCATTTGGCGATAATTCTGAGTGCTTTAAGAGGCCACCGTTTTTATCGTATAACTTGATGTTCAGATCGCCACAGATTATTATTTCCGATATCTGGTATTTAGTTGTGGCCTCATCGATTGAGATGAAAACTCCGTCTAGGAACGTGTTTGTTGATATTGCTAGAGGGTTCCAATAGAGGTTTAGGATTAGGATTGTTGAATTGTTTTTGTCTTCTCGATTTTGCTGGTTTTTTGTAGATGTTATTATGGTCAGTTGAGTCCAAGGGTTTATATTCTCGGAGAGTATTGCTGTGCTGTGAGGGTTTATCTTGATTAGGGTGAGTAAGCCTGAAGCAGGTCTTCCTTGTTTTTGTACGATAGCTGGGTTTAGGAATGTGGTAAAACCATCGCATGCCGGTGGATCGCTGAGCCAGGTTTCTTGGAGACATATGAAATGGTATTGCTCTAGTTCAGCGGCTGTGTCCGTGAATAGATGTAGATTTCCTCTGGTGTTCCACGAGCACAATGACAAATTAAATCCATAGTTCATTAATTGTTATGAGTTTGAGTTCATTGAGTATTCTGTAGATTCTGTTTCTAAAAAGGTGTTTCTCCAGCATGGGGTCTGGCATGGACTCACATGCTCATGAATATTCCCCGTCGTCAGGCTGGGAATCCTCGGTAAAGAAAAAACCAGTATCAGTTTCGTTTCTGATCTGTCTTTCGTAGTAATGACCAATCACTGATCTCTGCGTCATACTGACCACAGCCAATGACTGCCCTCTACCTAAGCCCCGCCTCTGGCAGCCATCTTCAGATTTTTACCGCACGTTCATGTGTTGGGATCCTCATGCTATTGCTCTCGAGCGTTAGTGCTATTTTTTTCACGTTTTTTCTCAAAAACTTCGTTTTTTCGGTCAAAAGAGCCTCAAGCTCCACCGACTCTCCATCCGATCAACGGGGACCCGTGTCGGATTCGTCTGCGCCCCTCAAGGGTGAAGATTTCGTCGAGCTACGCTTTTGGAGGACTCCAGAAGTTTCTCAGGCCCGGTCATGGCCCAGGAGAAGGGAAGCTCGACGCCCGGAAAGCTGTTCAGGGTCTGCCCTGGATGCCAGCTGCAGAACGTCTTCAAGGAGGACGAACACTCTTTTTGTCTTTACTGCCTACATGAGGACAAGACGCACGTGGAGAAGGACTGTGCGTTTTGCGGCAACATGTCGGAGCGGACCATGAAGGACCACCATCAACGTCTCGCCAACTGGCTGGAAGGGAAGAGCCCGTCCGGCGAGAAGAAGAGGAAGAAATCCGAGCGGTCTTCTAAGACCTTTGAGGACGCCCCGGCGACGGGGGTCCAACATAAGGCCAAGCACCGCGAGTCCGCTGACACCGGGAGCGCCGAACGGTCGGGCTCTACGGGCGCCAGGCTGGGCGCACCCTCCCCGGCACCATCAACCACGAGCCAACGCTCTGGGTCGGGTAAGAGGAAGGCCGAGCACCCGGCGAAGCTCCTGGAGAGGCCCCGGTCGAGCTCGAAGGCGGAGGGGGAGCGAGGCAGTGTCCCCCCCCCCCCTCAAGGATAAGGCGGTGAGCGCACCTAAGGTGGTGAAGGCCTTAATCCATCCGGCCAAGCCCTCTATCGAAACTGTCGCGGCGGCCCTGGCTCAGCCTGTGGAGGCTACACCAGTGGTGGCGACCTCGGGGCTCAGTCTCCCTGCCACCTCGGAGGGAGTCCTCTTTTGTGCCCATCGATAGGACCCCCGTGAAATCCCCCGTGGGGAAGAAAAAGGGGGGGCAGGGCGTCGTCGTAGATTCGGCCTCAACCTCGGAGGAGGAGCTGGTCGAGGTCTTAAGCCACGGCCTCGGCGTGGAAGAAGACCGGCCCGTCGGGATCCCGACGCAGGTGACGACATCGTCGAGGGTACCGACGGGGCCCCTGATCGCCCGTCGGATTCCCCTCTGCCAGCGCCGCGAGACAACTCGGCGGCCATTTTGTTGGCTATACAGTCCTTATGCTCAGAGATAAGGACGAGACTACCGTTGCCGACGGAACCTCTCCCGTCGGGGGACCCAGAACCGGGACCTTCTGGTGTTCCCCCTACCAAGAAAAGAAGGATCCACCCTCCGCCTCCTTTTCAGCCGTCGCGCCCCTTCCAGCCCTCCTCCCCGTCCACCCGAGGGGATGATACGGGGACTGACACGGCAGCGACGGGTACGGACGACGAGGTATACGACGAGGATGTACAGTCGTCGCCTCCCACCAGGGCTTCTCCGCCCGACGAGATTGGATCGTTCCACTCCATGATCACCAGGGCATCCGAGCTTTTCCAACTCTGCCCTGAGGAGAAGAAGGAAGGTTTCCTTTATCAGCGGCGCGAGGCCAAGAGGAAGACGGTCCTCGCAGTGCCTCTATTGGACGACATTTGGGATGAGGGCCTCACCCTCCTCAAGAACCCTTCCACGACGCCAGCCAGAAGAGACCGGTACGAGAAAAAGTACCGGGTCCCGGACACGGCCCCCCTGTGCCTCCGGGCGCAGCCTACCCCGGACTCCGTCGTCTCCGCGGCGGCCAGGAATAAAGCGGGGGGGTGCGGCCTCCACATAGACTTCCCCACCGGACGGCGAGGGAAAGAAATTGGACGCTATGGGACGCAGAGTCATCTCGTCTGCAGCGACGACGATTAAAGCGGCCAACGCCTTGGCTATCGTGGCCCGCTACGACAGGGAGCTCTGGTACAAACTGGCTCCCCTGCTGGACGACAAGAGGGCAGAGGCCCTGGAGATCCTGCAGGAAGGTGAGGTGGCTTCGGACCACGCCATTACCGTTGCGACGGACATCGCCGACACTGGATTCCGCCAGTTGGGCAACGGCATTTGCCTTAGGCGGCGTGGATGGCTCAAGGCTACGGACTTCCGTCAAGACGTTCAGACCAGAGTCCTGGACATGCCCTTCGATGGGAACAACCCGTTTGGGAAAACAGTGGACGATTCCCTTCAGGCCATTAAAGCGGACACCGAGACGGCCCGGGCCCTTGGAGTTCTGCAACAACGACGGACGCCCTTTCGGAGCAGCGGAGGCAAGGGCGCCTCCAAAGGTTCCGGCGGCGGTTTCTCCACCTACCGTCAAGCGGCCCGCTCGTCTCAGGAGGCCTACAGAGGACGAGGCAAGTCTGGCGGACCCCGCCGTCGTCGCCAAGGAGGTCAAGGCGGCAAAGCCTCGTCGAAGCAGGATTGAACCGGCTGTGGGGTCGGGCCCCCACCGAAGCACCCCGGTGGGAGGCCGGCTGGCGAGCTTCGTCAGCGTGTGGGAGTCCATCTCCACCGACCGTTGGGTGCTGGACGCCTTGGCCCGGGGCCACGCGCTCCAGTTTCAAAGAAGGTGTCCGCGCGTCCCCCCCGTGGCCAGGAAAGAACTTCATGTCCCTCAACTTCTCCTGGAGGTAAAGGCGATGCGCAGGAAGGGCGCCATCGAACTCGTCCCAAAGAGGCTTCGGGGCTCCGGAGTTTACTCGAGATACTTCCTCGTGAAGAAGAAGACTGGGGATGGCGCCCCATCCTGGACCTGCGACGTCTGAACAAGTTCATCAAGGCGCAAAAGTTCCGGATGGTCACCCTCCAGGACTTCCTGGGTCAGCTGGAGGAAGGAGACTTCCTGTCGTCGTTGGATTTGGAGGATGCCTACTTCCATATTCCCATCCTAAAGGGGCACCGAAAATTCCTCAGGTTTGTGGTCCAAGGGCGTCATTACCAGTTCAAAGCCCTCCCCTTCGGACTACGGTTGGCACCCAGGGTGTTCACCAAGTGCCTCGCACCGGTGGCGGCGCAGCTGCGCCGCGAGGGGATCCACGTCTACCCCTACCTGGACGACTGGCTCATCCGAGCCAAGACGAGGGAGCTCGCCGTGGTTCACACGGCAAGGACCATCCAACTTCTCACGGACTTGGGATTCTCCGTGAACTACGCCAAATCCCACCTGGTACCCGCGCAAGACGCTCTGTTTCTGGGAGCGAGGCTCAACACAGTGTCCCTTCTGGCCTCCCCGTCGGAGGAGAGGACCAGGACCATCCTGGGCAAGGTGCAGCGGATGTTGGTGGCCGACGCGGCCAAGGTGAGGTCCATCAAGTCCCTCCTCGGAATGATGTCTTCCTGCATCTACCTCATTCCCATGTGCAGGCTCCGGATGCGCCCGTTGCAGGAGTTCCTGGACGCGCGCTGGATCCAAACGACGGGCAGCTTCCAGGAAAGGATCACACTCGATGAGTTTCCGACGAGCGATCCGGTGGTGGGGCACCCGCGCGCATCTGACGGCGGGCATGGACTTCCAGACCCCAGCCCACCAGGAGACAGTGACCACGGATGCCTCCCTGGAAGGGTGGGGAGCGCACACCGAAAATCTGCACGCAAGAGGCCTTTGGCTCCCGACAGAGAAATCCCTACATATCAACGTCCTGGAGCTCCGTGCAGTGTTTTGGGCCCTCAGGTCCTTCCGTCCCTCAAGGGCAAGGTGGTGAGGATCTTCACCGACAACACCACCACCATGTTTTACATCAGGAAACAGGGCGGAACCAGGTCCCCAGCACTGTCCAAGGAGGCGCAGGACCTGTGGCATTGGGCCGTCGCCCAAAGGATATTTCTGGTGCCGTTTCATCTGGCAGGGATAAAAAACACCATCGCCGACTCACTCAGCAGGGAGCTGCGCTCGTGCCACGAGTGGGAGCTACGGCAGGATCTAGTGGATCGCCTCTTCCGACGGTGGGGCACACCCCAGATCGACCTGTTCGCGACGGCGACGAACTCCAAGTGCCGGAGGTTCGCCAGCAGGTTTCCCCAGGCGAGGAGCATGGGCGATGCTTTCTCGTTCCCCTGGGAGGGCCTGTTCCTCTACGCGTTCCCTCCTTTGCCACTGCTAATCCGGCTCGTCAACCAGCTCAAAAGGTCACGGTGCAGGATGATCCTCGTCGCACCTGCGTGGCCGAGGCAGATATGGTTCCCGGACCTTCTGGACTTGTCAGCGTCCCCGCCAATCAAGCTGCCGGTGGACGCGGATCTACTCTCCAGGGAAGGAGGCGCCATCCTCCACCACGACCCGAAATCGCTGAACTTGCAGGCCTGGCTCCTGCAGCGCTAGAGTTTGGAGGATATGACATACCGGCCGACTGCAGAGAGGTTCTTGCAAAGGCCAGGGCGTCCTCGACTCTTAAATGCTACGGACACAAATGGAAGAGGTTCTCTGTCTGGTGCCACGCACAGAAGATTAACCCTCTACAGATTACGGCTCCCCAAGTACTGCCGTACCTGCTGACGCTGGCCAAAGCTGGACTGGCACACGCGTCCATCAAGATTCATCTTGCTGCGATCTCCCGATACACCAGAACCACGGGGCGGACGTCCTTGTGGTCTCATCGTCTGGTGAAAGAGTTCATGAAGGGACTGTTCAGATCGTTCCCGCTGGTGAAGGCTCCGGCCCCGGCGTGGGAGCTCAACGTGGTGCTGACCAAGCTCATGGGACCTCGTTCAAGCCTCTGCACTCGGCTCTGTTGAAATTTCTGTCGTGGAAAACAGCGTTTCTTGTGGCCATCACCTCCGCACGACGAGTGGGGGAGATCCAGGCCCTTTCCTGCAAGGCCCCGTACTTGACTTTTCACGACACGAGGGTAGTGCTCAGGACGCACCCCTCCTTCATGCCCAAGGTACCGTCGGACTTCCATCTCAACGAACCCTTGGTGTTGCCTGTGTTCTTCCCGTCGCCTTCGTCGCCGGCTGAGAGGACTTTGCACTCGCTGGATGTGGCTAGAGCGCTGAAGTTCTACGTAGACCGCACAAAGTGTTTTCGGAAGACGTCGCAACTCTTTGTGAACTTTGGACCTGTCAATCAGGGGAAGGCTCTCTCGAAGGCTTCCATTTCCAGATGGCTCTCCGGCTGTATCATGCACTGTCACCGGTTGGCAAACCGACCGCTGCCTGGCCGTCCGAGTGCCCATTCCTATCTGGTGTGCCCCTGCTGGACATATGCAGGGCTGCTACGTGGAGGTCGACGCACACCTTCACGAAATTCTACTGCGTCGACCGGGATTCCAGGGAGGAGTCCAGGGTCGGCCAAGCAGTGCTGCGCAACCTGTTTGCCTGAGGTGAGCCTGGTGAGGAGGTAAGATGCTTAATGTTGAGTTTGATGTAATGCTTAATGTTGAGCCTTTGCCACCTCCCGTGGTTGTGCATGTGTGTACTGCTATGTATTCTTTATTCATGAGCATGTGAGTCCATGCCAGACCCCATGCTGGAGAAGGAACAAGTTACTTACCTGCAACTGTTGTTCTCCAGCATGGGTCTGGCATGGATTCACATGCGAACCCTCCCGCCTACCCCTCTGCGGCTCTTCACTTGGTCATACTGCCACTTCACGTGCTTCCAAATCTGAAGATGGCTGCCAGAGGCGGGGCTTAGGTAGAGGGCAGTCATTGGCTGTGGTCAGTATGACGCAGAGATCAGTGATTGGTTATTACTACGAAAGACAGATCAGAAACGAAACTGATACTGGTTTTTTCTTTATCGAGGATTCCCAGCCTGACGACGGGGAATATTCATGAGCATGTCGGTCCATGCCAGACCCATGCTGGAGAACAGTTACAGGTAAGTAACTTGTTCCTTTCGAAGTCATAGATTCTTCTGATTGCATGGGCATCTCTGTCTGGTCGTTGGCTTCTTATTGAGTCTTCTATAGATGCAATATCTGATGAGGGAGTTTCAAAGCTAGTTCTGTTGGGTTTGTTAATTCTGTTTGAGTCTGCTTCTTCTGAGGCACGATTTGAGTATCTATCGTCAGTTGCCTGTTTTTGTTTCCTTTGGTCAATGTATTTTCTTCGTAACTTACGGTTGCTTTATATTTTGGTTTGCTTGGTATTCTTGTGGATGTTGATGCCCAGCATGAGAAGCCTAATTTGTGTAATTGTCTTCTTGTTGATATGATGAGTTCTTGGTTATTTGGGTCTGGGAGCTCTATGACGATCTTGTCCAAGTTCCGATCGTCTTTAAAGGTTATCAGAGCAATGTCTTTTGTTGTGAGTTTGTTCAGGCGAGGTATTACGCCAAAAAGGCGTAGTAGGTTTGTTCTATTTAGAATTACCGGTTCCTGGTTTTTATTTGCATTTTCAATGTGGATTTCATATGTTTCATTTTGTCGTAGTGGATTGACGAATGTTGGTCGGATCTGGCTGTGTTGACTGGAGTCTTGTGGTGGTGTTATCGAGATCGACGAGATGGGGTCATAGGGCTCATCTCTGGTTGTGAGTGTTGAGATGTTTTCCATTGAGATCATTGAGATTTCTTCTAGGGAGATTTCAGTAGAGTTGTCTTGATTTTGATTCGATTGTTGGTCGAGTATTGAGGCGTATTCGTCGATTATTATGTAACTCGTCTGGATTAATGGTTGTGGAGAGTGTTGATTGTTTTCTAATGGTTGTTCTTCATGGGTGGTCATGTCGAGAAATTCCTCGTCGATCGGCGATTGTGGCAGGATAGGTTGCGCTAGTTTGGGTTTTGTCTGGGCTAGCTGAATTTGAATACTTTGTGTGTTGGCAACTGGTAGTTTCTTCTTTGATTGTTGAGCAGTTTGGGTGTTCTGGGTTATATTTCTTAGAAACGCTCGCGAGCCCGTTTGTCGTTTTTTGTTATTTACTGTTGGGTGCCTTTTATTTCGTTTGTTGTTTTTTCTTTTTCAAAAATCTGAAAGTTTTCCTTTGGATTCTTTGTTATGTTGCTTGAGATAATGGTTTCTGTTTTTTTGTTAGTAATATTTTGACTTGGTTCTTTCAGTATTTGTTGGGCAAGATCTGTGATTGTTTCAGGTAGTTGTGGTGTCTGAATTGGACATTGTGGTGATTTTGGAAACGGCGAGGTTTGTAGCCGTTGGTCGTTTGGTCTGGTTGCTTGTTGATGATGGTGTTCTTTGAGCATCTGTAGTAGTTATCCTGTAAGTTTTGTTTTCTCTTGTCGGTCTCCTCTTGCGATCTCAGCTAATCTTTGTTGCCACCGGTGTGTCTCGTCTGCTTCTATTGTTAGTCTTGATTCCACTGTCGAGACAAAATGTTCGATGTGTATCTGTTTTGAATGGATTAGTGCTAGAAGGGTCGCTTGATCTTTTATTGAATCTTTCAAGTCTTCTTGTAATTTCAAGAAGGGGATCATTGACTGGGAGAGTGTTGCGATGAGCATATTTTGCAAGTCTAACATTGTTGTTGGGATTCTTGGGTGTGTATCTTCTTCATCTTGTTCATGGTTGTCGTTTTTCTGTTGGGGGTCTTTTGGTTTTTGGTTCTTGATTATTGGGTCTGGGGTATAGTAGGATTCATCCGCATCATAGTTGAATCGTGATGGGACAGTTTTACGTTCATCCAGTTCTGGTTGTCGTTCCTTTTTCATCTGCTTGTTTTGGTTTCCATAGGGGATACATGGGGTTGAAGTTGATTGCATTTGATTTGCTTCTGTTCGTTCTCCAAATACTTCTTTTCTTTTTTCTGCAGGAGTCATGATTGACTCGATTTCGGTAATGTCCAGTGATAGTTTTGCCAATTTGTTTCTTGTTTTGGATGTTGTTGGTTCCACTGTGCTGGTGGATTTAACGGAGTTGTGGGTTTTAAGCCACGCAAGCCGTGCTAATCTTGCTTTTTCTTTTTGCTTCAGTTGGTCTGGTATTGGAACTGCTAGTTTTGTAGTTAGGTCTTGTGTTCGTTCAGTTTGTTGGCAGGTTGAGGTTGGCTTGAAGACGACAGGGTCAGCTGTGAGTTTTGGTTCTTGATTATTAGCCATTTCCTGAGGATTGCTATCTATTTCGTGTAGTTTCTTCGATTTCATGGATTGCTGATTTCAGATTTGTTTGTCCGGTGTGAAGTCCTGTTTTGTGGTCGTCTGCAACTGTTTGGTTGTAAGTTCCATGGGTTCTTTGTTGCTGGTTGTAAGGTTTGTCAGGGTGTCTTGTATCACGTTGTTTAAAGTATCTTGTTTTGTGGGCTGGTGGTTTGTGTTCAGAGCAATTGAAGGACTGATCAGTTGTTGTTCAAATTTGAGTTGGAGAGGCGGTAATGATGGCACGGACATAGTGGGTTGTCCAGGTTTTGTAGTTGGTTTCTGAGCTTGAGGTTTGGTGTCCGGGCTATTTACCTCAGATGAGATTAGTTGCTGATTTTCTACTGTACTGTGTGACTCCACTGATAGTTGGGGGGATGTCACAGTGGAATTAACAGTTTCTAGAATTTGGTCTCTGGTGTCTTCTGAGTTCTGTTTAGAATCTGAACACTGTCAGGGACTTTGGAATTTCTTTGTACAATGTCACTTTCTTGAAGGATTGTTCCAATGTGGCTGTAGTGAATCTTGCTCCGTGGTGTTAGCGATCGCGGTCTTGGTTGTTTGTCTTGTTTTTGGGCGTTGAGTTGGGTTTTGTTTATTGGTGCGACTTGTAGCCATTGTTTCCCGATTGTAGATTGCTAAACTTAAGTTTTGGGAGGTTTCTGTTTGGTTTCTCAGAGTACTGGCCCCCTGGTTAGGGCTTGCTGCTGTTGTCTTTGTCTGATTCAAACGTTTTGGTATTTGATGGGGTCAAGTTGTTTCAGGGCCGAGAGTAAGGTTGTAGGCAGCTTACTGTACTAGATTGAGCTGGGTTAGATGGTGTGTCGTTTGGGAATCAAGGGTCTCCCGCTCGATGAGGGTACGCAGATGTATGTTCGTTGCGGTCTTCCGTGTTTTTTTTTTTTTTTTTGAAGTTCGCTTTTAGGATCCAAGGGTCGAACCCTTTCGGTCTCCTGGTCAGCGGTGGCTGCGCAGGTGTATCTTTGTTTCGCTCTTCTGCAGTGGATTAGGTTGCGCTTTCAGGATCCAAGGGCCGAACCCTTTCGGTCTCCTGATCAGCTAGGCTGCGCAGGTGTATCTTCGTTTCGCTCTTCTGTAGTGGATCGAGTTGCGCTTTCAGGATTCAAGGGCCGGACCCTTTCGGTTTCCTGGTCAGCGAGGCTGCACTGGTGTATCTTCGTTTCGGTCTTCTGTAGAGGATCAAGTGCGCTTTCAGGATCCAAGGGCGGGCCCCTTTCGGTTTCCTGATCAGCCAATGGTACGAGGTTGTATGATCGTTTTGTTTCTCTGGAGCAGTTAGGGTTGAGGTTTCAGGATCCAAGGGGCGAACCCTTTCGGTCTCCTGATCAACGAGGGTAGCTGGGGGTGCCGGGAGTTAGCACGTTAAGTGGCAGGGGCGAGGCCGCAAAAGCACGAGCAGCAGAGGATTCTGTTCGGTGTCAGGTGGAGTGGAGGCGCGTGTACGCTAGGCACAGGCAGGCTCCGGCGTCAGAGGTGAGTCGCGCAGCTCCAGGCCAGCCGATGCGAGCACACGAGGGGACAGCGCAGCTGTCAGCGGTCGCGACTGGGCTCAAGTCGATCAGCAAGTTCGGCGTCAGTGATGCAGAGCGTGGGTAGGTGGGAGACGAGGAGCCTGTCACGGGTTGAAGTTCCCGCGGGGCAGGCAGCGGTGCTTTGGGTGTATGTAAAGTGATGAGAAGCAGGTCACCTGCGAGGTTTTGAATGTCTTTGAATGATTCAGTAGGTGGATTTTCTGGGGGGCGCCGCGGATCCTGCAGAGCCTAAAGACCAAAAGACTCTGCAGCAGACTCCGCGGCTGCTCCGCGGTCTTCTGGGTATTTTAAAGTCACCAGGTGGAAGCAGGTGAAACAAAGGTAGGACAAGAAGCAGGTCCTCACAGGGTTCAGGAGCAAAAGCTGTAGAGTCCTCTCGCAACCGCAACCAAAAGACTCTGCAGCAGACTCCGCGGCCGCTCCGCGGTCTTCTGGGTATTTTAAAGTCACCAGGTGGAAGCAGGTGAAACAAAGGTAGGACAAGAAGCAGGTCCTCACAGGGTTCAGGAGCAAAAGCTGTAGAGTCCTCTCGCAACCGCAACCAAAAGACTCTGCAGCAGACTCCGATTTTTACACAGCTCTCTGGTGAGGCATGTGCAACCATCTCCCCTAAAGTGAAGCTGGGTTTGAACCATTAGGAAAGATCAGATGTCTCTCTGGTGGTAGCTGTGGCAGAGCATTCAGGCTTAATTTCAGGGAGGGATGGTAGATGTTTTGAATTAGACTACAGTACTTAGTAATTATATGTAGAAGCCGGGGTAGTCCCTGAAGGTTCCCAGGTAAAGTGGCACATTAGACCTGGCTACATGCTAACTAGTGCACCCCCCACCATCTGCGGATTGGTGTGGGATACTGAAGTAAATGAGGCAGGACACAGAAGCCGCAGTTAGGAGCTTTATTGTAGGGCCCCCGGAGGTCGGACCAACAGCAACGGAATCCCGGAGAACGTAGTGCTCTCAGGGATCCGAACTCGGTCTCAGTGTTCTGTGAACCACGTCACAAATATAATTATACAACATCTCCCTTCCTGGGAGAAAAACAAACAGAGGAAAAGGATTGGGAAGAGGGAAAGGGAATAAAGGTGAGGGGGAACCGGGAAAGGGAAAGGAAGGGGTGGGGAGGAAAAAAGAGGGGACAGAAAGAGAGAAAAGAAAACACATTGCCAATTGTTTTCTCATATAATAGTTTGACAAACCGTAGATAAGTTGGTAGTAGATGTAGTCGCTGTTAAAATTTCAGATGATTTTCCGTTTTCTCCTCGACAGTCTTCCAACAGAGGCTTCGTCGATGTCTCCATGTATTTAATTTTCCTCCAGCTGACTGTGATGAAGTGTTCCTCCAGGAGTGGGGTTTTTCCCTAATGGAGTTTCGTATGCCTTGTGCTCAGATGTACTGGGTCTGTGAATATCTGTTATTTTCACCAGAGCATCTCCCGACCACCTCTTCCCATAGTCCAGTATAGCAGATTTGCCTTGACAACGAGCAACTCTTTGTGGAGATCTTAAGTTGGTTTCACCCTTAAGCGTCTTTTTTGGTTCCTTGACACAGACCCAATCGCCTTCTCGAATTAACATTCCTCTTACAGTATTTTTTGAGTCATAGTATGTTTTGTACTTTGCCTGCTTCTCGTGCACCGTTCTCTGAATTTGGTCCATGTCTAATTTCGCCTCTCCGGTGTCCATGAAAATCCACGCTGGCCTTAGGCGGTTGGTTGCGACTCTGCCTCTCATCATGGTGAATGGCTCGATGTTGGTAGTGGTATGTGGCGTTGTTCTGTACGCACATAGGGCTTCCTTAAGGGTTTCTCTCCATGGGAGAGTATTAGCTACAGCTAATTTGACTATGCTTTTTACTAGTCTATTCATTCTCTCGACTATTCTGTTGGAGGTTGGGTGGTACAAGAATGTGGTTATGTGTTTGATCTCCTTCTCTGTTGAAGATTTCTGTCAAAAACTCTAACTTTCCTGGTGGTAACGCTCATTTCGGCTATTCCCCATTCGGTCCACTTGGAGGTGTAGTCTACGAGTACTATGATATATATATCTTCACAGCTTCAAGGTTTTCAAAGGGACCCATAATGTCTAATAGCGATTTTAGACCATACATTTTTGGGTGGCTCTATAGGTTGCAGAGGGGTCTTCCTTAGAATTTTTGATTCGTCACTCATGGCACAGGCGGAACAGTTTTTGACTACCTCTTCAGCTTCCTTCCACATGTTCGGCCACCAGTAGTTTCTCCTCACTCTATTTTTTTGTCAAACTCCTCCATAAATGACCTTCGTGAGCCAAATCGAGTAGTTTTTTTCTAAGTGGTACAGGTGGAATCAGTCTGTCACCTTTGAAGATATTCTCCTCGTCCATAGTTATTTCATCTTTGACAGGAACAAAATCTGCCAGGGCTCGACCAAGTTCGACCCAGTCATTGACTATGGCTCTCCTGATTTCTTGTTGCTCTATATCGGTGCTGGCGATGTTTATCCAGTCATCTTTGGGAATGGCAGGATTGATGGCAGCTACGATGTCCCTATCGGAGCATTCGGTCTCATCTTGGTTGGTGGACAACCTAGAGAGGCAATCAGCCACTTGGTTTGAAGGACCAGGAGTGTAGCACACTTGGAGATTGTATTGCATGATGTCGAGGAACCATTGCCTAATCCTTGGTGAAATGAGCTGAGGCGTCTTGGACTCAAGGACATTTACCAAAGGTTTGTGATCCGTTTTGAGTATGATGGGTAAACCCCATATCAAGTTCCTGAAGTGTTGTAGGATCCACTTCACCCCCAAAGCTTCTCTCTCAATGGCGGAGTAATTTAACTCCGCACCCCTCAGTACCCTTGAAGCGAAGGCGATAGTCACAATGTTCCCTTTCTGTTGTTGCTCAAGGACGCCGCCAAGTCCGATCTTGCTAGCATCCACGGAAATTATGGTTTTCGCTTTACAGTCAAACATCGCCAGGGCAGGGGCTTGGTTGATGTTGGACTTGACTTCCTCAAACTCGCTCTTACATTCTGCCGACCAGACAAACTTGGTAGCCTTCTTCATAAGGTTCCTCATGTGTTTAGTTTTGTTGGCATAGTTGTTTATAAACTTGGAGTAGTACTCCGTCATGCCGAGGAAGCTCCTGAGCTGGTCTTTGTTTTCGGGTTCAGCAATATTCAAAATGGTATCCATGAGCTTTTTCTTGGGGCTGATCCCCTTGGCATCGATGGAATGGCCAAGATAGGTTACTTGATTGCATTTTATATTGCATTTCTCCAACTTGAGAGTGAGCCCACTTTTTTGGATCACCTGGAGGACACCCATGAGTTTTGCGTCGTGTTCATCTTCCGTACTGGCCGATATGAGGATGTCGTCTTGAAAGCAGTGTACCCCCATCAGGACCTCTGAACAGGTATGACATTAGCCTCTGGAACACCGCCGCCGCTGAGGCGAGGCCAAAAGGCATCCTGTTGAACATGAACGCCCCAGAGGATGTGATAAACGACATGAGGTTCTTTGAGGTCTCCTCTAAGGCAATCTGGCGGTATGCTGACGAGAGGTCCAGGGTACTGAAATACCTAGCTGGCTTCATGGTTGATAGGAGCTCGGATATGTTAGGAAGAGGGTGTCTATCGACCCGTATGTTCTTATTTAAGTCTCTCAAATCAACGCACATTCTTATGGAGTTGTCTGCTTTACCTACCAGGACGATCGGGGCGAACCACTCAGAGCTTTCTATGGGCTGGATAATATTTTCTTCAGACAGGCGTGTGAGCTCGTGCCTCAGTGCGTCTTTAGTACCAAAAGGAATTCCTCGGACGCGATCGGCTACAGGAATGGCGCCCTTCTTCAAGACAATCCTGTGTTGAAAACCTTGGAGGAGTCCCACCTTACCACTGAAGACTTTGGGAAATTTCTTGGCCAAGGTGTACTTTGTCGGTGCCGTCACTGAGCACACTCTAACACAGGGATTTCTTCTCCAGGGTGGGTTCTTATTTGCAAAGCGGCCTGTTCTTCCCACTCTACAACTGAAGAGCCGTTCTTGGCCACGAAAAGCTTGCAATATGTTTCTCTGTCGTGGAATTTGAGTTTCACCCTTGTGTATCCAATTGTTTCAATGGGGGTCTTCCCATAGCCAGTGGCTCTCACCGGGGTGTATCGTAGGTCTTGCACCTTCCCGGATAGCGCCCCTAAGAATGTTTGGACGTCCACCATTGTGTAGGGGGAGCCTGTATCCACTATTACTTGCAAGGGCGTGTAATTTATGTACATGTTGACACAAGGGCCTTTGGATTCTTGTGGAGAGGTGATGGTGAGTATCTGTATTGGTAGACAAGCTTGGTCAACGAATAACATATGTCCTTGATCATTTTCTATGAGTCTCACAGACCCTGATCTGCTGAAAGGTCGTCTGTTGAACCTATTAAGCCTACCAGCCCTTCCTCGCATGTTTCTGCAGACTTTTGCAAAATGTCCAAACTGGCCACACTTGTAGCACTCAGCATTGGTTGCAGGACATATCTTGTCGGCATCATTGTGTTTAAACCATCCACACCTTTGGCAGTGAGCAGAGTCTCTGTTGTCACCAGTCGAAATCCACCCTCTTCTGGGGTTAAATCTTGAGCCACGCGAGGGCAGAGCTCTACTTACCAGCGCTAGCAAATTTACGGTGGGGGTCGATTTCAGGATTGGTTTCGACAGATTTAACTTCGATGCTCTCTCCTTGGGCCAGCCTCTCCTTCATGCAGTGATCACCAAACTCCATGCTCCTTGCTATTTCGGTGGCTTGGTCTAGGGAGGGATTCCTTGTCTGCCACAACTTCTGCTGTATGCGTGGATCGGCCACGTTCAGGACAAGTTGGTCTCTCAAGTACTCGTCACCGACCCCAGAGAATTCACAAGCTGACATGAGTACTCTTAAGGATGCGATGTAAGAGTCGATCGACTTGCCCTTCAGTTGTTTTCTGGAAAAGAACCTGTACCTCTCTAGTACTATGTTACTTTTGTTGCCAAAGTGTTTGGCAAGTTTGGCCAGAGCTGTGTCGAACTTGTGGTTGCCATCACCCCCAGTATCAATTGGTTCTGGTAGTGCTCTGAATAGCCTTAGAGCTTCCGCTCCTATACAATTCAAGAGAGTTGCTTCTTTAAGGTCATCATTGAACTTGTTGCCCCCAATGGCTCTGAGGTAAACATGGAACCCGTCAACCCACTGTTCCCACAGGCACGTTTTAGTTCCAAGACAAGCAAGGAACTTAACCGGGTGTGGAATGTTCTGCATGGCGGCATTTTACGTGTGGCGAGAGAGGGGTGACTGTCTAGGTAGATCTGGAGTAGTGTCTGTGCTGTGGCGATGACAAGGAGCTTTTTTTTTTTTTGAGAGGTTGGTGTAATGAGTTGCTGAAAAATTGTGGTAATTCTGATGCACCTAGGAGGTGGTTGAAGGGTGCGGGGATGGGGAGCTGAATAAATGTTGGAGGCAACGTGCACTGGGCCAGACAGTTTGTGATTGAGCAGGTTTTGTTATTTCTTTAATTATATTGTCGGTACTGCATTTGCTTTTTTTTTTCTTTGCTCAATTGCAGGAATCGTGGTGAGTAGGAGTGAAAACAGGAGCTATTCGCGTGCGGAAGAGTCCCGGCTCAGCAGCTGATTAAGTCCCGTGGCACGTTGTCATGGCAACTAAAAGGAGGCACTGTGATGGATGCGTGTAATCCTACGCACAAAGGTCTTTTCCTCGAACCGCCGTTAGTCGGCGATTCGTAAAATGCCTTCTGGCAAAAAAAAGAGTACCTTAGTGTAGCACCTCAGTGTTGTGGCCGGTAGCACTGCTGGGGGGCCGCTTCAAACTCTCGGCGCTGCTCTCCCAGAGTTGGGAAGAAGCGCGGCAGCAGCAGCGTACGTAACGCCGCCTCGCAGCAAATGCTGCTCGTCGCTGCTGGCCGCTGGTTGGCAGGCAGCACAGTTCGATGTGCTCCGTGGGCCGGGGTTCACTGCCTCGTCGCAAATGAAGTAAATGAGGCAGGACACAAGCCGCATTTAGGAGCTTTATTGTAGGGCCCCCCCGGAGGTCAGACCAACAGCAACGGAATCCCAGAGAACCTAGTGCTCTCAGGGATCCGAACTCTGTCTCAGTGTTCTGTGAACCACGTCACAAATATAATTATACAACAGATACCCGAGATATGGGTCACATATTACCTGCTAGGCTGTTTGTCCGTCACGGGACTGAAGCTGTAAGTTGATACAGATGACGTCAAGCCATGTTCATTGTTTTTGTTACTGTAGCTTGACATCACAGGAAGAGATGTCATTTGTCCCAAGCCCTCAAGTGACCTCATAGGACGTGGTGGCACACAGCCTTTCGCCACTTGTCAGGACATGAAGTGGCATCATATGCTTTCATACACAACTCGATTGACACTTTGAGCAACACTTCTGCCATTCTAGTTCGGTTGTACTACTGGCAACTGGTAGTTATTGCTGTATATTGCATATTTGTTGGACCTTTTTATATAACCAATAGAATTATCTTGGTTTTCCACTGAACATTTAAACTCCAGTAGCCTAGAAATAATTTCCCTCCACTCATCCAGTTGAAGTCATGTGTAAAATGCCCTCCAGAGTTATGATACCAGTGAGATCAATGCTTCTGTGGCATGCATGGATCAGACGAGCTAAAGAGTAAGAATAGAATCCCATTGCTTCCCATTGTGCACGTCACTCTCATATTTCCTTTGACATAGAGAGCATCACAGTTCATCACTCAGATCAAAGTGCGCTCCAGTCCAGAGACGTGGATTAACAAAAAGTGCCCAATATAAATGTAAATGATAAGTTATTGCAATAAAACGACACAACATTAAACATTTGAATATTAACAGAATTTGGAGAAAAAAAAACAGCATAGGTATAACCATTAGACAGACACACAAACATTGGCATATATTCTTTGAACACAATTATTCTGCATCGGAATGGGCGTACACAGAACGAAAATTGCATTTCTTAGCATTTAGTTGGTTATTCCCCTCTAGATGCAGAGCGTGTATAGCAGGAAACATCATGTATCCGAATTAAAAATCTCACTAATCCCCACAATATACATTTTAAAGCACCACAATCCATTGCAGAAGAGGAAGAAATTTATATACAAAACATGAACATTGGTGTATCCCACAAAGTGAGAATGTTTACTTAAATGGGTACATTGTTACGCAACAAGACAATTCTATTTGTGGAGCCTGAAAAATAATTTCAGAAACTGGGTAGTATCCGGCAGAAACGCCTGAACCATTGACCCTAGTCGATAGTGCCACTAAATAAGGAATAATTACACCTATTGCATCCAGTATAAAACAGTGATACCATTAAGTTAAGACTTTTTTAATACACAATGCTAAAGTAAAATGGTGCAGTGGACGAATGCATCTATGACAGATATCTTTGTGGGCCCCACTATCTCTGATGGGAATCTTGGCCGGCTCACTTAACATTTCACCCTTGCAAAGTTGGCAAAACCAGTACCATGGAGTTGGGTAATCACGTCTGTTATCACCTCGATACGTTTCATTTCATGAAGCGGGCAAAATAAATGTGTATTTAGTGTCCTTTTTAAAAATACTCAATAGAATTCTGAACTAAAGTATCTTAATGTACACATCTTAAAATTAAGTAAACCAAGCGGTAACCACACACACACCTCAAAGAATAGTTTTGACCGAATAAGCAAATATTGATGAGCAGACACTGCAAACTGCACAGATGAAGCCACATAGAAAGCACATGGACAGGTTGACAGACTGGCGTTGGGTGGTGCCATGTGTCTACCGGTGAACAGGGTATCCCAATGAGAAAAACCATAAAAAGTACAACAAAATGAGTCTAATGGGCTCAATGCGGCAAACTAGAATGGGGCCTTCACCACGACTCACAGTACCAAACGGAACCTCCCACACAATAACAAACATTGGCAAAGTCAATATTTTAGGATTTGTGTAGGCTTTTGCCAGACACTGTCATTGTACTACCTGACCAAAAGATGTAAACAATTGGAAATAGTGCGATTACCAATGAATGTAATAGCAGTGCCAGGTAAATCCCACATACATGTACACGGGATAAAACTGACTTTTTCCAATGTTTGTTTAACAAGACCTCTGTGCAAGGAACAGATATATATCAAGTGGCTAAAGACGCACTTGGTTAAGACGTTTTATTACACCAGTAACAGCAGCTGCAATTAAGCCATGAACTCCCAGCGGAATGCTTAGAACTAACATTGGCAGGAAAAAGTTTGAAGTTACTACTTGACAAAGCTATTTCAAAGAGATCCCACAAGGGGGTGTTTTGGGCATGGAGGGCCAGGTAGTGGATGCTAATGGTTTCAAAGATTACCATGGCAAGTTGATGGGTGGGTAAATAAGCAAACACCCAGAAGATGGGTGTCACTCTTCACATGCCATCTCCCTGCTAGCTATACTCCAACTCACAAGTTTTGGCACCACCTAATAGCCAAAACTAAAAGGAGCGCTGCAGAACCTTATATACACATACATCAACTCTGCACATGTGCACACCTCGAGCGCACTTTAAATGGGCACAATACACTCCCCCAAAAAACAGGACAAAATGCGTTCACAAAAAAAGGGCCCTGAAGAGGCAGCCGCTTGTGGACCGGAGCTGATCCCGAGCCTAGGCTTTCCTGGAATCCTTCACCACCGCAGTACTGCGAATTGGGCCACATGGTCTGCCCCCTGCCCCTCCCTGGATCCTGGCCTGCGCTCCCATCCTGGACACCTACATAACCTCTGTAGAGTATATTACAGGCACCAGCGTCCCCTGCTGCTTCCTGGGGCACCCCTGCCCACCTCCCACCACTGCCAGAATAAGATCCTTCATCCCGGGGGACTCCGCCAGCCAGTAAGCAGACCGCTAACCATTACCACAACCTCTGAGCCCCCCCTCCACCTGTGCTCTTGATAGCCTCATAATTTCTGCAGAGGAGCTTGCTGGCACCTATTCTACCTGCCGCTTCGTGGGGCGCCCCAGCCCACCTCCCATCCTCGCAGCTGCCAAAGTAAGGAAGCTTAATCCCCTGGCTTTCATCTTGGGGGACCCCACCAGTCGATAGGCTCACCAGCGGCAGTAACCGTATTGGTACCTTACGGGGAGCCATCTCCCCCCTGAGACAATGGCTAAACTCCTTCAACCCCCCTTGCCCCCAGTCCACGGACATCTCCACTGTGCTCCTTGCAGCAGACAAAGGGAAGAAATCAGAACCCCCGAAACTCACACCTCAGAAGGCATCGGAGGACAAAGGGACCCTCGCAACTAAGGAAGACCGCCAAGTCTTCATGTCTGATATTAAATCAGAATTGAGATCTTGCATGTCGGAGCTCACCTCAAAGCTGGAGCAGAGGGTTGTGGATGTCGAGCACAGGTTGGGGGAGAATAAAGACCTGACCCAAGAGCATTTTACTACTCTAGTGGAGGTGCAACGCACAATCCAGGCCCTAATGGATAGAACCGAGATCTTAAAATTCAAGCAAGAGGACCTTGAAAACCGAGTCCGCCGCAACAACCTGCGAATTTGTGGTGTCCCCTCCTCCGTTCCCGACAAGGAGCTACCCAAATATGTGGGCGACTTCTTCCAGTCGCTGATGCCGCACCTGGACAAATTCCAGCTTCTGCTGGATTGCACCCACAGACCTGGGCTCCTGACGAGGGATCGACTCAGACTCAAGATGTGATCACGAGAGTCCACTTTTATACCACCTTGGAAGCCATCTCGGCAATAGACCGCTCACGCGATATCGTTCCAGGGCTCCCCGCTCCAAATCTTCCAGGACCTCTCTCTCCTGACGCTGCAGAAGCGTAGGGCTCTGCGTCTGCTCGCGCTCTTCCTCCAAGACCATCAGATCCGCTACTGGTGGCTGTTCCCAACAGCTCTGCAATTCTCTCATAATGGCAACCCCCGAACGATCAGCCAACTTGATGACGCAGCAACAATTCTATGCCCCGGCCCCCCGGAGAGCGCAGGGTCTTCCTCCCCCAGCCGGGCAGGAACCAAACAGGGCAAAGCTTCCCCCAAGCAGAGGCGAGCACCCTGGTCAAGAGTGCAGAGAAACCGCAAAGCTAAATAAGGATCAGCCGTGTCCCAAAGGAACACACAGCATTGGAACATAACCTGCTAAACCTTGCTGTGGGCCCCGTGCGGCCCATGCCCAATTCCAAGGTGCATGTCACTGTCTTTCCCTTGGAGTGAAACACAACCCTGTTGGTTGGCAATAGAACGGTAGTCTATTGCATGCACCGATGAGTCGAAATCGGTCCCCCAAGTTACGGTTTTGGCTTCCCGTTGGAGGCCAATGTTAGAAGTTCCTTCCTCCCATTGGAGGCTACTTGGACAGCCTCAGCCACAGGAGAACCCAAACCAACTCGCACCTCTCGACTATGGCTGACTTGGGCTTCCCCCAACCCCCTCTCCTAGGACCTACGACTCCAGAGGTCCAGCCTCAACATCAAAAGCTGAAATTCGTCACCTTAAATATCAGAGGCCTAAACTCCCCTCCGAAAAGGAAATCCACCCTGCAACGGGTACAGAACGAGGGAACCTCCTGTGGCCTTTTTTTGCAAGAGACTCATTTGATGCCGGCTGACTTTTCCCGCCTTCGCAGTACTCTCTTCCCCCTGCAACTGCTGGCTTCTAACGGCACCAAGAAGGGGGGCACTGCTATCCTCTTTGCAAAAGAACTCGGACTGCAAATTCAGAACTCATTATGATGCCTGGAGGGCCGCTTCATCACAATCAAATGCATTATTTTCGGCCAACTCTACTCCCTCATCTCAGCCTACACTCCTAACGATAACCAGGAGGGGTTCTATCGAGACTTAGAAGAGGCCCTCCTCGCATTCATCGATGGACAAGTACTCATAGGGGAGACTTCAACTGAGCTCCTGACCCACTTAAGGACAGGTCGTACCCCCCCATCCTCTGGAGACCTAAAGCTGGCAAAGAGCCTGCTTCACCTCTTTCGGACCCTAGATGTCGAGGACAATGGGAGGATAATTATCTAGATGAGAACAAGTTTACTTTATATTCGTATGTGTACCGTACCTTCTCCCGAATTGATCCACTACTGGCCTCCCCCCAGATCCTGGCCTTCACAGACATCACCATTGGCCCCAGTGTCCTCTGATCATGCCCCGGTCTTGCTGACCTTACAAGCACACGATCCTGATACTCTCCCGTCCCCCTTCGCAGATAGAACCTATATGACCCTATCTTAAAGGACATGGCAGTAAGGGACTCCATTGCTAGATCGATTAAAAACTTCTTTACGGAAAACCGCAACAAGGACCCGTCCGAACCAACACCTGGGATGCTATGAAGGCGGTGCTGAGAGGGGAACTGATCGCTCAAGGCACAGCCTTTCACAAACAGACATGTGGCCCGCATCGCCCTGGAGATTGAAGTCTGGGAGGCTGAAGCCACTCGCAAGCAGAAGGGTTGGTCCCCTAAATCCTATAGGGCTTTACAGGCGGCACGAAAGAGGTTGGAGGCACATTACGCTGAAGCCACGGTGCACCTGCCAACTACAACTAAACGGTGGTATTACGCCAAAAGCAACAAATCAAATAAGCTGTTGGTAGACAAATTAGCCAAAACTAAGAAGAGAAACACCATCCTGGACCTTTGCGACCCACAGGGCACGGTCCAATTCCGCAAAATGCGAGAGGCTACGACTGGCGGTGGCCCATCTCTGGGAGATAATGACAGCATCTCCAAGGGACCAAGCTGAACAACAAAACTACCTTTTGGGATGCAGCCCTCTCACACCTCACTCCCACGCGTGGGAAGTTCTTGAGGCCCCCATCACAGGCGAGGAAGTCGATGCGGCCTTAAAAAGCCTGAAACCCAGAGATCTGGGCCCGGATGGGTACTCCACCAGGTTTTATAAAATCTTCCGCCCTCAGCTGGTGGCCCCTTTGACCCTTCTCTTCAACTCATTTGTCACCAGCGGAAGTATCACCCCCTCAATGCAGGAGTCCATTACGATCCTCATTCTCAAGCCCAGAAAAGACGACCCCAGGGACAAGAGCTCATATAGACCCATCTTATTGCTAAACCTGGACGGCAACATATACTCTAAAATCCTGGCTAACCGCTTGGCGCTTGTCCTCCCTGACATCATAGACCCGAACCAGACAGGGTTCATAACCCACAGGTCAACGAGAGACGACAGCCGCAGAGCCCTAAACCTAATAGATGTCGCTAACCAAGAAATGCAACAACTTGCCCTACTGGCCATGGATGAGACTAAAGCTTTTGATAAAGTGGACTGGACCTTCCTGCGCCTCGCCCTCGAGGCCTGCCGCTTTGGCCTGACGTTCCAAAAAAATTGTCCTAGCTAACTACCAGTCCCCCAATACCCTTGTGAGAGTCAATAGTCTTCTATCGGGCCCTCTGTCCCCCCCTGCTCTTTGCCCTGGCCATGGAGCCCTTGGCGCAACGCATCAGCCTGAACCCTTGGATCAAAGGCCCACAAGTAGGCCCTTCCCAACATAAGATTGCTCTTTACGCCGACAACTTGTTACTGACCATCACTGACATTGCAGCCTCCATGAAGGCGGCCCTGGCCGAAATCCAGAGATTCGAGAGAGTAGCAGGTTTTGCCATCAACTTCGAGAAGTTGGTAGCCCTGGGGGTGGGGCTAGGCCCAGGAGAGAGAGAAGCGATGCCCGATTCAATGGAGTGTCAAGTCAATCCCATACCTGGGGGCGGGGGTCCAGATCCTGGCCCACCCGGCAAATGTTTATCAGACAAACTTACCCCCCCCCTCTTCGAGGAGATGGAAAAAGATCTTAATCGCTGGCTATCGCAAGAGATCTCCCTTCTGGGCTGCATTACGGCTTGCAAAATGAACCTCCTCCCACGGTTCCTCTATGCCTGCTCCTCCCTGCCCATTTCGATCCCACCCCCTCACTTCCCAATCCCCCTGCAGCGTCTTCAAAGGAAAATGATCAACTTTATTTGGAGGGGCAAGAAATCGTGAATTCCCCATAGAACCATGATGGGCAGTGCAAAATTGGGAGGATTGGGGGTTCCTGACCTCTGTAGATAACAAATAGCAGCACAACTAGCCCACATTCAAGCATGGGGAACCGCTTCAGGTGCACGAAATGGGTGGAGATCGAACAATCCCGTCTCTATGTCCCCAGGTCATCCTGGTTTCCTGGTCTCCAAACCAGGCCTCCTATAGCCGACACCTATACCAGTGCCTCCTCCAGGCAAACTTTCACCGACATTCTTTTTGTCGTTCCCTCGCCAGACCTATGGACTCTACATATGGTCTCTGTGCTCTTTCTATTCTCCCTCTCCCGTTAATGGTGGCACCCGTTGGGAGGGCCTCCTTCCACTCCTCTAAGGTCATCATTAATGTTTACTTGAACGTTACTGTCTTGGTCCAAGGCCCTCAAGCCAACCTTCTCCTCTTTGATAGACGCTTCCCACGCCTCATCAATTTCCTCTATTCTCCTGCTGTCCCCTCTCTTCCCTCCACGGCTTCCTTGCCCCCCCCCCCCCCTGCTGTCTCCTCCTTGGCTACCTGGCCCTCGCCTCCTTCCTCTACTGCCCCGCCTCAGGCTGCTTCTACACCCCCGCAGGGCATACCTCTGATTTGTACCCCTCCCCGGAAGTCTCAAGGACGGCAACCTTCTCCATATTGCCACTCTAAATGCTCGCTCAGCTGTCAAGCACTCCTCTGACATCTTCTGACTCTTGGAGTAACTTGACCTCGATGTCCTTGGTCTCACTGAGACATGGTTCACAGCCAGCTCAATCACGAACTTTGACACACTCCTCCCTGATGGCTACAAAATCCTCTCTGCGCCCAGATCCAACCATTCTGGAGGGGATGTAGCCATGATCTTCGCTGAGTGGATTCCTGCCTCTGTCATTCCTACGCAGGCCTACTCCTCTTTCGAATGCCTCGTCTGCAGACTCTCTCTCTCTCTCTCTCTCTCTCTCTCCTGGCCATTCCCTCACAGTGGCTACCATCTATTAGCCACCTGGTCAGATCTCCTCCTTCCTATCCAAGTGGGCAGACCTCTCCTCTTCCCTCCTGGTCTCAACCACTCCTTATTGGAGACTTCAACATCCATCTGGATGCTTCCTGTCCTTCCACTGGTCTTTTTCGTGACCCCTGCGACTCTCTCTCTCTCGCTATTCTCCCCTCTGGCCCGACTCGCGCTGCAGGGCACACTATGGATGTTCTGATCTCTTCAGACCTTCTCCTTTCGATCCCTCTGACCACTCCTCTCTCCTGGAGTGATCACTTCCTCCTTTCCTCCCAGCTCACCCTCTCTACCCCTCAGGCCAAGCCAACTCCAGCACTGCCACCTACCTTCTCGGTTATCCGACCCATGAAGCGTGTGTCAGTTGAGTCTTTCGCCGCCACCTTCTCACCCCCTACTCCTCCTCCTGACTGACTCGCATCCTGACACAGCCCTTTCCGTGCTCCACTCTGCTAAATCTGATACTATCGATGTTCTTGCCCCTGTCATGAGGATCTGCTTGAAACCCAAAGCCAAGTGCACCTCTTGGTACGACTCAGACCTAGTCACTGTTAAACGCAAGTGCAGGGTGGTTGAGAGGAAATGGTGTGCTTCCAGTACATACTCTGACAAACTGGCCTGCCGCCTGCTCCACAGGCAATACGGCGCTCTGTCCGTACCAAGAAGAGAGCCCACATCCAAGGCCGCGCCTCTGTGGCATGTAACAACTCAGCTAAACTCTTTAAAATTTGCAAGGAGCTTGCCAATCCTACTGCAGTCTCTACCTCTCATGTCCCCTCCCAGGCCCTCTGCACGGCCCTGGCTTCTCATTTCATATCTAAAACTTAGGACATCCTGTCCTCTTTTCCTCTCCCCCTACTCTTCTTCTGGCCCTTCTTCGGCCACCTCCCCTCTTTCCTTCTCTGCCTTTCACCTGTTCTCCCCAGACGAGGTTTATAGACAAGTCTGATCTATGAAAGTCTCGTCGAAACAGGTTCACCCCTGTTCCTCCAAAACCATCAAAGACCACATTGACACCCTGGCTCCTGCTCTGGCTGACTTCTGCAAACACTCCTTCGCCACTGGAGTCTTCCACTCCCCCCTGAAGCACTCCCTTGTTCGCCCTCTTCTTAAGAGACCCTCTGCCTAACCTTCCTACCCGGCTAACTATCGCCCAATCTCCATCTCTCCCTTCCTGGGCAAACTCCTTGAAAAGCTGGCCATCTCCCAGCTTTATCTTCACACTGAATCCGTTGGTTGTCTCCATGACCATCAGTCTGGCTTCAGAGCTGCCAGAGACACAAACTGCTCTCCTGAACATTTTTGAGAACATTTTTGAAGAGCTGCTCTCCAACCGTGATTCCAACACCCCCTTTGTCCTCATCTTACTTGATCTCTCTTCTGCCTTTGACACGGTCACCAATGCCATCCTGCTCAACCGTCTCAGTGATAACCTGGGTATCACTGATCGGGCCCTGACTTGGCTGACCTTCCTCTCTGATCGACCCTCCCAGGTCCAACATGGGTCCTTCCTCTCCTCCTCTATCTCTACCTGTGGTGTTCCCCAGGGGTCTAACCTCTCTCCGTGGCTGTTCAACCAATACCTGGCACTTCTTGCCCACTGCATTGCCACTCTCTGCCCAAACTTGCAGTGCTATGCGGATGACACTCAACTCATTTTCAGGCTCCCTTCCGCCACCTCTTCTCCTTCTCTCATCTCTGACTGTCTGCCATCCAGGAGTGGAGCGCCACCAATGATTTCTGCCAGTAAGACCGAGATTCTCCTCATCGGCACACCTGCTCCCTCCTTTCCCGTCACTCTCTGGCCGGCCTCTCTTGGCCCTCTTCCTGCTCACACCTGTGAGGCTAAAAACCTTTGTGTCATCTTTGACTCCACACTTTCCTTCTCTCCTCACATTTCTGATGTCTCTAAGAAGTCACACTACCAGCTGCACCTCCTCAGAGGTATTCTTCCTTTCCTCTTCGTCTCCAGAGCTCTGGTTTTCTCTAGGCTGGACTACTGCAACAGCCTTTCTAAATCTGCCTGCCTCCACTCTCCGCCCTCTGCAACTCATTCAAAACAGGACTCTGAGACTTCTCCTTGGCCTCAAGCCTAGGGATTGTATCTCTCAGGACTGAAAACTCTTCACTGGCTCCCAGTGGCGGCGAGGATTAAGTTAAAAACCCTCTTCATTGTCCTCTAGCCCTTCTGTTGCATTGGACATCCATACCTTCAACTCTCTTCCTAAATATCTTCTCTGTCGAGCTCTTGGCTCATCCGCCTCCAACTCCCTCAGGGTCAGTAGCTTCTCCAAGCAGCGAGTTGGTGGTAAATCTTTCTTCTGCTGGGACCTCTCTCTGGAACAGCCTCCCTGCCTCTCTGAAACTTAAGGAGAACCATCTCCGGTTCCGGAAGCACCTCAAGACCTTCCTCTTTGCTTCTGCTTTCTCTCCTCCTCTCCCCTGCTGATCTCCTGGCTGACTCTGAAACTGCACTGGTTACCTCGCTACCCTCTGATCTCGTGCCCAGGTCCCATCCCCGGCAGTTGCGCACCTGCACTGCCCCCTGGCACACTTTGCACTTGGGGGGGCTGTTTCTGTATCCCTACAGCCCCTACTAGCATTTGACTCCTCCCCCCGATGTCTGCTCTTACCCTTGCACCTGCCACCAGCTGGCTGCACTATCATTTATTGTCTTGTTTATTTACTGTTATCCTATGTTCTGCACTGCCCCTACCCTTTCCCTAGGCACTTTTTCCCCTTCCCCTCACACCTGGACTTGCGCGATCTCAATGTCACCTGGCCTACTAGGATCGCTGTCTGTCTTCCCTGTTTCCCCGCCCTTGCCTCGTCGCGCCTTGAAACACTTGTGTATAGGCGTGTTATAAATGCCATATCATATGTCTCAAATTACAAATATTTGTAATGTAATGAACAAAAGTACAGTCACAATTAAACTTCCCCATCCACTATGCAGCGCATCCCGATTTCTGTAATTAGGTCTCACCTGGACCTTCCACGTCGCACTGGTCTGCATACAGAACTCATGTTTTAGAGGCTCCCCTACAACAAATGCTCCTTTTACTATTTGCATCGGTGTACTACCCAGCCTGCATTTTAGCATTTATTTTCTTCACTTAGTTTTGAAATTAACAATCACACAATACTTCATTCAATATGGTGATACAGCGTGACACTGGCCTCATTCTAGTACATGTGTCTGGAGTCCACTGCCCCAAGAAGGTGATCTTTATACAGGGAATTGCTTCCAGAGCCCATTGTTGCTGTCCATCCTGTTAGCCCAGTAAGGATGTGTGCGTCCCAACACCCCCACGCGTTCATGCACTTTGAAGCATTTTTCCCAGGGTTATGTCCATGTTCAGTGAACGTGGCGTTACCAAATTCAACTTCACCAAACATGGTTCACTGGACCACCAACTGGCCCACGCAGCGCAAACAGGGACAGTTTGCTGTGTAAGGATAGGAAGTGGAGTCCATTGAGGAGTTGAAAAACGGGCAAATGAGTGAAGTTAGGAGACATGGGCACGAGGTGTCTCGGGATGTGGCACATGGTGGGGCGAAGCCCCCATTGAGTGCCTTCTTTAGCGAGGAGAGAAGGTACTTGAAGGATCGACAAAAACGAATTCTGTGAGCGGGACCTCGGGAGAGGGATCGATCGGTGGGTGGGGTTTGGTTGGGGGGAAATTCTGGGAGTTGGGCTTAGATGAAAGCACACAGATCCCTTCCCACCATTTAATAGTCACTGACTTTGGGGTAAGTTTAAAGCATAAGGATGAGACTGTGCACACCTGCAAGCATTTCCAGCGAAGAGTACATGTCTGTGACACCAGGTCTGGTCTTGTTATAAGGTCATCCTTGAGCCAAGGTTGGCTCTGCACATCCTCGCACGTGAAGTTATCCCTTTCCCAACGATAGTGAAGGCGCTGCTTATGAACATCCCCTTGCTAGCCTCCCAAAGCTTTCAGTTTTCTCTTGACCTGCAAATTAAGGCTAAAAGGATTCCTTTCTTCGCATCCGGGAGCTCGATGCGTTGCTTTAATTGAGCCGTCATAATATTGCATCTTCAACAGTTTTAACATTGATTTTTAATTGCAATTGTACAAAACCCATAGTAGCTGGGCCTTTAATAGAACAATGGCTTTTTTCTTATTGCAGCTGTTATAAGAGCCCAAGAATAGTGTTTCAATCACTTTGGCTTAATTTAGATGATGCCATCACTATTTGCGCACCATTCAAATATTTTCAAATTCCTACAAGTTTACAGGAGCCATGGTAGAACGCCGCAAATGTGTAATTTGGATATTTTACACAGGTACGCTGATAACGTGCCAAGAAACCATTGGATACCTCTCCTTATTCAGGTTGCTTTACCCTCAGATTGCGCAGGTTTAAGTGAGCGCAAATCACAACCCTCCCTTTGCTCCCCGATGCAGCACCAGTCATGGTCTTGGGTCAGCATGAGTGCGCCATTGCGATTTATAAATTTTTATAGCTGCTCCGCCACCATGCTCTGCGCACATTATTGGCCGGAAGACCCATGCCTGCCGGGTGGTGTCCTACCAGATGACTGTGCCAGAGACTTGCTTCCCTCTGCCTCCTGAACGCATAGTTTAAAGGTGAACTAAACAAAGAGATGGGACTGGCCTCTTTGTTACTTATGGAATACCAAAATGTACTGGAGAACAGTCTGCCAATGCAAGGGGCAGCCGGGTTGGGGGGGGGGGGCCTTTATTGTTTTTACAAAAAAAAACAATTTTGTTTTAATATACGGGTCACAAGGGAGACCGCAGGGGTCGCAGCTGTGACCCCTAGAATCCCCCAAATGACATCCCTGGTGAAGTACCACAAGTGGTTAGACTGGATAAATTGCCATGGCGGGCGTTATAATTATGACAGGGAATGTCTGTGGTCTGAATGGTTTTCTCAATCGAAATAGGGTGCACTTGGGGCGCTGCTGAACAGCGACGAGAATGGCTGCTTAATTAATCAGCTCTGCGTCCAACGATATCCTTATTAAAAAATATCCTTTTTGCCACAGCGGAACACTCTGAGGCCAGCAGTCGGTTGGTTGAGTTGCAGTGGTGTAATATCTGTTTCATATGCATTTCCATGTTCTGGAACAGCAGGTTGGGCAGCTGCGGCGTGTGAGCGCTGAAGTCTCCTGATGGTGCCTGCGGAAGAGCCGATGAATGAGCGCTTCAGTACTTTGGCGACTGATCGACCCCTGCAGGTGAAGTTTCCGGACCACAGGCGCTCCCATACAGTGCTCGCGGACTGTCATAATCGCGGCAAATATCCTGTCAGGCAGGCTTGCCAAGTCATGGCCCTGCTGGAAGAACTGTGCTTGCAGGCGTGCACTACATAAAATAACCATTGCCGCCATTGCTGCGACAGTCTAGGTGTTGGACCGGACAGTCTCCCCACGTTGAGGGGCATTGCAGCGTTGTTCTACAATCGCAATTGTGGCCAAATGTTGCATTCATAAATGCTGCCATATTACAGCTGGCCGTCTGATTTGGCAGCAATGTGCAGGCTCTCTCGTGGTGAGGAACTGCCAGTGGGTGCTTTCAATGGTGACAGTAGCACAGATTGCAGACACACAACCAATGGGCGGGTGCTACATTTACTGCTGAGGTGCAGCGATGCTGCTGTTGAGTCCCTGACCTGGTCAAGACACTTTGTTGAATGCTTTGAGACCCTGTGGGTGCCACTATTGCATGGGCTGGGGATCACGGTGCAGAGCTCATTATAAACCAGTGGGTGGTTCATGAAGTGTGGGCCATAGGTATCCTGCGATCACGGGCAAGTGGTAATCCATTGTATTGTGAAATATGTGCACAGCCACACGTGCCAAGCTCTTGGCACACCTCTCTTGGGCACCTGTGGTCATGATCAGGGTTAACGGAGGAAAATAGAGGGCGCCAGTGGACTCCTTCAGAAGCACCCCACAGAGCACTGAGGCGGATACCGCTGCAGAGGGCCGTGAGGTGGGACCTCCGGGAGCTGCCGCCATGGATCCCTAGATCACCATGATGCAAGCAGGGCTTGCCTCAGTTAATTCTAAACTGGATGACATTGTGGCCAACATTAATTCCCTGCGCACCAAACTTGATAGAGAGGTATATTACAGAAGTGGAAATGTGTGTCGGAGACCTGGAAGACATGTTTTGGCGCGCAATATATGATATGATCTGCACACCTTTAAGAAGGAATTCCATGTGATACGTACAAAGTGTGACAACAAGGAATCCAGTTCTCGCTGCAATAATGTCAAGATAGTTACGATACCCAAGAAAACCGTCCATGGGCCCATGGAGCAGTTTGTGGTGGGCCTATTGTCCCTTTTAGGTGATGCACAATTCTCAGCACAGTTTTTTAGTAGAAAGGGCGCATTGAGCGTTGGCTCCTCTCCCGAAGCCAGGTACATCACTGTGCACAATCATCGGGAGACTGCTAAATTATCATGATCGGGACTTGATTCTGAAATTGGCGAAGGCGAAAGGATCACTGTAGTAAGTCAGCCAGGGTTCACATATATACAGATTTTTCTGCGGGGGTCCAGGCTGCCAGGAGAACATACAATCATGTTAAGCGGCAACTCCGGGACAGACCAATACAATATACCATGATGTTGCCAGCTAAATTGCGACTGCAACACAGGGAAAGGGCACACAATTTTTTTGTATCTCCTGATGAAGAGTTACCATACATTGAAAAGTACATTTTGTGCTGGTAGGCTGTAGTCCGAACACGGGACGGCAGGATTGCGCATCAACACACCCTTCCCCTGGAGAGCGAACATTGGATACTGAAGCTAGCACCAGTTAATTCAGTCAAGTATTGATATGTTCCGTTGGGCTTTGATGGACGCTAAACTGAATGATGTCATAATCTCAAAGTTCAGTTGATGATTGCACCGTGCTCCCTGGAGGTACAAAGGAGGCACAAGTCTGGATACACTGTCAAGTTGGGGTGGATGATGATAATGAGGGTGGGGGTGTAGAGAGACGAGATGAAAAGTTAAAATGTTTGAAATGCGGACAGAGCCATTTATAAGTCACCGATTAGTGTCAAGGACATTGTTACTAAAACATACGCATATGACAGGAAACTGGGCATGTAATGGAGGGCTTCCCATTAAACAACTAACCTGGAATTTATGGGGGCTCAAAAACCCTGTAAAGGCCCAGAAGGTTCTTGCCTATATTGACGGGCATGGACCACAGATAATTATGCTCCAGGAGACGCATGCTCTGGGGACGGTCATGCAAATGGGGTCCCCTGAGGTTCTATACTGTTTACTCCTTGCAGTCGCAGGCATGCCCACCCTTATTCATCACTCTAGGGTTTCGGGTCACTAGGAGCAGTGCTGACCCGTTTGGTCGATGTTCTAGTCTGGGTCGCTCTGGCTGGCAGCTTGGTGAATACTGGTCAATACGTGCGGATGACCCCTATTATTATTTTTTTTCATTTTTTTTAAATAAGATATCCAGCATATTGGCAAATGGTGATGAGGTATTGATTATTTGGGAGGTGGGGTGGGGATTTTAACGCTATCCTAAATAATCTGATGGATAGAACATCTGGTGTCCCATGGGTGCTGACCAGGGCAGCCCAGATACTCCCATCAGTTGATACAATACTTGATGCCATTAGTTCAGGACTGCAGCATTTACCCTCAAACATTATCGGATCACTCCTCTGTGGCTCTGTCCCCAACGTTCACACAATCTCCTTGCCCAGCCCCTTATGAGGAATGGCCCAAGCCATGCTTAAGGATCCCGATTTGTTTGAGGTTCTACATAACATAATTGCTGAATTCTTGGAAATTAATGATGTGTCAGTCCAAAAATGCTCAACGCTATGGGAGGTGTTCAAGGTCTCGGTAAAAGCGGTGCTCCTTTCCACATCCACTTGAACCATGAGAGCGTTAAGGGGGCAATAGAGGAGGGTTGATAAGCAATTAAGGGAATTGGAGAATGATCATGGTAGGACGCAGTGGGGCACTGCGTGGGGACTTATTCAGGGCAAGTTGTATACGTTTCAGGAACTTGCTGTCTGTGAACCTGCTAAACCATGTCCAAACTGGCTTAGGGCTAGGCGGTATGGGGAGGGTGATAAGTCCAGCAGATTACTGACTAGAATATCGAGGGTCAACAGTATTAGGCAGTCCATCACTGGGTTTTTGGGGCGGGATGGCAGTATCCTAGTGACGGAGGATGATATCAATACTATGTTTCACGCATACTATTCAAACCTATATGCCAATTCAGACACTGACGGATGAAAACTTTGTCCATTACCTGAGCGGTATCCAGTTAGCCACGCTACCTGGAGGGTAGGTATTAGCGCAGCCTGTCATGGTCGAGCAGGTAATTGCTGCTGTGCGATTGCTGCCATCGGGTAAGGCTCCGGGATCTGATGGGCTAGGGATAGAATTATATAAAGAGTTCCAGCAGGTTCTGGCCCCTAGATTATAGCAGGTGTGGCAATAGTCCCTCGAAAAAAGTGGCAGACTCCCTCCTTACCTCTGCGATGCTATTAGTACTGTGCAGTTGAAGCCGGGCAGGCCTTCTCATGATGTGGCCTCATAGCGACCACTATTGTTGATCAATGCAGATGCAAAGGTGTTTGCTCTTCTAGTGCACCCGGACCAATCTGATTTAATTCCCACCAGATCTACTGAATTACATTTGAGACGACTGTTTATCACAGACTAGTCCTCGGGCTAGGGCTGTAGCAGCATCATTACATGTTGAGAAGGCTTTTGACTCAGTCTATTGGCGATATTTGTTTCAGGTGTTGACACTTCGGATTTGGTCCTTCTCACAATGTGTAAGCTTGCTATATGCCCGACGGCTAGAGTTCGCACCAACAATATGATAAGTTTAGGGAGGGGCACCGGTCGGGGATACCAGCTATCCCCTCTATATGCGCTTACTATCAAGCAGCTTGCTGCACTGATTAGAGACACCCATGGACACAGAGGGATCAGGTTGACTGGTCCGCCTCAGATAATATCGTTATACACTGATGACTTGTTACTTTACATTAAAAATCCTGAGCAGGACCTTTGGCCAGTTATGAGCGATATCAATAACTTTACGCAATACTCTGGTTATAAGATAATCAGTGCAAAATCTGAGCTGTTTCCCCTTACACCCTCCCCAGCACAGCCAGCTGACCTTGGAGGATTCTGTTCGGTTCCTCAATACTTTAAGTATTTGTTGATTGTTTATAGGATCCAGAAATCTTTATACATCCAACTATCAGATTTAGCTGCAACAGCTGACCACCAAGTTGAAAATCTGGGCATGGCTTCCCATTTTGTTATATGGGTGGATTTCCTTGTTAAAAATGGTGGTTTTTCCCAAACTGCTATATTTATCTTGCAACATTTCCATATGACCTGGGAGGGTTTTCTTTAACAAGGTTCGATAACTGTCGTCATTTCTTTGGGGAGGTGGTGCAGCCAGGATTAGCTGTGAGAAAATGACGGAGCCGTATGAGCGCAGGGGTATTGCAGCTCTTGACTTTGAGCTCTACCATTTGGCGACTCAGGCTCAATTCGCTGGAATCTGGTACTCGGATGGCCAAGTGTGGTACATTTACAGCTGGAACAATATGGGGCATCACGTAAAGCTCTGAAATCGGTCATTTGCAGTGACCAATATATTGATTCCTGCACTTTTGATGCTGTTAGAACCAATGTCATTGCCTGGTCGAGAATATTAATTAAGCTGGAAATCAAGACACCGTACTGAGGGAAGGTTCCTTTATGGAATTTCCCAGGCATACAGCCCATGTTTGAGAAGGAGCTCAAAAGGTCCTGGAATGTGTCTGGCCAGCAGACGATAGGGGACATGTTCCCAGAGGGTCGCTTTGTGTCTCTGTAGGACTTTGCCCGGAAGTTGGGTGGTGGCCCCCTTAGGGTACTGCAGTACTACCACATGCAGGCTGCGTTTTGTAGTCAATGGCCCTCCTTTTCGACTGAACCAGAAACTCAAATGCATCACTGTAATATTCACAGGAGAGGAGACTAGGTGTGGCCTGTCTCATATATATAACCTGCTTCAGACTCGCCTTAAATCTAAAAACAATATACTAGCCCAGTGGGAAAAAGACTTTGGGCTAGAGCTGGAGGATGAGAAATGGGGTAGTTGCTGTCAGCTGACTAAAACAATCTCCATGAATGCTGGTCTCAGACTGATGGAGTTTGGGTACTGAATCAATTGCATTACACCCCAGCCAAGTTGGCTACGTTCTTTTATGTGTATGAGGGGTGACTGTAGGAAGTGTGGTAGGGTACAGGCTGACTCATATCATATGTATTTGGAATGCCCCCTATTTTTGGCGCACAATTGCGACTATAGTGGACGATATTTGAGATATTCCACCATCATTGGCACCACTCAAATACTTGCCGGGGCTTATAGGTAAAGTTTTGACTGTCACAAGTAGTTTCTTTAACATTGCATGTGCTGTAGTGAAGAAATGTATGCTTGGGTGAAGAGTGGTTGCGTAAACCAATAGACGAAAGCTGGTCCACTCTTCTCGGAGTCGTGGGAGGACATGCAGAGATGGTATTGGGCTGAAACTGCAGAATGGTACAGAGCATTGCAAAGGGGATCCCGAGACACCACTGAGCATATAAATGTTTGGAATGCCCTTATAATTGCAATGTTTGCTGCATCAGATGATAAACCTCCTTGAATGCACTACTGCGTCCAGCTGTATGTAGTGTAAGGATATTGGGAAAGGAATGTTTGAGAAGGTCACCCTATACCATGATTGATGTCCTGATGGCCCCCATGAAGAATGTATTAGTCTGAGTTGTAAGATCTTTGTCTTTTTTCCTCGTTTGTGTTTTGAGTTGACATTAATATGATATATTAGTTTGACGATCCCTTGGAATTGCTAATATGTACCCTGTATATTGCAGAAGCTCTGTTTAATTTTGATTGTGTATCGGACCGATGTTGGTTGAATATGAATAAAAACATTCTTTTTTTTTTTAAATGTGAGGGAGGGATGTAGAAAGGTTGGATGTGAAGTATCTTCACACTTAACCATCAAACAAATGCACGCACCCTGGTATGCCGAGGCAATATGCCTTAAGGCGGTGGGCATACCCTGTTGGTGCCATTCCTGGGCGGCTCGGCACGCCACCTCAGGGCAGATTACCCTTAGCACCCGTGTAGTTCCCTACACGCCTCCTCTGCTGCCTATCAAACCAGGATAGCCAACAACGCAACCCTTTTGGCTAGTTAGAATTGCCATACGTGGGACGAAATTTCTGCGTTACTTTCGTCCGCCCTGGAGCCACTCAAATCACAACCAGCTCAGGTGGCAGCAGACGGAAGGGCCGTATCTGCCCGTCTCCTTAAATCAAATTTCGATGCAGCGGACAATGCCGGAAGAGTCATTGCAGAGGGTACTGTTATAAAGAGGCATGCATGGCTGCGCCAGTCAGGCATTGGGCCAGAAACACAAGCCACACAAACATGCCAGTGGAACCTAACATGCTCTTCGTTAAGGCCGTGGAAGACGCACTAAAAACAGCAAAGGACGAGTATGACACTCTAAAATCTTTAGTTCAGCTCACAAACAAGCCTACTGGTCAGAGGGGCAACAGTAATTTTTGCCGTATTCGGGGCCAAAATTCACAGAGGATCCTGCTACAATCAAGCCCAAGGCTCCTCCTGTGGGAATAATCGAGGACAATCCTTCCAAGGCTATCCCAGAGGACAACGCAGATGTCGTGGTCGGGGCAGAGGCCCTGCTCGAGGTGGCACCCCACCTCAGAGCAAGTGACATTCCGCTCCAGGTACCCTCCCATGCATCGCCAGTAGGAGGACGCATTTCCAACTTCACCCACGCATGGGAGGGTACCACCTCGGACAGATGGGTGCTGTCCATGGTGGAAGGGAGCTACTGTATAGAACGACTTCAACGTCCTCACGGCCACCCCCCACGACAGAAAATCCACTCAGAAGAACATCACAGGATCCTTCTAGAGAGATAACTACACTTCTATTAAAGGACGCCATAGAAGTGGTCCCAGGCAACCAGGTAAACATGGGTATTTATTCAACCTACTTCCTTGTGCCAAAGAAAGATCTAACAATGCGCCCTGTATTAGATTTACGCCCTGCAAACAAATATGTCGAGCCACAAAAGTTCTGCATGACTACGCTACAAGAGGTAATCCCGCTACTAAAAAAAGGGGATTACATGGCAACACTGGATATGAAAGATCCCTATTTTCATATTTCAATGTTCCCAGCACACAGGAGATTCTTGCGTTTCATGATAGCGAACAAGCACTACCAATTCAAAGTGCTACCCTTTGGAATAGCCTCGGCTCCAAGGGTAGTCACAAAGGTAGTCGCGGTAGTGGCAGCGCACCTACGCAATCCCAGTGTACCCTTACCTGGACGACTGGCTCATAACAGGGGAATTACCTCTGATTTGCAGACAAAACATCCAGACAACAATCAACCTCCTCTTTCAATTAGGCTTCTCCATCAAAGAGAAATAATCTAGCCTAGTGCCAAGCACTTCAAAACGGTTCCTAGTAGCTGTCTTAAACGCAGAGGAAGGATTGGTCTTCCTTCAGAGGAAAGAGTAAAAAATGTTTTACTGCAAATACCACATCAGGCTGGCCGCCAGATAAGGGTGCGCAAAGCAATGCGTTTAATGGGCATGATGGCATCTTGCATTTACCTGGTTCCTCACGCGCGCCTGTGCATGCGTCCCATACAGGAGTGGTTGGCAAAACAGTGGTCTCAGGCAAGCGGTCAGTGGGACGATCTAGTAGTCGTTTTGCTAATACTTGTACAAAATCTTTGCTGCTGGATGAGAGAGAACCTAACAAAAGGGAAACCTTTCTACGCGCCAGAGGTACAGGCAGTGGTCACAACGGACGCCTCACTGGCATGGTGGGCTTCACCACACAATTCAGTGTCTGTGGTCTCACACTGCAGCTCAGAACCCATCAATGTGCTGGAGCTTCTGGCAGTATTCCAAGCCCTTCAGGCATTCAAAACCCATTTAACAAACCTGTCGGTGCAGATCCTACCAGTACTACAGTGATGTTTTATGTCAACAAACCGGTGGGTACATGTTCTCCAAATCTGTCCAGACTTGCACAGAAAATCTGGAAATGGGCACTCAAACGGAAGATGTTCCTGTCATCACAACATGTTCCAGGGGAACTCAAAGCTCTAGCAGACTGATTGAGCTGAGAGCTCCTACCAGAGGAACATGAGTGGCGTCTACACAAAGGAGTCATAGAACACTTCTTCTCTGTGGGTTTTCCCAACTATAGACTTATTTGCCACAAGTGAAAACCGTCAATGCCCAGACTTCGCGTTCAGGTTCCCCCAGCCAGACTCCAAGGGGAACGCCCTATGGATCAGCTGGTCAGGGAAATTTGCTTACGCTCCCCTCCCCCACTCCTCTCATGAGGAAGGTGGTGAACAAGTTACACAAGGAACCAATGATTATCCTAGTTGTTCCTATGTGGGCAAGACAACCGTGGTATCCACATCTGCGCAAACTGGCGATGTACGACCCCCCCATCAAGCTCCTGTGCCAGTACAACCTACTCACCCAGCATGAGGGACTAACGGTGCACCCACAACCACACTCAATGAACTTGGCAGCATGGCTCCTGAAGTCTTAGAGTTCAGGCATCTCAATCTACCGCAAAGATGCATGGATATCTTGAAAGAATCAAGAAAACCAAACACTAGCCACTGTTATTTTGATAAATGGAAAAGATTCATAATTTGGTGCCAGACTAAGTAGATCAACCCCATAGATTGTACTCCTAACATTCTAACCTATATGCTCCACTTGCTAGTTGCAGGGTTAGTGTTCAACTCCCTAAAAGTCCACCTGGCAGCCTTGTCAGCCTACACCACTTCCCATAATAAGGTCTCATGGTGGAAGGTACTAGTCATCAAGGCATTTATGCAAGGGGTAAAGAGACTCCACCCTCCAATTTCTAACCCACCGCCAGGTTGGGACCTCAATGTAGTTCTCGTCAAGCTCATGGGACCCCCATTCGAGCCTATGCACAAGTCTAGTCCAAAACACCTGAATTATAAAACTGCCTTCTTAGTAGCTCTCACTTCCATAAGAAGGGTTAGTGAAATCCAAGCATTGTCAGTGCAGGATCCTTTCTTTACTATACATGAGGACAAGCTGGTTTTACGTACCCACCCTAGGTCACCTAAATTTCCTCTCCAAATTTCATGTAAACCAGTCGAGTGAGCTACCAGCTTTCTTCCAGGAGCCCAAAAGCTCTGCTGAGATAAAACTCCACATACTAGATGTGAGGAGAGTTGTCCTCTACTACGTAGACAAGACCAGACCGCTAAGAAAAACAGATCAACTGTTTGTCTCCATAGCGCCAGGCAGAGAAGGTGACCGCACCTCTAAGAATACCATCTCTAGGTGGATAGTCAAATGTATCCAGCTATGCTATTCCCCATCAGATCCTGAGGTGATTCCTAAGTTTTTGAAATCTATGTAACATGACGGCAACAGCGATGAATCATGGCTATTCAGCACAATCTTTTCGCTTTCATGATCAATCGGGGTTGCTCCTGCCCTAATCTACTCAAGGCTCCTTTCTCTAGCCATTCTTAATAGACTCATTCATTGGGATCTGCATGTTGCATGGTTGACACATCACTGGATTAATTTACATGATGTTGGTACCAGTTCGCCTGGTTGAGAAAATGGATTGAGTACCTGCATTGGGCGTATTTGCTCCTGGCTGGTCTCAGAATTCTGCATAATTGAATTTACCCACATCTTGTGGGGCTCAACATCGAGGGAGCGCGCCGTCCTGATGAAGTCGGGCATCAACTGAAGTACAGTTAGATGCTCTCTTCCGTCGAAACTACGAATGCGAAAAGTCATTGTTGACTGCAGACCACCTTGTAGTCGACTAACGGCACCCCACCGTTATCATTTGTGCAGTTCTTCTTTCAGGACAATATTAATTTTGTCTGAATGTATGCTATTGAGATTTGTGTCGGTGTTCCGCAGAGACACATGTGAGCACTGGCCCCCTCTTGAGTGATCCCCTTCACTCAGTTGGGGTTTCAGGCGCTTCACTCGTGGGCGTGCGGCGCAGACCACTTAGGCGGTCCTCTTCGAGAGTGTGACTAGCACTTTAATTGTGATGCACTTTACTCTTATCATAATGAGCCAATATTTAGTATAGGCCTATGCAGATTTAAAATGCATTTTTATCTATTTTGTGAAAAACAAAATGAAAACAGTATTTTTATTTTAAATAATTCTTGTTGGTTTGATCTGCCAGACCCTTGTCCGGGTCCTTCTCCGTTGCAGTCTGCTTTAATTTTATGTATTATTTTGTATTTGTTCCGTTTGACATTACCATTGTTTGAATATTCCCTATCGGATAAAACACTGTCTTTTGCACCAAGGGCCCACTATACAAGAGGTACTGGAGTCACTCTGGCTTTCATTGCAAATGTCCAGTTACAGTATTTGCAAAGCAGCTACATGGAGCTCAATACATACTTTCACTCAGCACTACTGCATTGACACTCATTCCAAGAAAGATACACAAATGGGATAAGCGGTTCTAAGACATTTATTCGCTCATGAACCTTCTCACATCCCACCGCCTTCTTCTTCCACTGCTCGCTAATCTATGCACAGCATGTGATGTAAGCAGATTCCACAAGCCTCAGAAGGGATAAGTTACTCACCGTAATCGTATTTCTGATGCTTGTATCTGCTTAGATTCACATGCGACCCACCCTTCCTCCCCTCGGAGAGAAGGCGCATGGATGCTTATGAGCTTGTTTTATACGTATCTGCTTGGATATAACTGTACTCGCGCTACACCTCATGTCAGATAAAATAGCAATCTGAGGGACCTCGACGCGTGAGGGATCATGGGTACAGTGGATGTCACACTAGGGATAGTATTACTGGCATGCCCTGTCGACGTCCCTTTTCGAGTTTCGAAAACTGTAATACTCTGCAGTTTCTACTAGATGTCGGCCTATGCACAGCATGTGATCTATGCACAGCATGTGAATCTAAGCAGATACAAGCATCAGAAATACGATTACGGTGAGTAATCCATTTTTTGTTTTCGAAACTCAAAGGGACATTGCTACAGAAGTAATCCCACTGCTAAAACGGGGATTACATGGCAAGCTTGGATTTGAAAGATGCATACTTTCATATTTCAATGTTCCCAGTGCACAGAAGATTCTTGCGCTTCTGAACAGTGAACCAACACTACCAATCCAAGGTCTACCCTTTTGGTATAGCCTCAGCTCCAAGGGTATTCACCAACATACTAGCGGTAGTAGCAGCGCACCTATGCAGAGAAACAATCCCAGTGTACCCTTATCTGGACAACTGGCTAACAGGGGAGTCCCCCTCCCCCCTAAATTTGCAGGCAAAATACCCAAAGAACAATCATCCCTGTGTTCCAATTGGCATTCTCAATCAACGAGAAACTCTTGTTCCTAGGAGCTGTCATAAAGAAAGAAGCGGGGCTAGTCTTTCCGTCAAATGAAAGCGTGCAAAACATAATGCTGCAAATACCTCAGTATCTAGCCGGTCTCCTAATAAGTGCTTGCTTGGGATGATGGCTTCATGCGTTTACCTGGTCCCCACGCACGGTTGCGCATGCGCCCAATGCGAGAAAGGTTAGTGAATCAGCGGTCTCAGGCAAGCGCTCAGTGGGACAATTGATTGATTTATGTATAGAGCGCTTTGCACCAAAATGCTGTATATTGGAACAACAAATTAACAGTGCGAGCAGATAAAAGTACAACTTGAATTATTCCATAAAACAGTGTAGAGAGCAATTACTTGAGGGGGGGGGAGAAGTGGAGTAGGATTTGGAGAGTTGAGGGGATCAGGAGAAGGATTGAAAAAGTGTAGAAGGAAGGGAGAGAGAGAGAGTAAAGGGAGAGGGGGGAGAGGAATTGAAGAGGGGAAGTCAGGGGGGATACGAGAGGGGGCTTCACGAGGGGGATGGAGAAGAAGGGATTTAAGGGAGGTGTGAAATGAGGTGAGGGTGGTGGAAGATTGGATTAGGAGGGGGAGAGAGTTCCAGTGCAGAGGGGCAAGAAGATGGAAAGAGCGGAACCGGGAAGAAGCGCAGAGGGAAGGGGGTACAGTGAGAAGGAAGTTGTCAGCTGAACGAAGGGAGCGAGGGGGGGTGTAGAAGGAGAGAAGGGAGGAGAGATGAGGAGGAGCAAGACCATGGAGGGATTTGAAAACAAGGCAGAGAAAGTGGAATTTTAGTTGTAGGTGGAAAGGAAGCCAGCCAAGGTGAGAGAGCGAAGAGGAGATAGAATCACGGGGGGTAAGGAGACAAAGGGTACGAATAGCAGAGTGGTAAATGGATTTAAGAGGGGCCAGATGAGAAGAGGGAAGTCCGAAGAGAAGAGTGGAGCAGTAGAAGAGACTGGAAAAGATGAGTGAGGAGACTAGGAGTTCAGTAGCGTGGAAAGTTAGGGAGGGAGGGATTTTGCGAATGTTGTAAAGGTGGTATCGGCAGGAGCGGGAGGTGAGTGAGATGTGTTGCGAGAAGTTGAGAGGAGTCAAAAAGAATGCCTAGATTGCGAGCATGGGTGGAGATGGGGAGATCAGAAGGAGGAAAATGGATAAAAGGGGGAGGAGAAGAAGGGGGAAGAGTATTAGAGGGGAAGAAAAGGACTTCGGTTTTATCAGTGTTGAGAGAGAGAAAGTGGGAGGACATCCAGTTCTTGATGGCCGTGAGACAAGAGGAGAGCTTAAGATGGATGTCAGGTGTGAAGGAGGAGAAGGGGAGAAAAAGTTGAGCGTCATCCGCATAAAAATGATGGGAAATGCCAAAGGAGGAGATAACAGGGGCAATGCGAGAGGTGTAGAGAGAGAAGAGGAAATGGCCAAGTACAGAGCCTTGAGGAACACCGTAAATTAGAGGGAAGGAAGGAGAGGTCTGGCCTCTCCATGAGACAGTAAAGAAACGGGCGGAAAGGTAGGAGGATAGCCATTTTAGAACAGGGCCTTTGAACCCGAAGGAGGAGAGAGTATGGAGCAGGAGTGGGTGATCGACAGTGTCAAAAGCGGCAGAGAGATCAAGGAGGATAAGAATAGAGGATTGCTTAGCGTGACGAGCAGACAGGAGAGAGTTGAGAATGGAGGTGAGAGCAGTTTCAGTGGAATGTTTAGGACGGAAGCCAGATTGAAAAGGAGGAAGGAGAGAGGAAGTAGAGACGACGAAGGAGGAGAGTTGAGAGTAGGCGAGGCGTTCAAGGATTTTGGAGAGGAAAGGCAGAAGAGAAATAGGTCTGTAGTTAGCAGTGAGCAGAGGATCTGCAGAGGGTTTTTTAAGAATAGGAATAATCGTAGCATGTTTGAAAACAGAGGGAAAGGTAGAAGAGGATAGGCAGGAGTTGAAGAAAGTGGTGAGGTAAGGGAGAATAAGAGGGTAGATCTTAGGGATGAGAATAGAGGGGAGAGGGGGCGGACGTGGGGTGGGCTTTAGCTAAAAGGGAGGAGATATCAGAAGGGGAAACATGAGAAGACAGACATGATGGAAGATGGGGGAGAGGGTGGAGGAGGAGTCGGAGAGGGAGATCGTTTTTTGCCTGAGAGATGATTTTAGAGGAAAAGTAATTGGCAAAGTCAGAGGGAGAAAGTGAGGAATTGGAAGAGGGATCAGGAGTGGGAGGAGAGAGAAGACAGGAAAGAGTTTGAAAGATCCGACGAGGATAAGAGGCTTGAGACTGAAGAAGGTTAGAGTAGTAGGAGGATTTGGCAGTGGCAAGACAAGAATTGTCAAGTGCATGGTAGGAGAAGTAAGAGGTTTGATTAGAGAGCGAGGGAGTTTTGAGCCAAAGTCTCTCAAGTTGCCTGAGAAGATGCCGCATAGAGCGGAGATGGGAAGTAAGCCAAGGTTGAGAAGGTTTTTGAGTAGGGCGGAAGAGAGAAAGGGGTTAGAGTTGGTCAAGAGTCGTAGTGATAGAAGATGAAAGGGAGGAGAGAGCATCATCGGGAGAGAGTAGTGCAAAGTCTTGGTGAGATGGGAGAGAAGAAGAGCAAGTGTGGGAGAAGAGGGTAGGATCGAAATTACGCAAGTCGCGCCGTGAGACGATTGGTGGGGAGGGATTAGTATTAGTGGAGGGTGAGAGAGGAGAAAGGGAGAATGAGAGTAAGGAATGATCAGAGATAAACAGGAAGAGAAGAGATGGGGGAGGAGGAGTTAAAGATGGGTCAAGAGTTGAACCAGAGGAGTGCGTAGGGGATGAAGGAAGGGGGGAGAGGAGGTAGGAATCAAGGATGGAGAGGAGGGGGGGAAGATTGGGGGGAGAAAGGAAGATGAATGTTAAAGTCGCGAAGTACAGTAAGAGGAGAGGGGGAGGGAGAAATAAGTGAGAGGAGTTGATCAAGGTCTTCAAAGAAGGAGGAGAGAGGTCCAGGGGGACGATAGATGACCAGGAAGGTAAATAGGATGGGGAGAGGAGAAAGACTTGTAGAGGAATTCAAAGGATGGGAAAGAGGGGAGAGTTGGGGATGAAGAGGAGGAGATGAATTTGGAGTGGTACAGGATACGGATGCCACCACCACGGCCAGTGGGACGGGGATATGGAGGAAAGAAGAGGTGGTCGTCAGGGAAGTGGGGACAGAAGTATTATGAGGAGGAATCCAGGTTTCAGTGAGGCAGAGGAAATGGAGGTTAAGACGGAAGAATAGACCTAGAGTAGCAGCGGCTTTGTTACAGATGGATCTGGCATTCCAAAGAGCTATGTTCATGAGGGCAGCATGTTTAGCAGTGGGGGGTAGAGAAGGTAAGGACGGTGAGAGGGGCAAGGGGGGTGGCAGGGGGAATGGGGGAGGGGATAGTGATGGGGCCCAGGTATAAGGAGGAAGGAAGAGTAGAAGGGGGAGGAGGAGGGGGAAGGGATGGGTGAGTGGGGGGAGGTGAGTTGGAAGAAAGATATGTTGGATCGCATAGGGACAGTGGAAGCAGGAAATGTGGAATCAATAAGGAGTCTAATTGGAGATGGCGTCCAAGGTGGACTCGAGACAGTGGTAGGAGACAACTGGGAGGATCCAAGAGATTCAGACTGCAGTAGGAGAAGTCCAGGTGCTTGAGGCAGGAAAGCGAGGAGGTAGATCCGAATTGTAGGAAGGAGGTCAGGGGCTCAGTACTGAGGATGACAGGCAGGAGGCAATAAGGTCAGAGGCAGTAGGGACTCTAGGTCGTGGATGAAAGAGAAATGGCGCCTAAGGCAAGAAGGTAAATGGCGGAAACAGACCGTTACAACCGAGTGACCGGATACCAGGGTTACAGAACTAGTTCAGGGGGATGACAAGGAGGGGGTCAGAAAGTCATAAGGAGTGGGTACACACAGTAGTGGCTGGGAAGACCAGCGGACCGCAGTAGGTGGAAGAGTTAGAGTAGAGTAAAGAGCGCTACCACAACGCAGGAGACAAAGGAAAATGGATGGGAAGGTAGACGCCCAAGAGGAATTAACGCTGGTATCAGGAGTAGATAGAGGCAAACAAGGGTAGGATCCGAAATCTGATCGGGGCATAGAACTCCACAGAGTAGAGATAGGTTGGGAGATGTGCGGAGTGCAGTGAGGGCCCTGTGTAGTAGAGAGGGGCAAAAACAGAGGAGCAGGACCACCGGACCAGTGTGGGTGAGGGGGGATCCCACAGTGCAGACCCGGCTCTAGGAGGGGGCCACACAGAGGCCAAGTCAACATCAAGCAATTCGATCCCAGTCCTCAGGGCCCACCTGGACCCCGCGTGCAGAATAGGAGGTCCAGCTCAGGTGCGTTGAGGGCGGGCACCAAGGGCCACGTAGTGTCCGGCAGCAGGAGAGACCTCGAGGCTGGAGTAACGATGGCTCCGAGGACCGCTACAGCAGCATTCAAACCCGGGTCTAGGAGTGGGAGTTGAGGGCTGCACAGGGCGTGCAGCGAGTCCATGGATTGCCGCCAGCAAGGTGTACAGCAGGGGGAAGATCGGTGACCAAGATGGTTGTAGGGCGGGAATGATCCCGCAGGGATGGTCCAGAGGCAGAGAGTCCAAGGATTGCCGCCAGCGAGGTGTACAGAGTCAGCAGGGGGAAGATCGGCGACCAAGATGGTTGTAGGGCGGGAAGGATCCCGCAGGGACGGCCCGGAGGCAGAGCGGGAGTAGGCCGCTCCGAGGGCTGAAGCGACTCCGGTCAGGTCGGACCACGGAATCAGGCAACGGTCCAACAATGGCCCTGTGGACCGCGGCAGCCGCACTCAGTCCTGGATACAGGAGAGGGAGTTCAGGGGTGCACAGGGCAAGCAGAGGGTTCCGGGATTGCCGTCGGCGAGGTGCACAGTGTTAGCAGGGGGGGGGGCCGGCATCCAAGATGGATCCTGCCAGGTTTGCCCGGAGGCAGAGCAGGAGGAAGCCGCTCCGAGGGCCGACCAACTCCGAACCGCTCTGGCCTACCCATAGTGCCCAACGGGACACCGGCGCAATGAAGAATCCAGCGCCACAAAGAATGGCACCGGGAAACAGGTGCAATGCAGGCGGGTTCAGCGGGCAGCCCAGTCTGGCAGCAGGAGGACTATGAGGCTGGTCCAGCGATGGTTCTGCGGACGGCCTCTGTGGCACTCAGACCCCGAGCCAGGAGAGGGGGCCCGCGCAGTACAGGGCGGATGACGGACCAAGGTTTCTGCTAGCGTCGGGTGATCAGTGGCTGGAGGGGACGACCGCCGCTCCAGAAGTCTGCAAGGCGGGAAGGAGCTTGTAGGGCCAGCCCGAGGAAGGATGAATGAGCGGGAGGAGGTCGTCCCGAGGCTCGAGCCGACATTGGCCAAGGCGGGTCCGATTTTCGGTAGAAATGCGGCCAGATGAGCCCCAGAAGGTGAGTTTCAGGAACGGGGAAAAGAGAAATGCAGAATTGCAGTTTAAACTGCTTTAATTTTAGAAAGATTCAGCCTGAGAGAGGAGACGCAGGCTCAGGCAGCCATGCACATGCACCCCCTGGTGGTAATTCAAACTAGTGTTTCTTTCACTAACCCTAGTTCAAGCACTACGCTGGTGGACGAAAGAAAATCTGTTGAAGGGGAAAGCCTTTTCATAACCCTACAGTGCAAGAGATTGTCACAACAGACGCATCGCTCACTGGGTGTGGAGTCCATACCTTCACCACACAGCACATGGCCTATGGACCAGTATTGCAGCCCCAAAATCACATAAACCTGTTAAAGCTACTAGCAGTGCTCAAAGTCCAACAAGCTTTCCAAGTGCAGCGGTCAGGTCAGATAATCCAAATCCTCACGGACAGCACCACTGCCTTGTTTTACATAATCAAGCAGGGGGGGGGGGGGGCACACACACTCCAAGTCTGTCCAGGCAAGCACAAAAAATGTGGAAACGGGCATTGAAGCGGAACATGTTCCTGACGTTGCAACATGTTCCAGGGGATCTCACATCTCTGGCAGACTCATAAAGCAGAGATCCTCTACCTGAAGAGCACGAGTAGCAGCTCAGCAGAAACATCTTTAGAGATTTTCTCCCTCTGGGGCCATCCTCCCTTAGACTTGTTCACCACAAGCCAAAACACACAATGCCCAGATTTTGCATCCAAGTTTCCCCAACTCGGATCCAAGGGGAACGCCCTGTGGATGATCTGGTCTGGGAAATTAGCCTACGGTTTTCCCCCAACACTGCTACTGAGCAGGATAGTGAACAAAATACACCAGGAACAAGTGACACTAATCCTAGTTGCTCCTATGTGGGTGAGACAACCTTGGTTTCTGCATCTGCGCAAACTAGCGATGTGCGATCCAATCAAACTCCAGTGCCTCTCTGACATGCTCACCCAGCATGGAGGTCGACGTCACACTCACATCCTCAATCCACGAACTTGGCAGCTTGGCTCCTGAAGCCATAGAGTTTGCCCATTTAGAACTACCTCAAAGGTGCATGGAAATCCTCAAGGAGGCACGCAAACCAGACACTGTTATTTTAACAAATGGAAAAGATTTGTAATATGGTCCCAGTCAAAAAATGTAAACCTGATTGAATGTACCCCATCACACATTCTTCATTACATGCTCCACTTACTAGACTCCGTTCTAGTATTCAATTCCAAGTCTCACCTAGCGGCTCTATCCCCGTATACCACTTCTCAAAGCAAGGTATCCTGGTGGAAAGTCCCTCTCGTTAAGGCATTCATGGAAGGAGTAAAAAGGCTTTACCCCCTTGTCCCCCATTTCAAACCCGCCGCCAGGGTGGGATCTAAATGTGGTACTCGCAAAGCTCATAGGTCCCTGTGAAAGGGTTAATCCACATGATTTGGATCAGAATGAGGTCTCCAACAATAACCGGCTCCACGACAGGGAGATGATGAAAGGATGAGTGGGCAATGCTTAGTTCTTGGCTGACAACCTTGTGCTACAATAAAACATGTACCAGTAGGGGGTCCGGGTTCTTTTCTTTAATCCTCTTTGTCTTTGGTTGCCAGGAGACGCCTGAGGGAGGTGAGGAAGAAAATGTCAGTTACGTATGGGCTTATTGATGACAGCCCGCTGTAACGGCGAATAAGAGGGAGAAATCGGAAAAATCCCTCTTTCTTGTTGAACGAGAAGTGTTGCGCCGTTGCGCCAAAGTAGTTAATTCAGGAAGTATATCAGAGAAAACGAAGCTGCTCGCCATTGTTGTATCAGCTGGAAAAAGGAACAATCGTGACTCCAGTCCGGAGAGCAGCACGTGTCTTGAAGAAACGAGCCGACCAGCTGTGAACCAACAACCCGCCCAACCAGCTGTGAACCAACAGCCCGCCCGACCAGCTGTGAACGAGGAGAAGACGAAGCCGTAAGATGTGGTCGACTGCTGTAGGAGGAGTGTCTTGGGAAAGCTGGTCTCGTAGAAGCTATTGATTCGACGAGACAATCCAAATAGCCTGTAATTGATTTCTGCGACTAGCGAGTGAGTAACAAGGGACACTGGGACACAAATATTAAAACGAGAGATGATTAGAGCCTGAAGGGATTTCACTCAAGAATTAAACCATTCCCCAAGGATGTGATGCGGATGCCAGGCAAGTTGAAGATAAATACTCACTTGGGTTCGAGAGACTAGTCACAAAGCAAATAAAAGGCAAAGAAACAACTTTAAACAAATACAGAGAGCACTTATCATAAGTATTTACTTGTCACAAGTACTGAAAGACTTGATAGTTCAAAAAGACTGAAGGGAAGAAGCTTTGAAGCGAAAGGAATAGAAAATATCCATCCAAAGAGCAGAGACCTGCAGAGTTCTCCAGAAATAGACAAATATTGTGTCCGAATTGCAAGGAAACCAGGAACACTGACTTTTTAATGTTACACCATTTAAGACAAGAGATGAATGGAAACGCTCCTGAGTGAAGAAGTTCCTGCAACAAGTCATATCCTTTATAGAAGTTCAATTAATAAAACTTATACTTAAAGGAATCAGTGTGTACGTGTAGTCTTATTCCCACAACAAAAACTTGACAGTTCCCCTTTTGAGCCTATGCAGAAATCCAGCCTGAACACCTAACATACAAGGCGGCTTTTCTGGTGGCCATCACCTCCATATTGAGTCTGTGAACTACAAGCTTGCAAGACCCTTTCTTTGTTTTCCACAAAGACAAGTTGGTACAAAGAACAAACCGTAGGTTCTCACTTAAGTTCATATATATATCCAAGTTCCATGTCAACCAGTCCATCAAACTACCTGCTTTCTTTCAAAACCCTCCAAGCTCAGCTGAGAAAAACCTCCATACATTAGATGTAAGGAGGGCGGTTCTTTACTATGTAAACAAAACCGCTGCGACAAACAGACCAACTGTTGGTCTCCATAGCTTCTGGCAGGGAAGGGGATGACATTTAAAAAAAAAAAAAAAAAAAAACAGCTACATGGAGCTCTATTCAAACATTTACTCAGCACTACTGCATTGACGCACACTACAAGCCGATTTGCAGGTGGGACAAGCAGTGCTAAAATATCTATTTGCTGCGGTACCTTCTCACAACCTACTACCTTCTCCAGACACTGCTCGCTAATCTATGCATAGCATGTGATCTAAGCAGATCCACAAGCCTCAGAAGGGATACATTACTCACTGCAATTGTATTTCTGATGCTTGTATCTGGTTATATTCACATGCGCCCACCATTCCTCCCCAGTGGAGTAGAAGCTGCATAGATGTTTTCTGGCTTTATCTACTCTTATCTGCTTTATTAAATCTGTACTCGTGCTACACTTCATGCTACCTCATGTCAGAAACAAAACAATCTGAGGGACCTCAACACATGAATGATCTTGGGTACAGTGGATGTCACACTTGGGATAGTATTACTGGCACACCCTGTCAACGTTTAGTAAACAAAAATGTAATACTCTAGATGTCGGCCTATGCATAGTATGTGACAAGCATCAGAAATATGATTACAGTGTGTGTGTGTGTGTGTGTGTGTGTGTGTGTGTATATATATATGTATATATGTATATACGTGTATATATATATATCATGGCCACGGTAGTGGCCATGTAGTTATGGTTAAGTTGCTGTTTCCATAGGAAGAGCACTATTTGGGCGGCTTATAACTTCGCTCCCCCTGGACGAATCCACACCAAACTTTGCAAAAAAAGTATATGGCCCAAAATAATTTTTTTCCCCATAGACTGAATGGGGAAAAAAATTTTGGTCACGCCTACAGCTCAAACCGCTGGACGGATTTTCCTCAAATTTGAACCAGGAGCAGCGGCTTGGTCCCGAAAGCGTGCTTTTGCAAATTTGGTGAAAATCCATCCAGTAGTTTTTAATAAAATGACCAAAAAGTAGGTCAGAAAAAATTAGTGATATCTGTGTCCGGCAAGCGGCTTGCGTGGTGTCCGCGTACATGCTATGTGCTTTCCCATTGGCTGCGGTGCAGCGTGCAGTGCGTCGTATTTTGCAAGACGCCCGCCATCTTTGTTTATGGTTTGCCTGAGAGCCGAGGACCGGGATCTGCCGCCTGCTAGTAAGGTCATGCCCGTGTCTTCCCTGTTCCCCCCCCCCCTCCACCCCCCGCTCATGCCCTTGTCTTCCTCCTGTTTCCCCCACCCCCTGCTCATGTCCCATGTCTCCTTCCTGTCCCCTCCACCCCTGCTCATGCCCCATGTCTCCCCTGTTCCTCCAGCCGCCGCTCACGCCATCGGCACACGGTGGCCTGCGGAGGGTCGAGGAGCGGGATCTGCCGCCTGCACACTAAGGTTATGTCCGTTTCTCCCACACGATCCCCCCACCGCCTGCTCATCCCCAGTGTCCCCCTTGTTCCCCCCACCCCCCGCTAATCCACCGTGTCTCCCGTTCCCCCTCACCCCCCGCTCATGCCCTGTCTCCCTCCAGTACCCCACCCCCTGCTCATGCTTCATGTCTCCCTCCTGTACCCCCACCCCCCCGCTCATGCCTCGTGTCTGCCCTGTTCCCCCCACCCCCCGCTCATGTCTCCTCTGTTCCCCCCACGCCCGCTCATGCCCCGTGGCTCCCTCCAGTTCCCCCACCCCCCGCTCATGACCCATGTCTCCCCTGTTCCCCCCCACCCCCTGCTCATGTCTCCCCTGTTCCCCCACCCCCTGCTCATAACCCGTGTCTCCCTTGTTCCCCCCACCCCCTGCTCATGCCCCATGTCTCCCTCCTGTCCCCCCACCGCCGGCTCATGCCCCGTGTCTCCCTCCTGTCCCCCCACCCCCCGCTCATGCCCCATGTCTCCCTCACGATCCCCCCACCCCCGCTCATGCCCCGTGTCTCCCTCACGATCTCCCCACCCCCCGCTCATGCCCCATGCCTCCCTCACGATCCCCCCACCCCCTCTCATGCCCCGTGTCTCCCTCACGATCTCCCCACCCCTCGCTCATGCCCCGTGTCTCCCTCACGATCCCCCACCCCTCGCTCATGCCCCATGTCTCCCTCGTGTTGCCCCCACCCCCGCTCATGCCCCGTGTCTCCCTCCTGTAGCCCCACCCCCTGCTCATGCCCCGTCTCTCTCTCCTGTCCCCACACCCCCTCTCATGCCCCGTGTCTCTCTCCTGTCCCCACACCCCCTCATGCCCCGTGTCTCCCTCGTGTTGCCCCCACCCCCATCTCATGCCCCGTGTCTCCCTCCTGTACCCCACCCCCTGCTCATGCCCTGTCTGCCCTGTTCCCCCACCCCCGCTCATGTCTCCTGTTCCCCCCCACCCCCGCTCATGCCCCGTGTCTCCCTCGTGTTGCCACCCACCCCCGCTCATGCCCCGTGTCTCCCTCGTGTTGCCCCCCACCCTCGCTCATGCCCCGTGTCTCCCTCGTGTTGCCCCCCACCCTCGCTCATGCCCCGTGTCTCCCTCGTGTTGCCCCCCACCCCCAGCTCATGCCCCGTGTCTCCCTCGTGTTGCCCCCCGCTCATGCCCCGTGTCTCCCCTGTTCCCCCACCCCGCTCATGCCCCATGTCTCCCTCACGATCCCCCCCACCCCCCGCTCATGCCCCGTGTCTCCCTCACGATCCCCCCACCCCCGCTCATGCCCCGTGTCTCCCTCACGATCCCCCCACCCCCGCTCATGCCCCGTGTCTCCCTCACGATCCCCCAACCCCCGCTCATGCCCCGTGTCTCCCTCACGATCCCCCACCCCCCGCTCATGCCCCGTGTCTCCCTCACGATCCCCCACCCCCGCTCATGCCCCGTGTCTCCCTCACGATCCCCCCACCCCCGCTCATGCCCCGTGTCTCCCTCACGATCCCCCACCCCTCGCTCATGCCCCGTGTCTCCCTCGTGTTGTCCCCCACCCCCCGCTCATGCCCCGTGTCTCCCTCCCGTTTCCCCCCACCCCCTGCTCATGCCCCGTGTCTCCCCTGTTCCCCCCCCCCCCCACACCCCAGGCTCATGCCCTGTTGTGTTCTCTTTATACACCCCGCCTTCCCTTTCCATGGTGGCCATCTTGGTAAAAGATTTTTGTTCCTAAACCGGGACACCGCAAGCGTCCCGGTTTGGGAAGAAAAATCTTTATTTTACCACCCGGGGTTCCCACTTTGAGGACTTAAGATGCTAGTGGCCTTCATCTATTGAAATAAAATACATTTTTTAGTTTGACTGTTACTGAAGAAAACCATATGGCCTAGATATGTCAGCAAAAAAAAAAGTGTGAGCCAGACATGTGATGTCATCAGTGATGTCATCAATGATATTTGTGATGTCATCTTTGATGTCGTGGGTGTTAGTCTTAGCAGTGCACGGTGGTGGCGCGAGTTATGGTTGCTTAGCTTACCATAACTGGCGAATTTCAAGGGTTTTTCGGTTTTACTTGGAACTATAACGTCGCTTTTAACAAAGTTTTTTTCACTGAATATATATATATATAATATATTTAAAAGACACCAACGGCCTCAGGGTTGCACAGGAAAGGCAGCAGCATTCAAGCCAAATTAAAGGCGAAATCAGTCAAATAGACCTTCATTGAAGTTTCAGTAAAAAGATCAAGCTGAGAGGCAGCCAGCAACGTGTTTTGTACCCTTCTAGGCCCTTGATCACACAACAATCAAAAGACCCTGTGCACATGACGTGTATAAAACGTGCTCTCAGACTCTATGGTCTTTGAAGCATCAACATTATAGAACATCCTTATATAAATGGTACAAGGTAAAGCCACTTGTGGTAAAACAGTTTGGCTTTAAGTGTGCAAGTCCCAGGAAGATTAGATTTTCATATAGGTTAAGACTGCATGTAGTCTCAGAATAATGTGAATGTATCAGCAGGATATTGCTGGAATTCATAAATGCATAATGCAACCGAGAGCCTGTCAAAGCAGAACATATGATCTTATCTGGGTTCATGAAAGGCAAACTAAAATAGAGCCAAGTCCACATCACAGAAGCCGCATTGGTATATGTAAATCCTGCTTAAGTGGTTCAAGACAATAGAGGATATACAATTAAAAAGGCACACGGATGAAAAGTGCTGATATGTACAGTACTGGACAGGACAGGGTTTCATGCAGTACACCGTCAAAAGTGAAAATGTGCATGGTAAGCATAATGTTAGTTCAAAGTGTATAAAGTGCTAAGTGCGGTGCAAATGCCACAATGGTACATGATTATCATAATCATGACTAATTCAGGCAATAATGGCAGAAAAAGGAAAATGGACACATTAAAACCAAAACCTCAATGCACATAAAGTTCAGATATGTCAAAATTGATCGACCAATGGATAAAACTAGCATTGAGTGGACGGTCAGACCACAGAAGTCACTATAGATGAACCAAGATCCATGAATTCAACCAGAGTTACAGGATAAATGAACACACCTAAAAAAGCCAAATAACAAACACAAAATATACCTACAGAAAGGTAATGTGAAAGACACAGGAAAGCAAAGAAAATGAAAAGAAATAAAATAAGGATTAAAAAAACAACTAATGTCCGTATATTGCCAGCAAGTATGCAACAGCAGCAAACTGGAGAGAGAAAAGAACGAGGGAGAAAAGAACGAGGGAGAAAAGAACGAGGGAGAAAAGAACGAGAGAGATCGAGAGAGATCGAGAGAGAGATCAATATCAATATCAGAGACAGGAGATACAAACCATATGAGGATTGGTAAGCCATGGAGCCTGAAACATAAATAATAATCACAATAGGGGTTAGTGAAGCTCAACAATAAGTGTGAAACTCCATCTTGGACCATAGGCCAAGATGTTAGGATCTGACCGAGGAAACCAAAGTATTCCCAGCGCATAAGCAGTCGGACACAGATGAATGTGTATAGTTCACCAATGTTATGTCCTGCATGGGCTTTCGTTTGGAAGTCAATAATGAGTCTGGTTTCCAGTTGTCTCAATTTAAGCGTCCTATCTCCTCATCATGGGCGTTTACCAATACTAGCCAGTGCAAAGAATCTGAAGCACAGTAGCTGACCATCATGGACTTTGTGGAAATGCCTGGCTATAGTATAAGCCAAATCCTTATTTTTGATGGCCCTAAGATGCTGTAGAATCCTGAGCTTTAATTTGTTGGTTGTGCTCCCCACGTACCACTTGGAACAAGGGCAGCAGAGAACATACACAACAAAGTCTGTGTTACAATTTATATGGCCATGTATGGGAAAGTTGGTACCATACACTGGATGTTTAAAGTTGGACTGAGTTATGGCAAATTCACATACTTTGTATTTAGTGCATTTAACAAAGCTCACAGCACTTTTGTTTAGCCAGGATACTGATTGACTGGGAGCAAGAAAACTGGAAATCAGTTTCTTTCAAAGAAGGTGCTTTGCGAAACGTAAGACGGGGATGGGTAGGCAGTACGCTGCCCAAATCCCTGTCAGTATGTAATACATGCCTATGCTTTCCAACAATATCACAGATTTTCTTGCAGACTGAGCCAATTGTCAGAATAAGTCGAATTTGTGAATATTCATCAGTGGAGGTAGGCCTCGAGTTAGCTAGAAGAGAATCCTGATCCAATGAGCTGGCTTTTAGGTACGCACATTCCACATGTTTCTTAGAATAGCCCCGGTCTCTGAAGCGTTGTGCAGCATGGCCAGACTGTATAACAAAATCTTCCTTTTTAGAGCAATTTCGTCTGAATCTGACAAACTCACCACAGGGTATGCTGTTGACGTGTGACCTAGGGTGACTGCTGGTGGCCACGCAAGGCATATTTCATCTGGTCGGTTTTCCAAATACAGTGATATGGAGACATAAAACCATTCGTTCACATCTAAAAATACCAATTCTTTGGCACTGTTCTCAGTGAGGCGTAGAATTTAAATTGTTAGAGTTCAGGATTTTGACAAAGTCAAGCCATTCTTCAAGATTGCCTTTGCAAAGAATAAAAAGGAGAGCCAACATGAGAAGATCCTGTCTGTATAAAAGGAGTTGGCATCATTCCAAATAACATTATGATCCCACCAACCCATTGTCAAGTTGGCATAGGAGGGAGCAAAAGTAGCCCCTATAGCGGTACCTCTAACTCGATGATAAAAGGACCCATCAAACAAAAATTCATTGTGATTGGGGAAAAAAGCCATGAGTTTGAGAATAATTTGGGTGTGCTGAAGATAGTTAGGGCAACGCATGTCCAAAAAGGACTAGCAAGCTGCCAAGCCAACATTGTGATTGATCGATGTATAAAGTGACACCACATCGAGAGTCACTAGAAGCATATCACCTTCCCATGGTATACCATTAACGTAGGACAAAAAGTCCTTGGTGTCTGAGATAGGAGGGCAATGTTGAAACCAAAGGTTTGATGGTTTCATTAATGAATTGGGTAACAATGGGTGTATATATTTATATTTTTTTATAAGATGCCATTAGTACACGTGTAGGAACCTACACAGGTGCTAACTGGTGAAGGGGAAGCAGGGAAGGGAGTGCTGGCTGCCCAGTTAGCTTGGAACACGGGCTTGTACCATACAGTACAGCCCGCGTTCCGGTACAACGTCCTTTCATCGCTGGTTTTTTTTTTCATGCCATTTTTTGCCGCAGATTTTTTTGCCGTGAAAGAAAACTTCCAAAAATATGGGGGGTGGGGTAGAGGGATATAATTGTTTCTGGGAGTTTGGGGTGCTAGATTCTAAATAGGTGGGAAGAGGGGTTTGGGGGGGGTTAACCCCCATAAAAAAAATTCGATGAGTTTTCGCAGCAAAAAATGCCGCAAAATAAAAACGGCGATGAAATGATATGGAACCGCGTTCCCAGCCTCCTGATTGGCCAGCACCCCCACCCAGGGTGCTAATGAGAAATATACACTAAGACCGCATACATAATCCCTAATAGTTCAAATAGTACTTGGGTTAAACATAATATCACCACATTGCATTTATAGAAACAGTAATATGAACTAAGACCCAACCCACTTCTAATACTAAACTGAAACCCACTAACTGGTGGTATGAGATTTTTTTTAGTGAATCTTTGACAATGTTAATGCATGCTAATTAATCCTTTATTAGTGCATATTGTAACGGAAATACTGTCCAACCCCATTAAATCAACAGCTATTGGAATTTAATGTATGTATGCAATGGTACAACATTACACAGTTTCAAAACGTACATCAATTACATAGTACGACAGACATACAAAATACAAAAAAGGTCAAATCAACCGACAAACGATGAACAGTACAAAAATGTGTTGATTTATTGCGGTCAATCTAGATATTTTAACTTTCGCTTATCATTACAAGTACTTTCTAGGTTGAGTAGTTTCTAGGTCAGTTTCTAGGTTGACGTGTTACTACATGTTGGCGTAAAGAGATTCAAAAGACTTTGAGACCAAAATGACATTCAAAATGCCCTCCATAGACTGAAGTTTAAAAAATGTCAATGGGTCTTAGCTATCCTTAAATCCCAATAGCTGTTGAGCTAATGGTGTTTTCCAGTTTTACTAACTGTTACAATGTGTACTAAGAATTGATTGATTAACCTTGTCGAAAATTCCCTAAAACATGTTCTCATTTACTTTTTGGAAATATGTTTTGATTCTAGTTTTCCAGTGGGAATGATGTTATATGTAGTATTCCCGAGTTCCTTACTGTTGTATGGGGATCCCCGTACTGTAATACATCACTAACTGGTAGTCTTATAGTCCTATTTCAGACCCAAAATGCTGACACAGAAATAGTGACAGTAATGCCTCGATCTCTAGCCGATAGCATACATTTTGCAAATGCACACTATACATTTCAGGGATCGAAATTAAGATTGGATACGCAGGAACTAAAACCAGCTCACAGGTATCCAGCGTTAACCACTGCCCAGGAGCTACCACCAAAGGAGAAGGGTATAGTGCATAGTGTTTGGCAAATCTAACATTCCTATAGGATGCCAAAAAGAATGTTGTGCTTTATTCATGACTACTTCTTTAAATGTGTATTATCCCAAAGGCGCACCCAAGCGAATATTGACACGTGAATATACCCTCAAAGGATTCTAGCACTTCAAAATAGGGTGCCATATAGATTTAAAATGACTAACCTTTGCACCCTCAAGCATTCTCTTAACCAGCACACATCTCTCACTCACTGGTGGCTACAATCTCCAGTTATTAAGAGACCTGTAGGCAAGGAACACCACTCCCCCACCACCCCCAATATACATGCTGCCATTTGACTAATTTCTTGGCAGTAATACTATGTCTCTTCACAAGCCACCTCTGCAAATTGTTACAGCATGCTACAAAGCCCAGTGCCTATGAGCCTGCCTCTCCCGCATTGGAGGTATTAATTTGGACCAGCACCTGTCGTTCCGCTCGCTATCCGCCCAATAGCGTTGCAGTCTGGCCAATAGCGTTGCAGACTGCAAGCGCACCTCCCCCAAACATCAGATATATTAACCCTTCTTTCGTTCACCTGTCTGGGATCCATAGGTGATTCCCCACCTCCAGCCATTCTCAGCCCTCGTGCTACACAGAAGGGCATGTGAACCGCACCCTCTTGTGCCAAGCATTTCACGTTAACTCCACCAAATCTCACTCAGTGGATCCAGCCTGTGCAGCTGCAGACTCCTGCATTGTCCATCTCCGCCCCCCACACAGTTAAATCTCTGCTGTACACACTGCCCACAGGTGTCTGTGCCTGGCTTCTCATGCTTAATTGATTTACTGTAGGACCCCATGTCACACATTGACCATTGTAAGCACATTTATTTATTTTGACATTTATAAAGCGCACTGAACCCGGGGGCATCCGGGCGCTGGTTTACATGAGTACAGTGGTTATACTTGGTTACAACAAGGTGACAGACATAGGTAGTGCATTAGTTTACGGGTAGTGGTTACAATGGTTATAAGCATAATTGGTGCATACACGTTGTCTTGGTTTAAACCTCTGAAACGTGTGCAGGTGGCAGTGCAAAGAATTTGTCAGATTGGGCAGGTTCAGTTAATTTTGGAGGTCTTGTGATGTGAGCCAGGTTTGAGGCCTTTGCGGGAGGACCAGAAGGAGTTGTCAGATCTTAGGGTTAGAGGAAGGCTATTCCAGAGTTTGGCTGCGATCACCCGGAAGCTGCTGCTCCCTACATGTTCCAGATAAGACATGACTTTTGTCCCACACAGCATCCACGTTTGTTTACATGCCCCCTCTTCTGCACCGCTACACACTGAATTAAATGTAACACTGCATGACAATAAAGTACTCATCCAGTCCCCTCTGATGTGGGACTCTTGCGTTTGCCTCACTGTACATCAAATGATTGAGCTCAGCTTCTCAACACATTAAAATGCTACTTCTGCATCCAGGAATAAATATGCGCTGTCCTGTATTATCTACATTTTTGCTGAGTTTGACATTGCATGGCTGAACTCTTTAAAATCTGCAGGGAACTTGGCAACCCATCAGCAGTATCCGCTGTCCCTATTCCTTCCCAGGCCCTTTGCAATGCACTCTCCACTCACTTCACCTCCAAACCCGAGGACATTCTGAGCAGCCTTGTCACACACTCTTCCAACTCCTCCCTCGACCACCCACCTTCCTCCTTTTACTCCTTCGCCTCTGTCTCTCCTGAAGAAGTCACCAGAGTTGTCAACTCCATGAAGGTCTCTTCCAAAAAGTTTGCCTCTTGCTCATCCAGAACCATCAAGGACAACCTCTCCTCTCTCGCCCCTCCTCTCGCTGATCTTTGTAACCACTCCTTAGATAATGATTCTTTTCCATCCTCCCTCTACTACTCCCTTGTGCGCCCCCTCCTTAAAAAACCATCAGCAGACACTCCCTGCCTGGCCAACTATCGCCCCATCTCCATCACCCCTTCCCTGGGTAAACTGCTTGAGAAGTGTGCCATCCCCCAACTTAACTCCCACACTGAATTTGTTGGCAGTCTTCACAACCATCAATCTGGTTTCTGAGTAGCCAGAGTCACGGAAACTACTCTTCGAAGGGATTGTGTCCTCCGACGTATTCCTTATCTTCGATAATATGTTTCCAGCTTGCTGGCCTTGGAAATTTTTTCTGTAGAGGGCTCTGTGCGTCGACGTCCGCTGAGCCGATGTCCCTCGACGGCCACCGTATCGGCACCGACGTCACCATGCCCATAAATAGCCACGCGCTGCGTCCGTTGCTCAGTTCCGGTTTTCCGCGCTTCGTGGGGCCTCGGAACGTCGTTGCTCAGCTCAGTCAGGATAACTCTATATCTACTTGAATAACAACCTACTCGTTCTCGATGGCATCTTCATCGGAACCGACGACTCCGCGATCCGGCTTCAAGAAATGTCGAGACTGCGGTAAAAAAAGTCGAACGGATCCACACAGGATCTGCTTGTGGTGCTTGAGAACCGAGCACCATTGTTCGGAGTGTGAGGACTGCATGTGCATGACGGCGAAAGCCTTTAAGGAGCGCAAAGGGAAGCTCGAGAGGTAAATCAGTCAAAACCTCCTCAAAGGTTTCTTCGGCTGAGTCGAGGCATTCGTCTCCTCGCCGTCAAACATTCCCATTCTAGATCTCGAAGTAGCTCCCACGATTCGTCGATCAAGACACTCAAAAAAGAGACGTCGAAGATCCCCTACCTTGTCTTCTGTGTCCCCAGAAAGGGTCTCCTGTCCCACAAAACACAGCTCTCAAGCTGAGTGGGAGGAATTCAGAAAGAAAATGTTAAGCGTCTTCGAGAACGCTGCCTCGACCCCCTCGAAGACAGCTGAGGGTGATACCCCGGGTGAAAAACCCAAAAAATCAAAACGCCGCGAGTCGCAGCACCCGGCGAAACATTCCACCCGACAGCGCCACGAGCCATCGGGTAAGAAGGCACCATCTTCGTCGCCGAAGATTCCTTCAACGCATGGATCGGCGCCATCGACGCCGTTGTCGAAGGGTTCCTCGACGCATCAGTCGGTCGATCGACTCGACGCCATCGTCAACGCCGATGAAAGAGAAGACCAAGGCTACTCCACAGCCAACGGTGATTCCAAGGGCCTCGGCATGACGCTGAGACCGTCGTCGATGTCCTCGAGTATGATCCTGATCCTCTCGAGTTCTTCCAGACCCCTTCCAGTTTTTTCGGCGCCTTCGAAGCCTGTCACATCGGCGTCGACGACATCGACGTTTTCTCGCCCAATAATGAGTTTGGCTCCTTCTGCCTTAGAGATGGGTTTTACACCATTTCAGAGGTCAGAGTACCCTGGACTATCTTCAATTTATGAAGAGGGGGAAGATTCTGACCAGGAAACATTTGGGTTACAGAGGACCACACTGCCTATTTCAGAGGATTTTACCTCTGAGGAAAGAAGGCTGAAGGACCTACAGGAGTCACTACATGAGGCAAGTGGGCTGGACACTTCCCCAGAAGTGGAATTTGTTAAGCCAGACCCAGGGGAACATGCCGAAACACCCTATAGAACCCTTATGGCAAACATTTTTGAATTTATGGGTAGTTCTGCGCCTTCCCCTGTTTTTCAACAGGATGACCTAACAGACATATTAGACAAAGGTCCACAGGAGGACCCTGTGGTCCCCTTCCATGCAGCCTTACAAAGGAAAATTACATCTAATTGGGAAACTCCTGAAGTTATCCCTGCGGTCAATAAAAGATTGTCAGACCGCTTACTCTGTCCCACAGGATAGAGATGACAAGAGGTACGATTCTATTGCAGAGAAAGTCTTCTCTGCTTGTTGTATGGCGTTGAAGTCCATCAACGCCACCTGTACGCTCGCCAGGTTGTCACACACTATGGGAGTGTGCTTCATCAGTGGCTGACTGCATACCCGAAAGAGAGGAAAAGGAAGCCTTCCTTAACATTATTAAAGATGGCAAAGATGCCATGTGCGAATCCCTTCAAACTGGCATCGATTCCACTGACAGTATCAGCAGGACCATGGTGGCAAGTACAACAATCCGCAGGCATGCGTGGTTGCGAAAGTCCGGCTTTGCCCCAGATGTACAGGCCAGACTTTTGAATATGCCCTTTGACGGCTCTTCGCTATTCGGAACAAAGGCTGATGACAGTCTGGAAATGTTGCAGACTTCTAAAGCAGCAGCAAAATCTTTAGGAGCTGCTATCCACCAAACTCCTTTTCGCCCCTCAGGAACCTCTGGGAGATGAAAGTCCTTTCACTATTATTCCGCATTCGGGAAAAGGCAGAGGACAGCCGGCTCAAAGAGGCCAAAGGAGATCCACCTGAGGTGGACGGGTCAAAGGTACTAAGGCCGCAGCAGGTGCCTCTTTACCCTCGGCATCTGCATCAGCCGCCCCCAAACCACTCTGAGGCCTTTCCACATAATACACCTGTAGGGGGCAGGTTAACTCACCATCTGACGGAATGGCAGGCTATAACGTCAGATGCTTGGGCATTGGAGACAGTTGTCCAGAGTTACTGCCTACCCTTTCTACACATCCCTCAGAGTCATCCACCGGGGAACAGCTCTCTAAAAGTTCCAGATCCGCTCCTCTTGCAGGAAATTATAGACCTGCTAGAGAAAGGTGCCATAGAACCGGTACCTGTAGCGGACAGGAACAAGGCTGGTACTCCCCCCTACTTTCTCATACCAAAGGAGGACGGAGAACTGGGACCCATCCTGGACTTACGAGAATTGAACAAGTTCCTCAGGAAGGACAAGTTCAAGATGGTAACTCTCTCTCAGATCCTTCAGGCCCTCCAGCTCCAGGACTGGCTGGTATCTCTGGACCTTCAGGATGCTTATTTCCATGTGCCAATCCATCTCAAACACAGGAAATACCTGAGGTTCGCAATTTGCGATTCTCATTATCAATTTCGAGTTCTGCTATTTGGGCTGACCTCCGCCCCGCTGGTCTTCACCAAGCTGATGTCGGTAGTGGCGGCGAGTCTAAGGAGGGAAGTGATCCACGTCTACCCCTACCTGGACGATTGGCTGATCAGGGCTGTATCTTCGAAACCGGCCCAGGCCCAGCTAGACTATGTCTGCCACTTCCTTCACAAACTGGGCTTCTCCCTCAATTTAAAGAAATCGCAGATGATACCATCACAGTTCATTGGAGCGGTCCTGGACACTTCCCTGGGAAAAGCCTCGCCACCACAGGTGAGGGCTCAAGATATTCTACAGATGGTCACCAAGTTTCAAAATGCCCAACGTCTCCCAGCCTCTGACTTTTTGAGGTTGCTAGGTCTCATGGCATCCTGCATCTTCCTTGTGCCAGAGGCTCGCCTGAGAATGAGATCCCTTCAGTGGGACCTGAGAAGTCAGTGGTCGCAATTCTCAGGGAGAATGACAGATCTCCTCCGGATTCCGGACAAGGCAGCCTGCGACCTTCAATGGTGGGCCTATCCAGAGAACATCTTGAAAGGAGAACTGTTTTGGCAACCATGGCCGGAGAGAACAGTAGTCGGACGCCTCACTCACGGGGTGGGGAGCCCATGCCAACGACTTGACCATCAGCGGTCGTTGGTCTCCATCGGAGTCCAGACTACACATCAACCTATTGGAGCTGAGAGCGATCAGACTAGCGCTGAAAGCTTTCCTGCCATCGGTACAGGGGAGAAATGTCCTGATAATGACAGACAACACGGTGGCCATGCACTACCTCAACAAAAGAGGAGGCGTAGGATCACTGCCACTGTGCAGAGAGGCGATGCAGCTCTGGTTTTGGGCAATCCAAGAAGGAATCTCTCTATTGGCAGTCCACCTAGCCGGAGAGAAGAACTTGACAGCGGACGCTCTGAGCAGGCAGAGCACAGTCTCCCACGAGTGGGAGCTAGCTCAGGAAGTCCTTCAAGAGATCTTCGCCCTTTGGGGAACCCCTCAGGTGGATCTGTTCACCACAAGCACCAAAAGGAAGTGCGATCTGTTCTGTTCAAGGGAATTTCCCCCGAGAGGCGTTCTAGGAGACGCGTTCGTAGTGGACTGGGAGTTTCCACTCCTTTACGTGTTCCCACCAGTCCCTGGTATTCCTCAAATGATCAGGAGGTTGAGAAGATTCCGGAAAACCATGATCCTAATTGCCCCGGATTGGGCCAGGAGAACGTGGTACCCGGACCTTCCAGATCTGTCCATCTGTCCTCCAATCCGTCTTCCACTCAAAGAGAATCTTCTCTCGCAGAAGGGAGGTCAGGTTCTCCATCCAGACACCAGAACCTTCAACCTTCACGCTTGGCTTCTGAAAGGGTGAGGTACAAGGATTGGGATCTCTCTGATGACGTCATGGAGGTGTTGCTTACGGCCAGAAGGCCAGCAATAAAGTCTTTATACCGCTGCCGTTGCAACAAATTTTGCAGCTGGTATAGGGAAGAGAATATCGACCCTTTTTCATGTGGTACACCAACAGTGTTATCGTTTCTACTCTACTTGGCAAACTCAGGCCTTCAAGTTGGCACTGTAAAAGGCTATCTCGCAGCGCTTTCTATCTTCAAGCGCACTGCGGAGGAACCATTGTATTTCAAACTTCCTCTAGTGTACAATTTCTCAAGGGATTAACTAATGTTTATCCTCCAAAACCATTCCAGGTTCCCTTATGGGACTTCAATTTAGTCTTAAACTTCCTAATGGGCACTCCATTCGAACCACTTCACTCTTGTTCGCTGAGATTTCTCACGCTTAAAACTGTCCTATTGGTAGCACTAACATCTGCTAGGAGGGTGAGCGAGCTACAAGCTCTCTCCTGTAAAACCCCACATACAATTTTCCACAAGGACAAAGTTGTCCTACAGGTGAAGCCTAATTTCCTCCCAAAGGTGGTTTCTGAATTTCATATTACTCAGAAAATTACCTTACCTCTGTTCTACCCTCCTCCCCATCCGGGGAAAGAGGAGGAAAGGCTACATAGGCTGCACCCAAGGCGAGCTCTCAGCTTTTACATCAGCAGAATGGCTAGGATCAGGCAAGCAGACCAACTGTTTTTCGGATACTCGGGTCACAAGTTGGGACTACCCATAACAAAACAAACCATCTCCAGGTGGATTATTTTGGCCATTCTGGAATGTTACAAACTGGCAGGGAAAGAGCCACCCCAAAATCTCAGGGCTCATTCAACCAGGGGTATCGTAGCCTCTTTGGCTCTCCAAAGAGGGGTACCGGTCTGAGACATATGTGCGGCTGCCACATGGTCGTCCGCACATACATTCACAACATTTTACAATCTGGATTCCTCCACTAGTCAAGAGACCAGATTTGGCAAGGCCGTATTGCATTAGGTCCATCTCTAAAGGGATACATAACATTCTCACTCCCACCTCCTATTACATGCCACTGCTATGGGAGTCTATCAAAGATAAGGAATACGTCGGAGGACACAATCCCTTCGAAGAACAAGTTACTTCTTACCTTGTAACGTTCTTTCGACAGGATGTTCCTCCAACGTATTCCTTATCGCCCCTCCCATCCATCCCCGTAGTGATACTTCGCTTGTGGTTGCAGCTTGCGCTCCTTCAAGGTCAATAACCAATTCAGGCATGACTTTTCTTATGCTACAAAACGGAACTGAGCAACGGACGCAACGCGTGGCTATTTATGGGCATTGTGACGTCGGCGCCGATACGGTGGCCGTCGAGGGACATCGACTCGGCGAACGTCGACGTGCAGCGCCCTCTACAGAAAAAAATTCCGAGGCCAGCAAGCTGGAAATGTATTATCAAAGATAAGGAATACGTCGGAGGGACATCCCGTCGAAAGAACGTTACAAGGTAATAAGTAACTTCTTCTTCTGAACACCCATGAACTGCTTGCATCCCTTGATTCCAACTCCCTGGCTGTGATCATCCTCCTTGATCGCTTATGCTTTTGACACAGTGAACCATTCCATCCTCATAAAAAGGCTCCATGACACTGTTGGTATCTTGGAGCGGGCACTGGACTGTTTTACCTCCTTCCTAACTGACTGCTCCTCCAAAGTCATACTGGGCACCTTCTCCTCCCCTTCCTCCTCCTCCTGTGGCGTCCCCATGGCTGCATTCTTTCGCCATGGTTCTTTAACATCTATCTTACTCTGCTGGCACGCTTCATTTCCCAGTCTCCCCCAACTTCCAGTGCTATGCTGATGACACACAACTCTTCTTCAAACTTCCTACAGACGCCCTTGCACCTTCCTTCATCCCTGACTGCCTCTCAGCCATCCAGGCCTGGTGTACTTCTAATGATTTTTGCCTCGATGCCAGCAAAACAGAGATCCTAACTATTGGGACCCCGGCACCCTACTTCTTTCCTTCACTGTAGCCTTCTTCCAGGGGCTCTCCTCCTGCTCCCTCTTTGCAAGCCAGAACCTTGGAGTCATCCTTGACTCCTCTCTCTCCTTCCTCCCTCATACTCAGGACGTTGCCAAGAAGTCCCAGTTTCAGCTTTTCCTTCTGAAAGGAATTCTACCTTTCCTCGCCTTCCCCCAGAGACTGTCACCTGGGCTCTGGTTCTCGCTAGGCTTGACTATTGATATAGCCTCCTGCTTAATCTACCTTCGTCCACTCTGCAACCCCTCCAGCTAATCCAGAATAGGGCAGCACGACTTACCCTTGGTCTCAAGCCCAGGGACTGCATCTCTCCTGCCCTACAAAGTCTTCACTGTCTCCTGATCTCAGCACGGATCAAATCCCTCTGCATCATCCACAAGGCTGTCTGGGGCCGGGTACCACTCTATCAGCAACTCTTTCTGACCAAATACTCTCCCTCTAGACACCTGTGTTCCTCTGGCACCAACTCTTTCCACGTGAAGTGGTTTGCGAAACGGAGCAGGTGGTCGGTCGCTTTCCTCAGAGGGCTCCCTTCTTTGGAACAGCCTCCCCCTGCCTCTTCGTCTTGAGCAGGACCTCCTTAGGTTCCGGAAAAGCCTTGAGACCTTCCTCTTTACCTCTTCCTTCACTCTCTCTCCCCTGCTAATCGCACAGTAGCTTGACTGGTGTGCAGGGCCCTTATGCATCCTCGGAGGCCCTGACCTCCCACATCTTTCATCCCAGCTACTGTCTATACCCTGCGCTTGCCTCGGATCACCCTCCACCACTGGAGGTTGCACTTAACTTTCTTCATAGAACTCTCTGGCTGCTCTCCATGAGCACCGCAGCACCTATCCCATACCCCTCTCCGCCTGCACTTGCACTTTCTGAACACTCACAAGGTATAGGTGGTTTGTCTGCCCCTCCCCATTATCTCTTCTTCTTTGTTGTATTTAATTATTTAACATTGTTGTAATTACTTTGTCTATCATCCCCTGCCCCCTCCGTGTTGCCCTGTGGGCTCTTTGAAACAGTATTTGCTTCCTGTATAAGCGCCTAACAAGAGAACAAATAAATAAAAATGTGGAGTACCCTGGGTTTGGAGGGTGACTTTAACCGTTACCAACGTAGTACTTGTTTTTTGTACTGCTTTAATGCAATCGTGGTAGAAGATAATATTTGTACATAAATGCCTCTAGGTTTCCCAATTTTCTAGTTTCCATGACCTCAAGGACCGGACAATGCTCATCCGTACTTAATTTTCCTGGTCTCACACTTTTGCCATTGCTGTATTGAGCTCAACATCTATTCCTCTGCCCCAGTGGTAGCCAACTGATCTTCAGTATTCCCGAACACTCTTCTCCACTTCCAGCAGTCACTCAACACAGTGTTCATTCAAGGCTGCATCAGTTCCATCTTCACCACAATGTTATCTACCTTGCCAATGAGGATATCCTGCATATGTCTGATCTCTGCTTGTACCACTACCAGGTTTTGAAATGACTCCCTCCTGTGCTCCTGTAGGCCTGGATCACCTGCTATTCCTCCAACTTGAATACTGATGGGTCTGGGTTTTGATACTGCATATTCTTCAATTTATTTTCTGGTTTTCCCATTCGAATGGATTGTCATCCCACGTATTCCTCATCGTTGATAAATTCAGCTTCAGATTGTTTCGGAATTAATTTTTTTCACCGCAGAGGGAACTCCTCAAATGTCAAATCCACTATTTATCAAATCCTTGATGCCTGGAAAAAAAAATCCTTTACCAAGGAAAGAATATTTTAAGTCCCTTACCTCCAATATACAAGGAGAATTAACCCTCGGACAACTATGTACCCTTTGGTCTCCAGTTTGGCACGCCAAATGTGCATGGAAGTTTAATTTCTGAGGAAACCAGGTTGAATAACCTTTATGGTAACTTAGACAGCCAGTGGGGTGGACCCCTCACCTGAGTTAGTTTGGAAGACCAGAGTCTGGGGAACATGCTGATGCATTAAATAGACAGTTAATGTCTAAAGTGGTGGAATGTATGGGGTGGAGCAGGCCTCTGTTACAATTTGAGCAGAATGATCTGACGGACATCCTAAATAAGGGTTCACAGACCGATCCTATATTACATTTCCATATTGCTTTCCAAATAAGGGTGGCAGCCAATTGGGAGACGCCAGAAACCAATCCAGCTGTGAAAACAAATCTGACCAAGAAATACTGCCCTTCCAGTAGTGACGACAACTATCTGTCTAAACACCCCACTCCATAGAGTCTGGTGGTACAGACAGCTACAGCATCTTCTAAGCAAGCAGCTTGCCCTACCGTACCTCCAGATGGGGACAACAAAAGAGTAGATGGATGGGCAAGGAAGGTAACTCCACATGTGCCCTTGCTAAATTTTCATTCACTCTATGGGACTGCATTTCCATTGCGGCAGAGCACATTCCCGAGGGGGATGAAAGGGACAGGTTCTTGCCCATAATTGGAGATGGCAAAGAGGCCATGCGTGAGTCTCTTCAGTCAGGTCTGGATTCTGCTGACAGCATCAGCAGAGCCAGGGCTACTAGCACCATTATACGCAGATTTGCGTGTTTTTTTTTTTTTTTTTTTTTTTGCACCGGTTGTGCAATCCAGACTCCTCAACATGCCCTTTGACGGTCTCGCCTTTTTCTCAACAAGGCTGACGAGAGCCTTTAGAAGTTGCAGACCTCTAAGGCAGCAGCCAAATCTTTAAGTGCCGCTGTTAGACAGCCTCAACCTTTTTGCCCTAGTGGACAGATTTTGAGGGGTAGATCTTTTTGCTACTCCTCAGTTGGAATAGCAGGAGGAATGGCTGCTCAAAGAGGCCAAAGAAAGTTCCTTCGTGGTGGACAAGGGAGAGGTGCGAAGCCAGCTCAAGCAGGGGCATTTTTACCATCTGCCACTGCATCAGCTGCCTCAAAACTTCTGAGGTTCTGAGTCAGTTAACCAGTGGGGGGCAGACTGCCTCAGCATCTAGAAGCCTGGTGAGACATTACTTCGGATGCTTGGGCATTAGAAACCATAGCCCACGGGTACTGCCTTCCTGTCATACAGAGAGCTCGGCGCAATTCACCGGGGAGCCACTCTGAGGATTCCAGATCTGCTCCTTGTGCAGGAAATGTTAACCTTGCTAGAGAAAGGTGATATGGAACCGGTGCCTGTAACATAGAGGAACAAGGGATGGCATTCCCCTTATTTCCTAATACCCAAGGACAGAGGACAGAGACCCATCTTGGACGTCAGATACTTGAACAGGAAGGACAAGTTCAAGATGGTCACACTTTCTCAAATCCTTCAGGCCCTCCAACTCCAGTATTGGTTGGTGTCATTGGACCTTCAGGATGCTTATTTTCATGTGCCAATCCATCTCAAGCACAGAAAATACCTGAGGTTCGCAGTTGGCAGTTCTCATGATCAATTTTGGGTTCTGCCATTCGGGCTAACCTCTGCCCTGAGGGATTTTACCAAACTGATGGCGGTGGTGGCAGCGAGTCTTAGTAGAGGGGGATTCACGTCTACCCCTACCTGGACGATTGGCTGATCAGGGTGCATTCTCCCGAACAAGCCCTGGATCATCTCAACATCACCTGCCATTCTCTTCAGACTGGGCTTCTCCCTCAATTACAATAAGTCCCATATGACACCATCTCAAAACCTCCACTTCATCGTAGCTGTACTGGATACTTACTTGGGAAAGAGCTTGATACCTGGGGTGAGGGCTCAAGACCTTCAGATGGTTACCAAGTTTACAGTCTACCTGCCTTCGATTTTCTTTGAGGTTGCTCGGTCTCATGGCATCCTACATTTCTCTCGTGCCAGAGGCCCGCCTGAGAATGAGATCCTGTCAATGGGCTCTCAGAACTCAATGGCCCCAGTGCTTAGGAAAGCTGTCGGCCCTACATCTGGTTCCAAGCAGGGTTGCATAGTCTTCTGTGGTGTGGGCCTGCAAGGACAATATTCTGAAAGGAGAACCTTGTGGCAACCATGGCCGCAGGCAACAGTAGTGACGGATGCCTCACTCACTGGGTGGGGAGCCCATACCAACGATCTGACAGTTAGCGGTCCTTGGTCTCCATCGAAGTCCAAACTACATATCAATCCTTTGGAGCCGAGGGCAATCAGACTAGCGCTGAAGGGCCTTGCTGCCCTTTGTACAGGGAAATAATGTCCCGATAATGACTGACAACACAGTGGCCATGTTCTACCTCAACAATAGAGGTGGTGTAGGGTCACTACCACTGTGCAGAGAGCAGTGGCCGAAGTGTACGAAAAGAAGTAGTGGAACCTATGTTCCCTACTGGTCTGCACCGCTCCCCACAAACCCCATCGCCACACCCCCTCCCATACACAATACAAACCCCAAAACACATGTGCCTGCTGTTTAAGGGAATGTCCATTGCAGTGCACTGAAAGTGCAAGTTTTAACTTCTTCCTACACTTTTATTTTAAACGAAACCGTTCCGCAACGGTTTCTTTTTAAAATAAAAGTATAGGAACAGTAAAACTTAAAAGAAGTAGAGGAGCACCGCTCCCGCCCACTTCGACCACTGGCAGAGAGGCACTGCAGCTCTGGTACTAGGCAATACAAGAAGGCATCTCTATCTGCAGTTTACCTAGCCAGAGAGAACACCACCACGGCAGATGCTCTGAGCAGGCAGAGCCAGAGTCTCCCACAAGTGGGAACTAGCTCAGGAAGTCCTTCAAGAGATCTTCACCCTTTGAGGAACCCCTCAAGTGGATCTGTTCGCGACCGAGGTCTGTTCACGACTGGGGTCATCCGGGGAATTTCCCCCAAGAGGAGCTCTTTGAGACGCTTTGGTAGTGGACTGGGAATTTCCACTCGTTTCCTCCAGTCCCTGTTATTCCGCATGTGATCAGGAGGTTGAGAAAGTTCGTGAAACACATGGTCCTAATTTCCCCAGATTGGGCCAGGAGGACGTGGTACCCGGACCTTATGAACCTGTCCCTCTGTCCTCTGATGCGTCTTCCACAAAGACTAGACCTTCTCTCGCGAGAGGAGGGTCGTGTTCTCCATCCAGAGGTCAAAACACTCAACCTTCATGCTTGGTTTCTGAGAAGCTGAGCTACAAGGATTGGGACCTCCCGGATGACCTAATGGAGATTTTGCTTTTGGCCAGAACACCAGCAACAAAGTCTTTGTACCATTGCCGTTGGAATAAATTCTGCAACTGGTGCAGAGAAAAGAATGTAGATACTTTTCTATGTAAAATACCGGATGTTTTATCCTTTCTGCTCTCTTTAGCCAGTCTGGGGCTCCAGATTGGTACTATTAAATGCTGCTTGGCGGCGCTGTCCATCTTTAAGTGCTCATCAGAGGAATGTTCGTACTTCAAAATTCCACTGATAACACCATTTCTAAAGAGGCTCACCAATGTGTCCCCCCACACCTCCCTCCCATCTCCTTTCAAGGTTCCAGTTTGGGACCTTAATTTGCTTCTAACATGTCTGATGTGTGCCCCTTTTGAACCTTTACATTCATGCCCTTTAAGGTTGTTAACCTTTAAAACCATTTTATTGGTAGCTCTAGCATCAGTCCGTAGAGTGAGCAAGTTGCAGGCACTTTCGTTCAAGCCACCCTTTACTAGCTTCCACAAGGATAGGGTTGTTGGAGGGGTCAAAGCTTTATTTTTGCCGAAAATCATTTCTGATTTCCATATAGGACAGAACATTGTTCTACCTTCCTTCTATCCCACACCTTATCCTGGCAAGGAGGAGGAATGTCTACATAGGTTAGACCCTTGTATAACTTTAAGCTTTTATATAGCTAGAATGTCAAAACTGCGTATTGATGAACTTTTCATTGGATATACGTGTCATAAACTGAGTCAGGCTGTCTCTAAGCAGACCTTGTCCAGATGGACAAAATTCTGGCCTTTTCAGAATGTTAGATTGGCAGGAAGGGAGCCTCTGGAAGGTTTAAGGGCCCATTCCATCAGGGGCATGGCTACCTTTACAGCCCTGCAAAGGGGCGTACCAATTAAAAACATTTATGAAGCAGCACCGTGGTCTACTATCCACACATTCTCAAAGCATTATTGCCTGGAATCTTCCCTCGGTCAGGATGGTACCTTTTTGGTAAAGCAGTCCTGCACTCAGTTCATGAAAACATATAAAGTCAAATTCTACTCCCTCCTCCAAATCAAATACTGCGGTGGTAGTCTGTAAAAAGATGAGGAATACGTGGGAGGACACAATCCATTTGAAGAACAAGTTACTTACCCCTCGTGCATTCTTTTGACTGGATGTCCCTCCCACGTATTCCTCATTGCCCACTCAACCTACCCCTCAGTAGAATTTCCCATGCTATTACAGCTTCCGTTCCATCAAGGTCAAGTACGGTCATTCCCGTGTTTTGCAGGTATTTCTGTTGTTAAAGGGGGAAAAACAGAACTGAAGCCAACGGGCGCTGTGTGTGCTATATATGCCTTCGATGACATCGTCCTCGACTGAGGCCTTCGAGGGACATAGTAGACGCCATTGACGCACATCGCCCTCTGCTGAAAAATAATTTCCAAAGCTGGACATGTCAAAAGATGAATACGTGGGAGGAACATCCATTCAAAACAACGTTACCAGGGGTAAGTAACTTGTTCTTCGCTAGCAGGGTTAAAATTTCCTGCACAAGGAGTCGATCTGGAATCCTCAGAGCGTCTCCCCAATGGATTGCTCTAAGGCTTCTGAATGAAAGGAAGGACGTGCCATGGGCTATGGTTTCCACTGCCCAAGCATCCGAAGTAATGTTTAGCCATTCTTCTAGATGCTGAGACCGTCTGCCTCCCACTGGTGATCTGTGACTCAAGACCTCTGTTGGGGACGGACCCCAAGGTATGCCAAAGAGACACTGGAAGTTCGCAGACTTGAGAGCCCAACTCCCTCCTTTCCAGATACACTGAAGACTCCGTCAATGCCAAGTTCAAACTGTGGTTTATTAAAGGTAAAACCAAAAGGGACCAGCACAGGAACAGAGAAAATCCAGCCACATCTCGCTCTTTGTCGGCTCGCAGGCCAGTTTTACACCCCGATTACGTCAGAGCGCATTACTACCTGGGCCACACTATTGGGTATTGAGTATTCTACCACCTATAGTGGACTATACAGACATTATTCTACTAGATCTTTCATGTCAGGTGGCTGGCCTGGTCCATGCCTAAGTTACTTTCCATAAGAATGTTGCAGTGTGGTGGGCTTACCATTGGTTCTTGCACGTAACTACCTACCCCTAGGGTACGAAACTGTGATTGGCTAGAGCTGATGTCCCCAGGACTGGGATCTGCAAGAGTTCTCAGCTCTCTGTGTACCTCTTCAAGGAAACGAGAATGACTGTCTGCATTGTAAATTTTGTACACCACCTTAGCCCTTGAGCGTTCTCTCCTGATCAGCGCAATACTTGTAGCATATTGTTGCAGACTTGTCATTGTCTGCGTCTAGCGGCCTGGCACCAGTTCTCTTTTTCCCACTGCTGATCGCTGTCCATTGTCTGCTTTGGCCGCGTCACGTGTTCAGGGACCACGAATTTGATCTGTGCAGCTTTGTATTATGAGGATTTAATAGTTGTTTCTGAAGCTGGTCCCTTCGTCTGTGGATTGGAATGGTATCTGTATCTTTTACCCTTGGCTGCGAGTCCTGTTTCACACGTCTTGCTCTCTGTGCAGCCTGAATTTTAGCTCCGCTTGTCTCTTGCTGAGGGGCATGTGACCTGCTGTACTTTTCCAAAAACCTTATAATGTGGTTTCTAAAGGGTCCATACTCCACTAAAGTTCCATAGGTTAGTCACACTTGGTTCTGTCAGGCCCCGTGGATGCTCATGCAGTTTCATAGGGTTAATTGCATGTAAGCATCTGTAAGCTGTGCTCGAGGTCTCTTGCGGTTTCTGCATTCGGCTAATGGCAAAAATAATAAAAGCGATGACTGTATGTATATGTATCTGTCCTACTATAGACTGTACACTCTTGTACTTCATGTATCCAAGTGTGTGTGTGTGTGTGTGTCCTGAAGTGTGGATGACACGTGCTTCATGTCGAACACTGCTATGTCGTGGTGTCTTTAGCGACGCCAGCAACATGGCTACTTGATGCTCAGTCCAGGCCGTCAATAGGTGTCTTTTATTGCAACCTGTGGTTCTTCATCTACGCTGGGGTAATCTGCACCGCACCTGGTCTATAGGGCTGGCTGAGTGGGTACCTCTCGACATACCTGTCAATCATAGGACCACTGGGGATCAGTCCGAAATAGAATGGGTGCTTGCAGTATTTCCGGGCCTTCTTCCTTGTCATGGATTTCATAGGAGGGAGTAGGGGTGGCATGCTTCCCCATCCCTCTTAACCTCAGATAGTTTTTGAGGCGGCTGTTGTAGTGGCTGATGGTAAAAATGCCCCTGCTTGAGCGGGCTTCATACCTCTCACTCGTCCACCACAAGGGAATCTTCTTTGGCCTCTTTGACCAGCCATTCCTCTTGCTCTTCCAACTGAGGAGTAGTAGCGAAAAGATCTTCTCCCACAAGGCTGTACACTGGGGCGAAAGGGCTGAGGCTGCCTTATAGTGGCACCTAAAGATTTGGCTGCCGCTTTTGCCGCTTTTGAGGTCTGCAACTTCTGAAGGCTCTCATCAGCCTTGTTGCCAAAAAGGTGAGATCTGTCAAACGGCATGTTCAGGAGTCTGGATTGCACATCCAGAGCGAAACCAGACTTCCTCAATCACGCAAATCTGCGTATTACGGTGCTAGTAGCTATGGCTCGGCTGATGCTGTCGGCAGAATCCAGACCTGACTGAATAGACTCGCACATTGCTTCTTTGCCATCTCTAACAATAGCCAAGAACCTGTCTTTCCTCCCCCTTCTCGAATGTGCTCTGCCTCTATGGAAATGCATATCCCATAGAGTGAATGAGAATCTTTGCAAGGGCAAATGTTGAGTTGGCTGATTTGAGCGCCATACGCAGAAAATACTTGACATGTCCATCGAGCTACTCTTGTCATCCCTATGTGGAGGGATAATAGGATAAGATGCTTGCTTGGAAGTTGCTTTGGCTGCTTGTACCACCAGACTCTCTGGAGTGGGGTGTTTAGACAGGTAGTCGGGGTCACTACTGGAAGGGCAGTATTTTTTGGTCAGATTTTTGTTCACTGCCGGATTAGTTTCTGGCATTTCCCACTTTGCTGCCACCCTTTTTTGGAGAGCAATATTCTGGATAAGGGTCCATAGATGGATCCTTTAGTGCCTTTTCATGTCTGTCGGAGCATCCTGTTCAAATGGTAGTGGAGGCCTACTCCACCCCATATAGTCTACCACCTTGGACATTTGCTGCCTATATGAGGCATCCGCATGCTCTGCAGCCTCAGGTCTTCAAATATCCAGCTCAGGTGAGGTTTCTACCCCACTGACGGTCTGCAAATTGTCATAACGGTCTTTCAACCTTGATTCTTCAGAAATAAAGCTTTCAGGCACATTTGGTGTACCAAATTGGAGACCAAAAGCTGCATCATTGTCTGAAGGTTCATTCTCCGCATATATTGAGGTGAGAGACTTAAAATATTCTTTCCTTGGTAAAGGAACAGAAGTCTTTTCAGGTATAGGTATCAAGGGTTTGATAAACTGTGGATTTGATGCTCAAGGAGTCATAAATCTATTTCGAGTGGATTGTGTCCTCCAACGTATTCCTCATCTTTGAGGTATTCCATCCAGCTTCAGCAAAAAAAACATTTTCGGCAGAGGGCGCCGTGCGTCGATGGCGTTGAGTCGATGGTCCCTCAAAGGCCTCCGTCGAGGGTGACGTCATCGGGTGTATAAGTAGCACACGCGGCGCCCGTTGGCCTCAGTTCTGTTTTTCCGCAGTGTACATTGCTTCGGAGATTCAGCGCGCATCGAGTTCTGTGAAGATAGAATAAATACTAAATATGTCTTCGTCATCGACGCCGACCACGACCCCGAAATCAGGTTTCAAAAAGTGCAAGTCGTGTGGCTCAAAAATGTCGATCACCGATCCGCATCGAGAGTGTTTATTGTGCCTTGGAGAAGGCCACGACATGGAGGCCTGTATGAAGTGTCAGGCGATGACGGGGAAAGCCTTGTGAGAGAGGAGGGGAAGACTGCAGGTAGGTCGTAAGTCCGACCAAAAAGCTTGTAGTGTCGAGTCGAAGTCCCGTGAGGAGAAATCTCCTCGACGCGAGAAGCATCGGTCCAGATCCCAAAGCGATTCCCATCGCTCATCGTCTTTGACGAAAAAATCGAAGAAACAACGCCACAGGTCCCCCTCCACTTTGTCTTCGGACGAATCCCCAAAAAGGATGAAATGTCCCACAAAACATTCATCATCCGAAGAGTGGGAAGCATTTAGAATAAAAATGATGGCGGTGTTCGAGAAAGCGAAGCCTCGGTCTGCGCCTTCCTCGGAAGCTGGCCGGGAGCGTTATCGCTCCGACACTCGCACGCCCTCGAGCCCGGGTGATCGAAGGAGGAAGGGTAGAGAACCTTCTAGGAAGCTGAGTGAAAAAGATCGCTCGAGTCGACCGCTCGAGGTCACAGACGCCGTTCGAGACCCAACATACCTCGAAGGGCAAGTCTTCTAAGAGTGCCTCGAAGCTGATGCCGTCGAAGTCGGGTTCTACGTCGACGTTATTGACGCCTTTGTCGACGCCCTTGACGCCGAAACTTCCAGCTCAACAAGATCAGCTAGGAAAAGAGAAAGAAAAGGCTAAAACACCTATATTGCATTCAGGACCCATTAGCACTCCTCCAGAGAAGGTTTTCAAATCTCTACCTAGGAAGGAGTTTTTCAAATCCTTGACCTCACTTTTTGAGGAACAAGAAAAATCTGATGAGGAGAATGTACCTTTTGGGCTTGAATTTGGTACTCCAAATGTTCCTGAATGCCTGATTTCAGAGGAAAGCAGGATGAAGGATCTGGTTGAAACATTGCACAATGCAAGTGGTACTGATACGTCCCCAGAAAATGAATTTGGTAGACCAGAGCCAGGTGAACATGCCAATCCATCATACCATCAGTTAATGACTAAGGTAGTAGATTATTTGGGTTTGGCCAGACCCATAGCCCAATTTGTCCAAGATGATCTTAGACCTACTGGACCATGGTCCTACTGAAGACCCAATTCTACCTTTCCATGTGGCTTTACAAAATAGGGTGGCCAAAAATTGGGAGACTCCGGATTCTATTCCTCCAGTGAATAAATCCTTTGCTTCAAAATACCGCCCTGCCAGTAGCGACCCCGGCTATCTGTTTAAATATCCCACTTCTGAAGGTTTGGTCATACAGGCAGCTACAGATTCTAACAAACTTGCGTACCAGTCTATCCCTCCAAACAGGGACGATAAGCGTGTGGATGGCTGGGCATGGAAGGGATTTTCAGCTCGGAGCATGGCATTAAAATCAGCCAACTCCACATGTGCCTTGGCAAAGTTTTTGTACACTCTGTGGGAGTGCATTGCAATGGCGGCGGAGCACATGCCAGAAGGGGAAGGATTCCTAGCCATTGTTAGAGATGGAAAGGAAGCTATGCAGGAATCCCTTGAATCTGGTTTGGACACTGTTGATAGTGTGAGCAGGTCCATGGCCACTAGCACGGTAATGCGTAGATTTGCATGGTTACGGAAGTCGGGTTTTGCACCAGACGTACAGAACCGTCTTCTGAACATGTCCTTTGACTGGTCACACCTTTTTGGCAGCAAGGCTGATGAGAGCCTTGAGAGGTTGCAGACCTCAAAGGCAGCTGCCAAGTCTTTGGGAGCTGCTATCGGGCAACCTCAGCCTTTTCGTGTGACATGTCAATCTTGGAGGGGACAATCCTATCGTTACTACTCCTCATATGGAAGAACGAGGGGAATGGCCAGTCAAAGGGGCCAAAGAAAGGCCACTCGTGGTGGACGAGCAAAATGTGCAAAGCCAGCTCCAGCCTCTTTGCCATCAGCGGCTGCAGCAACCGCCACAAAACCACTTTGAGGACTTGCATCACAAAACACCTGTAGGAGGCAGGCTGTCACAGCATCTGCAAGAATGGCGAGCTATTACTTCAGATGTTTGGGCTCTAGAAATAATAGCCCAAGGTTACTGCCTTCCTTTTCTAACGCAACCTCAAAGCAATCCACCAGGGAGACACCCTTTGAAGTTTTCGGACCCGCTCTTACAGCAGGAAGTTCTAACCCTGCTGGAGAAAGGTGCGATGGAACCGGTACCTACAGCTGAGAGGAACATGGGATGGTACTCCCCGTATTTTTTGATCCCTAAAAAGGACGGAGGGCTGAGACCCATCCTGGACTTGAGAAACTTGAACAAGTTCCTCAGGAAGGACAAGTTCAAGATGGTTACCCTTTCTCAGATCCTTCAGGCCCTTCAACTTCAGGACTGGTTGGTGTCATTGGACCTCCAGGATGCTTATTTTCATGTGCTGATTCATCTCAAGCATAGAAAATACCTGAGGTTCGTGCTTGGCGACTCACATTATCAGTTTCGAGTCCTACCATTCGGATTGACCTCCGCCCTGAGGGTCTTCACCAAATTGATGGTAGTAGTGGCAGCGCACCTCAGGAGAGGGGGGGGATTCATGTCTACCCCTATCTCGGCGATTGGCTGATCAGAGCACGCTCTGCCGAACAGGCACTGGATCACCTGAATCACCTGCCACTTCCTCCACAGTCTGGGCTTCTCCCTCAATTTCAAGAAGTCACAAATGACACCTTCTCAACTGCTCTAATATATAGGAGCTGTTCGACACATCCCCGGGAAAGAGCTCGCCTCTCAGGTCGAGGGCTCAAGACGTTCTTCAGATGGTTTCCAAATTCCAAAACGCCCAAAATCTTCAGGCCTACGACTTCTTAAGGTTACTCGGCCTCATGGCATCCTGCATCTTTCTGGTGCCAGAGGCACGTCTGACAATGAGATCCCTTTGATGGGCCCTAAAGACTCAATGGTCCCAGTTCTCAGGTCGAATGACGGATCTTCCGAACAAGGTTCGTCAAGCTCTTCTATGGTGGACTTGTTCAGAGACTATCCTGAAAGGAGAACCTTTTTGGCAACCATGGCCGGAGATCAGTGACTGACTCCTCACTCAAGGGGTGGGGAGCTCATGCCAACGATCTGACAATCAGCGGTCGTTGGTCGCCATCGAAGTCCAAACTACACATCAACCTTCTGGAGCTGAGAGCAATCAGACTAGCGCTGAAGGCTTTCCTGCCATCTGACAGAGGGAAGAATGTCCTGATAATGAAGGGACAACACAGTGGCCATGCATTATCTAAACAAAAGAGTTGGTGTAGGGTCACTACCTTTGTGCAGAGAGGCAATGCATCTCTGGTATTGGGCAATTCAAGAAGGAATCTCTTTAACGGCAGTTCACCTAGCCGGGGAAGAGAATGTGACAGCAGATGCTCTCAGCAGGCAGAGCACGGTGTCCCACAAATGGGAACTGGCTCAGGAAGTCATTCAAGAGATCTTCGCCCTTTGGGGAACCCCTCAAGTGGACCCATTTGTGACCGGAGTCAACCGGAAGTGCGAAAGGTATTGCTCAAGTGAATTTCCCCCAAGAGGAGCCCTGGGGGACGCGTTCGTGGTGGAGTGGAATTTGCCACTATTGCATGCGATCCCTCGATTCCCGTCATTCCTCTGGTCATCAGGAGACTGAGACGCTTCGGGATCCGCATGATCCTAATTGCCCCGGATTGGGCCAGGAGAACGTGGTATCCAGACCTTCTAGACATGTCCATCTGTCCACCAGTACATCTTCCTCAGAGAGAGAACCTTCTCTCTCAAATGGCGGGGCAGGTTCACCATCCAGAGGTCAAAATGCTCAACCTTCACGCTTGGTATCTGAAAGGCTGAGACACAAGGATTGGAACAAGGATTGGAACCTTCCAGATGACGTCATGGAGGTGTTGCTTTCGGCAAGAAGGCCAGCAACAAAGTCTCTATACCGTTGCCGTTTTGCAACTGGTGCAGAGAAAAGAATGTCGATCCTTTTCTATGTACTATTCCGGAAGTACTGTCCTTCCTTCTGACCCTAACACATAGAGGTCTGAATGTTGGAACCATTAAAGGTCATCTTGTGGCGCTTTCCATCTTCAAGCGCTCGTTGGAAGAATGCTCCTACTTCAAAATTCCTTTGATAGTACAATTCCTAAAAGGACTCACTAATGTGTTTCCTCCTCACCCATTTCAAGTGCCAATTTGGGATCTCAATTTGGTCCTAAAATCCTTAATGTTTGCTCCTTGTGAGCCTTTGCACACTTGTCCATTAAGATTACTGACATGGAAAACTGCTTTCCTTGTTGCTTTAACATCTGCAAGAAGAGTGAGCGAATTGCAGGCACTGTCTTCTGGGCCACCCTATACTGTGTTCCATAAGGACAGAGTTGTGTTGAGGGCTAAACCCTCATTTTTACCAAAAGTGGTATCTGAGTTTCATTTAAATCAAACAATTGTGTTACACGCATTTTATCCTCCACCTCATCCTAGTAAGGAGGAGGAAAGATTACACAGATTGGATCCAAAAAGAGCTTTAAGCTTTTATATCTCTAGGCTTTCTAGGCTTAGAGTGGACAGCCAACTGATTATTGGCTACACAGGAAAAAGATTGGGTCAGTCAGTAACAAAACAAACAATATCACGTTGGATTATGCTTTGCATTTCGGAATGCTACAGACTGGTGGGAAAAGACCCACCAGAAGGTCTAAGGGCACATTCCACCAGGGGCATCGCTTAGTCTACAGGCCTACAAAGAGGTGTTCCTATAAGGTCCATTTCTGAAGCAGCGACTTGGTCATCGCTGCATACTTTTTCAAAGTTCTACAGCCTAGATGCTTCCCAATCTAAGGAGCTGAATTTTGGTAGAGCAGTCCTATACTCGGCCATCTAAAAATATCGAAAAAATCTAATCCATCCTCCATAAATATTATCCTTACTGCTTTGGGAGTCTATCAAAGATGAGGAATACGTTGGAGGACACAATCCACTCGAAGAACAAGTTACTTACCAACTGGTAACGTTCTTTCGATTGGATGTTCCTCCAACGTATTCCTCATCGCCCTCCCAACCTACCCCTCTGTAGATTTATCGGGCTGTTGCCACTCCAACTCTCGCAAGGCAAATGCCTGTCTACCGGCACAGTCTACACAGTGAAAAATCAATCATGAAGGGGGGAAAAGCAGAACTGAGGCCAACGTGCGCCGCACATGCTACTTATACACCCGATGACGTCACCCTCGACGGAGGCCTTCGAGGGACCATCGACTCGACGACATCGACGCACAGCGCTCTCTGCCTAAAATTCTTTTTACGAAGCAGCTGAAGCTGGATGGAATACATCAAAGATGAGGAATACGTTGGAGGAACATCCAATCGAAAGAACGGTACCAGTTGGTAAGTAACTTTTGTTCTTTGACTTCGACGCACCATCGGTTTATATGGCGCGGTTGGCGTCTACTGTACAGCTGGCGATGATGTCTCTGCTGGCGTTGATGGCCCTGCGACATTGAGGACTTGGCTGGCATCTTGGGCACAGCAGGCGTCGATGGCGTTGACTACCTCGGCTTATGTTTGTTTTCGACTCGAAATATCCTTCGATGACTTGTTGAGGCCTCAACGGCTCTCGGTGAGAATCGGGCCTTCGTTCCGGCATCGAGGGCACAAAGGATTTGGTTGAGCCCTTTCCTTACCGGCTTCTTTGGAAGGCGCGGTAGGAGCATGGCTTGCCGTAGGTTCTTGTTGAAATATTTTTAGCATTTCTACTCTAAATGCTTCCCATTCGGCTGGTGTGGAGTTATAAGTGGGTGTATTAACAGGTGTCTGAACCACTACAGAGAAATGACAGATGGTGTATTTAATACCCAAAGATTCGTACATTAACATTAAAACGTTTTTTATTAAACGTGATTGGCTAGAGCTGATGTCCCCAGGCCTGGGATCGGCAAGAGTTCTCAAAATAAGGAAAACTACTCCAGTGCAAAGTATCACACGGAGTGTTGATCTAGTTATTAGAAGAACCAACCCACATTGTTTGCATTTCTTGTGTTCTGTGAGATATGTTTTGAGTTTTATGTAATTTGATAATTTTGAGTGTCAGTTTCTATATGTTTAATAAAACATGTTTTAATGTTCATGTATGAATCTTTGGATAATAGATACACCATCTGTCATTTCTCTGTAGTGTTTCAGACACCGGTTAATACATCATCTTTTTGTATAATATAGAGCTTAGCCATGTGGTAAGCAGTGTATGATCCCCATAGCATGGTACATGCCGTTTGGGAATAGTGAGTTATAAGTGGGGCAAGATACCCTCTCAGGGGAGGTGTCATTCGAAAGAAGGCTACCTATGGTGCCTCTTTTTTGACGAGTGGTGGGAGCCACTCCTCGATCTTGATCTTTTAACTTTCTTCCTCTGAGGAGAGGTCGCCTCTCGACTAGTCGGTCAAAGATTTTTTGGTAGGGATAGATGGAGATTTTATGGGGTTTCTACCTACCGCCAATTTCCCCTTTTGCTCCTTCAGTGCCTTTACGGTCATAAACTGGCACTTGGAGCAAGCTAAGATCTTATGCTCCACCCCGAGACAACATAGACATATGGTGTGGGTCGGTTAACGACATTTGAGTCACAATCTCTACACTTTTTGAACCAGTCTTCGGGGTAATCTGTGTCGAGGGAGACATATTGCGAAGCAACCAATGAAGCGCAGCGTATTTTTTGAAGCGATCGCTTACGTGGAAAAATGGAACTGAAGCCAACGGGCGCTGCGAGTGCTATATATACACCTTAAATGACATCTTCGAGACGGAGGCCCTAGAGGGACATTGAGGGTGCTCTGGGTCGACGCACCTCGCCCTCTGCCGAAAAAATTATTCTGAAGCTGGATATCGTATATCAACAATAAGGAATACGTGGGAGGAACAGCCAATCTAAAGAACATTACCAGGGGTAAGTAACTTGTTCATCTGTCCGTTTTGTTTTTTCTTTTCCTGAGCAGTTGGTAAGCAGTTTTGAAAGCACTGACTCCTTATAACAAAGTATTGCGGCGTGGACTGGGAGCCATTCTGAGGCATGTCGGCTATGCTCTGCCGCATCATGTTTGTTCCTTGCATGTTATTTTGAATAACAGCAGTTGCTGGCCCATGTAACTAAGCCTTCTGCAAATTCGGACTGTTCTCACCATGTTGCTGTGGACTCCACTTTTACAACCATATCCTTTCGTTGTTCTTCAGGGTAAGTCAGAGGAGAATTGCGAGGTAAATTGCTTTTTGTCAGACTTTACATTCTGTACCACAATACAATTTTGATTATTTTATTTTGTTCTCATTTCCTTTTTTGGATCTGGCAAGCTTAAGGACAGAGTTAATCCTTATTCACCACAGCCTCGGTAGATAGTTCCCATGGATGTTCTGCCTGTCTTTGCTCCTGTGGCTCTGGTTGCAAACGTGTCCCTGGCTCCCCCTCGGTTTGATGTAATGGACTGTTCCTCCTTTGAGGAGGCAGCATAGCTTGTTCTGGCGAACAGGTGGTTTAGAGGCATGATGTCAAAAGGCTTGGAGGTGTTGGGTTCAGCCCCTCCCAAGAAGCCCACAAGCTTAGGTTTATATTGAAAAGCAAAGCCCAAAGTGTCCTCCCTTTTATTTCTTTAGACTTTTGTAATATTGTTTGAGGCTCTATTCTGGAAAAGCCTTAAGACAAGCTTGCTTTTTCAGATTTTGAATGAGAAGTATGAATCCTCAAGGACAGTTCTGTGTTTGTTTAGGCAGTTTGTCATACAAATCGGCTGTAGTCCCTGCAGCAGGACCAGTAGAGGGCAAGGTTCCTGCTTCGCAAATGTAGCACTCCTTTGCTAAGTAGAGCAAAGCCTGGTATGTGACGGAACAATTTTCCAAAATCACCCGATTTTCTTTGAGACACGTTAATGGCGCCTTCATACGGTCTAGTCCTTTGCAGATTTTGGAGGCGTTTGACAAATTCACTGAACAGTTTGCTCAAGATGCAACGTGGGAGTTTTCCTTTCTGCTGAACCTTGCTAAGCAAACGTCTTCAACAACTCAAAGCAAACTGGGACCTGGCTGGCAAAGTTGCCAGAGTGGTAATCCTGAGACACCATGCTCGTTTTAAAGCTTCTGATCTTATTGCAGGTCTGCAGGACAAGGAATGAAACCTCCATTATGATGTATATTTCCACTGCTGAAGCCCATCGTCAATAACTGGGACAGTCCTATGGTTAGACTGTCCCTGATATAGACAAAGGTCTAAAGCAGTGAAAATATCACCTTATGATCGGGTCAGGATCTATTTTTGCTACTGCAGAGCCTTTTTTTGTTTTATTTCCATTTTTTGCTGACTCGTGTCTTTTACATCCTGGCAGCCTGCCAGGGCAGGGAAGAGCTCCATCAACAAAACAAACATTTTTGCTTCTTTGGTTGCCTCTAGAATCTACTCCGCATGACACATTTTACGTCCTAGTACCTGTGCAGCTGGTCACTTTTGAAGACCTTATGTGGCAAGGATATAAGCCAGTTTTCTCCAGTCGGGCATGGATTCGCATGTTCTGCTGGGAATCCTCAGTAAAAGAAAAAAGTTTCACTTTCACTTTCAAACTGTATTTCTCCTCTAAACCAATACTGGTCATACTGCCCCCATCCAATGATTCTTCTCCCTAAGCCCCGCCTCGAATTTTGTAAGTTTTTTTTACACTTTTTTCACTGAAAAGTTAGATTTTTTTTTTTCCCCCAAAAGCATGTGTGCTCTCTCTTCATCGACCGGCAACGGGGAAACTGTTGTCGGTGAAGTTTTGAGACCCTCAATGACAAAGATTCGTTGAAGTTTCTGGAAGGCCGTCTTGGACCTAGTTTGTGCCCTCCGACCATGACAGAGGAGAAAAAGGAGGGAAGGAGCCTCTTCAGGCCCTGCACCAAATGTGGGCTACAAAACGTCTTCGTAGACATCTGCAGTGTGTTTACTGCCTACACCCAGACCACAAGGAGGTAGAGTGAGATATGTCTGGGCTTCTCGAAGAAAACGAAAGACCGGCATAGCAGGCTGGTGGCATGGCTCAATTCGGACAATGCCCCCTGCCCCTTGCTCCGAGCAGGGTCATGCCTCATCCCAGGAGGTCCGAGGAGCGGCGTCCCTCTGGGAAGAGATCGAAGTCCTTTGAGGTTGCCTTATTCATGGGGGTCCAAGATGAGGCCAAGAACCGCAAGTCCGATTCCACCGGGTTTGCTGCTGATGCGCCTTCCAGGTTGGATAAGCTACGATAAATATTGCCTTCAGCTTCCGTAGCCAGCCTGCCACCGGGCTCCTCCTAAAAGAGGAAGTCGTCCACTTCAGCCAAGTTACGGGAGAAATCGCATAATCCTAGGCCAGAGGAAGAGAAGTAGGCCGTCCAGCCCAAGCAGGCTCAACCAGCACAGCCAAAGTCCTCATCGGCCACTCCGGCGACACCTACTATAATGACTGCGGCGGTTGAAGGTGCAGACCCTAAGAGGATGGCTCCAACTGCCCAAAAGGTTTCCCTATCTCCAAGGTGTGATGCAGAGGCAGCAGCGCGTAAGCTGTAGGCACCCCTGGTGGGGGGAAAGCACCAGTCCAAAACCCTCAGGGAGGAAAAAGGGGGGTGCGAGGAGGCCCCAAAAACGCCCTCCAGGGTTGACATTCAACCAATGGACATCACATATACGGACTGCGACAGTCCATATGGTCTACAAGGACGACGGCAGCGGCGCAGGGCCCATCGATCCATTGTTCCCTTTGCAACCAGGGTACATATCCATGGACATCCTGTCGACTCTTCACACCCTGGTGACGGAGATCCAGCAGATGTTCCCCCAGCATGAGCACCTGTGGTAAAAAGAGAAAGCGTCATCCGACACCTCTATCAGCCTCCTCTACCACGTCGATCCCAGACTCCACCAGCGGACATGGACCCCGGTACAGACACGGCCGTGATGGCTACAGGAACCAACGAAGATTAGGACTTGTTGTGGCAGATGATGATTCCCCGCACCTGAACGCCCCTCCTAGATTCACTCCACCAGACGAGGTGGGATCATTCACTCTGATTTCCAGGGCCTCCAAGCTGTTCCAGCTGGAGCCAGAGGAACCAGGAAAGAGGGCTTCTTGTATCAGCGGCAAGAGTCCAAGAGGAAGACTATCATGGCAGTGCCTTTCCTGGATGACATTTGGGAGGAAGGCCTAGCCCTTGTGAAGAACCCATGCACGGCTCCAACCAAACAAGACCGGTTGGGGAAGAAATGTAGGGTTCCAAACTCTGCACCCAAGTGCTTGTGGTCCCGACCATCGCCGGACTCAGTAGTGTCTGCTGCCGCAATGAAACATTAAGCTGTCCTGGCTCCGTCATCCGTTCCCCTGGACAGCAAGGGGAAGATGAATGCCATGGGAAAGAGAATGATTTACACGGCGGCATCCATGATCAAGGCGGCTCATGCACTGGCCAGCTTGGCCCGATACAACCGGGAGCTTTGGTACAAGCTAGGCCCGATCTTGGAATTCCTTCCCGACAACAAGATGGAAGTACTCGCCCCTCTTTTAGGAAGGGGAGGTGGCGTCGGACCATGCCATTACGGTGGCAGTGGTCATCGCCAACACAGGTTTGCGGCAGATGGGAAACTGAGTCTGCCTTTGTCGGCAGGGATGGATGAAGGCCATGTATTTTTGGCAGGACGTTTAGGCAAAGCTACTGGACATGCCCTTCAACGGGGAAAATGTGGTTGACAAATCCCTTCAAGCTATGAAGACTGGTACGGAGACGGCTGTTTCCCTTGCCACTCTTCAACAGCATTGCTCGTCTTTTAGCTCTACCAGTGGTAAATTGAGCAGATCTAAAGGTTTTTCCTCATACAGACAGCCTCCATGATCCTCCATGCAGGAAGCCTACAGAGGTCGCGCCCAGGCCTACGGTAGGGGAGGTCGCCGTCGTCCTTAGGGAAGGGCACTTGTACCCAAGCGGGCCTGAACCAGCCAAGATGTCGGGCCCCCACTCGTGCATATCGTTGGAAGGCCGGTTGACTAGGTTAGTCAGCAAGTGGAGGACCATCACCACCGACAGATGGGTGCTGTGCGCTCTTACACAGGGTCACACCTTGGAGTTCCAACATAGGTGCCCCTGTATCCCACCAGTTTCCCGTCAGGAGCTTCACATCCCTCAGCTCCTGGAAGAAGTGCGAGTCATGTTATGGAAAGGGGTGATAGAGCTCACTCCCCGATGACTCCTTGGCTCCTGAGTCTATTCCAGATACTTTCTGGTAAGAAAGAAGACAGGGAATTGGAGACCCATCCTGGACCTGTGTCGTCTGAACAAGTATCTAAAGGCCCAGAAATTCAGGATGTTCACATTGCAGCACGTGCTCGGACAACTGGAGGAAGGGGATTTCCTGACGTTGAGCCTAGTTGACGCATACTTCTATGTCCCCATCAACAGGAAACATCTAAAGTTCCTACGATTCATGGTGCAAGGCCAGCACTACTAGTTCAAGGCCATGCGCTTCGGTGTGAAATCAGCCCTAAGGGTGTTAACGAAATGCCTGGCCCCATCTGCAGGGCATACACATATACCCATACCTGGACGATTGGCTTGCGCGAGACCTGCCTGACAAGCACACAAAGGAGACCGTCCGACTTCTGAAGGAGCTGGGATTCCCTGTAAGCTACCCAATGTCCTGTATGATCCCTCTGTGTAATAAACGAGAGTTCTAACTTGCCCTTGGCTGAATCCTCTGTCTGTGCACGGGGGGAGGGTTAGTTGAGCCCTGGGAGCTTGGAACTGTGAGCTTGTAGTGTGGTCCCTACTCCCTCTGGTATACGTAAGCCAACAGGTTGGCAGCAGAGGTATGGTTCACTACATCCGTTCGTCATAAGCCACCTCTTCTGCCGCAGCGTCTGGAGGGCTGTGAGGCGCCTCACGGAAAGTAAGACCAACGACAGCCAGTATTGGAGAATAGCCTGCCTGCAGTCTGTGAGGAGCCCAGCAGACCAGAGGAGTGATGCAGCAGCTTTGGGGGAGTCGGTAGCCGACCAGCGTCAGTGGATAACAGAGTAAGTATTGACTCAGCCACACGGCATCTGAGGGGGGGTGTGGTAACGTAATGTGTGGTGGTGACGAGTATTGAGTATAATTGAAGTATTGTTTAGTCGTGTTGAGTAGTGTGAAGTATAGTGGGGAAAGGAACAGAGGTAGATGTGTTTTTTTTTTTGTGGTTAGGGAGCATTTGGTCTTAAGGTAAAAGGTTCTGGTGAATAACCTAGACTATTGTCTTAAGGGCACCGATAGTAAGAGTTGTCTAAATATTGGATATCCTATGGATTCGGCATTTTATCTTGGGTCATGGATGATGATATCCCAGTGTAAGGGCTTAGCAAAGGGAGCTGGCTTAAATTGTGGAAGGTGTTCTTCTGGTTAAGTCTCGGAGGCATTTTATGTACAAGGCGACGCTCTAGGTACAGATTGAGCACAAGAAATATTGGTATCCCAGGGGCACCCCCTCTCGTTGAGAAGAGTATTCTGAAGCCCCCCAGCCTCTCTCAAAGGTCTTATTACGAAAGTCTCCCCCTTCTGGGCAATCTATTCCACCTCCAGATTCTTCTGCATCTTCCCTATGGACTAGGGTGAGATTTGAAAACTATATGGAGAAAATGGGCCACTTTATTGACTTTTCAGACAAATGTCACTCCCAAAAGACCTAGGGAAGAGGAGTCCTGCGCAATTCCACATAAATTGCAGACATTTCCCATCTCTGGACAAGGCCACCAAGAGGATATCTTGGATGTCTCAGAGCAGGAGGACACCTATGAGGACATTAACCCATTTGCTCAGGACACAGCTGACCAAGATCCAGGCTGGGATCAGGATCCGTCAGGGGATCAGGGCCCTTGGTTTTCACCAACACACACCCCTGACCCAGACATTGTTTGTCTCGATCCCACTTCGTCTCCACAAAGGGAGTAGTCGACTGTGGATGACCAAATGTTATTCAACGCCATTTTAAAGAGAGCGGCCGATCATTTTGAAATCCCTACACATGAGGCAGCCTCTGATTCTGACTTTGTTGAGGATATCCTCAAGGAGAAGCCTCCAACTAGTCAAGTAAAAAAGTGCCTAGCTCCTTTGTTGTCTACGTCCCTCACAAAGAAAAATGATTTCGCCCATCTCCTTCCGACCACCCATACATACGGGGTCATGCCACATTGGACTCCCTGGTGGTTACAACCACTAGACAGAGGGCGAGGGTTCCACTGTCCACGGCGGAAGCCTCTCCGGATAAGGATTGTAAGAAACGTTATGCCCTCGGAAAACGAATCACTGCCTCTGCGGCCTATTCAACTAGGATCGCAAACAATACAACTCTCCTGGCAAGCTACAGTGATGTCCAATGGGGCCTATTCCAGGATGGCCTTCAAGAGGTCCCACAGCCCACCCGATCACGCCTGCTGGCGGTCATGGCTGAGGGCAGACAGGTGACCCACAACATATTAACAAAAATACTCTGGACTCTGCTGAGACTGCTGGATGCACTCAAGCCCAGGAGACTTTACTGAAGAGTCACGCCTGGTTGAAGAACTCTGGCTTTAAACCAGAAACTCTGGCCTCTCATCAATAAACCAGTCAAGGACTCCAACCTTTTTGGGAAATCTGTCGATCGCCCTGAAGACTGCCAAGAAGGAGCACGAAATGCTGAAATCACTCAGCCGGATCATGGCCAAGGCCTTCCACCATCACGGAGGCTCTAACTCCTGCTGTGCCTTTCATGGACAGTCTTTCTCCCGGTCTCCCCATGGACAAGATGCTTCTGGTAACCGCCAGTATCAACTGAGAGGTCCTCGTAGAGGCAGGAACTCTACTCCTAGAGGCTCCCGGGCCTCCACCTCAGTGACTCACCGTTTTGGCTCCACTCCCCCAGCCAGGGGTCGCTTGTCATTCATTCACGCCTGGGGGCGGGGGGGGGAAACACATCAGACCAGTGGGTGTTAAAGACAGTTAGAAATTGCTCAGTGGAAAATCCACTGAGCTTGGAGACGCCTATTTTTTAGTGAATACTACTTCCGAATTGGTGTTATAAATGGATCAAATTCGTGGTAGTAGTTATGCAGTCCATCAACAAGGAAATCGGATTGACATAAACGCTGTACTTAAAGTTCAATCACTTTGTAATTTATTTTCCAGATTGTAGTGTGTTCAATCATTTAACCAGCAGAGGCCCTTGCCGATGCATTCCGGACTGTCCTTCAGGGTGGGCTCTAAAAAACATTAACAGAATGGGGTTAACTTCACCCCTAATATCTTGAAATTCAAACAAACATAGTATATCACATTTCATAATCTTGCACAGAATGAAGAGACACATACCTGCCAAAAATAGTGCGCTCTACTTGTTTTAACAATTTTACAACTCCAGTTCAGTGCAAAGTTGTTTGTTGGTGCAAATCAATGTAATCTTGCACTCTTTAAATATATTCCCAGTCAACATATTTGGTTGTAGTTAAAGCAGATACAATATCCATGGCAGATTATGTTAGTTCATTTCCCAACATTAATCACATATTGCACAAGTCTGTTTCTTCTAGGAATGCTAAAGTTGCATGTTCTAAAGGCACATACAATATCTATGGCACATTATGTTTGCTCCTATCCCAACATTAATCACATGTTGCACAAATCTCCTTCGAGGAGTACTAAAATTGCGTGTTCTAAAGTACTTCATCCTCCTTCATGGGCTAATGTCGCATTTTATCAATTGTTCACTTTTACACATTCTCTTCATCAATAGTTAATTTAAGACAGTGTAAATCAAGCTGTTCATTCAAACCTAATGGTGCAACAGTTTCAAGCCTGTCTGTCCAAAATGCCTTGCGCTGTTCGAGTTTTTTAGTCGCATTCATTCGTAGATACTTGGTTTTGATGACTTCTAAAATTTGGAACCGTATCTGTGTGAACTGGTGCTTGTGGTCTTGAAAATGTCTGGCTGTAGGTGAATGGTGGTTGTTTGTTCTTACATTGGACTTGTGTTCATTCGAGCAAATACGTGCTTTGGGGCTGGTTTGTCCAACATATGTGAGACCACATGGGCACTTGATTGCGTACACCACGTTATGAGATTCACATGTGGCATGGTCTTTCAGTTGAATTTTTTCTCCTGTGCGTGAATGTTATGATATTGCCCTTGATCACATTATTACAATTGTTGCAAGAAAGGCATGGATAAGTGCCTGGGTGTTTAGTGTGTTGTTTCTTTGGTCGATTTGGATTAGTCTCGACAAGATCATCCTTTAAATTGTGGCTCAGTTGAAATGCAAAAATTGGCTTGTTACTGAAATTAGTCTGTAGTTTTGTATCACATGTAAATAATGGCCAATGCTTCAATATTGCTTTCTTGATTCTGTACGACTGAATGCTGTACTTGCTTACAAACACACGTTGTGTGTCAGTGCTGGTGTCAAGACTCTTGGGTATTACCAGTTGATTGCGTTCCTTTTGATTGACTTTCTGTTTTGCTTCTTGGAGTTAAGATTCCTTATATCCTCTTGATTTGAATTTGTCAAGCATTTTGGATGATTCCGTTTCCCAGTTTTCATTGGTGTTAACAATTCTTTTGACCCTCAGTAATTGGCTATATGGTAAACTCAAGATGGTTGAAGGGGGATGAAAGCTTAACCTATGCAAAAGGTTATTCCTCTCTGTTGGTTTGTGGAAGATGGTTACAAAATTAGGTATGGATGGTGTGACTTGGACGTCTAGAAAATGTAAGCCGGGGTTTCCAATCTCTTAGGTGAATTGTATCCTTGTGTTGAGGTATTTCAGGAAAAGATCGAGTTTCTGCTGTATCATTCCAATTCAGGAAGATGTCGTCTATATAACGACCCCAATGCTTTATGTACTTTTTCCAGACTGGATGATTTAGAACGGAATCCTCTTCGAACTTAATCATAAATGCATTTGCGTGCGCTGTGGCCATTGTTGCTCCCATTGCGGTACCGCTTATTTGTTGATAGAATGTTTTGTTAAACTTGAAATATGAGTTCCGAGCAATCATCTCCAGCAAGATTATAAATTCCTTGGATGCCCCAACATTCTCTTCTTTCAACAGAATCCAATCCACAGCTTTTAGTCCTAGGTCATGAGGTATAGACGTATACAGACTGCATACATCAATGGTGGCCAAAATATCTGTGTTCAATTTCTATGGTATGTAGTCTGTTCAGGAAATCTGTAGTATCCTTTATGTATGAAGGAACTTGTTGAATGATTGGTTGTAAAATGTTATCAATGTAGATCCCTAAAGGTTGTAAAAGTCCTTCCGTTGCAGCTACGAGCGGTCTTCCTGGTGGTTTCTGAAGGGTCTTGTGTATCTTCAGTAATAAATAAAAGTGAGGAACCTTGGGGTATTGTGCTGTCAAAAACACTTTGGTTGTGGTAGAGATCCATTCATTTTCTTCTGCAGCAGTTAACATTTCTTGAATCTTGTGCTTGATTTCTTGTGTTAGATCATATGGTAAAGTTTTGTATGTTTTAATGTCTTGTAATTGCTTGTGACATTCTTCTAGGCAGTCTGTGGTGTTGAGTATTACCAATGCTCCTCCTTTGTCAGCCGAGCGAATTGTTATTTCTGGATCTTTATAGAGTTTTCTTATTAACGTCATGTCCTTCTTACTGAGGTTTCTGTATTGTGGTGGTTTAAAGGAAACCTTTTTAAGATCTTTCAGAACTGCTTCTTGAAATACATCTATGGTTCCATGTGCTGCTGGAGGCATGTATGTGCTTTTTAGACATAGTTCTAGATAATCTGAATCTGTTGTGGCTGTGTAGAGTGTAGTATCAGCGAAGTGAGCTTTTAATTTTCATATAAACTTAAACAGCTCAATTTTGGTCTCCAACAACGTAGATGTGTAAGTTGGTACATTTAAAGACAGTTACCCATGGCTACTGCATCGAGTTTCACTGACCACATTGATACCACCCACCAAAAGCAGACGCCCGTCACCAGAACACCTGCGCATCCTGCTGGAAGAGTTTCAAGTTCTTCTGGAAAAGGGCACTGTAGAAGTTGTCCCCATTCACCCGGTAAAAAGGGTATTTATTCATTGTACTTTCTTGTACCCAAAAAGGATGTCCCCATGCGCCCTGTGTTAGACCTGCGCCCAGCGAAAAAAAATTATGTCAAACCTCAAAAATTCAAAATGACAATACTGCAGGAAGGAATCCTCCTGCTGCTGCAGGGAGATTACATGGCCACATTGGCTATGAAAGATGCAAACTTTCATATTTCAATGTTTCCGGCACACAAAGTACCTCCAGGTTCTTGATAGAAGACACCCACTATCAGTTCAAGGTACTCCCCTCTGGCATTGCCTCAGCTCCACAGGTGTTTGCGAAGGTACTGGCGGTAGTAGCTGCTCACCTGTACAGGCAGTCCATCCTTACCTTGACGACTGACTCATAACAGGGGATTCGTACGGAACATGTCAAACAAATACCCAGAAGACGGTAGATCTCCTCTTAAACCTAGGTTTCTCGATCAATGAGAAAATGTCCAGTCTAAACCCCAGCCAAGTCAAACGGTTTCTGGGGGCTCTAATTCAGACCAACGACTGCCTTGTCTTTCCCTCAAACGAGAGGGTTCAAAAATGCTGTTTCAGATCCCTCACTATCTAGCCAGACACAAGGTGGCTGTACGCAAAGCCATGTGACTGTTGGGGATGATGGCCCCTGCATCTACCTAGTTCCACACGCTCGCTTGCGCCCCATGCAAGAGTGGCCCTCGAGTCAATGGTGTCAGGCCAGCGGGACGATCTAGTGGTTGTCTTGGCCCCTCGTTCATTCTCTGCAGTGGTGGTCAAGGGAAATCCTCCTGCAGGGAAAATCTTCACCACCCCCGTAGTAGATGCCACTCTCACCACAGATGCATCTCTGACTGGGTGGGAGTTCTCACCTTTTTTCATCACAGGCGTGTGGTCCCCAGCGGTAGCATCCAATCACGTGAACTTGTTGGAACAGTTAGCAGTGTTCAAGGCCCTAAAGGCCTTCCAAGCACACCTCCAGGGGAAGACAGTTCTAGTCCTCACGGACAGTAGTACGGCCATGAATTTCTTAAACAAGGGGGCACTCACTCTCTAGGGCTGTCCAAACTGTCCCAGAACATATGGAAGTGGGCTCTCAAACACAAGATGTTCCTCCTGTCACATGTTCGAGAACTCAATCTTCTGGCGGACGTACTCAAAAGAGACTTCCCTCTACAAGTAGAGCATGAGAGGCGACTACAGGAGGACATTGTACTCAACGTCTTCGTAGACTGAGGCTTCCCAGAGGTCGACTTGTTCGCCACTCTGGAGAACGCCCAATGCCCAGATTACGCCTCAAGGTACCCTCAGAACTGCTCCAAGGGGAATGGTCTCTGGATAAGATGGTCAGCAGGGATGCACCAAGAGCCAGTCAGGATGATACTGGTGGCCCCTATCTGGACCCGCCAACCTTGGTTCTCCCATCTCGTGGCAATGTAAGTCTCCCCTCGGAGGAAGCTGCCATGCCCATACAACATGCAGTCTCAAGACCGGGGGGGGGGTTAAACACTATATCCAGGGCAACTCTCAACTTAGCCTGGCTCTTGAGGTCATAGGGTTTGGGCATCTCCAACTCCCTCCAAGATGTATGAACATACTAAGAGAAGCACGGAAACCTAACAGCCGGCATTGCTACTCCAGCAAATGGAAGCGCTTTGTCATCTGGTGTAATGGCAAGGGCATCAATCCTATTGAATGCACACGTAAACATATTCTCTTGTACCTAACCCACCTGTTAGATTAAGGTCTGGTTTTCAATTCTCTAAAGGTCCACTTAGCTGCTCTTTTGTCATACACCACGTCCCGGAGCAAGGTTTTGTGGTGGAAGATTCAAGTAATTAAAGCATTTATGGAAGGGATAAAGAGGCTTTATCCCCCTATTTCCAACCCAGCTCTCAGGTGGTGCATCCAACCTCCCCATTTCCATTGAATCCAATGGGACTCAAATGGCAATGGGGACTATTACTGGCACCCGGCAATGGGGATTTGCCGGGGCTGGAATGCCCTGGTAAGTCCCATTGCCAGGTGCTGGTAAATTCATGCATCCGGCAGAAGCCGGCATGGCTACTGCCGGACTCATAAAGAGGCCCCCTGTCTCTAAATCGGCTATCTGAAAGTGGACGTATACTGCATCACACTGTTTCTCTCTTGCCAAGAGAGATCTACCTTTCACGCCTAGAGCACACACTACTAGGGGCACAGGGGCTACCATAGCATTAATTGCAAATGTTCCTCTTGAGTCCATTTGCAAAGCAGCAACCTGGAGTTCTGTACACACCTTCACACAACACTGCTGCCTAGATACACGCTCTAGGTCTGATTCTCAGGTGGGACAAACGGTGCTAAGACATCTTTGATACTGTTTCTTCACACATCCCATCATCTCTGGGTACTGCTCGCTAGTCTATGCACATCATGTGATTCTAAGCAGATTCACAAGCATCAGAAAACCTTCATTACTCATCGTAATAGCATTTCTGATGATTGTATTCGCTTAGATTCACAAGCGCCCTCCCTTCCTCCCCTCGTGGAGTAGAAGCAACATGGACCTCTTACACCTTCTCTCTTCTGTATGCGCTCACGCTGACTACAAGACTCCCTCGCAGCAGACAAAACACAACCAGAGGGACCTCGACACGTGTGGGATTTTGGTTACACTGCACGTCACGTTAGGGATAGTGTTAGTCACGGCCATGTCGACGTCTCGTTTTGATCTTCGAAAGAAAGATGCAATACTCACTGATTACCACTGATGTCAGACTATATGCACAGCATGTGAATCTAAGCAGATACAATCATCAGAAATGCTATTAAGTTAATGGATATCATCCCCTTGTTAGGAGGCATGAATACAGCTGTGGGTAAATGTCTGGGACTTAAAAATTGTGTGATGGAACAATAGCGTTTTGAGATTGGTTAGGGATAGCTATCTTTTCCCTAAGTAGTGAAGCGGTGATGACACCCATAGGGCCTGTACATTGAATCAGGACAGCACAAGGAGGTACAGAATTTGTTGTTCACGATTTGCAATTTGCAGAGTAAGCTGTGCAAGGCGCATGCACAAGATTGGTGGGTGTGCCTGAGGAGGCTGAGAGTTGTAAGAAGGGCGGTGTGCACAGCACGCCTAAAAGGTTGGTTGGGAGCCAGAGAGGCTCGGGAGAATTGACAACTGGTATTTTGTGAAATTGAGAGGTAGAATTAAAAGTATTTTTGTGTTTGTACGATAACGGAAGTACCGAAAGCCCCAACTTGAGGTCAAATGGGTATAAAGCAATGTATTGGGGGAAGTGCAGGTGGGATTCTTCCCTACAGCACCTATGTAAGGCCCTTCCGCGATACAAGGACAAGATTTGTAAATATAGCAAGAAATGTACCAAAAATACAGAAGGTAAATTGATTAAGCCATGGCCACAATGCAGATGTTTTGCCAAATACATGCAGCAATCATTACACACACATACAAGAGGCTTACAAGGGGAAAAAGGCTGAGCAGTCATTTGGTGATGTTCAAGCTCTGGAAGTTGTTTCAGCAGGACGAGGGGGAAGTAGCAAGGCGCCAGTGGATGCTGAGCCAGCAGGAAACCCCGGGCGCAGCGCCCTTAGCTTTTGATCCCCCACCTCCTGACCCTGAGAACGAAGGAGCTACAATGGGTACACAAATCCAACATTCGATCCTCCACCATTTACCAAGGAGGGGCAGAAAGGAGCGAGCTGCAAGACCCAGATAAGCGCCAAGGAGGGGCTGGAAGGAATAGCATTGAACAAGTGAGTAGGAGGGGAAATATTATTGAAATAGATGGAAAGACAGCAGGAGAAAAGGAGTGGCAAGCAAGTATATGGATATCAGGAAAGCAGTGAAGCACAAGAGTGGTCAGAGATAATGGAAGAAGTAGAAAGGAAAAAGGAGGAACGCAAGAGGGTGCGAAGAGACGAGCAAAGAGAAGACAGCGGGAGCAGCGAGAGATGAGGAGGAAGGGAACTCGCAGAGATCGAGAGATAGGAAGACGAGAAGGAAAAGCACATTTTGTTAAGAAAGGAAAGGAGCAAGTGGGAACTACAGTATCTCGCAAAAGAGTGCAAACCAAAGGAGGAGGAGCGCGCAGTGAGAGAAATGAGACTAAAATGGGGATTGACCGCATCTAACGATAACGCGGGAAGGGATAGACAAGCGGGGCAGGATTGCAGTAAGACATATGAAAAGGCCGTCACGCTCACCTGGTCTCCACCGGGGCGTGCTCGTGTTCAAGGGATGATGTCTGCACTGGTCTTTGTCTGCTTAACTGAGGGTGCTAGCTCGCGTCTTCCCTTCGTTCTTGCCTCAGGAGATGTTCGTCTGCAAGTCTAAACAAGATTTTAGCCAATTGAATGGAGCTGGTTTTGGTTTACCCCTCCTTCCGATTTTCCCTACTCTTCCTCTGGCTCACCTTGGATTTTTAATGGGCGAGCTCTCCGTCCTGCACACCCTGGCAGGGGCGCGGTTTCACAGTCTTTCCAGGATCTAGTTACTTCACTGATCCAAAGGAGATTGCTGAAGTGGAACGGCTGGCTTAAGCAGGTAAGTCTCTATTCCAATAACTCCTTGAAATAGCTGTCTTAAGTCTTTGCCCGAGATAACTAATGTTCGTTCTTGTCGTGCGGCTTTAAGCGGCTTTCAGATGATGGATGACTCTCCTGACGATGAGCAGGATTCCAGCTGGTAAATATAGTGCTGTGCGGGGCGCGCTAATTGTTCACTGTATTTAGTTTTCCTTGCTGTGTGCGACTAACCTGCTTTGTCTGTTCTGTTCGGCAGGTGCGGCGCAGTTCCAGGAAGATGATGGAAGAGCCGCTTGATGGGTTGAGTTGCGGCGCGATGCTGGAATGATGAACTGCTCGATGGAGTTTCTAGAAGTGGCCGATTTCAGGTGAGTAGCTACCCGAGAGGGTACCTTCAGTTCTGCTCGTCTATAGATGCAGCGGTCCGTGGGTAAGCAGAAGGCGAGATCAGGATGTTCTGCAGGTAAGGCCTTCAATGCGTTTCTAACTCCTGTTCTTCTCTTTTCTCAGGTGCCGATGGAAAGACTCTGGACGGGCGTGGCAGACGGGAAGCAAGAGCTGTGCTGACACGGTGAGCGTTACGCTGCAGGAGTGCAGAATAACGCAAAGCGTGTTCAGTTTGCAGGGTGCGGTTTAAATAGCCTTGCAAGTAGTGCCAGGAAAATAGTCCCCCTTAACCGTATCCTGTCTCCAGGTAAAGTAGTCCCAAGCCACACCCTGTACTGAATTGCTCAGCCTCTCAAGCCAAGTATTGTCATGATGCCTACCCCCGGAGCACCAGGCCAGGCCCAGCACCCCCGGAAGCAGGCATCATGCCCTCGGGTAAAAGCCCAGCGGCCCCTTATAGGGGCTCTTTGGACTCAGTCCTGGCGCCTTTGGTGCCAGGGTCATGTTGGACATCAGTCCTGGCGCCATAGGCGCCAGGCTCATAAAGGGAGGTGTTTTGTGCACTTACCTGATGCAGACCATGCTGCACGCCTCCCTGAGACCTGAAAGGGACTATTTTTTCATAGGGACTATTTTTTCACTCGGGCGTGGCCAGGGAAGGATACTTACCTAGTTGGGGAAGGATACATACCTGGGACTTCTTTGGAGGCTATTTAAGCCACGCCCAGACAGCAGCTCATGCTTCGCGTTGTTCTGCTTCCTGCAGCTTAACGCTCACCGTGTCTGCTCCTGGACTTCAGCCACGCCCGCCTCGAACCTGGAAGACCTGCAAGGAAGGAAGAGAAGAGAAAGGTGAAAACCAAGGACTATTTCAAACTTCTTACCTGCATCCGGAATCTTCTCGCCAACATCCCTGAAGAAAGACTTCCATTTAAAAGCATCGCGTTGCTTGCTGCAGCGTCACGCTTCACTCGCTTGTCCTCGAGACATCTCCCGGCTCCATCGCGGCTGTCCGCATCGGACGCCACATCTCTGCACCTAGGGGAGAGAGGAAGAAACAAAAGGTGAGCAGAAGGAACACAGAAGGAAAGCCTGATTAACAGCCATAATACTTACCGGCTTTTCTTCCATATTTCGGGTCGGCGCCGCCCCGTTGGCAGGTACCGTACCCCGGCCCCTATGGGGAAAGGACAAGAGACATTTCTGGGGAATGATAAGGACATTTAGAGGGATCGCCCTCATCACTACTCACCTCGGCAGTTTAACCCCTCGACGCATCGCCTTCATTCTGCACCTGAAATAAAGGACAGATCACAGGTTAGAAAGACAACATAAAGGGGGCCTCACTTGAACTTTGAACTTTCATACTTACGGCGCATCGCTCAGGAAAGTCAAGTGGATTTTGCCAGCGCCATTCTGAAAATCAGTGAAGTAACTGGACGAATGCGCGCCCCTGCACCAGAAGCAGGATGGAGAGTTCATCCTTCCAAACCATAAGGTGAGCTTAAACCGGGGTTTGGAGGAAGTTAGAGAGGAACGATGGGAGCTAGCACACTATTCTGCAGACTGTTAATCCCCTTTCTCATCTGCAGAAGGATATTCCTACGGGCCAGGCAAGCACGATTTGGAGGTCCTGTCCAATCGGTGTTCCGGGTCCTGCGCATCACGCTAGAAGAGGCCACAGCAATACAGACTAGACCAGCGCCCCCGTGGGAACCAGGTGAGCGTTACAAGTATATGGCCCATGTATTTAGCACCTACCATGAGCCTGGCGCCAGGACTGAGTCCAGGTGAGCCTAGCTGGGGCCTGGGAAGTCTCCAAGGAAGCCAAAGTCCGGGATGGGCTCACCAGTTTTGGGGTTTTGGGAGCATGCACCATGACAGCGCAGCCACACTGCCAGACAGAACTGATGCAGGGTTCTCCATGAGGGGGGACAGCAGGAACCTGATGGACATAGGAGGGGAACCACAGGGCGGCAAGGTATGAGGAGACTAAGCTTCCATTATAATTTTTACAGTGACCTGGGAGACACCGAGTCAGTAGACGACTTTTAGTGACCTGGGAGACACCGAGTCAGAAGACGACTTGACAGAGGGAGGAGGTGGTGCTGGGACAACATGCTCGTTGGTCGACAGGGAATTAGACCGATCAAAGCTCGACATGGGGAGCAGACGGAGGCGTTGGGTAATTCCAGGTTGACTAGGGCGAGAGACCATGAGGGATGCATTGCGCAGCCTGGGTAGTGTAACTCCATATGCACAAAGGCTTGGGGACCTACCAGCACGAAGGAGGGGGGAAATGGTAAGGGCATTGATCGCCACCAAAGACACTGCAAGATCAGAGGGGTAAATAAAGTTGAGAAGAGGACCGGGCAGGGAGATTGGGTTCACACAGATGCATTTACTGGAAAAGGGAGGCAGCGACCTTGGTGCATACCATGGAACATATAGACAAGGAAAACGTGAGGTGTTGGCTACCCTTGTTGACAGCGGGTATGGGGAAATGGATATATGAGATGGAAATAATGACGGCAGGACAGAAATTATCGGTAAGGGATGTAAAATGTGTATTAGTGGCGACCCTTGGAGAGGCCGCGGAGGGCGGGGTACCCATGAGGAGGAACCCAGAACATAACGCATGGTAGAACATAACGCATGGTGGTTCGCCAACTGCGGAGCAGCTGTATGGCAAGCTCTGCGGACGCAGTACCCAGACACGTCAGATATTAGTGTGATTATGGCACGCAGAATGGTGGAAGACGAAGACCCACTACAATATATTCAGGCTATTCAAGCTTTTGCGCCTTGAAACGTGAGAACTGTGGGATAAAACAGTGGCATTATTCTATCATATACTAGGCCAAGGGTTGCCAGAACAGGTGCAAAGGCAACTGAAGAAGCTGGTGGGAATGGAAGCAAAACCCTGGTCAGAAATACAACTTACAATAGTATATTACTGTAGTGTTATTGCAAAAGAACGCAAGGAAAAAACGCGAGGAAAGAAAGCAGGAGGAAGTGATTTTATTACAGAAGACGCTATCTAAATACACCATAGACGGGCAGTATTAACCGGCACTGGAGGACAAGGGGCACCACAGACGCAGTACGCACCACCGCCCATAGGATATCTGGGATACGGACAACAAATGCAGGAGGGTCCAGACGGTTTCCCTGGAGGATATCGGAAGCAATGAGAGAACCGCCCCAGGGCTGGTTTTGTGGCAGAAGGGGTGAAGGGTGCACAACTCATTAATTTAATCAATTTCAGTGTTTGATAATTAAATGTTCAATATTTCTGGTGCACCAAGAAAGGACCCCCTGTCTCGAGTTAATAACAAAACATCCACCAAAGAACGGTTGTTGCCAACAGTTTAATCCCAGTGCACTCCTAATTGGAAATATTCCCCATCAATCTAATTTCTTGTTTCTCAATTGCTCCTATTACTATAATCAAAATATATATTCTTTGACGTCAGTTCTCCAAGAATATGTTTCTTAATTCCATTAAACACTTTGTTTTATGTACCTGTTAAATAAGCAGAATCAAAATAGCACAGAGCGTGTATTTCACTTCACATTTTTCGGCCTTTCTACTGTATTTTTTTTAGGGTCACTTTCCTCTATAATTAGACCATGTCCATAGTTTTATACATCGGAAAACTGAAAATCAGCATATTTCTTTTTGATGATATTGCTGACACGTTTTGGGAAATTCTCACTACCCTTCTTTGACTAAACAGATGTGTCTTCTCTATCCTTTCTGAAATTCACTTTTTCTAAAAAAAAACAGATAACATAAGGTCTAACTTATTTATTTGCATTTGTTTAGCGCACTTGCAGCCCTGAATTTCTTTTACATGCAATATTACTTCCAGTGTTAGACAAAATCATGTCAGTCGCCTACCTTCAGTTCTCCTTGACAACTCGTGTACTCCAAAGACCTAAAACCAAGGACAAACGGTATACACTTGTCATTTTGCCCCAGCATAACCCTAGATTACAACAGGCTTCGATTAAAAATCCATTTGCAGAGAAATCTCATAGTCTCTAACTTACCCGACAGGTTGTCTGACTACATTTCCCACAGGTGTCAGCACAGCTCGGTAGCCCTGTCTCATGACGTTCTTCCACCTAAAAAAATGGAAATACCCGCTTTACTGTCATGAAGGGTCACTGAGTCTTCATTCATGCTTTGCTCTCCTACTTCACACTACTTACTGTTTCAACCTTTACATGCCGAACGTGAGGCATCCACATAGGTTTAGTATCCATGGTGACCACTTCTCAAGGAACAAGACTCGGCCTCCGCTAGCAGGGCGGGATTCTTAGCTTAGTTCCTGTGGCCAATATCATCAAAAAAGAAATATGCTGATTTTCTGTTTTGTGATGTATAAAACTCATGATGTGGACATGGTCGAATTGTAGAGGAAAGTGACCCTCGAAAAATATGGTAGATAGGAAAATGTGAAGTGAAATATACATGGTGCTATTTTGATTCAGCTTATTTGTACATAAAACATTGTTCAATGAAATTAAGAGCCATTGATGTGAAATGGAGAAATAAATATGTTCTTGGAGAACTGACGTCAAAGAATATATTTCGAGGGGATTGGGTCCTCCGACGTATTCCATATCTATGACAGGTTATGTCCACAGCTGGGCTGCTTCGGAAAATCTTTGGCATCTGCGTCCTGCGTCGATGACGTTGATGCGCCATCCCCGAGGACCTTCTCCGACGGCCGACGTCACCCGATGTGATAAGTAGGACGCACAACGCCCATAGCCTCAGTTCCGTTTTTTCCGCGAACGTGTTCACTTCGTGAATCTCAGTACGCCTCGACTCGTTGGAGTTTGCTGTTTTCAATTCTCAGTTCGTTGAACCTGTTCGGTTTGTTGTGAAGACCTGTTCGTGGAGATGTCTTCCTCATCGTCAACCCCACGTCCGTGCTTCAAGAACTGCAGGGACTGTGGGTCCAAGATGTTGGTCACGGACTCGCACGACGCCTGCCTCTGGTGCCTCGGGGAGGCCCACGATACGGATGACTGTGTCGACTGCCAGTCGCTCACGGCAAAGGCCTTGCGGGAACGCAAGAAGAAGCTGTCGGTAGGCCGGGTGTCTAAGCCTCGGAAGTCGAGGTCTGCGGGGCTTTCGACGGATGACTCGAGGGGAGACTCTCCACGTCATCGTCGGACGTCCAGTGGGTCTCCTTCCAGGAGTCGGTCTCGCCACTCCTCCGCCTCTTCGAGGCATTCCCGGAAGCGCCGGCATAGGTCGCCTTCCCCGTCCTCTTCAGAGGATTCCGCCCGTCGGTGGGTAGCTTATCCCTCCATGCAAGCGACACCGGAGGAATGGGCTTCCTTCGGGAAGCAGATGCTAGCGATTCTTGAATTGCAGGGCACCGGTCCGTCCGCGCCTCCGAGTGGGGTCGGTCGGCACCGGTCGAGAGACACCGCCCGTACGCCTTCGGGCTCAGGTGGTTGGCACGGCTCGCGGGAGAGGTCCCGCTCGGACAAGGGTAGCCGTTCTCGCCATGCCCGTTCCAGGTCCCGGTCCTCGAAACGCTCGAGACCACGTGATCCTGTGCCGTCTTCGAAGTGGCGTCGATGATTTCTCTCGAGGCTCCGCCTCCGAGGGGGTCGACGCCGTCAGCACCTAGGTCGTCGAGAGACACGCTCGGAGCTCCGGCTTCAAGGCCTGTGTCGACGCCGCCGATGCTGGCGGCGCTGCAGCTGACGTCAACGCCTTTTCTGTCGATGCCGGCGCCGACTCGTTCGGCGCCCTCTACGCCTTTCGAGGCAGTGGTGTCGGAGGGGCCCCGTGGCACGGGGTTTGCCCCTAGAAAGGCTATGGCTAAGGTCAGGCACTGCTTTGGTCCACAGAGGTCTTCCTCTCCCCGCCTGGAGTACATTTCCGAGGGTGATGAAGGCTCTGATGAGGGCTTGGTTCCGGTTACGGTTCCAGATGACCTTATCTCGGGCCACAGCCAGTTTGATGATCTGCGGCAGTTGCTGCACGATGCCAGTGGACTGGACACCTCTCCGGAGGTGGAGTTTTGTAGGCCGTAGCCTGGCACTCATGCCTTATGTCTCGGGTCACTGAGTACTTGGGTTGGTCAGCTCCCCCAGGGGAGTTCGTTCAGGATGATCTCACGGACATCCTTGATCTCGGTCCCCCCACTGACCCGGTTTTGCCTTTTCATATGGCTCTGCAGAGAAGGGTGGCGGTGGCTTGGACTGCTCTGGAGAGTCTCCCTACAGTGGGCAAGTCTTTGTCGCGAAAATACCGTCCAGCCAGTAGCGACCCCTGCTACTTGTCTAGGCACCCCACGCCGGAGAGTTTGGTGGTACAGGCAGCTACTGTCATGATCACTGCTTCCAAGGAGCCAGGATCAGCCCAACGTCCTTGGAAGCAGGCCCCTAACCCTAATCCTAGGCACCAGCCGGTCCCCACAGGGACCTTTTGGACCTTGTCCTGGCGCCGGTGGCACCAGGCTCATCAGAAGCATCGGTCCCGGCACTGGAAGCGCCGGGCTCATCATTGGTGTGAAGGTGCTTGGGTGGACTTACCTGCGGCAGACCATGCTGCTTACTTACCAGCCTCTTAGAAGCCCTCGGTGAACAGGGACTACTTTCTTACCGGGGTGGGGCAGCTCCACTCCCTGGATACAGCACTGGAACTCTTCTGGAAGCAGGAACTCTTTTGTTACCTAGGCGGGGCCGTGGAAGAAGACGCCTCATCACTCTAAGGCTATTTAAACCACGCCCGATTGATGAAACGTGCTTCGCGTTATTCTGCATCTGCAGCAGAACGCTCACCGAGTCTGTTCCAGCCTTTCTTCTTTTGATCCTGAACCTGCAAGAATTATACTTACCATTCCTGTACCCGATCAACATCAGCACCTGCAAAAGACCAGAAACAACAGGGTAGCAAGACGAACTTTACACGCAGTGCTTACTCACCTGATCCATCGGCAGCGGCCGTGTCTCACGCTGCACCTTCACCTGCAAAGATCAACAGCATTATTATACTTACCGGCACGCTGTGCATTCCGGATTCTTCACGCTGCATCTTCACCTGCAAAGACAACAGCATTATTATACTTACCGGCATGCTGTGCATTCCAGATTCTTCACGCTGCATCTTCATCTGCAAAGACAACAGCATTGTTACACTTACCGGCACGCGGCGAATTCCGGATTTCTTCATTCTGCATCGCCGCCTGCAAAGACAAAGAAAGAGACATTAAGCAGGTACTTACTCACGCCTATCACGCTCGTCGCAATCAAACGCCTGCGAATACTCCGGCGCCTCTTCAACACTAACTAATCTGCAAGGAAAGAGACAGTTAGAGCGCTTGCCATACTTACGAATTTCCAGGCACTTCACTGCCACGCATTAAAAGACTATAAAGACAAAAGGTGTCCAGAAACTTACCGGTCGTGCAGACAACGACGGTAACCATCCTCTGAAGTCAATAGGCCAATGTTTCACCAGTGAAGGAACTGGCAACGGCACCCTGCACTAGACGCAGATGGAGAGCCCAGCATTCACCTATCTAAGGTGAGCACGTTGACCTGGGAGGGGGGCGCTGCAGTCAAGCTGGGAAGAGAGAGAGAGATAGGGACATCCAACAACCCAGACCTTTAATCCCCATATTCTTTCACCTGCAGAAACCTCACCCTTCGAGTTCGACACACAGTGCGAAGAGGTTCGACCCCAGAAGCCAATTGAGTCCTGCATATCACTTTTCGAGTCACAGACACCTTCCTGCCAAGACCCGCTCCTCCGTGGGAATCAGGTGAGCGTTACAGCTACGGCCCCGGCAAAGCAGGCGTCGTATCCTACCATCCCTCCGGATAGGGACGACAGCTGGGCGAAGAAAGTGTTTTCTTCTGGGGGTATGGCGCTTCAGGCGGCCAACTCCGTATGTGCCTTGTCTCGTTTCACACACACTGTGGAACTGTGTTGCATTAGCGGCTGAACATATTCCCGAAGGGGACGAACGGGATGGTTTCCTTGCTATGGTTCAGGATGGCAAGGATGCTATGTGTGAGGCCGTTCAGTCGGGTTTGGACTTAGCGGATTGTGTCAGCCGGTCCATGGCGGCGAGCACCGTAATGCGCAGGTTTGCGTGGTTGCGGAAGTCTGGGTTCGCTCCTGATGTGCAGTCCCGGCTCCTCAACATGCCCTTTGACGGTGAACACCTTTTTGGCAGCAAGGCTGACGAGAGCCTTGAGAGGTTGCAGACCTCCAAAGCTGCAGCTAAGTCGTTGGGCGCTGCAGTTCGCCAACCTCCGCCTTTTTGTCCAAGGGGACAGCAATGGAGGTGAGGTTCCTTTCGCTATTACTCGTCCTTCAGTAAAGCGAGGGGAGCTAGCAGTCGAGGCCATCGTAAGAGTGCCAGAGGTGAAAATAAAGGTACTCGAGGTGCCAAGGCCGCTCGGGCAGTTGCCTCTATACCCTCAGGCAACGCCGTAGACGCTACCCCTCAGTCATGAGGCCAGGTCCCATGGTTCGCCGGTTGGGGGAAGGCTGGCGGAGCATCTTGTAGAGTGGCAAGCCATTACTTCGGATGTGTGGGTTCTGGAGATCATAACCTATGGCTACTGTCTTCCTTTTCGGCAGAGGCCTCACAGCAATCCACCACGGAACCTCTCTTTGAAGTGTCCGGATCCGCTCCTTGCGCAGGAAATTCAAGCCCTGCTGGAGAAAGGCGCCATAGAACTGGGGCCTGTAGCGGAGAGGAACAAGGGATGGTATTCCCCTTATTTTTTGATTTCGAAGAAAGACGGGGGATTGAGACCCATCATGGACTTGCGCGGTTTGAACAAACTCCTCAGGAAGGACAAGTTCAAGATGGTGACTCTTTCTCAAGTCCTCCAGGCCCTTCAACTTCAGGACTGGTTGGTGTCTCTCGACCTCAAGGATGCTTACTTCCATGTGCCGATCCATCCCAAGCACAAGAAGTACCTGAGGTTCACGGTTGGCGACTAGCACTTTCAGTTTCGGGTCCTGTCGTTCGGATTGACCTCAGCCCCGATGGTTTTCACCAAGCACATGGTGGTGGTGGCAGCGCATCTCAGGAAAGGGGGGATTCACGTCTACCCCTACCTGGATGATTGGTTGATCAGGGGGAGCTCTCCTGAGCAAGTCCTGGATCATCTGTCCGTCACCTGCCACTCCCTTTACAGGCTGGGCTTCTCCCTCAATTTAAAGAAGTCCCATTTGACAGAGACGCAGCGGCTCCAGTACATCGGAGCAGTGCTCGACATGTCCCTGGGGCAGTGTTTTCCTCCTCAGGTGAGGGCTCTTCACATTCAGCAGATGGTGCACAAGTTTCAGTTTGCTCAGGATCTCCCAGCGTCTGAGTTCTTGAGACTGCTCGGCCTCATGGCATCCTGCATTCTTCTGGTGCCAGAGGCTCGTCTGCGGATGAGATCTTTGCAGTGGGCACTCAAGCTCCAGTGGTCTCATCCTCCGGCAGGCTTTCGGACCCTGTTCAGGTGCCGTCCTCGGTAGCCCGGGACCTTCTGTGGTGGGCCGTCGAGGGCAATCTGATGAAGGGGGTCCCATTTTGGCTGCCCTGGCCGGAGGTGACGATCGTGACGGACGCATCCCTCACGGGATGGGGAGCTCATGCCAACGAGTTGACAGTCAGCGGTCGTTGGTCTCCGTCGGAGTCCAGACTCCATATCAATCTGTTGGAGCTGAGGGCCGTCAGGCTAGCCCTGAAGGCTGTTCTGCCGACTGTGCGTGGATAGAGTGTCCTGATTCTAACGGACAACACGGTGGCCATGCACTACCTCAACAAAAAGGGGGGCAGGGTCACTTCCTCTGTGCAGGGAGGCGATGCAGCTCGAATTCTGGGCCATCCAGCAGGAAGTTTCGATCTCGGCTGTTCATCTGGCCGGAGACGACAACGAGACGGCGGATGCTCTGAGCAGGCAGAGCTCGATCTCTCACGAGTGGGAGCTGGCTCAGGAGATTCTCCTGGAGATCTTCGCCCTTTGGGGGACCCCTCAAGTGGAGCTCTTCGCCTCCAGTGTCAACCGGAAGTGCGAAAGGTTTTGCTTGCGGGAATTTCCTCCAAAAGGAGCCTTAGGAGACGCGTTCGTGGTGGAGTGGTCATTCCCACTGCTGTATGCGTTTCCTCCAGTCCCCGTCATCCCGCAAGTGCTGCGGAGGTTACGGAGGTTCGGTTCCCGGATGATTCTCATTGCTCCGGCGTGGGCCTGGTGGACGTGGTACCCGGACCTTCTAGACTTGTCCATCTGCCCTCCACGTCGTCTTCCCTACCGAGACGATCTGCTCTCACGGGAGGGGGGGTCAGGCTCTCCATCCAGAGGTCAGATCCCTCAACCTTCACGCTTGGCTTCTGAAAGGTTGAGGTATAAGGATTGGGACCGCCCTGAAGACGTGATGGAGGTGTTGCTCTCGGCCAGGCGGCCGGCAACTAAGTCTCTGTACCATTGCACCAGTCGCAGAACTTTCTCCAACGGCAGAGTTCAGAATGTGGATCCTTTTGAATGTGACATTCCCATGGTTCTGTCTTTTTTGCTTTCTTTGGCCCACAGGGGCTTGCAAGTGGGGACCATTAAAGGTTACCTGGCGGCGCTGTCCATATTTAAGCGCTCGTCTGAAGAGTGTTCCTATTTTAAGATTCCTTTAATTTCGCAGTTTCTGAAAGGGCTCACTAATGTGTTCCCTCCATCACCTTTTCTGGTGCCAGGTTGGGATTTGAACCTTGTTCTTAAGTTTCTTATGGGTGCTCCGTTTGAGCCTTTACATTCTTGCCCACTGTGCTTCAGAAGGACAGGGTTGTCCTTAGAGTTCGTCCTTCATTTCTTCCGAACGTGGTTTCGGACTTTCATTTGAGCCAGAAGGAGGTTGTTCCGGCATTCTATCCTCCTCCACATCCTGTTAAGGAAGAGGAGAGGCTCCATAGGCTTGATCCTAGTAGAGCGCTGAGCTTTTATATTTCGTGCATGTCCCGGGTCAGAGTGGACGATCAACTTTTCATTGGTTACGCTGGAAAGCGTTTGGGACAAGCTGTGACGAAACATACTTTGTCTCGTTGGATTATTTTAGCTGTCTCCGAGTGTTACCGCTTGACGGGTAAGGACCCTCCGGCTGGCTTGTGGGCACATTCTACCAGGGGAGTGGTTGCGTCTACTGCCCTGCAGAGGGGAGTTCCTATTCGTCACATCTGTGATGCAGCCACCTGGGCTTCAGTACATACTTTTGTACGTCACTACTCCCTCGATTCCATCAGAGGGCAAGATCTGGCCTTTGGCAAGGCAGTTCTCTATTCCGCAATTTGATTGGGCATGCTAAATTTGTATTCTAAATTCTTTCCCACCTCCTCGCTTGTTACTGCTTTGGGAGTCTGTCATAGATATGGAATACGTCGGAGGACCCAATCCCCTCGAAGAACAAGTTACTTTCTTACCTGGTAACGTTCTTTCGATGGGATGGTCCGGCGACGTATTCCATATCGCTCCCTCCCTGCCTTCCCCGCTGCAGAATTTCTTTTGCGATTGCAGCTTGCGTTCCGCAAGGCCTTGTGTGTCTGACTGGCAGAATACTGGTGGCACACGTTCTGGGGGAAAACTATAACTGAGGCTATGGGCGTCGTGCGTCCTACTTATCACACCGGGTGACGTCGGCCGTCGGAGGAGGTCCTCGGGGACGGCTCATCGACGCAGACGCCAAAGATTTTCCGAAGCAGCACAGCTGTGGACATAACCTGTCATAGATATGGAATACGTCGTCGGACCATCCCATCGAAAGAACGTTACCAGGTAAAAAAGTAACTTGTTCATTTTGATTATAGTAATGTAAGCAATTGAGAAACAAGAAATGTGATTGATGGGGAATATTTCCAATTAGTAGTGCACTAGGATTAAGCTGTTGGCAACAACGGTTCTTTGGTGGATGTGTGGACAGATAGGACACATCTCAAGAGTATGTAGAAGCAAAGGAGGGATGCAACAGAATAGGGGAATGCAATAACAGCCGACATATCCAGGGGGACAGATTGAGTTCTATGCTCAGGACCAGACGCAACAACAATAGGCACCAAACGTATACCCGCAGACACACCAGCTCATGACACACACACCGCAGATGTAGGGCAACACACAGCAATTATACACGGCACAGCAAATAGTGCAGATGCAGATCAGCGCACAACCTAACGGCGGGACAGTGGCACACAAGGGCTCCATGACAATGACTACCATAAGGAAACTGGGGGGGGCACTGTAGTGGGGGGCAACCCATTCTTGGGAACACAATGTCACTATACCCTCAATAGGACAGCCCACAGACAGACTTGATGTTTTCCATCCTATCGATTACACCCAACCTGGTAGAGGAACTATGTGTAGGGCTGACAATAGGTGACAAGACTTTTTCCACAGAGGGGGGAGATGGGGGGGTGGGGGGGTAACTAGATCCTGCATCCAGGATGGGAAATATAGTATGTTAGGTGATGCCATGAATGCTCAAGTCTTCTCTGGGGTGACGGAATTGGTTCCTTTCACAGAAGATATTGCACTTTCCATACGGGAGCATGAATTAGAGTTGCTCTTTATTCTCCACAGATACCCGTAAACATACTGGGGAAAGATATCATGAGCAGACTTAACATGACCATTTCATTCACTGACGAGGGGATAGTGTGTTCCACACCAGGGATATACCTTTTAAATGTGAGGGAGATTATTGAAGCCGATTGTGGACAGAAGGTACAGAGGGGGGGGCGGTACCAGTAGACTAGGAACTGTTTAAATATGGGACTGAAATAATAGCATGGCTCCCAGGGATTCAGGGGAAAATGTGGCGTCTGCCAAATTAGTACTTATTCAGGCCAGAACTACCATTAGATGAGAAGAAGAGACAATGGTGCCACTGGAATTAGAGGTATTAATAGTGGGGGACGACTGGATAGCAGTGCATGAGACAGACTACACAGGGTGACCATGGCAAGCAGTGATTGCTGTGGCAGCAGAATTCAGGTTGACCACAGTTACAGACTAAGAACTATTCATAGAAAACAGATCACGAGATGGTGTTCAAAATGAGCATCACATATTGGGTGAGAATACATTACAGAGAGGTACCACAGAGAATGGTGATGATAATGAAAGCACCGTCGACCGTTCTTGAGGAAGATTTGGCAAAGATCCCCAGCATCGTATGGACCACAAGTCTCTATGATGTGAGGCTTCTGAAATGGATAGGAGCAGTAAAAATAATTCGAGGGGATTGGGTCCTCCGACGTATTCCATATCTATGACATGTAATCACCACAGCTGTGCTGCTTCGGAAACTTTTTCCTGCGTCGATGACGTCGATGCGCCGTCGTCGAGGACCTCCTCCGACGTCATCCGATGTGATAAGTAGGACGCACGACGCCCGTAGCCTCAGTTCCGTTTTTTACGCGAACGTGTTGCTTCGTGAATCTCGGTTAACGCCTCGACTCTTTGGAGTTCTGTTCTTCTCGGTTCTTCAAACCTGTTAGTTTTGTGAAAATCCTTTGTGTGAAGATGTCTTCTACTTCGTCTTCGACCCCGCGTCCGGGCTTCAAGAAGTGCTGGGAGTGTGGGTCCAAGATGTCGGTGACGGACTCGCACAACGCCTGCCTCTGGTGCCTCGGGGAGGCCCACGACACGGATGACTATCGACTGCCAGTCGCTCACGTCCAAAGCCTTACGCGAACGTAAGAAGTTGTTGTCGGTAGGTCGGGTGTCCAAGCCCCGGAAGTCGAGGTCTGCTGGGCTTTCGACGGATGATTCGAGGGGTGACTCTCCGCATCATCGTCGGAAGTCTCTTGGGTCTCCTTCTAGGAGTCGGTCTCGCCACTCCTCAGCCTCTTCGAGGCATTCTCGGAAGCGCCGACACCGGTCCTCTTCGGAGGACTCTGCCCGGCACGTCGCTTACCCCACCAGCCGTGCGACGCCGGAGGAATGGGCTTCCTTCAGGAAGAAAATGCTGGCGATTCTTGAGTCGCAGGGTACTAAGCCGTCCGCGCCCCCGAGTGGGGTCGGTCGTGAGAGGTCGAGAGACACCGCTCGCAAAAGTGGTCGGCACGAGTCACGGGAGAGGTCCCGTTCGGACAAGGAGACTCGTTCTTGACGTACCCATTCCAGGTCCCGGTCCTCGACGCGTTCGAGACCGTGTGCACCTGTGAGGTCTTCGAGGAAGACATCGACGTCTGAGGCGTCGACAGGCTTTCTCGAGGCTCCGGCTCCGAGGAAGTCGTCGAAGCCGTCGACGCTCAGGTCGTCGAAGGACACGCTCGGGGCTCCGGCTTCGAGGGCTGTGTCGACGCCGTCGATGCTGGCGGCGCTGCATCTGACGTCGACGCCGATTTCCTCGACGCCGATCCTCTCGGCGCAGATGCCTGTTCTCTCGATGCCGGCGCCGATTCGCTCGACGCCTTTCGTGTCGGAGATACCCCGTGGCACGGGGGAACCCCCTAGGAAGGCTCTGGTTAAGAGCAAGCACTCTCGGATGCCTTCTTTTCGCCACCTGGAATATATTTCAGAGGCAGATGAGGATTCTGATGGCCTGGTTCCTAGTCAGGTTCCAGATGAAATTGTCTCGGGCCATAGTCAGTTTGACGATTTGAGGCAGTCACTGCATGATGCCAGTGGACTGGACACCTCTCCGGAGGTCGAGTTTTGTAGGCCTGAGCCTGGCTCTCATGCCGATTCCTCGTACCGGCGCCTTATGGCTAGGGTTTCTGAGTACTTGGGATGGTCTGCTCCCCCAGGGGAGTTTGTGCAGGATGATCTAACGGACATCCTTGATGTGGGTCCCCCAACTGACCCGGTACTGCCGTTCCATATGGCTTTACAGAGAAGGGTGGCGGCAGTTTGGACTGCTCCGGAGAGTCTCCCGGCGGTGGGCAGATCCTTGTCGCGAAAATACCGTCCAGCCAGTAGCGACCCCTGCTACTTGACCAGGCACCCCACTCCGGAGAGTTTGGTGGTGCAGGCGACCACGGCCCCGGCAAAACAGGCGTCGTACCCTACCATCCCTCCTGATAGGGACGACAAACGTTTTGATGGCTGGGTGAAGAAAGTGTTTTCTTCAGGTGGTATGGCGCTTCAGACGGCCAACTCCATTTGTGCCTTGTCTCGTTTCACACACACTCTGTGGAACTGTGTTGCGTTAGCGGCTGAACATATTCCCGAAGGGGACGAACGGGATGGTTTCCTTGCTATGGTCCAGGATGGTAAGGATGCCATGTGTGAGTCCGTTCAGTCGGGTTTGGACTTAGCTGAATGCGTCAGTAGGTCCATGGCGGCGAGCACCGTGATACGCATGTTTGCGTGGTTGCGGAAGTCGGGGTTTGCTCCTGATGTGCAGTCCCGGCTCTTCAACATGCCCTTTGACGGTGAACACCTTTTTGGCAGCAAGGCTGACGAGAGCCTTGAGAGGTTGCAGACCTCAAAAGCTGCAGCGAAGTTGTTGGGCGATGCAGTTCGCCAACCCCCGCCTTTTCGTCCTAGGGGACAGCAGTCGAGGGGTGGTTCCTTTCGCTATTACTCGTCCTTCAGTAAAGCGAGAGGAGCTGGCAGTCAGAGGCCAACACATGGGTACCAGAGGTGGACGACAGGGTACCCGTGGTGCCAAGGCCGCTCGGGCAGTTGCCTCTTTGCCCTCAGGTAACGCCGCAGCCGCTCCCACTCAGTCATGAGGCCATGTCCCATGGTTCGCCGGTTGGGGGAAGGCTGGCGCAGCATCTTGTAGAGTGGCAAGCCATTACTTCAGATGTGTGGGTTCTGGAGATCATAACCCACGGCTACTGTCTTCCCTTTCGGCACAGGCCTCGCGACAATCCACCGGGGAACCTCTCTTTGCAGAGTCCGGATCTGCTCCTTGCGCAGGAAATTCAAGCCCTGCTGGAGAAAGGTGCCATAGAACTGGTGCCTGTAGCGGAGAGGAACAAGGGATGGTATTCCCCTTATTTTTTGATTTCGAAGAAAGACGGGGGATTGAGACCCATCATGGACTTGCGCGGTTTGAACAAACTCCTAAGGAAGGACAAGTTCAAGATGGTTACTCTCTCTCAAGTCCTCCAGGCCCTTCAGCTTCAGGACTGGTTGGCGTCACTCGACCTCAAGGATGCTTACTTCAATGTGCCGATCCATCCCAAGCACAAGAAGTACCCGAGGTTCGCGGTTGGCGACTCGCACTTTCAGTTTCGGGTCCTGCCGTTCGGATTGACCTCCGCCCCGAGGGTTTTCACCAAGCTCATGGTGGTAGTGGCAGCGCATCTCAGGCAAGGGGGATTCAAGTCTACCCCTACCTGGACGTTTGGTTGATCAGGGGTAGCTCTCCCGAGCAAGTCCTGGATCATCTGTCCGTCACCTGCCACTCCCTTCACAGGCTGGGCTTCTCCCTCAATTTAAAGAAGTCCCATTTGACGCCAACACAGCGGCTCCAGTACATCGGAGCAGTGCTCGACACTTCCCTGGGTCAGTGTTTTCCTCCCCAGGTGAGGGCTCTTCACATTCAGCAGATGGTGCACAAGTTTCAGCATGCCCAGACGCTCCCAGCGTTCGAGTTCTTGAGGTTGCTCGGCCTCATGGCATCCTGCATTCTTCTGGTGCCAGAGGCTCACCTGCGGATGAGATCTTTGCAGTGGGCACTCAAGACGCAATGGTCGCAGTCCTCCGGCAGGATGTCGGACCAGGTTCAGGTGCCGCCCTCGGTCGCCCGGGAACTTCTGTGGTGGGCCGTCGAAAGCAACTTGATGAAGGGGGCTCCATTTTGGCTTCCCTGGCCGGAGGTGACGATCATGACGGATGCATCCCTCACGGGATGGGGAGCTCATGCCAACGGGCTGACAGTCAGCGGTCGTTGGTCTCCGTCGGAGTCCAGACTCCATATCAATCTGTTGGAGCTGAGGGCCGTCAGGCTAGCCCTGAAGGCTTTTCTGCCGACTGTGCGAGGAAAGAGTGTCCTGATCCTGACGGACAACACGGTGGCCATGGACTACCTCAACAAAAAGGGGGGGCAGGGTCACTTCCTCTGTGCAGGGAGGCGATGCAGCTCGAGTTCTGGGCCATCCAGCAGGAAGTTTCGATCTTGGCAGTTCATCTGGCCGGAGACGAAAACGTGACGGCGGACGCTCTGAGCAGGCAGAGCGCGATCTCTCACGAGTGGGATTTGGCTCAGGAGATTCTCCTGGAGATCTTCGCCCTTTGGGGGGGACCCCTCAAGTGGATCTCTTCGCCTCCAGTGTCAACCGGAAGTGCGAAAGGTTTTGCTCGCGGGAATTTCCTCCAAAAGGAGCCTTAGGAGACGCGTTTGTGGTGGAGTGGTCATTCCCTCTGCTGTACGCGTTTCCTCCAGTCCCCGTCATCCCGCAAGTGCTTACGGAATACTGCAGCACTTGGTGAACTCAGTTGTGCTTTGCAGGACAAACGTTTTTGCTTTTTGAGAACCCAGCACTGCGAGCCGTGAGGAGGCTCTTGCCGGTGCCTGTGCTTCCTGGAGGAGGCGGGCTTCTGCGAGTCATGTGACGTATCACGTGACCTTGTTACCAAAAAAAAACGCCGAGCCATCCGCCCGAGGGGCGAATACTGCAGCACTTGGTGAACTCAGTTGTGCTTTGCAGGACAAACGTTTTTGCTTTTTGAGAACCCAGCACTGCGAGCCGTGAGGAGGCTCTTGCCGGTGCCTGTGCTTCCTGGAGGAGGCGGGCTTCTGCGAGTCACGTGACGTATCACGTGACCTTGTTACCAACAAAACGCCGAGTCATCCACCCTTGCGGCGTTAAGCCCGTAGGAGACAAGCCCTCTGGCTGTTGTGCGGTTGTTTGGCGCAGTTGGCGCAAAAAACTACATGTGCCCTGCATGAGAATCAACAGCAGCCATTAATAGCCGAGGTGAACCTGAGGTAAGGTCTACATCGTTACAATACTTGTTCACACAACGTGAGACTGCGGGAAACTATATCCTTTGATCACGCTGTTTTCTCTAAGTACGACTTGATAAAAGCCTTTTTCCCTCAGACCTGAAATATCTAAAGCGACTACCTAGCACCACATCTTCATCCTCGGTAGTAAGCACTTCTGAGGCAAAGTGACTAACTACCCCCAGACTTATTTTAAGTTGTAGACACATCGCTTATCACTTTCTACCAACTTTCTACCAACAAACGGTGTAGACATCACAGATTGTTGATTAAACCAAACTTGATGAAACTTCGCAGCACTAAAGACATGGAAGGGGCAGGGAATGGATCGTATTTAAACCAAAGCAGTGAATTGATCATACCAACTGCTCAACTCGCTCAGGAGAATGCTAATCTGATGAATGGACAAAAAACTCAAGCTCTGGTACATGCTGGTGAAAAACATAGTACTCCAACAAAAAGTCAGACAAAGAAAAATCCAAATATCGCTATAATGAATAACTGGAAAAAAGGGTTAGAATACACTATTTCAACAAGAAAAATACAAAGTAAAATAGAAAACCACTTCGGGAATAAACGACATAAAAGCCACAGTGACATCGAAGGCGAATCTTTTATTCTCTGGGAAGACCCAAGACACTCCCAATCCCCGACTTCTAGTACAGAAATACATATTGTTGCAGCACATCTGGAAAAAGAAATATGTACCTCGTCTGAGGAAGATAATGTATTCATCCCAACCCTACAAAATCTACAATCCTCATCAACTGTTGCACAGCTAATGCTGGAACAAAGGGACTTAGAAAGAAAAGATGACGAAGAAACAACAACGAATCCAAATACAGACACATTGAAAGCACTGAACTTTGTTCTTAGTTCATTGGTTTCAGTTTTTGAGATGCTAAAAGGAGAGGTCCAATCGCAAAACGGGACATTGCTAGAAATGACTAAAGAAATTTCTCTTTGTGACTCTACTCTAGTGGGCCTGGCAAATGCCATGAATACAAAACTGAGCACCCCAATTCAGGCACTGAATATTGAGATTGTAAAACAAGGACTCGACATCTCCTCGATTCAGCAATCACTGAAAGAAAAAAATCAAATTGAAAACCAAAACAACACACTTTTGAAAGAGATTTTTTCAGCCTTAAAGGGACAACTGCCCCCAGCTCAAACAGAAGAAACCCCAGAAAAAATTCAGGAATACTCACTGGAGGACACCCCACTTTCAGATTCAATAATGGAAGAATTCTTAAGACTAGCTACAGTACTAGAGGAAGAGGCAGATACCGGAAAAAATATAAAAGATACTAAATCTGATAACCCAAAAGCCAGTCAGGCGGAAAAACCTCAGGAATGGCAAGAACAAGGGGAACAAACATCAAGAGGCAGAAGAAAAAGGAGAAATCGTTTGGCAAAGAGAAAGAGTTCTAAATCTTTACAGTCTAAAAACAAAAGTAAACATAACAAAGGGTTGAAGCAAAACAAAATTGAAAAAGAAAAAGGTAAGATCCAAGAAAAAAAACAATCCGTTGGGATTAGTGAGGAGCAGGACACTATTGTGGGCGACTCTAAAAACCTTCGTATTGGCATAAAAGAAAATAAATCCAAAATAGGAAAAGGAATCCAGAAGGCCAAAATTGACATCCCGACAAAGGCCAATTTTACTAAAGACAAACAATTGGACGATATAGTTCCAATAACAAAAACAAGCATTGGCTTACAAACAGAGGAGTTGATAGGACAAAAAAACAATCTAAAAAAGAAAAGCATAGAGATCGGAAAGGATCTGAAAAAACAGATAAATCTAGAGGAAACACCAAGAATAAAAAAACTAGTCGCTCAACTTCAAAAAGAGAATATAGCCAAAGTAGTCAAATGGGCCCCAATTTTTACACAGAAAAGAAGGCAGTCAGCAGCAAAAAGACCTTATGGGAATGTCACCGCCATAAACCAACAGGAAAATTGGAAAATTGCCCCCATTTTTCTAACGAAGAAGCCGTTGGCTCTCAAGGTCCCAAGCACAACCCTTCCAGGTGTAACTGTTCCAGCAAACATGCTGGCGAAAAACACACCTGAAATAAATGACAACCAAACCAAAAACGGAGAAGGGAAATTCGTCAAACTTGATACCCAGATGCATTGTGAGGAGAATGCTGCAGGTATCCATTTACTCTCCGAAATATGCGACAAACCAACAGAAAATACATCAGTGGGAAATGCCAATGCCAATGAAAGGATTTGGTTGAGACTGCGCTCAAACCACGGCCACTATAAATCCTTAAATCGGGGAGTGATTCTGAATATAATACAAAAAATAGGAGACCTCCACTCTTTTAAATCCAATGACATCGAAAGCGTGAAATTCCCGCTATCAAGTGATCCATTCCTGGTTGAACTCATTATGACCTCAGCAAACGCAAAAAAGGATGTCTTGCGAAACTCAATTGAGTTGGAATCCTATGGACTGGAAGTTTCATGCAATGATAAGAAAAACAACACTATGGCCAAACACTGCTTTCTCCCACGCCCAAACAAAGAAACAATATATCAAAATGATGCAATCCTTACAAAGCAAGGAAATTTAGAAAAAGACCTCAAAACAAAAGAAAACACCCTCATGTTCCTATCAGACATATTTTCAGAAGTTCTGAAGAAGTCGGGCCTGGGCACACAACGACATTAGAAAGAACCATGTCAACGTCTTTAGTTGGAACACAAGAGGCTCTAGTGTCATCAGAGATAAAGAAACAAGGTCACACTTATTCAATCAGGGGGATGGGATTCTTTTACAAGAAACCTGGTTGGTCAATCCGCTAAACATTGAAGGGTATATAGTTCACGGTCTGTCAGCCGTACAAAAACCGTTGGGCCGGCCCTCAGGAGGCTTACTAATAGCACTAAAAAACCAAGTCTTTAAAAATGTAAAGGAATTATGGAAAAATCCACAGGGCATTCAGGCATGCAGAGCCGAAGTATCTACACAAGAAACTACGACAACTTGGGTCTTTGTAAACATTTACTGGAACCCTGCAACATCGAAACTAGACTGTTTTCTAGAGAACTTAGCATCTCTATTCGAACTATTAAAAACAACCCTAGTTTCTAGTAAGATTGTGGTAGCTGGAGACTTCAACACGAATTGCCTATATCCCCTAAAAGGAGACCGAGATCGAGGAACCCATAGGAAAACTACTCTGGGAAAACAATGGCAGGATTTTATGGAACAATGGGACCTCCATATGGTAGTGGGCTTACAGGAGGGTGTAAAAGAACCATACATAACCTGGAGAAGAGGGAACTCATCTTCAGCTTTAGACTATATCCTTGTTTCAAAAACTCTGCATGCCTTGCCATACACATTAAAAATAAAACAGGAGCCTGGCAGTGACCACAGTAGATTGGAGTTGTCACTCGAAAATATTTTAATGACAGAAGCTGAACGAGAACTACAGTTGCTTGAGGGGAAGAAAGGAAAACTTAGAGTCGTAAAATATAAAGATGGGGGAACCAATCTAAATGGAAAACTCAAAACGATCCCTGATCACATATGGAAATCACATTGTGAACCACACCGATTTTCCAACTTCCTATGGGCAACCCAAGCACCCAAATATTTAGCGGGAGAAGCCAAACAGAAACATCTGCATGCCTTTGACGAATCCATACAAAGAAGAAAAAGAGAGCACAGGAAAACGTTAAGTCATCAAAAAGGCATGACTTTCAGCGGAGGGTATGAAAACTGAAATAAGAACCCAAAAAGCCAACTACAAATCATGGTCGATCTCTCATAATGCTCTTCGGATGCAAACAGATGGCGAGCACATACTTAAAACACTCAGAGAAAAAAATAGCAAGAACTTCTGGGAAGTAATGAACCAGTTTGAAGGGGATCATGCACAATCATTATGTAACTTAGTTTCAGAAGATGGCTGGGTGAGCTACCTGACAGAGACATTTAAGAGCGACGAGACCCGTGAATTTATACCCAAACCAGATACCCATTGGCAACTCAATTTCTGTGAAGAAGACATACGGGAAATTATAGCCAACTCCTCAACATCAAAAGCCTCGGGTCTAAACGGCTTGACCTATCAGGCACTGAAAAGTGAACCAACATTGTGGTCAAAATTACTATCCGCTCTCTTTAAAGAAATACTAAAGCAACGAACCTTTCCAGCTTCCTGGAAAACGGCCCTTATAATACCCTTCTTTAAATCTGGGGATCGTCGTATTCCAATGAACTACAGACCGATAGCATTGCTGGACATTGAAAGCAAAGTCTTCATGAGACTATTACTAACTCATGTCTCGAAATGGGTCGAAGACTGTAACATTCTATCACGCTTTCAAACAGGATTCCGCAAAGGCCACTCAACATCTATTAATGGCCTGATTTTAAACATCTTGAATGAGCAAAAAAGAGGGGGGAAAAAGCAAATGCTGTACGGAGCCTGGATAGATCTATCTAAAGCTTTCGATCAGGTTGAACGAGTCCTACTGTGGGACAAACTCCGGAACTGGGGAATGCCAGAATCTCTTCTATCAATTTTAGTGGAACTTCATAAAAACACCAATCTAAGAATACGGCTCGACGCGATGGGTCATTTGTCCAGACTAGTTGAAGTTAATAGAGGTGTAAGACAAGGGTGTTTGGGGGCGCCTCTGTTCTTCAACTTGTTCCTGGCGGATATGGGCCATTTTTTAGAAACGTCTGCTTTGATAAGCCCAATACTAAATGGGAGGGAAATCTGCTGGTTGGCGTATGCAGATGACAAAGTTCTCCTCGACAGAACACCAATTGGGCTACAACACCTACTTGACAAACTGGATGAATACGTAGGATTAAATAAATTGACAATTAATCCATCTAAATCGAACATTTTGATTTTCAAACACCCATTGTCAAAAGCAAAATATATAAACTGGAACATGGGAGGAGAACGGATTAAAACAGTAGAAACCATAAAATATCTGGGATATAACATCTATGCCCATCCAGCAACATACAAAGTAGAAAATGAAGTGTCAGCTAAAATAACACAATTTACATCACAGATGATTAAGTTAAACTATAAATTTTGTAAGTTCTCCATTTTGCCCTTGGTAAAGTTCTATCTCGCCAAAGTGGTTCCAGTTGTTCTATACGGACTTGAAGCAAAACCGGATCTTTGGTTCATAAACTGGGACAACTATGAGGGTCGCCTCTGGAAAAGAGTTCTGGGTCTCCCAAATTGTGCAACCTTAAAAAGCCTAAGATTCGAACTAGGCCTAAAATCTCTAAATTGTATGGCCGACTGGAAGCTCATTTCACTGTTCAGGGAAATAACACTAAGCAAGGACTCGACGTTGTATGGAGACCTTAAACACGAAGCATTATTGAAAAAATCTGCTATTCTCATTTCACTGGAAAGGAAAACGTTGGAAATGCTAAAGAAACTGGATTTAAATGAAGAGACTCTGGCTCTAAATCCACTTAAAGTAAAATGCAGACTAGAAGAATGGGACTGGATTGAAACAGGTGGAGAAAGTAAGAGGACCCAAATCAAAACACATTTTTGAGGGTAGATAAGAAACTAGGATCTCTCTCATGCTATCTACTGAAATCTCCAAATAGAAAGTTGCGTTCAGTCTTCCTCAGAATGAGACTGAATCTCGTCCACTGTGGGGCTGTTCTGGTAAAACGTAATCAAGGTCACATGGCAATAAAATTATGCTCAATCTGCTCAAACCCTGCCAAACAAACGTTAAAGCATATTCTAATGGATTGCGAAGGCACCTGGCCAGAGCGATTAAGATTCTTTAGAGATCTGGTACGGAGGGAGGAAGACATAGTAACAGACTTCCTCTGGGACAGAATTATCTCAGGAAAGAATGCAGCACTTACGTTTGCAGCAATCCAGGTGCTAATAGAAAGTGGTGTGACAATCTAACACAACGATCCAAAAGGATAAATGTACCTAAACATGGTATTCATAGGACTAGAAAATTTGGCAGGGTTGGTGGACTATAAGAAATTTCAACACAAGTTTGGTCCTTTTTATACTTAATGCAAATTGTTTTGTAATGTTTTTCTTTTTGTAAAGGCTTAAGCCAAAACAAATAAAAAAAAAAAAGGTTACGGAAGTTCGGTTCCCGGATGATCCTCATTGCCCCGGCGTGGGCTCGGAGGACATGGTACCCAGACCTTCTCGACTTGTCCATCTGCCCTCCACGTCGTCTTCCCTACCGAGACGATCTGCTCTCACGGGAGGGGGGGTCAGGTTCTCCATCCAGAGGTCAGATCCCTCAACCTTCACGCTTGGCTTCTGAAAGGTTGAGGTATAAGGATTGGGACATCCCTGAAGACGTGATGGAGGTCTTGCTTTCGGCCCGAAGGCCAGCAACAAAGTCTCTGTACCGTTGCCGTTGGCCTAAATTCTGCGACTGGTGCAGAGTTCAGAATGTGGATCCTTTTGCATGTGACATCCCCATAGTTCTGTCCTTTTTACTTTCTTTGGCCCACAGGGGCTTGCAAGTGGGTACCATTAAAGGTTACCTGGCGGCGCTGTCCATCTTCAAGCGCTAGTCTGAAAAGTGTTCTTACTTTAAAATCCCTTTAATTTCAGTGTTTCTGAAAGGGCTCACTAATGTGTTCCCTCTGTCACCTTTCCTGGTGCCCGGTTGGGATTTAAACCTTGTTCTTAAGTTTCTTATGGGTGCTCCGTTTGAGCCTTTACATTCTTGCCCTTTGAGGCTGTTGACTCTGAAAACTGTGTTTTTAGTTGCGGTTACTTCCGCTCGCAGAGTGAGTGAGTTACAGGCACTTTCAGTTAAGCCACCCTTCACTGTATTTCACAAGGACAGGGTTGTCCTTAGAGTTCGTCCTTCTTTTCTTCCGAAGGTAGTGACGGAATTGCATTTGGCCCAGAAGGTTGTTCTTCCGGCATTCTATCCTCCTCCGCATCCTGGTAAGGAAGAGGAGAGGCTCCATAGGCTTGATCCTAGGAGAGCTTTAAGCTTTTATGTTTCACGCATGTCCCTGGTCAGAGTGGACGATCAACTCTTTATTGGTTATGCTGGAAAGCGTTTGGGGCAAACTGTGACGAAACAGACTTTGTCTCTCTGGATTATTTTGGCCATCTCGGAGTGTTACCGCTTGGCGGGTAAGGACCCACCGGCTGGCTTGCTGGCCCATTCTACCAGGGGTATGGCTGCATCTACTGCCCTGCAGAGGGGTGTTCCTATTCGCAACATCTGTGATGCAGCCACCTGGGCTTCAGTACATACATTTGTACGTCACTATTCCCTCGATTCCATCCGAGGACAGGATCTGGCCTTTGGCAAGGCGGTCCTTTGCTCTGCTATTTGATTGGCTATTCTAAATTTTGATTCTAAATTCTTTCCCCCCTCCTTGCTCTGGTACTGCTTTGGGAGTCTGTCATAGATATGGAATACGTCGGAGGACCCAATCCCCTCGAAGAACAAGTTACTTTCTTACCTGGTAACGTTCTTTCGATGGGATGGTCCGATGACGTATTCCATATCGCTCCCGCCCTGCCTTCCCCGCTGCAGAATTTCTTTTGCGATTGCAGCTTACGTTCCGCAAGGCTTTGTGTCTGACTGGCAGTTGACTAATGTCACACGTTCTGGGGGAAAAAACTACAACTGAGGCTACGGGCGTCGTGCGTCCTACTTATCACATCGGATGACGTCGGAGGAGGTCCTCGACGACGGCGCATCGATGTCATCGACGCAGACGCCGAAAAAAGTTTCCGAAGCAGCACAGCTGTGGTGATTACATGTCATAGATATGGAATAAGTCGTCGGACCATCCCATCCAAAGAACGTTAGCAGGTAAGAAAGTAACTTGTTCGTCTGAAGCCTGGAGCCATCTTACCAAGAGTTTGGCATTACCCACCTTCGAGAAAGGCAGACGAAGGTATCCGAGATTTGCAGCTCTAGTGAAGCAGAGCATCTTAGTGCCATCAGAATCACCAGACAAAACGGCTGTGTATCCTGTCAAAAAGGCAACAGGCGGGTCATGGCATTTCATAAAGGACTTGGGCACTCTTAACCCCATTTTAGAAGCAGAATTTCCTTTAGTTCTGAAACCAGCCCAATTGTGTGTAGTATCCCTACAGAAGCTGACTACTTCAGTCATAGATTTGTAGAATGCATTCTTCTCTATACCATTACACCCAGACTCACAGGACTGAATTTCATTTCTATATAGAAATAAGTTGGAAACATACAAGACTTCCTCAAGGTACTGTGGATCGCCTTCCATATTCAACCAGGGTACTGCAAATGGACTGAAGCAACATACAGAGGGAGAGCACAGTAATTCTTTTCATTTTTTTGTTAGATCATTAGTAAACCTCAAAGCCTAAGAATTACCACTGTATTCCTTTGCTCCCTTCCCGTCTTTTACACGCTTTGAAGAACTTCACTTGTGTAGAAGTGCTATACAAATAAACAATTACGATACAGTATGTAGTTGACATATTGATTTGCAGCAAGCCAAAGGAACAGTGTAGAAATTACTCAGTACACATGTTGACGGTACTAGCAGGAAAAGGGTACAAGGTAGACTAAGCCAAATTACAATTATGCCAGACAGAAGTGTTGTACATTGGATATCCCAAAACGGCAGAAGAGTAACACCAGAAAGGCCAGAAGCAATATGCAGAACAGCAAACCCCACAACTGTGAGACAGATGCAGCAGTTCCTAGGACTATGTAACTATTGCAGAGCACGGGTATTCGACCACAGTATCAGGTCCTTTATTGAGCGCACTGAAGGAAGCACAAAAGGGAAGAAGACATTACAGTGGACCATAGAAATGACTGAGGCATTTGATGAGCTAAAGGAAGCAATATGCACAGCTCCAGTATTACGGATCTCAGATTATCCAAGAGAATTTTTCCTATTCTCACACTCCGATGGAGTGGTTATGACCTCAGTGCTGACACAGAAGAGGAGCATGGGGTACAAGCCTCTAGCATACTACAGTGGAAAATGTGTCCCAGTCATCAGAAGCCACTACCCATGCGAACAGGCATTGGCTACTGCCGAATTCGCAGTGGACAAATCTGCAGGTATTACCATGGGATGCAGCACCATTCTTTATTTGGAGCATGCTCTTTGCAATACTACAAAGACCAAAACGTACATTGACAACAGAGAGCTTCGGGGTATGAGGTATTACTGTCTAACCCAGCTATCTTGTTAACCTGGATGCTTTCATCGCCAACGTCTTACAGAAGGATGACTATGCACACAACTGCACAGCAAACATAGAAGATTTCAGTGACTCGCAAGGTACAGGAGGACGCACTTGAGGGGCGAGAGGTACTTCACATTAACCGGTCGTCATCAATTGACCAAGCGACTGGGGAAAGACACACAGGGACAGCAGTTGTGAGATTGAGCGAGGACGGGACAAGCAAGGTGGTGACAAGCGCGCGTCTGCTGTCACACCATTCAGCACAAGCAGCAGAATTAGTGGCCTTAATATTGGCACTAGAACACAGCAGGGAAAAGGAAGTGACCTTGTATTCGTATTCAGCCTACTTGACATCCACAGTGCATTCTGGGCTTACAGGTTGGCTGAAGAGGGGTTTCGGGCATGCTAAGGTGGGCACTGGTGACGCACGTACTCATATTGGGCAGATTGATGGAAGCAATAGACCACCCATAGCGAATAGCAGTAGCGAAGTGCCAAGCATACAGAAGGGGGGAATATCCCATCTCCATGAGCAATGACGCCCCAGACACAAAACGTGACCCCTACTTTAATGACATTTTAGAAATGGAGGCATCATCCCACACGCGTGATTGTGCATGAATAAGGTTACTAAAGTAAGGATACAACATATTACCAGTGACCCAGATTCTGGAGTTGCAGGGAGCTGCACCCAGGGAAGAAAGTTATCGATGGAGAGGATACACAGTGTCTGACACCTTATGGCAGCAAAAACAGGGAAGGTGGTAATGCTATATTGCACACTGCACTGACACAATTACACTATCCGACTCATACAGGGAAGAAGGTGCTTCCTGCTCATATTGGAGAAACATGGTTCTGTCCTAACTTGGCGGAACACGTGGCTGAATTTGTGACTAATTGTCTAGTGTGTAAACCATTTACTGCAGGCCATACATTAAGGATAGTGAGAGGAGCCATACCTCGCTCAGTGGGTCCTTTCCAACCCCTGTCGTCAACTATGGCGACATGATCCATGTCTGCCAAGGTTACCGCTACATGATAGTGGTTGTGTGTTCATTTTCCCGTTGGATCGAGGCCGGTCCTTGTTCCCATCCTGACGCCCTTAGAGCTGCGCAGTTCCTGGTCTGGGGAGATATTCCCACTATGGGGCATGTGAAGTCCTGCGGTCTGACAATGGCCCTCACTTCGCCAATTACATGTCCAAACACATCACAACCTTGTTAGGAATCCAACACACATTCTCTTGTACCTATCACCTCCAAGCTAACTGGGTGTTTGAGCACCTGTTACGCTCACCTGACTCCCACGGAGGCGCTGGCCTGGTTCGCGCTGCTGTGACCTCTTCTAAGGTAATGCGCAGGGTTCGGAAGACGGACTGGACCGGGCCCCCAAATCTGGCTTGTCTGGCTCGCAGAAGTATCCTTCTGTAGGCGAAAATAGGGGATTAACTGTCTGCGGGGTAATGCAATCGGCCTCCCACTTTCCCCTCTCACCCTCCTTGAAACCCTTCTGTGATTTCTCGTAGCGTCTCACCTTAGGGTCTGGGAGGACGAGCTCTCCATCCTGCTTCTGATGCAGGGGCGCGTTGACATCCAGTTACTTCACTGGATTTTCAGATTGGTGAGAACCAAACTTGCTTGGCTTCCAGGTAAGTTTTTTGATAAGAGGTTCCCCTTGTGTCCATGCATTAATGTACTAATGCTAGTGTCTTTTTCCCCATAGGGGCCGGGGTACGGAATGCCGGGGAACAGGCACCGACCCGAGATGAGCGGTGAAATCCTTGTAGAAATCAGGTAAGTCTTTAATGAGCGTTTTTTGGTAATGTCTTTTCATTCGCTCATTAACGCTGATGTCTCTTTTTCCCCTTAGGGGCCGGGGTCCGGAAATGCCAGGATGCGGCGCGGACCCGAAATGAAGAGGGAATGAATCAACAGGTAAGTCTTAACATGGAGATTTAGCTTTCCTTATTCCCTTCTCTCTCTCACCTTTTGTTCTGGTGTTTTTCTCCCTAGGCGCTGGAACGTGACTGCGAATCCGGATGATTGCTGCTGAACATGGAGGCGCCCTGTAAAGGTGAGTGGAATGCGGCGCTGCAGCGATCGACGCGATGAGCTTTTAAATTAAAGTCTTCCTTTTCAGGATTGTCGGCGAGATGTCTCCGGGATGCGGCTTTAGCAGGTAAGGACTTTTCCTCCTTCTGTTCTCTTCTCTTCCTTTGCAGGTGATCCAGGATGCTGGCAGGCGTGGCAGAAGTCAGGATGCAGGAGCAGACACGGTGAGCGTCCAGCTGCTAGATGCAGAACAACGCGAAGCACGTGTGGCTGTTCGGGTGGGGTTTAAATAGCCTTGGAAGAAGTTCCAGGTATGGATCCTTCCTCCAATCAGGTACGTATCCTTCCCCGACCACGCCCGGATGGTAAATTAGTCCCACAGGTAAAGTAGTTCCTTTCAGGCCTCAAGGAGGCCGGGATCCTGCAGCATGGTCTGCATCAGGTAAGTGCACCCAAGCATTCCCATAATGAGCCTGGCGCCTATGGCACCAGGAGTGATGTCTTTTATGAGCCTGGCGCCATAGGCGCCAGGACACTGTCCAAAGGGCCCCTATATGGGGTTGCTGAGTCCTTCCTTGGGGACTGGATGTCCGCTTTCGGGGACGCCGGGTTTGAACCGGCTCCCCGGGAGCGGGCATCATGACAGCACCTCAACGGCTTGCTCAAGGAAAATATAGCCAAAGCTAAAAAGACGATGAACAAAAATTGGCTTCATTGCCTTCCCGTGGCTTTGTTGGCACTGAGCAATAAGCCCGGGTCTGACCACCATTTAACCCCACATTAGGTGGTAACAGGACGGCGCATGCAGCTTCTCCTGGCTCCTGCCACTAGGGCAATCGAAAGATGCAGAGAACGTGTCTAATGTATAGTGTCTGGAAATGTACGATTATACCGCTTCCTTGATTGCTAGTGCCTCTTTTATTATTCGCCAGCTGCTGAGATAACGGGAGAGTCCTAAACTCACTGTTTGGACATCCCCCAGGAGGGCCAGTGACATCCACATATATGCAAACAGATATTCTCTTAGACAGCCATTCAAACCTTATCCAGTCAATGTCTTCATGGATACAGGTGCCACTACCCTGATCATGGATCCAAGTGCTTTGATGGATCAGATTGACTAACAGAAAACCATTGTGCTGATGTCATCAGTGGCACCACAACATAGCAACGTTAGTCATGAAGGAAACTCGCAGCCATGCAAAAATTTACAAGGACTCTCAAACGAAGAACATTCTTGTCAAAAGCTTTTGTTTTCCTCATTAGCCAAGTGCAGAAACGCTGAATGCAAGGCAAGAGATGGATAACAAGCTTGCAGATGACTATCGCAACTAACCCTATGGAACTACAGGATCGTATAAGAAGCCTGGAAGAACCGAATACTAATAACTTATAGGAAACCTAGCACAGTATAGATATATAGAAATCATAGTTTGTTTGTTTTATTTACAGAGCGCACCACACCTATAGGTATCTGGGCGCATTACAAGGATATGCAGTTTCATAGTTACACATGGAAAACATACATACAGAAAATATACAGTAGATAGTACAAGAAAAAATACAGAAATGTACAGGGGAAAGTTATTATTTACATCAGGGGTATATACAAATAAGGTGGGCTTAGTTAAAGTGAGTACTAGCAGTCAATGTAAGTTGAAAGAATATACTGTACATAGCTCAGGTAGGGGAAGGCTAATCTGGATTAGTATGGTGTATCATTTGAGTTAATCCTGTTTTTATATCTTTCCTGAATTTATGGGAGGATTGGTCAGATCTTAGTGTGGTGGGTAGTGAGGCCCAGAGTTGGGCAGCCATGACTGGGCAACTACTGCCGCCTCCTTTTTTGAGTTTGAATCTCGGTACTTGAAGACATCCTGAGTTAGATGATCTGGTAGGTCTGGCAGAGTGATTTTTTTGAGAATGTATCAATAAGATACAGATGCTGAGTTATTAAGGAATTTATGAGTTAGAGATGCTGTTTTAAATTGAGTTCTTTCCTTAAGAGACAATTATTGTCTCGTTCAGGCGATATGTTGTCTACGAGGAAGGCTCGGGGCAGTTCTGAGAGCATTGTTCTGCAAGATCTGGAGTTTATTGATAATGTGTTTATTGACACATAGGTACAGTGCATTACAATAGTCGATTTTGTATAATACTAGGGCTCTGGCCAAAGTGACGCACCTTTTTGTGGAAAGAAAGGGTTTGCGGGCATGAATGAGCTTACAAGTATAGACTGCTGCCGAGGCTGTTGCACTGACCTGTTTATGCATATTCAAGGAGAAGTGTAGGTAGAAACCCAGTGTTTTTATCTCGTTGGCAACCTTGATATTGTTTCCATCGATGTTGAAAGAGCAGTACTGATCGCCCAGTTTGGTAATATTACTTGGGGTGGGTAGGAGAAACGGCTCAGTTTTCTCTTCGTTCAGGCATAGGCCATGTTTGGCCATCCATGCTTGAATGATGAGATGCATTATATTTATAAGGGCTAGGTCTTTGTCATAGTCTCCTGTCAGCGGTATGAGGATCTGGGTGTCACCTGCATAATTCGTGTAGGTGACACCCAGATGGACCAAGTCATCAAACAATGGTTTGGTAAATGCATTGTTCATAGTAGGTGATACACACGATCCCTGTGGGACTCCGCAAGATATGGGGATGGGGTCAGCTGCAGCCGACGCTGAAAAGACTCACAGACCTGTTTAAGAAGGAGTTAATCCATGCTGTCGCTTCAGTTGAGAAGTGAGCCGCTGTGGAGAGATGCTTGCACAGAACCTTGTAATCAACCAAATAAGAGGCAGCAGACAAATCCAGCAGGAGTAGGAGATCTGAGCTTCCTTTGTCTATCAGCTCATCGATTTGGATCTTTAGGTCAATCGGGGCTGTTTCTGTGCTGTGTTTGGACCTAAAGCCTGATTGACGAAGGCCGAGTAGCTTGTTGGTCTCTAGATAGTTTTGTATCTGATTATAGGCTGCTTTATCTATAATTTTTAACAGTCAGGGGACTGTTGCGATTGCTCTAAAATTTGTGGGTATGCTAGGGACCAAAGATGGGTTTTTTAGAAGAGGAAGCAACCATGAGTTCTTCAGGTTAGTGGGTACGGTGCATGTCCGGAAGGAGGCATTGATTATGGAGGTGATGAAAGGAGCGGGAATACTCACTGCTTCCTTTATGACGGTGGCTGGGCATGAATCCCCTTGGCAATTGGAAGGTTTAAGGGAGGCTATGATTTTGCGCATCTCATAGGGAGATACTGAAGTGAATTAAAATTGTTGGGTTGGTTTAGGAAGGTTAGGGCTCTGTTTCCTGGTATTGACTTGAGGGGGCAGGTTAAGTTTTTTTTTTTTTATAACTCTGTTTATTGAGTTTTAAAGCATAACAACATAACAAGAAACATGAATCATCGGCATACAACAAATGAGAAAGGCATAGCATAGCAGCATCAAAGACAATATCAAAGGCAAGAGGGGCATCGCAGGGCCAAGGGCCAAGGACAGTTGCAGGTCAAGGCAGGCAGATAGTTAATCAAGATGTTGAGCCGTATCGACCGGCGGGGTTTACTGCGCATCAAACCATTTGTCCCATATTTTCCTGAATTTGTGGGGGCAACCCCGTGCGTTGTAGATCCGGCGTTCCGAAGCCGCACACCTATTCAGGTCATTCCTCCATCGGTTCAGGCACAGTGGGTCTGCGGAACCCCATTTAGCCGCGATAAGTCTCTTGCCAGCCCCTAATGCTATTGACAGGAACATTTTCCCATGTTTTGTCAGGTCTACTTCCCCCCAGATGCCCAGGAGTACCATTTTGGGGTCCCTAAGGATTGGTGTTCCCATGGCGGCAGAAATCATATTAATACAGTCCCCCCAGAAGAGCTGTAACACTGGGCATTCCCATATCATATGGTAGAAGGTGGCGGACTCAGTTTTGCATCTGATACATGTCCCATCATCTAGTCCCCCCCCCCCCCATCCGGCCATTGCAGCCCGTGAGTGATGAGAGCGGTGGAGAATTCTCAATTGTATTAGCCTGAGTTTATTTTTTATCCCAATTTCCCTGGGGGACATCAACGCATCGACCCAGTCCTCCGGCTCCAGTTGACCCACATCCCTTTCCCACTTTGCTTTGAGCCCGTCAAGCTGCGTAGTCCCAAAAGAATTGAGGGCCTGATAGAGAGTGGAGGTGACCTTTGAAGGGATGCCTTGGGGGAGGATATTGGTCTCAATGGGAGAGCATGGGGGTATGTCTGTCGTGTCTGGGAATTGGGTGTGGATGGCGTGGGCCAGCTGCGTATGTCGAAACCGGTCCATGGGCGTCAGATCAAACTGTACTTGCATAGTCTCGAAGTCTAGGAGGCGTCCCCCCTGTATCACATGTGCCAGTGTGTGTATCCCTTTTGCGTGCCAGTGAGCGAAAGCACCCATTTTCACTACTTCTGGGAGGAGTGCGTTGTGCCATATAGGTTGGGACAGTGTTGGAATTCCTTTCCAGCCGACCAGTTTGTGTGCCTCCCGCCAAGCTCGGCGGACATGGTGAATCGTCTTGGGAAGCCTCGGGAGACGGTTGTGGGTGGCATACAGTGTCTGGAGTGGGGATAACGGGGTCATGGTCTCCAGCTCGATACGGATGTGCGGTAGTGTGGGGTCTGCATGCATCCAATCGTTTACCACTCCGATCTGTGTTGCAAGGTAATATGTACGTATGCAGGGCAAGCCGATACCCCCCCTTTCAGACCGATCTTTGGAGCGTATCAAGGGCAATTCTGGGTTGCTTCCCTCCCCATAATAGTGTGCGGAGATTCCTATCGATAAGTGCGAAGATTTCCTTGGAGATGGTGAATGGGGCGTTTTGGAGGACGTGGAGGAGTCTGGGGAGGGTCATCATCTTAAATAGTGCTGCTCTACCCAACAGCGACAGGGGGAGTGATTGCCAGTGGGAAGTGTCTCTGTTGAACCGCTCAAGCACAGGTTGTAGGTTCAGTTGGGGGAACTTTTCAAGTGTCAGCTCGAGTCGTATGCCTAAATATGTAAATTCCCTGATAGAGATGTGGTATGGGCAGGACTCAGGAATCGCGGAATCACCACCCTGGATTGGGAAGTAAATAGTTTTGGTTTCATTCACTTTCAGACCCGCAAAGTTCTGATATTCCCTAAGGATGAGGGAAACAATAGGGCATGAGATGCATGGGTTACTGAGATAGACAAGAAGGTTGTCCGCATATAGCGAAAGGCGGTCTTCACCCTCCCCCCCCCGGCCAGGCGAACCCGGTCCAGTTGGTGTTAGCTCTGAGCTCAATAGCAAGTGGTTCGATAGCCAGGAGGAAGAGAAGCGGAGACAGCGGGCACCCCTGTCTCGTACCCCTACCCAGCTGGAATGGTTTAGAGGATCTGCCGTTTACTCTTACCGTGGCCTCCGGGAATGCATAGAGCAGCCTGACCCATGATATGAATGCTTGTCCCAGGTTCATCCGGTCCATGATTGCCCACAGTGCGTCCCACCCCACCGAGTCAAATGCCTTTTCAAAGTCCACCGCCAGGAGGGCTAGTGGGACCGGTATCTCTTTGGCTCTGCACAGCGCCAGTTGGACCCTGTGTAGGTTCATACGAGTGGACTTGTTGGGCATAAATCCACACTGGTCCGGATGAATAAGGGTCTCTATTACTTTCAGAAGCCTGTTGGCGAGTGCTCTGGCGAGGACCTTGGCTTCTCCATTAATTAATGAGATGGGGCGATAGGAGGCACATTCCTCCGGAGGTTTCCCAGGTTTATGTATGACTATGATGCATGCCTTCCTGAGGTCCGGGGGGAGCGCCCCGAGTTCTTTGCTACGTAGGAACATGCGGTGCATATGGGTCGATAGCCTACCTCTGAGGTATTTCCATGTTTCTGTGGGGAAGCCGTTGGGGCCCGGGGTTTTCCCGGGTTGGAGCTGTGTTAGCGCCTCTTGCACCTCGGTCTCTGTGAGTTCCGCGTTCAGGAGTTCCGACTGGCGTTGCGAGAGTTTCGGGATCTCGATCCGGTCGAGGTAATGGGAGGGTGCAGCCGGCGAGCTCTCGGCGGGTGGGGTATAGAGCTTCTCATAGTAGGTGGCGAATGCTTCGACAATGTCAGTCTCGTCCGTGAGTAGTGTGCCATCCGGTGACTTGATGGCACGCACATGTCCCCTGTTTTGTTGCCGCCTCTCCAGCCAGGCCAGTGTCTTATTTGCTTTGTCGCCGCGTTCATAAATTTGACTCCGGACGAGCTGGTGGGCAGTTCGTGCTGTGTCCAGAGCTAGGTTACTGAGGGCATCTTGTGCCGTGGTCAGGGCATCTTTCGTCTCCCGGTCGCTGCGCTCCAGGGTCTGTCTTTCACACTCCAGGACATATGCCTCTGCCTCTCTGATCTTCTGGGCTTGTCTTCTCTGGTGGGCAGAAACCGCTGAGATAGCTTCTCCCCGAAGAACTGTCTTATATGCCTCCCAGATCGTGATCGGGCAGTCCACTGAGCCCTCATTGAGCTCGAAAAACTCTGTTGTCTTTTTTTCCAGTTCCTCCGCTATCTCGGGCAGCCGCAGATGGTATGTGTTCAGACGCCAGTTGCGATCCGGACCTGGGCAGGCGCTCTTCAGGGTTAAGAGGAGTGGAGAGTGGTCCGAAACGCCCCTTGCGAGGAACTCAGCAGCCAGGAGTCTGTGGTTTATGCTACTGGGGATGAAGGCATAATCAATCCTGGAGAACGATTTGTGCGCGCCAGAGAAGAATGAAAAACTGGCCTCGTCATGGAGTGAACGCCATGTGTCTGTCATTCCCAGGGCTTCGGCGAACATGGCGAGTGGCGTAGAGGCGGGGCGGCATCCGGATCTCCTATGAGATCTATCGAGATCAGTGTCCATGACCTCGTTAAAGTCCCCTCCTATCACCCACAGATCGGCCTCTTCCTCCAGGAGGACATGCCGCAGTTCTGACAGTAGTTCCTTCGTGAGCGTGGAGGGGGCATAAATTGCAGCGAGACCCCATTTTTCGCCCCAGACATCGGCGAGCAGCAACACATCGGCCCCGGGGGTCAGCTCTGACCTTCCTAACCTGTAGGGGGACGCGTTTGTGAACGAGGATCATCGTGCCCCTGGCGCCTTTCATGAATCCGGCCTGGTAGGTGTGTGGGTAATTGGACCTTTTGAAAAAATTGGAGTTCGTACCGATCGGGTGTGTTTCGTTTAAAAGAGCTATGTCCGGCGAGTAGCGATTAAGATATTGGAGCACCAGCCTTCGCTTTATGCTGGAGCCCAGTCCATTGACATTCCAGGACAGTAAGGATATCTTGTTGGAGGTCATCCTATCTGCGTGGGTGCTGTAGCTCGTCATCTGGACGGATCAATGGCAGTTGCATAGTGTTCAAGGGAGCGCAGGGGTGCTCCCGCAGAGGAAACGCCAGTGGGTCGCTCCGTGACGACCCGCCAGACGCTTGGAGAACAGTAGTGTTATTAGCCGTTTCGCCCGGAGGCCATGCGCGCCCCCCTCGCCAGTGCCCGTCGGTGTCATGCCTTCTCGATCCATAATTCGGATTCCTTATATACCTAAAACGCCCCTCTCCCTGTCCCCCCCCCCCCCCCCCAAACTGGGAGCACCTGTCGCCTGCATTCGTCTGCTTCCAGCCGTCTTGTCTCGTGAATCCGTTTCCTTAGGTCCCCAAAACTCCCCCCCCCCCCCCCCCCCCCCAACTGGGAGCACCTGTCGCCCAAACATTAAACTTATAACTTGGTGAACTGCAGCTTCCTCGGGATGATCCGAGCTCGGGTGGTAACTGCTGCGGGATCCCTCGGACTGCGCTTGGGACTGCGGTGCCTAGTCGATGGCGGCCGCAATAATGTAGTTGCCGTGGTATCCCGTGGCGAGTTCAATTCTGTGGTTCCCAGACCTCATCCGTTCCCTGTGGTATTTTTGGTGGAGAGCTGTGGCGATTCGGTTTTCGAGACTGTCTGAGTGTGGGGCGGTGAGTTCTGTCCGGGTTTGCGGACAGACGGTCCAGAGGGCGAGTGTCGGGCCGCAGGCCCATTGAGGATCTGCGTTTCAAGCCAGTCCCATGCTTCTTTGGGGTTGTGAAATAGGTGGGTTGTACCCTCATGGTGGACCTTGAGCGTCGCCGGGAAGAAGAGAGCGAACTTGATTGATAATGAGTGGAGTGTCGTCTTGACAGAATCAAACGATTGGCGGGCCTTTTGGACCTCTTTAGTATAGTCCGGGTAGAACCCCACTTTGTAGCCATTGTATGTAATTGGACCGGAGGCCCGTGCCATCTGCAGGATAGCGTCTCGGTCCCGGTAGTTGAGGAGACGTGCAATTATTGTTCTGGGCGGGGCTCCTGGGGCAGGTCGCCCGGTGGATACCCTGTGTGCTCTTTCGATAGAGAAGAATTTCGACAGTTTCCTGGGGGCGAAGATGTGGGTCAGCCAGTCTTCTAGGAAAAGTTCGACACTGGGGCCTTCCTCTTTTTCCGGGATCCTGAGATTATTGCGACGTGCCCTGCCCTCACTGTCTTCGGCTCGGTATTCAAGTTGGTTGACTTTTTGGGCAATTATGGCAAGTTGTTGCTCCAACTGGCGGACATTATCTTCTGTGTCTGACACTCTTTGTTCTGCTTCTCCGACCCTGGACGATAGGTTGCGGAGATCTTGGCGTAGGAGAGATACTTCCGTGGAGACTCCACCTATTTTGAGTTCCAGCGATGTTCTCGAGTCCCCAATTGCCTTCATTACGTCATTCAGGGAGAGTTGGGGGTCCTGAGTTTCTTTCCTGTTGCCTGGTTCCACCAGGCTATGTGTCTCCTGTCGCGAGGGGGCCTCCACTGTGCAGAGGTCCATTTTGCTCTGCAGGGTCTGCCGCTTGGCCTTGTCTTTGCCCATGTCCAGGGCAGTAGTTTGTGTGAGAATTTAGGCCCAGGTGGATCGCGTGGATGTCCCTCAGGGATTGTCGTGGAGGCCAAGTTGGGGTGGGCTTGTCGGGCGTCTATCTGTTGCCCCTCTGTCCTTGATCCTGGGCCCCAGTGATGATATGTAGGTTGCTGAGAGCCAGTCCCCTGTTCCGACTGGTCCAGTGTGCTCGATGGAGGGTCCGGAGTTTACTGGGGGGGGGGGGTTGTCTGTAGTTCACAGTGCGTGATCCCTCCAGGAGTTATTCCCCCTTTGTGGGGTGTACGTTCATTGGTTTCTGCCTGTGGGGCGGTATGGGTCTTTGCTCCCTCCGCAATCACGCCCCGAGGACGGTCAGTCCGCAAGGCTTTTGGGGAGTAGGTGCTTATTGGGGAGGGGGGTATGCCTTCAATCCCCACTGCTCCACACTGTTGTTGTCTTGGAGTGTGCCGCCTCCCTCATACGGGTCTCTGTCCCGCAATTCGCCGGATTAGGGGGGGAGAGGTTGCCCGTATCCTGCTGTTGCTGCTGGGGGGAGCGCGGCCTCGCGTTGCCTGTGCCTGCGCCGTCGCTCCACCCCAGGTGCCACCGTCTCGCTGATGGGGGGGGGGGGGGTAGGGAGGGCTCCAGCTCCGCACCCCTTCTCAATTTATGTGGCCCAGTCCAGCAAGTGTTTTGCCCCTCCGGCAACGGGGAGCGCGCTCAGCCCCCGTATGCCAGCTCCTCCGCGGGCGTATCTGCTGCGCCGCAGGGGGGACACTGGAGAGGCGCGGGACACTGTCCAGTTGTTCGCGGGGTTGGCAGGGGGGGCTGCGCGTACCTTGTGATGTTGCCGCACTGTCCCCAGGCCTCTCTCCTCCCTCACTGCTTCCCAGCCTCGGGTGTCGCAGTCTCGCCGCTCGGGGGTGGGGGGAGCCTGTTCTGGCGCCTCAGAGGCCGCTCCGTGCTGCCAGCTCCCAGCCGCCAGGGGATCAAGTTGTGATGGCCGCAGGCGCGGGGTGCCAGCCGCTGTTGTGCCGCGATTCGGTGCCGCTTCTGGTCGCCACCTCGGGTTCCAACGGTAGTCCGCAGGCGTGCCCCTGCCGATCGTGGTCCGGTGGTGGTTCGCTCCCCGGGGGGGCAAGGCCGCGGCCACTCGAGGGGGGAGGGGCGGAGCAGCCGCTCACGTCCGTCCGGCAATGGCGGCGAGATTTGCGCCGACGGACTCCGGGGCGTTTCTTGTGATCCCGGGTCCGATTCTACCCCAGATTGCTGGGTTTGCCGCCTGGGTGGGTGCGCTGCCTCTGTATTGCCCGAGGTCGGGCGTTTTCAAGCAATTACCGGCTTTTTACAGGATATATTGTCGCGGCCACCTGGAGCCGATGCCTTTATCTCCTCATGCGCGGCTTGCGCATGCGCAGTCCCAGGTTAAGTTTTTTTTGTCGGCTATTTTGTTTTGGAGCAGTGTAATTTTATTGGCAAGGACATCTTGAATTTCTGTGCACCAAATTTGGTCCTTGATGCAGTCATCTGTGGGGGGTGGGAGATTCCAGTTCTCTAAGGATAATAGAGTTCTCTAGTACTAGAACTAGCTTTGTCAATCCATTCATTGTATGTGTCACGTTTTGCTAAGAGAATTTCTTCTTTGTAGTTAGCTGTGATTTTTAAAAGGGTATCGTTATTCTTGTAGAGGGGTTGTTTTTCCAAGTGGTGTCACATTTCCTTTTTCTTTTCTTAAGTCTTTGAGTTTAGGGGTAAACCATGTGTTCAGGTGAGCAGTAGGTTTACTTTTACGCATTTTTAAGGGTGCAATAGAGTATAGGGCTTTAGTGATGGTTTTGTTGTATAGCTCTACTAGCTCCGCTGGATCAGCGGAAGGTAGAGGTTTAAGCAAGGGTTCAAGAAAAGGCTTAAGGCTATCTACTGTGATATTTTTCTTATTCCTGGTTGGGAGAGCGGGCGCAATGGCAATTGTTTGACAGGGGGCATGTAGTCTTGCAGATTGAATGTCAGTAAGAAGTGGTCCGTCCATGATAGAGGTAATGTTAGTAGTACAATTAAGGTCTGCTACCCAGTCTAGGTTTCTTTCTTTGTCATGTGTAGGTAGGAGGGCTCTCTGAGTTGGGCCTAGTTCAGACAAGGAGTTAGCCAAAAGCAGTGCTGAGTGGTCAGTAGGGTCATAACATTTCAAGTTGAAGTCACCTAGTAAGAATATTTGCGAGGAGGTTTTTGTGTTGGCGGAGATCACAGTATAAATTTCTTCTTCGAAGTAGTCTATAGGTTTTGGTGGTCTGTAGATTAGGTGCATAGTTATGGTGCGTGAGGGGTAGTTTAACTGTCAATACTTTGCATGAAGTGGGTAGTATGACTATAATAAGGTTACATGAGGCCACAAGAGACGAAGGAAAGCGGAACTAGGCTGTACAGAACAGCAAGCCAGGGCTCGCAGCCAATGTGCACTGGAATCTCCCTGCATATTCCGAAGCTAAGAGAGACAGCCATTTGCAGAAGAGCAGAATAAATCCTCACAAATTGCAGACCCGAGAGCTCGATTTCGCGGTCTTCAACCATGTGATGCAGTCGAGCCAGACAATGGTCATTCACCCGCGGTGGGAAAACACAGTTCTCACAGACATGAAGTGAAATGTGTTCTTTAACAACGTTGAAACGCTAGGGCACTCTCACAGGCAAAAGCGGTAGCATTAACAGTTACATTAGGACAACCTAGTCTTTCCTATCCCCTTGAAAGGTACACACAGAACTGGGTTCCAGGCCTTGTGGGATCGGCTCCAGTCAATCAGGGAACAGAAATTCAGGGGTGGATGGCAGAGGGCAAGGGCCAATGGTAATCCTGCAACAATGTAATAGTTTCTTGGGGATGGGGCAGGCACGCCACCTGACATATGAGGACCAATAGAGTGATATCTATATGTGCCGTGCATAGGCACTACCACCCCAACTACCCAATCCTGTCTTCTCATAGGTTTTTGGGGACGAGCCCCATGTTGTGATGTAGAAATGGAACAAAATGGCCTGACCCCGTTTTAGGAGCCATGAGTGCAGGAGATTTCAAATGTATTGTATGATCCCTGTCTGTGTAATAAACAACAGTTCTAACTTGCCCTTGGTTGAGTCCTCAGTCTAGTCTGTGCACTGGGGAGGGTTTGTAGGGCCCTGGGAGCTGGAACCATGAGCTCGTAGTGTGACCCCCCCCCTCCCCCTTCTTGTCCCTCTGGTATACCGAAGCCAACACCTCCATACCAGGAGACAATCGCCAAGGACGCCTCGCTGGAATGTTTGGGGGGCTCACATCGGAATCTACATGCCAGAGGTCTGTGGCTTCCAGAAGAGAAGGATCTGCACATCAACATCCTGGAGCTACGGGCAGTGTTCTGGGCCCTCATTTTTTTTTCTGTCTCTGAAGGGCATGGTGGTGAGGATCTTCATGGACAACACCACCACCATGTTCTACATCAGGAAGCAGTTGGGCATTCGATCCCCAGCGCTCCAAGGAAGCTCAGGTCTTTTGGCACTGGGCCATCGGACAGGGATGTCCCTCGTCCCTCACCACCTGGCAGGTGTCAAGAACACCTTAGACTGCTCCCTCAAGAGGGAGCTGCGATCCTGCTACAAGTGGGAACTTAGTCAGGATCAGGTCACCGCCTGTTTGTGAAAATGGAACAGGCCCCCAAATTATCATTTTGCCACGGCGGCGGCGAACTCCAAATGCTAGAAGTTTGCCCGCAGATTCCACCAAACGAAGATCTTGGGGGATGATTTCTCCTTCCTGTGGGAAGGTCTGTTTCTGTATGCTTTCCCTCCGTTTCTTCTCCTGGTACGTGTAATCCACAGACTCTGTGTCGATGAAAGATGATACTCATCACCCCGGCATGTCCGAGGCAGATTTGGTATACAGACTTGCTCACCCTGCCAGCGTTGCCTCCAGTGAAGTTGCTGGTACTTTTGGATCTGCTCACCAGAGAGGGAGGCGCAATGCTTCCTCACGACTCGGGATCACTGAGCCTGAGGGCATGGCTCCTGCAGCCTTAGAGTTTGAAGGTTATGAGTTGCCAGCAGACTGCAGGGAGGGCCTCGCCAAAACCGGGGCATCGTCGACTTTAAAGTGCTACAGCCATAAGTGGAAGCGTTTTGCTACATAGTGCCGGTCGCAGAAGATTGCCCATCTGAGGGTCACAGCTCCACAGATTCTTCCATACTTGCTGTCCCTGGCAAAAGCTGGACTGGCTCACACTTCCATCAAGGTACATGTATCGGACATCTAATGAATGCTACACCCAATCCCAGATAGCTCCTCGCTGTGGTCCCACAGACTCGTCAAGGAGTTCCTGAAGGGGCTTTCCTGATTTTTCCCGCCGGTGAAAGCTCCTGCCCCGGCATGGGAAATCAACATGGTTCTGACGAGGCTCATGGGGGCACCATTCCAACCTAGGAATCAAGCCCCACTCAAGTTTATCTCGTGGAAAATGGCTTTCCTTGTGGCCATCACCTCTGCCAGATGTGCGGGTGAGATCCAGGCCCGACTCTGCAAGCAACCGTATCTGACTTTCCTGGAATCGAGGGTGGCACTGTGTACACACCCCTCCTTCGTGCTGAAAGTTCTGTTGGAATTCCACATCAACAAACCTTTGACGTTGCCTGTCTTCTTCCCGAAGCCTTCATCACCGGCGGAGAGGGCCTTGCATTCACTGGAAGTTGCTTGTGCCTTGAAGTTCTACGTAACGCGCACAAAGAGTTTTCAGAAGACTTCTCTATTGCTTGTGAGCTTTGGTACTGTGAACCATCGGGAAGGCCTTGTCCGAGGCATTCATTTCAAGGTGGCTCTCTGGCTGCATCATGCACTGGTGACCGGCCTCTGCCGTGCTGTCCAGGAGCCCACTCCACCAGAGTGATCGCTGCGACGATGGCTTTTTCTTGTGCATCCCTGCTTGACATCTGCAGGGCTGCAACGTGGCTGTCGACGCATACCTTCACAAAGTTTTACTGCGTCGACAGGATTCCAGGGAGGAGTTCAGAGTCTGCCAAGCAGTGCTATGCAACCTGTTAGCTTGAGGCAAGTCTGTTCCAGGGTTAAGTGTTGATGCCGCCTCCCGTGGTTGTGTAATGTATGCTGCTGTGTATTCGTTATTCATGAGCTTGTGAATCCCTGCCAGACCCCATGCTGGAGAAGTTCTGTTACTTACCTGTAACTATTGTTCTCCAGCATGGGCCTGGCATGGATTCACATGCAAACCATCCCTCCGGCAACTCTGCGGCGGCTCTTGGTCATACTGCCACTTTACGGACTTGCCAAATCTGAAGATGCTGTCATAGGCGGGGCTTAGGGAGGGTACTGTCATTGGATGGGGCAGTATGACCCAGAGGTTTAGAGGGGAAATAGTTGTAAAGTGAAAGTGAAACTGTTTTTCTTTTACCGAGGATTCCCAGCCTTACAGGGAATATTCATGAGCATGTGAATCCATGCCAGACCCATGCTGGAGAACAATAGTTACAGGTAATTTATTAGCATTTTTAAAGCGCTCACACAGCCCGCGGGCATCGAGGCGCTGTTACTGGAATTGTTTTGTTTTTTAGTTGCCTGATTGTTTTTTTTTTTTGTCTTAGTATTTATCACGCGCTTAAATACCCAGAGGTTTCTCAGCGCGGACCCGGGGATCGAACCTGTGTTGCTTCATGTCGTCTTGCTTTCAAGGCGAACACGTTGCCGCTGAGCTATCCTCCCGGGACTGGGAGCTATCCTCTGGAGCTATCCTCCAGGTAAGTAACTTAAACCTTATTTCAATTTGTAAGATGTGACTCAACCATTGGATCTTGAACTTTTTAAAGCAGTTACTCCTTGGAGTGCTTTGTAATTTGTGAGTAACCACTGAGCTGCTCCCAGAGATTAAAACCATCTAGTCTATAGTGCCAGCGGTGTTATGGAACATCAGAGGTCAGGACTTAATTACTGGTACTTCTTATCCCCCCCAACCCCCCAAAATGAGAACAGTCTCATTCTGAACTTTCTTCTAAATTGTTTCATAATGTAATTTTCCAAGGTTCCAGTTTTGCAGTCTCTTCATAAAGCGGCAACGTTGGTGTCACTTGATCTTCTTGTTGCTTATTTTCACATTCAACATCAGAAAAGAAAATCTACATCCTTGACGTTCTCAATGGGGGCGAGGGGTCAACATTTTCAGTACAAATGTATTCCTTTGGTCTGACGGATGCCTTGTGGGGGTGTTTTCCAAGATCCTCACAGTAGCGGCAATGCATCTCAGTCCCCAGATGATTAATTTGTTCCGCTATCTGAACAGTGGCACATCAGAACACTTTCCAGCATGTATCTTCTGGAGAACATGAAGGTGTGCTGCTTCATTTATTTTCAGATTTTCAGAAAGCCTGCAGAAAGGCACCATATCGTCAGTGGAGAGGATTCCGCTCCTTTGCACAACTCTTCTTTGGGGACAGCTTTTTCTTCTCCAGATCCAAGCCATCTGGTTGCAAACGTTTCTGGGGTTCATGGCATCTTGCATTCATGTGATACCCGTTGTGAGGCTTAGAATAATCTGGGAGATGCAATATCCATTAACCAGACAATGTGATAAGCTGTTGAAGGTTTCTTTGGCAGACTCGGGAAGAATGTTTACTCCTTAACCACTTTACAGAGCCATTGCCCTCTGATTTCACTGACAAGGGATGCCTCTGTCTGTTTTTGGGGGAGCCCATTGAAGTGCTCTGGATGTTTGCGGCCTTTCGATCGGCACAAGAGAAAGAGGGGAGCACATAAACATTTTGGAGCTGGAGACCGTTCTTCCCTTTCTGGCAGGCAAAAGTTGTTCAAGTGCTCAGAGACCACACCACTGTAATGTATGTGAACAAGTGGGGGGCACACGTTTTTACTTTGCCTGATGGCAGTCCAGCTGTGGCCCAAATCTTCAGAAGTGGTGCATGTTCAGGGTGTCACCAACACAGACGCAGACCTTTGGCAGCTCGGGAGAAGGGTCTGCATCCTATGCGGGATGGCTTTGTTCTGGATTGGTCAGGCACGTTCCTTTGCGCTTTCCTCTGATGCTGTTAACGCACAAGGTTTTAGACATTGAGGCTCAGAATTTACAAGAAAATTAATCGCTGCAAACTGCAACAGTGTTGACACTTGGGTCTTCTATGGCTGTCAGGAATGTTTTTTCTGGATCTTCCTTTGATGAAATGCCTTTTGTCTCAAGAGGACGAGTTAATCCTCCAACTTTACCTACCTTTGCTGAGCTTGAGAACTTGGTACCTGAAGAGCTAATTTGGACTCTCAAGCAGATGTCAGAGCCCAACATTCAATTTGTGTGCAGCCAGGAAGTCTTCAACTAGGACACGGTACAAAAGCAAATTGATGCTTTTTTGTCATTTGGGTTCTGGACAGCAATGTTAACCTTTTGTGTCCATTTACAATGTTGTCTTTCTTTGCCAGCACTGCCGTAAAAATGTATTCTAGTAAAACTTGTTTTCTATTTTAGTGTTTCTGAACAGGGTTGAAATCCCTTTTCTTTCCAGAGTGACGTAATTAAGAGCCACTTTCACAGTCTGTTTCATGTTTTAACCTCTTGCAAGGAGCCTTCTATAGTAATCCACATGGTTATGGAGGTTTTAAGGACGGTTCAGTCATTCCTCCGAAAGTTGTGCCTGCCTTTCATTTGAAGGTGGTTTACTCACCTGTTCTTCCACATTCGCTGCAGAATTGGCCAGCAGAAGGATCACTGCACAATTTGTATGTGGACAGGTCTTTAAAGTGTTAGTTGCACAGGGCACAACCTTTCAGCAGGTCATACAATCTTTTTTATCAGGCTATTCAGTTCTGATGCTGGTTGACTAAATGTTTTTTTTTAAGTAATCCCCATTTCTTTCTCCCTGACTGTTATCCAGCGCGTTTTCTACTATTCTAGTACTGGAGTTATGTTGGTAAATTACTCCAGAACTAGAATATCTGGGTAGTGCCTTTTGGAAATGGTTTGTTTCAAAAACCATATTTTCTTCCACCTATATTCTCAGTCAACCAGGGTGGGTATTCATGTGGACTTTAGACGGATGGTGTTGTGTCTTTCAAAGGTTTACACTTTGTATGGTCTTCTGTTCTTTAGCCACTGTAGGCACGTTTCACCAAATCTAAGGCAGCATCAGTATGTTTCTAAAAGTGTGTTTCTGAGGTCTGCATGGTGGCCACATGGGCTATGCCCGGTGTATTTTGTGGGCACTTTTGGCCAGAAGGTGCTGCATAAACCATTTGCTTTAAGCCAACCAACATATGCTGCACCTCCTCCTGAGTAGGAAAACATTTTTGCTGTTCTATCCCAACAAGTTGCAGCCGAGTGAGAATATTATAGACGCTTAGAGTAGCAAACATGTACCTTGATGGCAGTTCAGGTACTCCTAGCCCATAGCTCTCCCTCGTTCACAACTCCCACTGAGCCAGCCCCTCGTAAACATGCTAGTGCTGTTATAATAGTACTTGGTATATAAGATTTGTAACTGCTGGTTGGGCCAGAAATTCCTATTTAGGTATGCAAGGTGCTCAAGTATGCAGTGGTGGTTTGCATACCAATAATGTAGCATTCTTTTTCTCCAAAGCATTTTTGCAGCAGTTTTCAGGACTTTCTTCCTGAAGAAGCAGGCTTCCAAACACTTTGCGAGGGTGCTAGTTCTACAGACTAAAAACAGCTGAACCATCATAAAGGACTTTTTTTTGTACACCCTCCATTTTAACTCTTCTCCAATCTTCATTTGTAACTCCTTTAGTCTATCATGAATCCATCCCAGACAAGGATCATTTTGCAGATTGTGAGTCGGGTTTTAGATTCACATGCTACGCCTAGTATCTTTTACTTGAACCAGAGTACTTTTTTGATGAACCGTTTATAACATGAACCTGCTACCCATAATGCTCCTTCCTGCCAGCATCAGACTGTAATTTTCCACCATTGATTTCATTCATATAGTGAAGAAGCAAAAGGAAACTGGTTCCTGTGTGTAGATGGATATAGACTTTGTAATCGCTGTCTTCCAAAGGCATCATTAGGAAAGGTTGTACCATGCCTGTAAAAAATGTAGGTCTAAGATGCTCAAAATAAGAAAAGGAAAAAGGCTAGAGAACCTTCCCCATTGAGGAGTAGATCTGGGACCTCTGGTCTGAAGACAGTGTAGGTCGTGTCATGGAAGCCGGATTAACATTGGAGCCGGAAGGCTCCTTCTAAGAGGGTGAGTTTGAAGCCAACCCAAAAGATGGGAGCAGCACTAAAATAGCCCTTTCTGTTATGGGGAATGCTTTTTCACAGCCTTCTGGTGAGCAGTGTGAATAGAAACCTATACTGAGTGGAAGAATAGGGTGTCCACCAAGTGCCAAATGACTTTGCATGTGCTCACTCAGTTCAGAGAATTACTTCAATAACATCTATGGTCCAATAAAACGATATGGTTTTTAACATGTTTACTTTTGTTTCAAATAACATCTTTACAGTGCTTTTAAGATTTATAAACAAAGTATGTCCATCTACTATGTTAGTACATTACTGACCATGCATATGAAAATAAGAAAGCATTTACCTATTTTGTAAATATTAAATTTTCCAGCTAATCAAGTAATTTCAGAATAAGAAAAAAATCAACATGATATCCATCTAGCAATCTACATGTATTAGAATTAATTTTGTAATATGCTGGTGCTAAGCATACTAGAGATTCTTAAATACATTCTGAACTGAAATGAATATTACCTGTATCAACCTCACACAATGGAATGCAAGAATTCCCTCCAAAATGTCACACATTTACAAACCTGGACTTGCTGAACTTGCATGCACCTTAAAAGAAATGCACAATTATCACATTGAAGTTTTCCTTATTTTAAAAACTCAACCCAGTTTCCAAGTCTGCTCAGGGGAGCAGGAAGAGGCAGCAGGCCTGCAGAGAACAGTATGACAATGGGGGCAACCACAGGAGGTGAGACCATAAATCACCAAAATTAAGTTAATGTGGGCCAGCAGCAAGCCACTTGATTTCAGGCCAGGAAGACTCCTTGTCGTAAGTCACTTGGGTTAGCAGAATTTGCCTGGGAATCCACAATGCAGCCCAGAAAGATGTCCCAGATGGAACAGCCAATCCAGCCAGCTAAGCGAATGGCAGGCGGCAAAGAAGGATTTGGGATTCCATGATCAAGGAAGGAGCATGGTCCTGTGCAGAAGCCCATCTTCAGAAGCAGTCTTACAAGAGTTCAGGTACAGAGCTCCATCGGAGGACTAGACCGGGTCTTCCACTGATGATTTCAGTTGGACGGGCCCAAGCAATCTGTTAGGCAGAAACCTGTGCATTTCCCTCTGGGACCACTGCAAAAGATTTAAGACTACAGGTGTTTGGCAGTAAACCCACTTGGTAGCAGTCTGTACCACACAGATTCACTTGGTAGATATGGCTGAGCAGTCAGGCTTCCCTCAAGAAGAGTTAGGCAGTATACAGAGTATTCACAATAGGTCAAAAGAACACAGTAGAACAAGCAAACACTGACCAGAGCTTGGTGTAAAAGAGACATAATTATTTATTGAAAACCACATCTAATAAAACACGCAGGCACTAATATTAAGCAGTTCAAAAACACGGTCACTAAAAGATATACACTCCCTTAAAAGAATATTAGACCAGTCTTCAGTAAAGCCCCACTTATTTTCAGACAGCGGTGAGCACTTAACGCAGATGGCACTCTAATAATTCGTTTTAAAAGGGAGAGAAAAGCAGAGTATAATTTGAAACAGATCCCAACACTTTCACAAGAACACAACAAGAGAGGAAGGCAGAGTCAAACCGTGAAGTTAGAGTTCAGAAGGCCGGATCCACTTTAAGAGGATCAGAACGAAATGTGTCCAAGGTCACACGGTTGAAAAGTGCACAAAAGTCTCAAAGGTTCAGAAAGAGTTGGACCAAAAGAAAGGGACCAGTTAGATGGTCAAGGCGGCCAGCCCAGTCCAGAAGGTTAAGGGTTTAATATTACCTTGTAGCAATCTTTAGAAAGGGAGGCCTGGCGGACACAGTACCTAAAAGTGGTGAGAATACTCCAGCGGGGGCAGTTGTTCCTGGCAGCGGATGCAAGTCGGTACTTCGTCCGGGAGAAGAGAGGATCTCGTCAGGGAGGAAGACAGGAGTCCGTTGCACTGCCAGGGAAGAAAACAGCTGCGGAGTCCACAGTTAAAAGGAGCGGTCCTTTGGTTCGCAGTCCAGTGGTAAGTGGCTACCCGGTTGCTGGGGTGCTTGGCACGGGCAATTCGACCACAAGACGTCCTGGGATGCGAGAAAAAGAAGGTAAACTGGTTGTGCCCACCAGTCAGGGGAAGAAGACTCTCCAGCAGGGAGATCTTCTGTCGTCGGGAAGTGGTGAGTCAGTTCTGCAGGGCTCCACCGGTGGTGTCGTCGTAGCAGGTCGGCTCAGCTTCTCCCTCGTCTGATTCTCAGGTCCTGTGGCGACTTCTAAAGTTCCAGTCCCCAAAGCCCTGCTTTTATGCAGCACACCCCCATTCACTCAGCCTAGCTGTCAAACATGCTAAGTGGTGAGCCGGCCGGCTCACCACTTGGGCCAATCACACAAGAGTGCAACTTGAGTTACCAAGGTAACTCAGTCCAGGGTGCCTAAACCCCCTCCAACACCCCCTGTGGTACCCAGACAGAGTGGCACCACTTTTGGAGGCTTCTGTGGAGAAGCCCGCCAAAAGTGGAACAAAGAGCTTGACTTGGGTTGGAGTCACAGAAGAGAAACCAAATGCCATTTTAGAATCGAGTCCTGGCAAAATATACCAACCGGTGAATTAATATTAAATAAATAAACCGGCGGTTTGTTCGAGGCTATGAGAATTAAATAATTAAAGTTGGTAGCCTCGAACAATGGGAAAATCCCATAGGGATATATTCGCGGTCGAATATAAAAAGTAGTATCCACTGCCACCAGCCAAAACTCGATCAGGGGGGACGGAGACGTGCCCCCTCGACTAACAGACCCCGGGGCAATCGAATTGCCCCGACCAGTACGTCCACAATATGATGGTTTGTACTGGTTTCTGTTCATAATTTGGGACTAGTAAAGCCAATGATGACTTAACATGCCCTGGGAGACAGTAGGTAGTCCCAGGGTATGTAGTCTATGGTGGGGTGTCACTATGACACCCCTGTGTCACAGCACGCAGGGTGCTGTGTAACACACATAGTAAAAACACATGAGACCCTATGGAGTAAAGGACCCCATAGCCCATAAAACACATTAACAGTCAAAGGAACACCATAAATCATGTCCAAGAGTGGGGAAAAGAGTCTCACTCTTGGCAGGAGAAAAAAACAAACTCCAGAAATCCAGCAAAGCTGCTGGGGGACTCACTAGGTTAGGAAATTCAGCCTAAACAGATAATTCTCCCCAACACCATCCCACCAGTCGGATCACAGGCAAGCAGACAAAGGTTTGGGCATCCATCCGATTGGGCTGGCACTTAAAAACAGCAGTCACTCCCCCAATGGATGTAGATCGTATGCCTAGAGGATTTTAAACACGTTTACCCCAGTTTAACTGCAGCTGAGGGTGTCTTTGTGGGCTCAGTGTGAGACTAGCTTAGCAAAACTGCTATTTTGGCCAGGCCTCATGGTCCACGTAGGCAAAGGGATGTTGCAAAACAGAATGGCTGGGATCAGGGTTTAAATGCATTAGTACCCACATGGTGACCATATAGAATGTGGCTACTAATTTCCTAAAAGTAGCCACACCCTTGTTGTAGTAAATATTAAATTACAGATGCCACCAGACTAATTCACAGCACACTTTGAGGTTGATAGAATGACCCTGGTGCCAAAATGGGGCTTAAGAAGTACCTTCTGCCTTGGTATCGCTATGTGCTTGACACCTGCAAAAGGGGTTCTAGGGGCAGGGTGGCTTCATTAGAACTTCATCTGGCCACATCAAATTTCAAAAAGTCATGGAAGCAAGCAAAAGGTTTAGGAAACCTCGAAATTAGGTTCCCCCGCCCCCCCCCCCAGCTCACATATACAACCAAGAATGTCTGTAAAAACACATATGGCCACACAAGACAACCGTCAAGGAAAAACGAAGACGGTAACAGATGAGAAATCTGCTTTATCCCCGTTTAGTTTTAAAACAAAAATGAGTGATTTAAAAAAATATATATATCTGCTCTGCAGTCCTTTAAAGTATTGCCCAAACGAATATTCTTTGTTGCATGGCATTGAAAATGGCATCCCGAAGAGGTTGGATGGACAGATCAATCCAAAGTCTAGTATATGACATGTTGTTAGAAGGATGTGTAACAAGATCATTGACCTTGTGCTGAAAGCCGCTGAAACCGATATTGGTGCATATTCATACCCATGCCAAATGCCTTGGGGGTGTAGAAAAATCCAGAGTGCACCAAAACACCTTGTACTGAAAAGATTCATGGCACTAAGAAAAGCCTGATTATGCCTGTTTTCAGAGCAGTTCTACTCCAAATCTGAAGCTTTCATGAAGGTCTGTTTGAAAATGACTATTCCTCAACAGATAAAGTGTGTGCTTACTCTCCAGCATTTCTGATCTGTCTTGCATACAATGAACTTACTTTCCAGCATTTCTTATCCATCTTGAATGCAAGTATGCACATCCTGTAATAAGAAAACGTGGAGTAGAAGACCTTTATGCACCCTTACTAGTTTGAAGGGTGCAACCTAACCAATAAACATCTCTGCACTACAAAGATGGACAGTTGCAGCATGAGGAGGAAAGTATTTGGGATGGGCTGTCTTGGTGAGAGCCGGTCCCCTATTGTCATCATTAAATGATGGTCAATCCAAATCTCATATTCGAGGGGATTGGGTCCTCCAATGTATTCCATATCTATGACAGGTAATGTCCACAGCTGTGCTGCTTCGGAAAATGTTTGGCTGCTGCGTCGATGACGTTGATGCGCCGTCCCCGAGGACTTCCTCCAACGGCCGACGTCACCCGATGTGATAAGTAGGACGCACAACGCCCGTAGCCTTAGTTCCGTTTTTTCCGCGAACATGTTCGCTTCGTGAATCTCAGTACGCCTCGACTTTTTGGAGTTTGTTGTATTCTTCTCGGTTCTTTGAACAATGTCTACTTCGTCTTCAACCCCGCGTCCGGGCTTCAAGAAATGCGAGGACTATGGGTCCAAGATGTCAGTAACGGACTTGCACGACGCCTGCCTCTGGTGCCTCGGGGAGGCCCACGACATGGACGACTGTGTCGACTGCTAGTCGCTCACGGCCAAGGCCTTGCGGGAGCGCAAGAAGAAGTTGTCAGTAGGTAGGGTGTCTAAGCCCAGGAAGTCGAGGTCTCCGGGGCTTTCGATGGATGATTCGAGAGGCGACTCTCCGCGTCATCGTCGGAGGTCCAGTGGGTCTCCTTCCAGGAGTCTGTCTCGCCACTCCTCTGCCTCTTCGAGGCATTCCCGGAAGCGCCGGCATCGGTCGCCTTCCCCGTCCTCTTCCGAGGACTCCGCCCGTCGGCGGGTCGCTTATCCCACCATGCAAGCGACCCCAGAGGAATGGGCTTCCTTCGGGAAGAAGATGTTAACGATTCTTGAATCGCAGGGCACCGGTCCGTCCGCGCCTCCGAGTGGGGTCGGTCGTGATCGGTCGAGAGACACCGCTCGCACTCCTTCGGGCTCGGGTGGTCGGCACGGTTCGTGGGAGAGGTCCCGCTCAGACAAGGGTAACCGTTCTCGCCATGCCCGTTCCAGGTCCCGGTGCTCGACGCGCTCGAGACCGCGTGATCCTGTGCCGTCTTCGAAGAAGACTTAGACGCCTGTGGCGCTGAGGTTGTCGACAACCTCTCTCGAGGCTCTGCTTTTGAGGGGGTCGTCGACGCTGTCGGCGCCTAGGTCGTCGAAGGACATGCTCGGAGCCCTGGCTTTGAGGCCTGTGTCGACGCTGGCGGCGCTGCGGCTGATGTCGATGCCGATTCACTCGACATCAACGCCGACCCTGGACGCCTTTCGAGGCGGTGGTGTCGGAGGGGCCCCGTGGCACGGGGTTAGCCCCTAGAAAGGCTCTGGCTAAGGTCAGGCATAGCTTTGGTCCCCAGGTGTCTTCCTCTCACCGCCTGGAGTACATTTCAGAGGGTGATGAAGGCTCTGATGAAGGCTTGGTTACGGTTACGGTGCCAAATGAGTTTCTCTCGGCCCATAGCCAATTTGATGACCTGAGGCAGTCCCTGCATGATGCCAGTGGACTGGACACCTCTACGGAGGTGGAGTTTTGTAGGCCGGAGCCTGGTACTCATGCCGATTCTTCGTACCGGCGCCTTATGTCTCGGGTCACCGAGTACTTGGGATGGTCGGCTCCCCCAGGGGAGTTTGTTTAGGATGATCTCACGGACATCCTTGATCTTGGTCCCCCCACTGACCCGGTACTGCCGTTTCATATGACTCTGCAGAGAAGGGTGGCGGCGGCTTGGACTGCTCCGGAGAGTCTCCCGGCAGTGGGCAAGTCTTTGGCGCGAAAATACCATCCAGCCAGTAGCGACCCCTGCTACTTGTCCAGGCACCCCACTCTGGAGAGTTTGGTGGTACAGGCGGCTATGGCCCCGGCAAAGCAGGCATCATATCCTACCATCCCTCCGGATAGGGACGACCAACATTTTGATGGCTGTGCGAAGAAAGTGTTTTCTTTAGGGGGTATGGCGCTTCAGGCGGCCAACTCCGTATGTGCCTTGTCTCGTTTTACACGCACTCTGTGGAACTGTGTTGCATTAGCGGCTGAACATATTCCCAAGGGACGAACGGGATGGTTTCCTTGCTATGGTTCAGGATGGCAAGGATGCCATGTGTGAGGCCGTTCAGTCGGGTTTGGACATGGCAGATTGTGTCAGCCGGTCAATGGCGGCGAGCCACGTAATACGCAGGTTTGCGTGGTTGCGGAAGTCTGGTTTCGCTCCTGTGTGCAGTCCCGGCTCCTCAACATGCCCTTTGACAGTGAACATCTTTTTGGCAGCAAGGCTGATGAGAGCCTTGAGAGGTTGCAGATCTCCAAAGCTGCAGCGAAGTCGTTGGGCGCTGCAGTTCGACAACCTCCGCCTTTTCGTCCTATGGGACAACAATGGAGGGGAAGTTCCTTTCGCTATTACTCGTCCTTCAGAACAGCGAGAGGAGCTGTCAGTCAAAGAGGCCACCGTAAGAGTGCCAGAGGTGGAAAACAGGGTACTCGAGGTGCCAAGGCCTCTCGGGCAGTTGCCTCTTTGCCCTCAGGCAACGCCACAGCCGCTACCACTCCGTCATGAGGCCAGGTCCCATGGTTCGCTAGTTGGGGGAAGGCTGGCGCAGCATCTTGTAGAATGGTGGGCCATTACTTCAGATGTGTGGGTTCTGGAGTTCATAACCCATGGCTACTGTCTTCCCTTTCGGCAGAGGCCTCACGACAATCCACCTGGGAACCTCTCTTTGAAGAGTCCGGATCCGCTCCTTGCGCAGGAAATTCAAGCCCTGCTGGAGAAAGGCGCCATAGAACTGGTGCCTGTAGCAGAGAGGAACAAGGGATGGTATTCCCCTTATTTTTTGATTTCAAAGAAAGACGGGGGATTGAGACCCATCATGGACTTGCGCGGTTTGAACAAACTCCTCAGGAAGGACAAGTTCAAGATGGTTACTCTCTCAAGTCCTCCAGGTCTTCAACTTCAGGACTGGTTGGTGTCTCTTGACCTCAAGGACGCTTACTTCCATGTGCCGATCCATCCCAAGCACAAGAAGTACCTGAGGTTTGCGGTTGGTGACTCGCACTTTCAGTTTCGGGTCCTGCCGTTCGGATTGACCTCCGCCTTGAGGGTTTTCACCAAGCTCCTGGTGGTGGTAGCAGCGCATCTCAGGAAAGGGGGGATTCACGTCTACCCCTACCTGGACGATTGGTTGATCAGGGGGAGCTCTCCCGAGCAAGTCCTGGATCATCTGTCCGTCACCTGCCACTCCCTTCACAAGCTGGGCTTCTCCCTCAATTTAAAGTCCCATTTGACGCCAACACAGCAGCTCCAGTACATCGGAGCAGTGCTAGACACATCCCTGGGGCTGTGTTTTCCTCCCCAGGTGAGGGATCTTCACATTCAGCAGATGGTGCACAAGTTTCAACTTACCCAGACGCTCCCGGCGTTCGAGTTCTTGAGGTTGCTCGGCCTCATGGCATCCTGCATTCTTCTGGTGCCAGAGGCTCGTCTGCAAATGAGATCTTTGCAGTGGGCACTCAAGATGTAGTGGTCGCAATCTTCCGGCAGGATGTTGGACCCTGTTCAGGTGCCGCCCTCGGTCGCCCAGGACCTTCTGTGGTGGGCTGTCGAAGGCAATCTGATGAAGGGGGGCCTGTTTTGGCTTCCCTGGCCGGAAGTGACGATCGTGACGGACACATCCCTCACGGGATGGGGAGCTCGTGCCAACGAGCTGACAGTCAGCGGTTGTTGGTCTCTGTCGGAGTCCAGACTCCATATCAATCTGTTGGAGCTGAGGGCCCTCAGACTAGCCCTGAATACTTTTCTGCCGACCGTGTGAGGAAAGAGTGTCCTGATCCTAACGGACAACACGGTGGCCATGCACTACCTCAACAACAAGGGGGGGGGCAGGGTCACTTCCTCTGTGCAGGGAGGCGATGCAGCTCGAGCTCTGGGCCATCCAGCAGGAAGTTTCGATCTCAGCTGTTAATCTGGCCGGAGACGACAACGAGACGGCGGACGCTCTGAGCAGGCAGAGCACGATCTCTCATGAGTGGGAGCTGGCTCGGGAGATACTCCTGGAGATCTTCGCCCTTTGGGGGACCCCTCAAGTGGATCTTTTCGCCTCCAGTGTCAACCGGAAGTGCGAAAGGTTCTGCTCGTGGGAATTTCCTCCAAAAGGAGCCTTAGGAGACGCGTTTGTGGTGGAGTGGTCATTCCCACTGCTGTAAGCGTTTCCTCCAGTCCCCGTCATCCCGCAAGTACTGCGGGGGTTACAGAAGTTCAGTTCCCGGATGATCCTCATTGCTCCGACGTGGGCCCGGAGGACGTGGTACCCGGACCTTCTCGACTTGTCCATTTGCTCTCCGTGTCGTCTTCCCTACCGAGACGATCTGCTCTCACGGGAGGGGGGAGTCAGGTTCTCCATCCAGAGGTCGGATCCCTCAACCTTCACGCTTGGCTTCTGAAAGGTTGAGGTATAAGGATTGGGACCTCCCTGAAGACGTGTTGGAGGTGTTGCTCTCGGCCAGACGGCCGGCAACAAAGTCTCTGTACCGTTGCTGTAAGTTCTGCGACTGATGCAGAGTTAAGAATGTGGATCCTTTTGAGTGTGACATTCCCATGGGTCTGTCTTTTTATGCTTTCCTTGGCCCACAGGGGCTTGCAAGTGGGTACCATTAAAGGTTACCTGGCAGCGCTCTCCATATTTAAGCGCTTGTCTGAAGAATGTTCCTATTTTAAGATTCCTTTAATTTCTCAGTTTTGAAAGGGCTCACTAATGTGTTCCCTCCGTCACCTTTTCTGGTGCCTGGTTGGGATTTGAACCATGTTCTTAAGTTTCTTATGGGTGCTACGTTTGAGCCTTTGCATTCTTGCCCTTTGAGACTGTTAACTCTTAAAACTGTGTTTTTGGTTGCGGTTACTTACGCTCGCAGAGTGAGTGAGTTACAGGCACTTTCAGTTAAGCCACCCTTCACTGTGTTTCATAAGGACAGGGTTGTCCGAGTTCGTTCTTCCTTTTTTCCGAAGGTGGTTTCGGAATTTCATTTGAGCCAGAAGGTGGTTCTTCTGGTATTCTATCCTCCTCCACATCCTGGTAAGGAAGAGGAGAGGCTCTATAGGCTTGATCCTAGGAGAGCGTTGAGCTTTTATATTTCGTGCATGTCCTGGGTCAGAGTGGACGATCAACTTTTCATTGGTTACGCTGGAAAGCGTTTGGGACAAGCTGTGACGAAAAAGACTGTCTCGTTGGATTATTTTAGCTATCTCCGAGTGTTACCGCTTGGCGGGTAAGGACCCTCCGGCTGGCTTGCGGGCCCATTCTACCAGGGGTGTGGCTGCGTCTACTTCCCTGCAGAGGGGTGTTCCTATTCGTCACATCTGTGATGCAGCCACCTGGGCTTCGGTACATACTTTTGTACATCACTACTCCCTCGATTTTATCCGAGGGCAGGATCTGGCCTTTGGCAAGGCGGTCCTTTATTCCGCAATTTGATTGGGCATGCTAAATTTGTGTTCTAAATTCTTTTCCCACCTCCTTGCTTGGTACTGCTTTGGGAGTCTGTCATAGATATGGAATACGTCGGAGGACCCATTTCCCTCGAAGAACAAGTTACTCTCTTACCTGGTAACGTTCTTTCGATGGGATGGTCCGACGACGTATTCCATATCGCTCCCTCCCTACCTTCCCCGCTGCAGAATTTCTTATGCGATTGCAGCTTGCGTTCTGCAAGGCCTTGTGTCTCTAACTGGCTGAAAACTAGTGTCACGTTCTGGGGGAAAAAACTTACAGGCGTCGTGCGTCCTACTCATCACATCAGGTGACGTCGGCCGTCGGCGGAGATCCTCGGGGACGGCGCATCGATGTCATTGACGCAGACGCCGAAAATGTTCTGAAGCAGCACAGCTGTGGACATTACCTGTCATAGATATGGAATACGTCGTCGGACCATCCCATCGAAAGAACGTTACCAGGTAAGAGAGTAACTTGTTCTTCATAGGGCAGCGAGCAGGTTTATGTTAAACCATCAACAAAATGAGGAATAGGAAGTCTTCTTGGTCGAAACTCTAGATGAACAGAGGCAAGTCCCTTAAACTACCCCAGATATGGAGCAGATAAAATAAATGGATGCATAATGTGCTTAATTCAACCACAGTGAGACCTACTGACCTTTGGGTATAGAAAACATGTCACCCAGCGGCAAGTGAACCAATACTAATGAGTCACCCAAGGTTTAACTCTGTGATCATTACCACAGCATGGAAGTGATGCAGTACTCCTTTCTGTGTCTCCAGGGCACCATCAGACAAGGAAAGCTGGAGAGCTCATGGTCTTGGCAAAATGGTACCTACCACTAAGCGCTTTAGATTAAAGCGCTATATAAATTCAATAAAATACAAATACACTACGTCTTGGAGCATAACAATACCTAAGTCGCACACTGCCTACCTGATAGAGCTGGGCAAGGTGGGACCCTTTAATCTAGCTGCTTCACAGAAAGGTAAGAATGCAGTAACGGAACTCTGCGAGAAGGAAAACAATCACTTCAATCACTTTATGACTATGTACACATGGTCGACCGGCAGGTGGCAACATGTATAGTTATAAAGATGCATTCTCGGTTCAGGGAAGCAGGATCCAGACCTGAGATACAGGCAAAAAACTGTGTTTACACTTTGATGGGGAAACTCTTTAGACCATGGGAAGATGAGGGCCTTGAAAAATGAAAGCAGGAAAAGAAGACTGCAAAGTCCTACAGAGCAGTGGAGCAACCAAGAATTTTGAAAGTGGCCCTGCACTGTATACATCTGGGTCTATGACAGGGGTCACTGTAAAGTATTGGAGTCATGTTTCAATTTTTTCTGAGATTTTTCTTTTGCACACTCGGGCATACCAGGCCGAAGTTTGAGCTTTTATGAGGTAGATTGTTTGCGTTGTAAATGGCAGATGCCATTGTTATCAATGTAATTGGTCCATGTTTGATTGATTTTTGAGGATGTAGGGCAGAAAGTGCCTACAAGAATTCAAACCTAAGTATACATAATAACATCTCCATTGATACACTAAAATATGGGTATCTGGCGATGTGTAATTAAACCCACTTATCACGGGTAAATGTGTTTGCTTCTGGTCCACATCACTAATTAGCATGTAAAATAACTGTATATGAATATTCTAAGGATACTAATGCAGACAAATCACTGCCAACTTTCTGGAACAAATTAATTCTGTCGTGTTTCTTAAGATATTGAACCAGAGGTTTTTAGTGCATGTTCTTTTGCTTTGCTGTACAAAAACTGCACAACTTCTAATGCAGTGTGATGTGCAGAATTAACAGCTCTGGGAGATGAGGCCACAACATTTTCACAGTTGGAGACCAAACAATTTTACTATTCTCGCTCTAAGGTGAAGAGGATTTTGGTGTGTACATTAAGATTCCTATATTCTTGCAACTGGGTTACGGCCATTGCTGATGGAAATGGTAAGGTGCCTTTAAAGAAAAGGAGAAACTCAAAATGTGTATTAAACACTTTTTGGCTCTATTCACCAATCAAGCCAGGGATCCAGATCCTCTGGTTTCTTGACTTCAAAGATTCACTTCTCCGAGATATCCCGGCGGAAATTCAAGAGACCTTGCTGTCATATAACCTACAAGGAGGTGGCTCAAGTAATCATCAATCCTGTTAAATAAAGACTCCGGCCCACCTGAATTATCAGAGGATTTACAAAATGTTTCAAAAGGTTTGGATTCCTCAGATTATAAGCCTTTTTAACAGCTTTCAGTTCTTGTTCTCAGTTGTCACTGATGCTGGAATCCCCTCTATCGCTTATCCTAAAGCCAAGTAAAGCTGCGTGCTAATGCCTGGAGTACTGTTCAATAGCGATATAAAATTATGTTGCCATAATCTGTTCCTAAATCCTAGTCAGCCAGTTGGTACCACTTTCGTCTGCATTAATTGACCAGGATCATTTGTGATTTTGGTGCGAGGGGAGCCCATGATACTGTCAGACAATTTGTCAACATTCTGGATTTGTCCCAATGAGAGATTCTCGCTTGCAACCCCCTCTTTTGGTGCCAAAAAAGCATTTTACCGACTGGACTGGAACTATATTAACCAGGCCCCACTTAAGTTTGGTTTTTGCCCCCTGTTAATCAGATTCATTACGACTAATTGGGCCTGGCCCCGTACTTAAATTAAAATGAATGGCTCAACCCCTTATTAAAATCTATGTAGGGCAGAAAGTCTGTTTTGATCTTTGCCCAACATATTAGAAAACATATGGCAGTCCAAGACCCAGATGTTTCTGGCTCTCCCCACACATTTTCTTCATTCAACAACCATGTAATAGTCTTGCTAGAAAATCCATCAAACTCTCTCCCGGCGCAAATGCATGAACTGTAACATTTCAATCAGTTTTCAGCTTATGAAATATACCGGATATTCAGGCACTTCAAAAATGTTATTCCACGCAGTGGAAGAAATTCTTTCTTAAATATTTAGCTGTACACAAACCCCTCAACCAAGTTGTAGAATTTCAGAGCTTGTTTTACCTACCTACAAGAAGTGCTTCAGCTCACCTAGACTATTCAATGGAAGATTTTTCATTTTATAAGGAGTAAAGAAATGCCCAGGGTATCGACCACCTTGCTCATTGTATTTAATGGAGCACTGAGGGGGTGGTGGGGGGGTTCCTAGTCTGGACCGATACATGCTTTTCGGCACAACTCGGTTGCGGATTTTACCGGCTTAACCCTCTCGCACAGGAGAAGTGGAGATTGTTAAAACAAGGATACTTCCCGGTTCCCCTTGAATCACTGTTATGGCGATCGCACGAAAGGAGGTTCTGATTACTTAAGTTTTACTTTCTTATTGAGACCTATTGAAGGAGTTCCTAGCTCTCTTTGCGATCTGTGAATAGTCCTGGAAGATCTTTACCGGTGCAGAACCCGCTTTCAATGTTTTAGAGATTCTCGAGTGAATCGGTGTTTCCTCTCGATCTCTGAAATTAAAGATTGTAGCAATTGTTGCTCCTGGAGGCGGTGGCTAAGCTATTGCCTTACAGGCTTGTTCTATCACAAAACTTGATGGTTTGTCTGCCGGCTTCTCTCAACATCATCCCTTTGAGGAATCTCGCTGTACCCCTTCCATTGGTAAACCAACCACTCAGTTACTGTGGCGCAAGCATCCTATGCCATCTTCTCTCTTTGGCTTGTGCACTGAGAGACTGAATCTGTAGTTTCCATTTCAGACACTTTTACTGTGACCCTCTCTGAAACCTTTTGGAGTTTGTGGCAAATAGGCGAAACCTCTTGTCCAACCTCACTCACTTTCTTCTCCAAAGCCTCGCAGGATTGTTTAATAGCTGTTGATATTGTGTAAATGTCATTGTTCCTGCTTCAAAGTCGCCACCAAAGATTGATCCAGCTCCTTGGAACAGGTTAATGCTTCCTTTTTCTTTTGTTTACCGTGCCAATTTTTTCCTCCTGTCATCACTGTCTCAGAAGGTTGATGGGAAGCTGCTGTCTCAGGACCTGGCCACCTCTAACAATTGTTCACGTAGTGCCGCTCCTGCTGCCTCACTGTTTGGGAAGGGCACAGGAACCTCTTCAGGCTCTGTGTGCTCTCATAATAGCTGCACAACATTCACAGCTCATTTCCGAATGAGGCTCCAAGTCCCCGTCTTCAAGGCTTTCCTCACAGTGCAGCCACCCAGTCCACCTCCTCTGGCTCCAGGGAACCCAGGTCCATTCCTTCCTCATTAAGGGAATCGGTGCCCCAGGATTTACATGCTTTCACTCAGAGCGTCACACCCACTGCTGAGGTTTGATTTCTACTTGAATTTTGACAGCAGCATCATGGGGACCAACAATCCTGTTCCCACCATTTGCAGTAGTACAGAATCTCTAAGGCATCTCCCAGTTGGGCCTAGCTTGGAGCTTCAACCTGGCATCGCTACATCACTCAGCTGCTGGCTCTGCAATGTTGAGCTACTGCAAGGCCCGATTTGTGTAGGGGATTTCGGTAGGCCAGTAAGGAGGGCACATGAAGCCCTATTACACTCGCTATCTCTCTGAATGAGAAGCCCTCCCTCGCTAAGATTCACCAAATTTCTTTGAAGGCCATAACGTCAAGTAGCAATGCTATAGAACTAGTTACTTTATGTTAAGATGGATTTCTAGAATCTGGCCTGGTCTACAGATTTTGGGAGGCCACCCTAGTTATGGTGAGTCTTGGGGAGAATTCTCAGAAATGTGCTAATTCGAGAAGTGCATGTGAGGAAGTGGAGTGGCTGTCTGGCTGTCCTGGTCTTCACGCTCCCATCGACAAAATTGTTGGACTTTGGCTTTTTTTTTCTGCTCAGCTTGTGCGGATTGGCTAGAGCTCGCCCCCCCAGACTCCCAGAACGCCTCATTACATTGAGTGCATGTTGAGGAAGTGGAGTTGCTGGCTGGCTGGCTATCTATCTGGCCATCTATCTGGCCAGCGGGCGGTGGGCGTCGTAATACACAGTGAGCTACTCGTGTGTTTACCAAAGTAGCTGAATTGCGGTGACATCTAAAATGGCCTCAGGTAGTTTTACACCTTAAAAACAGGCATGCCCTGTGACCCTGACTTAGATGATCCCAATCACCCAACTAGCACCCTTGTAAAAAAGAAAACACAACTTCTGATAAATCTCAGAACGGGGGGCCATGAAAAAAGATAGTGTTCGCTATCTTTGGCATCTGATATTCAGCAATTCTGTCTCAATGATCCGAAACCAACAGATCCATTGGAAAAAGGTTTTCCCACTCAAGTATTAGTGGAGGCTTTAGGCACACCGACTTCAGTTGCTAACACGTGCATACATACAGATCCAATAGAACAAATTACTAATGTGATGACTGTATCTGAGAAATTACTATTGGATGCTACAAGCACCCCACTGGACTCATCACCAAAAATGACAGACAGAATGCCCCCAGTCACAATTGCTATAATATCTGCAGATTCTTTAAAGCAGGCAAGTAATGAGATGAACACTGATAACGTTTCCACCTTGTTGCGGGTTTCAGAAACATCAGACTCTACAATACTTACTGCATGTAACAGTGGGGAACTGGTGGCCATGCAGACAACTACAATGCTCCACAGTTTGCATCCTTTACAAAAGACTCAATTACTCCACTTATCCCCCCAATTTTGGACGGTTCTAGCGCAACAGAAATTACGAGCTGTGCATGAGACGTTGATAGTTGCGGGGAAGGTTGATGAAGACATATGTTTTATGAATACCATAATACCATTGGTACTGGAGATGTGATGTACATCTGTTCAAACACAGGTGATCTAAATCAATCGAATCACAGGAGTATTACTCCTGGAACACACAAAACGACACCTCCTAGGCAATTAACAATAGGAATATGAAATCCCATGAGTTGTCTAAATCACCTATCATGTTTGATAAGTCGGCAGAGCAATCATTGAATAATTCTGTCTCTTTCATAGCACCAACACCACGGGCACACGATTTGGTGAACTAGCCCAAGAGCATAATTTTTTCATCAATGGACAACGACCTTGCCGCACCTCTTTTCCTGAAGCCCCAGCGTTAAATAACACTCTAAGCGCTATGAACACTGTTCTAATGTCTATAGCGAGACTATATGAAGTACTCTAATCCAAAATGAACGCCCAAACAGAAATGTTAATGCTATTAGTAAAAGAAAGTTCCAAATCCACTCAAATGTGCAAATTGTCTTTAAACTTGCCCCCCTCACTCCCCAGTGGTCATGAAGATTCCAACAGGGATCCCTTTGTCTTGCCAACTCTTACCAAAGATCAAATCTACTGCCCCAAAAACATCCATAATACCAATTCTGAAAACTGGGTCACTGAGAACAAAAATCAGGCAGCCATGAATGCTGGAGACGTACCAGGAGGCAATCCGGTTGTCATTAGCACGAGAGAAGTCACAGCACTCTCGCCCACCATCAGTACAGAAGAAGTCAGGACAACTCATCCCTTAAACTCAGTGAAGGAGGTAGTTGACACAGAACAACTCCACCCTTAAACTCGGTGAAGGAGGTAGTTGACACACATAATGAACTCTCACAAGTGGTTGAAAACTGTAATGGCCCAAAGCTGACCCATCCATTTACCTTTTTAGGGAAATCAACAACGTGCCATCACTCACAAAGACATAAGCAGGTGACAATAATTAAGCGGAGGACTTCTAAAATACTGCTGACAAAGAAATCGGTTGCCAAAAAAAGAACTCTTTTTTTAAAACATGCTTAAGTATGTTGAAAAAGAAAGATCGGAATCAACCCCAGCCTAAGCAGGCCCCTAATGAACAGACCCATGGGATGGCTCCCCTTCAGGAGCATGAACCTCTGAATAATTTGGTAGCCCTGATCTCTGACCCGAAAATTCTCATGGCTGTGACAGAAAGACATCCAGTCACAACAATTAGTTGTTGACAAACGAGAAATAGGCAAGCAAATCTGCCCTACTATTCAAGAACTTCGAGATGATATTAGGGGATCAATAGCCCAATACATCTCAGATGCGAAAACATCTATTGTTGTAGAAGAAAGAGACCCAGCCGCAACATTCAGTTGCTGACCAACGAGAGATAGGCAAGCAAACGTGTCCCAATATAGAAGAACTTTGAGATGAGATTAGAGAATCCATAGCCCAATACATCATACAATCCAAAGATACATTGGGAAACACACTGTCATTGCAAAAACTTCCCATGTCCATACCAAACTTACCCCTCTTATTGAAGGGACCTTCGGGTGTCAATAATGGCCCTACTCCACCATTGGTGCAATCGTAAGTCACAAATGTGACGAGCACAAAAGATGTAATGGGTCAAGACAAGCAATCTCACGACCGTTGTGAATATAGACATTGTCATCGTCTGTTAATGACCAGTCGGGATCACCCATTCCAAAAATATGATCTCAATCGTATGAGCATCTTGAACATATGTGCTGAGATCTTGACCTTACAGGATTTAACGAGCTCAGACATTGATTTAGTCGAGTTCACTGACCTTGGTGACCTGTCAAAGGTAAGGCTATTTACGAGATCTGGAATTATGCTTAACGCCCTCTAGCAGGCAAGATCAGAATTCTCTGATCTGGGTTTCCTTATCACACAAGATATAGCAACAGGGACAACCTCTGTGCCAGCGCAAATGCAACTTAAACCCAGAATATACCAGAACATGGCAGATATATATCAGACTAATCAATTGAATAAAGGCTCACATGACAACTGGCAATCGCATATGAATAACTCGGAACAATGCTAGATAAATGAAAATGTGAATGTACTCTCCTGGAATATGCGAGCCACAGGCATTTTATAAATACGCAATGTGACAAATTGAATGCCTTTGATGATATCGTGCTCCTGGAAATGTGGCTCACTAGCGAACCTGTATGGGGACTTATATTACATCTCAGTAATCCCAGCTATCAAGAATCTATTTGGCCGTGTGATGGCAGGACTTCTTATAGCCACCAAAAAATCCATGAATTTCAAGATAACATGTAGCTCTCATTCATATATTCAAGTGGTAAAAATATATAAAATCCCTCTTAAGATTGCTATAATCAATGTCTACTGGTGTAAACTGCAATTAGCCTCCGAGAAGTTCTTTACACATATGAATGAAGCTCGTAATTCTCTAGTATGGATAAAACCATCAGTCACACCTTAATTATGGGTATTAGTACGTAATATTAAGGATTCGTTGTATGATGAATTACACTGGATAGATTCGATGAAGGAGAGAAACTATGCTATGTTAAATGGGTCAATCAAGGGGGGCATCCCTGCTAAAGCAACTTGGCACAGAGAAACCGCCTCAGCCTTTCTTGATTACATTTACTCTGACATGGCATTTTTTAACACGATCACGTCATTGGTTGTGAAAGGAACCGGCTTAAGCGATCATGACCAATTATGTTTATCATAGAAATGGCCAGATATTCACGACACCAACATCATGCAGGTTCAGCAAGAACTAGAGCATATCACAGTTAATCAGGCAGGAGATTTCATAAAATGGACGAATCACAAGCTGTTGCTATTTGAACGTTTCTTAGAATCTGATCTAGGGGGACACAATCCAAGAGAGGGAGGTTGTTGTTGAAATCTATGCAGATGTTGATTGAAAATGGGTCCTCTAACCACCGGCATAAAAGTAGACATATTCACGCATTTGATCTCGATTTAAAAACAAGGCAAACTCAATTGAGAAAAGATATACAACATTTATCTAATTATCTTACACAAAAGAACATCAGTCTGATAAAATATTTGAAGTCGTCATTCAAAAATTGGCAACAAGCCCGGAAATCCATCAGCCCAATGGCGAAAGGATGATGAACCAAATTATACTGAAATCATCAGGTGGCATTTGGTTCTTGCTTAATGAGGCTAACCCTTCAGTCCAAATGGCCTTACAAGTTAATTCAATAACAGAAGACAAGTGGACTGAATATTATGCTGGTGTTTATCGCACTCCTTTTCCCCAAATTGAATTTGACTGGTCAGAATTAAATATGAATCATGTCTTTACATTTGACAAAGATGATATAATACATTGTAAAACAAAGCTCTGTCGATCTAGAGCATCTGGTCCGGATGGACTTTATAATCTTATGCTGAAACAGAACCCGTCAGCATGGGCCTCCATCCTTTACAAAATCTTTATACATGTACTACAAACTGACAAAATCCCAGAGTCTTAGAAGAAATCAATAATAATGCCATTTATAAAAAAGGAGACAGGACCGATCCAAGGTCATATCGGCCAATCGCATTATTAGATTGTCCGGGTACGATTTGTGCACGATTATTGTTAGTAGCATTCAACACCTGGCTAACGGAAAGAAATATAAGGGATGAGTTTCAAACCGGATTTATTTTTTCTGGGGCTAGGTACCAAAATCAATTTGATTTACTCTAATGTAATTGAGTTGAGTAAACAACAAAAACAACCTATTTTTGCAGCATTTATCTGTTTCCGTACTGCGTTTGACGCTGTCCCCCTTGAATTACTGTACAAAGAACTTTTGGATGAGGGTTTCCCCTGGTCGGTTCCAAATTGGGTTATACAGTTCCACACTGATGCAAGCAGTCAAATTCGCTTAAGGAGAGCTGGTATGTTGTCCAAAGATATAAAAACTGAGCGAAGTTTGAAACAAGGGTGCCTCTTGGCCTCTGCCGTGTTCAATTTTTTCATCTGACATAGGACGCAATTTCAAGGGGCCAATTACGGATGAACCGAGACTCATGGGTGTCCTGATTAATTGGTTGCTATATGCCGATGACATGGTTCTTTTGTCGAAAACACAGCAAGGTCTTAAAACAATGTTAAGGGCACTTGATGACTATGCACAACGAAATTGCATTTCCGTCAATGTGACCAAAACACAGATCATGCAATTTGGCAATCCCAGAGATGTTGCACGTATTTATGGATATTGCAAAATAGCAACCTGAGCGTGGTTACAAGATATATTTATTTGGGAGTAATAAGTAAACAACCTTTAGACACACCTTATGAAAGTGAACATACTAAACAACTCACAGATATATCTCAGGTCAGGATCATTAGAGCTAAGTTTTGCAAATTCTCCATACATCCTTTAATAGTTTATTATAAACAAAAGATGATGCCAATTATTCTTTATGGTACAGAAACCAAAAGATGGCGTTCGTACTCATATTGGTCTAAAATTGAGAGTGCATATTGGAAGGAAATTCTGTAATTACCCATGTCAGAGCCTCTGCAGGTAATTTGGTTTGAACTAGGCCTAATTTCCTTGCATGGTATGTATAAGTAGAAATGGTGTGCATCGTACCAAGAACTGATGATGGATGACCATAAAAATGGCCTACTTCGCTTAATTGCAGCATATATGTCTCAAGAACTGAATGACAAATGTATTAAAGCATGGAGGCTGAGAGCGCAGAAATTGCTGCATGATGCAGATATATCACTTCAGCTATTACTTAACCCCAATAAAGCAAAGCGGAAGCTGTTGGAGTATGACTAGCTTGACACGTGTCCATTGCTTGCGATATAAAAAATTCAGAGAAAATCCATGTGAAATAAAAAATATGGACAGCGTGCTCGTTGCCTATTAATATCACCTAGCCTGCAGCATCGTTCAGCATTTCTGCGTTTCAGACTAGATCTTTACTTAACAGCAGATCTATTATGCAAACGCAACCTGTTGCCTCAAGACAAAATGCGCTGTCGCTTTTGTCACACAGAGAGAGAAACCTTAAGACATCTGCTAGTTGATTGTCAAGTTGTTGCCATTGAGATGTAAGCATTTTAAACCACACTTTGAGGGATGTATAAATGTAACGCATAATCAACTGTGGCTCACCTTGTTTCATACAAATAAGAAATCCATGCATTATGCAACAGTCAATTATTTGAATGTTTTGAAATTGAAGGATTATGAGCAACTGGACCTGGTAGATACGAAGCTATAATTCTCCCTGCTCAGAATTCGTCTTTTTAGAAACTGTGCTTCGCTTAGGTTATATGATTACAAAGTTGCAATTTTACAATAGAATTTATTTTAAATGTGTAAATGTTATGGTTTGACAAATGTAGGTTATATATTTTTATTGTACTGTTGTAAAGTATTGTGTGTTCTTTTTTTATTATGTAAAGTGTTGAAAGGTTGGAAAACTCTCCCAGCCAAAACAACAATAAAAAAAAGAAAAATAATAAGAAATGTGCTAATTCCCTTCTACCGTAGAGACCCCCAGCTCTTTTTGCTGGACTTCAGGACTTTTAATTTCTCACCTGGAGAGAGTGAGACCTTTTTCCCACTCTCATGTATTTTCCTGTGATTTGAACTCTGTTTCTTTTTGACTTGGGAGTCTGACGAACTCCATAGGCATCATCTTTACATTGTGACACACAGCACCTCCAGTGCAGTGGCACAGGGAAGGCTGAGATTTCCCAAAGGTTTAATTGCCTTCTCTTGGTGAAACTACTGTTTCCAAGAGCAGTGAAGTGAAATTAACTTTAGTTACATTTTGTAACTTTCTAGACCCAGCACACACTATCTTACAATATGGTGCTGGAGGGGTTACTTAGTATCCCCTTTGTCTAGTTTGTCATGTAACATTTTTGTTACCTTTTCTACAATTAATGGCTTGTGGAAGTGGTTTACTTTTTCCTACCATTGTGTTTCTACCGCGGGCTGCAATTGCAACTGCAGTAAAGCACCAAAGGGTGCTCATTTTGTCAATAGGGCCCTGGTCTTCTTTTTTTCGCCATTTCTTGTCCGCAAGGTCCTTCTTGAGATTTACACTGCTCACCAAACCAGGGTTGGTCCTTTTGTTCATGTCTTTGGCGGGATTCACTGGTGAAGCCCGCCTCTGGCTCCAGTATGTCTGGCAGGGCAGGACGCGAGGGAGGTACCCGAAACTCCCTGTGTTTAGTCTTCTTGGTTACAGGAATGCACCCAAAGATGTTTGCCTGGAGGGCTGTCCTTGGAGGACAGCCACCCTGCTGTGAGTGACAGCTAGGTTTCGAATGAATGGGAGAAACCTGCATAAAAGTCGAGGCTTTTTGCTTGGAAGGCAGAGTCAACCACTGGCTGAAGGAATCTGAAAAAGAGACGCCTGTTGCTGCTCCTGGACCAATGCTTTGCCCGGTGAAGTCCTGCTGCAGTGCTGAAGCTCTGAATTCGCCTCGACTAGAGAAGAACTGCAAAGGACAACTTCTGCCCTTGGCTTGGTGGGACCAATCGACCCCAAGACAAGCTCATCTGGAAATCCTCTCAGAGCTGGCTGTACTTTCATTGCTGCTGCAGGAACCGATTGCCAGGGAGAGGAACACCATAATCGAGTGAGTGTCTGTAAGTCGGATCCGAGCTCCAGGAAGATCCTTTGGACTCCCAGGAAGCAGGACTGACCAAGCCTGAGCCAACTCAACGGAGTGCTGGGCCCTAGATGCAAGGAAAGTCTATTAAGGTATTCGAGAAGCGCAGTGGTGCTCTTTGCGAGAAGCTGAAACCGCGAAATGCAGCTCATCTGAAGTTTGCCCATTGCTGCCGCTGACGTTCACTTCATAGTGCAGGAGTCCCCAGATGTCCTCCCTCTTGTCCCCACGACTAAGGCCCAGGAACAACAGGATCTGCAGACCTACACAGGAACAGAAGCCACCTGGAACCAATTTTTTCTAACCAAAGGTACTGTAAAGCCCAGGGGACTTGCTCTTCTTGTTTAGCCTTACTAGCTCTCAGTTGAGACTTGCCTTAGCTGCTTTTGCAGAGTTTATGCCTGTCACAATCCTCCCAGCCTGTGGCCCTACAGCGATTTCATTTTCTACAAATATTTCTAAAACATTGTGCAAGACTTTTTTTTTACCTACCTACAAGAAGTGCTTCAGCTCACCTAGACTTTTGTTCAATTAACATTGGCTGTCCTAGCTCCCTGAAACGCTCTCCTATCCTCTGACTTTGTGCTTTGCCTTTCCCCCAGGAAAGGGTTAATTTACTTTGCATTGGAAGGTTCAAAATGTACTTACCTGCTGAAGAATATTTGTTAACCATTGTTTTATTCTCTCAACTTCTTCTTTTTACACTAATCTCAGTATTGCTCTAAATGTACCAGTGGTATATTAATGTCCAGTGTTCTAGTTATGTCACCTCAGGGTGTAGGAAGAATCTGTGGTCCATCCCAAATGGGTATTTACTGATTTAAAGAAACAGAGTGTGTATTTTGAAGTATATTTTTGTTATATATAGTGCTCCCTTCGGAAGAAGGCTTATTCAACTGACTGTTAAATAAATTAATAATGGTTTAATCAAGAAACCTTGAGTGTAAGTGTTTATTTGGATACTTGTCACTGTGAATCTCTGTGTAATAACCTCACAGCTTACATTGACCCCTCTTGAGATGAGCCTGGCTGTTCAGTCACTCTACCAATTTATGTAGTACATGCTTATACCAAAGGTTGGGTTAACTATTGCCAAGAGGTCAAGGCTGGTGCAGTCTCCCACAAGGTACTGCATACAATCTTGCCTAATAGTGAGCCAGGAACTCTGAGAGTTTAGCCAAAACCCAATCAAGGTAGAGTGGAGAACAGTCATGACTAGCCCTCCAGTTAAGGTGCATAGTAGGCCTTTTTATGCACAGAAATCTCATCAGTATAGCCCTTTTTAATTCTTCCTTGTGTACAGCTGATGTACCGCAGCACCCCCATTAATCATGGAGTTCACTGGTGACAGCCTGGCCCGCAGCAGCTTGCAAAACCACTTTTTACTTTAGCAATCACACAGTTCCTTGAAAGAAGCAACTGGGAAGAGTCCTGGTCTGTTCATTTTTTCACCACTCAGTTAATAATTCTATCAAGATAATACTTTTTGAGTAATGTAGAAGGGTATTTGTGTTTTGTTAACTTTGTTGAACTGCCTGCATTTTGTAGGTTAATTATTGAAGCATTTTGAATCATGAACATGCTTTTTTTCACATTGCTTTTGGACACATGTAGTATTGTGTAAAATGAACATTGTCTTCAACAAGGGCTGCATTTGTGCTTCATTTTCCTTGGTTTTAATCAGATTTAATGGAGGCAGTGCATTTACAGCAGCATGGGTATTTCATACTTTGTGTTCTTTCCATCACAGAAGCACATCAATTACATTTAATGGCTTGGGGTTCTTGCTGGATTGAAGATTTAGGAGAGCCTCCGAGCAGTTGTTGGGCATTTGTGAGAAGGAAAGGTTTTTGGTGTCCTATATGAATATTTTTTTATTTGTTTTAGTTTTAAGATTGCATGTGTTTGTGTGCATGCGCATGCATGATATGGCACTGTACATAGCCTGATGTCTTAGAGAGCAAGGAATAACTTAGCTTTACTTTCTGACCACCCGCCCAGCGCAAGCAAGTATAATGGATGCAGTTAGAAGCAGTACTGTACATATCTTCATTAGCACAGATTGTACCGGTACCGCTCAACAGGACTGCTGTATATTCAGGCAAAGTAGCCTAATTTATGAGCAGAGCTGCTATATGCATGTCATGGCAGAGTGCCAATTATTCACAGCTGGGCCGATTGCATCATGCTCACATTTCTTAGCAGGACTAGGTTTTGGGACAGTACCTGAAAAAAAGTTATTGGAGGGGGGCGGGGGGGTGTACTGGCATTGGGTATGGATATATAACAAAGTGGGTGGATGCGGAGGTTGGAGGGGAGTTGCAGGTGGTTCTCCCCCACATTTAAAATGCAGAAAGTGTTGTACATGTAAGAATTTCATCCTCTTAGTAAACAATTTATGTTCACATAGATCCTTCCCACTGTCCGCCTGAGCTGGTGTGATGTACACAGGCAGTCAGTGTGAGAAGATGGCACTGCTGTCGTATACTTCAATCTCTCCTTCTCGCTCTTGCGCTTTTCAAAACTTCTGCTTCTCCCATATCCGATTACTGAGTCCCACTGCCAAAAATCTAGCACTTTTCAAAACTTCATTATGAATCTCCTGACTCATGTAAGATAGTCCAAACAGGTGGAGAGCGTTTGACAAGCCAGTTATGTCAGGCAAGCCTCACATGACCTGCGAGTGTCCTAACCCTATGTGCCTTTCCGAGTCAACAGCCTTTTGTTTTGGGGAAAGGTAGCTCAGTGGGTCAATAACCCTGCTACAGAGATCATTGTGTAACCTGTTGGTTCAGCTACTGTTTATAGTTGAGTCAATGTGTCTGCATTAGAGGTGTGTGTTTAAGAAGCAAATAACATTCAATTGTAACAGAGCTGACTTACCTTTTGGCTTATAAAAAGGGCTACTAAATGTTCAGTGATTCAGAACACACACATCTCATCAAGGATGGTATACTCGTAATGGCTCAGAACACACACTTTTCATCTGGGCTTCTATACTTGTAATGGCTCACAAGAAGCACATCCCATGTGAGGTTTGTTAAACTTGTAATGGCTCAGACCACACATAACATCTGGGCTCTTATACTTGTAATGTCATATAGTGCTGGTAAAACATCTGCATTCAATCAAGTGCTGCATCTGTTGAGACAAACCTCTAACTCTATAATTAACAGCTTTTTTTAGCTTTTTGAATATTTATTGATGCTATGTCATAAGACAAGACTGCGAGAGCAACTCGGAACCTAAGCAATACAGGAGAAAAAAGTGGAGGGGGTAGGGGGGTGGAGTTGCCACGAAAACAGAGAATGTATTAGACAATCCAAGACAGGAATTCGAGCGACAGGAAGTGACCAATGAGCTTCATAAGAGAGCAACAAAGAAAGTGGGAAGGGAAACGGGGGCAAATAATAGGACAGACACACACACAATAGGAGTCGGGGTTAGAAGCAGAGCAAAAGAAACACCTAGAGACAGTAAAATAAGAAACACAGATCAACAGTAGATGGGGAGAGCTGGAAATAGAAAATCTAGATTAGAGAAAAGCAGGCCAATACCATGAGGCAGTGAAAAATGCTAATCAAAAGGAGTAGCAACCACAACATAGAAATTGAAAAAAAAAACGATACAAAAAAACGATACAGCCAGAGTAATGACATGAGAGGAAGATGCATTCCATCGACCGATACAGCACAGTATAGTATGGAAACAACAATAATAGAATGCAGATATGGGAGAGGCAGAGTGATGGAGCAACAGACCTCAAATTCGGCATAACAAAACTTGAGGGTGAGAGGCAGAACATCAGAAAGTGAGAGACCGGGGAAACAGAGGAGCAAATGCTAAGGAGAGATGAGGGAAAAACGCTTACTGGTTGTCAAGCCGGTAGTGCCAGGCAGCAGCAGTAGGCCTGAGAGGTAGAGAAGCGATGCTGGTAGAGTGAGGGACTTGATTTATGATGTAACTAGCTTGCATCTCTAGTAGTTCTTAACAGTGTTTTAGTGTCTAAGTATAATGAAGATGAAGCTGGATAGTACGCATCAGCAAATTCTTTGTCACTTATGTTTTCGAACACGGTTAATTTTACGCACTCATTGGATAGTTGTCAGACACTTTTACTCTTGCGAAGGAGGAAACAAATTTTTACTCTCTTGAAATTGGATTTACTCTTGAATTCTAAAAACTGGGAGTAAAATACTCTTGCACCAACATCTTATCTGGAGCACTGGTCATGGCCCTCAGTGAATCCACACAATAGAACACACAATTATTCGATTTAGACAGTTATAAAAATGCAGTTGTACAATGTACCTGTAACTAAGTTGAGCATTTTCCTGTCTGTTTGCGCCCTGATGCCCCAGGGTCTGGCGCGCTCTACAAATAATAAACTAAACTAAACAGTTATTTATTTTTTTTTTTAAATATATTTTTATTTTTATATATAAACCAAACAACAATACAACAGAACATAAATAAACACATTTAACAACAAAAGCACTGCAATCCCCATCCCTCCCCCCTATGAGCCTGTATGGTGTCCGCCATCGGTATCCGCTGTGAACGGAGGGGCGTCATCGCTCTCAGATTCAATTGGAGCCGACCCCGTTCCAAACAGTTCGGCTATCATCAATTTCCATGCCGCGAGGGAGCACATTTCCTCCTCCTCCCCTGCAATACTGGTATCCCGCCACACCGCCGTCTCGGCCTCCGCCCATTTTTGGAGATCCCTCCACCAGACCTCCACTCGTGGCTTATGACACTCCTTCCATCCCATTGCAATCCTACGTTTAGCAAGCACATAAGCCAAATCTTTCAATTTCTCAACATGTCTGAGTTTACGCGCTCTGGGATATCCCCCAGTAAGCAGGCCCAGGCTGAATCCACTTTGAGCGTGATACCCCTCCCTGCCAGTTTCTGCGCCACTTCACCCCAGTAGCCTGCAATTACTGGGCACGCCCAGAACATGTGTATCATGTCTGCATTCTCCTCGTCACACTTGGGGCACGCCTGGCGTCCAACGTCCCGAAATTTGGATATTCTCAAGGGGGTCATGTATGCTCTGTGCGTTATATAAAGCTGTATTTGCTTAAACCTGGCATTCCTCGATACTTTTTTATGATACCCCAAGGCACGCTCCCACAACCCATCTGCCATCGGGGCCCCCATCTCCGTTTCCCATTCCAGTCTCAAGTGCACTAAATCACTCCCAACCTTTGTCATCAACATCTCATACAACCTAGAGACCTCATGCCCGCCCTCCGATGTGTCGTATAGTATCTCCACCGTGGCGTCCGGTTCATCGGCCAGGGTAGTTTCAGGCCACCTACTCCGGATCTCCTGCACTATCATGTGATATGTCACATATTGACCCCTGTGCAATCCCGACCCTGCCTCTAGTTCTTCGAACTCCATGATGGTCCCATCCTGCCAAATATCTCCCATGGTGACCAACCCCACTGACTCCCAGTATGTCCGGATGATTGCTCTGAGCTGCCCGTCTCCCTTCGCCAGTGCGACCAATGGTAACTGCGGCACACACGGCAAAGGGTTACCCATCATCCGGCAGGCCCGTCTCCACATGTTCCGTCCCAAAACTAGCATTCTAGGCCGTTCCCTCATGCATGCATTAGTCACCCAAATCACCTCTCGCAGATAAAAAGGGGAACAATCCCTCCCAAACAGCCTGTGTTCAGGGGTCTCGTCAGAGAGCCACCTGGACACATATTGCAGTTGCGCTGCCACATAATAGGCCTCAAAGTTCGGCAGTTTAACTCCGCCCTTCTCGTAGAAGTTCTGCAGCTTCCACAGTGCGACTCTGTTACGCGTGCCGTGCCACAGGAATTCCCTGCAAACACTATGTAGCCTCACAAAAAACTTCTTAGGAATCATGTAAGGGATGTTGTTAAAATAATGCAAAAGCCTGGGTAGTACCACCATTTTAAGCATAGCTCCCCGGCCCATCATCGCTAATGGCAATCTTTCCCAGAACCTCATGCATTTCTCGATCTTCCCCACAGCAAGTTCAGTGTTGTGCTTGTGTTCTTCCTCAGTCGTGTGATACACGTCAATTCCCAAGTATCGCAAGGAGCTCGTCGCCCACGGGATCTGCAACACTGGCAACCTCTCCACCGGAGTCCCCACATAGCCACCCAGCGGAAATAGAGTGGATTTCTGGGGGTTTACTGCTATACCGGACAACCAGGCATACCTCCCCATCACCTCTAAGACATACTGCAAATTTTCTTCTGGATATCTTAGGTATAGCAGCATATCATCTGCATACAGGGATATAAGGTGACACTCTCCTCCTAGATCGATGCCGACCGGGTCATATTGCTGCCGGAGGTAAATTGCCAAGGGTTCTAGGGCCAGGATGTACAACATTGGGGACCAGGGACACCCCTGCCTAGTGCCTCTGCCCAACTGCCATCTCTCTGACACCACTGCACCCGTGCGGACCCTGGCCAGTGGTGCACTGTATAGCATCTCGGCCCACCTAACGTAACCTGGTCCCATCCCATACCATCTCAGGGCCGCCAGCAGCCACGGCCACCGAACAGAGTCGAACGCTTTAACCGCGTCCAATGCCACTATCGCCATTTCGCCGTCATTACTACATCCCCATTCGACCACCCTGTGGAGGCGTCTGTGGTTGTGAGTAATGTTCCTGTTTGGGACATAGCCCGTCTGGTCAGGGTGGATCAACTTGCTGATCACTCTCCGCATTCTAGTAGCCAGGACAGCTGTCAGGATCTTGCTGTCCTGGTTCAGCATCGACAAGGGCCTGTAGGAGCCACCACCGTGTCCCGGTTTATTTGGCTTGGGGAGCGGTATTATAATCGCCTCCCTGAGTGACTCCGGCAGCCGTCCCACCTCGTACGCTTCGTTGAGCATTTCCAGCATGGGCGGGAGCACTTCCTCCGCATATACTTTATAAAATTCACTGGGGAACCCATCCGCCCCTGGGGCCTTGCTAGTGGGTAACTGCCTCACAATCTCCTTCAACTCTTCCAGGGTGATCGGAGCATCCAGCTCCTCTCGCTCCTCGTCACTGACCCTGGGCAAGCCTACGTCTTCCAGCACTTCGTCTATCTCCTCCTGGCTGCCCCCCCTCACAATCTTCGTATAAGACCTTATAGTATTCCACGAATGCCCTGTTTACGCCTTCTTGGGTGTCCACCTCCTCACCCTTTTCATTGATCACCAATCTGATCGGGGATTGTGGGGTCTCGCTCTTGTACAGCCAAGCTAGGAGTTGGCCCGTTTTGTCTCCCCCCGCATGCAGTCTCTCAATATACTTTCTATAGTTCAGATTACAGAGCCTGTCCCAATGTTCCGCACACTTCTGTTGCAATTTGGAGACCGCCTCTGCATCTATCCCACCACCTTCCAGCTCCTCCTCCAGCTCAGTCTCAGCTCTATGCAGATCCGCCAGGACTCCCCCCATCAATCCCTTAGACTTCGCAATGGCGATCCCCCGCATTACGACCTTAAAGGCCTCCCATAAGGTGCCAGCCGACTTAACGCTACCTGTGTTCACCTCGAAATAAGCAGTTATCTCCTCCCTCATATCCTCTCTGAAGGCAGGGTCCTTGAGCGCCTCCGCCCTGAGGCGCCATGTTGGTATAAGCGCTCGTGGGGAATACAGCTGCCATCGCATGACCAGGGGCGAGTGGTCAGAGAGGACTCTCGCCCTGTAGTCTATATGGTCGCACTCCGCGACTATGTCCGGCGTGGCGAAAAAGTAATCAAGCCTCGTGTGCAGTAGATGCGGGGCCGAATAATGCGAGTATTGCCTCCTGCCCGGGTGTTTCACTCTCCACACATCTACCAGGCCAAAATCCGCCAGCAGCGTCTGCAATACCTTGGCCGCCGGACTGGGCTTAGCCATCTTGTCATCCGACCTATCCTCCCTGGGATTCAATACACAATTGAAATCGCCACCCCATATCACCGTACCCCCCATCCCGACACTGAGCTTAGTGCACAGCGTCCTAAAATATGTCGCCGTGTCCTGGTTAGGCGCATATGTGTTTACAATGCACACTACTTTGTTCTCTACCAGCCCCCTCACCATAACCAACCTCCCATCCGCCTCCACAACCTCCTCAATTAGCTTAAATGGGACATGTGGCGCCACCCACACCAGCACTCCTCTGGCATAGGCGGAGTACGTTGATCCTACCACTGTCCCCTTCCACTTCCTCCCTACCAGCTCCAGTTTCTCTCGCTTTAGATGTGTCTCCTGTAGCAGGGCTACGTCTATCTTTTGCTTCTTGAGATACAACATGACTTTATTTCGCTTCAGATAACTGTTAAGCCCTCTAACATTCCACGTTAATATCCTGAGGTCTCCCATGGCCTATCAGTAGTTTCCTCCCCCCATCCGAGGCAATCCCTCCCCACTTTGCGGACACCCAATCCAGATTTCACTCCCAGGCTCATACAAAAACTAAAACACCCCTAACCCAAACAACTGCCCAGCTCCATCCCTGGATCTCAGGCATCCCTGTGTTCGGTCCTCTCTGGGAAACCCAAATAGAGAACCCGACAGGGTGTCACCCCACTAACAGTGACTGAACTAAACACAAAAAAGGGGTGTAAAGAGCGGCCTCTGGAGGCTCCTCTCCCTCGCAACCATGTCCGTGCTCACGGACCATGTTTCATGACCACTGACGCGCGCACATGTTCTCCAGCGAGTTCAATGACTATATTCAAGTCCCAATGTTCGTAACCCGACCGGGCCCACAGCGTTACTGATCTCGTCTTTTTTTCGTCAGCCGTCTGAACATCTGGCTCCTGAGGGCAGTTTTGCGCATCCAGCCACTCCATGGCATCCTCCGGAGTGTCAAAGAACAGCAGCTTGCTCTGAAAGAAAACCTTCAGTTTGGCCGGATAGAGCAACATGTATTTAAACCCCGCTTCCCGCAATCTCCTCTTCACCGATCCAAAGTTCATACGACTGCGCTGTACCTGCAGGGTATAATCGGGATAGGCAGTTATGTTCGCCGCTCCTCGTTGTATTGTTCCTCCCTTGCGGAAGTGTTCAAAGATCCTTTCCCGGTCCCGGTAATTAAGGATCTTGGCAATCACCGGCCTGGGCGGGTTTCCTGGCGGTGGCTTCCTAGTTAAGGCCCTGTGCGCGCTCTCCACCGCAAAACCCTGCGACAGGGTGCCTCCTGTGATCTCCTGCAGTAGCATGTTCTCGATAAATTCCGTTGGATTATGGCCCTCAGTTCCCTCCGGCAGGCCCACGATACGGATGTTGTTCCTCCGGGCGCGTCCTTCTGCCTCCTCCGCCCTACTCTCTAAATTGCCCACACGTTGCACCAGGGCATGGAGTTCACGCTTATGCACAGCGCAGTCCGCCACGGTGGGGCCCATTTCTTTTTCCAAAGTCTCCGTGCGCTCTGCCAGAGTACACACGTCCTGCCTTAGGAGGTTCACGTCCTCCTGCACCGCCCCAACCTGGAGTTCCATTGCGGTCTTCAGTTCAGCCACAGCGAGCTGGAGCTTAGTCTCCCAGGTCGCTTTCAGGTCCGCGATCGCAGCGAGGACCTCCTGGTTCGCACCCCCGGCGGCCATTTCCTTGGCCTGAGTTTTATCTTTGCTTCTGGCTCCGTCTGGGCCGGGAGGCGTCTTAGCGTATTCGTCGAGCGTGGGCTGTTTGTTCTTCACTCTCAGGAGCTTATTAGACATGTCTCCCGTCCTTCTATCCCCGCTCGGATCTGGGGCAGGGTGTCACAGTGCGCTCTTCGGGTGTCCCCTCGCTATCGCCACATCTCCGACACAAAGTTCCTTTGTCCTCCGGCTCCCCCGGCCATCTTGTCTACTACCTAGCTAGGCCAGGTCGCGTCTCACCCTTTGAAGCGCACTTTAGGCCATGAAGAGTCAGGGGCACAGTTTCAGGTCACACCGCACGCTCCCCTGCTATCCGCACGTCCGGTTACAAAGTACCTTCGGCCAGGCCCTGCTCCCTTCCCAGGTCCACGCCGTCGGCCTCGCGGGCCCGGGTGTCCTTAATGACCACGATGCACCCGAGTCATGCTCCTTCACTACCACCACGCTCCAGTGCGATCGTCAGGCGCCCAGATCAATCACTCCTTTGTTCCTTCGTTAAGCGGCGGCGGCCATTTTCTCGTTCATCGCACTCTCGCCTCCAAGTCTTCTCTTAGCTTCTTGTTGCGCTTTCACGGTGCAGGCCCGTATCGAAATGTGTCCACACGTGCACCTGAGATTCATGTACACAGCCATATCAGTCGCAGCCAAATTACATCGGTCCTTGCACGGATTTCAGTCGGATAATGTACGGATCTGCGGGAGCCCCCGTACAGACACGTCCTTTCACATGGCTTCCTAGCCACGCCCCCCAAAAAACTGTTATTTAGTTAGGCCTTTAGAACCCACTGCAAAGTTAAACTGGCGGGTAGCAATATCACTCAGTACTCTAGAATAGAAATATATACAATCCCCAGCATCTCGGCCTCCCTCTGGCCGACCTCTCCCTCTCCGCCTCCTTTCTCCTCTCTCAACACCTGACGATGTTTCTACACTAGTTCAATCTTTGAAAGTGTCATCCAAACAGGTGCTCCCCTGCTCCTCCAGAACCATCAAGGACCACATTGACACCCTTTCTCCAGCATTTGCCAACTTCCTTTTTTTATTTTTTATTTTATTTGGTATGCTTTCTTTATTAAAATGTTATAACATATGAAAGACAAAAAAAGTATCATGCGTTAACCAGTAAACATCATATAGACACCATATCCGTATATTTATAGTTATTAGAAGTATAAAAAGCAGAAAAGACTAGGAAAAGAGAGCAGACCGGGAGAGAAATTAAAAACAAAAGAAAAAAAGAAATAATAAATGAAATAACAAAAAGGAATATTCATACATACAATTCATTAAAGATATTCCATGTAGCAAAATATTTGTCAGCTTTTTTCAATCTCTGATAAGTTACTGTCTATCTACTTGAAAGAATGGCTAAATCCTGCAACCAGCCATCAATGGAAGGCTTAGCATCACTCTTCCAGCATTTCAAGATCTGTTTTTTAGCTACCAAAAATGCCCTAGAAGACCAAAAGCGCTGGCCGACAGAGAGCTGAATGCCTGCCGGAAATAACCCTGGCACACAGAACAATGGAGTATGAGAAAGCGATATTTAGAAAGGATTTTGTCCTCCCACGTATTCCTCATCTTTGATATTCCTATCAGCTTTGCTGCTTCGGAAAACAAATTCCACACCAGAGGGCGCTGTGCTCGCAGTCGTGACATCGATGTCCCTCGAGGGCTGCCATCTAGCGCCAACGTCATCCGTAGTATAAATAGCTCGAGCCTCGCCCATTGATTTCAGTTCTGTTTTGTAGTTGCCATCAATTGAAGCGTTAACCAGGTGTACCCCCAGCCCGTAAGCTCTCAGGAAACGCCGAGTGTAAAGCACGTAAATTGTATGGCGGGGTAGGATGGGAGGGGCGATGAGGAATACGTGGGAGGAACATCCAGTCAAAAGAACGTTACCAGGGGTAAACAACTTGGTCTTCAAATGGATTGTGTCCTCCCACGTATTCCTCATCTTTGATAGACTCCTAAAGTAGTGCCAATTTGGAGGTGGTAGAACTATTTAATTCAGTCATGTACTGTATGAAGAACAGCGTTTTCAAAATGACCCCCTTGTGATAAGGTTGAATCTAAACAGTAATGTTTTATGAATGTGTGCATAGATGACCAAGTGGCTGCTGTACAGATATCACGTACCGGGACACCTCTCTGGAGAGCTGCAGAAGTTGCCACGCCCCTAGTGGAGTGAGCTCCTAGTCCCTTTGGTGATTATTTGCCAGCCATTCCCCAATTGCAAAAATGATCAAAAAGGATATAGTATGTTACAGCCATGCCCAATTTGTGGCCGGTATAACCAATGTAGAGTTGATCATCTTGCCTACATTTTTCCAAGTCTTGAGACATAAAAGCTTGGAGCCCTTTTTGGGTCTAGCCTGTGAAGCCTTTCTTCCTCCTTACCAGCATGCAGGGCAAGATACAAGACTGGAAGTATTATCCTTTTCAACAAATGGAAGTCTGAGACTATCTTAGGCAGGAATTATGGTTTGACTTTGAAGATAACTTTATCCTTATGGAATATGGTGTAAGGAGGCTTACATGAAAGAGCCTCTAACTCCGATACACCCTCGCTCCAGCCTTGGCCGATTTCTGCAATCACTCTTTTGCCACTGGATCTTTCCCCTCCTCAAACACTCCCTTGTGTAGCCCTCCTTAAAAAGCCTTTTGCAGATCCTACCTGTCCAACAAACTATTGCCCGATCTCTATCGCTCCTTTCCTCTGCAATCTCCTGAAAATGTTGGCCATATCCCAGCTTACTCTCCACACGGAATCTGTTTGTCTCCATGCCCATCACTCTGGCTTCAGAGCAGCCAGAGGCACGGAAACTGCTCTCCTGAACACCCGTGAAGATCTGCTCTCTGATTTTGACTCCAGCCTTCCTTCTGTCCTCATCCTCCTTGACCTTTCCTCTGCTGTCGACATGGTCAATCACGGCATCCTGATCAATCGACTCTGTGAGAACTTGTGCATCACAGATCAGGCCCTGGAGTGGTTGGCCTCTTCCTCCTGGACCGACCCTCCCAGGTCAAACTTGGGTCCTTTCACTCCACCACCTCTCTCCACATGTGATGTTCCCCAGAGCTCTATCCTCTCACCCTGGTTCTTCAATTTCTACTTGGCTCCTTTGGCCCACCTGATCTCTACCTTATCCACTAACTTTCAGTGTTGTGCCGATGAGACTCGACTCTTTCAGGCTCCCCTCAGCCTCCTCTCCCTCATTCCTGACGGTCTATCTGCCATTCAGGATTTGTTTGCCTCTAACAATCGGTCTTAATACCAGTAAGACAGAGATCTTTCTCATTGGGACCCCTGCTCACGCTTTCCCTCTCACTCTGCCCGCCCTCCTTGGGCCCTCTTCCTTCGCCTTCCTGTGAGGCAAAAAACCTTGGTTTCCTCTTTGACTCCACTCTCTCCTTCTCTCCTCACATCAGACCTTGGCAAGAAGGCCCACTACTAGCTGCACCTCCTCAGAGGTATTCTTTCTTTTCTCACTTTTCCCCAGAAACTCTCTGCTTTCAGAGCCCTGGGTCTGTCTAGCCTGGACTACTGCGACAACCTCTTTTTCAATCTGCCTTCCTCTACTCTCTGCCCTCTGCAAATAATCCAGAACAGGACTGCAAGACTTATCCTTGGCCTCGAGCCCAGGGACCGTATCGCCCCAGCCCTGAAATCTCTCCACTGGCTCGCAGTGATATGATTGGTTATTTATATGGTGTCTGCAAGGATCAAGTTCAAGACCCTCTGCATCATCCACAAGGCTTTCTGGGGCTGGGGCCTGCACTACATCCCAACTCTCTTCCAAAATACCTTCCTTCTCGAGCCCTTTGCTCAGCTACCTCCAACTCTCCGAGGGTCATATGCTTCTCCATGCACAGAGTGGGGGGTAGATCTCTCCTCTGCAGGTGCGTCACTCTGGAATGGCCTCCCTGACCCTCACAAACCTGAGCCAGACCACCAGAAGTTCTGGAAGCAGCTCAAAGACCTTCCTTTTCTCCTCTGCTTTCTCTATTCCTCCCCTGCTGACCTACCTGTCTGTGGCGGTGACTGGTTGCTTGGTTACCCTCAGGCTCACTGGGTACCATGCTCTTCCATGATCAGTTTCTCCTGCACTGCCTCTGGGCCTACTTTGCACTTAGGGGCTGTAACTGTAACCTCTACAGTCCCCTTCCTCCTTGCACTTACACAGAGCCACGTTGCCCTGGCTGACTCACTCACAGCAATGCTGCCCTGATTGCATCTCTCTCTCTCTCTCGCACTTCCCCCTCTCTCTCTCTCGCACTCCCCCATCCCCCTCTCTCTCGCACTCCCCCCTCGCTCTCTCACACTTCCCTCTCTCCCCCTTTCTCCCTCTTTCTCTCTCTCTCTCTCTCTCTCTCTCTCTCTCTCGTCCTCTTTCTCTCGTCCTCTTTCACTCTCTCTGTCTCGCACTTCCCCCTCTCGCTTCCCCCTGCACTTTGCATTGTTGCACTTGCACGGTCTGACTGACACAAAGCCTAGTAAGATAGTTGGTCTTGTCCTCCGTCTGTTTCCCCTACCCTCCCTTGTCTTGTCGCACCTAGAATCACATACAGACGCGTCATAAATCATATACAATCATCATATCACTGTTCCCTTAATATACTTCATCAAATAAATAAAGCAGATGCAGTACTGTGATGGGAGCCCGTCACAAGTGCAATATCCTAACTTTCTAAGGTGAGGGAGATGGAAGACAAAGGGACTTGTTCCCAATGTTTTCCTATGGAGGATGTGGAAAACAAAGGAACAGGCACAGGTAGGTTTATTTATCCCCACCGCAATACCAATTTTCCCAGATGTTGTGATGTATCGTCTCGGGGTTGCTGGGTGCTCTATCTTCAGGGGTCTCTGGTTCAAGGTTTCTTCTGTTCAGGTGCAACTGCAAGATACAATCCCGGTTGGTGAAGAAATGTAGGTTCCAACGATGCAGACCTCTTTAGGACACCTATCAAATGATAGGTGAGCTGGGCAACAGAATACACTTCTACAGCTCGCAACAACTCAAACGAAAATGATAGTGTATTCCTGACATACCATTTCTTTATTCAACATTTCTAATAACATGCAGGTCATTACAAAACAAATCTTCACTCTAATTGATCTTGATACAAGACAAAGGGGATAGACAAAATGTGCAGGTAAAGGGTGAGATGGCATCGATGGAAGCAATGGATGGATGGCATTGATGGAAGGGATGAATGGATGGCATTGATGGAACAGATGGATGGATGGATGACATTGATGGAAGCGGTGGATGGAGGGGATGGATGGACTGAATAGTGGACAGATGGAATTAACTAGATAGATTTGGATGGAGCAAATAGATTGGATGGATGGACAGACTGATGGGATGAAATGATTGGATGGATGGATGGATGGATGGAATCACTCTACCCTCTAGTTCCCGTGGGTGTCTACCATGCACGTGTCAGTGTACCCTGCTTTCCTGTTCCTCATGCTGTTCTTGTATATCCCTATGTCCCCCTCCTGTTGCTGTAAACCTTGCCCCCTGTCACTGTGTGTCCGTATGTCGCTGTGTTCCCTGCCATCTTGTCCATGTGCCTGGTCTTGGGTGCTTCAATTATGAACCACCATGTCATATCGCATCACTACACTCTCAACTATACACAATCCCACAACTAGAACACAGCTATACCCCTGATAAATTCGGCCTAGCTGTTCACATACGAACACTACCCCACGAACACCTCGTCGCGCTAATAAAACGCACTATCCCATGACATTCCAGCTTAGTTGCACACATAAGCGTCCTTCAGGCCTAACGCAGCCATATCCAGTCTGGATGTCCACCCACCAGACTGCACACATCCAACTGATAGCTTCAGCATCACACCTAACGCTAGGATGCAGCTACCATACATCAGCTGCACACACAATTGTTGAATACATGCACCCTACAACACTCTCTCTCTACTGTTCCCGAGGGCGTTCAACCTACCAGCGCTTTGAGATCATACCAATGATATATAGAGCACTGTATAAATGCTAAGTACATAACATAACCTACGTCGACATGCTCGTTTCACCCTTGCTAGAACATTTCAGGGTCTTCATCTGGACGCTGTTGCCTCTTGCCCTATCGTCCCCAGCCATTTTAATAATTGGCTTTGGCGGTCAGTTATTTGCCAGGGTCGCCCACAGACTATCCAGACTCTTCTTATGATAGTTCAACATTTTCCTTGGTTACATTGCAAAATCCCTAAAAAAGGACAAACAATGCTTCCTTTTACTTTTTACTTTTGGGTGCAACATGGTCTTGGTTTCGATCAGGCTATGTCATATACCACCAAGAACAAATATGGAAACAAATCGCTCTTAATTGGGCCACGTTTCATGTTAGCGATGTTAGTCCTTTACTCTCCCAATTTTCCAATGTGTCCTAATATTTAAATCCAGGAAATTAATCTGATGTCTATCGAATTGTACCGTAAATCGGATGTGACTATTCTGTTCATGCAACCATTCTCTGAATCCCAATAGAAGTTCAATTTCATCATGCCAAATAAGAAATGCATTATCGATACAATGATACCATTTGATTACACATTTCCTATATGGATTGGAGTCGCCATATATCAATTTTTCCTTATACTCGGCCATGCATATGTTGTCAACATTAGGTGCAAACGTCGAGCCCATATTTTTGCCTTTTATCTGGAAAAATAATTGATCTTTAAATGTAAGGAATGATTTTGCTTGTTAGGCACTTATACAGGATGTAAATACTGTTGCAAAGCACCCACAGGGCAACAGGGGATGAGAAACGATGAAAAACATAACTAATATTAAATACAGTGGAGGTGTGGGGGACGAACCTACTATGCCTCGTGAGTGTTCAGAACGTGCAAGTGCAGAAGGGAGGGGGAATGAGAGTTGCTGGGGTGCTCATGGGTGAGCAACAGGTAAGTGCAATGAAGCTAAGTGCGAGCATCCAGAGTGGAGGGTGAGCTGAGGCAAGTGCAGAGGATAGACAGAAGCTGGGGGTGATTCAGTGTGTGGAGGACGGAGCCCTGAGGATGCATAAGGTCGCTGATCACCAAACAAGCAACTGTGAGATTAGCAGAGGAGAGAGTGGGGCAGGAGGAGGTAGAGAGGAGAATATTGAGGAGCTTCTGGAATTTAAGAAAGCCGTGCTCAAGACGAAGAGGGAGGGGGAGGCTGTTCAAAAGAAGGGCGCCAGCTGAGGAAAGCTATCAGCTTCCTGCCCTCTGTTTAGCGAAACGCTTTAAACACAGAGTTGATGCCAGAGGAGTACAGAGGTCTAGAGGGGGATTATTTAATGTGCAGATAATAGCAGATAGTCTGGTTCCTAGCCCCAGACAGTCTTGTGGATGATACAGAGGGATTTTATTCGAATTTGTGAATTAACTTTGGGCCAGTGCTGGAGAGATCCGGTCCCTTTGCTTGAGGCCAAGGATAAATCTTTGACCTATTCTGGATTAGCTGGAGGGGTCGCAGAGTGGAAGAGGGTAGATTCAGGAGGAGGCTATTGTAATAGTCAAGCCTAGAAAGAACCAGGGCTTGGGTAACATTTAGCCTCTGGGGGAATGTGAGAAGAGGTAGTATTCCTTTGAGAAGGAAGAGCTGAAAGTGGGACTTCTTGGCAGTGCCGTGTGTGTGTGTGTGTGTGTGTGTGTGTGTGTGTGTGTGTGTGTGTGTGTGTGTGTGTGTGTGTGAGACAGACAGACACAGAGAGAGACACCGAGAGAGAGAGAGAGAGACAGACACCCCGAGAGACACCAAGGTTTCTGGCTTCAGAAGAGACCGCAGGGTGGAGAGCCCATGGAGGAAGGGAAGAAGGCGGGAGCAGGGGTCCCAATGGGAAGGATCTCTGTTTTGCTGCCATTGAGGCAGAGATCATTGGAAGTGCACCAGGCCTGAATGGCAGAAAGGCAGTCGGGGATGATGGAAGGTGCAAGAGGGTCAGCAGGAAGTTTAAAGAAGAATTGTGTGTCATCAGCATAACACTGGAAGTTGGGGGAGAAGGAGGAGATGAGTGCCAGTTGAGTAAGGTAGATGTTAAAGAGCCAAGGCAAAATGATAGACCCCGAGGAACACCACAAGTGGAGAAGGTAGTAGGAGAGGAGAAGGTGCCCAGGATGACTTGGAGGAGCGGTCAGTTAGGAAGCAGATCAGCCAGTCCAGTGCCCACTCTGAGATACGAAGGATGTTGTGGAGCCTTTGTATGAGGATGGAGTGGTTGACTTTATCAAATGCAGAGTGGAGATCAAGCAGGATGAGGACAACTGGGGAGTTGGAATCCAGGGATGCAAGCAATTTTTCACGGGTGTTCAGAAGAGCAGTTTCCATGCCTCTGGATGCTCGGAATCCAGATTATTGGTTGTGGAGACCACCAACCAGTTCAGTGTGATAGTTGAGCTGGGACAGGGCCAACTTCTCCAGTAGTTTCCCCAGGAAGGAGGTGATGGAGGTAGGGCAGTAGTTGGCTGGACAGGTAGGGTCTGCTGACAGTTTTTAAGGGGGGGGTCGTACAAGCGAGTTCTTGAGGGAGGAGGGGAAATAACAAGTAGCAAATGAGTGGTTACAGAGATCAGCAAGTGCAGGGCCAAGAGAGCCCATGTTGTCCTTTATTGTTCTGGATAAGCAAGGGGAAAGCTGTTTGGAAGAGACCTTCATGCAGCGAACAACTCTGGTGATTTCTTCAGATGAGACGAGGGTAAAGGAAGGAGGAGGCAGGTGAGTGCCAAGGGGGAGACAAGGAGGTGAGGGGTGGGTTGGGAGAGTGAGTAACAAGGCTGTTTAGTATGTCCTGAGTTTTGGTGGTGAAGTGAGTGGCGAGTGCGTCTCAGGGGGCCTGACAAGGAATAGGGGAAGAGGATACAGCCGTGTTGTTGTTGTGCCAAATGCACTTGCCTCAATGTGGGCCCTTTTCTTGGCACGGATAGAGGGTCTGTGTTGACTTTGAAGCAGGTGGCAGGCCAGTTCGTCAGAGGGTGAGCCTGAGGTTTGACACTTCTGTTCCGCAGCTCTGCAATTTTGTTTCAGGGCTGCAAGTTCAGAGTCGTACCAGGTGTTGCCCTTAGAGGCCGGGCTTCAGACGGGTCCTCATGACTTGGGCAGGAACGTCAATGGTGGTGGTCAGGGACAGGTGGAAGTTGCTGAAAGCAGTGTCGGTGGTAGTCTGAGTTGGGACGGCAAGGGTGGATAGAGGTGGAAGTGAAGGCAGCAGCTGACACTCGTCTCATTGGGCGGATGTTCGTGAACGATGTTGGCAGAGCTTTTGGAGGTGTGGTCACAAGACCAAAGGGACCCAGGAGGGAGGATAGAAGAGAGTGGTCTGACCAGGAGAGAGGCAGGTCTGAGTGGATGAGGGTGTCCAGAGTGTGTCCAGCTGAGTGAGTTGGACCAGAAGGGAGAAAGGAGAGGGATAGAGAGGTGCAGAGGTCAATGAAAAGAGTGGATGCTGTGACACAGGAGTCCAATTGGATGTTAGTCACCCAGGAGGAGCAGGTTGGAGGAGGTTGAAAGTAAGGAGGAACAGAAGTCATCCCATTCAGAGAGGAACAGGGAGGTAGCGCCTGGAGGCCAGTAAATGGGAGCAATTTTCAGGGTGGAGGAGGGAGCGATAACCAACCTGCATGCCAGGCTCTCAAAGGAAGAATAGAGCTGAATGGGAAAGATGGAAGAAGGCACCCACTCAAGGAAGATTAAGGCAATGGCACCGCCAGCACAGTGAGGACGTGGCTTGGTAATGATCTTAAAGCCGTCGGGTAAGTGAGAGTCAAAAGCGGTGACTGAGCTGGCATTGAACCATGTTTCAGTAAGAGCGAGAATGTCAGTCAGTGTCTTCAAGAAGGAGGCAGATGTCAGCAGAATGTTGTCTGAGTGGGTGTTAAGAGTCGCCAGGTGGAGACGGTCCCTGCCGTTGAAGGTTTTCTAAGGTGGAGTACAGGGGAGTGGTACTTCAGCCGGGGGGGGGGGCAACGGGGAAGTAGGGGGAAAAGCAGGTGAAGGAAGAAAGTTAATGAGGGATGGAAGGATCCGGTCGAAGAGGGTGGCGGCGTGAGGACCCTGAATCAGGATAGTGCCAGTGTGGTAGACATTAATGATGCAGCGTGATGAGAAGAAGCCCGCCAAGTGGACTTCCTACTTGGTGCCACTGTTAATGAGAGAGGATGTGCAAGGGGATATGAGATGAGAAGTCTGTAGGTCTGAAGAGGCGGGCACAGAAGAGGATATCAGTGAAAATCTCTCTGGAGGATGCACTAACATAGGTGTCTGCGATGGGAAGGCTGGGATTTGCAGCCAGGATGTCTTTGTTTTTATTTTATTTTTTTTGTGCGCTTTTTTCATTCATATTTTGTGAGAGGGATGATAGGTGATAGTGTAGCAGTTAGAGAAGATTGGAGAGAGCAATCTCAGTGGAAGATGGTAGATGAGAGAAGGGAAAAGAAATAGGGGGGGCTGCACTGCACAGTCCAGGCCCTTACTCACAGGCGGGCTAGTGGTTAAGGAGGGCACAAAAACCAATGCAGAGCAATAAGTGAGGGTGCAGGATTCGATTTACAATTCAGTGCACACAGGGATGCGATATGTAAAGCACACCCACCTAGATTCGATTTTACAATAAAATGGAATAAAGTGCAGTGCACACCAATAAAATGTAATAAAATGCAGTGCACAAGAAACCAAGATGTAAAGCATACCCACCTAGATTCGATTTTATAATAAAATGGAATAAAATGCAGTGCACAACCAGAAACCAAGGTGTAAAGCATACCCACCTAGATTCGATTTTATAATAAAATGGAATAAAGTGCAGTGCACACCAATAAAATGTAATAAAATGCAGTGCACAAGAAACCAAGATGTAAAGCACACCCACCTAGATTCGATTTTACAATAAAATGGAATAAAGTGCAGTGCACACCAATAAAATGTAATAAAATGCAGTGCACAAGAAACCAAGATGTAAAGCATACCCACCTAGATTCGATTTTATAATAAAATGGAATAAAATGCAGTGCACAACCAGAAACCAAGGTGTAAAGCATACCCACCTAGATTCGATTTGCACAACAATAAAATTGAATAAAATGCAGTGCACAAGTAACCAAGATGTAAAGCATTCCCACCTAGATTTGATTTGACAATAAACTGGAATACAATGCAGTTCACACAGGGATGCGAGAGGAAAAGCAGAACCGCACTGTGCAAACAAATTACCAATTGAAGAGCACAGAGTGTAGTAATGAAAGAGGAGGACAAGGGAGAAGGGAGAAGGCAGAATAGGAATAGTACAGTTACGGATCAGGAGACAGCTGGAGGAGGCAACATGACACTTAAGCTATCACTCACATTGGCGTAGGAAGCAGTGCATGGGGTGCTGTGTTCCAAGTTCATAAAGGTGCCAGAAGTTCACAGGAGACGGCAGCATTGTTTGTTTTCGAACAATAAGGTGGCTGCCCAGCTGTCTGCCTTGGGAGGCGGGCCAGCATTCACCTGCCGGCTTGCCTGATTGTTCCTTTGCAGGACGAGGGGCTCAATAAGACGAGGCCTTTCCCAGCACAGCAGGCAATTCGGTGCCTCGATATCGGGGGCGGCCATGATGGAAGTGCTGCCTCTCAGTGCCTTTGATAGGTAGAAACACCAAAAAACGAACCTAGCAACTGCTATTTTGCAGATTAACGGTCACTCTGGATTTTTAAATACAGGAGGACCAACCGTACCAGATGCATTAAAAACTTGGTAGGAACTCTGTGTGGCCTTATTAGAGTATCTAGGGCTTGTTGCAATGAATTTAAAGGGTCTTCCGGAGGAATATTCGTACATAATGCCTCCACATACATTGTCACCATTACACCATTTGTGCTGTCCTAAGGTATTTCCGCTATTTTGAACAAAACTGAATGTTGTCTCAACAATCGGTTTTAAGAATGTATCAACAAATTCAGACAATGACATTATTGGTCTCCCTAGAGGGTTCACCTTTTCTTGCACTTTTGGGAGTACGTACATTGCTGGCACAGTAGGATTTTGTTTTAGCAAAGAGATCGTCGGACCTGGGTCTGGTATCCTGCCCCTGGATTAGCCTTTGGCCTGGAAGAAAGTAGAACATGTACTTTTTTGCTGGTAAATTGTAGTGGAAATTTTAAGCAACTAATCGCCTCCACAAGCCTATTGCATCCTTTATAGAGAGAACTCCTACTGGTGAGAAAAGCTGTGACTTTTGGGCACAGTACCCCATTCACCTTAGTGTTGGGCTTTTCAAGTTAAGACATTGATCTTGTGATTCATTTCCATCATTTACTGCATTTCATTTACCTGCTTTGCTTCATTACGTTAGCTGTTGTTTAAGTGAATGTACATTGACTGTATTCATTTGTAGTATAGAGTGTTGTGTGTAATTGCTAAATGCTAGATTCATTTTTGTGTTCATGAGGCCCAAATTAGAACTGTCTAAATTGAATTGTGTTCTGTACTGTGTTGACTCATTGAAGGCCCCTTACCACGCTCGCACTCTCCTGAGACTAAGCCTTGACTGCTCACCCACGTATCTTGATTGGGTTTTGGCTAACCTCTCGGCGCTTCCTGTTCATCATTACTACGGTGGCCTCCTAAAATCTGTCCACCAAGCCAGATTCTAGAAATCCATCTTTATAACTGTGCATTCAAGAAAGGGGATAGCATTCTTGTGATTAAATAGGCTCCAGTCCCGTCCCCTATCGGGGGGGGGGGGGGGGGACGTTCATACTGTATGGAGGAAAGGAGACTATGGTCTAGGGTCTAGGAGTCACTACTGTGAGTAACTTTTAAACGTTTCTTCAAAAGCCCTTGGTGTGCTTTTCAGGATGATATGGATGGATGTTATTGGTTCTGCAGATGATCCATCTTTTCATAACTGTTCAATTTCACTGCAATATTATTTTAAAGTGATTCCAAATCCACATTTGTGATCTCATATTTAATTCCTTCTCTTTTACAGATTCATCACTGAGTATCTATGGCTCCTCAAGCACCAGGTTTGGCTTTAAAAAATCAGACCTGAATTTGGATATCCGGTTTCCAGACAGCGTGAGTGCAAGCAAGAGGACTCCTTTACCTAATTGTTTAAGAAATACAGAAAGCCATTTACTTTCCATTTGCATGTTCTTCCCAGTGTGCAACTTTACCTTGATGTAGGAATGAGACAGGGTTTTGCAAAATGTGTGGCATGGACCACTTTTTATTTTAGAATTACTTGCTGCTTTATAAACGCACACAATTTTAATTTCTGCTCATGAGAATCCTGATCTGTAATTTGTAAATCTGTGTAGGGACCGTCATGTTCCATTGACTTTACCTGCATGATAGGGGCTCTAGGCAAAGTCTTGCATATGAAAATGGCTGTGACGAGACCCTTGAATACAATTGTAGGGATTTCTGTGCCCGATTTTGACTTTCGACCAATATTTTGAAACACTGCATTTAAGAAGACCTAGTCTGTCACTATAAGTCATTGGCATGTTCCCTACCTTTTTAATTGTGTGTTATGACAAAGGATCAAAAGAAAACATGAGATAGAAATGTAGCTAAACAATCATCCTCTAGCAATGGGATTAGTCTGGCGTAATGACTACAGGGTCTGGGTTTCTAAATAAAACACAAGAAGGATCATTATGCATAAAAATGACATCTGATTGCAAACATGTTAGAATGTCTTATTTCTACAATTCTGAAAGTGGTCTACCTTAGTGGATCTGTGCATATATCAACCATCACAAAACATGCCTTTTCCCCCCTCTGCATATTGGATAACTCAACGTGTTGCAGGTAAATTAACAGTATGATTGGGCGGCTTCTTTTATAATTCTCCGACTCCGGGAATAATTTCTTGAAGAACATAAAAGTATTACTAACACCGCCACAAAGGTGTAACACAAAATGGTACAAGAGCCTATCTGAATTACCTTTAGCATTCCCTATTCTAAGAGAAGGGATATAGCATTCAGCTCCTTTTTTGATTTCACTGTCTGTGTATATGGGTTTCTTTCTACACGTGTCTCTGTAGCACACACACTAATAACTTATTTGGGACATGCTACCATGTGGTGCTGTTTGGGGGTTCACATTTTTTTTTTAGCTATGATACTTTGGTGGCTGTGCAATGTTATGTCCTTCTTTGAAATGCTATATTCCCTTAGATTTGATATACTACACTGTTATTTTATGTTATGATTTTAAGCTACTGGAATATGTCGTACAGTTTGTGCCTGTTAGGATCAATGTGTTATGTTACCAAATGTAAATTCATATTAACTTGAATTCTCTGCTTTGGATTTAAACCTTCTTTTTTAGACATGCCAATTTATTTTTATTTTTCACCTTTATTTAATAATTTTTCCAAATGTTACAATTGAAAAACATACCAGTGAGAACAAGGTATAAGCAATTCCATACATGCCAGTTTTTACTGTACTAGCTGGTTAGGTAGTGTTTGTCAGGTTAGATTGTGATGTTTCATTGTTGTTTTGCATTGTCTAATGGTCAAGCACTTTTAACGAGTCATAAGGTGGTAGGCCGCAAAAACACCCAAATAAATGAAACCTAGGAGCACAACCCTCTGTTTGTGAAAAGGTTGCCATAACCCCCAAAGGATACCTGGTAATATAATCTGATAGGCAGACTCTACATTTTCTTTTAGACATAAGCTTTGTATCCTGCCCTCTATCAATGGGGCAAGGCAGCCAGGTCGAGCAGGCAATCTATGGTTGAATTATGCTGATTAACTCCCAGAGGAGCCCATCATCGGAGGAGTCCTGCCTCGCACACCTCTATAGCCACCCTCATAAAGCGCAAGAACATCAAAGAAGGCTGGCCCAGAAGAGCATGGTCCAAAACCCACCGTCATTTAAAAATGCCCAAATATCTTTCGAGCTTTACATTCTGTAGAAGCTGTTTGTGGCCATGTGGTGCCTAGGGGAGCAAGTACAACGGCTTTGTCGTCCTGCTTTATTGCACTGCTATTGCACATCTTTGTTTTACATATTTTCTATTTATATTAAAAATGTTATCTAAAAATATAAAACATTTTAATACTGAGCACCACTAATCATTTATCTGAATACACATGTATCTTCTAACTCGTACATATTCATTTCCTTACACGCCACATTCGCGGAGTTTCTATACTTCCTCCCAGGCTACTCCTGGGATAACACACCAAAAATAAATCAGAAAATAATCAACACCTCTATCTCATAAAATTAATTTCGAGCGGATTGTGTCCTCCAACGTATTCCACATCTTTGACATGTAATGTCCACAGCTGTGCACTTGGGGAAACTTTTTCAGCAGAGGGCGTCCTGCGTCGATGACGTCGGATCGATGTCCCTCGAAGGCGACGTGACCGGATGTTATAAGTAGGACTCACAGCGCCCGCAGCCTCAGTTCAGTTTTTTCCACAAACGTGTTGCTTCTTGTAACTCGGCGCGCCTCGTGTGTTATCATCGTTGAGATGTGTTTTTCTTCGACCCCTCTGACTCCGTGGTCTTGCTTCAAGACCTGCCGGGACTGCAAGTTGAAAATGTCGATCACCGACCCCCATCACATTTGTTTGTGGTGCCTGGGCGAGTTGCACGACACCGGCGACTGCTCAAAATGCCAGTTGCTGACTACCAAGGCCTTGCAGGAGCCGGGAAGCTCCAGGTAGGTAGGGGCTCTAAGCCTGTTAAGTCCCGGAAATCCAAATCATCCAAGGGGGTTTCCACCGACAACTCGAGGGGCGACTCTCTTCGTCGGAAGGAGTCCCGGGGATCTCGGTCCCACAGTGGTTCCCGCCATTCTTCTTCCTCGTCCCGGCACTCTAGGAAGCGCTGTCACCAGTCGCTTTCCCCGTCTTCCTCGGATGGTGCCTCGAGGAAGGTTGCATGCCCGACGAAGTCCTTGACTCCGGAGGAATGGGCTGCATTTAAAGAGCAAATGTTAGCGATATTTCAATCGCAGGGCACGGGTCCGGTCGCGCCTTCTACCGAAGCTGGCCAGGATCGGTCTCGTACCGTGGCTCGCAAGCCTTCGGGCTCGGGTCCACAACGCAACTCGCATCGGGAGCCTTCGAGGTCCAGTACGGACAAGGATTCGAACAGTCGCAAGAGACGTGCTTCTAGGTCTCGGTCCTCGTCCCCAGCGAGACCGCAGCAACCTACTGAGGGCTCGAGACCGGCGTCGACACCTGTGTCGACGCCGAAGCCTTCAGCGCTCACGACGTTGAGGTTGTCGACGCTCTCGGCATCGAAGCCATCAGCGCCTTCAGGTTTTTTTTCTCGAAATTTGCCTTTAGAGTATCCCAATGTGGTGGATCCTCCTAGGAAGGCTATGGCGAAGTCTGTGAGGCCAGTTTTGGACTCTAGGCCCACTTCTGTCACCAGGCCCGGGTTTCAACTCCCTCTGGCTGACACATATGAAAAGGAAGAAGGGTCTGAATTTGAGGACCCTGGTGAACTTGAGGAAGCTCTGATGTTTTTTGGAGACAGTTGGAGGAGTTGAGGCAGACCCTCCATGATGCCAGTGGGTTGGACACTTCTCCGTAAGTGGAATTTGGTAGGCCTGAGCCTGGGGCTCATGCAGAGTCTTCATACCGGAGGCTCATGGCTAGGGTCTTGGAGTATCTGGGCTGGTCCAGTCCTCCTGAAGACTTTGTGGAAGATGATCGAACGGACATTTTAGATCAAGGTCTGTCCTCTGACCCAGTTTTACCGTTTCATCTCACCTTCCAGAAAAGGGTGGCAGCTGCCTGGCAGTCCCCGGAATCTCTACCCGGCTGATAATAAATCTTTGACTAAGAAATACTGCCCTTCCGTTAGCGACCCCAGCTATTTATCTACTCACCCCCGAGAGTTTGGTGGTTCAGGCGGCTACGGCCACCTCGAGGCAGGTGGCGTACCCTACCATCTCTCCGGACAGGGACGACAAGCGATTCGACGGTTGGGCCTGGAAGGTATTTTCTGTTTGGAACATGGCCTTGAAATCGGCCAACTCCACTTGTGCCTTGGCAAGGTTTTCACACACTCTGTGGAACTGTTTCGTTAGCAGCTGAGCATATTCCCGAGGGGGAAGAAAGGGATGGGTTCCTTGCTCTCGTGCAAGATGGCAAGGATGCCCTTCAGTCGGGTTTGGATACGGCTGACAGTGTTAGCCGCTCCATGGCTGCAAGCCCTGTTATACGCAATTTTACGTGGTTGCAGAAGTCTGGTTTTGCTCCGGATGTTCAGGCCTGTCTTCTCAACATGCCCTTTGACGCACATTTGTTTGGCAATGTTAGGGAGAATACTCTATTTAGGCTGAATTTCCTAACCTAGTGAGTCCCCCAGCAGCTTTGCTGGATTTTTGGGGTTTGTTTTTCTCCTGCCAAGAGTGAGACTCTTTTACCCTCACTCTTGGACATGATTTGAGTGTGTTCCTTTGACTCTAGATGTGTTTAATGGGCTATGGGGTCTTTTACTCCATAGGGCTTCATGTGTTTTGTGGTGTGTTACACAGCACCCTCAGTGCAGTAACACAGGGGTGCCATAGTGACCCCCCAGTATAGACTCCATACCCTGGGACTGACTACTGTCTCCCAGGGCATGTAAAGTCACCATTGACTTTACTAGTCTTGAATTCTGAACAGAACCAGTACAAACCATCATATTGTGGACGTACTGGGGGGGGGCAATTCGATTGCCCCGGGGTCTGTTAGTCAAGGGGGCACGTCTCCGTCCCCCCTGATCGAGTTTTGGCTGGTGGCAGTGGATACTACTTTTTATATTCAACCGCGAATATTTCTCTATGGGATTTTCCCATTGTTCGAGGCTACTATCTTTATTTATTTAATTACGATAGCCTCGGACATACCGCCGGTTTATTTAATTAATATTAATTATCTGGTTGGTATTTTTTGCCAAAACTCGGTTCTAAAATGGCGTTTGTATTCTCTTCTGTGACTCCAACCCAAGTCGAGCCCTTTGTTCCACTTTTTGGCGGGCTTCTCCACAAAAGCCCTCCAAAGTGGTGCCACTCTGTCTGGGGTACTTAAGAGGGGTGGAGGGGGGATTAGGCACCCTGGACTGAGTTGCCTAGGCAACTCAAGTCGCACTCCGTCCTGATTGGCCCAAGTGGTGAGCCGGCCGGCTCACCACTTAGCATGTTTGAGTGACAGCTAGGCTGAGTGAATGGGGGTTTTCTGCATAAAGGCAGGGCTTTGGGGACTGGAACTTCAGAAGTCGCCACAGGACCTAAGAATCCGACGAGGGAGAAGCTGAGCCGACCTGCCACGACCACACCACCGTTGGAGCCCTGCTGGACCATCTCACCACTTTTCCCAACGACAGAGGAGATCTCCCGCCGGAGAGTCTTCTTCCTTTGACTGCTGGGGATAACCAGTTTCACCGTCTTTTTGCCTTCCCGACGTATCTCGTGGCCGCCTTGCCTGTGCCAAGCACCCCGGCAACCGGGATACCACGTTTTACCACGACCGCGAATTAAAGGGTAATACCTTTAACTGAAAAACTCTGCGGCTGGTTTCTTCCCTGGCAGTGCAACGACCTTCATCTTTCCTCCAAGTCGAGATCTTCTCTTTCCCGCTGCCAGGAACAACTGCCCCCGCTGGAGGATCCTTCCCACTTAAGGTACCGTGTCCCGCCCGGCTTCCCTTGCCACCGACTGTACGGGGTAGATTTAGTCCCCGGCTTTCGAACCTGGGTTAGCCTGGGACACCCTGGCTAAACTTTTCTGAGCCTCTCTAAACTCTCTTCGAACTCTCTGAAAGACTTTCTAAGCCTATTGTAACTGTGTGATCTTGGGCGCATTTGTGCTCTGCTCTCTCTAAGAGTGGGCCCAGCCTATGGACTTTGGCTCACAAGTGACATTTGCTCTACTGCCTTGCTAATAGTGTTCTTAAACCTTAGAGTGGTGTATCTTTCCATATTCTGTCTCTTTCCCTCCCTTCTTCTTAAACTTAGTGGAGTGCCATCTATAGTTAAGCGCTCACCTCTGTATGGAAATAAGTGGTGTTAACGAAGACTTCTCTGATAAGGAACTAGGGTTGTATATATTATAATAGTAATTGTGTTTAGAGTGTTTCACCATAAGAGTGCTGGAGTGTTTCAATCAGTGTGTTTTTAAATAAATAATTATATACTTTGATACCAAAGCTCTGGTCAGTGTTTGCTTGTATTGTTGTATCTGAGTGCCTATTGTGTATACTTTGCATACTGCCTAACTCTTCTTGAGGGAAGTCTGACTGCTCAGCCACAGCTACCAGGTAAATCTGGGTGGTACAGACTGCTACCAAGTGGGTTTACTGCTAACACCTGTAGTCCTAAATCTTTTGCAGTGTTCCCAAAGGGAACTGCACAGGTTTCTGCCTAACAGGCAACAAGGCTCGACCTCGAAAGCTGCGGCTAAATCTTTAAGCGCAGCTATGCGTCAACCTCCGCCTTTTCGTCTTAGGGGACAGCAATGGAGGGGAGGTTCTTTTCGTTACTACTCCTCCTTTGGTAGAAAGAGAGGGGCCGCCAGTCAAAGGGGCCAGCAAAAATGTACCCGTGGTGGTCGGGGAAATCATGGTGCATAAGCCGCTCAGGCAGCTGCCTCTTCGCCTTCAGGCACTGCCGCAGCCGCTTCGAACCAGTCATGAGGCCATGTCCCATGGTTCGCCGGTTGGGGTCAGACTGTCGCAGAATCTCGAAGAATGGCGGGCTATTACTTCAGATGTGTGGGTTCTGCATACCATAGCCCACGGCTACTGCCTTCCCTTCCCTCAGCGGCCTCACGACAATCCACCGGGGAAACTCTTTGAAGCTTCCGGATCTGCTCCTTGCGCAGGAAATTCTAACCCTGCTGGAGAAAGGCACTATAGAACTGGTGCCTGTAGCGGAGAGGAACAAGGGATGGTATTCCCCTTATTTTTTGATTCTGAAAAAAGACTGGGGATTGAGACCCATAGTGGACTTGCGTTGGTTGAACAAACTTCTCAGGAAGGAAGTTCAAGATGGTTACTCTTTCTCAAGTTCTCCAGGCCCTTCAACTTCAGGATTGGTTGGTATCTCTGGACCTACAGGATGCTTAGTTTCATGTGCCAATTCATCCCAAGCACAGAAAGTACCTGAGGTTTGCAGCTGGTGACTCGCACTTTCAGTTTCGGGTCCTGCCATTCGGATTGACCTCCGTCCCGAGGGTCTTCACCAAGCTAATGGTGGTGGTGGCAGCGGCTGACTCTCTGAGCAGGCAGAGCACAGTCTCTCACGAGTGGGAGTTGGCTTAGGAAGTCCTTCAGGAGATCTTCGCCCTTTGGGGAACCCCACAAGTGGATTTCTTCGCCACCAGTGCCAACCGGAAGTGCGAGAGATTCTGCTCAAGGGAATTTCCTCCGAGGAGACTTAGGAGACGCATTTGTAGTGGATTAGTCATTCCCACTCTTGTACACGTTTCCTCCAGTCCCCGTCATTCCTCAAGTGTTGCGGAGGTTCGGTTCCCACATGATCCTCATTGCTCCGGATTGGGCCAGGAGAGTGTGGTACCCGGACCTTCTAGTAATGTCCATCTGCCCTCCATGCCGTGTTCGCTACTGAGAAGATCTGCTCTTGCGAGAGGGTGGTCAGGTTCTCCATCCAGAGGTCAGGACTCTCAACCTTCACGCTTGGTATGTGAAAGGTTGAGATATAACGATTGGGACCTCCCAGATGACGTGACTGAGGTGTTGCTTTCGGCCAGGCGGCCAGCCACAAAATCCCTGTACCGTTGCCGTAAATTCTGTGACTGATGCAGAGGACACAATGTTGATCCTTTTCAGTGCTGCATTCCTATGGTTTTGTCTTTCTTACACTCTTTGGCCCACAGGGGCCTTCAAGTAGGTACCAATAAGGGTTACCTGGCAGCGCTGTCTATCTTTAAGTGCTCGTCTGAAGAATGTTCTTACTTCAAAATTCCTTTGATTTCTCAATTTCTTAAAGGACTGACTGTGTTCCCACCGTCCCCTTTCCAGGTGCCGGTTTGGGATTTGAATTTGGTTTTGATATTTCTCATGGTTGCTCCGTTTGAACCTTTGCACTCTTGTCCTTTGTGGTTGTCTTTCAAGACTGTGTTCTTGGTTGTGGTTACTTCCGCTCGCAGAGTGAGTGAATTGCAGGCACTTTCCTCTAAACCGCCCTTTACTGTGTTCCACAAGGACAGGGTAGTACTGCGGGTGCGTCCTTCCTTTCTACCTAAGGTAGTAACTGAATTTAATTTGAGTCAGAAGGTGGTTCTCCCTTCTTTCTATCCTCCTCATCCTGGTAAGGAAGAGGAGTGACTCGATAGATTGGATACTAGGAGAGCTTTGAGCTTTTACATTTCTAGGATGTCCAGGTTCAGAGTAGACCAACTCTTTGTGGGATATGCTGGACACCGATTGGGCCAGGCTGATGCCAGTCAGACCTTGTCCAGGTGGATTATCCTCACCATTATGGAGTGTTACCGATTGGCGGCTAAGGACCCTCCGGAAGGGTTGCAAGCTCATTCCACTAGGGGCGTGGCTACTTCAGCCCTCCAGCGGGGAGTTCCTATTAGGAACATTTGTGCTGCCGCTACATGGGCTTCGCTCCACACCTTTTGTTAAACATTAGTCCCTGTATGCGAGCCCTGGTCAGGATATGGCCTTTGTTAAGGCGGTTCTTTATTCCGCCATCTGATTGGGTACTGTAAATTATTTTCCCTCCTCCATTTTCTGGTACTGCTTTGGGAGTCTCTCAAAGATGTGGAATACGTTGGACACAATCCATTCGAAGAACAAGTTACTTACCACTGGTAACGTTCTTTCAACTGGATATTCCTCCAATGTATTCCACATCCCCCTCCCAGCCTGCCCCTCTGGGGAATTTCCCATGCGATTGCAGCTTTTATTTCCGCAAGGCTATGTGCAGTCAAGCAGGCATTGGACTGGTGCCACACATTCTGGGGGAAAAAACTTAAACTGAGACTACGGGCGCTGTGCGTCCTATTTATAACATCCAGTGACGTCATCCTCGACAGAGGCCTTCGAGGTATATCGACCCGACGTCATCGACGCAGGACGCCTGCTACTGAAAAAGTTTCTGAAGTGCACAGCTGTGGACATTACATGTCAAAGATGTGGAATACATTGGAGGAACATCCAGTCGAAAGAACGTTACCAGTTGGTAAGTAACTTGTTCTTCTCAATTCTTGAATTAAAAAATGTGAAAATATTACACAATAGTAGTGCGAGGCAGCCATCTGTGCATGCACATTTCCAGAATTGTACATCACGGCTTCATAGTTTAATTTTATTTTCACTTTGATCGTGTTTTGAACAGCTTTTAGCATGGAGGTTTCATTTCTTCTTAAAAGGAAAGAAAAATATATCCCTGGCCCAAATATATAGAATTTGGCTGCTTTACTTTTGTGCACTGAAGAAGAAAAAAGTTTTTGAAAACAACTTGCCCAATTTCAAGCTATTAACTTTTTAAGATTGATATATACATATATATATTTTATTTTGACGCATGCAAAATGACAAATGTTTGTTATAAAAAATACCAGCAACGTACAAACTGTTAAGAACACACCTCATATGATAAACCACATGCCAACCATTCGCACATCAACCAGTTTTGAGATATTAACATTTTAAGAGATATCTACATTTCATGCATGCTCAGAATAAATGTATCCTTCATACAAACTGTACATAGAGGCGTATGCACATTCATTACACACTTCACCTCAGAAAACTCTCCAAAAGCCAGGGTTTACTTTGATGTCAGTTTTCAGGCAATCTAATGAATGTTCATTTTTAATATGAACTGTACAAACGGGCGTATGAGTTTTGCAGTTCATACATTACGCCATTAAATCTCCTGAAGGCTCGCATGAATGTCGAGGCCGACTTTAATGTCAGTTTTCAGATGTAATTGATGTGCACAAACTGTGCAAATAGGAGTATGAGTTTTACAGATAGTACATTATGCAATTTAAACCTCCTGAAAACTCACAGCAAAGCCATGGCTTACGTTGAGGTAGGTTTTCCCCAGTTGTAATGATTGGATGTTTTTAATACGAACTGTACAAATGGGCGTATTGGCTTCACAGTTCACACATTAAGCAATTACTCTCTTACAACACTTGCTCCTATGACGTGTGCCTACCGTTTGCGCTCCCACGAGCTCCTATTGCGACACACTCTGCCATGCGCTCCTACAATATACACTCTGATAGAAGCTCTTACGTCAACTCCTATGACACACGCACCTACGAATGGCGCACCTATGGCACAAACTCGCCTACCACACACGCAACTACAACTCGCACACCTGTGACACATGCCCCTACGGCACATGCTCTCACGACATGCACACCTAAAACATGCAATCCTATGACACTAGCACCTATGACATAGTCCTACGACACGCTCTCCTATGACACTTACGACACGCACCCTTATGAACTCGTGCCCCCTTTCCAGTGTTATTTTTGGTATGGTGGGTGATGCAGATGCTGAAGACTTTGGAATGAAAAATCATCTTGATTGCCCTGATGTGTGAGGCATCTGCTTTGGTATTCCGATCTCCTTCGATCGGAATACCAAAGCTGTCCTTCTCATAGGACCAGATTCCCCTCTGCTCATCCAAAGTCATCTAAGATGAAACAAGGGAAGGCACATCACAATCTTGCCTCCCTCACCTAGCAGCCTGGCTGCTTGGCTATTAAGAGTATGGCCATCTAAAATTGCCTTATGTAAGGGTGCAGAAGAAAGGCTCAGACACAATGGTGGCATATTTTTGGGAACAAACCTTTATTGATCAAGAAAGGGTTTAACAAATGCCTCTCTATCCCCAAAGCTCAGAGGGGTACCGCTGCCTCATTGTAAACTAGTCAGGATATCTAAAATGTCTGTCATTGTCGTGTCTCAAGTGCCTACCTATGTCCCTAACACTCATAACTTAAATCAACTATTTAAGGGTGATCTCTTCCCAAAGTTAAAGTGCTCATGGTAGTTGCGAACGACAAAAAAGTTCCCAGTCTCGGGTAATCAAAACTGATTAAATAAACAATGTTCCCAAATATAGCACTCTGAGGCTAGGGTCGTGCTCCTTTCCCCTAGACATATTTTTGTTCTACTTTGCTTCCTTTTGAGCTACCGAGCCCTGTATCTCCTTAGGTAAATGTCACTGAGTAATTCACAAGGATAGGAGTTTCATATTTACTGTTCTTTATCCCACCAACTTGGCACACTTCCTCACGAAGTGTAGGATTATTTCTAATTAGTCCTTTTCAGTTCCAGGGTTCTTGATCCACTTATTCTCACTCTAATTAGTCCTCTTCAGTTCCAGGGTTCTTGGCCCTCTTATTCTCAACCTTGCATGTAGCTGCAGGTTCCAGACTCGCAATACTCTTAATGGCTTGGTTTACTCTCCTTCCAAACAACTGTACTCTCATGGACTCTCACTCAGAGGGTCCCAGACCCTCTTAGTCTTTGTTTCTTTACCCGTTTGTCTCGCATACGAGTGCAGATCCCAGACTTGCAATGTAGCCTTGTATCCACTTGGTTTACTTCCCTGCCATACATACAACTCTTCCTTATTAACTTCTTTTACAATCCGGGTCCCAGACCCTCTTATTCTTGGCTTCTCATATGAATGTGGGTCAATTCATGATCATATCTGCTTGGTTCACTCTCCTGCCGAACATAAGATGCCTCTTCCCCCAACCCATCTTGGTTATTCTCTGGGTCCCAGTCCCTTTTATACATGGACTTCCATATGGGTGAAGGTCCCAGACTCACAATCTCATTCGGGGTCCCATACCCTCTCATTCCAGCTTCTGCATTCACCCCATTGCTTCCCCGGACCTCTAGCACCTATCGGGTAACCCACATACCTTTTAGTCTCTTCTGTGCAGGTACCTGCGTTTCCTCAGCAGTGGAGTCCCTTCTTGTGGCTTCCGGTAGCGTTCGGGTAACCAATGGGGTCTGCAGCAGCTCGGCAGACGTCTGACTCTTTCTGCCTGCATTCTTTTTCTCTCTCTCTCTCTCTCTCTCTCTCTCTCTCTCTCTCTCTCTCTCTCTCTCTCTCTCTCTCTCTCTCTGCCTCTCTCTCTCTGCCTCTCTCTCTCTGCCTCTCTCTCTCTCTCTCTCTCTCTCTCTCTCTCTCTCTCTCTCTCTGCCTCTCTCTCTCTCTCTCTCTCTGCCTCTCTCTCTCTGCCTCTCTCTCTCTCTCTCTCTGCCTCTCTCTCTCTCTCTCTCTGCCTCTCTCTCTCTCTCTCTGCCTCTCTCTCTCTGCCTGGGTTGCTCAGAGGTTCAAATCGGCACTGGCCCGCGTAGTCCTTCCGTCATGGACCACGTTTAGGGTTCTCATTCTCCTCTGTTCAATGGTTCCCTTTTGGCTCTCATCTCCTCGCCTGGAGAACAACTCCTGCAGTTCTTCTTCAGAGGATAGGCCACTCTTAGCATTACAGCTGAGCTGCCTTTAAACCCCTGCCCTGGATTGTTGTATTGCTTTGGGACAATCACATACTGTGAAAAGCTAGACAGTTCACTCTGGTTCTCTAGAGTGATCCTCGGACAGCTGGTCATCTTCTCCACAGTACTTGTTTGAAAACCATATGTAACATACTTTGTATGCTCTGGTATTTTAGTCTAGTAAACTATATTACATTGACTGACTTGACAACAGAACACATTGGCTCTATCTAGAGAGCGGGGAAGGAGGATTTGGCATTGGAGAAAATGTTGGGTGTATTGAAGCGGGGGTATACCACTTTCTCTGAGAATGGTCGTCCCCAATTCCATTGGGTGCTTCCTTCCACATGTTGTTCTCCCTCGGTGCGCCCCGCCCCAGGGGGACTTTTGTACTGTGGGTCCACCGCCCTGGCCCCATGGGGAGAATGGACGGAATCCTCTGATTAGTCACACTTAGCAGTGCATGCAAGTATTAGTGCCCTTGGGAGGAAGTTCAACCAACACAGGTTACTTTCACAGATAACAGAAATTCTGCATCTGGTGCAGCAGTGCAGGCCTCAGCCTGGCCACTTCCCTGCAGCAGAATATATTACCATGCTTACGGCATGTGGCAGAATTAAGTCTCCAGCATTCCTGGAAGTGTCAACCTAGCAGTTTTATCAAGCTACAAGAAAATCATGAAAAGGACACTTTTTTTCTCCTATTGTCTAGTGTAGGGCTTCTTCCTGGGGTTGCTTTGCAAATTCTCTCCAGTGAAGCAACCAGTTTTGAAGGTACACCTGCCAGTTCCCTTAAGACATCTGCAAACCAGAAGAGCTACATTTACACTTTCACAGCATCAGTCGTACATTGCAAGCAAGGTGATCCTGGGAACTGATCTTCTATACCTTCCCCGAATAATCACGGATTATGACATGGACCAAAACCTTCATTTACCAGTATTATTGAAAGAACTGTGGTGGACGAGCCACTCATGATTCTGGTGGCTTGATGAACGCTTTATTAGTAAAGCAGTAGCAGACCCATAACCAACGGTAACACAAGACTTGGTGCAAGTGAACTGCCTCACATAACCCCCCCCCTCCCACCCTTCGCCCCTTCCTGTGCCCTGGTTTTATATCCATATGAATACATGAGTTTCAATTGGCAAAGGGAGGGGGATCTCAATCTGGCAAGGTCACACCTTGCAACATTTTGCTGATCGAGAACAAACGCTCATTATATGGCCTTTAATGCCAGCTGCACTCTGCCATGCTCGTTAGTGTTGTCAGTGAAGTCAGCATAGCGTAATAGATATCTCCAAGGTGAATATACTCCCTAAAGCTCTGCAACTGCTCGAGGCAGGTGAGAGTCCTTGTAATATGACTTCTACCAACTAAAGCCACCTTTCAGTAGGAAAGCGAGAGCAGAGGACATGCTTAGCTATGCCAAAAGGGATGTACATCAGAAGCATGAACAGTGAAGGCGAGCATTCTTTTCGCAGTGGGCAATGCTCTTTTCTAACTGATGTGCGCAGTACAGTCTACCATCTCACCTCATGCAAGCTAGCAACAGTGGTTTAAACATGGCAAGTGGCAAACAGAATATAATGCTGTACAGTGACATATGACAGGGGGGCACAAAATGTGTATGCTGTCACATATTCTTTCCTCCACAGTCCCCTCCTGTGAGAACTTCTCCCTAGTCTCATTACACACCTCTCTAATGGAGCACACCTCCCATCCGGGCATATCATAGCAAATTGTGTCATCAGTAACTTGACAATACATTAATTGGACTGTTTGGGAAACATCAGAACAAGAACTGATTGCTTGTGGACCGAGGCATGTACAGACCAGTGATAAGGTTACTACTACGGCTATGAGCAGAATCTGACCACTGGATGCACCCGACTGTCCTAGTAACCCTTAAAACCAGGACCCAAAAGACCAGGAGGTCCCAGTGCTACTGTATAGAAGGGTTACTGTATGTTGAATGTGACTGATGTTGGTGATATTGCTTGTCTAATTTGGTATAAAAGTGCAGCACTCACTTTTTATAACTGCAGACTCTCTCTCCCCCACCCCCTTTTATGAGGCTAGAACAATATCCATACTGTTCTAGACTACCATAGTTCGGATGGCCAACTGTTTGTGCAACAGCTAGGACAATGATGCAGTGGTGGCATTGGCAATGCCCTTGACTAACCGGGACAGTTGAGTGTGTCTGTCCCCGTTGCAGAGGTGGGATATACAATACCAGCCCTTGGGGTCAGGATAAACAAAGCATTCCCAATCAGTGCTCCTCTTGTAATGGGGTGGAAAGCCTAGGGGAGTGTCCCACTGCAGGTAGGATATATCCTATTTAACAGTTCCCTCCAATTGATGGGCAACCATGAATAAGCTTCATCCCTGCAGATCAAGTAAGTTCCCGAATAAGTGGCCTACCCGTAATTGGGAGAATGAAAATCCAGGGTCAAAGGCAAAAGTGACATTATTAATCCCTACACTAAAGTTGGTGGACATGTAAAATAGACATTTCTAGTCCCCATGTATAGAGACCCTTGGTGGGTAAAACATAGCAGACCAGTTGCCGAGGAGGACAGATGAAGAGCGGCTGGTTTGACCTGTACTTGTTCTGGTGTGGGGAAATTCAGGGGTCCAGTGATACCCAGGTGCAAAAGAGTGTCCTGATGGGGCCTAGGGCCTATGGACTATGGACTGGGTCACCAGCTTGAGATCCAGACTGATGTCTTCCCCACTGCAAGGGAATGGGTGCGATGGGAAACCGGTAAGACAGATTGTGGGGCAGGTGGGCACACACACAGCAATCGTTAGGTTGAAAATGCAGGCGTACAGCCAGGAGAAGTGCTACTAGTTTGTTTGTGCTGTGAGTCCAGGGTTGTGCAACTGGATGCTCATTCTCATGACGTGGTGCGTAAAGAATCTGACACAATTTCACAGGAGAAAATCATGAATCGTACTATTGCTACAATTGCTACAGGACGTGCCGATAGCTCTGTAGGCACAGCTCTCGCAATATTATATGACAAACGGGTAAAACCATTCTCGCAGTATTGCTGAGGCTAGACCAGGGGCTATCCACTCTGGAATAGCATGATCATTGCATTTTTACCTGAATATGCCATGCCATGGGCTCCACGGACCCAAGAAGGGAGTAGCACATTGGGCGCCACCAGGTGTCTGGGGAGCGCCACAGGGAGTCTACTCCTGGGCTATGCCTATGCTGCGTCCAGATCACCATCTCAGTATCCGGTGCTTGATCTTGGAGAATCGCCAGACTTGCTATAGACTGGATGGGTGACCGTGAAACTGCAACACAAACAAGACATTCATTAAGAGCCAAGGGACCTTTCCTGGCTACTGAGCGAGCTGCACCATAAGCTAAAGCAGGGAGTAGCAGAGCATCCAATAGAGCATCCAGCATATATACCATTTTGGATTGTGGTGCTAGTGGAGGTTAAGACTGACCCTCCAGAAAATTGCGGCATGAAATGGAAAATTGCGGCACACAACTGCGTTTTTTGCGGCATTTTCTAATGTTGAAAAATATATCATTTAACATCTTTTTTAGCCTAAAACCAAGTAATTGCAAGGCTTTTGTTAGTGAGGAACAAAATGTTGTGTTCTGTCTGGCCACGCTCTGTAGGACAGCCAGGTCGAGTCACCACAGCCTAACATTTTGGATTGTGGTGGGGGAGGGGGGGATATTGCCTGATCAGCTCCATGGAAATGGTGCTGCGCCCCTACTTCCAGCAGACAAGTGGAAAGCAAATAAACAGATAGGCTTGAATTCAAAAGGGTAACCCTGGTTGAAGCCCATAGGGTTGCTTTTCGCTTGTCCTATGACCCCAGGGGAGAGGGGGGGGGGGAACAACTCTACACTTCTCCATGGAAGGAATCCATGAGGCCCAAGTCACAGGGGCAATGCAGTGGCAGTAACTGCAAGCCCATAATACCTAGCCAAACAATGAACTCTCTTGGGTGGTCATCATTCCTTGGTTATGCCACCCACACATGGTGACTTAACACACCCACAAACAGAAATGAACCATCACAACACTACCAGGGGTCAAGTCCTACAAATTAAAGTGGGGGGACTCATCAACAAATGCAATGGCATGTGATGCCATCAGAAACTAGCATATCAAGGTGAAATATGCATATATCATTAAATTGGCTTTGCATAACCACCAAAATTGCACAGGACGAATGGCATTTGCCTTTCATAAATTTAAACACCCAATTTTGTGCGTAATTGGTGTCATACAGCCCAGCCTTGGTTCAAGGCTGGGCTGCATGATACAAACGCTCGTAGCTGTATTCGTTTTCAAATTGCTTTACAATTGGTATCATGCAGCCCATGATACCAATTGTAAAGCAATTTGAAATTAATACAGCTACGAGAGTCTTCAATTAATACAGCTACGAGAGTCTTGAGGCTGGGCTGCATGATACCAATTGTAGACGAGTGGCAGAAAGCATTACGTTTATGCTTTCTTTTCCGGCACTCGACAGGAAAGTAAATTACTTTCCTGTCGAGCGCCAGTAATGAAAACAGTCCAGTGGCCTCTTTGGGTGCTCTGAGTTGGGGGCAGATGAGCGGACAGGCCAGTGCTTACCTGGCTACGCTTCACCAACTCAAAGAGCCTTGGAGGTGCCTGGGGTCACAGCCAAATGCTGTGCATCTCCCAGGCCTGCGTGACCCTCCTCCAATCCTGGGCCTGCAACGCAGTGTTAACCCTCAAGCTGCTGCAATCAGCAGTCAGCTGTGTTCGCTCTAAATCATTAAATGAGTGCGAAAAAAGACACACTAAGCTAACGTGTCTTTTTCGTGCTCATTTAATGATTTATAGCGGCAATTGTGGGAAATGGCAAATTTAGCGTTTTTTTTTTTTTTTTTTTTTGCAAATCGCAAAATCGCCATAAGGTGGATGGTCTGTTAAGAGGACAACAAAGTTGTGTACCACCCCATGGGCGTACCTGGAGTCAGTGTAGAACGTAGTTTATCTGGCCCGAGCTAGGGCACATGTGAGGGCCACAAGCTCAGCGACTTGTGACAATTTGTCTGTGGGCAATCTGCCTCTAGAACCGAGTGGGGGGGAGCCACACACACAATATTCTGAAACCAGTTCTCCAGTCTCCGGGGACACAGATGCAAGAACCATCCGTGAAGAGAATGAGATCTGGGTTCAACAAGGGTACATCAACCAGATCGATGTGAGTGGACCACAGTCTTTCTGCAACCACCTGACAGTCATGCTACCAACCCCTGAAGAGGGAGAATCGCAAGGACCCCGGGATAAGGGCTGGGCACCGGCATAGGATCACATTGTCAGTGGAAATTAGGAGTTTTTCATATCTCGTAAGGCAGGAGTTTGACACCTGTTGTGTTTTTCCTTTCTACAATGACCATACAGCATGGGGAACAGAAATGGTGACAGGATGTCCTTGGACCAGGAAGTTGGTCTTCTCAATCAATAGGACAGCAGCAGCGACCGGCTGTAGACAAGCTGGGGGCCGCCCCGCCACTGGGTCCAGAGCTACGTTGTGGTCGTATACAGGTGGATGCTTGTTACTGTGTAACTGGGTCGACGCACCTTGAGCAAGTAAGACAAAAGGCTTGCTATGATCCGGCAGACCTAAAGCTAGAGCCATTGCGAGCACCTTCTTAATGATGACAATTGCATCTTTGGCTTCCTGTGGGAATGGCAAGGGTTGGGTGGTCGAATCATGTGTGAGGTTCTGGAGGGGCTTAACAATGACTACAAACCCAGGGACTTATTGTCTACAGTAACTAACTAACCATCTTGATGAACACATCGGTTTCTTGGTCCGGGGCTTAGGGACTTCGTGCATCATGGAAATTCGATCCTGGGACAAGTGCCTTTCTCCAACAGAAATGACTGGGACATGTCGACCTAGAGACATTTGGTGACCTTTCCGCAAATACCGTTGGAACATTATCATCAAATACCGGATAAAGAAACAATACAAGTGTAACATGTCTATGCCAACTGAATCATCAAAGTACGTGTCATTACTGTCTGTAACATAGGGGTTGTGGGGTTCCAGGTCCACACTGTCTCCCTGTCTGCTTAAATAAAGGTTTAACCAATTTTTTAAGACACCTCGTGACCCCGGTACCGCACTCTGGGTAGACCTGACTGTAACTTGTCTTTAGATGCCTTGTGACCATTTTCAGCAAGTGCTTTCAGCAAAACCAGTGTGTCCTCTCATGCTTCCAAGGAGGGGGTAGGCTATGAGCAGATAGTCTACATACTGCACCAGCATCGACCCTCCTGGAAACTGTTCTGAATCCATATCTCGTTTTAAAATGTGGGAAATAAGTGTGGTGCTCTCTACGTACCCCATTGGGAGGAGAGTGAATGTATATTGCATCATTTTATGGGTGAACGTGAAGAGATACGGACTCTCCGGGTGTATGGGTAGAGAGAACAATGCTGAACATACATCTACAACAGTGAAATACTTGGCAGTCTAAGGATTACATAACAAAATATCTGGATTGGTACCACAGGGAAAGACAGTAACACGGCAGCATTCACTGTATGCGTGCAAGTCCTGAATGAAATTATGCACACCTTTACCTGGCTTCTTTGTAGGCAGTATTGGAGTATTACAGGAGCAGCGGGTTTGCACAATTATGTCTGGTTGGAGAAGGAATTCCATCACAGGATGGATGCCTTCTTCTGCTTGTTGGGGGATAGGATATTGGGGTACACATGGCAAGGGTTCGTCCGGATTCCGTGCAATCTTAACAGGTGCTGTTTTTACCATGTACACAGTATCATTTGCATGGGTTTACCATAAATAGGCCGGGACCTGGTCCAACAGCCCCTGCCGGGTGTCGACCTGGTTTTCAGTGTTTGACTGGGTGACTTCTTGTAACACTGCTGGCACCACGTGCTCTCCGTCAGCAGGTATATCCATTGGGGGTAAAAATGAATGGTGCAACTCAATTTATACAACAAATCTAATCCAAACTCGCAGGAGAACAGGTGCCTAATAAAAATGCATGCTGTTCAGAAATGGGGCCTATTGTGACCATCAGATGGGTGGGCATTGGGTGAGGTACCTGCATACTTCCTATGCCGGCGGCATCTACTTCCACCTCATCGGAGCGTAGTGTCGGGGTGGGGGAGAAACCTGCCTGCTCTCAGGGTGGAGCGTGATGCCCCTGTATCCACTAAGCATGAAACCTTCTGATCAGCAACATTGCGTTCAACATATGGGGCAGCAAAATCAATCAATATAAGCGGTCCAACAAGCTCAGGGATGCCTTTGCAATCCTATACATCGGTCATAAGTAATGACTGTGGCACACGTGCCATCCTGCCCGAAGCGGTTGGCTGTCCTCCTCGACCGTCGTACTGAGGCCGATTCAGGCACTCTGCTTTCCAGTGCCCAAACTCCTTGCAGTAGTTACTCTGACCACTGTCTGTCTTGGAATAATACCTTTCAGCGGGTTGCCCTGTCTGGAACACTTGCAGCGCTCCTCTTCTGCATCCCTCTGCACCTTCCCTGAGAGGGTTGCAAGCTCTGTATTTGTAGCACCATAAGTTTGGCTTCTGTTGTTTCTTTTCATGGAAATCCTGTGCTGCCAGAAAACTTAGACCAACCCTTTTCCTTCCCATCCTATCATTACTGCTTTAATCCCTTCTGCTACCTTGGGTTGCAACCCCATAGCAAACTGTGCCACAGCCTGCAGTGCTGTAAGCGCAGCATCCATAATCCCAGAATGTTGTTCAAAACATTGTTTTAGATGTTGGAGGTACTCCACAGGGTGTTCTACGTTGGCCTGTTTGCACACATTTAATTTTGGCACAATCAGTCGTTCCAGGACACATTTCAAGAACAGTTTGTACCAATCTATCACTGAAAGTTTTAAAATCCCTAGCCATGGCTGGTTTTTCTGTTGGCCAATTTGTGTGCACGTTAAATAAAGCAAATGTGTCTGGGGGCAGTACTGCTTGCAACAACTGATTTAAATCAACCCAATTTCAGTGATCGCAGTCTATTATGACTTGGAGCTCCTCCTGGAATTTGACAGGGTCTTCTCGTATATTGGGGAATCTCTGGGCCATGTTATATCAGTGGTGTTTGATGGGACATGTACTGTGACTAGGATGCCTCCCCATGCCCCTAACGGAAGCTTTCTGATTGGGTATAATAATTGTATACAATTTATAATTGTTTATTTATAACGTGCTTAATACCCAGAGGTTTCTAAGCACGGACCCGGGGATTGAACCTGTGTTGCTCAGCGTTTTCTTGCTTCCAAGACAAGTGCGTTGCCCCTCAGCTATCCTCCTGAGACACCAGTATATGCCAGTACACTGGTATCCATTGTTGAGTTCTGGAATCCTTTGAACGTCCCTGAGGCTGGTGAAAACAGTATAGAAATCTGAGCTTGCAGTTCGGGAGTAAATGGACCATCCTTTTGCTGTTTGGCTGTGGGGTGGTGGTAGGTTGGTGGTTGAGAGGAAATGGGTCTGTCGGCTCGCTGGTTGAGCAGGTAATTCAAGTTGGCTGGGGCGTCCAAAATATCTTCGTGCTTTCTTTCAATGGGGGGTTTTCCTTGGAGAACAGGATATAATAATTTGTACTGTGAGGGTGCAGAAGTAAGACTTGGTCACAAAGGTGGTATGTCTTTTGGCCAGAACATTTTATTATATGAAAAAGGGTTGGCAAAAATGCATCTATGCCGAAGGTTTCCCTGCCCCTAAGAAAACTAAGGAAATTGTCCAAAAATATGAAGTCTGTCACTGTCGTGTCCCAAAAAGCCTGCTTCTGTCCCCAACACCATAACTTGTACCAACTGTGCAGGGATGATCTCTTCCTAAACTAAAGTGTTCTGATCCAACCAACAGAAAAGTTCCCAGTCTTTTGGGTAATGAGAACTGGTGACAATAAAGAATTATTAATTAATACAAGACTCCAAGATTAGGGTCGTAATCCTTTGCCCTAGACTCCTTGTAGTGCTCTTAGTTGATCTAGCCAACAGGAAGGTTCCAGTCACTTGGGTGATCACAAGTGGCAAAAATAAAGACATTTTAAAAACTGTAGGACTCTGAGGTTAGTTCCTTGCCCTAGAATCCTTCTTGTGGGTTTTCTCTCCCTTTTGGGGCCTCTCAGGCATGTACTTGCTCAACCAAATGTCAATAAGCAGTTCACAAGACTATTTCCTATGCTTCTCTTACTTATCCCACCGAATTGGCACATTCCTTTTGGCCGAGTGTAGGATCTGTTTGCAGCGCACAACGTATTCTTTGCTTATTTTGGGTGCAGGTCCCAGACTCGCAGTGTTCCGAATGGCTTGGTTTCTTCCTTACCAAACAAATGCCCTCTCTTGGACTGTCTCTTTTGGGTGCGAGTCCCAGACTCGCAATATAACTGCTTGGTTCACTCTCCTGCAAAGTAGTTAGTTTCATGTACTTCTTGTTTGGGTGCGGGACCTAGACTCCCAATATTCTGTTTTGCTTTGTTTGTCTCTCATACAGGACGGGTCCCAGAGTCGCAATATTCTGGGTTGCTTCTTTTTCTCATATAGGCGAGTGTCCCAGCCTCGTACTTCGTTCCTAGGGTCCCAGACCCTCTTAATGCAGCTTGTGTGTCCCCCCCACACCCCTTTCACTCCCGGACCTCCAGCACCACTCTGGTGCCCCGCATACCGATTTACTACCTTCTGATGGGTACCAATGTTTTCCGGATTTCGTCATGGTCTACAGTGACTTGCTTGATGTCTGCTTCCTCCATATGGTGCGCCGTCTTTCTAGGACGGTACACCGGTGCTTTGGCTGCCCAGAGGTTTGAAACGGCAGCAACGCGAGAAGTCCTTGCTTTTTGGACCTTACTTGCATTATCCTCCTCTGCTTTCAGCTTCCTTCCTGCTGGCTCTCCCTTTCACCGATGTATAGCTCGCCGGTTTCCGACTTGGACGATCGCTCTCCTGATGCATCTCAGCTGTGGAATATTTAAACTCCTGTGTTGGAAAAGGCAGTTGCTTTGGGCCATTCTGGTTCCTTGAGTAGCGAGAACGCTCACTCTGACCTTGGACTCCTGGTCATCCTTTTCAGTACATGCCATCGAGTCAGATGTAATACACTTTGGGCCTCATTACGAGGTGGGCGGAATAGGTTTAACGGTGCCGTTAATGGTGCTGGTAAACCCATTCCGCCCTATTACGAGGTTCCCTTGCGGGACCCACTCTGAACGTCTGGTCAGATCAGACGTCATTTGTGGGTCCCGCAAGGGGACCAGTGAGCTAATAACGGGCCCGTTATTAGCTCCCTCCCCATTCCCATTGAGCCCTACAGGGGCTCGAATGGGGATGGGTTTTTTTGAATGAGGAATTACTGAGTCCTCCAAGGTTGGAATGACCCAGTAATTCCTCATTCAAGGAACCCGGACCCGAGTTTGGAGGCAGCCATGGCTCTAATAGCACCATGGCTACCTCCAAACTCGTAATGAGGCCCTTTGTAAGGTTTGTATCTTGTGAAGTATATTAGGTTCCAACACTTGAACTAGAACCATACGCAGTACTCTTTGCCTTCTCTGTTTTAACGTTGTCAAGCATATTAGATTGACTAATTTGGCAAGAACACATATTGACGGTCCATAAAAGGGGATGGAGGATTTAATATTGGGGAAAGGGTTTAGGTGTACTAATGTGGGGGGAGTACAGCATACTCTGAAGATAGTTGTCTCTAATCCCAAAAAGGGTTTCCTCCCCAATGTCATTCTCCTTCGGTGTACCACCCCCGGGGTACTATTGTACTGTGGACAAACTACCATGGCCCCATGGGAAAGGTCCCGCCCTAGGGGAGACGTGACGTCATCCTCGGATTCATCTGTCCCTGCATAATGTTTTGTTTCCATACTCTCGGTACATCCGTTTCAGTACCCTCCCCATTCCATCAAAGCCATGCTCCTGGATGCATTCCATCTCTTTTGCCCTGCAGAAAGTTCTCTGACAACATCCAAGGGCCTTTAATCCAAGAGGGGCCAGAGAGTTCCATAACAATGCAGCTCTCCATTCTGTGTGTATATGCAACTAAATTCCTCCTCCCTACCTTTGAAAAGGTCTAAATTCTTCCAATTAGTCATGATGAATTTAAACGCTATGCTATGGCAGTCAAAGTGTCGATGAGATATTGGTGATTATATTGCCTTCTGAATGCCGGATTTACGCTTCCATATATGATCACCTGGAGTGATAGGGGTGTGCTTTCATTACAAATCTGCACAATAGTAGGCCAGGTAGTCCCAAAAGAATTATGTATACAGATAATCAAATAGCATATGCTTCAGTGAGCAATTGCTCAAATGGCAAGACCAACATACTGAGGTGTGTGGGGGCTGGTTGGTGCTCTCTATCCGAGAGTGAGTGAATAGGGCTTGATGTGTAAATCCTGAACAACGTCTCGTTAGTCAAGGCTGACATCGATGTATGCCTAACCTTACTCCATATGTCTGCCCACGGTTTCCCTGGGATGACTGTCCCACAATCCAGTTCCAGGTATTTTTCCCATCTAATCATTGGCCTTCATTCCATGTTCAATTTGTATGTATGCATACAAGCGGCTGCGGTATTTGGGGGGCTGTGGAGAATGGGCTAATATATTTAGTGTGTTGAACAGGGGGAATCTGCCCCACCAGCCTTTTTGTTAATTGCATATATCTCAAGCTCCACCTGGGAGGCTCCTGGCATCTTGCAACTCTGAAAAGAGCACTAGCCCATCCTCCTCCAATACTTGATTTATATAGAGTAACCCAGCTTGAGCCCACTTGCTCCAAAAAATTATTTCCTTCCACTCTAATCTCATTAAACCAGATGGTTTGTGAGTCTGCCTCCATGATCCCATCCTGTGCACTTTACCCATAATTGTAGGGCCTTGCATGTAGTGCCAGTTGCGGCTATGCCTAATAGTGATGGTCTGAATTTCAACTGTGGAATATCCCATGTTTGGTATGGGTTGGCCAGATCGGCTTCGTAGTCGAGCCACCTGGGTGCTGATTGTGGGGGGTGTAGTTAGCGAACCAGCTTAGGTCTTGCTTGACTCTGAATGCATCCAGATAATTGCGCAAATGAGGGAAGCAAGCTTCCCCCTTGTGATTGGTGTAGTTGTCTATCAAGCAATATCCTTGCCTTTTTCTTAAGCCACAGGAATTGGTTTAACTTGTGTGATGAATCTAGCGATTATTGCCTCTGATTTTCTGGAGGGAAGCTAATCTTATGTGGTCAGGGAAACGAAGAAGCTACCTGGCTCTGGGGTTGTCCATCTGTGGGAGGACCACAAAGGGGAAGACCAACTCCAGAGAGGTAGGAAAACCATAGAGCAAAATAACCTGGCAACCTTAATTCCACATGACACCCATACACCTGTGCAACAATCTTGTATGGCTTATTGTGACTGAGGAACAAATACCAGGTTTTTCCAGCCAAATGCCTTGTTTTCCTCCACCCTAGCCCCCATTTATATACTGAGACGAGGAAGAGAGCTGGATCAATGAAGATGCCTAGAAGCGGTAAGGCAGCGCTGTGTTCTAGTATTTGGAAACTTTCGACTGAGGCTGGGAAGTTTTAACTTTGCAACAGGTGATAGCAATGGAAGAGTGAAGCAGCTGAGAGACACCGCTGAGTGTGGCAGAGTCCAAGGCAATAGGTAATCGGTGCGAACGCTGAAAAAGATGCCAGAAATTGGGAGATCCTGATTCGCAGCGCAGAGGCCCAAATGGACGGTGCAAGGAGGAACCGAACTGAAAGAATCCTGCGGTCTGGTTACCGGGAGCAGCAGGAGTTGCCCGGAGTAAGAGAAACCAGAGCGAAAACAGACCGGGACAGGATATACGCCCAGTCAGCAGACCAAACGAGAAGCCAGAGGAGTCCCGAGGACTGCCAGAGACTCCCGGTAAGCTAAGGGAGACGGAATATGTTAACAGAGCCCCCAACAGTGAATGCTGCATCACACTGCACACGCGAGAGAAGGACATTAAAAATAGTGGAGAACTAATATAAATGAGAACCTTTTTAAAGACTGGTCAGTGACCCAGTATTCCAAAGGAGGGAATTATATGTATGTGAACATTGTGAAAGCGAGACAGAAGCCCAAAACTGTAAAAGAGGAGCTGTTATACATAGATACAGACAGAGATGAAAAGGGGTCAGAGACTCAATCCTTGGAAAGGAGAAAAAAATGAAATGCAAACTATATTGAAAAGGGGTCAATAAATCAACTGTGCAAAACTATTGTACCGTGGATGAAAAAAAGAGTGAATAAAGAAAGAGAAAACCCTGGCACGTTAGTGCACCAGGTAAATAGAGAATTTGAGAAGGGAGCTTGAAACTCATACCCAGGAGGGGAGAAGATAATCGAAGTGATATCCTGGCAGGAGAGTAAACCTGGAGTGAGAAGCAAAGTGATAGCCTGGCAGAAGAGTAAACCAGGAGTGAGAGGCGAAGTGATATCCTGGCAAGAAAGTAAACCAGGAGTGAGAGGAGAAATGGCGATATCCTGGCAAGGGAGTAAACCAGGAGTGCAGTGGCAGAGAAACCTGAAGTTGTGGAAACAGAAGGGAAGACTCCTACCCCTTTTTAGGTTTGAAGAGAAAGTCGCGAATACCCTGGCTGGCGATTACACCAGGGCTAGAAAGTGGACAAAGTGTAACATTGTAAAGTAACAGCATGCTTGAAGGAAATTGAAAGGAAGGCTCATGCCTTTGTTAATACTGGTAAAATGTGAGCAAAAGAGCCACTTTGAACTTCCAGAAGTACTCTAGGGGCAGCGAAAACCCCTTTCCTTGGTTCCATGTGATAATGTTCCTGCAAAAATGTTGCCATAAAATGGCTGCGGTTTGCAGGGACATTATCACATTGAACATGCGGGACATATATATATATAGATAGATATATAGGTATATAGATGAGTTAAGAGTATGATGTCAGATTAGGATTTTTGGACACAGGACGCTCTTTTGTTTAACATCCTGCCACAGATGGTCCGTAGTTTTGTTGTGGCAGGGAAATCCCTCTTAGAATTCGGGAGAGATAGGATTTTCACCAACCCTTCATATTATTTTCTGGTAATAAAAATAAGTCTATAGCAACCAACAAACATGCAACTGTGTCAGAGTATTACTCTTGACCCCCTTACACCTGTTATTAATGGTTCAAAAAAAGTGAGATGGCCAGTATAGGGGCAGCTTGGCAAGGGGATATAGAATTACAGGTGTGATGGACATTTTAATTGTTTCCATCCTGCCCCACCAAGATAGTCAAAGTGCATTTGGACAGCAGTGTGTCAATTTCTTCTATAATCACGTCAGCATTCATTTGATCGTGTGAGTGATCTCGTTAGAGAAGTATATGCCTTCTACTTCTAAATGAATGTGTGGTCAGGCTCAACGTTGGCAACCTTATGGCAGACCTTTAAAGTGTTTGTACGTGGTGTTGCCATGTCGGTAGAGTTTTGAGTCCTGAAAAGTATTAGGAGAGAGCTGGCTAGGAAGGAAGCAGTAACCACAAAGAGGAGTTATAGGGCGGTTCCCTCCTGTTTATGCCAATCGTTTATAACACTCAAAACAACAGAAGGTAAAGTTATTGTAAGTTATTCCTGTAGCTAGATCCCTAGCCAACAACTAAATCTCCCTATCTGTGAATAATCTCAGGCCATTAAGTAGGGTCCCTAGTTAGTGCTGTTGGGCCGACTACAAAAGGTGTCGAGATCTTCTCCCTGTACTCTCTAAAAACACTTTCCTGGTGTCTGGTATGTGCACACAGGTTGGAGGTCGATTCTTGAATTTTAATATGTCGCCCCCAATTCGTGTGTCTTATCGTTAAAAAACGAGTGCTGATCCCAGAGTATCTGGTTGAATGGCCAGATAACCATGGGGAAAGAATTTTCGTTAAAAGCTGTGTGGAAAGTGAAGATATTAATTCTTCATGACTCCCAAAGGTTCAGATTTGAACCGCAAATTGTGTGGATAACAGATTAAGTTTCCTTGAAACAATCCCTTTGTTTTTCTTTGGAAAGGGAGTGTGGGTCTGGGTTACCCTCCAGGCCTCTTGTATGGTCAACCGGTTTCAGCGGGATTCTTGAGTTGCCGCTTTCTTCAGGACGAATACTTCAAGTTGAGGTATCCTAAACAGTGTCTTCAACACTGTTAGATGGTAGAGGGTGTCCAAGGTTTGATAGGGTAATTACTTCCTAGTCCTGTTTGGACAACAAAACAAGAAAAATTGGGGACTATAATCAGTCTCATGTACCAACAGTTTCTACTTTAAAAAAATGAGAATTCTAAGGTACTTCTATCAGTACCACCTCTATATGGGGAATCATACCTCTGTGTTGTAATTCGAGGGTAGCGGCTTGATTTTTCGGTGGTGTCCAATTTATAGCCAAAATGCTAGCAAGGTTGGTCTTATTTCGTTCTTTCTTCTGGATATTATCCCTGTGATTTGAAAGAAAAGGTGTTTATAAGAGCCTGCTGTCATCTATATTGCATCTATACAAATATTTCTCATGGGTCCATCGCCCTTTAAGAGTGAGGTAGGCTTTTGTTTAAGTTGTTGTTATCCTTAATTGTTTTAATTGTTTTCAAATTGGGTTTTAGCAATGACCTCTGCTCTTATGTCAGAGATTAGAGGTCCTGCAAAGATGCCGTTTCCCAAATCTGGCTTTTCTACATTGGTGTTGGCGCATCTTACCTCCATTCGTCGGTTTGTTCCTTCCCGGATCGAGTCGTATCCACTACTGCGTTGCCCTGTGTCTGTTATTCTTTTATGGTCCTGTGCACGGTCACGCGGCCGAGATATCCGCTCACGTGATCACGTGCACGTGGGATATCCGATCACGTGATCACGTGCACGCAATCGCGTCCAGTGCGCGAGATCGAATAGACATGCCCGATGCGAAGCCGTCACTCTTGACGGGGACGTAAACACATCGGGAACGCGGGATCGGTTCACCATCGTGTATGCTTTGACGCCGTATCTCCAAAATGGGGTCATATGGATCATGTCGTCCTCTGTTTCTCCTATAAAGAAGGAACATGACCGTTGTAGATATCTATCACACTCTATTTGTCTCTAAGTGCAACACCTGTGAAAGTTTTTGCATTAAGGACACAAGTTAGCACAAAAACGTTGCGGGAACTTGTCAAAGACTGATTATTCGTAGTTGAGGCTTAGGTGCAAAAGGGGGGACCATGATCGCTAAAGGCGAGTTCTCTATTAATCGCCTGGCCTATGGGTCTTGTAGACTGCTAGGTCTCTGACATTCATTGTGGCCATGAAGTCTCCATTTGATGTCTCTAAAGGAGATGGGACTTGGCAGAAGAGCGGCAGGGCCTTGTGAGGTATGGTCCCATAGATGATGGATATGATATTCTAGGCAATAATCTATGCCCTATAAAGAGTCATAGTTGGCTAACCCTGTTCATCCAAGGGTCGCCAGAGCCTGCCAGCAGATCTCATCGTTGAGGCCAATCAAGTGGCTGCGTGTTCTGTATATCCACTGTTGTTCTCTTTTTAATAGGAGTGCTGTGATGTTACCACCTCTTGTCGGTGCTTTTACTTTTTCTATTATGGTCCACATAATATCATCTGCGGTGTGATGGTTTTCAATGAAATGCTCCACTAGGGGAGCCGTCCTTTTTCGTGTCCTAATGTTGGAACGATGTTCTCCTATTCGTAGTTTTATTGTCCGGGTCGTCATCCCAATATATTTCTTGTTGCAGGGACATTGTATAAGGTACACAACATTAGTGGAGTTGCAGTTAGTCAGAGTTCTTTGTTTACAGGGATATTTCCAGCCTACGTCTATGGCCGTAGTACGTTTTGTATATTTGCAAATGGTACAAGTTCCACATGGTGTATGGCCCTGAGCTTTGGGTGTATCCCATAGTGTGTTTGTGTCCGTGGCAGGCAGTGGTTCTTTGTAAGTGTGCACTAAAGAGTCTCTTAAGTTTTTTCTCCTCCTTATGGCGAACAGTGGTTCCGGCAATTGTTTCTCATCCACATTGAGTATGTGCCATGCTTTTCGGATTTCCTTTTTCAGGCGGTTGATTATAGGGGAATGGCTGAACACTGCAGTGATGGTCATGTCATTCCTTGATCTTTTCCCATGTTGGTTAAGAGTTGTTTCTCTTTGTATATTCCTTGCTCGTTTTCTTGCCTGTTTGACAATCCTATACGGATAATTCCTCTCTAGTAGGTTGTTCGAGAGCCTGGTTGCTTGGATGTCATATTCGGCTCCAGAGGTACAATTCCTCCTAAATCGGAGGAACTGTCCAAAGGGTAGGTTTTCTTTCAAAGATCTCTGATGGAAACTGTTATAATCCAGCAAGGAATTTCTATCTGTTGGTTTTTGAAAAACCGTTGTTTCCAGTATGTTGCCTCTCCTGGAGGGTAACCCAGACCCACACTCCCTTTCCAAAGAAAAACAAAGGGATTGTTTCAAGGAAACTTAATCTGTTATCCACACAATTTGCGGTTCAAATCTGAACCTTTGGGGGTTATGAAGAATTAATATCTTCACTTTCCACACAGCTTTTAACGAAAATTCTTTCCCCATGGTTATCTGGCCATTCAACCAGATACTCTGGGATCAGCACTCGTTGTTTTTTAACGATAAGACACACGAATTGGGGGCGACATATTAAAATTCAAGAATCGACCTCCAACCTGTGTGCACATACCAGACACCAGGAAAGTGTTTTTAGAGAGTACAGGGAGAAGATCTCGACACCTTTTGTAGTCGGCCCAACAGCACTAACTAGGGACCCTACTTAATGGCCTGAGATTATTCACAGATAGGGAGATTTAGTTGTTGGCTAGGGATCTAGCTACAGGAATAACTTACAATAACTTTACCTTCTGTTGTTTTGAGTGTTATAAACGATTGGCATAAACAGGAGGGAACCGCCCTATAACTCCTCTTTGTGGTTACTTATTCTTCTGGCGGCGTCACAAACCGCGAGTTAGTGCACCAGTAGGTCACTTTAAAATATAAATTGCGGACAAGAAAAAAATGTGGCATACAGTTTCAAGTACTAAATTTTAAATCTGACAAGACATTGACAAAAAATGGCAGAAGCAACATACCTGGCATTCGCGGAGGAACTAATAGAAGGGATCCTAGCGAACCCCTCGATACTAGGTGCAGAACAACAGGCTGCAATAGCCACCAAAGGAGATGACTGGAATGAATTGGAAGCACTACGGAAGAAGCTGATCAGAACCGAGCTACATGGGGCCATTATGACGGAATATCTTCGGGCACATATAGCGCCCAATGGCCTCATTATTAGGATAGAACCCAGAATTTTCCTTGAACTCAAATTCAGGAAAGACTGGAGTTACATCTCTAACAAATGCACCAGAGACTGGATTATATTAATAATCAATACAGCCAAAACGGTATCTGAAAGACTAATGAACGAAATCATCACCAAGCAAGATGCTATAACAACCAAAATGATTATAGGTGACTATCAAAAGAATATGGCAGCCTCGGACGCCACAATTAAAGAGTTCAAGGACCTTAACCTTACCAAAAAGGTTACCAAACTTAAAAAAGATATTGCAGCCTTTTCGCATGAGAAAAAATACCCATACACGACAGACACATATTATGAAGAGCAAGAAAAGAATATCAATGTCTCAAATATGGGCCCTATGAGAGGCAGGCAACAGAGGAATAGACCAAGACCGGGTAACTGGAATTTCTCAAGCGGAAGCTCAGACGAAGATGCCAACAAAACAGGAGGCAATGTCACCTTTGGTAACCAACAAAATAGAGGTGGCAACGCCCAGGGTTTTCAGGCCCCGAGAGGGCGAGGCAGGGCCAGAGGATGGTGGCCGGATCAATCACCCAGGGTCACCAGGAACAGAGGGAAAGGCTGGTACCAGCAGAACAGCACCCCACAGTACAACCCTTAATATCTGTTAGTCAATCCCTGGTAGTCAATCTTTCCAGTTTCACTCCCACACAAATCCAACTAGATGTATTACAGAAGGGGCTCTCATTCGTTCCAACTACTCCCCATGATCCATTCCAGACCAGAATAGAGATCACACAACTGATGAGGAAGATTAGACTCAAACAGTTTTTTGCGGAGGATACAAACAATGGACCCCGAGACGTGACTGGATTACACAACAAATCCACATATTATCCACCCTCACACAGCATAAGTGTAGAGTCTCAGACCTTTGAAAAACTCATTCTCAAGAAACTTGATGAAATAGAAGCAGATGACAATTTGGGCACTTACCATAACATGACCAGACAGGAAGACATAGCCCTAAAAGAACTAAAGAAGAACGAAGACATAATCATTAAACCGGCTGACAAGGGGGGTGCGATTGTTATCATGGATAGAACTGACTATGACAGGATGGTGAATACATTAATAAATGACCGAACTACGTATAGAAGACTTGGCAGTGATCCGACTAACAGACTCAGGAGCCTCATTAATCCGATCATTGAAGAGGCTGAAGCAGAGGGACACATAAGCAGCAAAGAAGCAGCCTTCCTAGTGCCTAAATTTCCGAGATGCCCGGCCTTCTACGCACTACCAAAAATACACAAAGGCGTCCTCCCAACTCCTGGTCGCCCTATTGTGTCAGGGATTGGTTCAATCTTAGAACCCCTCTCACAATTTGCTGACTTCTTTCTAAAAGAAGAGGTCAGCAAAATGCGCTCTTATGTGAAGGATACCACGGCCATTCTAGTATACTTAAACAATCTTGTCCTAAACAATGAAGACACCTACATGATAACCATGGACATTGAGTCATTATATTCCAAAATCCCACAAGAAGAAACACTAAGGGTTATTGAAAGCATACTACGAGTTAAACCTCTTGACATGCCTATTGCGCTAATCATGCAACTGGCGGAAATAGCTTTAACAAAAAACTTTTTCATTATCGGAGACAACTTCTATGAACAGATAGCAGGAACTGCCATGGGAGCGACATTCGCCCCAACTTTGGCTAACCTATATGTGGCCAATTTTGAAGAAACCCACATTTATACGGAAACCAATCCTTTTTCCGCCAATATAATCAGCTGGCGACGATACATCGATGATGTTTTTCTATTGTTCAATGGGGACGAAATAACTGTAAATAATTTCATGGAATGGCTCAACGGACTGAATCCCTTTCTCAAATTCACCCATGAGGCAAGTAAAACGAATGCAACGTTTCTCGACTTGTTGATTACCAGGAGAGGCAACATACTGGAAACAACGGTTTTTCAAAAACCAACAGATAGAAATTCCTTGCTGGATTATAACAGTTTCCATCAGAGATCTTTGAAAGAAAACCTACCCTTTGGACAGTTCCTCCGATTTAGGAGGAATTGTACCTCTGGAGCCGAATATGACATCCAAGCAACCAGGCTCTCGAACAACCTACTAGAGAGGAATTATCCGTATAGGATTGTCAAACAGGCAAGAAAACGAGCAAGGAATATACAAAGAGAAACAACTCTTAACCAACATGGGAAAAGATCAAGGAATGACATGACCATCACTGCAGTGTTCAGCCATTCCCCTATAATCAACCGCCTGAAAAAGGAAATCCGAAAAGCATGGCACATACTCAATGTGGATGAGAAACAATTGCCGGAACCACTGTTCGCCAGAAGGAGGAGAAAAAACTTAAGAGACTCTTTAGTGCACACTTACAAAGAACCACTGCCTGCCACGGACACAAACACACTATGGGATACACCCAAAGCTCAGGGCCATACACCATGTGGAACTTGTACCATTTGCAAATATACAAAACGTACTACGGCCATAGACGTAGGCTGGAAATATCCCTGGGAACAAAGAACTCTGACTAACTGCAACTCCACTAATGTTGTGTACCTTATACAATGTCCCTGCAACAAGAAATATATTGGGATGACGACCCGGACAATGAAACTACGAATAGGAGAACATCGTTCCAACATTAGGACACGAAAAAGGACGGCTCCCCTAGTGGAGCATTTCATTGAAAACCATCACACCGCAGATGATATTATGTGGACCATAATAGAAAAAGTAAAAGCACCGACAAGAGGTGGTAACATCACAGCACTCCTATTAAAAAGAGAACAACAGTGGATATACAGAACACGCAGCCACTTGATTGGCCTCAACGATGAGATCTGCTGGCAGGCTCTGGCGACCCTTGGATGAACAGGGTTAGCCAACTATGACTCTTTATAGGGCATAGATTATTGCCTAGAATATCATATCCATCATCTATGGGACCATACCTCACAAGGCCCTGCCGCTCTTCTGCCAAGTCCCATCTCCTTTAGAGACATCAAATGGAGACTTCATGGCCACAATGAATGTCAGAGACCTAGCAGTCTATAAGACCCATAGGCCAGGCGATTAATAGAGAACTCGCCTTTAGCGATCATGGTCCCCCCTTTTGCACCTAAGCCTCAACTACGAATAATCAGTCTTTGACAAGTTCCCGCAACGTTTTTGTGCTAACTTGTGTCCTTAATGCAAAAACTTTCACAGGTGTTGCACTTAGAGACAAATAGAGTGTGATAGATATCTACAACGGTCATGTTCCTTCTTTATAGGAGAAACAGAGGACGACATGATCCATATGACCCCATTTTGGAGATACGGCGTCAAAGCATACACGATGGTGAACCGATCCCGCGTTCCCGATGTGTTTACGTCCCCGCCAAGAGTGACGGCTTCGCATCGGGCATGTCTATTCGATCTCGCGCACTGGACGCGATTGCGTGCACGTGATCACGTGATCGGATATCCCACGTGCACGTGATCACGTGAGCGGATATCTCGGCCGCGTGACCGTGCACAGGACCATAAAAGAATAACAGACACAGGGCAACGCAGTAGTGGATACGACTCGATTCGGGAAGGAACAAACCGACGAATGGAGGTAAGATGCGCCAACACCAATGTAGAAAAGCCAGATTTGGGAAACGGCATCTTTGCAGGACCTCTAATCTCTGACATAAGAGCAGAGGTCATTGCTAAAACCCAATTTGAAAACAATTAAAACAATTAAGGATAACAACAACTTAAACAAAAGCCTACCTCACTCTTAAAGGGCGATGGACCCATGAGAAATATTTGTATAGATGCAATATAGATGACAGCAGGCTCTTATAAACACCTTTTCTTTCAAATCACAGGGATAATATCCAGAAGAAAGAACGAAATAAGACCAACCTTGCTAGCATTTTGGCTATAAATTGGACACCACCGAAAAATCAAGCCGCTACCCTCGAATTACAACACAGAGGTATGATTCCCCATATAGAGGTGGTACTGATAGAAGTACCTTAGAATTCTCATTTTTTTAAAGTAGAAACTGTTGGTACATGAGACTGATTATAGTCCCCAATTTTTCTTGTTTTGTTGTCCATACAGGACTAGGAAGTAATTACCCTATCAAACCTTGGACACCCTCTACCATCTAACAGTGTTGAAGACACTGTTTAGGATACCTCAACTTGAAGTATTCGTCCTGAAGAAAGCGGCAACTCAAGAATCCCGCTGAAACCGGTTGACCATACAAGAGGCCTGGAGGGTAACCCAGACCCACACTCCCTTTCCAAAGAAAAACAAAGGGATTGTTTCAAGGAAACTTAATCTGTTATCCACACAATTTGCGGTTCAAATCTGAACCTTTGGGAGTTATGAAGAATTAATATCTTCACTTTCCACACAGCTTTTAACGAAAATTCTTTCCCCATGGTTATCTGGCCATTCAACCAGATACTCTGGGATCAGCACTCGTTGTTTTTTAACGATAAGACACACGAATTGGGGGCGACATATTAAAATTCAAGAATCGACCTCCAACCTGTGTGCACATACCAGACACCAGGAAAGTGTTTTTAGAGAGTACAGGGAGAAGATCTCGACACCTTTTGTAGTCGGCCCAACAGCACTAACTAGGAAGGAAGCAGCACTGGGCGCCCTGCTACGAGAGGGCGGGCATTTCCCTGGTAGGAACCTCTACCACAAGACACAACTGGCACTAGAGGAATACTGCGATCTGGCACAGAGGGAGGTGTGGTTATGGACAGACCACAGATGGCTAGGCGATACAGGGAGGCGGACAGGCCTGCCGTACCCTAGCCCGACTGGTTAAATTGGAATTCGGGAACGTACACATACCATATATCTGAATGCCCAATGGTTCAATAGCCCACAAAAATTGGGATATCAATAGGGTATTCTATGACTTGTACCAGGCTCAATATCAACCCAAAGGAAGGGCTTTGAGAGAGAGAGAGACAGAAAGCTATTTAAATAAAATACCCTCCTCTCCAATGCGATGCATTGGAGATACCACTAACAGTGGAAGAAATGCAGGAAGCTATTGAAGCACTCCCCCCCCCCCCTCCCCCCACCCCCCCGAGGCAAGGCCCCCAGCTCGGATGGGCTGAGCACCAAATTTTATAAAGAATTCTCTGGGATACTATGCCCTTATGTATTACAGCTGTGGGAGGCGGCACTGGTGCTAGGAGTGCTACCTGAGTCAGTATGGGAGGCAACCATCATACTACTGCTTAAACCGGACAAGGTGCCAGAAGAATGCTGATCCTATAGACCCCTATCCCTCATTAATACAGACGCCAAAATATCTGCCAAGATACTTGCATTGCGCCTATCCCACCTGATGACCCACATGGTACATCTTGACCAGGCGGGATTCAAACCAGGCTGATCGACGGCACTAGGCCTTAGACGTCTATACATCATCATGACCTGGACTACTTCCAATGCTCAAGCAGTGGCGGTATCGCTGGATATGCAAAAAGCATTTTACACTGTCTTGATCATTCCTCTTCCAGGTATTGACTAACTACGGGTTCGGACCCAGTTTCATATCCTGGTTGAAAATACTTTACACATCCCCACACGCCCTCGTCCAAACAAATGGTTGCGACTCCCCATGAATGCAACTGGGAGGGGGTACTAGACATGGGTGCCTGCTATCCCCGCTGTTATTTGCACTGATAATAGAGCTATTAGCAGACAAGATTTGGGCTGAACACAGCCAGGATGTCAGCGTAAGCAGTATTATCTTCAAAGAGGGGTCCCCCACCCCCCTGATTGCCTGGTTCACCTTTATCTGCTGCAGCAAACATAGCATGTTGAAGCAGACTTCACAACTATTCCTGAACTGTGGAAGGGCCATGAGGGCACAGTCTGCCTCTAAGGCTTCTATTATGAATTGGCTAGTGGACTGTATCAAATTCAGCTTTAAAGCAGTAGGTGCCAAGCAAGGTGACTGCGCATTCTACCAGAGGAAAGGCTGAGACAGCAAAGTTCCTTACTAATATCCTATTTGGAGATCTCGCAAAGAAGTGACCTAGAGATCAGTGAGTGGTAGCTCTACTGCATTGATAAGGATGCCAAATCGGATACCAGGGTGTAGGCCCAGCTATATTGAAAAACCCCTTCCAGTGAAACTGTCCTCAGGTCTCCTCTCCAGGGCACTTACTGCTTGCTACACTGTTTATATTCAATAAAAATGTGAATCTATAAAAGTTCCAGTGCTGGAAAATTCAAAGATACTAACTTGTAGGTGTAGTTTAAATGGATTGTCTCCTTCCACGAATTCCTCATCTTCTATATCTTCCATCCAGTGACGGCTGCTATGGAAAGGTTTTTTCTCAGCAGAGGGCCGCATGCTCCTCGATGGCCTCCTTCCACTCTCAAGCATGTTGTCCCCAACCGTATACATAGCAAGCACTGGGCTTGTTACTTCAGTTCAGTTTTTCCGCTGCACACTTCGCTTCAGATGGGTTCTTTGACTTTGTGTGAACAGTTGTTTTTCATAGAGCCGGTGCCTGTGGTAGAGAGGAACTGGTGGTGATACTCCCCCTTATTTTTTTGATTCCCCACATAGGATTGAGACCTGTCTTGGACATTAGATGCTTGAAGTTCCTCAGGAAGGACAAGTTCAAGATGGTTACTCTCTCAAATCCTCCAGGCCCTCCAGCTCCATGATTGGATGGTATCATGCCTATCCATCACAAGAAGTACCTGAGGTTCGCCATTGGCAGTTCTCATTTTCAGTTTTGGGTTCTGTCATCCGGTCTCACCTCCGCCCAAAGGGTTTTCAGTAAGTTGATGGCAGTAGTGGCAGCAAGTCTCAGGAGGCAAGGGATTCACATCTACCCCTACCTGGAAGATTTGCTGACCAGGGGCTGTTTGCCTGAACAGTTCCTGCAGCACCTCAGCATACCTGCCACTTACTCCACAAGATGGGCTTCTTCCTCGATTACTAGAAGTCCCACATGGTACATTCTCCAAAGCTTGTTCATTGGAGCAGTCCTGGATGCTTCCTTTGGGAAAGCCTTGCCACCAGAGTTGAGTGCTCATCACATTCAGCAGATGATCGTGAAGTTTTGGAATAACCGTATACAAAAAACGGTTCTCTGGGTAAAACATTTCTGTTTGCAGATCAAGGCTCGACGAAAAGTTTTGTTGCGATAGTTAAAATGGTAGTCCTAACCATTGGACACAGGATAGGGAGCTGCTCAGACCCTCTGGTGGGACACCCAAAACCTTCCCGGGGATGGAAAAAGGCATGGGTTGTGGTGGGTTGTCTGGCCACGGACTCCAGAAGGTATGGTGCCTAGTTCGGAGGGAGAAAGGAAGGAACACATTTCAGCTATATAAACGCAGTAGCCTTAGTGCTGCATGTGATGTTGTCACCAACAGCCTAAAGGATAAAGAGAGGGAAACCAACAGTATAGTCGTTGAGTACGGGAGGGGGATTCGATCCTGTAGTCATAAACCAAGCAACTTTGGTTAACATGCGCAGATTGGAGACATCCGGATTATTTCCTTTTGATTTATTCACCCTGGTGGCGCAAAACTCTTTTTGTATATCAGTATGCCCTTACGGTTAGGGAAGGCAGTTATTATCCCTGCTTATTAAGCCTTAATTGACCCTGTTTTCTGTTTTGGAATACCCAACATCTACCAGCCTACAATTTTCTAAGGTTGCGTGGTCTCATGGCATCCTGCATTTTTCTGGTGCCAGAGTCCCATCTGAGAATGAGGTCTCTTGAATGGGCCATCGTATCCCAGTGGTCACAGTTCTCTGGCAGAATGATGATTCTACTTCAGGTACCGAGCAACCCTTTGGAGCTGAGGGCAATCAGGCTAGAGTTGATGGGCTTTGTGCCCTCTGTACGGGGTAAGAATGTCCTGATGATAATGACAGCCAACACAGTGGCCATGCATTACCTCAACAAAAGATGGGGTGTGAGGTCAGTACCACTGTGCAGAGAGGCAATGCAGCTCTGGGTTTGGGCATTGCAAGAAGGAATCTCTCTCTCGCTGCTGTTCACTTGGCCGCAGAGAACACAGCGGCAGATGCTATGAGCAGGCAGAGCTCAGTCTCTCACGAGTGGGAGCTAGCTCAGAAAGTCCTTCAAGAGATTGTGGTCCTTTGGGGAACCCCTCAAGTGTATCTGTTTGTGTCCAGTGTCAACCGGAAGTGCAACCTGTTCTGCTCCAGGGAATTTCCTCCGAGAGGAGCTCTGGGAGATGCGTTTGTAGTGAACTGGGACTTTTCACACCTATATGCGTTTCCTCCAGTCATTCTTCACGTCATCAGGAGGTTGAGGAAGTTTGGGAAGTCCATGCCTCTGATAGCTTCGGATTGTGTCAGTTGGAGGTGGTACCCAGATTTTTGGGACATGTCCATCCCCTCTCCAATTAGTCATCCTCAAAGAGTACCAGCTGTTGCAGGGGGGGGTTGCATTCTTTACCCAGAAATCAGGACCCTGAACCTTCACCCCTGGTTTCTGAGGAGTTAAGATACAAAGATTGGGACCTTCAGGAAGACATAATGAATGTGTTGCTTTTGGCCAGAAGACCAGCGACAAATTATGATGCAAGTCATTTATAAGACGCCTGTACACAAGTGTTTCTGTACTGCTGCCATTGGAACACATTTTGCAGTTGGTACAGATCTAAGAATGTAGACGCTTTCACCTGTGACGCACCAGTGGTGCTGTCTTGTTTACTTCATTTGGCCCATCAGGGGCTCCAGGTTGCGACTGCAAAAGGCTATCTGGCATCACTGTCTATTTTTAAGGTGTTCGCCAGAACAGGGATCGTTCTTTAAGATCCCTATTGTCGTCCAATTCTGAAGGGACTAACTAATGTTTTCCCTCCTGTTCCGTTCATTGTTCTCGTGTGGGATCTGAACCTGATGTTAAAATTCCTTGTGGGTGCTGTGTTAGAGCCCCTTCATGTCCTGTAAGGATGCTGACCCTCAAAATAGTCTTCTTAATGGCCATTTACCTGGTGTCCAGTCAACTCGTCGAAAAAAAACTGGTCGACTGCAATTTGGTCGACGCAATTTGGTCGAAAACCATTTCGTCAATTTTTTTTTATTTATATATTTATTTTTTGGGTTTTCGTTTTGTTAAAAAATGGGTTTTTAGAGAAAAAAAGGGGGTTGGGGGGGGACCCCCCCAAAAAAAAAAAAAGGGTTAAAATAGAAAAAAAAAAAATTCGACGAAATGGTTTTCGACCAATTTGATTCGACCATTTGTCTGGTCGACCAATTTTTTTCGACGAATTGACTGGCAACCCCATTACCTCGGTTCGTAGAGTCGGTGAATTACAAGCATCCGTTTACCACCTTTTACAAGGAGAAGGTTTTGTTAAGGGTCCGCCCCCTCCTTTCTTCCTAAGGTATTTTCAGAATTCCATCTAGCATAACAGATTGCGCTTCCTACCTTTTACCCGCCACCACATCCCTCCAAGGAGGAGGAGAGACTTCATTGTCTTGATCCGAAGAGTGCCTTGAGCTTTTAAATCTCTAGAATGGCAAAGCTTAGGCAAGATGACCACCCTTTTGTGGGGTATGCTGGTCATAAGCTAGGTTTAGCTGTAACCAAGCAGACCTGGTCCAGCTGGATTATTCTTCGCATATCAGAATGCTACAACCTAGCGGGGAAAGACATCCGGGTTCAATTATGAGCACACTCAACTAGGGGTGTGGCTACTTCATTGGCTTTAGAGAGACTGGTTCCAGTGTAGTGCTCAAACTTTGTCCTCTCTTCATACTTTCACATACCGTTTTTGCCTGGAATTTGCATCGAGTCAGGAGGCGAGTTTTGGGAAAGCTGTTTTACAAAGCGTTAATGAAAGATACATTCTCTGTTCCCACCACCAGTAACATGCTGCTTTGGGAGTTTATCAAAGATGAGGAATATGTTGGAGGACACAATCCATTCGAAGAACAAATTACTTAACCCTGGTAATGTTCCTTAACTGGATGGTCCTCCCACAAATTCCTCAATGCCCCTCCCGTACTGCCCCTCAGGAGACTTTACGTACAGAACACCTTCCTCTCCTCCGTCTTGCCATTCCATGGCCTCGCGAACATCAGTACTTTTGAGAGAGGAAAAACTAGATCTGAAGTAACGGGTGCACTACGTGCTATATATACAGTCGATGACGTCCCGGTGGAGAGCAGACTGAGGCTGTCGAGGGGCACGATTCGATGACACACGGCACCTTCTGCTGAGAAAGGTTTCCGAAGCAGCTGACGCTGGATGGAAGATATCAAAGATGAGAAATACGTGGGAGGAACATCCACTCAAAAGAACATTACCAGGTGTAAGTAATTTGTTCTTTGAAATCGTTAGTTCATAGATCCACATGCGACCCACATCATGGAGGTTGCATTTGACTTTCTTACATGGTTCCATTCTGGGGTGTGAGGTGGTGGGGGTGAAGTTAAGCCTTCTGCAGGGCTGGTGGCACTTGGGATAAAATAAGCCATATCAGCTGTAAAAAAATGCCTTTATATAAGGCTCTTATGTAATGTTTAACATATATATGTACTGCCATGAGACATTTCTTTTTGCTTTTTAGCTAGGTGATGGGTACTCCTTAACCATGTTACTCTATAAAATAGACTAATACTGAAGAACTATACTTGCAGGTAATTCACTTTGATGTACTCTCCGTTGTGTTTCTTGCACCCATACTCCATTGTTCCTCCTTAAGGACTTACCTTTCATTTGCTAAATTACATAGTCCTTTCATCTTTGGTATGCACAGAGTGAAGAACCAATGTTTTCAAAGCTGGTGTTAGTGTTGTGCTTGGCAGCAGAGAATTGGCTTTCGTTAGGTCTCTTGCCACATGCTTTCCTGATGTTCAGATGTATTCTGTGCAAAGTTGATGTTGTCTCCTGGTACTTGGATGGAATATTCCCTTTTGTATGGAGGACAGAGGACTATGGACTGGAAGTACAAGGTTTACCACAGTCCTTAACGTTTACTTAAGTGTAACACATTTTGTACATAGATCTGTGGCAAATGTGAATTCTGGGTCTGTGAATATTCAGAAGTCAAAGCCCAAAGCAAAATCATATTAAGTAATGCTTCCAAGGCATTAGCTGGCCATCGTTGTTAATTTGAAAGTGAATACCTTTGAACAAATGCTGAAAACTGGTCCTAAATCGATTCATTATTAATTTGACTGCTTACGTTTCTTTTTGACTGATTTTTGTCTTTATTTTGTTCAGATGACTCAACCAGATGCTCTTTTACTTGTTCAAGAAAGCTTAAAGAATTGTGGTAAGACAATAAATATCGTTAACTGTTTAGCATTGTTTGAGAACATATATGTAATTGGTCCATAAAATAAAACCAGGTTTTGTTTCTCTGGCCTTTTATCTTTGTTAGTCTCTGCTCCTATTTCTAGTACCCTTTCCTCCACACTTAGAGATGGCCTTTTCCGGTAAGGGAACTGCACCAGGCATGATGGGAAGTGTGCTGTGCACATGTGCATGCACACCTTCTACACTGAACCCCCCACCCCCCACATGCTCCTATCAAGTGTTTTTGTCTATTTTCTATGGATCAATGGTGGTGCACATAACGTGGGCACTGCAGCACCACAGCCATGACTCTAGATGCAAGAGAAATGCTATAGTATAATTGGCTGGCATGAATTGATAAGCCCATATTGCTGTGTGGCTGCAATGCTAGGCTCTGGCCAGGGTTCAAGTGCGCTCAGCGACGCGTCCCTCATGAAGACAAGGCACGTTTACCTGGGAACCAGAATTAGCGATCAAGTGGGTGCTTGCAGTACGACCAAAGACAGTTGGTTTTATGTCATGATCCTGCCCAAAGGAGGCAGCTCCTCCAAGAGACCACCCTTTTATGTCTGACCCATAGCGTCCTACAAAAGCTGGGCTTTTTGGCCCATCAGGTGCAGTTCATCCTACACCCACACACCCCTACACCTTTCCTTTTCCGGGTGAAAAGGCTGCATCCTGTTATGTTGTTTCCTGAGCAATCGTTTATTAAAGACAGCCCAGGAAACGTGGTTGGAAGACCAAATGCCAGGATGGAGAGATCCAGTGCAGTCAAAGGATGTCATATGAGCAGACATAGTGGAATTGTACAGACCTAGCATTGTGCTGTTAAGCAATGCCCCACCCAAGGTCGGGGGATGTTCTGTTAGGAAGCTAATTGTAACATGTCATGCTCTTTTTCTCTATGAACCTCATTAAGTAAACACCTATACAAACTCCCAAGATTTCTGTGCTGTGGGATACGCCTCCATTTTCTCAGTCAGTTTCTGCTCAGCCGTATGAAAGTAAACAGGACTGCTGCCTTTGCTTGGTGTCCCTATTGAATTTATTGTCTGCCATAAACACATCTGTCCCCAACTGTCCGTCCTTTCCACTGAACAGTTGGGATTGGAGCATCAAATGAAACCTGCAGTCATTGTTTGACCTGTTTTTACATTTAGTTCCAGCATCTATCCCTTGTTTTAGTTTTTAGTCCCAATTTCCTGTGGCAGTCGTTTGCTTTTCTGAGGTGCCTTGGCCCAGATCAACAGACCTCTGCATAGCCTAGGAGAATCTCATTCATAGCCCTGTGGTCCCACATAGTACAGTGGGAAGAATTCTGCCAAAGCCCCCACATTAATGATTCCATTTAGTACCTCCTTTATTTTTTTTTTGGTTTGGCTTGCGCCATCTTGCACAGTTGATTCGTTCACTGTGGTTCACCAAGATGGGAGGGACTTCAAGAGCTGTATTCAGGGTGTAATAGTGAATATTAGTGATTCTCACTTTATTCCTAATTCTGTTGCATGCACAGAGTGACCTCAGACTGTGGTTTGCAGTGAGATACCACGTTAAGGTGGATAATATTTGCTGGGTATAGGGTTTCACAACACAGAACAGTTGGGGTTAACACCCAGGCATTGTTCAGAGGGGCTTTTGGGGCATATAAATAAACCCCTCAGTTTCAGCAGCTGGAAAAGCTACACAAAAGCTTTTAATGCTGTGCCTATGCTAAGGGCCTTTATAGCTGCATAGGTAGCTGTCAGTGCAGTGAATACTTTAGCCATGAACCCCAGCTCCACCTAGGGGCATCCACTATTTCTTCGTTGAAAAAGTGGAAAGGAGGGACTAAACTTTAGAAACTAGGAGCTGCACAATGGCAACCAGTAGCCACATTGGTAGGTCTCTAAGCCATAGTAAACCTGAACAAAGACATCCTTCACCAAGCCCCCCAGTAGGTGTGGAATGATGCCTTTTGGAGGTTTCTACCAGGAATGTCCTTGGCCGAAGGGAACATCCAGGTTCACATATTTTTTTGCTTACTTCATGATGTCCAGTTTCGCTGGCTTTTTTGCCTTTTAATGGTATACTTTCTCCTCTACTGATATCGGTCCGGTCTCTCCAGCTCTTGTAGACCCCTCAAAATTGATAGATTTTAGCATCCCTTTTTCTGTGGGTGACTTGGCCTTCTGTATCCTCTGCAGACTGCCTGCCAATGCAGTCAGGTCCCAGAACCCTTTACATTTTTAGCAGTGGCTTACATCGGACTCTAGCCTAACCAACATCGGAACACTCGCTGCTCACATTTCCTGGCCTACCTCTCTGCCAGGCTTCAGCAGCTACCACCTATGTCGCCTCTTACAGGTTTCCACTCTCCACTGCTTCTCCCCTCTATGCTGTGTGCTTCCCCTTTTCATGACATTGCATCATTGGTGGGGAGTCCCATGATCTGTTCATACTGGTACACTGATCTCTACCTCTTGTTCGTGCTCCATCATTTTGTACTGCTGACCTAACATGGTGTATCAAGGGGACTGTGTAAAATCACATGCTTTTTGACAGCCTACTAATCAGTATACACGGGTGTTCACGCTCATGAACAGGCAGGGTGCTCGTTGGGGTGGGGGAGAGGGGGGTGAGACATGGCTCCTTATAAAAGGATTGAGCATTTTATCCAAGGTGTGGGAGTAATGAACTGGCCATTGAGTGGTGTAGATTCTTGTAGAACGAGGTGGTAGAGGAGAGAGATTGCAGAGGGGGGAAAGGCGCATTGTAGAGCTGGCCAGTAGTAATATCAAATAGTTGAACATAAGATGATGGCAGATTGGGGAAGCTGGTTGGAGAAGTGAGACTGAGGAAAAGGGGAACTAGAAGGCTGCTGGAAACGGGTAAAATCAGAAGTGGCATATTTAGAAGGGCTGTTTAGGCTGGGTGGTAGGAGAAAACCTTCAGGTAACGGAGAGAAGATACCAGTTGGTGGTTGTGAAAGATTGTAAAGAGGACAGAGGGAACACCAGGAAAAGAGCAACAGGATAAAGGAATGTCAAAATAACTGGGAAGTTGCAAAATGAGATCCAGGGAAAGGAGTTTGGAGGCAGCAGAGAGAATAGAAAGGAGCATTATCAGTGGCAAGACTGGAGAATTGGTTGAAAAGGTGTTGAGTGGGGAAGACAGGCACACTCCAAGTCCGGCTATTGAGAGTGGGGATGAGTAGATGTATGCACATGTGATAGTGTTGAGAAGGTTCAGGAGAATGAGAGCAGATGGGATGAGGTGCAGGACACAGCCTCTTATGCACAAGGATGTTGTAATATATTGAGGAGGAAAGTGAAGACAAGCTGTTCATGAGTAAGGCCATGATCGAAAGACAGGGCAGCGGCTAGAACCTAAAATTCAAGTCTGTAGCCTAAGCTGTTTGGTTCATGTTTCCTTCTGCATGTTTGCAGCTTTGTGTGTTTCTTTATGTGGATGCTGTGAGGAACCTGAGGGCGTCCTCACTTCTTTTTCGCTGGCATCCTCTGCTTAGGTGGCCAGAGAAAGGCCATTGCTTTTGGATGCCGAACCTGGGTGTGGATATGGGAGGGAGGATCACCTGGGTGGAGGGAACTTGGGGAGAGGGCGTCCTTGGGTGAGACATGGTATCCCCCATCCCCCATTCCCTTTTCACAAGGAACCTTCTGTCCCAACAGCCTTTGTAGCTTACTGTCAAATTGCCATTGTTATACTGGGACGAGGAAGAGATCAACTAGTACGATGCAACCTCATTTAGGCGGGATAAACGCACATCAACTTCCTCTTGTTAGTACAGATAATTATCAGCTCAGTACCAAAATGAGAGGGGAACAACCAGGAGTTATGCACACTTCCATTCATTCACACCACTTTGGTACTGAGACGAGGAAGATTGCTTTGGAGAAATTAAATTGTAATGGCCAAGCATGTCCAGCATGGTCAGGCAATTAAAGTGAAGGACTCACACCTGCAGTCATTTAACAAGTCCCAGGTGTATAACAATGGTGAATGCTCAGCAGAGGGGGAGAGACGACCTGGAGAGCAGGATGTGCCTTGGAGAAGCAGAGCGAGCTGGAGAGGAACTGGCTTGAGGGAAGCCTGTCTGAGTAGAGTGCAACAGAGATGCTGGTGTCAAGGCTGGCTTGAGAGGGTCGACAATTCTGCTGTCTTCCCTGCCCGGTGTCCATAGCATGAGTGTGGGACACCAAAGCCTCCCGATCGCTGCAGGTCTCTGAGGGAGTGAGAGGTTCTCAAAGTAGCTCCCACTGGGGAAGAGCTGGGGTTAACACCACAGAGTGAGTTGTGAGAGATACAAGTTGTGGCAAATCCAAAAAACTGCCAAGGAGAATCTGAAATAAATGTGGGCCAAAGATAAAGTTGTGGGAGACAAGTTTTGGCAAAGCCAAACAGATTGCCAAGAAGAATGTGAAATAAGTATTGCCCAAAGATACAGGAGCCCAGAGAACTACAGGTTAAGAGAGAAAACCTATATTGGCAAAACCCTGAAGAATACAGAAGCATAAAAAAGTGCCTAAGGTTATCAGTTGCAAGACCTGTAATACATGGACCGTGTGGTCTGACAACTGCGCCTAGACCGAGTGACCCCTACTTGGAAAGAGCCAAAGAAAACAAATGTAAAGAAGCTTGTATTTTACAACAGTTGCTGAAGTGAATGGTAAATGCAGAAACGGAGCAACCCATGTGAACTATTGAAAAGCCTGGCTGACCAAAGATTTGAACTGATTGGTTTTGGGAAGATGAAAGAGCTGGATTCTTGAGGGAAGGGAAACCCAAGACTTTGAACTGTATTGACTCTTGGGGAAGTCAACACTGATACCTTTCTTTTGGAAGCCAGAAGATTTGAACTGCTATTTGTTCATCTTTTCTTTCTTTTTTGTTGAAAGCAGGACATTTGAGCTCTTGGAAAAGAGAACCTCTGAGACCTTAAATCGAGAAAAGCCTGGAGGACCAAGAAGTTTTGGAATTGGTGTATTAAAACTAGAAGATCTGCATTGGTATTGTCCTTTTTGCAAGCTGAAAGGGATATGTACTCTTGGGAATGGGAACCTCAAGACTTTGTGAATTGGGTTGCACACTTGGGGAAGGGAACCCCAAGGCCTTTTTAACTGTTCTGAACTTGGGAAAGCGGAGTATAAGCCAGGAGCTGGAAGAAGCTTAGAACTTTATTTGTTAACACTATTAATTTGGCTGCTGACATCCCTATGCATTGTATTTGGTTAGTAGCGAGGGCAAGTATAGGTTTTGGACATAGACTGAATTTTTAGTTGAACTTATTGACACAGAATATCCTTACTTTTCAGCAAGTAGGCATTACTCCATCCTGACAAGTTGAATCTGTTGTCTGTGTCTTACTTTATGATGCCTTCACAATACCAAACTCCGGCTTCATCTGTTCTCTGGCCTCATGTGCAAGTGCAGAAAGCAAATGATATGATATGATTGTTTATTTATATAGCGCCTATACAAAATGTGTTTCAAAGCGCTTCAAGGCAAGGGAGGGAACAAGGGAAAATACAACCACATTCTTACAGGCCATGAACAATAAGTATGTGAAATTAACTATCGTACTCGGCCTGACGATATTTCAGATAGTGCTGGAGGGGTCGTGGGGAGGAAAAAACAGTAATGGGGGGGTGGAGGAAACAGACAAGGTTGCTATCATATTGGGTCCAGGGACAATTCTGATAGAGTAAGTGCATAGAAGAAAGTAAGGGGAGGAGATAGGAAAAGGGAGAAGGGAAAGGAGGAGAGAAAAGAGAGTAAGCAGTCAAAAAGTGGAGAAGCAAGAGTGGAGAGCGAATACAATTGCAGATGTCAGTAGTAACACATAATGTTGCAAGCCAGGATACAAGATGAAGATGGGAACAGCATGATTCAGGGCCACCATGAGTACAAGATGCAAAGGAAGTCCAGCATGAGAGTTGAGAAAGAGTGACACACCGTGAATGAATGAAGTCCATAAAAGTCAAATCCAGCATTGGCCACAAGACGGTGATGGTGAAGGAAGGCACCAGGTGGGTGGGGCTTGCTAAGTGGTGAAAAAGAGCAGACAGGAAGGCACGAGGTGGGCGTGGCTTGCTAAGTGGTGAAAGAGCGGCAAGCAGGAAGGCACCAGATGGGCGGGGCTTTTTAAGTGGTGAAAAAGAGCGGCAAGCAGGAAGGCACCAGGTGGGCGTGGCTTGCTAAGTGGTGAAAGATCGGCAAGCAGGAAGGCACCAGGTGGGCGTGGCTTGCTAAGTGGTGAAAGAGCGGCAAGCAGGAAGGCACCAGGTGGGCGGGGCTTGCTAAGTGGTGAAAAAGAGCGGCGCGCAGGAAGGCACCAGGTGGGCGGGGCTTGCTAAGTGGTGAAAAAGAGCGGCAAGCAGGAAGGCACCAGGTGGGCGGGGCTTAGGCCAGGTGACCTAGATCCACTTGCACCTGCTCCCCATCTGCAAAGGAAAAGAGGCTGGAGGGCTCCTTAGGTAGGGAAACGGAGCGGCAAGTAGGAAGGCACCAGGTGGGCGGGGCTTGCGAAGTGGTGGAAAAGAGCGGCAAGCAGGAAGGCACCAGGTGGGCGGGGCTTGCTAACTGTTGAAAAAGAGCAGCAGGCAGGAAGGCACCAGTTGGGCGGGGTTTAGGCCAGATGACCTGGATCCACTTGCACCTGCTCCCCATCTGCAAAGGAAAAGAAGCTGGAGGGCTCCTTAAGTAGGGAAACAGAGCGGAAAGCAGGAAGGCACCAGGTGGGCGGGGCTTGCTAAGTGGTGAAAAAGAGCGGCAAGCAGGAAGGCACCAGATGGGCGTGGCTTGCTAAGTGGTGAAAGAGCGGCGCGCAGGAAGGCACCAGGTGGGCGGGGCTTAGGCCAGGTGACCTAGATCCACTTGCACCTGCTCCCCATCTGCAAAGGAAAAGAGGCTGGAGGGCTCCTTAGGTAGGGAAACGGAGCGGCAAGCAGGAAGGCACCAGGTGGGCGGGGCTTGCGAAGTGGTGGAAAAGAGCGGCAAGCAGGAAGGCACCAGGTGAGCGGGGCTTGCTAAGTGGTGAAAAAAGAGCGGCAGGCAGGAAGGCACCAGTTGGGCGGGGTTTAGGCCAAGTGACCTATATCCACTTGCACCTGCTCCCCATCTGCAAAGGAAAAAAAGCTGGAGGCAGTCTTTTCCCTGAGGCAAAGATGAGTAGCAGGTGGCCTCAAACTACAGAACAAAGAGTCCGGAAAGAAGTGTGGGGAAACTTAAAAAAAGAGTAACTGAAGTGCCAACCTGTCCTAGTGAAGGAACCTGGACGGAGATTTGCGAGACTTGCCTTACTGAACTGATGTTAAGGAAGAGCAATCCTTTTGTTGTTTTTTAGTCCTGCGTTGTTGGTTTGGCCCAACACTGTAACCAAAATCTTGGTCAAGAGAATTCTATACTTTTTCTGATGTTGATCAGACTGCTTTGTGACGGGCTCCATCTTGGATATGGTTGCCATTTTTCTCTGGAACGGTTATGCCGGATGTTGGTGTTATTGGTTTTGCAAGTTTATCAAGGGTGACTTTACTCGCCGTACACTTTACTTGCATACGCGAGTGGGGAAGGAGCGCTCTGGGGTCACACACAGACTGTGAACTCACTGGGTAAGATGTGCTCTTCTGTTCCTCATGCTGCTTACCGAAGTAGTCTTCTTTTGGCTTCTATGGACACAGCCAACTTCTTCTGGCTTGCTACCGGCAGGACCACTTAGTAATGAAGCCCTCGTGTCCCCTGAGGTTCTCTGAAGCATTCCAGCCACCAGAGACGTCGAGGCCCTCTGGTGCATGCGAGCCACCTAACACGGCCTCTGGGAAGGAAAAACGTTCTTGGCCTTGACTTCTCGTTGTGCAGCCTCTGCAGACCTGATCGTCGGAGGGCAAGGTTCCCCTTGAACGCTTTCTGCTGTGCGACCTCTGCAATCTAGAATTGGATGCACAGACCCCCTCAGGACCGACAGTTCCTCACTGCCATGCAGTGGCCCCAGCGTCTTCTCTCTCCTCCAGCAGTTTGGACAGCCTGCATACACCACACTGCTTCTGCTTCCTGCTGCTACTGATTCCTTCTGTCCCATCACTACTTCTCCCACCACAACTACTTGCCTGCAACCCGAGGGCACCTTTTAAGCCTCCCGGTCTCCCTCAGGTGTGGGCAATCTGCATTTATTAACTGACCACTCCCATAGTACTGCTCTTCAGTCCTCTTCCTCGTCCCAGTACTTGGAGGATTGTGGCACTTGAAGTCCCCAATGACAAAATTAGCATTTCTTATTTCTGTTTTACTTTCACATCTCACTTTGTTCTTTATAACATGTTTAAAGAAATATCATGAAGGTTAGTAGCTAAACCTGATTGAAAAGGAAAAGGCAATTCTTTTAGGTTATTAGCTATGAATTCCTTTTCACTATACCTTTTGGGTGGAACTTTACAAATCTCTTGGGTTTTTTAAAAGGCTTTTATTTCCTCTAAGGTCTATGGTTTAGTTAGTGTTTTTGCCCTTTTCTACATGTGGGTCTCTGGTACTGCGAGATGGTTGATACAGCAAGCCATTGCATACTTTGGCATTACATAGTTTTCCTGTTCAGAGGAAGACAAATACTGTGTCTCGTCCCACGAAATGCTCTCACTCCCCTGAGCCTTTTTGCCCCCCCCTCCCCACTGGTGATCCTCTTGCAGACCACCCCCAAGGTCAGGGTCACAAAGCCTCTTTTTCCCTGGCCACTTGAGAGGAGACGTTTGCAAAGGAATTAGTGAGTGATCCACAGGATTCATCACACTGCACACAGCCTTTCTTATGGGGGAAAGAAAGCCAAGTACCATGTGTGGTCCACAGGTGTGGAGACAACCGCAACCCAGTCCAGGTTATGTCAGAGGAGACCCTCTTGAATTGCTCCAGTGCCAGTTTCGAGGCCCAGCAACTCCAGGAAGAGACTCCGCTAAGCAGGATTCTGGCCAAGACAAGTCTATGGCAAAACGTGCTGAGTCCTGCAGAACCCAACGATCACAGACTACGTATTACCGCTGAGCGTAAGTTTATTGATTAACCCACCTACTGAGGACTTCGATGTAAATACTCATTGTTTTGGTTCCCAAAAAGCCGAAACAACTGGGTGATTGTAGCTGTTCTTTTACAAATGCGCTTTACAGGATCTGGTCACTTAGGTACTTGAACCCTGGACTAACAACAAACCATACGGTGGACAAAAAGAATAAACTGCCTTCACAGGAATGAGATCCACCAGCGAGAAGTGAAAGCTATGGTGAGGATGTCTTGTGAAAGACTGTGGAGCCTGGCAAAGCAAATTCCAATGGTTTGGAGGACCACGCAATGTAACCAAACCAGTAGGAAACCGGTCCAACAACGGAAACCAAAGACTACGTGACACATGACGGCCCAAACGAACAAGAGCGGCGGGATGTTTGGGTCCCAACATCCTTCTGGGCAACTGCAGCTTCCTACACCAAGGCAAATGATCAAGGTCATCAAATGGCAAGTCGATGGTGGAACATCCCTGAGATGGTCTCAGCACAGATGTCCCAGTCAAGCACACAGGGAGGACCAGGAGTGGGGGTGGGGGTGGGGTTGGGGGACCGGACAGTCAGGAATTGAGTCCCACAGCTCAATCTGAACCGGAGCAGACGTTCAGAGACCAAAGCCTAGAAAGTATGGCCAAACTTGGTCTCAAAATTGTTGTAGCAGCTTTCAGCACCAAAATTACACAGGAGGTAATTAAACCTGCTGAGTCCAACAGGACTCTGGCAAAAATGCAGCAGAGGTCCCCCCTAGATAGTCACACACCCATGGGCTGGCATAAGCCAGCCAACTTGTCGCACACCAGGGAACCCAAGAAAGATTTTGGTGGTTAGCCAATTTGGTTGGCCCAAAAACAAACCTTCAGGTTCACTCCCACAGGATATGCTAAAAGCCTGCCGAGGGCTAGAGGCTGGTCTATACCAGTCCAAATTACTATAGAGGGTGCAGGTTCAGTCGCTGAGACTTTGTGTGCACAACGGCCATTTTGGGCCTTCCCCAAGCCAAAGGGAATGTTTAGCTTAAAGAAAATGTCCAAGAACAGAACTTAAAGAAATTAATAAGTCTGTGACAAAATCAGGATATTCATCCCCGCTCCCTTTGGGACTAGGGAGGTGAGCCCACTATGCTTAACACCCCCTAGGGGACAGGACAAGCATGATCTCACTGTGGCCGACCACCCCCTTAAAGGACAGGAAATCCCTAGAATTGGATACAAGTTATACTCCCTTATCTCCAGATCCTGATATCTTTGTTGGCTCTATGGGAATTAAACGGTATGAGAATGAGCAACTTCCCGTAAGAATGGCCAGTATGCATTCAGACCCTCTGTATTCGCCTCCTCGCCTTAATTCAAAGAAAGGTGATTAATGCTGATGAGAGAGAGAGAGATAAAGAGCCAATCAGCAGTGGAAATGAAGAGAAGAAACCTGCAGAGCAGGTGAAGGACCGAGACCTTCTCTTGGGAGGTGTGGTAGGACGGAGGGACCATATGCCAAGTGTTGGGCAGATCCAGGTGCGGCAGATCCTGCAGAACGCCTCCAATCCCTGCTGGGTCATGAGTCAGAAGTGCCCGGGCCAGAAGAGAATGGAGGAACGAATGCCTCCTGAAAAGTGGGCGTTAAGATGCATTTCCAAAATCAGCCCTTAGTGGGAAGATTTTGAGATTCCTCCTAGCCCCCATTTATGGTCAACGGGGAAGAAATTGAGAGGATAGCCAAAACTCAATTAAGGTAAGGTAGCTGGGCCGTTAAGACTTTCTCAGGAAAAGTGTGAGAATGGTCTAGGGGCAGGCTTGTTGAATGTGGGGCCAAAGCATTAACTTTTTGTCCCCCTGTGGGTCGGCGAGCCAAAAGTCCACAACCTCACCCAAAGCAGTATAATTAAAAAGCGATATTGTGTGACCTTTGACACAAAAGCATCACAGGCAGTGATGCGCCATGCAGTCCCAAAGATAGCTTTTGGTGTCAGGGGCAGTGAGTATCTAAGGGAGCCCCTTCATCAAATGATCCGAGGCCAGCTGCTTGTGATTTCTTTCAGTGTGTATGTGTTCATATTTTCCTGAAATAATGGGGGCGACCAAGCCTAGCGAGGGAGCTATAAGGATCTAGGGAGGGTTGGGGGGGGGGGTTCGCCCTCCAAGAATTTTTTTTCAAATATGGGTTTGAAAGGGTGCATTTTACAGCAGAAAAACTGACCAAAAAGCCATACGTTTATACTCTGTTCTAAAGGGGAACATGAAAATTCCATGTCACCAACAGCAGACAAGAACATTTTACAGCACAACACATTTTAATGATCTATGTGTCCACAGTGTAAGACAGCACTGTCACTGATGTAACGCATTGTCATGCTGGTTGTGCCCAAAATATGCCTCTGTAGCAACATGTCTATTCTGGCTGGTCCCAATTTAGGCCAACATTGTCCTTTACAAAGCATAATTGATGCTGCCTGAGCTTATCTCTAAAATACACATTCATTACTTCTGTGTTAATGATTGATACTGCCTGCGCATTGTGCCCAATACACATGCCAGCTTATCTCTGTAATACACATTCATTACTTGTGTTAATGAGTGATGCTGCCTGTGCAGTGTGCCCAATACATTTGGCAGCTTACCTCTGCAAGACACATTAATTACATCTGTGTTAATGATTGATGCCACCTGTGCAGTGTGCCCAATACATATGGCAGCTTATCTCTGTAATACACATTCGTTACTACTGTGTTAATGAAAGAAACATAATCCAATTCAACAGATAAAATGGGGAAAAGTGATCACCCAAAGGTGAACCTAATTGAAGAAACACAATGTGAGCACAATCTTTAAGTATGAAGAACTAGACATGGCCGGGTGCCATCCTCTCCTTGGACTCGGGGGGGGGGGGGGGAATGGGGGGGATGGGTATATGGGGGGGGGGTGACCGGTGCGCCGGTAATCCGATCACTGAGGGCCATGTTGTAGGAACCGGGGAGGGAATTGACCTCATGGTGTCTGCTGTAAAGCCCGCAGTGTCTTGGATCTGGTTGGCTACGGTGTTATGCGCTCTGAAAATTCACTCCCGAAGCTGGCCTTCCTCCGACAGGAGCACGGACACCTACCAAGGGCTGTTTTGCCTCGTCCAGGTTAGCACTTGTCAGTTGCAAAAACAAAAACTGGATAGAGCACCAGCCATTTTACCCACTGTGCTGTTTTTCCGGGTGTGGATGGCGCGATTGTGTTGCCTAGCCATTTTGGCAAGGAAAAGTGATACAACTTGTGCCCTCCCTCTCGAGGCGGCATGTTCAAACATTAAGGCAGCCCACGCTGCTTTTGAGCCTTCGAGATACTGCTGGCCAGATACTTGTGTTTTGGTGTATCTGGCTAGCAGTATCTCGGGAGGCTCAAAAGCACTGCATGCCGCAAACCTACGTCGGAAACTATGGCAGGCAGTACTTCCCACTGCTGGAGGCAAGGAGAACTAGGCCTCGGTGTGCACCGCACGTAGCACTGTGAACCTGGGATGGGCTGAGTTGCTGGCACACGCAGGCTCTGCCCTGGGCTCGGCAATGCAGATGTGTGAATGTGGCGCTCTGTGCCCCTCATTCCACCCACACACATTACGTGATTATGATTTCCATTGGCTGAGAAACGGCCAATGGAAATACTGTTACCATGCAAGGCAGTTATTTATTTTATTTATTTCCACTACTACAACATGCCTTGCATGGTAACAGTATTCCCATTGGCCGTTTCTCAGCCAATGGAAATCGTAACGTGTCTGGACGACAATTCCTACCCTGAAACTGCAGCCACAACGCTCGCTGTGATAAAATACAAAATGTACAAAAGTAACCTTAATGCTTTCTGTTCTCTTGGGCTTGGAGGGCCACATAAAATAGCTTGGAGGGTCGCATGTTGGACAACCCTGGTCTAGGGCTACAATGAGTCCACACAGAGTAACACCAGTAATTCTGGGTACACAGTAGTATTTACAATGTTATTTAGCCCTCTAATTTACACTAAGCATATTAAAATCACAGGTAAGTATTGCTATACCAAAAATCATATAAACCTATGGATAAATTCACCATTAGGAGAATAGAATTGCATATAAATGTGTTAAACAAATGAGTAGTCGGCTGCAAGGAAAAGAGGTGAAAATGGTCAGAAGAAGCACATTTATTTATTTAAATGTATATAGCGCACAAACAGCCCAAGGGCATTGAGGCGCTGTTACTTGTTAGAGCTTAGTTACAGAAATACAGGAGTGGTAGCAGACGTTGGTACATTATAAATACTACTGACATAGTTCAATACTTACAGCTTATGCAATTGGTCATTACATTACACCTTATGCAGTGGGTCATATGTATAGTATTCATGCTGATGCGAGGTACCTTACAGGAAGAGGGTGGTTTTCATTGCTTTACGGAAAGCGATGAGGGAGGCCTCACCTCGGATTGTGGGGGTAGGGCATTCCAGTGTGTGGGTGCAAGATATGGGAAGCTAGAACCACCTGCTCTGGCTCTTTTTACCAGTGGCACATAGAGCATGTTGGTATAGAAAGATCTGGTTGGCCTTGTAGAGGAGACGGGGTGGATCCTTTCCGAGAGGTGAACAGGAGCAGTGAGGTAAATGTACAGCTTCCCTGAATATTGTGAAGTTCAACCCTAAGATAGTATGTCACCTTCGACCCAAAAGCCACACGTTTCAATATATGGCCTCTTTAGGTAAGGTATTCAGAAATAACACAGTGGGCTGTGGTAGTGCTTTAGAAACGTTTTTAAAAGTTGAATAAGTATTTACCCAAATTCAGTTAAGTACCCCACTCTATCCTATTCACCAGAAGAGTTAGGAAAGAATCCTTAACCCAGGTTCATCAACCAGAGGGAGTTTAGCTCAAGGACTTTATGCCCAGTGTTGCACTATGGAAGACTGGGTTGGAGCGGTGGGAAGAAACATGTATGTTAACTTACCCCCTAACTCTGATTCTTCCAGATACTACTGCAGGACTTCCAGAATCTATTGGGGACACAATCTTTTACACTTGGTTCGGGCGAGGAAGGCTCAGGGGTCGCGGGTGTAGAGGTCACTTTCCAAGTCGGGTGTTGGTCGCGCTGCCCAGAAAACAGTTTCAGTAGGCTTCCCGAAGAAGACCCAAAACAAAGAAAAATGTAGACTTGTCCGGTGCAGACCCTCTCAGGACACCTCATGGGATTGAAGTAGTTTTCCAGCGATGGTCAACATGCCACACAGCCATGTGGCAACAGGTGAGTGTACAGCAGTGAACACAAGCAGTCCCAGCTCAGCTTTCCTTGGAATAGGACGGCTGCAAGTGCGAGGACAGGTGACTTGTGGGACAAGCTGGAGATCTACAAAGTTCCAATGCTCTGCTCAGAACGACAGCTGTAGCAATGTAGCTGAGGAGAGGGCTGTTCAGTCCATTAGTTGTAGGGATGCTTCCGAAAGCTTAGAAGATACAGCTCCTCAAACTGCGGTCAAAACCCGTTGGTTTCCCCCAGTTCAGGGGTAGAAGCACCAACAAGGGTCTTCTGAGATCAGGCAGAGGAGCAGAGGCTTCACTGGGCCAATCACTGGAGTCTATGCTGGTCAGCTGCAGGGATCGTCTTCTGGTTGTCAGCAGGCAGCTGTTCTTTGTAGAAGTCTTGGTTCCAACAATGATCTGATGAGCACTTGCAGGACCTGTCCTTTTAGCCAAGGTTCAGGCTGGGAGCAAGCTCAAGCCCATAAATCGTAATGATATGCAACATTCAATCATGGACAACCGCTGGTCATCACATGTGTCCAGCAACAGACTTTCGGGTACCAGAGGATGTGGACTGGGACCAGATGGTCCCAGCTGCCCCCTCTGGCTCACACACAACCCTCTTGCTCTCAAAAGCAGCAGCTTTCCAGGGAAAGGGCTTTCCATGTAAGGTATTTCCTGACCTAAGAAGGCCAAAGAACAGTATGGCCAAGAACAGTTGAAAATCTAGTGGCACAGCCATTTTAGAGTGCTAGCCACCTTTTAGTGTCCTTTTGCAGTAAATGGGAAAGTGCCCATTGTCAAAGTAACCAAAAAGCCATTATATAAAATGTGATCAGGATACAAGCTATCCTAACTGCACTTCACTGTAAAGTGATGTGTACAATTGTAAATATAGAAGAATCCATAAAGCGAGATAGTCTCTCAGTACTGACAGTCTTGGGGACTAGTCAGTTTCCCCATAAGGAGGAGCAAAACTGGCAAGGGAAGTAGAGCAGAAGGCTTTGCTGATCTCTAAAACATCAGGACAGGGTTCAAAACAAACAAACGGCATGGGGGTTCCCATAGGAATCTATGGAGGGCAAGGTGCAAAAAGAAAGTTGTTCGTAACAGTGAGTAACAAGCATACAGGGAGGCAGTCGCAGAAGTCCTGCCGGTGCCAGCGTGGGGAGAGAGCAAGCTACACTTGATGCGGAACAATGCAGAGAACCCAAAGAAGCGGTGCAAATTGAACAAACTCGCTGGCCCTTTGCAAGGAGCACCCCATGGAAACCAGAGGTACACGGTGGCTCCAGGAGGAGGGCAGTGAGACCTAAAGAGGCCCCAATGGGTGGGAGAGAGGTGAGACCCCAAGGCCGGGTGCACGGAGCAAGACCCCAAGGCGGGGTGTAACCAAAGAAACCCCAAGGTAGGATGAGCCCAAAAGAACCCCAAGGCGTAGGGTGAGGGGAGCGAGACCCCAAGGCAAGTTGACTGACGAAACGTGAGTAAAACCAAGGCGGGGGTGACCCCAAAAGAACACCAAGGCAGGGGGTTGGCCCCAAGAGATCCCAAAGAGGGCTCAACCACAAGAAGACCCCAAGAGGGGCAAAGGGGGGGGTAACAATTCACCACCCAGGTGGCGGGAGCACCAAGAATTTCCTAGGTGGGGAATACAAGGTGAAAGCTCAGAGTGGGAGATGGCCCTGGAATTCCCAAGTGGGAAAGAGGCCATGAGACCAGACGAAAAACAGGTAGACCCCTGTAGACCAGAGGAAAGAGGTCAACTGTAGACTGCCAATAAATATGAGGGAACGATTGAAGAGACATTCAGGGTATTTGGGGGAACTGTGTATCTGGGCAAGGAATACCCCTTTTTTCACCCCCTCTTTGAATAATTTTTATTGAAATTCATAAATGCAATAAGATAATGCAGAAATATATAAAATGTAAATGCATTAAGTATAATGCCTAATGTTAGACCGTATTAAATTATCGACTAACAGCAATTGATTATCATACTTCAATAATCTGATAAACAATATAAGACGTGACAACAAATGTTACAGAAACATGCAGGGGGGGTAAACATCAGAGATCTAAAATATTATTATTATTATTCTGTACAAGTTCATAGAGGTTTAGGAACATTTGAATTGCAATCAACGTGTCGAATTCCAGCAACCGGAGGGTTGAAATTGAGAAATTCAATGAATGGATCCCACTTTAATTTGAATTTGTGCTGTTGATGAGCTGAACTAACAATACAGTATTAATTTCTATGAGTAGAACACAATGAGTTCCACCATTCATTGAGGTTAAGGTTTTGTTTCTTTACAATGTTTAGTAATAACCTGAAACGCCAGAACAATTTATACATTACATTTGCTGAATTAAACTTGTGATGAATAAAAAAAGAAATTCCAATATTACAACGGCACAGAATTCAAATATATTTTGCAATATAGGCCATATCAGAGACCAAAAAGAGCGAACAAAATTACATTTGTAGATCATATTTTTAAAGGAGGCTTGATTGTAATTGCAGGACCAACAACTACCTGGTTACTGAGAAGTCAATCTAGAAATGCGTTGGAGTGAAAAGAAAACAGTTCCGTTTTAGACTAGTCTTTTATTGTCCTTTGCATGAACAAAGAATTATGATGCCCTGATTCAAGTAGATTTAACAAATATATCTGTGGTCTGGAATAATTTTGGAATAAGAATCTGAGTGGGAATTTGGGATTGCATCGATGAGATTGAGATGAACTGCATGTTCGATGTCTTCAAGATTATAATGCGATTGTAAAAAGTTGAATGGAATGGGAACATTTCCCTGAAATAATTGAGTATAAAGAATGCATTTGCTAATCCACGAAAGCCAATGTATTGATTTATTTGCAATCTTTATTTCTTTGTTGTACCAAATAGGAGTGTTGGATTGGGTCGCATTGTCACCAATAGTATCTAAAAGGCAATTCCATGCACGTTTGACACAGCGAAGAACAAAATATTTTTTAATAAGTAGTCCATCAATATATTTTAGGTCATTGAGATTGAATGGATTGAATAGGTAGGGAAGCTTCCAAGTGGCACCATACAGGAGGGATATCATTGACTTTGGGAAATAAAGTATGCCTGAAGAAATGTCGGAGGACAAGAGAATGATAGAAGCAGAAGTCGGAAAAGGTAACACCACCTGTGCATTTAGGCAATCTAAATGTATTAATTGCAATCCGGGAGGTTTTATTATTCCAAAGAAATTTTAACAAAATTGAATCAATTCTTTTAAAGAGCAAATCAGGAAATATATAAGGTATCATACAGGTTACAAAATGATGGGGTAAAGCATCATTTTAATGGTTTCTAATCGACCCAACCAGGACAAAGGGAGAGGTAACCATTTGTCAGTTAATTCATTGAGTTTAGTGAACATCTTTTTAAAATTAAGATTTATGATAGTGTTGGAGTCTTCAGTAGACCAAGATCATCTATGCGATCGGTATTCCAAGATGCATCAAAATATTGAAGATCCAAATGGGGGTACAGATTAGAAAGGAGGACAATGTGTGATTATATCAGCATTAAGTTTATATCCTGAGACGCTGGAATGGAAGTTAATATGATGCAATATGTTCTTAAGTGAAGCATGGGAGTTAGTTAAGTATAGAGTTATATCATCTGCATGAGCTGTGACCTTTACTTCTAAATTATTGAAGTTAAATCTTTGAATAGTGAGGTCATTCCAAAAATGTTGGAGCACTGCTTCTAGAGCTAAAATAAAAAGGAGCAGAGATTAACGACAGCTTTGTTGGCTACCACGATATAACGTAATGGGATCATAGAGGGTATTATTCATCCAAATTAGAGATTTGGGCAAAGTATATAATAATTTTATGAAAGAAATGTAGGACCCATGCTGAAAGAGCTCCCTTTTAATAATGAGAAAACCACCAGGGTTTCAGATTAGAAACCATCCACCGTTCCTTTTGTTTGGGCAAGGGCTCCAAGTATACCTTTGTTGAATGTTTGTTTTTCTTTTGGAGTGGTGGTTAGTATAGGATTCTGCACAGAGGACTCGTCTTCTTTTGTAAGACATCCTGACGAGTACCCTCTTATGTTTTCCTTTATAGAGTATGGCCGAGAATCTTAGGCTTAGTGGCTTTTTAGGCCTTGTGTTTTCTAAGAAAGAAACATTACAGCTGCAGTGGCTTGACATTCTTGAGGGATACATCTGGTGGAGAAATCTTGGGCTTGGTCGCCCGTCCACCCCATAGAGGCAATCGACCTTGGACTTCTATCATTAACAACTATGCTCAAAATAAATAGAAGCCTGTTACTGTATAAAATATTCAGACTGTGGTAACCTGCTACTCAGCTGGCATGCCTCTAACGTATAGGGATGACTTGTACATCTCAAGCTATGAATGACTTGTATGGCTTTCGTCTGTTTTTTGAGCAGATAAATTGGTCATGCGAGAAATGTTTTGATGCAGGCATCGTCATGCTCAGGAGAACTTTGATAAATAAAGCTTATGTATGGGACCATGCCAATAATCTTGTTTGCTTCCATGGGAAAAAACATTCTGAATTTATCAGACATTCACCCATTTAACACTAAAGGGTTACATTAGGTTGACTATTGACCAAAATCTGCACCAGTTTATAATGCTCCTTCGCTTCAACCTATTGCTTACTCGCATGATTATTGGAGCTACGGAGCGTATTCAGGTGGAAGAAAGCAAATGCATAATATGCAAGGTATCATAGGAAGACATTGGACCGGTTCCTATGCAATGTACCAACCTGCTGCCGTTGTATAAGATCCATTACAGCAAATATTTAAGTAGTGTGGAAGGCATTGCTGGCAATCAATTTTGGGCCACTATTTTGTGTGAAGAGTCAAATGTAATTACAAATGCAGCGTATATGATCTGGAAAAATGTCTGCCGGAAATGGTAAAGCTAAAGGTGGTGGCACCTCCTGCCATCTGTTATGTGGTACAGTACTATGGATTTAAAGATAATGTTTTTATGTGTTGAGTGTTTTGGAAGTGTACTTTCTTTTTTTTAAACTTGGTTTGCATATTTGTGATTAAGAGATTTAAGATTTTAAATGAAATGTGTTAAGGTTTAAGTTTTAACCAGATACACCTCAATACAAAAGAAACAAACATTCCACAAATGTCGACCTGTCTGTTTCCGGACTCTGTTCTAACACATACCCCAACTACTGCCAATAAGGTACATTGGGCTCCTAATGCAATGAATCATCTGGCACCTCTGGTGAAATTACGGCTGCTGTCACCCTGCTCACTAACTTCAATGTTTGTTGATATAATCATCATAGGGCTTAAATGGGGGCATCTCTGAGGAGGCATATGGGCTACCATGGGACTATATACTAGAGGGTTTAGTAGAAGCCCTTCTGGCCACTAAAAAGATCATAAATCTTAAAATGCAAAAAGGTGAGGGGTTCCCTAAAAAGGGTCAGAATAACCCCCCCTGCCTCTCCCCTCCCATAATGGAATTTCGCCCTTACAACCATCCTCTGTACATTAATCCAGTATCCAAATTTGTTAAGGCAGTATCCTGGACTCTCAACAAAATGAGGAAACTTAATTTTCCTTCTCCTTTCTTGCCAATTGACTGAAATCGGACTTCCTGCTCGCTTTAACAATTCGATGATTCCTCAGAGGGGAAAAAAGGACTCTCACATTTGCAGACTTTTCTGAAGTAGGGTGAAGACATTTCATAGATGCAAGATAGAATTTGACCTCTCGGTGGCCAACCGATTGCAATACTTACAACAGGCAACAGTCTGATGCAGACCCAGAATACTTTAAAAGATGTGCCAAGCTGTAGAGTAGCCTTTTCTGGCCTGTATTGAGAGCTCATTAAGCCTCTGGCAGCGCAAATCTAGTAGTAGATCAAAGTGGGTGGTAGATCTGGGGACCCAGATGTAAACGTCCAAAAACACTGTTTAAAATCCTGAATGGGAGATTTGGCCGAACTTCGGGCGTTTGAAAATTCTGAATGGCTGTAAAGTTTGACTAAATCTCCCATTAGGTGGCAAGGGCTGCGGGGGCTGCTGGGGTGTCCCCCGCACCCTTTTGCACTATTATGTGAGTGGGTGTTGCGGGGGTGTGTTAAAAAAATGTAAGGACCCTGCGGCGTCAGTTCCCGATCACAGAAGTGAAGGGGAACAGGCGTTGCAGGGACACAGAGTTGGCGGCACACAGTGAAGTATGCCACCGCAAGGTAAGTAGGGGGTGTGGGGTAAGGGCAAAGGCTGACATGTTCAGGGGAGAGAAGACCGAAAGTTATTTTCGGAAAAATTACTTGTGCTCTTTTCTCCCTTGAACATTTCAGCCACATGCTTCCAACCCCAATCCGGCCCAGATTCCTCCTAGAGTTCTTTGAAGATGCCAGGATATGGACAGAACAATCTCCTGTGTGTGTATATTGGCACAATTAAATTAACTAGAAGTTTAAATGCATATGGTACCATTTGCCGGCAAGACTACAAATGGTCGGTGCTAAGCACTTATATGAATGTTGGCCTTTCCATGTGATAGAAAAATTGAACGTTTTTGCTGAAATTCAATTTCTAAATGTCACCAAACCAGGAGTCTGCAACCTCTTGCTGCCTAGATGTTTTGGACTACTCTTTGCATCAATAGACTGCATCGTCATGCACGAAAGATCATGAGTGTGGTAGTCCAAAACATTTGCGGTTTGTAGACCCCTGTACCGTACCCTTGGACCCAATTTTGTTGTCTGCTTATAAATGCTGCAACATTGAAAATAAGATTAACTCAAACTTTACCTTGTGGCCAAATTTACAATCCATGCTGTATAGATATTCCATGATATGGAAATTCCATGAAATTAATATGTGGTTCCAGAAACTATTTCGCAAATAATGGCAATGAAACTCCTAACTTTGAACGTTATGCAGAAATCCCAAAAATACCCTTAGCTATGCATCTCATGGTAACATTGCTCTTTACACAAAACCGCAACATGTTATGCCCTGTGAGACTCAAAGCCCTGTACCTCTTTTATAGCTATTCACTTTAAGGCACTATGTTGTCGAAATTCAATTTATGTGGTGTGGTGACCTAGCCCATTGTTTGATGCCATTGCCATTCATTTTCCATTGTCTTAACTAATGGGTGCCCATTGTATGCTGAATTTACAGTAAAGGTAGGAGGTTGTGTTATAAACAAAATATCTATTTTTTACATTGTCCACAACAGGACATTTTCAAACGTATCCACGCTATTGGGAACCAGTTAACCTACATGAATAAACCATCTCAGCAGTGCTTTTTCAGCCCACGTTATCAACAAAGTGTCATGTACATTATCACCTGGACAATTAGCAGGCAACTTCAGACCACAAAAGCACACCCAAACCCATTCCGACACCTGCATAGCATTACACCTTAAACTTTTTGCCCATTCACAAAACACATTCTTGGCACTAGTCTGTTTCCGCATCAAAGTAGGTCCTCCAGAGCAGTCATTCCCTCCAGACATGTACAAAATCCCCACACAGCAAGAATTTGCCTACATTTGGACCATACGTTAATGCTTGTGTGGCAATTGCTTGCTTTAAGAAGCAATTAAGTCTGCACGCACCAAGCCTCTCCTAAAAGAGACTGCTAATGCCAATGACCTAGTAAAGCAAATTCTTTTGAGTTAGTCCTCCTTCTATACTCAGACGGACTCTGGGGACACAGGAAACCTACCATGGGAACAGAGTAGCATCTGGAGGTGGCAAGAATAAAATACTGGTCCAAAACTCCGAAGGCGGCGCCCACCTGATTCTTGGCTACTTTGCCCATGCATATTGTCTTCACTGGTTTCATATGTAAATAATGACCCTCACAGAAAAAACTTGTTTGTGGACCACTCCTGCTCATATGAAGTGTCCTGCTCGCGAGCACAACCATCACCTTCTCACTGGCTCACAGTAGGACAGCAAATGTGTTTGCTATATCTCTCTTCAGAGACTACAATCTGTCTTGTATTTGGCAAAAATGCAGCACTGCTCTGGGAGCCACAGAGTCACCACTTCGAATGGATTGTGTCCTCCCACGTATTCCTCATCTTAGATATATCCTTACCTTCAGCTTTGCTGCTTCGGAAATGTTTTCTCTCTCCACCAGAGGGCGCTCCACTCGAGGCGACGGCGTCGATGTCCCTCGGCGGCATCCGTCGAGTGTCGACGTCATCCGTAGTATAAATGCCTCGAGCGTGCCCGTTGGCCTCAGTTCCGTTTTTCCGTTAGCTTCGCTTCGGATCGAAATAAAACGGCGCTTCAGTCTTAAACGATTGTCGTATTCCTCGAACCCATCTACTCCAAAAACGGGATTTAAGAAGTGTCTAAGGTGCGGCAGAAAAATGTTGCTGACCGACCCTCACCGTAACTGCCTCTGGTGTCTCGGGGCCGAACATCGGATCGATGACTGCGGTTGGTGCCAATCCATGACCCACAAGGCCTTGAAAGAAAGACGAGGTAAACTGGCGGTGGGGGAGGAATCCTCGAAGTTTTCTTCGAGAGGGAAGAAAGACTCGGCTGAGTCTTCGGCAAAACGCCATAAAAAATCACGATCGAGGAGTAGATCAAGGAAGTCCTCTTCTTCTTCATCCAAAAAGGTGAAAAAGAGACGACACCGATCTCCTTCTTCTTCCTCGACTTCGGAGGAAGTTATTACTTGTCCAACTAAACACGGCTCCCCTAAAAAGTGGGAAGCATTTGGAGATTCCAAGATGAACATTTTTGAGAACGCGGCCCAGACCCCCTCAAAAATGTCTGTTGAAGGTCATGCCTCTAGTCACAAAAGTGGCAGAGGAAGGTCTAAAACTAAGAAGTCCGACAAGAAATTGTCGAGGATGTCTTCTAGGGACTCTTCCCAGACACCTAAAAAGACAGACTCTACGAAAAAGACTTTCAATAAGTCATTAAAGAATTCGACGAAAACATCTTCGAAGCCTCTGTCGATGGCTGTTGAGTATAAAGGGTTGACGACCCAACAGAAAAAAGTCACGTCGAATATTTTATCGACGACCTCGAAGATTTCTTCGACAGCGTCGAGTGTTTCGAAGACTACTTCGACAACATCGACTGCCGCGAAGATTCCTTCAACGCCATTTGTAGTGCCTTCGAAAACATCAAAGAATACCTCGACAACATCGAAGGTAACGGCCACGACATCGCCATCGACGCTTCTGTCGACGTCGACACCAGGGTTGAAACGTATTCCTGAAAAAATATTTCACCCTGAAAACAGACATGATTTTTTCCATACTATGCCATCTGAATATGGAGAAATGTCATCAGAAAATGAAGAACAAGATGAACCTGAGGTTACATCAGCAGGGGTAAAATATGGGACAAGAGATGTTCCAGAGGAATTAATAAATCCTCAATCAAAAATGCAGGATTTGTATGAATGTTTACAGTCTGCAAGTGGAATAGACGCATCTCCTGAATATGAATTTGAGAGACCAGATCCAGCAGAACATGCTGATCTGGGTTACAGAAAACTCATGATTAGAGTAACAGTTTATGGGGTGGGGTAATAATGCACCTGTATACCAGGATGATGACATGACAGATATTTTGTCAGGAGGTCCTCAACCAGACCCCATACTTCCTTTTCATATTGCCCTGCAAAGGAGAGTAAATGCTGCTTGGGAAAGACCGGAATCTAGTCCAGCAGTAAATAAAAAATATGTGGCAAAATGCAGACCTTGTAACTCTGACCCAGAGTATTTGAGTAAAGATCCTTCTCCTGAGAGTCTGGTAGTTCAGGCAGCCACATCAACAAAAAATGCTGCATACCCCACTATTCCCCCTGATAGGGATGACAAGAAAATAGATACTTGGTCGAAAAAGATCTTTACATCAGGGAGCATGGCTCTGAAGTCTACCAATGTATCTTGTACATTGGCTAGATTTAATTATACTCCGGGACTGCATGTCAGCGGCAGCTCAACACATCCCGGAAGGAGAGGAACGTGATGGTTTTCTATCCATACTTAAGGATGGTAAGGAGGCTTCGGGAGAATGCCTTCAAGCAGGTTTGGACACTGCTGACAGTATCAGCAGGTCCATGGCGTCTAGCGCAGTGCTACGCAGATTTGTGTGGCTAAGGAAGTTGGGTTTTGCACTAGATGTTCAATCTAGACTCCTTAACATGCCATTTGATGGCTCGAGGTTGTTTGGCAGCAAGGCGGGTGAAAGTTTGGAGAAGCTGCAGACCTCCAAGGCAGTGGCAAAGTCACTTAGTGCCGCTATACGACAACCTCAGCAACGCCCCTATGTAGGCTCATCTTCTTGGAGGGGTCGTCCCTTTTGTTTTTACTTCTCATTTGGGAGAGGAAGGGGACAGGCCAATCAAAGGGGGCAAAGAAAATTTCCTCGGGGGCGAGGAAGAGGCGCTAGATCTGCCCCAGCAGCAGCATCTGTCCCTTCAGCCGCTGCTGGAGCTGCTGCAAAACCACTCTGAGGTTTTGACTCACAAGACCCCAGTGGGGGCAGGATCTCACAGCATCTGAAAGAATGGTGGGGCATTACTTCAGATGTTTGGGCACTGGAAACAGTATCCCAAGGTTACTGCCTTCCTTTTCTAAAGAAACCTCAGAATCACCCACTGGAATACAACTCTACCAAAACTCCAGACCCGCTCCTGTTGCAGGAAGTTTTAACCCTGCTACAGAAAGGTGCAATAGAACATGTACCTGTAGCAGAGAGGAACAAGGATTGGTATTCCCCATATTTCCTCATTCCAAAGAAGGACGGAGGACTGAGACCCATCTTGGACTTGAGAAACTTGAACAAGTTCCTCAGGAAGGACAAGTTCAAGATGGTCACTCTTTATCAGATCCTTCAGGCTCTCCAACTTCAAGACTTGTTGGTATCATTGGACCTTCAGGATGCTTACTTTCATGTGCCAATCCATCTCAAGCAGCGAAAGTACCTGAGGTTCGCGATTGGCAACTCTCACTATCAGTTTCGAGTTCTGCCTTTCGGGTTGACCTCCGCCCCAAGAGATTTCACCAAGTTGATGGCGGTAGTGGCAGCGAGTATCGGAAGAGGGGGGATTCATGCCTTCCCCTATTAGGACAATTGGATGAACCGGGCACGTACTCCAGAACAAGTCCAGGATCATCTATTCAAGACTTGCCACTGCCTTCACAAACTAGGGTTTTCTCTGAATTTAAAAAAATCAAACATGATACCATCGCAGAAGCTCCAGTTTATAGGAGCAGTCTTGGATACTCGTTCGGGCAAAGCCTCGCCTCCCGAAGAGAGCTCACCACATTCTGCAGATGGTGACAAAATTCCAGAATGCCCATTATCTACCGGCCTTCGATTTTCTCAGGTTGCTCGGCCTCATGGAATCCTGCATTTTTCTGGTGCCAGAGGCCAGATTGAGGATGAGATCCCTTAAATGGGTCCTCAGGACTCAATGGTCCCAATTTTCAGGGGAAATGACAGATCTCATACAAGTTCCAACCAGAGTAGCTCAGGACCTACAATGGTGGGTTTGCAAAGAACACATCCTCAAGGGACAATCTTTTTGGCAGCCATGGCCGGAGATCACTGTAGTGACGGACGCCTCATTCACGGGGTGGGGAGCCCACACCAACGATCTGACAATCAGTGGTCGTTGGTCTCCATCAGAGTCCAGACTACACATCAACCTTTTAGAGCTGAGGGCGATCAGACTAGCGCTGAAGGCCTTCCTGCCCTCTGTACGGGGGAAAGAATGTCCTGATCATGACGGACAACACAGTGGCCATGTACTACCTCAACAAGAGAGGAGGAGTAAGGTCACGTCCACTGTGCAGAGAAGCAATGCAGCTCTGGTTCTGGGCAATACAAGAAGGGATCTCTCTATCTGCCATTCACCTAGCAGGAGAGCAAAACACAAAGGCGGACGCTCTGAGCAGGCAGAGCACAGTCTCTCACGAGTGGGAGATAGCTCAGGAAGTCGTTATGGAGATCTTCGCCCTTTGGGGATCCCCTCAAGTGGATCTGTTCGTGACCATTGTCAACAGGAAGTGCGAACTGTACTGCTCAAGGGAATTTCCCCTGAGAGGAGCTCTAGGAGACGCATTTGTAGTAGAGTGGGAATTTCCTCTTCTATATGCGTTCCCTCCAGTCCCTGTGATCCCTCAGGTAATCGGGTTGTTGAGAAAGTTCAGGAAAACCATGATCCTAATTGCCCCGGATTGGGCCAGGAGAACGTGGTACCCGGACCTTCTCGACATGTCCATCTGCCCTCCAATACGTCTTCCAAAAAGAGAGGATCTTCTCTCGCAAGAGGGAGGTCACGTTCTCCATCCAGAGGTCAACATACTCAACCTTCACGCATGGCTTCTGAGAGGTTGAGATACAAGGATTGGGACCTTCCGGATGATGTTATGGGGGTGTTGCTTTCGGCCAGAAGGCCAGCAACAAAATCTTTGTACCGCTGTCGTTGGAATAAATTCAGTAACTGGTGCAGGGATAAGAATGTGGATCCTTTTTAAATGCAACATTCCAATGGTATTATCTTTTCTATTACATTTAGCTAATCTGGGGCTCCAGGTTAAGACAATAAAAGGATATGTAGCAGCGCTATCCATCTTCAAGCGCTCATCAGAAGAAAGATCTTATTTTAAGATACCCTTAATACAATTTCTAAAAGGTTTAAACAATGTTTTTCCACCAGTACCTTTTCAAGTTCCTGTGTGGGATTTAAATTTGGTACTTACATTTCTGACGTTCACCCTTTGAGCCTTTACATTCTTGTCCGTTAAGGCTTCTTACATTAAAAACTATATTTTTAAATGCATTGACATCAGCCCGCAGAATAAGTGAGTTGCAGGCACTTTCGAGTGGTCCTCCTCACACGATCTTTCATAAAGATAAAGTTGTCCTTCGAGTTAAACCATCTTTTCTGCCAAAAATAGTTTCAGACTTTCATCTGTCACAGAAAATAATTCTACCTGCGTTCTACCCTCCTCCTCACACATGTAAGGAAGAGGAAAGACTGCATAGGCTAGATCCCAGAAGGGCTCGAAGCTTTTACATCTCAAGATTGTCAAAGATACGTCAGTGTGATCAACTTTTTGTGGGATACACTGGCCGTAAATTGGGACTAGCCGTAACCAAACAAACATTATCAAGATGGATAATTTTAGCCATAACCGAGTGTTATAGGCTAGCCGGAAAAGATCCCCCTGAGGGCTTAAGAGCCCATTCAACTAGGGGCATAGCAACTTCAACAGCACTTAAGAGGGGTGTCCCTGTGCAAGTTATTTGTGCAGCAGCCACATGGTCATCCATGCATACTTTCATCAAACATTATGCTTTGGACTCCACTACATCTCAAGGAGGTTTATTTGCCAAATCTGTACTACATTCGGTACATGACTAAAAGGCATCTGAACTCCCGCCGTCCAATACAAAACTGCTTAGGGAGTCTATCTAAGATGAGGAATATGTGGGAGGACACAATCCATTCGAAGAACAAGTTACTTACCAACTGTAACGTTCTTTCGATTGGATGTTCCTCCCACGTATTCCTCATCGACCCTCCCATCCTACCCCACAGTACAGTTTACGTGGTATACTCTAAATTCTTTCAAGGTTTGGGTCAATAAGAGGCACGCCTTTGTTTATAATACATGGGCTCTGATACGAAAAAACAGAACTGAGGCCAACAGGCGCGCTCAAGGCATTTATACTACGGACGACGTCGACTCTCGACGGATGCCGCCGAGGGACACCGTCGCCTCGAGTGGAGCGCCCTCTGGTGGAGAGAGAAAAAATTTCCGAAGCAGCAAAGCTGAAGGTAAGGATATATCTAAGGGCCGTGACTTTCTGCAGCGACTGTTTCACTGTTGCTGCGCTCACTCTGCCGTGCTTACCTCACTTGCCTGCAACTTCATCCGCTTCCACACGAGCTCTAACTGGAACTGAGAGCTCGTTATTGCGGAGCGCTGGGCATTGGGAAACGAAGCCTATCCCTTTAAGAGACTGGAGTCTCGAGGCCCCGCCCATCCAGGAAGCAGGAACAAAACATCGACCGAGCCGCCCTTGGGGCGATAAGCCCGCGCTAGACAAGGGTGCGTGACTTTCTGCAGCGACTGTTTCACTCTTTGCTGCTTTGCTGTCTGCTGGCAGCAGGAAACAGGTTCTTTTCTTCAGCGTCCCTAAAGTCCTCTGCGGTCACAAAGGGACGATCTAGTGAGAGGAGCTGCACGACACACTGCAGATGGAGCCGCTCCCAGATAACGTCCTAGAGGTGGTGCCGATAGACGGCGGACCGCATACCCGCAATAGACTACAACAGCTAAAGCGGCAAAAATTGAAGACTTTAAACGCAAAGGTAAGCGCTCAAAACTGCATTGTCACTACAGCTTTACCTCACCACAGCCTTAAGCCACCAGAAACATCTGTTGTACCAAGGCTAGCACAAATTTCAAATCCGGCCCCCGCTCCAGTCCCGGGCTCACCCCCGGGACTAGTTTTTGACCTGACTTCACCGCATAAGACGCAAGTTAATTCGCTCTCAGAGGCGGAGATAGAGAGACCAGTGACTCACGTTCAGAAGCCTGCATTCAATCGTCACCCGCAGGCGTACTTTTGAAAACGCCGAGTGAGACTACGAATGGAAACAGAATGGCTAACAAAGGCGAAGAAGTTACATTGTCAAAAGCTATAATCCATTCCCCTAATCTATCAAAGCGCGCCCAAGTAGTAAACATGAACATAACAGATGTTACTCAAAGAACGGAAAAGCTACTGTCCTCCAGTTTGCGTCCTCCATCAATTTATCTTGATGCGTCGGATGTCACCTTTGACTTTGAAATAACCGATGCCGATCTACTAGCTATACGCTCACCGTCAGAGAACATACAAATAACCCCCTGTCGGCTATTGACACAAAAGAATGCTGATTTGCAACCCCTTAAATCAACATTGTTTAATGAAAGATCACCCATTGACGAGCCGGGACTAGGAAAAAAAAAACAGTACCTCCTCGGCTGATAAGGGATTGCTAAAAAGCACTAATGCAGGGGAAAACAACAAACCGGCCTCAATACCTCTTAAAGTTCCTGCAAAATCAAATCATGAAGTAAGAATGGACAAAAAAGAAATGGCGGATGCTCGGCCTTTAAACGAAGTTGGAACTGTAGAGACTGCAAATATCACCACGTCCTATGAGGTGGTGGCGAGGGAAGCTCGTTTGACAAAGTCTAAAGGCAGATTTCGTGCTGATGCGCGATCGCCTAAATGAAAGCTTCGCAAACAAACATGATGGAAAATTAGATAAACAACGAAAAACAAGTACTGCAATCAAAGATGCGCCCATTCTGGGCAAGAACGCACGGCTGCGAAAAGACTCAGTTCCTGTTGCCCGGCTAATAAACCTAGATTCAACTGACGTCTGTCAAACGATAGGTCACCAAATTGGTGCAGATGGCCCACAAGGAAACCGAGATGACACAAATACGACGATTGAAAAAGAAACAGCAGACCCAGGAGCAGGTAATAATCCAGAAGTTGAACACTCTGCAGACTCCACGGAAATAAAAGGAAACCTTTCCATTGCTGCAGGGTTACAAATTCATAACAACGTTCTGGCTGCCACCTCCATTGCCTTAATGCCATTTATGAAATTATACGAGGCATTAAATGACTCTATACGAGACCAAAACTCCTTGATCTGTTCAACCAACAGTAAGTTAATTGAATTGGAAAAATGTAATGAACATCTTGTACAACGCCTCAATGCAGAAGCTGATGTTTCCCACGGATGGCACTCTCGCTTAAATGAAATAACGAAAAGAGAAGTACAGGAAAAAGTCGATCTGAGTGAAGCAATAATAGAATGCACAAAGTGGATCAGGCACAACGTTGTAGTACAACCGCGTGACAGATTGCCGGTTAACAAATGCACTTGTCAAATGCCGGCCACGGAGGCGCTGAGGTCGCCGCAAAGAAGAACCCAGCTAAAGGTACACTTAAACACAGAAGTGCCAGCAAATGCCGAAAATTCACATGATGCAAAGATATCATTAAAGTCCAACAACCGGAAAAACAATCAGGATAAAAAAGGTGTAAAAGAAAATCCACAACCAAAGGAAGGAGGAAATACAGGAAATGAAAGGCCCTTGCTATCAGTAAATGATCTGTTAACTCCGCAACAACCAACTGCTGAGCCTACTCTTTTACAAAACAACTCAAGGGAACCTTCAGAGCCAGCAGTTCCCCAAGAGTCTAAAGGACAGCCTACGTTGGTGGCTCCAAAAATGTCCTTTGGAATTTTCTCTGGCTCCGCAAAATTGTTTGAGGCAAAAACTGCAAACCCGGCCTTGCTGAAAAGAAAACTAATCAAAACACAAAAAACTACATCTAAAGGGAACCCAATAAAAAGACCACGATCAAATGAGGCAAAGAAGTTTATTAGAAATCTGACAACTCCACCGCGCCTTGAGGCAGCAAAAACCACTGTAGCTGCAAATGCTATAGAAAAGTTGAAGAACAATACTAACAGCGATCAAATTCCACAAAAACCCAAGTACATATCAATAAAAAGAGGACGTGTTTCCTTGTCCTCCTCGTCTGTAAATGAGACATCCACTTCGATTGATCTATGCGACCTATCTACATACTCAATCGATGACGAGGACGCTTTGGAAGGCACTGAGGAAACAGAATAGGGCCCAGTAATACCTTATGATGCCGATGCCAAACTGAAGATAGGTAAAAAAAAATCAACATCGGCACGGCACTCCACGAAATCCTTCTAGAAACCTAGCTGTATTAAAAAAAAACAGCTCGCATATTGATAAGGAGTCGTCGTCATGGGTAAGACGGAAAGCAGTAACGTCATTTGCTTCCAAAACAACAACCTTGAACCCGAAACAAACAACACAATTGCAAAAACAATTGCATCGAAAAACTAAAGAAAAAATCTCCACCCGTGAGTCTGTGAACCCTAACTGGGTAAGATTGGAACTGGAAAACATCTTGGAAGATAAGAATGAAGTCAATCTCAATAGAGCAAATGTAATGAGATTATTACATTATATACCGGCATTACGCAATATAACATCTGATGATATTGCGATTGTAGAATATAAATCTGAAGCAAGATCAGACTGGGTAATTCTTCATATGAAGTCAACAAAACTTGCAAGACCTTATCGATGCCAAGGATGATTTATTATTCTTTGGCTTCGATCTATCGATATGCGAAGAGGAGAACCCACACAGATCCTCCCCGCCTACCAACAAATGCTCAACGAATACAAAAAATGCGAATCGAGTAGAACTTTGGAAAGAGCTGAAAGCACAATCTGATCCCATAAACGTTACAAGAAACACCAGGAAAAACGTTTAGGATAAATAAGGGTCAAGAAGCTTGGCCCAGTTACTAACGTCATGGAACACTCGTGGCTTTGCCCATCTTTTTCAAGGACACTGCCCTAATCAGCTAAAAAGCACAATAATCTGTCTGCAGGAAACATGGCTACAAGAAACACCCCTGAGCGATGGTTATTCCGTCTATCTAAATGCAGCCGGGAAAAACTTATTTGGACGTCCCTTCTCCGGATTAGTAACCATGATTGATAATGCAGCAGGATGGAATGTAATAAGAATTTCTAATCCAAATCTCCTTGTGCAGGCTCTAGTTGTAGAGAGGAAAAACAACAACAAAGACCACATCAATCAACAAATGCTGATCATAAACACTTATTGGAATCCGGCAATGATAACGGATTCCACTTATTTAGCGGCCATTACTTCGCAAATTGATGAATGCCTAGATGAATAGGACAATCCGTTTATCCTAGTATGTCGCGACCTAAACCATTCGTGGTTTGATGATGCTAAAGTACGCAAAAACCTAGATGGGATCAAAGTGCCTACTGAAACAGCAGACCGAGGGACCAAGTGGGAATACGAACTAACACAACGCCATTGCATGATGCTAAATGGATGCACTAAAGGCGATATTCCAGCAGGAGACACTTGGCACCGTGGAGAATCAAAAAAAACTCTCGATTATATATGGGTATCTGAAAATCTACACACCTATATTGGAAAGTTATCTATAAGGCATTCTGCAAAAAGCGATCATAACGCTTTAATACTTCTTTGGGATGTACAAAACGCAAAACAGTTGAAATATAAAAGTTCATTAAGTATAAACCAAGGACAAAATAGGCTACGAATAAACTCTAATCATATTACTAACCTGACAAAAGATTTTACTCAAATGAATATGAGAGACGTGGAAGTTAACTACATACCCTTGCTGACGCAATTTACTAAGAATGCTCATAAACACAATCTGACAATACCAAAGAGTAAACATCCTTTCGACCCAGTGTTAAATGAGGCGAAGAAATCCCTAAAAAAGGACTTGAGGCTTTTAAAGAGAGCTGGTGGAATAAATCAACATCTGCTGACGACCAAGAGGCGCTTGAAATGCCGAAACTGGTTAAAGTCATTCAACCAGATACGGTTACAATCACAAGCTGAATATATGTTACAACTAATTATTCAGAACAACAGCCGGAACATCTGGCAAATTATCAACTCGGATCATTTAACCCAGGCATTTGCGTTATCTAATGGTGTAAGCGAATCAGAGTGGGTAAAACATTACTCCGTCTTTAATAACCAAAATCTAACATCTACTCCAACAATAATAACGGAACCCTGTGACTGGTCAGTAACGGAAACCGTGGAGGACATTGAAAATGCTATCCAACATCTAAAGACCTCGAGAGCAGCAGGGCCCGACGGCATTTCCAATTCAATGCTAAAAGCCAACAAAGAAAACTGGGCGAAATTTATTAAGGTGTTATTTGATCAAATAGCACTATCGGCAAAAATCCCAGATTCCTGGCGGAGTGCGATCGTGGTCCCAATTTTTAAAAAGGGCAACCGTGAAGACCCAACAAATTATCGCCCAATTGCCCTATTGGATACCACGGGGAAAATCTTTGCATCCTTTCTTCAGCAGAAAATCGCAAATCGGGCTAACAGTGCCAATATAATTGATGAAAGACAAACATGATTCACAAAAGGAGTCGGGGTGGAGCTCAACTTGGTACTGTTGAACATAGCGAAATTGGAAACCTTACGACGCAAAAAAAGACTTTTTCTTGCATTTGTTGACCTGAAACAGGCATTTGATAGTATAAATCGTGAACTCCTGTGGAAAAAACTGAAGATATGGGGTTGCCCATTAGACTTATTATCTCCACTTATGGCATTATACGCTAATACCAAAATTAGAGTGCGCCTAAATGCCGAGGGCACTTTGTCTGATGAAATAAAAACATCTAAAGGCGTAAAACAAGGCTGCCCTCTAGCTGCTTTACTGTTTAAACTCTTTATCTCTGACCTCCCAGTGGTACTTGAAAAAACAAAGACCTTTCCACCTAAAATTAATGGCAAGCCCATAAGCCATGTGATCTATGCCGATGACGTAGTACTTCTAGATTCAACGGAAATTGGACTCCAACGGCTATTGACAACACTGCAAGCCTACTTAGTCGGAAACCAGCTTGAAATAAATGTGACGAAATCCCAGGTCATTGCAATAGGCACAAATCCAGGAATTAAGAAAAAGTGTTTCAAGTGGATGGTGCAAGATGAGTCTTTGGCTAAAGTTGAAGCCATCCGCTATCTAGGAATTTCCTTTAACATCTCGTTAAGAGAATGGAGCTGGATAAATGACATAACAACTCTCATGAAAACCTTCGCACAACAAGGAGCAAAATTGCACGCTAATTATGGGCTCTTCTCTCTCCAACCTATAATAACGTTCTACTTGCAAAAGGTTGCGCCAGCGATCTGTTTCGGAACCGAAGCAGGTTGGAATATTGACGAAAATATCTGGCCGGCCCTAGAGGGTCTGTTTTGGAGAAAAATCCTGAAACTCCCACAAAGTACATCCATGGTGGCAGTAAAACACGAACTTGGCCTGGACTCTTTACATTCTATGGTTCAGTGGAAATCAATTAGTATTGCGCAAAATGCGCCTGACGCCCACCGCAAAATCGTATCAAATACTACACGAAAAAAGCACAGATCCATCAGCTTTCTTGGTAAACATCTGGGAGATGAAAATACTGAAGATTCTAAAAGCAGCGGATCGAAGTTTGTCTCTAGTCCTACAAATTCCGCAAGTGGCGAAAGTCAAATTTAGGAACTGCCACTGGATAACAAACATAGAAAAACGTAGCCAACTATCATCGGTAATTGATTTGGGAACTTCGTGTCAAAAAATAGGGGAACCACCAAGATACCTCAGCAAATTTCCTTCTCTGTATCATCGGAACCAGTTCCTCAGATTACGCCTAAACCTCTACACCACCAACGAGGTTCTATGGAGAAGAAAAGACGGAAACGCGCAAAGTGACAGATGTCGCTTCTGTGCAACAAGTATTGAAACAAGTAAACATCTGATAATAAAATGTCCCAAAATAGTAGCTTAGCGTTCACTTCATCTTGGGAGCTACGCACCAAAAAATGGGAACATGGGAGACTGGTGGAGTTACCTAATCTCAGGAACTAACAACCAACTGACTTGCACAGTTGTGAACTTCATGGACATGATCCTACCACAGCATCTCTAATAAGATGACATAAAATGACTAGAAACAGTGTGAAATGTTGTGAAAGTTGAGCCTGAAGCTGAAATGAATGACTAAAAAGTTTGTCCTTTTTTTGCAAACTAAATGTCAATAAAATAAAATATATATATATATATCTAAGATGAGGAATACGTGGGAGGAACAGCCAATCGAAAGAACGTTACAGTTGGTAAGTAACCTGTTCTTCTGTTCCTCCTGACTTCAAAATGGTTGACATGGTATTTAAGCCCTCCCCTGCTGTTGACCCAGTGCCAATTGACCCCAGTTACCAACAGAGAAAGAACATTGGGGGGATCAGTAGAAAAAGGCAGCCAAAGCCTGTCTAAGTGTAATGGAAAAATGAGACTAATTAAAATCTGAAAAAACAGGGAAACTCCAATAATGGGCACTAAAACACCAGCTTAGCAGTATTGTAACATCAAACAAACCGACTAATCCCCAACACTGCAATAAATGGACAGTATGACATTGAATTGCCAAACCATTTGTCATGCCACACCCCTACATTTTTCAGCCCTGCCAACAATAATCTTCAATGGTGCAAAACTATTGTTAAAACTTTCTATTAGAAATGAACAGAAGAGGTTGTGTATATTCAATACATTAGCAATCTTGTATTGAGTACATTGGCAGTTACGCACATTCACCTCACTAGACTTCCAAGTTTAAACCATATAATGCCACAACTTTCACATCAGTCCAGCCTAGGTCTTTCACAGTATCCAATATACATGTTCATGAATGCTCAGCATAATCCCACTAGACATTTGGCTCACATGTTAAAAAGTAAGAATTAGGTAATCCCAAGGAAAATGCAATATTATGTATGATGGTGTGAAGTGGAAGCGCATGATACTTTTACATAAGGAGTGGTACTTCAAAAATTACTACTGCCTTTCCTTAATGACACATTGTTTAATGTTATGCCGAGCATTCATATACCTGTATTGTGGATACTGTGGAACATGTGTATTACAGGGGACACAGAGGTTGATGGTGTTACAAGCTTTATACTTGGAAGCCCAGAATAGTATATATGAATGATATTGGATTTTGGCTTGATACGGTTCACATCCAGTATGGATAAATCAACTTATTTAAAGAGAAATGTGAAGACTGTGATCTCACCATGTGGAAGTATTGAGAAACTAAAGGCACACTTGTTTAATTTTGACTGTAATATACAGTCGGGTGCTTGTGCAGGATTACTAATGTATTCAATACAATATTAATGTATAGAGTACACCTTACATCTTCTGTTCATTTTGTAATACAAGGTTTCAACAATAATCTTGTGTCGCTGAAGAAAACCCAATGGTGTTGGTAGAAGAGGACACCTTTCAAGTGTGTGAGGTACCTAATGATTAGGTAGTTTAGTGTAATACTGTATATTTGTTGTAGTGTTGGAACAAGTGTTTAGATTATTCTGTTCCTAGTCTGAGACCTATCCTGCAATCCTATGGCACCCCACATCTTCAAATCACAATGTCTTTGCACACCACTGTTCGGTTTGGTCCAAGAGGCAGATTTGCCCCAAACTTTTCATTTGATCTGTGGGTGAGACAGGGGTGCGTTCTCACCCCCTGCTTTTTCCACTATATATTAATGGCCTCTGGCCGAGGTGGTAGCTTGTGGCAGATGCCCCGAAGTTGAATGGCGAACACAAGTGTCCTTGTATTTTCTGATTATGCAAATCTCATCTCAAAAACAGTGATGGCGTTACTCAATTAGCCAGCATCCACAAGGCCCGTAAGCAGCAGATTAACGTTATGGTGTGCCACATTAGAAAGCGTATGACAGTCAGGTTGACCATGGATAATGAAGTAATAGCGGTTTTCCTTTGACTATTTAATGATCAGGATTTCCAGAAGTGGACATGAAAAGACATGTTTACTAATAGCGAAGGTCAGGGACCAGTGTCTTTTGCGAAAACAAATTTGATGATAGATGGGTGGCCCTGCTGTAAGTGTATCGAGCACAATAGCAATCTGCAGCATTTTAAGGGGCCAGGATTTGAGGACATCAAAGTGCTAGACCACTGGGGTCTGAGGTAAACTAGTTCCTCAGACAATTATCTTTACCCAGTGGTCCCCCATTGCTACCCCTAAAGTTACAACTTGTGTTTGCAGGCTTGGATTGTTATTCTTTACAAACCTTCGTACTATGGCTCAGATTGTGGCCAGACCTATAAAGGTGTTTTAATTGACGCTACCAGTATTTCTGGTTGTCTTGGTTAGCCCATTTTAAAGAAGTCTTCATAGAAATATGCCATGCAAACCTTGTTTCGAATCTGGTCAATTTAAGTGAGCAGGTTGTTGGCAGAATCAAAGAAGATTACGCTAACTGGGTGATTGAAAATACTTTGTTCAAAGGTATGTCTAAGCTGCTATTATATAATTTCATTATGTGGGTATTTAACCCTAGTGCCGAATGTCACCTAGACTGAATCAAACCTTTTCTAATATTTCTTTTAAAAAAAAAAACGGTTTATTAAATTATATTAGGGTATTTTACCTTTGGGCACAAATACAGTTAATTGGAGGTAAGGATAGCTACTTATACTGCATGAAGTTTTTGAATACTCCAAAAACAGATGTGCATTTTCTGTTTTTATCCCGACTTCAACTGTGAGAAGAACATTTCTTGGATATTTAAGAAATAAGGTCATTACATTTGCATGTTCTGCACTGAAATTATTTAAATCTACTGATGCCCAGAGCACAAGATTAGCTGTTGATAACTATATAGAATGTGACTGACTTTGAAGGAAAAACTATACTGGCTCTCACTGAGACTTTACTTAATAGTTTTTAACTTGCTTAAAGTTTTATAGTTGGTGATTCACTCTAGAACTTGCAATGTGTAGGTGCTGTCTGTAGCAGCTAAATGACAAGGGGCTTTGTCTGCTAGTTTGTCAGTAAATGTTAATGAGTGACAGAATTATATCACTGTAAAAGAACTGAGGCCTAGTAAAATATGTATTTAAAAAAAAAGTTATCAGGTTCACACTACATCCGACACTGGTGAGCAATTGCAACTGGAAGAAGGAACAAGTCCTAATCTAATGGCCAGCAACAGTCCAATGTCACATTGAACACAAACGTCCATCCCCACTATGCCAGCAAGCTGGGCACCAACACTCATAGTAGTGTTTCAATCCCATAGTATATAAAATACAATTTTCTCGTTCATGAACACAACACATATACATTGTAAAATCATGAAATGCTGTCGGACCCCTGATCCTTACTCCAGTTGTTTCCTTAAACCACCACCCTCTCATTCCCGCTTATTCATCATTAACAGATTCTCTTGCCAATAGAAACACACAAACCAGGTCCCACACATCCCCTGTTGTAGAATACCCAGGCAAAATCTTGCAATATCCATGCTCTACATCACAGCACCATGCCAAACCTCTTAACCGTTTCTCTGCAGTTGCAGTAACAGGACTATATCAGAGCAATAAAATGCATCTTTTAGCTAAAATCATGCAAATAGACAGCAGTTTCCTCCCACCCTTAGACATTCCCGGAAGCTATCCAAACAGTTAAGAGAGAATGTCTTGAGGCACCTCGTGGTGAACCTTATGCCATGTTGGTCTCTGTAACTTACTGCCGAAATGAAGACCGAGGGGCATTCCCACAAAACCTGTATAAATCCGGCATTGTCACATTTGCATCTAGGGCATCTTCCATCATTAGAGTCATCAAATTTCTTCTGGACCAAAAGGGGGTCAAAGGGCTCGGTGAAGAATTTTAAATTGAATTAGTTGGAACCTGGATCATATTGCCACTTTCTTGGTGTATGAGCACATATATTGCCACCTTCTATCCTACAGGTTGATCCCAAAATCTCCTTCCCACTGTGATCTGCACACTAATGCCGTCCTAAGAGCTGACCCCTGCACCATCCGGTAAATAGTGGACACCACCGTTCTAGTGTTCGGCGAGTTGGCAAGATACTTTAAAACCGCAAACACCTGTGGTTCAGTAGGGAAAGGCTAATTTCCCAAACCTAGTGAGTTCCCCAGCAGCTTTGCTGGATTTTTGGGGTTTATTTTTTTCTCCTGCTAAGAGTGAGACTCTTTTTCTCCCACTCTTAGACATGATTTGAGATATCCTTTGACTTTGTAATGTGTTTTATGGGCTATGGGGTCTTTTAGTCCATAGGGCTTCATGTTTTTTTGGTATGTGTGTTACACAGCACCCTCCGTGCCGTAACACAGGGGTGTCAGTGACCCCCAAACATAGACTCCGTACTCTGGGACTGACTACTGTCTCCCAGGGCATGTAAAGTCACCATTGGCTTTACTAGTCCTAAATTGTGAACAGAACCAGTACAAACCATCATATTGTGGGCGTACTGGTAGGGGCAATTCGATTGCCCCTGGGTCTGTTGTTCGAGGGGGCACTGTCCAGTCCCCAGTGGATACTACTTTTTATATTCAACCGCAAATATATTCCTATGGGATTTTCCCATTGTTCGAGGCTAATACTTTTTAACATAGCCTCAAACATACCGCCGGTATATTTATTTAATATTAATTCACCAGTTGTTTTTTTTTGCCAGAACTCGGTTCCAAAATGGCGTTTGTGTTCGCTTCTGTGACTCCAACCCGAGCCAAGCCCTTTGTTCCACTTTTTGGCGGGCTTCTCCACAGAAGCCCCCAAAAGTGGTGCCACTCTCTGGGTACCACAGGGGGTGTGGGAGGGGGTTTAGGCACCCTGGACTGAGTTGCCTCGGCAACTCAAGTCGCACTCTTGTGTGATTGGCCCAGTGGTGAGCCGCCCGGCTCACCACTTAGCATGTTTGATTGACAGCTAGGACTGATGAATGGGGGTTTTCTGCATAAAAGCAGGGCTTTGGGGACTGGGACTTCAGACGTCACCACAGGACCAAAGAATCTGAAGAGGGAGAAGCTGAGCCGACCTGCAACAACGACACCACCGGGGGAGCCCTGCTGAACCGACTCACCACTTCTTCCAACGACAGAGGAGATCTTCATCCCGAAGAGTCTTCTTCCTTTGACTGGTGGGGATAACCAGTTTGCCTGCCTTTTCGCCTTCCCGGATCATCTCGTGGCAGCCTTGCCTGTGCCAAGCACCCCGGCAACCGGAATACCACATTTTCCCACTACCGCGAATAAAAGGGTAGTACCTTTTTACCGGAGAACTTCGCGGCTGGTTTCTTCCCTGGCAGTGCAACGATCTTCAGCTTTCCTTCACGTCGAGATCCTCTCTTGCTCTGGACGACGCCGCAACTTGCACCCGCTGCCAGGAACAACTGCCCCCGCTGGAGGATTTTCTCCACTTTCAAGGTAGTGTCCGCCTGGCCTCCCTCGCAACGGTCTGTGTGGGGTGTCTCTTAAATCCTCAATTTACCACTTGAGTTGGCCCTAGGCTGGCTAACTGAACTTTTCTGAGCTGAACTGATTCCTTTTTAAACTCTCTGCAAGACTCTCTAAGCCTTTTAAACTGTGTGATCTTGGGCGCATTGGTATTTCCCTCTCTCCAAGAGGGAGCCTGGCCTCTGAACATTTTGCTCACAAGTAGACTTTTACTTTCCTGCCTTGTCGAGTGCTTCTAAAGTATTGTGTTGTGTGCTGTTCCTAATTTCTGCCTTTTCCCTCCCTTTTTCTTAAACTTATTGGAGTGCCATCTTTAGTTAAGCGCTCACCTCTGTCTGGAAATAAGTGGTGTTAACTAAGACTTGTCTAATAAGCAATAAGGGGTGTATATATATATTAATAGTGACTGTGTTTTTAAACTTGCTTACAATAATAGTGCTAAAGTGTCTCTAAGTGTGTTTTTAAATAAATAATTATATACTTGATACCAAAGCTCTGGTCAGTGTTTGCTTGTGCTACTGTATTTTGGTACATATCTTGTATACTCTATATACTGTCTCACTCTTCTTGAGAGAAGTCTGGCTGCTCAGCCACAGCTACCAGGTAAATCTGGGTGGTACAGACTGCTACCAATTGGGTTTACTGCCAACACCTGTAGTCTTAAGCCTTTTGCAGTGGTCCCTAAGGGAACTGCACAGGTTTCTGCCTAACAGTTCAGTAGGGAAACCCAGAGACCATGCTCGATACGCCTCCCGGATCCTAAAATATTGGAACGCCAACACAAACCTCCCCCAAGCTTGACCTCGACCTGTTCCCAGGAAACAAAAGTCCCAGCCACATAGAAGTCAAAATGTTATTAATCCCCATTCTCGACCACTGTTAATGATACCATCACACATTGGGGCAATGCACTGGATATCCCAGACTGCCAATTCCGGGGTATATGGACATGGAACCTTTAGTCTCAAGCACATCCTCTGCCATGCATGGACTGTACACGAGACTGATACAAAGGGACACCTATATGATGTCGGCAGTATTGAACCTTTTTCTACGTTTGCATCTTCGTTTCCTCAGTATATTCGAAACATGGATTCTCTCACATAACTCAACTGTAGTTGCTTCGCTCACTTCCTCTCTATCCTCCTTTGCAAATGTCCCTCGTGCCAATGGACGCATTGGTGGCGTTGGCCTACTATATTGTCCTAACTTTGTATCTCTTCCTTCTTCTGTGGCCTAACTGGAATATTCTTTGTTTGAATTCATGTATAATATTTTCACTGCTCCTTGCGCTATTTCTTTACTTATTATTTATCGCCCAGCTGGCCCACTTGCGTCATTCTGCGAGGACATTGACCACCTTCTTGGTCACATCTTACCTAGTCCTACACATCTGGTCTTGTTTGCAAACTTTAATCTCCATCGTTCCTCTACTCATTCAGCATCCCCTTTCTATCAATACTTGATTCTCATTTACTTTCTCCACTTACTATTCCTCCCACTCATACTTCTGGTTCTACTCTCGACTTGATTTTTACTTCTTCACTTACTGTTTCCTCCAGATCTGCTCTTCCTGCCTACTTATCAGATCATTCTCTGCTTTCAGCTTTTTTGCTCCCACCTACCCCTTCTAGTACCTCCTGTCCCTCATCAACTAAAACTTTCATTAGGTGTAATCTACGTAACTTCCATTCCTCACTCTTCTATGATACCAGCACAAACTCTCTTCCATCTCTCACACACTTTTCTACTCTCTGCGAACGAAGCAATGTCCACTCTCTCCTCATCCCTTGCTTCTAGTCTTGATCAACTATACCCTCTTTCTCCCTTTCAGCCCACTCACAAACCTGCACAACTCTGGCTCTCTTCTCATCTCTCTTCTACGCGCCATCTTTTTTCCTCCTCGAAAAGCGCTGGCACAAACTCTGTTCTCCCGCTAACCACACTACCTACTTTTCTTATCATGCCCTCTACGATAACTGTATTAGGGCTGATAAACGCACTTCTCTGATCTTCTCCATAGTCAATCTACTCGCCCTCAACGTTTTTTTCAAACTTTAACTTGGCTTCTTTCTCCTCCTATACCGGATCCTTCCATTAATTCGCCCCCATCAGCATCTGATCTTGCTAATTTCTTCTCTTCTAAAGTTCACTCCTTATGTCAAGATATGCTATCGTCACCCTCTTATTACTCTTCCTCCTTACCTTTTGCTACCCCTTCCTCGAACCGTCTCTAACTTTGCTCCTGTATCGGATTCTGAGGTGGCTCTTCTCTTGGCCAAAGTTCACCCCACTGCTGCCCCCACTGTGCCCGTTCCTTCTTTACTGATTCCTAAAACTACCCGCTTTTGGTACCCTTTCTTGCCTCTTTTTTCAACATCTGTCTAACCACCTCTACTTTTCCTTCTGCTTTCAACCATGCAATTATCATTACTATCCTAAAGAAACCTACAGCTAATCTCCTTGTTTCAAACTTTCGTCCTATATCGCTTACCTTTTTCTGTCTAAGCTTCTTGAGCATCTTGTTTATTCACAAATGTCAACATTCGTGTCTGGTCTCTCTTCTTCCCCCTACTCAGCCTGGCTTTTGTCCCCGCCATTCCATTGAAACAGTCCTGACTTGCGTGCTTAACTCTCTTCTCACAGCTCGTTATTCTAAAAACACTTCTGTTCTCATTCTTCTTGACCTGTCTACTGCTTTTGACACAGTGGATCACTCTTTGCTTCTGGATTATCTCTCCTCCTTTGGTTTACGTGGGTCTGTTCTATCGTGGTTTTCATATCTACCCAACCATACTTTTGCTGTCTCCTGGGGTGGCAACACCTCCATCTTTTTCTCTCGATCATGGTGTTCCTCAAGGGTCAGTCCTTGGTCCTTTTCTATTTTCCTTATATACTTGCTTTGTCGCCCCCATTATATCAACTTTTGGAGTATCGGACCACTTCTATGTTGTGGATACTCAGCTCTTTCTTTTCTTCTCATCTTTCATGCCTGATATTCATCACACTCATCTTGTCTCTGTTATCAAATCCTGGATGACCTCTCATTTCTTCACTTTAAATGCCAGAAAGATTGAAGTCTTATTCTTTCCCGCCAGCACTCTCTTGTCACAGTCTCCTCCCTCTTCTATTTCTTTTCCTCCCTCCAGTCTCTATTTCTCCTACTGCCCGCAATCTTGGTCTCTACTTCGATTCTAATCTTTCCTTTGCCCATCATATCTTACATCGCGCGCCTGTCGATTTCATCTTTACAATATTCCCAAAGTCTGCCCTTTTCTTACTTTTCACGCCACAAAACGTATTGTCTTTTCCCGACTATTCTATTGTTCTGTCCTGTTCTTTGGTCTTCCCTGCTCACATCTTGCTCCTCTTAAATTAATCTATCATTCTTCTATTCGCTCACTGACTTCTCTCCTATCGGGACTCAATCTCTTCTTCTCTTGTCTCACTCTACTGGCTGTCTTTCTACTCTCTGCTTAAATATAACTTTTCTTGTTTAGTTTTTAAATCTATTTACGCACTTGCCCCGGACTACCTTGCATCTCTCCTTTCATTTTATTCTCCTTCTTGCTCCCGCCGCTCTGCTGCTTTTTTAGACTTAATGTTCCCCGTTCCTCTTGTGCTCAATCCCGCTTTTGTTATTTTCAGCTCCTTGCCCCTCTTCACTGGAGCCTGCTCCTTCTGTCTCTTCACTCTATTACCTCTTATCCTTTGGATTGTTCCTCTCTAAAAACTCACCTGCTTCAGTCCTTTGATTGATACTGGCTGTTTCCGAACACTGATTTGCATTGCTGATTTTATGTACTGTTGATCGTCTTATGTAAAGCGCTTTGGACGAAGGCGCTATATAAAGCACAATAAAAATACTAAATAGAAATCCGCCTACACACCAAGTGCTCTGCAACGAATGAGGATGAGCCGACCGCCTCTCAATACGCCCAAGTGGAAAAGACTGCAAGCCAAGCATCCAATATGAAACAAACAAGACCTGGGCCGCCAAGTAATGCAGTTCCACATCGGGCACATTTAGACCCCCCTTGTTCCCATGTTCCAGTAAGCATCTCCCATCTAATTCTGAGTTTTAGGGCTCCACACCAACCTAATCGGCAGTGTTCATACTCCTTTAAAATATTGAGAACCAGGCCAGAATGGAATACTAAGAAACAAATATAACAGTTTAGGAAGGTTCACCATTTTTATGATGGCTGCTCTGCCCATAAGAGAAATTGGAAGCGAGGCGCACTGCTTATTTTTCCCCTTAGTGACGCCAAGTAAGCCCCCATGATTATCTTCAAAGGCTGCAGTCTGTTTCTGCTAACCACTATACACTATTTTGTACAAGTCTGCTCCCGACAGAACCCTTGTGATTCAAGCGGCTGCTGTGTGGCCTCATTCATTGGGAATAAAATGGATTTAGACCAATTCACCCGCAACCCAGATGTTTTCACCTAAAGCTTCAATCTCTGCCGAAAGCAGTTTCATTTTACTTTAAAGGGGTGCAAAGAAGCAACGGAGAGTGAGGCAGGCACCGATGGGGCGAAGGCAGCACAGAGCACCCTGACATGGAAAGGGTGGGAAGCTGGCTGGAGGAGGATGGACAAAGAGGAGTGACTGATGACCACAGCAGGGAATCCTGGAGGATCGAAGTGCTGATGGGTTCCTTTCTCTTGTTTTTGGGCGGAAGTGCTGGAAGAGGCGAAAAGCTTCGATTGGGCATACTGAGGGCTGAGGAGAAGTTTTGTCATGCTGCTAAGGCGCCGTTGGAGACCAGCCTGCATTGGGGCCGAAGGCACAGAAAATAACACGTTTCTGTTGTGCCGCCGGAGCACTGTTGAGAATCAGCCCGCGTTCAGGGCTGAGGCATAGACCCGATAGGTGCCGATACATTGCGCCGCTGCGCGCCAACCATCCGAGACGCAGGGAGAGGTGACAGACTGCAGAAGGCTGTGGAGGTTTAGACTGGACGCCTGCTTCCTCGCAGGGACACCACGATGAGCGACATGCTTGCATGGATGGATGGATCTATCTAGGCCAACACTGCAAACAGTCTTCGCAAATTAAGGGCTGTAGAAAGACCTGGGATTAGCCCAGCCTGATCCGAATGCACAACAGAGGGAAGAAAAGGAAGCAACCAATCTGCCAGGATTTTGGAAACTGTTTGTATCCAAGTTGATCCGGGATATCGACCTACAAGAGGTGCATTCCATTGGGTCCTTGCCTGGTTTTAAAATCAGGGAGATGACACCCTTGCGCATCGTTGGAGGCAATGACCCCATCTACAACACCTCCTGCCATACCTGGGTGAGAACATGCTACATTAGGACAAAATTCCTTATAAAACTCTGATGTAATGCCATTGGATCCCAGGGCCTTAGAAGCCGGTAGATCTTTAATCAGTTTGAGGACCTCAGTAACAATAATGGGGGCGCCCAATATTTATTTGGCTGACTCATCAAGACTGAGCTTACCCAACAAAACACTGCATAGTTTATTGATCCGCCCCTCCCCCAGGCTGCATACAGTTTATTGTAGAACACTCTGAATTCCTCAAGGATTGCCTTGCCCTCCAAAACAAACATTCCATCTGCCCTCCTGATTACCGGGATATCAGTTTGGTCCCCCTCACCCCGCACCAATCTAGCCATATGCCTCCCCAGACCTGCCCGCTTCACCATATCTCTGCGCCAAGTGTAGAATTGCAAGGAAACGCGCCATTCTATCCACCTCCTCTGTAAAGTGATCCAGATTATTATTTTTATTATCCAGCTTTACCCTAATCGCAGCCAGCTATCCAGCGATAACTGATCCGCTCCAGAGTGCTTTTAGCTCAGACATAAGACTCGTCAACCTCCTTCAGATAGCTTTATGTACCACACTTTCCAGAGAGATACAGCTCCCCTGCAAAACCACCTTAAAAGTTTTGCAAAGAATCCCAACAGAAGCATCTGACCCCTCATTAGTAGCATAGAAGGATGTAATAGCATCATGGACTTCACTCTGGTATGCCACATCAACAAAGCCTGGCCCTTAAAATGCCGGTGCGGCCTACTTATCACCAACTCCAACATCCTGAACTGCAACCGAATCGGGAGTGATCCTACAGCGTACTCGGTAGCATTGTGCAACTACTAGTGTTTGAACCCAATCCCAGCCATAATATAATCTATATGCGACTTCATTTCGTGAACTGAAGAATAAAAGGAAAACTCCACATTGTCTGGGTATAATGTTCTCCAGAGATCCAATAGTCTGAAATCCTCCAACCCCCAATGTATTGCCCTGGCAGCTAACGGCAATGACCTCACACCCAGGGGTTGACCTATTCAGCTCAGCATGCAGTATTGTATTGAAATCACCTGCCACGCTCAGCTGAGTCTGTGAATATGCCCAACACTTAATCCAAAGGCAGTCGTAAAAAAGGATCATCAATATTTGGTCCACACACATTTACAAACGTGACTAACCGTCGCACCAGCATCCCTGATACTATCAGACATCTCCCTTTAGGATCGCTCTCAAAATGCAGTGGTGGAAACCCTAATTTATGAATTATGGTTGTGACCCCACGTGAATACGAAGAGTAGGTGTAAAACAGAGGCTCACTCCAAGACTTGACAATCACTTCATTTGTCTAACCCAACAAATGGGTGTCCTGAAGCAGAAGGATCTTAGCTCTGTGTCGCACCCCATAAACCAAGGCCTTACGCATTTTGGCATGATTTACGCTGCGCACATTCCAACCGAGGAGAGTGCATGACTCCTGCATCAATGTCACAGCCGCCATCCTTTCAACACAAACATGCCTTCCGCTACCACATTAGGATATTCCCCATGAGGCTCAGAGCAATGTGAACCCTTTTCAGAAACGCCACCACCCTTGACCCTTCACCCGCACAGCCAACCCCAACCCAGCCGTGTCCATTTCAAACCACCTCCCACCCCCAACCACACTGCCCAGTCCCAACCTGCAGTGAAAACCCCATATCCCCCAACCTCTCAATACTCTCACACCAGCAACCTGGGCATCTACCCGGGGGTCATCAGACTAGACTTATTTGCCCAGCCTAGTAGAACGACCCTCTTGAGAAGGAGGCCATCATGTGTTAGGATTTGTAGCAACTGACCTGCACTGTTACATAAATATTGAGAAACAATACCAGTGATCTATATTAATAAAGAAACTAGAGCTATGCATCCACCTAGACTCAACAACAGTGCCCAGACTGTAAATGGACAGGCAACATATGATCCCAGAATTTCAGCAGAATCTCACACCCAGTGTCACCACTGTGCCAGCTCTTGCGTGTAGAGTCTCCAAGTAGGTGTGCACTTCTGCCGTGTTGTCGTGGATGACTCTCATCTTGGAAGGATACAACATAGTGTACTGCAATCGCTGCTCCCTGAGTAAACGTTTAGCTGCCTAGATAGATAAACTGGCCCTCTGAACCGTTGGTGTAAAATCTAGATAAAACTCTACTAGTTCCTTCTACTGCAAGAGCTTAACAGTTCACACTTCCAGTTGACACTGGTCACAAACGGGTCTACTTGAGGGGTTGCCCTAGGGGTGAAGATCTCTTGAAGGACTTCTGAGCTAGTTCCCACTCGTGGGAGACTGTTCTGCCTGCTCAGAGCGTCCAACGCTGTGTCCTTCTCTCCAGCTAGGGGAACCGCCAATAGGGAGATTCCTTCTTGATTTGCCCAGAACCAGAGCTGCATTGCCTCACTGCACAGTGGTCGTGACTCTACAGCACCTCTTTTGTTGAGGTAGTACATGACCACTGTGTTGTCCGTCATTATCAGGACATTCTTACCCCTTAAAGAGGGCAGAAAGGCCATCAGTGCTAGTCTGATCGCACTCAGCTTCAAAAGGTTGTGTAGTTTGAACTCCAATGGTGACCAATGACCACGTACTGTCATTTCGTTGGCGTGGGCTCCCCACCCCGTGAGTGAGGCATGCGTCACTACCGTTGTCTCTGGCCATGATTGCCAAAAAGGTTCTCCCTTCTGAATGTTGTCCTCGCAGGCCCACCACAGGAGATCCTGCATGGCTCTGCTCGGAACCTGAAGAGGGTATGACATCTTACCTGAGAATGGAGGCCACTGAGAGCCCATTTAGGGATCTCATTCTCAGGCGAGCCTCTGGCACCAGAAAGATGCAGGATGCCATGAGGCTGAGCAACCTTAGAAAGTCAAAGGACGAAAGACGCTGGGCACTCTGGGATTTGGTGACCATCTGCAGAATGTGTGGAGTCCTTACCTCAGGTGGTGAGGTTTTCCCCAAGGATGCATTCAGGACTGCCCTGATGAACTGCAGCATTTGAGATGGCATCATATGGCACTTCTTGAAATTGAGGGAGAAGCCCAGTCTGTGGAGAGTGTAGCAGGTGATGCTGAGATGTTGCAGGGCTTGTTCGGAAGAACCGTGTCCTGATCAGCCAATTGTCCAGATAGGGGTAGACGTGAATCCCCCACGCCCCTCTCCTGAGACTTGCTGCCACAACCGCCATTAACTTGGTGAAAACCCTTGGGCGCAGAGAAGCCCAAATGGCAGAACTTGAAACTGATAGTGAGAACTACTAAGAGAAAACCTCAGGTACTTTCTGTGCTTGCGATGAATAGGCACACAGAAGTAAGGATCCTGAAGGTCCAATGACACCATCCAATCCTGAAGCTGGAGGGCCTGAGAAAGGGTAACCATCTTGAACTTGCCCTTCCTGACTAATTTGCTCAAGTATCACAAGTCCAAGATGGGTCTCAATCCTCTGCCCTTTTTGGGGATTTGAAAGTATGGGGAATACCATCCTGTGTTCCATTCCTCTACAGGTACTGGTTCTATAGATATTTCTCTAGCAGGCACAACATTTCCTGCACAAGAAACTGATCTGGAGTTTTGAGGGAGTGGTTCCCCGGTGGATGATTTTGAGGTCTTGTTATGAATGGGAGACTAATGCCCAAGCATCTGAAGTAATGCCTTGCCACCACGAGGGAATCGTGTTTGGCCTCTATAACCAAACTGTCCCCTCGCTCTACCAACGGAGGAATAAAAAGCACTTACCCCTCCAAGAAGATCCACTGGGGTAAGATTGTTGTGGCTTTCTGATTGTGACGCTGTCATTTTGCTGCCACCTTGGAGGTCTGCAGCTTCTTCAGGCTTTCATCAGCCTTGCTGCCAAACAGGTGAGAGCCGTCAAAAGGCATATTGGAGTAGTCTGGACTGCACGTCCGGTGCAAATCCTGACTTTCTCAACCATGCAAATCTGCGTAGTACAGTACTTGTCGTCATGGATCTACTGACGCAGCCAGCAGTATCCTGTCCTGACTCGCACATAGCCTCTTTTCCATCACTTATGATGGACAGGAAGCCACCTCTTTCTCCCTCCTCAGGAATATGGTCAGCTGCCATTGCTATACAATACCACAGGGTGAACATGAATTTTGTAAGGCACAAGTGGCTTTGGCAGATTTCAGTGCCATGCTTACCGCAGAAAAAAAATCTTTCTTGCCCAAGCCTCCATGCTTATCGTCTCTGTCAGGAGGGGTAGTGGGATATGCTGCCTGTTTGGACGTCATTGCCTGAACCACGAGGATTTCTGTTGTGGGGTGCTTTGCCAAATATTCAAGGTCACTGCTCGAAGGCCTATACTTTTTGGTGAGGTTCTTGTTCACTGCAGCAATTGTCTTGGGTGCCTCCAATTTATAGTAACCCTTTCCTGACGGGAAATGTAAAATGGAAGGATTGGATCCTTTTGTGGCCCCTGGTCCGGGATATCTGTTAAATCGTCCTGCTCAAATGGGGAGCGGGCCTGCTCCAACCTAGAAAGTCAACCACCCTGGTCATGAGTTGCATATAGGAGCCTTCTACATTGTCTGAAGGGTCCGGTTTTGCAAATTCCAATTCAGGTGATGTATACATACCACTGGCTGTCTGGAGGGTCTCATAAGTCCTTCAACCTGGACTCTTCTGACACCAGGGCCTCTGGCGCGTAAGTAGTAGCGAACTCCAGGCCAAAGGGTGAAGCGCCTGCATCAGAAGGTTAATTATATTCATAAATTGAAGATAAACATTTGAAGAAATCTTTTCTCTGTACAAGTTTGTAGGTTTTCTCCACCTGCTGTGCTAAAGGCGTTGATGGCTTCAAGCCTGTCTTCGACACTGGAGACATCGACAAAGTCAATGGCCCCGACACAGATGGTGTTGAAGCCTTTTTTTCCAGACAACGCTCTCAAAGTGTTCGATGAAATATCATCAGGTCGGGGCCTCGACTGGTCTGGGAATTTCATCTTGTGCACGTTTCCTCCAGTCCCTATCATTCCTCACGTGATCAGGAGGTTGAGAAAGTTCAGGAAATTAATTATCCTAATTGCTCTGGATTGGGCCAGGAGGACGTGTACCTGGACCTTCTGGACGTGTCAATCTGCCCTCCAATGCGTCTTCCACAAAGAGAAGACTTTCTCTTGCGAGAGGAGGGTCTGGTTCTACATCCAGAGGTTAAGACATTCAGCCTTCATGCTTGGTTTCTGAGAGCTTGACATATAAGGATTGGGACCTCCCGGATGACATAATGGAGATTTTGAGAATACACTTTGTTTTAACAGTACTCTAACTTGTCAGCTTGATCACGAATGGCTGAGGTAAATATACCCTAGCCCGCTGTGGGCCACTAGCACTACCTGTGTGTTTAAGGGAGGGGTAGCCTTTACTCCTTTCTCTTTCTTGCTACAAAGAGGGGTGCCAGTAAGGGACACTTGCAGCCACTTGGTCTACCATCCATACCTTTGTAAAACATTACTGTTTAGACTCATCTTTAACTCGGGAAGGAGGATTTGGGAAGGCAGTCCTTCATTCGGTCCATGACTAATGTTCTAGAAAATTCGTACTCCTGCCTCTAAAACCAACGCTACTTTCGGAGTCTATCAAAAGATGAGGAATACGTGGGAGGGCACAATCCATTCGAAGAACAAGTTACCACTGGTAACATTTTTCGACTGGATGTTCCTCCCACTGATTTCTCATCGCCCCTCCCAACCTACCCTGCTGTAGAATTTCCAGGCATTACACTTTAAGCTATTTTAGAGTCTGATACGGTATGATGGTAAGCGGGTAATTCTGCCAAGGAAAAAACAGGAAAAACGGAACTGAAGTCAACGGGCACGGCACGTGCTATAATATACTGGTGATGACGTTGACCTTGAGACGGAGGTCTTTGAGGGACATCGTGTCGACGGAATTGACGCACAGCACCCTCTGCCGATTGTTTTTTCCGAAGCTGTAAAAGATAGTAAAGATGTGGAATACGTGGGAGGAACATAGAGTTGAAAAAATGTTTCCAGGGGTGTGTAACTTGTTATTCACCAGCATGGGGTCTGGCATGGATTCACATACTCATGAATATTCCCCGTCAGGCTGGGAATCCTCGGTAAAGAAAAAATCAGTTTTGGTTTCGTTTCTGATCTGTCTTTCTTAGTAGTAACCACTCACTGGTCTCTGGGTCATTCTGTAACACTTACCTTAGACTCTGCGGGGACACCACTCTCATTGCTGATCACTCTCTTCTCTGGGTGCGTTGTACTCAACTATTTCTTTTATCGCTACTCTCCTTTCTGAACCTTGTATCTAATGAGAGAATACAGGGACAACTAATTAGAAGGATCCTTCCCACTAACCAGGATATAACTATTTACTCCTTGTATAATGACCTTAGGTTTGTATGGGGGGAGCTCTCCATCCTGCAACTGGCAGGGGCACTAGTTCTGAAGAGCGAGAAAACGGAAGGGCTAGAAACTTCACTGGACGGAAGGCGCTGACAAGAAACCTGACAGGGAGTTTGAGTGGAAAATACTAGACCAGCCTTTAGGAACCACACTTCAAATTCTCATTGAACTGCTGTGTCAACAATGCATTCGTTAAAAAAAAAAAAGTTTGTAAACACACGCCTGAAGAGAAATGCTTAATGAAGTGTCTCAAAGGTTTCTTCACAGAAAAATGCGCGCCTAATGAGAAGCAGGAAAGAATTCTGTACATAGACTAGTCATGAAAATGAAAACATGTGCGCATGGTGCGGAATAAACACTTGCATGTGACGCATGAACTAATTCCTAAAATGCACGTGCCTAATGAGGAGAGCGAATTCACTGAGTGTCTCAACAACTTGTCACAAAAAACAACTCTGGCACATTTCAAGGAGCGCATATATTCGCTGGTTTACCTCCAACACTCAAAAACTAACTCAAACCCTTGGTACCTTGAAAAATCTTGTTTGCATAGCAATAAAACTGTGCCTACAACATGACACCCAAGAAGGAAAGCCATACTTGCGGTGACTGTGGAAACTTCGGCACTATGGTTTCAATGGAATTCTACTGACTTGCTCTCAGTGAAACTCGAACGGAGTAAATACCAGAATAACAATGACATGGGTAGAACTAAGGGGGAACAAGGACTGGGAATACCACTACGGACGATGAAGGGACAATGCTGAGGGAAACTATGCAGGAGTTCCGAACCGCGGTAAGCATCTCTGAAGAAAATCAGACGCGAAGTGCGGAACGAAAAAGGGGAGAGGCTTAAATACCCAGTAAGTGACTGCCACTAGACTGCGCATTCTATTCTAATGAAGTGTTCTACAAGTAACCACCAAGTCCTCTTTACCTTTAACCCATGAATTTACCCTGCTGAACTTGAAACCAGGAAAATCTCTGAAGGAGAACCCAGTGATCATGACACATACTGCCCCCAGCCAATGACTGCCCTCTCCCTAAGCCCCGCCCCTGGCAGTCATCCTCAGATTTTTACTGCACGTTCAAGTGTTGGGAGTCCTCGTGCTGTAGCTCTTGAGCTTTTACTGCGTTTTGCGATTTTTCAAAGAGTTTAATCTAATTTTTCGGTCAATCGAGCCTCAAGCTCCACCGTTTCTACTTCTGATCAACAGGGACCCGTTTCGGAATTTTCTACGCCCCTCAAGGGTGAAGTTTTTGGCGAGTTACGCTTCTTGGAGGATTCCAGAAGTTTCTGAGGCCTTCCCCGCGGACACAGCCCAGGAGAACGGAATCTGGACACCTGGATCCAAGCTGTTTAGGAACTGTCCTGGATGCAGATTACAGAATGTGTTCAAGGAGGACAAGCACTTGAGGTGCCTCTGTCTTCACGAGGACAAAACGCATGTGGAGAAGGACTGCGTTTTGCATGAACATGTCGGATCGGACTATGAGGGATCGTCGGGCCCGTCTCACCAACTGGCTGGAAGGCAAGAGCCCAGCAGGTGAGAAGTCCGAGCGGTCTTCTAAGTCCTGTGAGGGTACCCCGGCGACGGGGGCCCAGCAGAAGGCAAAGCACTGCGAGTCCACGGGCACCGGGAGCGCCAAACGGTCGGGCTCCTCGGCTGCCAGGCAGGGCGCACCTTCACGGACACCATCAACCACGAGCCAACGCTCTGGCTCGGGGAAGAGAAAATCCAAGAACCCGGCTAAGCTTCTGGAGAGGCTCTGGTCAATCGACGGAACCAGCCGAAGGGGAGCGAGGCGGTGACCCTCCCCCTAAGGTGAAGGCCTCAAGCGCGCCCAAGGTGGTGAAGGCCTTGATTCAACCGGCCAAGACCTCTATTGAGGGAGTCGCTGCGGCCCTGGCAAAGCCTGTGGAGGCTACCCCAGTGGAGACTACCTCGGGGCCCAGAGTTTCCCTGCCTCCACGGAGGGAATCCTCTTTTAAGCCCATCGAGTACCCCCGTGGGAAAAGGGGGGTGCGGTGCCCGTTACGGACACAGCCTCGAGGAGGAGCTGGTCAAAATCGAAGAGGGACTCGACAAGAATTTGGAAGAGGCCCGGTCCCACGGGAGGGATCCCGACGAGGGGGACGACGAGAGCGAGGGTGGCGACGACGAGGCTCCTGTGGAGGAGTAACCGTCGCCCCGTTGTAGCCCGAGCCACAGGACAACTCGGTGGCCATTTTGACGGCAATCCAAGCCTCATGCATGGAGATAAAGACGAGATTGCCCCTACAAGAAAGTGATTCATCCAGCCCCGCCCTTTCAGCCCTCACGGCCCTCTCAGCCTTTGTCTCCTTCTCCGGTCCCGAGGGATAACACGGTAACAGATACGGCCACGACGGGGACGGATGACGACGATGGTGACGACGGGACTGACCTCCCGTCGCTGATTCCTCGGTCATCCCCGCCCAACGAAATTGGCTCCTTCAATGCCATGATTGCCAAGGCATCCGAGCTTTTCCAGCTCTGCCCCGAGGAAAAGGAAGGCTTCTTCTACCAATGACGCAGGGCCAAGAGGAGGACGGTCCTCGCGGTGCCGCTGCTAGATGACATCTGGGCCGAGGGACTTGGACTTCTGAAGAACCCGTCCATGACGCCTGCCAAGAGGGACCGGTACGAGAAGAAGTACTGGGTCCTTGACGCCACCCGGGGGGGGGGGGCATCGGCTTCATCTTCAAATTCCCCACTGGACGGCGAGGGAAAGAAACTGGACGCCATGGGGCGCCGAGTCATCTCGTCGGCGGGGACGACGACGATCAAGGTGCCCAACGCCCTAGCGATTGTGGCCCGCTACGACAGGGAATTGTGGTACTAGATCGCCCCCTTGTTGGACTTTCTACCGGACGACAAGAGGGCGGAGGCCCAGGCGATCCTACACGAAGGTGAGGGGGTGTCGGACCATGCCATAACGGTAGCCACGGGCATTGGCGACACCGGTTTCCGCCAGTTTGGCAAAAGCATTTGCCTTAGACGGCGGGGGTGGCTCAAAGCGACGGATTTCCGCCAAGACGTGCAAGCCAAGGTTTTGGACTTGCCCTTCTACGGGAACAATCTGTTTGAAAAGACAGTGGATGAGTCACTGCAAGCCATCAAGACCGACAGACGGCTCGGGCCTTGGGAGTTCTACAGCAACGACGCCCGCCCTTTCGGAACTCTGGAGGCAAGCAAGGTGCCTCCATAGGATTCGGCAGCAGCTCCTCAACGTACTGTCAAGCGGCCCGCTCCTCGTCACAAGAAGCTTACAGGGGTCGAGGCAAGTCAGGTGGATCTCGCCGTCGTCGCCAGGGAGGCCAAGGCAGCAAGGCCGCTTCCAAGCAAGACTGAACCGGCCGTTGCGTTGGGCCCCCACCGAAGCACCCCGGTTGGAGGCCGGCTGACGAAGTTAGTCAGCTTGTGGGAGTCCATCTCCACCGACCGTTGGGTGCTGGATGGGCTGGAATTTCTCAAGACGTGCCCCCAAATTCCTCCCGTGGCCAGGAAGGAAAACCACGTCCCTCAACTGCTGTTAGAGGTAAGGGCGATGCTCAAGAAGGGAGCCATTGAGCTTGTCCCAAAGAGGCTCCGGGGCTCCGGAGTATACTCGAGATACTTCCTCGTCAGGAAGAAGACAGGAGGATGGCGTCCCACCCTGGACCTGCGTCGACTAAACAGATACATCAAGGCACAGAAGATCCAGATGGTCACCCTCCAGCACGGCCTATCGTCGTTGGATTTGTAAGATGCGTACTTTCACATCCCCATACTAAAAGGACACCAAAGGTTTCTCAGGTTCGTGGTCCAGGGACGGCACTACCAGTTCAAGGCCCTTCCATTCGGATTGAAGTCGGCACCCAGGGTATTCATCAAGTGCCTAGCGCCGGTGGTGGCGTGGCTGCGCCTTCAGGGGATCCACATCTACCCCTACCTGGATGATTGGCTCACCCGAGCAAGAACAAGGGAACTCGCCGTTGAACACACAGCGAAGACAGTCCGGCTGCTCACGGACCTGGGTTCTCCATCAACTTCCCCAAATCCCACCTGGCTCCGTCGCAGGTCGCACTGTTTCTGGGAGCCAGGCTCGATACAGTGGCCATCGGAGGAAAGGACGAAGGCCATCCTGGGCAAGGTGCAGCGGAATGATGTCCTTGTGCATCTACCTGGTGCGCCTGTGCAGGCTTCGGATGCGCCCTCTATAGTAGTTCCTCGACGCCCGCTGGATGCAAGCAACGGGCAGTTACGAGGACAAGATCTCGCTCAACGAGGTATTCCGCCAAGCAATTCGGTGGTGGGGCACCCGCGCGCCTCTCGCGGCAGGCACAGACTTTCAAACCCCAGCACACCAGGTGATGGTGACGTCGTGTGCCTCACTGGAGGGGTGGGGAGTGCACACTGGAGATCTTCACGCGAGAGGCCTCTGGCCCCCGGAGGAGAGGACGCGGAGCTCCGAGCAGTGTTCTGGGCCCTCGGTCATTTCTCCCGTCCCTCAAGGGCAAGGTGGTGAGGATCTTCACCGACAACACCACCACAATGTTCTACATCCGGAAGCAGGAAGGAAAAAGATCCCGAGCCCTGTCCAAGGAAGCCCAGGATCTGTGGCAATGGGCCGTTGCCCAGGGGATGTTTCTGGTACCCTTTCATCTGGCAGGGACAAACGTAATCGCTGGCTCGCTCAGCAGGGAGCTGCGCTCGTGCCACGAGTGGGAACTGCGTCAGGATCAAGTGGATCGACTTTCAACGATGGGGCAAACCCCAGATCGACCTGTTAGCGACGGCGGTGAACTCCAAGTGCCAGAGGTTCGCCAGTAGGTTTCCCCAGCCGACGGCCTGTTCCTGTATGCGTTCCCTCCATTGCTGTTGCTACTGCGACTCGTCAACCAGCCCAAGAGGTCCCGGTGCAGGATGATCCACGTCGCACCGGCGTGGCCGAGGCAGATCTGGTTCCCGGACCTTCTGGACTTGTCAGCGTCCCCACCAGTCAAACTATCGACGGACGCAGATCTTCTCTCCAGAGAAGAAGGCGCCATCCTTCATCACGACCCGGAGTCGCTGAACTTGCAGGCCTGGCTCCTGCGCACTAGAGTTTGGAGGGTACGATATCCCGGCGGACTGCAGAGAGGTTCTTGCAAAGGCCAGGGCATCCTCAACTCTCAAGTGCTATGGACACAAGTGGAAGAGGTTCTCTGGTGCCGTGCCGTGGTGCCGTGCACAGAAGATTAACCCTCTACATATTCCGGCCCCTCAAGTGATACCGTACTTACTGTCGCTGGCCAAAGCTGGACTAGCTCATGCTTCCATCAAGTTACATCTGGCAGCGATTTCCCGATACACCAGAACTGCAGGACGGTAGTCCTTGTGGTCGCATCGCCTGGTGAAGGAGTTTATGAAAGTACTGTTCCCATCGTTCCCGCTGGTGAAGGCTCCAGCCCCGGCGTGGGAGCTCAACGTGGTGCTGACCAGGCTCATGGGCCCGCCATTCGAGCCTTTGCATTCGGCTCCGTTGAAGTTCCTGTCGTGGAAGACAGCGTTCCTTGTGGCCATCACCTCCGCACGACGTGTGGGAGAGATTCAGGCCCTATCCTGCAAGCCTCCATACTTGACTTTTCATGAAACGAGGGTGGTGATGAGGACGCATCCCTCCTTCATGCCCAAGGTGCCGTCGGACTTCCATCTCAACGAGCCCTTGGTGTTACAAGTTTTATTCCCGTCGCCTTTGTCGCTGGCCGAGAGGACTTTGCACTCGCTGGATGTAGCTAGAGCGCTGAAGTTCTACGTGGACCGAAAGAAGAGTTTTCGGAAGACATCACAGCTGTTTGTGAACTTTGGACCTGTGAACCAAGGTAAGGCTCTCTCGAAGGCTTCCATTTCCAGATGGCTCTCCGACTGCATCATCCACTGTCACCGGTTGGCCGGCCGTCCGAGAGCCCATTCGACTTGTCTGGTGTACCCCTGCTGGACATCTGCAGGGCTGCTACGCGGAGGTCGACCCACACCTTCACGAAGTTCTACTGCGCTGACCGGGATTCCAGGGAGGAGTCCAGAGTCTGCCAAGCAGTGCTGCGCAACCTGTTCGCCTGAAGGTGGGCCTGGTGAGGAGGCAAGAGTTGCTTAATGTTGAGTTTATGTAATGCTTAATGTTGAGCCTTGCCACCTCCCGTGGTTGTGCATGTGTATACTGCTATGTATTCTTATATTCATGAGCATTTGAATCCATGCCAGACAACATGCTGGAGAAGGAACAAGTTACTTACCTGTAACTGTTGTTCTCCAGCATGGGTCTGCCATGGATTCACATGCAAACCCTCCCTCCTACCCCTCTGCGGCTGTTCACTTGGTCATACTGCCACTTTACGTGCTACCAAATCTGAGGATGGCTGCCAGGGGCGGGGCTTAGGGAGAGGGCCGTCATTGGCTGGGGGCAATATGACCCAGAGACCAGTGATTTGTTACTAAGAAACACAGATCAGAAACGAAACTGATGTTGATTTTTTTCTTTACCGAGGATTCCCAGCCTGACGACGGGGAATATTCATGAGCATGTGAATCCATGCCAGACCCATGCTGGAGAACAACAGTTACAGGTAAGTAACTTGTTCCTTCTCTTAATGTCTTCCACTATCTGTGAGCTAATTGCCAACCGAGCCAATGCAGTCTTCATCGCCCTATTTTGTTCTTCACACTCTGGGCAAAACAGAAAATGGTGCTCAATACTTTGTTCTAGCACAATGTGCGGATTTGTCTTTTTCTTGACTCCCTATTGACATGCAATAAGTGTTTGTACAATTTTTTTGTCCGTTTATAATGAGGGTCTTAAATGAAGACGTGCAGGCCCTGCGCTCCTGGCCCTCAAACCAGTTCCCATTGCCTGCCAGAGGTCCTGCAAGCCCTGTAACAACAAAGCAAAGCTCCTCCTTTGATTTGAGAGGCGTAATCCATCTGACCATTCCATTTTGGTGTCCCTCTTTGGGACGGACAGCACCCTGATGGAACACAATGGTCAAATGTAATTTTTTATTCTTCGGCCCACAGGTGTCCTACTGCTGGGCTGGCCATATTCAGGCGAGGTAGGAGTGAGTGCTGCAACTCATGTTCTACCTCGATGGCATACTACAATGTAACTGTCTGCATCCTCTGTTCTACTCCCCACTTTTAGACCCTCTCCTCTCTAATCCCCCCGCCCCCTTCCTTATATGCTCTTGATGCTACTTCCCCTGGCTTTCTACTCTTGGTTGCTCTGCATACCTGCCAAACTATCCTACCACTGCTCTTCTCCCTGCACTCTGCCCATCCCTATCTTCCCTGCACCTAAACAGCATCCCGTCATTGCTCTCAAGTCTCATCTCAACGCCACCACCCCAATGTGGGATCTCCATCAAAACTCCACCACTTACTCGCTGTTTCAAACGCCCATTTACTGAATTTAACACTGAACTTTCTACCCCTTCTATCTCTGTCAAGCTTGCTCCTTCATCCCCTACCGTCCTCAAACATGGATCTCCAAGCCATCCAACATCTGAGGACTTCATGAGTCATCAAACACGCCACTGGTGCTGACTTCGCAAAATGGATGCCCTCTGCCGCATACAAGGATGCTCACCTTGCCCTCACCACTGCTGCTGACTTCGCAAAATCTTCCTACTCATACATCCTAGTCCCTTTCCTCCATCCTTGTGGGTGTCCCCCAACATGAAACACTTGTGTATGGGCGTGATTATAAATAAAATATATCGCACCAGAACCTTTGGCAGCATAGAATTGAGCTTTCCCCTTTAATTTAGTACAGTCCACAGGGACCTGTCCCTGGGCATGGGAACACCCCGAGAACCGGCCCTCGGGTGCCTCATCCCAGTCCTTTTTTCCACACTGACGGTGTGAGACCTGGCAGCTAGGCTCAGGAACATTTACAGCTTTCCGCGTGCTCCTGTCCTTTTTTTTTTTTTGTAATCTTCTTTATTCTCCTCTGGTGTGAAGGAAAGGATTCTGGATCTTTACCTCCCTTCAGTGCCTTGCTTCCCCAGCTCATGTCGGCTACAGGAGGCCTGACGAGATGTGCATCCTGCGATCGCTCGTTCTCAGCCTCGGACCCCCATGCGCTCTGTCTGGAGTGCCTGGGGCCCGGCCACCACTGGGACGTGTGCGCAGCTTGCATCGCTCTTGGTCACTGGGCCTTGAAAAATCGTCTTTCCCGCTGCAGTGTGATCTTCCATTCTTCTCCTCCAGGTCATCTTAAAGAGTTCTTTGACAGGACCCCACATCAAGACGCAAAGTAGGTCCTTTGTTTTGAAAGGCCCCTCAGCACAGAGACTCCTTCTGAGGGGTTTCCACTGTGAAGGGGACCTTGTATTCTAGTTCTGGTAGACCCAAGGCCATTAAGGCTACCAGCTCCCAAGCCAAGGGACCCAGGGGCTCTTCTGGGCATCCGTCAACAGACCCGAGGCTGGTAAGGCTACCGGCTCCCAGGCCGAGGGGCCCATGGGCTCTTCTGGGCAGTCTGCGGAGGGGCGATTCAGTCAGTCAACCTCTTCTGCACCAGGGTGCAAAGGATCGTCGCATTCTACTTCTAGGAGTCAGTTCAAAGCACGATCCAAAACGACTACCAGCTCCATAACTGAGGGCGTCCAGCCTACCGGAGCCACCTCCGAGGTCGTTGTGCAGGGCGATTCGACTACTGGCCAGTGGGCTGAGGGCTTTGAGCCTACCGGACCCTTTGCTGAGGTTGGCACTCCTGCTTTAAGGTCTGGGGCCCCTTCCATGTCTGAGTCAGCAGATGGGGCGGGCCCTGCGTGCACTCCCTCCTATGGCATAGCACCAGGCCCAAAGATGGCAGACAAGCACACGACCGAGCCTTCAAAGCCGAAGGCTATCTTAGATTTGGTCTCTGGGTCTCTACTGTGTCCTTTGCCTACAGAGTGGGCCCTGCAAGAAGTTTCCAGTCCCCTTCGCTCTGTAAGTGGTGGCGGGCCCTATGGTACAGGCTGTTTATCTCTGCAGGGTTACATTTACCCCTTTCAGCCTTATGGTTCCATGTTCTAGGCTCCTAGACTCTTCGTTCAGGAAAGGAGCCCAAGACGATCTCACGGTCCAGGGGCATATGAGGATCAGTTCTTGGAGCACTTCCTCCTCCTCTTGTGCTCCCCGCAGATGGGGCTTCTCAAGGGAATCATCAAGGAGGTGGTCCCACAGCTCGTGCCTCCTAGGCCTCCTCCTCAGGGCCCTCCTCCGGTTCCTCCGGCAGTTCCAGTGCTGCAGCCCATTGCTCCTCCGGTCCAGGCCCCGTCAGTACTTCCGAGCCCTCCTCCTCCTCCTGTACCATCAATACCCCCCTCTAGCCCCGCAGCTGTCACCTGTTGATACCCAGCCATCTTCGGGTGCGGGCAGGGGAGAGCTCTTTGGCTCCTGTGCCCCAGGGGCCAGACTCCCCTCTGTCTGGAAAAAAGGGAGGGGGTGTAATGCAAAGGACAAAGTGCCTTCGGCGTCAGTGAAGGCATTTCATCACCGTCTTCAGGGCCTTGGAGAGAGTACTTGTGGTCCCCCTATCAGAGCAGGCCCCACAGGAGTGGGGGGGTGTTGTTGGAGGTTATTGGCCGGCACGCTACAAGCCCCCCTCCAGAAAGACATCCTGCTGGTGGCAAGGAAGGTCTGGGAGGGCACATGGCCAGCGCCCAGATGAAGAAATTGGACAGCTGGTTTAGGCTTTTGGATGGGGAAACAAGTCCTCCTGCCCTCCCTCCCTCAGCCGCACTCAAGTTGTTGTGGCTGCGGCTTCCTTGTATTCCAAACCATCGTCCTAGTCTTCCTTGGCAGGGGCTGTCTCCAGTTGTCTTTCCAAGGAGGACAAAGCGCTTAAATCTTTTGGCAAGCATTGCCATCTGAACGCCAGGCTGCACTTGTGACAGGCCAATGTCGAGACCCTTCTAGCCACGGCAAATCAGAAGCTTTGGCAAGAGATCAAGGAGTTCCTTACCGATCTCCCCTTGGAGAGACAGGCCTCCTTCAAAGCCGGTCTGGCATAGGGCCGTGCAGTTGCGCAGGACCTCATGGAGTCTTTGGTCTTGCACATAGACGGAGCTAGTAGAGGCCTGTGCCTGGGGGACGAGATGAGGCGGACGGCGTGGAGGCATGCCACTAAATTCTCCTTTGGTGTGCAGGAAAGGATTCTGGATCTTCCTGTTGAGGAGACAGATCTTTTTCATTTGTCCATGGATGATGAGCTTACGAAAAAGATATGTATTTGCGGACTGCGAAGTCCTTGGCCATCCTGACTAACCCAGGGCAGAAGTCCTTCCCTCAGCCCCAGGGCAGGACCGACTTCAAACCCTGTTCCTTCAGCGGCTTCAAGGGGTTTCGGGACCGCAGTACGCATATCCCAGACTGGTACCCCAGTGACTACAGCAGGGAGCAGCAGAGGACATTGCATGTTTGATTTTTCTTTTTCCGCTCCCCTTCCTCCGCTCCCACCTCAGACGCAAGAAAGCATTGACGACATGGTTTGCGAACACAGCTTGCCTGTAGGGGGGCCTGCTGGCTCTCTTCACGGACAGCTGGAAGCTTTGTTTCAAGAGTCCTTGGATTATTTCGATAGTCTCCACAGTAGTAGTCTTCCTTTTTCTCTACCTTCTTCTCCCCTGCTTAAGATGGTCCCCAGCGTTTTTACTGGAGAGCCTCTCTTTTGGACATGCAGGCGGTGGAGCCAGTTCCTCAGTCAGACAGGGGCTCCGGATTCTACTCCAGGATTTTTGCGGTATCAAAGAACCGTGCTGGCCTGAGGGTAGTCCTTGACCGGTCATTAATCAATCTATCTTTAGCGCTCAAATGCTACACGATGATCACTCCAGCGCACATAGCCAAGTATGCGCAGGGGACTGGATGTGTTCCCTAGTCCTCAAGGATGTGTACCTTCATGTCCCCATATACTAGCTGCATCAGAAATTTCTGCGGTTTAGGATTGTCGCACCACTTCCAGTTTAAGGTGCTGCCATTTGGCCTCAATTCGGTCCCTTGTGTGTTCACAGAGCTGATGAATGCGGTAGCTGGTCTCCTCCGCCTGGATGGCCATCACTTACATCCCTATTTGGATGACTGGCTGATGAGGGCCAGCTTGCCCGGGGGGGGGGGGGGCTGTGCGCTCCTGCCAACAGCTGGCAGACTTTCTTCACCTGCTGAGGTTCTCCCTCAACCAGCGGAAGACACAGCAGACTTCCGTCCAGGACCTGGTGTTCCTTGGAGTGCGCTGCTACATGGTTCCCCGCGTCCAAGAGGATCCTGTCCCTCCGCAAGATGATGGGGCACTTTCTGGCCAATTCGACCACCTGTGCATGGTGGTTCAAGCAACTTCTGGGCCTAATAGCTTCTTGCGTGGTCATGCCTAATAGCTTCATGCCTGCCTCAAGATGAGGTTACTAGAGCTCCACCTGGCAGCCAACTGGAACCAGGAAACTGGACTGCATTCTGACAGAATTCCTGTCCCTCCTTCCGAATCTTCATTGGTGGCTGTTGGCCTACAATGTTGCAGTGGGAGCCCCCTTCACCCTGCCAGAGCCCACTCTAATGGTGATGATGGATTCCTCCCTCTCGGGCTTTGGGGGCTACTCTGCAGGTCTACTCTATTCATGGCACATGGTCCAAGACAGAGGCCCTCCTGCATATCAATCTGCTAGAGTTCAGGGCGGTGGGCCTGACTCTTGGGGCCTTTCTACCGCTCATCAGGAACAAGGTGGTTCTGGTCAGGACTGGCAAGTCCCCAACTTTGTACTCTTAAGTCCCGTCCCCTTGCCTCCATACTGCATGGGCATCTCTCGCTAGGGACGGGAGACGGAACCTTTTTCAGCAGAAAAAACCTTCTTCCCCTTTAAATTTAGAGGCATGTGGGGGTGTGGCCCTGGGAGCATGCGCTCCCCTGACTCCACCCACCGGTGCCACACCCCAGTCCTCCTTACCGCGTTGACAGGAACGGGCCAATTTCACCAGCGCTCCTGGGTTTGACCTTGGCCATGTCATACCAGATGCTCTTCACCAGATACTTTCTTCTGTCTTTGTCTTCTTTTATCAATTAGTTAATCAGCCCTCTGGCGCCCCACGCCTATGCTTGGTGCATGTTAACTTCAGCGGGCTTCAGCAGGTGTCCAGCCTGCAAGGGGCTCTTCCCTTCGTCCGATCCCCATGCTCTTTGCCCCCGCTCCGAACATGGCTGGGAAGGTTGTTCCGCATGCAATGCGCTTACATCGTGTTCTCTGAAGAACAGGCTAGCTCGGTGGAGGGAGCTCCTCCAGAAAGTCGCCTCCAGAGGACTTGAAGGGCTCTTTTCTGTCGCACCCTGGAATGGGCACTGGAGAACAACATCTACCTGACTGCTGTCCACCTCCCGGGGGAGTCCAACCTGGAAGCGACAGGCTCAGCAGTCTGGGAGCAGACAATTACGGGTGGCAATTGAACGATCAGGTCCTGCTCAGGATCTTCAGCAGATGAGGGTTCCCGCAGGTGGATCTTATTGCCTTCTCGTTTAACAAGTGCCAGCCGTTTGTGTCCTGGCTGGGGCAGGGCCCCGGCTCCCTTGGCAACGCATTCCAGATACAGTGGGACGGCATGACAGTGTAGGCCTTCCCTCCCACACCCCTGGTACACAGGGTGATTTGCAAGAAAAGTCATGTCACATCCGCATCATTCTGATAACACCATGGTGGGTCGCGAGACTGTGGTTTTCGGAACTCGTCAGCCTCTCTAACAGGCCTCCCATTCACCTGCTGCTGGGCCCAGCTCATCTTATTGCACAGCGGGGGGGGCTCTGGGGTGCAAGTAGACACATGCTGCACCTATCTGGCAGCCATCATGGGCACCTGCAAGAATTCAGAAGAGGTCCTCTCCTCTTCCAACCCGGTGGTTAAACATTTGGCGGGCCTCACCAGGCGTTACCCGCCCATTAAGAAACCACGCCCCGTGTGGGATCTCAATATAGTGTTGGGTGCCTTGGCGCACAAGCCTTTCGAGCCAATGCCGTCCGCGGACATCAGACTAGTCACCATTAAAACGGCTTTTGAGGGTGGGTCTCAGCTCTGCTCGTCGAGTCAGCGAGATTCAGGCACTGGTGGCTTCAGAACTCTATACTACCTTTCACAAGGACAAGGTGGTCCTCAGAACGCACCACGCGTTCCTACCTAAAGTAGTCTCTGCCTTCCCTCTAAATGAGGAGATAGTGTTACCTGCGTTTTTTGCTGATCCTAAGGACGATGCTCGAAGGGTCTTGCACTGTCTGGATGTCGGACGCACTCTGAAATTGTATCTGGACAGGACCAAGAGCTTCCGCAAGTCGGATGCTCGATTTGTCACCTTTGGGGGGGGTCAAGGCCTGTGTATCAGGCATCCAAGGCCTATATAGCAAGGTGGATGATCGTGCCCATCAAGGAGGTCTGAGGGAGAGCACAAACCACTTCCAGCTAACATGCATGCCTCCGCTATCATAGCCAAGGTCACGGGCATCGCATTAGAGACCGGTTTCGTGGCAAGTCATCAGCAGGGCGGCTACCTGGGCCACCTCTTCGGCTTTCTGCAAGCATTATTGTTTGGACGCCGGCTCTAAGTTAGATGCGGCTTTCGGACAGGTGGTTCTAAAGAACTTGTTTTCTTAGTTTCACCTATCAACCCGGGGGCTAGATTCAGTTGTCATCGCCCATGCAGTATGGAGGAAAGGGGACGGGACGTAAGAGTAATTAAGTTACCGTAGTGACTAACATAATCTTATTACATAGTCCCCTTTCCTCCAAACGTCCCACCGTTTTACCCCCACCCCCTAATAATACTGGTGTCATTAGGCAATCTTAATATTTTCGACTTGTCAATGGGGACTGAGATGTGGTGCTGGTGGATGGAGTCGGGGGAGGCATGATCCCAGGGCCGCGCCCCTGCGCTCCTCTAAATTTAAAGGGCAAGAAGGTTTTTTTCTGGTGAAAAAGGTAGTCTCCCGTCCCTAGCAAGGGACGTCCATGTAGGAAAGGGGACTATGGACTAAGAGTACGCTGGTCACTACAGTGAGTAACTTAATTTCTACTTGAACAAGCAGGGTGGCACTTGTCCACCCCCCCCTCCACATCCCCCCCCCCTCCACACCTGTGCTTGGTGGCAGTGTCATTTTGGGAATGGGCCGTCTCGGAGGGGATATGGATCTCCTCGGTCCATCTCCAGGGGGACAACGATGCGGAAGGAGACCAACTCAGCCGCCTGTGGTTTAACACCTACAAATGGGAGTACTCCTACATCCCATCCCCTTTCCTCCATCCTGTATGGGCGTCCCTCACGAGGGACGGGAACCGAACCTGTTTTCCACCAGAAAGACATTTGCCCTTTAAATTTACTGGCACACGTCCCTGGGAGCCCAGACTCCCTTAACCCCGCCCACCAGCGCCACACCTCAATCCCCTTTTGCGCGTCGACTGGAATTGACCACTACCACCAGTGCTCCTGGGTGAGGCCTCAAGCCTCGGAATTCCACACGCTTTACCCAAAATATTTTTATTTTTTTTTCTTGCTCTTTTGCAGATTTGGGAACACCGTCTATCGGTGCCCTAGTTTGTCCCTGGTGCATGTCGGCTTCAACAGGCTTTAGCAGGTCCTCGTCGTGCGACGGTTCCTTCCACAGCAGACCTGCACGCACTCTGTCTCCAGTGCCTTGGTGAAGACCACGAATGGGACGGGTGCTCCACGTACGACACTCTCATACCAGGTTGCTTAACCACGCGCTTTGGAGAGAGCTGTTGAACAAGACTCCTCCACAGAACATCAAGGACTACGTCCAGAGGAAGACAAATAAGCTAGGTGCCTTATTTTCCAAAGTACCTCACAGAGGCGACTCCTTCCGGGGGAAGCCCTGTGGCAGGAGTGGTCCATCTGACCCTCACACTGGCTCCCGAAGTACCAAGGCTCATGCAGCTGCCGGTCTCATGGCCGAGGGGTCCAAGGGCCCTACAGATTCTGCAGCCGAGGGGCCTGTGAACTCTACCACTACCGAGATTCTTCCTGAGGGGCCATGCCCTGATAGCATGTCGTTACTCGAGGGGGCGCTTATACGCACGGCCAGCACTACCAGCTGGGAGGCCGAGGGTGGACAGCCTACCAGGTGTACACCTAAGGTGCAGCGCGGTGCAGAGCCGGTGCAACCAGGCATGCAGACCAAGCCCGGAAACACGCCGGCTACAGGTTCATGTACTCAAGACACAGGGCCTCATTACAACCCTGGCGTTAAGGGGTTAACGGCGCCATAAAAGGCTGCGGTGCCGTTAAACCCTTAACGCCCGATTCACACTTTAACGCCTGCTTTTTGCAGGCGTTAAAGTCCAACCCGCTAAGGGACCTTGGTGCTAATTACGGCACCGCAATTTACGGTGCAGTAATTAGCGCCTTCCCCATTCCCATTGTGCCCTATGGGCCAAAAATGGGAATGGGTAAGGGGCCATGGTGAATGGGGAATTACCGCCCCAACCTTGTAATGGGGCGGTAATTCCGCCATCCACCATCGCGGAATCCGGCATGGACCATGGTGCTAAAAACCCCAATGGTCCAACGCCAGGGTCGTAATGAGGCCCACAGACAAAATGGCCAACACTCATGATCCTCAAAGGCGGGACCCCACACAGGCAGGCAATCAACAGAGGAGAAGCTTTAATCCGAGGCCAGACTGGCTACCAATGACACCCAGCACCTGGAGCACATCATGCCCCAACTTCTTGGGTTCCAGATCTAGTGACCCCATGTACGGACAAGGGGATGGGGAGGCAGCAGTCCTATTTGCCACCACCTCCGGTGCAGATTGTGCTCTGCCGGCATGCGAGGACAGGTTTTTCGACAAATTCATGTCTCTCATGCAGTCTCCACATATGGGCTCCATTCTCGGGCATTATCAAGGACATGTTGCCTCCGGCTTCACCCGTGCAACCCACTGCAACTTAGCTCATGCTCCCGCCTCCAGCTCTGCCTCCGCAGCAACACGATCCTGCGGCTCTAGTAGCCCCTGGTACAGGTGCAAACCTTCACAACGGAAGAACTCCAAAGGATGCTGGTGTCATCCCTCCCAGGGCAGATGGCAAGCAGGACACAGATGAAGACGAGCAGGACACGCCTTCCTCAGCAAAAGCCTTCCACAATAGGATTGCTGGCCTGTCGGAATAACTGGGCATACTCCAGCCCCAGAAGGAGCTTCCAAGGCAGGATTTCTGGTGGAGGTCCTAAGCATCAGGGCGGAAGCAAGGTCTGGCATCCCACTACATGCAACCAGTTAACAAAAAGCTGGATGCTAAATTTCGGACAGGCCGAGGGGGACAGCATGCTACTCTTGACAAACCCGCAACCTCGGTCATTGGTTATACCTGCCGCATCCATGTATGCCAAGCCCCATGCATCTTCCTCTAGTACGGTCACGGTAGCCCTCTTGAACAAGGAATAAGACTCTTGAATCATATGGAAAGATTGTCTACTCTAATGCTGACCTACACCTCAGGCATGCCAATGGAGACACCACCTGGCTGCTTCAAATCAGCGCCTGTGGAGGGCAATCGCAGAGTTCCTGCCTGACATCCCCAATGACAAGCAAGCCTCATTCAAACGGGCCTAGCTGAGGCAAAAATCGCGGCACAGGATGTTAAGGAGGCCAGGGTAGGCCACATCGACGCGGCTAACAGTGATCTGTTTCGCATCGGACATGAGGCGCACAGCCTGGCTACAGGCTACCAGGTTGAACCCGGATGTCCAGGATAGAATCCTGTACCTTCCCTTCGAAGGGGCTGATCTTTTCCACTCCACAACTGATGAAGAGCTGGACAAGAACAGCTACCGGACAGCTAAGTCGCTGTCAATTCTTACCAATCCAGCAGCGAAAGCCTTTCTCACAGGCACAGCCTGGCTCAGACAAAGGGAGATCTTTTGGCGGTTTCCGCGGGTTCCAGGACTGCAAAGCCAGACAGCATGATGGATCTCCCAGTCCGCACAGGCTAAAACACCCCAAAGCCTCAAATAAGGGGTTTTTCCAGTGCTCCTCCCAATCAGCCCCTGACCAGAAGAAACCATTCTTTTCAGGTCCACATCACCCCAGTTGGGGGCAGCCTGGCCCTGCTCACTCAGGCCTGGCGGGAAAAGTTTGCTGATGCATGGGTGTTAGGGAGAATTCTCATAAATGGCTGATTTCCCTTACCTAATGAGTCCCTCAGCAGCTTTGCTGGATTTCTAGGATTCATTTTTTTCACCTGGTAAGAGTGTGAGCCTTTTTCCCCAACTCTTACATGTGTTTTGCCATTTGTGTTTTTACCATTTTCTGTGTTCCTGGGCTTTGGAGCCTCACCTACTCCATGAGCACCACTTTTTGTGTGTTACACATCACCTTCAGTGCAGTGACACAGGGTTCTCTTTGAGACTTCCCACTGACTCCATTTGTCTGTGGCTGACTACTGTCCCCCAGAAATATGTAAAGTTGCCATTAACTTTATATAATCACTTTAAACCACAGACCCAGTACACCCAATCTTACATGGAGTATTGGAAAGGGTTAACTCTTATCCCATTTTGTCTGTACCTCTTGGAGCCTTGTTTCGCTCCCTTAACCTTAAGACTTGGCTGGTGGCAGTGGTAACTACCCTAACTTTTCTACCGCGATTATCTTATATAAACATCGTAATGTTTTAGGCTATTATATTAGCCTCTACATAAACCTGCTTGACCAAATACATTTTATTTTGACTCCGGCTGGGTTTATTCGCCATTTCTTTTTGTTAAAGTCTTTCTCGTGTTTTTCTCTGCGTGCCAAACTGGGGATGATTCCTTTGTTCGCTGTCTTTTCGCGGGCTTCTGCACAGAAGCCCTCCTTAAGGCGCCTGAATGTCTAGGTAGGCAGGATGTGAGTGAGGGATCTTTGGACCCCTGCCATGGGTTCCCTTGGTAACCCAAGTCGCACTCTTGTCTGATTGGCTAAGGGGACTGGCCTTGCCAGGCCAGCCACCCTGCTGTGTGATTGACAACCAGGCTGTATGAATGGGGGAAAACTGCATAAAAAGCAGGTCTCTGAGACTGGAAGAGCAGAGTCACTACTGGAACGAAAGAACTAACGAGGAGCTGGAAGAAGAGGACCCCTACCACGACTGAACTGCCTGGTGAAGCCCTGCTACAGTGTAACGCTTACCTTAACACTGCAGGAGCACACAAGGAACCAGTCTAGTACTCTTCCCTGATTGCGATGTTCCTCAATCTATACTTCTTCTGTGAGAGCCTTTTTCTAATAAAAGACAAGCATTTCCTAAATTAGCAATAAACCTAAATGTAGTACTATCTCCATCAAGCTTGCCTTCCTCAGAGAATTATTTTACCAAATGTACTTTTGTAGTGGGCTCTCCATCCTGCATCTGTGCAGGGGCTCATGTCCTGAAGAATTCTCAGTGTGGAGGTGAGACAGAAAAGGAGAGTGAACTCTAGCCTCACTAAGTAGATGAGAGCATAGGCAGGAACAAAAGTATTAGCTTGAAAAGGTACATTTCCCACACCTCCCCAGTGACTGGTGGCCTGATAAGCTAGGAGAAACCTGCAGTGTTGTGACTGGAAAATAACCCCAAGAGGACGGGAAGGAGGGAAGGAAAAATATGCTGCTAATGAAAAGGATGCAACACTAATGGTATCGCAATGTTAGTGAAACATTTTTTAACCATGACACAATATTAACAAAGGCACAAAAACTTGACTAATATGTGAAGCAGAAAATGCAACAAGATTCGCTATTGTGTGCAAGTTCAAAACCCAACGCCAACGAGGCTACACATGAACTACTGCTGCACAACTCCTGAGGAAAAAAATGTACTTGCTGTGACCGCTGAAAGGCGAAGTTCGTCCAGAGCGCGGAGCGTTCCTCAACCGCACACACAACAGCTGTGACAGGAAAACGCAGAGAAATTACTGTGCAGCGATTAATTGAGGAACTGCTACAACGCGCGGAGCTTCACAAGGCAATGCAGAAAATGCTGCAGACAGACTAAATTCCAAACCTAAATGGCAATAGGCACACACCGTGACAGGAAAGTATTTTTTCAAAAGAATTCCTCAGCGAACGAGGAAAGAACTGTGAAACATATGGCTACAATGTAACAGTGGACAAACTGGGAAAACTAAATATTCAAAGAATAAAGGGAGAACTGGACTGAGGTAAGTGTTAGTCTGAAAACCACGACGCAAAGCCCGGTTCACACGCTGGGAGGGGCTTAAGTATCTCAGGAGTGCAAAACACTAGACCTACACTGAACCGCCCGGGAACAAACAGAGCAACCATGTTAAGGAGTCAGGAAATGATTACTGCGACCTGTTCTCAACCCTGTAATGCTGACCCACCATCCAACTGTGATAGGCAAGTGTCCAATTCTTTTTTAGGGTAACTCTAGGATACTTTGCTGTGATCATGACATACAGGTCCGAATCTCTGAATCCGACAACAGAGAAGATCCTCCAGGAAACTTCTTTCCTTGAGCTGGTGGGACCAACCAGTTCGCCCAAACGGCAAGCCAGTGCCCCTCCTCTGGTCGGATTCGCTGTGCAGAGCTACAGAGGGCCGGATAGCCAGGAAGGTCAGACCCTGCTTGGGTTTTAAGGAGCGCACCTTTTATTTGCTGTTTTGCTCTGCTGCTGGTTTCTTCCCTGGGTGGCGCAGGACCCTTCAGTCTTCCTACTTCATGTCAGTCCAGCAGTCGCTTCAGGAACCGTGAACCTGCAGGAACCACCAGGAACGTCTGCCTCAGCTACAGCTGCCTCTCCGTTTTAAGGTACTGTGCAAATCCCGTTGCTCGTTTCGTTCAACGGTGGTAAAAGTGTTTTAAATCTTTTGCCAATCCGAGAGCTTGTCCTTCTCTTCTCTTTGAACTAACTTTTCTACCAACAAACCGCGTCCCACTTCATTTTGTGAGCTTAACTTGTCTGGAATTTAAGGGAAGTGGTGTGGTGTATTAATGATTGTGATTTTTAACTTGCTTATAATAGTGAAATGTTATACAACTGTTGAGTAAATAAATATATATCCTTTTACTTAGAAACCTTGAGTCAGTGTTTGCCTGAATCATAGTAATTGCTGTCCTTTGTTTAACTATCCTGTACTGCTCACTTACTCTTGAGATAAGTCTGGCTGCTCTGCTACCGCTACCACTTTAACTGTGTAGTACAGGCTTGTGCCAAAGGTGAAATTGTACTGTCACTTGTAGTCTTAATGGTGTGTGGTGTTCCCAAAGGGAACTGCATATAATTGTGCCTAACAATGGGTTATCTCAGTTGTGTCTTGGGGCTTCCGGTTAACTCTTCCTTCTCCTCTCCAGAGTTCCCCCCTATCCCACAGATCGGTACACTATCACTCCTAGTAGAGGTTTGCTCCCTATAAGCGAACGAGGTGGTAGAGGAATGAACTGGTTGACCCCAGCCCTTTAAGATGAGGTAGCGATACTTTTGAGATGGATGATGCAGAAGTTACTCGAAACGACTCGGGTAGTTGGCAAAAAAGAGAACTGTTTTAATATCAATTATCTAAAACGGTGAGTACAATGGACATCAACTGACGTCTCAGTGCATGGTTTCTCAATGCATCTTAAAAAAAAGCATTCTTTTATAGCAAAAAATCATCATTGATGACGTCAACCTACGTATTTACTAACGTCATCCTACGTGGCAAATTACAAAAACCTAGTGAAGAAAGTGATTGGTTCTCAAGAATCATTTAAGTATACGATCCATACTAGTCTGAGAGAGTGAAAAAAAAGTGATAGGTTTCTTAACATCAGGTGGGGCAACTAAGTCCTCCCCTTAAATAGGTGACTATGAACGTCAATAAATATACAACGTCCCATTGGCTACACAAACTATAGGACCCTTAATCGAATGGCCCCCTACCATTGGTTGGCACTCTACCCTCTGTCAATATTGTTCCACCTATGTTAGCTCCACACAGGCTGGTCTTCCAGGTGCTGGTGAGCTAGTCTTAACCATAGCTTCCCACCAATTAGCATATTCATCGATCATCACCTCAGTGATCTGCTGTCAATTAAGGCTTTGAACTTGTCCTTGGGAGTGTTCTTTTGCTCTGGAGAATTCAGGGGAGTGAAGGCACGTTCTGCCCTCGTGCATAGGTGTGGTGGTCATGTTTGGCCAACTTCATCCTTCCACGTGACTGAAGGCCACAAAATCGAGCTCTAGTGTATTTAAAATACTATTTTCTTTTTTTTTTTTAACCAACTTTATTTTCATTTTTTAACTTAAGACAATGGTTGAGCTTTCGTCACAACATATGTTAGGAACATGGTTATCAACATGAACCTTTTATTCAACTCCCTTGAACTTTCTTGTAGAGTCTAGTATTGTCTTCATACTTTTCCCCACCTCTCCCCCTCCCTCTCCTCCCCACCCACCCCTCTTCCTTTTATTAATTGAAACAATGAAAACCATGGTTGTAACCAGAACAGTTCCAAGAGGTAACCCCTCACCATGTCTTCTGCTTCCTTTATCTAATATGGATGTTTCTAAGAGCCCGGGGTTTAAAGTATTGATTCTCCCGCTCCCCCACATAGTCCTGGAGTGGGTCCCATGTGGCTAAGAATTTCAGATATGACCCTGATTTTGTGGCGCAAATGTTTTCCATTGCCATAACTCCCCACACTTTCACCCACCACCATGGAGTTGTAGGGCCCTCCACTGTCTTCCATCGTTGGGCCACTGTCATGCTTGCTGCAGCCAGAAGGTGGGTTATGAGGGCTGCTCTGTTCCCTGAGGCTGCATAGTTCCCTTCTGCCACTGCCCCCAGCAGAATGACTTTCGGGGACCATGGTAGGTCTGCGCCCGTTATGTCCCTGATCAGGCTCAGTATTTCTTTCCAGTATACTTTTTATCCTTGGGCACGACCACCACATATGGAACATGTCTCCTCTTTCTCCACACTGACGCCAGCATTCTGGGGGGTACGTGGGGATCATTTTGTGTATTCTACTTGGGGGTAAATACCAGCGGTAACATAGTTTGTATGCTGATTCTTTGATTGCCGTGGATTTGGATAATTTGTGCGCCCTCCTCCAGATTTGACTCCATTCTTCCTGCGTAATCTCCTCTATGTCCCGCTCCCAATCTTTCATGTACTGGAGGGAGTCGTCTGTTTGCGCCTTATCCAGTAGCTTGTTTAGTCTAGTGATCCCTTTTTCATGTGTCCCCTCCCGGATTGTTAGTTCTAGGCCCACTGGGGGTCGTAACCCTGCTCTTTTAACCTCTGGGTGTGAGATCCAGTGGCATAATTGAATATATTTAAATCTGTGGTTTTGGACGAGGCCGAATCTATGTTTACATCCTTCGAAGGTGAGTGGGGCGTCGTCCAGATACATCTCTTGTAGGGACAATGTGTCTGCTTCGTTCCAGCCTTCCCAGAATCTTTTGTGAAGGCCAAGTGAGAAATCTGGATTATGCGTGATAGGGGATAGTGGGCCCAGACCTATTTTGACCCCCCTGTTACGGATAGCCTTATCCCAGCTGTGTAGGGTCGTTTTAGTGGCTGCTAATAGGATACCTCCCGTATCTCTTGCTTTTGTTTTTAGGAATGGTAGCTTACCCAAAGGGATATCTGTCGCAGTCTGTTCTATTTTCCCCCAGCCTGGAAGAGGGTCTTTATCGGTCCATTTCAATGCTGGTGCTAATTGGGCTGCTAACACGTATCTCCCCATATCCGGGACTCCCAGCCCCCCAAGTAGTGTGGGCCACATCAGGATCCTTTTTTGGATCCTCGGCTTCTTATTTCCCCAGATGAATTTAAACAGGAGGATCTGTTTTGGGGGGATGACCACTGGGGTTGAGCTTACTACATACAGTACTTTTGGTAGCAGGGTCATCTTTATCGCCGCTATTCTAGCAAACCAGGACAATTCCTGGGCATCCCATCTCTGCAGGTCTTCTTGCAGGCCCTTCCATAGGGGTGTAATGTTTGCCTTGAGCAGATTCTTGACGGTTCTAGTGATATGGATTCCTAGGTATTCGAGGGACTGTTTTTCCCATTTCAGGGGATAATGTTCCTTCAGGAAAGCTACGTCCCCACTACCTTCGGTTATATTCAGCGCTTTGGATTTTAAATAATTTATTGTGAACCCTGATGCCTTTTCGAACTTCTGCAGTTCTCTGATTATTCTGGGTAATGTGTGTCTTGAGTCTGCCATATAGAGCATGATATCATCTGTGTAGAGGGCTATCTTGTTTTTAATCTCCCCAGTGCGCACCCCTCTAATTCCCGGGTCTTCCCTTATTCTGTAGGCAAATGGTTCCATTGCCATGGCAAATATGAGCGGGGATAGAGGGCACCCCTGCCGAGTACCCCTCCGGACATTGATTCTTTCTGAGGTGTAGCCATTCACCATTAGTTGCGTAGATGGGTGCTGGTAATATGCCAGAACCATTTTGGTGAATATCAGTCCACAGCCAAAACCCTCCAATATCACTTTTAGGTACCGCCAATCTATGCTGTCGAATGCTCGAGTGGCATCTAATGCGGCGATCGAGAATTTTTGGGCCCCCCTGGCCCCCCAGTCTATGTCAATTACGCGCCGGACATTATCCTGAGTATGTCTCCTCCTTACAAAGCCTGCCTGGTCTGCGTGTATTATCTCGGGCAGTACTGCTGCCAATCGATTCGCCAGTATTTTCGCATACAGCTTTGCATCTGTGTTAAGGAGAGCTATGGGGCGGTAACTGGTGCATTCTACTGGGTCTCTCCCAGGTTTTAGGGGTAATATTGTGGTCGAGTGTCCCATATCCTTTGAAACGGCTCCCCTATCCCTGATTAGATTGAAAAGGCGAGTGAGGGGAGTTGCCAATTGTGTCTGGAATATTTTGTAAAACCCATTCCCTAGTCCGTCGGGGAACCTGGTGGCTTTCCCCTGGGTAGTGCTGCTATCTCATCACACACTTCCTGTATTGTGATGGATTCCCCCAATTTTCCTTTTTGTTGTTCCGATATCTGTGGCAGTTTTACGGCTGACAAATACGACTCCTGTTCTGCTGCATTCAGGTTTTCGCTAATCAGCAGTTTTTTATGAAAGTGGACCATCGTTTCTAGTTTATCCTCTTCCCCCGTCTGCAGTTCCCCTCTACTATTTCTTAGCCTGGTGATATAATTTCGCGCCTTCTGTTTGCGTAGTTTAGCTGGCAAGAATTTGCTCGCTTTCGCCCCGTGTATGTAATATGATTGTTTCGTGTTTAGCAGTATTTGCGCCGTTCTATCTGTAGTATGGTTTTCTAGTTTGGCTCTATCCTTTTTAAGGTCTCGCCAGGCTCTGGGCGTCTGACGGGTCTTATGGAGCTTTTCGGCGTTTCTAACCTCTTCTTCTAATTTGCGTGTTATATGGGCTCGCTCCCTATAGTATTGCATTGCTTGTGCTATGAATTCCCCCCAAATTACTGCTTTCCCTGCATCCCACACCACCCTCCAGTCCACCTCTCCATTGTCATTTTCCAGGAAATAGTTCCCTATGGCTTCTCCCATGTGTGCCCTAAGTGCAATATCCCTTAGGATTGTTTCATTTAGCCTCCATTGTGGTCGGGGTCTATGTATTGTCCTTTGCAGTTCTATGCAGGTCACGACCGGGGCGTGGTCGGAGAGGTATTGGACTCCGATTTATATTTTTTTGACATAGGGGATCAATGTAGAGGACACCAGGATCATGCCTATTCTAGAGTAACCCCTGTGCAGTGCGGAGTAGTGTGTGTATTCTTGGGTGTCAGGGTGGAAAAATCGCCACGTTTCTATCACATCCAAATCTCTGAAAAGATTTCCAAGGGCCTGTCTGTTTCGCTGATCGGCTGTGGTTGGGGGGAGTGTTTTGTCCAATTGTGGGTCCATTACACAATTAAAATCCCCTCCTATTATCACTTGGCCTTCGCACCATCCTCCCACCTTCTGGAGTAATTTAGGGATGTACTGGTCCTGTTTTTCATTGGGGGCGTAGAGTGCTAGTATTGTATACAATTGACCATTAACAGTACCCTTCACCCCCAGGTATCTACCTTCCTGATCCTTCATTGTTTGTTTGCGAAAGTTTAAGTCTCTGCTACATAGGATAGCCACCCCTTTTTGTTTTTGTTTGGCTTGAGGCGAAAAACTGAAGAGGGTATGTTCTGCTCCGCATCCTTTTTTCATCTTTCTGGAGCAGATGCGTCTCCTGTAGGATCGCTATCTTTGATTGCATGGCTTCCAATCTATCTAAAATCGAACGTCTTTTAGCGGGGGAGTTTAACACCTGGACATTAATTGAGACAATGTTCACTTCTTATAATACTCTCTAGGTGGAGATTGTATGCCTGTGGGTCCCTATGTTCTCGTTCACTATAGCTTACTCTGCCTGTTCTTGCTTCTGTTTCATACACTCGTGGAGCTGGCTCCTTTTCCTTCCCGGACTTTTGGTTCCCTGCTTTCCTGTCTTTCGTTCCAGTTCCCTCTCTTACCCACCTCCTCCCCCCTCCCAATCCTGGGGGTGCATGAGGCCTGGGCTCCCAAGGGCCCCCCCCGCTAGTCACCGCGGGCTTAGGGCCTCCGACCCTTCCCCAGTTCACAATAGTCAGGAATTGTATTACCTGACCCTGTTTCCAAGAGTTATGACCTCCTACCTCCATGCAGGCGGTTCCATTCAGCTGTGCTGTTTTCTCACATTTGTTTAACACTTTACTCGTCGTCCGTGTGATGGGCCGAGTCTGGATCTTTTGGGCCTCTCCGTTATCTGTCATGAGCCGGCTGTGAGCTTCCGGGTCTTCCTCTCCTCCCTCTTCTTTGCTTTCGCTCCGTTGACCATTCCCATGGTTTGCTAAATGGGCCGTTCATGATTGGGCGTGGGCGCACAGATGCCTCTGGCTGCTCATCCTTCAGGTGCAGCAACGCGAGGCCCTCTGCGCAATTCCCGATTCTCCTCTGTTTTCCTTCCCATGTAAACGACGGTCCAAACCGGTACGTCCATCTATAACGGATTTGCTGTGTTTGAAGGGCCTTCGTAACGGGTTGCATTAGCCTTCTTTTGTGGAGAGTAATCAGGGCCAGGTCCTGGTACACCTGTATACGGGACCCATTTATCGTAAGGTCTCCGTTTTGTTCTTGCCGAGCGTAGCACCTCCTCTTTCATACCATACGATGTAATTGCTATCGAGACATCTCTGAGTCTCGACCCTGGTTCATTGCGTATTGGGCCCACGCGGTGTATCCTGTTGAAGCCGATCGTCTCCGGTTGGACATCTGCTAGCAGGCAGCTGAAGCAGAGTTGCATGGTATCTTTCAGATCCTTGTCCTGTACCGATTCCGCCAGGCCCTTAACCCTAATATTGGATCTCCTTGAACGATTTTCCAAATCCTCCGCCTGGAGTTCTAAGTTGTTTGTTGCGGTCGCCATCTGGTCCAGTAGCAGGCTATTTTGGTTTGTTTCTTCCGTGACATTCGAGAGGCCCCTTTCGACTATGTCCACTCTTTCATCCATCTCCGCCATTTCTTTATTGACCTCCTGGAAGGATGATTTCAGGTCCTCCCTTAATTGGGCCATTTGATTCTGGAAAGCTTTGGTCATTCTGGCCTCCATGCCTTTCAAGCAATTTAAGAGTTCATCCTTGTCCGTTGCCATTATGCTAGTTGGGAGGTCATTTAATGCAGGAGTCAGCCCCGGGGGAGGGGATGGTGATTCTGTGTGTGTTTGTCGCCTCTGCCGCCAGCACTTCTCAATTTGCCCTTCCTGGGGTCTCACTGGAGTTTTTGCTCTGGATGTGCCCGTTTTGGGTCTGGCGCCCGACATCTGAGTTGCCCTGCATGGATGTTGCTCCTGCGTCGCCGGGTGCCCAGTACCTCGCTCCTAAACTGTATACTGCTGGAATGGGCTGTGTCCTCCAACCTATCCAGAACACAGGGCTTGCCCTCCGCCGTTGTGTACCTTGCCTCGGCGTCCCGTACAGGGGGATCCGCTCCGAATAGACTTCTGACGTCTTCCTTTTTTTTGTGCATGTCTTCTGAACAGGAGTTTCGTTCTTTCGCTCGCTTTGTATCCAATGTCTGCTCTCCTCAGCCTGATACAGCCTTGGCCTCTTCGGGCTCATCCAGCCTTGCCTTTCTGAGTTTCATTCCTGTTAATACGTTCAATTGTAACACACTGGAAAAGAGGCCTTTCTTTTTTAGTCCAGCTCTGCTATAATACATAGTGGAAACCTCCTTTCTTTACTCACTTCAATATATGTATATGTTGGCACATACCACAATCTATTCACTATAAAGTTAGCCTCAAGAATACTTCGACTGCTTGCATTTCTTTGCATCTGTACACGTGTACAATAACTTGATGTGTTCATCGTTTCTGCAGCATAGGTTTCTTCATCTTGATCCAAAGATGTCACTTATCTTTGATACTTTCTTGATGCCTTATTGAATAACTTCCCTTCACTTGTCTCTGCATCTCTTCTGTGTACATCCGCTTGCTTCATGAGTGGCAGTGATGGTAGTGACATCACCATTCTTCCCTTCCATTCATTTGCTCTGCTTCTTCTGGGATTTCATTGAAATTACCATCATACTGTCGTATATGCAGGTATGGATTTCTCAATGGGAACCTTGCTTCCTGGATTCTCTTTCTGTATTTTTACTGGTACCGTACGTGTCTCACACTCCGATTCCCAACATATAGGCAATATGGGCAAAGTGGTTGAGGTGGGGTTACTTGGCTCCTTCTCTATGGAGGTCCCTTCTCAACAGCAGGGGCAGGGCTTTTACTTCTGCATCTTTGCTATTCCAAAGAAGAACCAGGCGGGGCTGAAGGACGCGTATCTCCACGTTCCTATCATGCAGCCTCACCGGGCATTCCTCAAGTTCCGGGTCATGGGCCTGCATTTCCAGCATAAGGTCCTGCCCTTTGGTTTAAATTCAGCTCGGAGAGCCTTCACGTGGCTCATGAATGCAGCGGCAGCTCTCCTCAGGTCAGAGGGGCTGCATGTCTATCCGTACCTCAATGACTGGTTAGTCAGGGCTTCGTCTCCGGAGCAGGTTCAAGTCTCAGCGGATGTTAGGCAGAAACCTGTGCAGTTCCCTTTGGGAACACTGCAAAAGATTTAGGACTACAGGTGTTAGCAGTAAACTCACTTGGTAGCAGTCGGTACCACCCAGATTTACCTGGTAGCTGTGGCTGAGCAGTCAGACTTCCCTCAAGAAGAGTTAGGCAGTATGCAAAGTATACACAATAGGCACTCAGATAAAATAATACAAGCAAACACTGACCAGAGCTTTGGTATCAAAGTATATAATTACTTATTTAAAAACACACTGTTTGAAACACTCCAGCACTCTTATTGTAAAACACTCTAAACACAATTACTATTATAATATATACAACCCTTATTCCTTATCAGATAAGTCTTAGTTAACACCACTTATTTCCAGACAGAGGTGAGCGCTTAACAATAGATGGCACTCCAATAAGTTCAAGAAGAAGGGAGGGAAAAAGACAGAATATGGGAAGATACACCACTCTAAGATTTAGGAACACTTTTAGCAAGGCAGAAGAGCAAAAGTCACTTGTGAGCCAAAGTCCATAGGCTGGGCCCACTCTTAGAGAGAGCAGAGCACAAATGCGCCCAAGATCACACAGTTACACTAGGCTTTGAAAGTCTTGCAGAGAGTTCGAAAAGAGTTGAGAGGCTCAGAAAAGTTTAGCCAGGGTGTCCCAGGCTAACCCAGGTTCGAAAGCCGGGGGCTAAATCTACCCCGTACAGTCGGTGGCAAGGGAAGCCAGGCGGAACACGGTACCTTAAGTGGAAAGGATCCTCCAGCGGTGGCAGTTGTTCCTGGCAGCGGGTGCAAGTCTCGGAGTCGTCCAGGGGAAGAGAAGATCTCGACTTGGAGGAAAGCTGAAGGTCGCTGCACTGCCAGGGAAGAAACCAGCCGCAGTTTTTTCTGGTTAAAGGTATTACCCTTTATTTCGCGGTCGTGGTAAAACGTGGTATTCCGGTTGCCGGGGTGCTTGGCACAGGCAAGGAGGCCACGAGATGCGTCGGGAAGGCGAAAAGACGGTGAAACTGGTTATCCCCACCAGTCAAAGGAAGAAGACTCTCCGGCGGGAGATCTCCTCTGTCGTTGGGAAAAGTGGTGAGACGGTCCAGTAGGGCTCCACCGGTGGTGTCGTCGTGGCAGGTCGGCTCAGCTTCTCCCTCGTCGGATTCTTGGGTCCTGTGGCGACTTATGAAGTTCCAGTCCCCAAAGCCCTGCTTTTATGCAGCAAACCCCCATTCACTCAGCCTAGCTGTCACTCAAACATGCTAAGTGGTGAGCCGGCCGGCTCACCACTTGGGCCAATCAGGACGGAGTGCGACTTGAGTTGCCTAGTGTCATGATCACTGCTTCCAAGGAGTCAGGATCAGTCCAACGTCCTTGGAAGCAGGCCCCTAACCCTGATCCTAGGCACCAGCCGGTCCCCACAGGGACCTTTTGGACCTTGTCCTGGCGCCGGTGGCACCAGGCTCATCAGAAGCCTTGGTCCCGGCACTGGAAGCGCCAGGCTCATCATAGGTGTGAAGATGCTTGGGTGGACTTACCTGCGGCAGACCATGCTGCTGACTTGCCAGACTCTTAAAAGTCCTCGGTGAACTGGGACTACTTTTCTTACCTGGGTGGGGCAGCTCCACTCCACTGGAACTCTTCTGGAAGCAGGAACTCTTTTCTTGCCTAGGCGGGGCCGTGGAAGGAGATGCCTCATCACTCCAAGGCTATTTAAACCACACCCGATTGATGAAACGTGCTTCGCGTTATTCTGCATCTGCAGCAGAACGCTCACCGAGTCTGCTCCAGCTTTTCTTCTTTGGATCCTGAACCTGCAAGAATTATACTCACCATTCCGGTACCCGAGCAACATCAGCACCTGCAAAAGATCAGAAACAACAGGTTAGCAGAACGAACTTTCACACGCAGTGTTTGCTTACCTGATCCCTCGGCAGCGGCCGTGTCTCACGCTGCACCTTCGCCTGCAAAGACAAAACAGCATTATTTTACTTACCGGCACGCCGTGCATTCCGGATTCTTCACGCTGCATCTGCACAAAGATAAACAGCATTATTCTACTTACCGGCACGCTGTGCATTTCGGATTCTTCACGCTGCATCTTCACCTGCATAGACAGCAGCAGTGTTACACTCACCGGCACGTGGCGATTTCTGGATTTCTTCTTTCTGCATCGTCGCCTGCAAAGACAAAGAAAGGGACAGTAAGAGCGCTTGCCATACTTACAGACTAAAGGTGTCCAGAAACTTGCCGGTCGTGCAGACAACGACGGTACTCATCCTCTGAAGTCAAGAGGCTAACGTTTCACCAGTGAAGGAACTGGCAACGGCACCCTGCACTAGACGCAGATGGAGAGCCCAGCATTCACCTATCTAAGGTGAGCAAGTTGACCTGGGAGGGGGGTTCAACAGACAAGCTGGGAGGAGAGAGATAGGGACATTCGACCACCCAGACCTTTAATCCCCATATTATTTCACCTGCAGAAACCTCACCCTTCGAGTTCGACACACAGTGCGGAGAGGTTCGACCCCAGAAGCCAACCGAATCCTGCACATCACGTTTCGTGTTACGGACACCTTCCTGCCAAGACCCGCGCCTCCGTGGGAATCAGGTGAGCGTTACACCTAGGCAACTCAGTCCATTGTGCCTAAATTCCCCTCCACCCCTCCGAAGTACCCCAGACAGAGTGGCACCACTTTGGAGGGCTTCTGTGGAGAAGCCTGCCAAAAAGTGGAACAAAGGGCTCGACTTGGGTTGGAGTCACAGAAGAAAACACAAACGCCATTTTAGAACAGAGTTTTGGCAAAGAATACCAACCGGAGAATTAATAATTAAATAAACCGGCGGTATGTTCGAGGCTATCGTAATTAAATAAAGATACTAGCCTCGAACAATGGGAAAATCCCATAGAGAAATATTTGCAGTTGAATATAAAAAGTAGTATCCACTGCCCCAGCCAAAACTCGATCAGGGGGGACGGAGACGTGCCCCCTCGACTAACAGACCCCGGGGCAAGTGAATTGCCCCAGCCAGTACATCCACAATATGATGGTTTGTTCTGGTTCTGTTCAGATTTCAAGACTAGTAAAGTCAGTGGTGACTTTACATGCCCTGGGAGACAGTAGTCAGTCCCAGGGTATGGAGTCTATACTGGGGGGTCACTGACACCCCTGTGTTACTGCACTGAGGGTGCTGTGTAACACACATCAAAAAAACACATGAAGCCCTATGGAATAACAGACCCCATAGCCCATTAAACACATCTAGAGTCAAAGGAACACACTCAAATCATGTCCAAGAGTGAGGGTAAAAGAGTCTCACTCTTGGCAGGAGAATAAAATAAACCCCAAAAATCCAGCAAAGCTGCTGGGGGACTCACTAAATTAGGGAGAATTCTCTGTTTAGGCTGAATTTCCTAACAGCGGACATGCTTATCTGCACCCTATTGGACCTGGGGTTTTCGATTAACTACCAGAAATTGCAACTCACCCCTACACAGACTCTAGTGTTTCTGGGCCAGTTGTGGGCCACACAGCAGCAGAGGGTATTCCCCACCGGGGACAAGGTTACAGTGGTTCGGTCTGCTGTCTCCCATTTCCACAGCAGGTCAATCACCACAGCCTGGTGGTATCAACACCTTCTGGGCATACTGGCAGCATGCCTTCTGCCGGTCCCGTACTCCAGACTCCGAATGAGGAGGCTTCAGTTGCACTTTGCGGATTCCTTGGATCAGGCGTCGGGCCATCAGGTGGCCAAGGACTCCATCCCGCAACATCTGGACCATGAGCTTAAATAGTGGCAGCAGGAGGAGAACATCTTAGTGTGAAGGCCTTTCCGTCCACCCCCCCATAGAGTACACCATTACCACGGACTCCTCCCTACACAGGTAGGAAGCCACTCTTTGAACGTACTCGGTGCATGGGCTCTGGACCAAGACCGACAGGCAGAATCACATCAACTGGCTGGAACTTATGCCAATCTAGTTGGCCCTTAAGTCCTTTCTCCGGACCATCAAGGGCAGGTCTGTGTGCATTTAGACAGACAACATGACCTACATGTACTCTATCAACAAACACAGAGGCACCGGATCCCCGCAGCTATGCTTGTTGACCCTACAAATCTGGGAGTGGGACATCCGGAGGTGTGGATCTCAGCGGTCACCTTCTGGAAGCAGCCACTCAGCTGTCTGGCTGCCGACAATTACGAGTGGCAGTTGAATGGGAGAGTACTCCAGGAAGTGTTCAGCAGAAGGGGCCACCCCACCACAGACCCATTTGTGACAGTAAGCAACCAGACGTGTCAGCAATTCACGTCCTGGGGAGGAAGGGGCTGCAACTGTCTAGGGGACGCACTCCAGATACCCTGGGATGGCATGTGGGCATATGCATTCCCATCCACACCGCTGGTTCACAAGGTGGTGAGCAAGATAGGGAGCTCCAGGAACTTGAAGATAATCCTCATAGTGCCTCGACCCAGCCGGAGATGGTGCTTCCCCTCGAGAAAGGCCCTCTAATAGCACAGCAGGGTGGTGCAGTGCTACACCCCTCCCCAGAGACGCTAGCCCTAGCGGCCTGGTTCCTGAGTGTTACACCATCCACTGGTCACCTTACGCGCACGAATGCCCGTGCAGCCACTAAACCCTCCATCTCGGGTCCTGATCTGCCTTCCCCTTCTAACCTCATGTCCTCACTCCCTCAAGCAGCACGGCAACGGCGGACCATGCTATACAACAAGAACACACGAGGGCATCCAACGGGCTATGGTCATACTCACCCGTTCCTTTCGTTGCAACGTTGCCAGCTGCCCTGGCGTCTTGGAGACAGTCGACTGAGACGCCGGCTTTTTCCTTTGCTTCATCACCCCCCAGGAAGACCCAGCAGCATTTTGACAACTTGGGTCATGTGACAAGGAAACGTGCTACATCATCGGTCACGTGATGGGGTCATGTGACACTCCTAGGCCCCTTCAAAACCGGAGAGGGAACGCTCATTCAGTGCTTCACAGCTGACCCAATCGGGCACTGTTCGGCGTCTTCCTGTCTCCACATCTCGATTCTGGACTACGGACGGCTCTTCTTGGATTTCCCTGTCAAGCCCTTGGATACTGTTTTGCTACGCTGTTTCAGGACCTTTTGGACTGTGTTTTTGGATTCCTTTGGATTACCCTTGGTTTCAACGAACTTGGCTGGCTTTTGACCTTGGAACTCTTAACGGACTGTTTTCAGATTTCCTCTTCTGTTACCTTGCGGAGTGCCCTCTCTATACAGGTTTTGCAGTGCCAAATTTCACAGCAATCTTCCAGTACTGTGCCTACCGCTGCCGCTTGCTCCACACTGCAGCCGCACGGAACACCTCCATTTCATCTGTGCTCTTTCTGTATCCAGACTCCTTTGTACCTTGGTAAGCCCCTTGATATTAGTCAACTTGCTATTGAGTGAATTGTTTGCCATTGTACTGACCCGTTGCTTGCGTTACAGCGGTCGAGGGGTCACCGGTGTTCCTGGTTCCTGGCGTTCTTTGGCACTCAAATACCTGTGGCTTCAAAGATCGCTCAGGAAGTTATTTGTACCTTTCTGAGTGGAACTTTTGGACAGAGGCCCCATAATCTTCACGACCATCAACATCAAGTCATAACACTGAGCAACTAACTCTCGAGCACCTTCAGTTGTCTAGCGTCAATCTGGCGATCTTTCAAAGTGCCTGAAGTCAGGCTACGTGCAAGCAGTACAAAAGCAAATGTATGAGATTCTGCTTTTGGGCTAAGGAAAATGAAGTGAATCCACTGACGTGCACCCTGGACCAAGTCTCCTCATTCTCGGCATATCTCGCCAGATCGGGTCCCCAAGTGGATACTTGCCGGACATACCTGGCCACTATTGGTGTATACAGGAGTCCTGACTCTCTTATCCTGTCTTCGGCCAATCCAGTAGTGTAGAAACACCCGACGGGGCCTACCCAGTCTGTATTCCCCAGTCAGACGCCCTCATCCCGTTTGGGACCTCAACGTGGTGCTAAGTGCTATGGCCCCCAAACCATTCAAACCCATGGCCACAGCAGACATTAAGTTAGTCACTTGGAAGACAGCCCTTCTGGTTGGTCTTACGTCCGTTCGCATAGGGAGTGAGATCCAGTCGTTTGTCGCCTCAGAGCATACACTAGATTCCACAAGGACAAGGTTGTTCTGCACACCCACCCCAAGTTCCTTCCGAAGATGGTGTCATCCTTTCATATCAAAGAGGAGATTGTGCTCCCCACATTCTGCCCCAGTCCCCAAGGAAAACGCAGAGAAAGCTCTTCACTCTCTGGATGTCAGGAGAGGGTTGAAATTCTATATGGATAGAACGAAGGGCATCCACAAGACGGACGCACTGTTTGTAACATTTGGAGGCTCCAGGCCTGGCCAGCAATATATGGATCATTGGATAGAGCAAATGCATCGCTTGGAAGATCTCAAATGTCCATGCTGTATTAATTGAGACCGGTACAGACGGCAACCGGGACAGAAAACGTCTGCTAAGAAAAGAACAGCAGTTAATTTTCCTAACAGTGTGCAAAAAGGATTAAATTAAACAAATTGACTGGACAGTATAAGTTGGGGCTTTCTGAGGTAAGAAGACTAAGGTACTTGCCCTACCATTGAGCAACATGACTACGCTCCTCATTCAAACTTAAGCAAGTCTGTGACTTAAATTGAGAAGATGTACCTTTTGAGCTACACCCACATCCATCGAGCATTGGTGCCTTTTGACCACTGCTGATGCATTAAATCTGTGTCACCTTCTTTCAAAACCTCAAATTCATTGGGAGGGATATGGTAAGGCCCACCCCCGACTGTGCTGCGTATGATCAATCATCATTGGGTGGTACTGTAACGATTAAGGCGCTTTTTTGATTTTGTGTCCTACCATGCAAGGAAGACCTTACACAAATAGGAATCCCTGGATTAACAACTCAAGTACATGTGGCGCAAAAACGGTGTAAACACATCGTGCTTCGAGTTGTTTTATAGTTACCTTGGTCACAACTAGTATGGCTGAAGTAGAAAGAGGACTGAATAATCGTAACACTTCTGAGAGGTAACCGGAGCACAACCCAATTAGGATCAGGCTTACTGGCGCCATAGAGTTTTTAACCTGATTGGCACGCTACGTCAACCATCTACGTCTCGAGGAGGTGAGGATTATTTGTTCGCCATGGCAGAGTTCACGATAAAGACTGTTCCAGTAAGCTCTTTAACCTTGTATGTGATCTACTGAGTTTCGTTTCAGGTGATGTTAAGAGTTAGAACTTACCTTTCCTTGTTGCCTTCTCCTCCTCTTTACCTATAGTGAGAGGCAGCCACACTCTTGATCCATTCTTAGCAGGTGCGGGTGGTCGGGTTTACAGAAAAGGTTCACTGCTGAGTTAACGGCGTTGGCAGACTCAAAGCTCGCCACTGCAGTGATTTGTCATCCTCGAATCAGGATAGGAACACCACCCTGGAGCTATTTTTCCGCCGCAAACACAGGTAACTGGGGATGCCATCATGACCAATACAGAGTTGCGATTAGTGCAGAGGCAACCACCCGACGAGTTGATTCTCGCGGGAGGGGGATTTTCTGGTAGGTCAGTCTCTCCTCAACCCGTTTCTTTTCCCCCTTTTCTGTTGCCTGTCTGGCACTAAGTATTTAGAGACAATATAGGTCACTGACCAATGTCCAGAATCTGAATGAAGTACGGAGGACAGACCAGTCAAACAGCGACATAGCAAACATCGATCTTTCGAACCACGTGATCTGACCACCTCCGGTAAGATGTTTTGGCCCTTAAACGCCCTATAGCCAGAAGTACAGCTGACATTTGTGTGTGGGGGACAATAGTTTCCTTCACTTAAAATGTACGAAAGGGACACCTTCACGTAATCTAGAACACGTGACGAATGTGCAGTTTCACTCCACAATCATGGTAAATGTACTACACCGCCTTTATACTACCAACTAGTAAGATCCTCTGGGACACGAATTCCTGATGGGTCTTGTCTCACAGGATAGAAAAATTCCAATGCATCATCTGGTTTGCGTAGTTAGCAAATTAAGATCCATTGAAAAGAAAGATCGCAATATATGATGTTAATGTTGCAATTAAGGTTAGGCTTGAGTGTCTAAAGAAAAAAAGATAAAGATAACTGACTGAAATAAGAGATGATTAGTGCAAGTAAATGGCACTTTGTGTACTCTGTTTTGAGGTACACGAAGAGATGAGATTGTATCTCATTAACATATGGATACTAACATTCAATGTTTGCTCTGTTATAGGGGAAGATACGTGCACTCTAGCAAGTTAAAGTATGAAGACTGAAGCTTCCAGACGGGAATCTAAACCGCTGTGTTTAGTACCTATGACCAAAATTGATGTATAGGTTTAATCTTCATTTGAACAGTGTTTTTGACAAAACTGATGGCCCCTGATGAATTTCCATACTCTAAGAGCAATAGTAAAGAAACATGTTGGGTTTTATATGAATTTGTTATGCATTTTGTATCATGAGAATGGTAGAAATGGTGTGAGAGATGAGTAACTAAAAACACTAATCAATTCAGATTGCTCAGATAGGGCTGGTGCAGTGAGTATCTTCCTCCAATAACAGGCATTGTGACCCCAAGCGTTTTTTTGTTTGCTATTTGAAGGCGTTTAACCTGTTTGAGTGATCGCTTGCTGGTGTTTGTTCCCTCATGCCTCTTATGGTTGTTGCCTGGGCAACAAGCCTCCAAGGCATCCATAGCTCGATGGATGACAGCAGCGATCCAGAAGGCATACAAGGTGCAACGTGAGGATCTGCCGCAGGGCATGCATGTGCATGCACTAAGAGCCAAGGCGACTGCACTCACGTTCCAGCGCCACGTTCCCTGGCAGGTCATTGGCAGGGCGGCAACATGGCCCACCCTTTTGGCCTTTTGCAAACACTACTGTTTAGACACCAGTGCCAAGGCAGATGCAGCATTTGGCCGAACGGTGCTGCGTAATCTCTTTGCCTAGAGGGTCAGGCTCTCCTCCCCAGGGCGTTGTCAGTTGTAATCGTCCATACAGCATGGAAGAAAGGGGACGGGATGTAGGAGTAATGGCTACTCACCGGAGTGACTAACATACTCCTAGTCCATTGACCCCTTTCCTCCATACGTCCCACCATCCATCCCCCATAATAAAACCAGTGAGGTTGTTAAGGGGTAATACAGCCGAAGTGTATAAGGGGGACTGAGGTGTGGAGCCGGGGTTAAGGGAGTCTGCTCTCCTGAGGCCGCGCTCCCATGAGCCAGTAAATTTGAAGGGGACATTTATTTTTCTGGTGGAAAAGAGGTGCCGTTCCCTTCCATTGCGAGGAACGCCCATAAAGGATGGAGGAAAGGGGACTATGGACTAGGAGTAGGTTAGTCAATCTGGTGAGTAAAACTTCATTTCCACATTAACTGTTGCACCTGTTTCAGAGATGTGGGTTCCCGGATCTGGACGTAGTCGCATCTCCCCTGAATTCCAAGTGCCCCTTGTTTGCTTGATAGGTAGCACTTGGTCAGGGGTCTCTGGGACACGCATTCCAGCTCTCCTGGCATGGCCGCAGTTTCCATGCATTTCCTCCTCTGTTGCTCCAGCGGACTCTCTGCTAATTCCAAGCCTCTGTGTGCTGCAGCCTCGTTATAAATAACCAATCATATCTTATCATATCATATATCCTGATTGCCCCCCACTGGCTGTTGAGGGCCGTGTTCTTGGATCTGCTGCAGTTCTGCGCCCAGGGGCCAGTCCATCTCCTGTTCCCCAGCAGTGGCTTCCTGACGCAGCAGGGCGGGGCAGTGGCGCACCCGTAACCAGCCAGGCTGGCCCTAGCAACCTGATTCCTGGCCAACTGAGACTGCACCACGCCCAGTTCTCAGACTACAACTGGACCATCATACAGGAGGCCAGGATGCAGTCTAGACGATCTCAGTAGAAGAGCAAGTGGACTAGGTTCTGCCACTGGGCTCACTACAAGGGTCTGGACCCCCCTCACCTGCTCCCTAGGTGACGTACTGGTGTTTTCTGCGCATCTGGCTTGTTCTGGTGTTCAGGTCGATACCTGACACACCTATTTGGTGGCCATTGGAGCCTACGAGAATTCCCCAGAACACGTTTTTTCAGCGGCCAACCTAGTGGGTAAGGCGCACCTCAAGGAGTTGTACAGTCTCTTTCCTCCAGTCCATAGGCCGCACCCGGTCTGGGACCTCAGTGTGTTTCTTGGGACTTTGCAGTGCAAGCCCTTCAAGCCGATGGCCTTGGTGGACATCAGGCTGGTGACACACAAGACAGTGCTGTTGGTGTTGCTCACTTTGGTGTGCAGGGTCAGCTTTTGCAGGCTCTGCCTTTGTGCAAGCCCTTCACCACTTTTCATAATGACAAGGTCATCTTGCGCACTCATCCAAACTTCTTGCCCAAGGTGGCCTCTCCATTCCATTTGAATCAGGAAATGTGCCTGCTGGTGTACTTTCCGAACTCAGTAGGAGGCTGAACGGGCTTTGGCGTTACTTGTACCCGAAAAGTGTGCTCAAGTTCTCACCCTCTCTCCCGGACAAAACCCTTCAGGAAGTTTGAGGCTTTGTTCATCACTTCCGTGAGCTCATCTCCCGGCACCCAGGCTTCCAAAGTTTCTATTGCCCGTTAGAATCTCCAGGCCATTTCATAGGCGTATACGGCCATGGGTACGCCAGTTCCCTGCAGGGATGCATGCCCATATGGTCAGAGCAAAAGCTACGGCGGTTGCCTTTCAGACACATGCTTCTTGGAATGTCATCTGCAGGGCGGCTCCTTTGGCCACTTTGTCTGAGTTCTGTAAGCTCTATTCCCTGGATAACAGCTCCAGGCGGGATGCAGAGTTCGGTCAGAACCTTTTTGCTTCTTCGTAAGTATGAGGCAGGTTGTCACTGCTTCACGGAATGGTCTTGTTCGGTGGAATCGCCCACAAGGATGGAGGAAAGGGGACGGGACTTAACAGTAATTAAAGTTACTCACTGAAGTGACTAGAGTACACCCATCTTCCCCCACTTCTATGCCAGGGGCTAAAATATTCAGCATAGCGAGGTAGTAAACTGTCCGATGTGTTAAATTTAAATGTGTTAAAAGGGGACGGAGGTCATGCGCCGGAGGGCTAGGTCTCAGGGGTGTTTTAACGCACAGGGCAGCCCACCCTGTACCCCCCACGCACTGTACTAAATTTAAAGGGGAAGTTCAATTTTTCTCTTTCAGGTTCCGATACCGTCCTCATGTTGGGACATGCCAACAAAGATGGAGGAAATGGGACTAAGGACTAGGACAATGAGTAACTTTAATTACTACATGGGTCTTGTTTCATCCCTCTGCTCAAACCCTTGGAAGTAGTCTGTGACACTTCAAGCCATGTTCCACCACCCTCAGAAATTTTGCCCCATTTCCTCCTCCCTTTTGCCGCATACCTTGCTTTCCACATCTCTTCTGAATTCAATACAATATGGGACACCCTGTTTCACCCCTACTTTTTCTCCTCCCCTCTTATTTCCCACTCCCCTGCCGACCTAACACCAACCATTGGCTCAACTAGACCATTATGCACTCATAATTATCAAACAGCTTGATCCCGTCACATTCTCTCACCTCTCCTCTTCAATGTCCATCACCTGGCATCTTCCCAAGATAGCATGAGTCATGCACATCTTGGAAAAATACCTACTGCTGACCATAACAATCCCTGTTTTTACAGATCTCTCTTCTGCTCCACCACTTCAGAATCCCAGAGAGTTGTCTTTAACCACATTGCCAACTTTGTTTTTTTGCAGCAAATACTGTACAGAAACTGCTTGCATTCTTATTTGCAACTTTCTGTGCTTATTCTACTCTCTCTGCTGCTTTTGACACTGGTTCATCTAGTCATCCCTCACTCCTTCGAATTGTATCCACCCTAGGTATTCTAGGATACAATTCAGTGGGTTTCCTCAAATCTTCCTGACTACTTCTTTACCATCTCCTGGAACCCCGAACACTGCAAATGCCCATGGGTGTACTACAAAGATCCGTCCTGGACCCACTTCTTTTTGCTTGATACACCACTTCCTGTGATTCTTATTTCACCCTTTGCCTTCTTCTACCACCTCTTTGCCGATGAAACACCGATCCTCTTTTCTTTAACCTCCTTCTCCCCCAACATTTCTGAGGGCATCACCAGCTGCCTCTCCGCCAACCGTCAAACAGTGGCACTCTACTGCCTGATGTTAAACTCATTTAAGACAGCAGTACTTTTCTTCCTGGTTTCAATGCTAACCCACTCTTCCGTCCTACATCCTCATTTCCTCCAGAACACAGTCATTTATCTGGAGCAGCAACCCTGGGGTGCTCTGACGGTGAACTTAAACTAAATCACTTCAATACTGCTTCTGGCCAGGTTCAACCTTCTAAATATCATGAAGGTCTGCATGATACACACAGTCCTAAATGTTTAATCCCTGACCAGGTCTTCAAACTGGACTATTGCTCCATCCTGTTCCTACACCTATACGGTACGACGTCCTTTCACCACAGGATGTTTTTTTTCGCAGGTTTTTTTTACAGCAAATTTTTTTCTGGAAAAAACAAATCTAATTTTTTGAGGGGGTGGGGGGGTAAGAAAAATATATAAATTGGGTGTGGGTGTTCGGGAAAATATAGAAAATGAAAGGAAATTGGGGGGATAGGAGGGGAACCCCCTGCCCCCGAAAATAAAATTCGATCAGTTTTTACATATAAAAATCAGTGGTAAAAAAACCCAGTGAAAAACATCTCGTGATGAAATGACATGGAACTCACTATACTTTATTTTCCTCCCATCAAAGCGTTCATCTTTGCCACATATATTGTCTGCAACTTACCCTCTCCCAATTAGGCCTAATGCCATCACGCCAGGTTACCTTTTTTAAAAATTATTTTTATGGAGTAGTTTATGTTTACAATTGGATGGTAGTTTTCAGAGTAGAGCAAAATCTCTGGTTTAAATTTGGTGCAGATCTGAATTACAGAAGAACAATATAGTGAAGAAACCTGGCCATCCAGAGTTTTGACATATTTAATGTGTGTAAAACTTGGCTCATTGTTGAAGTATCTTTGAAAACTTTGCCTCTCCCTCTTAACCCACCTCCCTCACCGACGGCTATGGCCCATAATGGGTCATTCACAATGTGTACAATGTCAGTTTGTTTCAATTAGTGAGTAGAATTTTGTCTTCCATGTTGGGATAGCTTATAACACTCAAAGTAATGTTTGCAAGATCCCCACTCTAATGACTTATCTGGTTTTGGGAATGACTTGGGAGTGTTTTCAATCTTTTTCTTTTCTCACCTGTTTTGTATATATCTGGAGGTTTGCTTAGATGTTCCTTGGTCTGGAGTGTAGCAATAGAAGGGTGCTTTAGTACCAGTCCAGTTCATGTATTCTTGTTACATATGCTCTCCAGTTGCTCATGGTAGGTGTTGTTTTCTTCCGCCAGTGTATAGACACCAGTTTCCTGGCAATCGGGAGTTACTAGTTTTACAAATGTGTTCAATGCATCATCCTGAAAGTATCCCAGCAAGATTCCCCCCACCCCACCCCACCCCCATTCCCCCACTCCCCATTGCAGGGTCATGGATAGCATAATCAAGTATGTTACATAATCAAGTCTGCTACTACCTCCTAATATTGCTGAATCAGGGGACATAGCCATGCTAAGTGCATAAATCCTGCACCAATCTGATTTAGTTTAGTCTAGCTGGTATAGTTGGGCCATTGGAAAGTATATTCTATGGACTTATTTAAATTGGGTCAAGTATAGTTTTGCGTTGAGCAATATAGTTCAGGTGTAGGAGCAAATCCCACCCCATTTATCTGCCTAGGTCTTGTGACGAATCTGAGAATGTCCCTTCTTTACTACGGGGAGACCTTTCCCTTCGGGCCAGGCCAGTGCATCCACAGTAAAGAAAATTTCCCCCTGGAGGATGGGGGGGGGGTGGGGTGCACTGAGGAAGGATAGCATGGGGCAAGGAAGCCCCCTATGGGCTTGCAGATGACTATTCTCAGAGAACCGGTGTACTTCAATACACCCAACCCCTTCTCCCAATAGCACATCCTTCTTCCCATTCTCTAGATATAACTAATATGTTCTGTTGCCAAGTCAGTCAACCTAATATACTTGACAAGACTAAAATACCAAAGAATATAAGTATGTTGCCTCTGGTTTGAAAATAAGTACTGTGAAGATGATGTTGACCATGGGGAACTCTGGTGAACCAGACTGAGCAGTCTAGCTTCTCACGGGAGCTGGTTGGTCCGAACAAATCCAGTGCTGGAGTTCAAAAGGAATTCAGCTGGGACGCTAGAGGAGAGCTGTCCTCTTCTGAGGAACTACAGGAGCTGTGCAGCGGGCAAACAGACGAAAGGGAAACCGTGAATGGAAGAGATGGATTAGCTGAATGTGGTCCAAGAAGGAAGGACTACTCTAGCTGTTGTTGAAACAAACCTCTGGGCGCCTCAGGACCCGGCAAAGCGTCCGAGCAAGTAGACGCACACCTGGGCAGAGTCAGACATCTGCAGAGCCACTGGAGACCCTGCCGACAACCCGAAAGCGACCGGAGCCTCAAAACAATGCAGCTTTTTGGATAATGCCAGTACCTGTGATAAAGAAACAAACCGGTTTACCCGAAAGGGGTTGGAGGTCTGGGGAAGCAAGGGGGTGAAAGTAGAAGCTGGAACAAGAGGGTGTGGGACCCTGAGATGAGATTGCAAGTCTGGGACCCACACCCATGTGAAAGGCAAAGTATAAGAGGGTCTGGGTCCCTGAGAACCGCCAAGATGGTGGAAGAGGAATCCTATGCTTGGCAGGATAGTGATCCAAACAAATACGTTAAGATTGCGAGTCTGGGACCCACACCCATAATGAGAAGCTGAGAATAAGAGGGCCTGGGACCCTGGTTGTAAAAGAAGCAAACAAGGAAGAGTTGTAAGCTTGGCAGGTGAGTAAACTAAGCGAATACGCTACATTGTGAGTCTGGGACTGGCACCCATGTGAAAGGCAAAAGCCTACTGTAACGAGGAATAAGAGGGTCTGGGACCCTGTGAAAGAAACAGTCCATGAGAGGACTGTTGCTTGGCAGGAGAGTAAACTAAGCTGTTAAGAGTATTGCGAGTCTGAGACCCGCACCCACATGATATGTTAAGAATAAGAGAGTCAAGAACCCTGAAACTGAAAAGGACTAAAAGGAATCCTGTATTTGGTAGAGAAGTGTGCCAAGTTGGTGGGATGAACAATTGTGAATCTAAGAATTATATTCTTGGGAACTGCTCAAGTGACATTTACCTAACAGGGTTACGGGGCTGAAGTGCCCAAATAAAAGGAAAGTAAGATGCGAAGCCTAGGGGAAAGGAGCACAACGCTAGCCTTTGAGTGCTATATTTGTGAAAATGTTCATTTCATCACTTTTGATTGCCCAAGAGATTGGGAACTCTTCTCATGGTTGGTTGGAAAACCATGAACACTTTACTTTGGGAAGATATCATCTGTGCACTTTTAATTTAAGTTATGAGTGTTGGGGACAGAGGTAGGCATTTGAGACACAACCGTGACAGATTTTCTGGTTTTGAACATCCTGACAATTTCACTTGTTTTCTTTGAGGTAGGGAAACCCCTCTTAGTTTCAGGGATAGAGGCATTTTTCCAACCCTTTCTTGATTAATAAAGGTCTGTACCCAAAAATATGCCATCATTGTGTCCGAGCCTTACTTCTGCACCCTTGCAGTCTACATCATATCTCCACTTACTACACACTCTGGGCATTCCCTAGTGTTTTGTATGTGTGCATACATGCGTAAAATTGTGTGTGATCTGCTGCTGTTATATCCATATGTGCTAATATTTTGACTCCAGGAGCGATGGGGAAGTTGAGCTAGTACTTCCTGAGTGTTTCCTGTATTCTATAGTACTGCAGTGGTATTATGGCATCTGTGGTGAACCAGAAGGAGTCAGACCGTAAAATTTTATTCAAGAGTGTTAATTTAAATGAAATGGGCATTTTTCCATCAGTCCCGATCGCTAACAGTGATTTCACTGGTTATAAACTAAACTAAATGTGCTTGTTTTATGTCAAACAAAACTGAGTCCTCGGTCCAAAAACCTTTTCACTATCTGACCCTACCACTTTGGGAAAATAAAATTAAAATAAGCCAGAACAATAGCCTCTCAGTTCAGGATTATTCTGGCCAATCTTACTTGGCTCTCTAACGGGAGCTTTGGTCACAGTTCAAAACAATGTTCTTCACAGCTCACCAAAGAGAGGTTTTCATCTCTCTGTAGGCTCCTCAAGAAAAGTTGTAAATCTTTATACAAATCAAATGTCTCAATTTCCTTTAAGTGGAGGGATGTTCTTCTTAGTCCTTGTCCTCCTCCAACTTGTTCCACTAGTTGCATGTCTTGGACGTCTTTAGTTCAAATGTCTACATTTTATTAAGGGGAGGGATGACTCTTAGCACATCTTTCCTAACTTGGTCATTTTCTTTCCACTAGTTATGTGTCTTGAATATACAGATTGAACCCTCCAGGTTAGTCTTTTCATAGGTTGAAAAATTTCACTTAATTCTCTAGGGCTCTCAAGGCACCTCTGGCTTGTTTAACTTTTGTTGTATCTTTGGCCTCTTCCAATCTTCACCATTCGAAATTCTACGGCTCCCGTAACTCTCCTTGTCATTTTCACTCTATCTGTTCCTCTTGCCTCCCTACACCCTGGGCAACCCTGGTACCTTTAATGTTGTGTGTGCTCCAGTGGAGTGGCGTCTCAGCGGGGACATGGCTGTTTGCCCCTCTTCGGCATTCCGTCTCATAAGGATTGGTATCCTGCCCGTCAGTCCACTCTGCGGTCCTTGCCCTGAGAGTGGAGGATTCATTTCTCTGTTGGCTAGTGGCTCCGGTGTCTGTTCGCGGGCCCTAGATCCACCACTGCTGCAGCATGGTCACACCAGCAGGTAAGATGGTCTCATCATTCTCTATATCAGCAGTATTGCACTTTTCTATGCCGGCCTCCCTGCTTCTTCTCGTAAGTGTTTGCTTCTTCTATTCTACCTGTCACGGCACGCTCGGCGGTCCTTTCCCTGAGAGTGGTGTATTTGTTCCTCCATTTTTTGCTGGTCTGTCTGTTCGAGGGCCCCAGGCGCACCAATACTGCAACGCGGTCACCCCACCTGGTAAGACAGTCTTCCTTCCATCTCCATCTTGGCAGTATCACCCTTTCTAATGCCGGCCTCCCTGCGCCTCGCTCCTTTCTTGTTTCTTGCATGCCAATGCTAGCTCCGCATGTAACTTCGCTCAGTCCCTCCAGGCCATTTTCACATCAGAGGCTCGCCTCTACATAGAATTTTTCTCCCTCCATTCAAGTTTCCTTGTCTTGATTCTCGCTGCCAAACATAAAAGGGATGTATTGTTCTCCATCACCTGCTGTGTTCGTGCAGATTCCAGCATTATCTTGAGCCAATGTTATGGAGGTAATGTTTGTGTGTTTTTAAATACGGATCAACGTGCTCGCAGTGAGGTCTTGCTTTCTGAGGATTTTGCAGAATGGGCTCACCTCTCTAGCCTCAAAGGGGTTGTCTTCCCCCCCCCCCCCCCCCCGCAGGACAAAGGGACAAATTCCCCAGATTCGTCACAGATCTTGATGGTCACTTGGGGGTCAATCTCTTCCACACTGGGTGACCCTTGATGCAAAATAGGTTACTTTTATTTTGAGAATTAAACTTCATTAGCATTTCGAATATCACAAAGACAAAAATAGTACAAGTTTTTAACTGAACAAGGGGCGTGGCTAAGCTGCCATTGGATAGGGCGCTTCTCTCTGAGGCTCCCGTCGATCCGGCAAAATCCTACAACACGCACTTTGATAATACTGCAATTGCACCAGAAATGAAGATTTAACTGCTGGAACACACAACGCACACCGGGATTGTGTTTTCGGAAGCCCAGAGGAGCCGAAATGCAGTAAAACAGACGGAATCTCTGAAGGACCCCGATGGCTTCAGAAAAGAAAATGGTGGCGCATACTGAACAAAGGATCAGCTGCAGCTACAGTGTATCATGGACCGACACTGTAGTGCAGCAGGAATGTTGACCAGCCCCACTGCAAGATCAAATAAGTTGAATTGGAGGCTGAAGCGCTCGCTGTCCCGCTACACCAAAGGTAAGTAAATAGATTTAGACGTGCGAACGTGGAGCGCCCGAATGTCGAATAGCTCCAGCTCAACCCGAGGCGCACTGTCCCCCAGCAGTGTAACACCTGAAGACCAGCGGTCATTTGCTGAGGGAATTCAGCGAGTACTGGTAGGGGACTCACTGAATGATATCCCGGAGAACAAATGCTCGTAGCCCGTCAGTGCGGCCGGTTCGGGATAGGAGCTGTGAGGAATGGAAGTGCGTCATCCGAGCCGCTCACTGCTTCCAATTATTTCTGTGCGCAAGACATGCACAGCATCATAGACATGCCTGAAAGTGCAGCATAGAGCTGACACGACAGCTGCTGCTAGATCTACCGTTCGGACCAAGCCAAAGCAGCAACCGGAAAACACGCCCACCTCGGTGCAGAACCGGATTAGACGGTCCTGAAGGAATACTACGCATGTGAAGCCAGTGGAAACAAGGACCACGTGAGACCGGAGAAAGGCAAGGGTGAAGCAAGGCCAAGGGCGGACATACAAGGGTGCCACAGTTCATGGAACACAGAACGTGCTGCTCATTGGAATAAAACTCCACGAGGAGAGCGTCCGTGATAGTTGGACTGCCCCAGGGACACAAGATATGGAAGGCAGGCACAGGAACTGTGGGACATGTGCGCACACAGAGCAAAGGCCCGCACCGAAATGGACTGGATTGCCAAAGAGGATGCGGGCAACACAAAGCCACTCTAAGACGGGCCGTGCAGCAGCGTACCAACGCTAAGCGCCTAGAACAATGCAAGGAGGAGGCGCAGCTGACAAAAACAAGCCTAAATGGGCAATCCCGAATTAACAAGAGGCCACAGATGGAGGCAGCAGGAGTGGAGGTCTTAGCGCTCTGCGGAAAAACCTGGCGTTAACACAAGGTCCCAGGCCATTAGACCAGCACCAAAAAGGTATGCCAGCAGACAACGATGGTAACTGGTGAGAGCAAGGCCTAATAGCAGGCCTACACATCTAATCAATGCGCCTACACACGCACTAATACTTGTGGCCGCCCCCCCCCCCACATCCCGCAGGCGCGGCTGACATCCCCCTAAAAAATCCAAACATCAGATGAGCCGGGGCAAGCTGAAACACCCATAAGACTGGTCCCAAGCACGGTCAACTGAAACACCGGTTGATGCCGAGATGGCATCCAAGTTACCCAAGGGAAGCAGCCAACAATGGAAGCGTTCACAAACACCACAGTCAATGGAGAATGCCAGAAACCAAGAAAGGAACCCTCCAACAGATTCCACACCAGCGCGCAACGACTAGCAGATCCTGGATGCGATTGCGGACCTGAAAATTGCATGGGAAACCAAATTGGAGGCAGCCATGGTGGAACTCAAAACATCACTGGATCTTAAAATTGGGGCAGTGCAAGAGGATGTTAACCTACTGAGACAGGATGTTAAGAAAATATCGGAGCGCACTGGCGAACTGGAGAAAGAAGTAAACTCATATACAGCTGCCTGTACATCACATGCCTCGGAGATCCACATACTGAAGCAACAAGTGAGCAACCTGTAAAACGGAGCAGAGGAAGTGGAAGGACAGGCCCGTAGAAACAACATACCCATTGTGGGGCTCCCGGAAGGAGAAGGACCGAACCCCACGGATTACATTGAGACCATGCTGCTACAAGAAATTGGGGGAGGAGCGCTCACCCAAGTGTTCCCGGCGGAGAGAGCACACAGAGCCCTGACAAGAAAAACCCCCGCCAGGAGCCACCCACCCCTGCCCCCGAGGCTGATAATTGCCAACATTTTGAACTACCAGGATAAGGAGAAGATCCTGGAATTTTTCCGGAAAGGGGGCACAATACAAAGGGTATGCGGGTCTATTACGGCGTACCCGGACTATACACTCCTGGTGCAAAGGCAGCAACTGAACAATAGGACAGTGAAGAGGAAGCTGGGGGAGGCGGACTTAAAGTACATGTTGATGTACCCAGCGAAACTCAAAGTGCTCCACAAGAACACAACCAGAAGTTGCGACTGAGTGGCTGGATGCACAGAATTGCCCATCGGGTACCGACAAACAGGTGGAGGACGGAACATAGAAGTGGAGCAGTCGATCCAAGGGCCGAGGTGCTGTATAAATTGGGACTTTGAGACTTGAATTTAAGATAGAGCAAACATAAGCTAAGAGACAAGCTAGGTGCTACATAGAAGAATACTGGCGTGCATAGCATATTGTGGTATGATAGCGGGAGATACAGCGGACTGAACCCCAAACCCCTATGCATAGTTACTGTAGTGTGGTAACCCCCTGCTGAGTTCCTAGTACCTGGCTAGCCGAGAAAGGACTAAATGCAGGATCGCCTGAGTCCAGGGATGGAGCTGGGCAACAGTTGGGGACTGGAAGTGTGGAGGGAGGAGGGAGGTGTATGGGGAGGGTGAGGGGAGTTGGGGATTTGTGGTGGTGTTAGAGAGTGAGCCTACACACACGCGCTGCTGTGCTTGAAGCAAAAAATGAGGGTGAAAGGGGGGACTGGGTATGGCTGAAACATGGGAGACCTTAGGATAATGACCTGGAATGTCAGGGGGCTAAACAGTTACTTGAAGAGAAACAAGATCATGATGTACTTAAAGAGACAGAAAATAGATATTGCCCAAATACTGGAAACACATCTCACGAAAGAGAAACTAGAGGTAATAAAGAGGAAATGCAAGGGGACCCGCATAGGTGCAAAGTACCCGGCTTATGCCAGAGGGGTGATCACCTGGGTGGCACCACATGTCCCCCTTCCAGCTGCTACAGTCCAAGGCTGAGGCGGACGGGAGGATGGTAGTAATACGGGGATTGATAGAAAATAGAGAAATATGCATTGTTAATACATATGCCCCAAACCAAGATACAGTGACCTATTTTAGGACCCTACATAGTAGAATGACCCCGTACCTGGGGGGGCGCGTTTATATGGGGCGGCGATTTTAACTCCACGCTGGACCCAAGGGTAGATAGGTCAGACAGGAAATTCAACAAACCCACCCACGCTGCCAGAGCCCCGAGGACCCTGCTGGGAGACCTTCGATGGGAGGATACATCACCCACATGGTAGACATTACTCACATTACTCAGCCCCACAAAACTTGTACACACGGCTAGATTATATGTTTCCCCTCACAGGAGATGACGGAGGGTCCTCTTGAACCACTCGCCATTGGTCTTAACATGGCAATATGTGCCACTGAGAGCTAAAATCTGTACATGGAGGCTTAGATCTGAAGCATTGAAAGACAGTGTTCAGGGAGGACCTCAGAGGAGAAATTATAGAATACTTTGTAAAGAACACTGGGAGTGTAGAGTTGTTTGGAACCCTATGGGAAGCATTTAAGGTGGTGGTGAGAGGAGCAGCTATAGCCAAATCTAAAGGGCTGCAGGGAGGCATACTATGGAGACTGCAGAGGCAGAACTAGAGACAATCCTAGTTAGAGGAGGAAACTCCCGGGAGGATGCTGAAACCATCAATCAATTGCAGCAGGAATGTGTGGGGCACTGGGAGAGATTATGCAATTTAAACTATAAGAAATGCATAGAAAGGCAGCACGCTCGGGGAGACAAGCCGGGGGGATTGCTTGCATGGCTGTATAAAAGTGAGAACCCCAGACCAACGATCAGGGCGGTACTGGGGGAGAGTGGACAAATATTAGATACCCAAGAGAGCGTGAACCGAGAGTTCCTTGAAATCTATAAACGATTGTACGGGGACGTAGGAGGTGGTGGAGGGAGCGAGATAGCAGAAACACTAGAGGATATCGGCTTACCAAAAATAAGTGCTGAAGAGCGAGAAAACCTAGAAGCCTCAATTACACTGGAAGAAGTAGAGGTGGTGGTCGAGCAAATACCAACCAGTAAGACCCCGGGAGTGGATGGACTCCCCAGCGAATTTTACAAAATGTATAGGAAGGAAGTTCTCCCCCCCCACTAATGGCAATGTTAAATGAAGCATTTGAATTTGGGATATTGCCAGAATCCCTTAGCGAAGCGATCATTATCCCACTCCTCAAACCTAATAAGCCAAGCATGGACTGCGGGTCGCACAGACCGCTATCTATGCTGAACCAGGACAGCAAGATAGTCACAGCTGTTAGCAAACAGAATAAAACAGGTCATAGCCAGACTAATACATCCTGATCAGACCGGATATGTTCCACACAGAAGCATATCCGACAACCTCAAATGGCTCCACCGCGTCATAGAGCAAACTGAATGAGACTCGTGCGAGATGGCAATTGTATCACTAGACGCAGTGAAGGCCTTTGACTCCATCAAATGGCCTTGGCTGCTGGCAGCCATAAAAGCATATGGGATGGGACCCGGGTACCTGAAGTGGGTGAAATTACTATACAGTTCATCATTAGCCAGAGTGAGGACGGGAGCAATCATTTCGGAGAGGTGGCAACTCAGCAGGCGCACTAGACAGGGATGCCCATGGTCCCCAATGCTGTACATTCTCGCTCTGGAACCCCTAGCGATATACCTGAGGCAACAATATGAGGAAGTGGGGATCTGCACAAAAGGGGGACCACACCTAATATCGTTATGCGCAGATGACATGTTATACTTGAGGTACCCTGAAGAAAATCTGCAATACATCCTAGAAGTGATGGAGCGGTTTGCGTTGCTCTCCGACATTGCAGTCAATCCTAAGAAATCTTGCATATTCCCCCTGGGAAGGTATATAGGTGTCCTGCGGGAACAACTGCCAGTACTAAAAATACCCCGGGAGACCGGTACCTTTTAGATACCTGGGGATTGACATCTACCACACGGTGGAAGCAGAATATGAACCTAATACTTAGAAAGCAGTGACAACATCGAGAATAGCATGAAGTTCTGGGCTAGGCTCCCCCTGGCCATGATGGGGAGGGGGGCGCTGCTGAAGATGGTCGTATTATCCAGACTACTACACCTTTTTGGGAACATACCATACATGATACCCAAGCGATTCTTCGTTAAACTTCAAGGCATATGCAGGGGCTTCCTCTGGGCTGGAACCAGGAATAGGATAGCCCTATGGAAACTACAGAACACATATGACAAGGGGGGTATTAAGCTACCTAACTTTGAGATCTATTATTTGTCCAGTCTACTACAATACGTGACTAAGTTGTTAGCGGAAGACGCAACATCAGAATCCAGACTGTTGAGATCCGAATGTGCCCCTTTCTTGAAAGAATGGATATGGCTGCCTAAACAAGAGATAAAAGGGTTCCCGGGGATGCTGGAACTAGGATGGAAAATAGGCGAAAGGCTTGCTAGACCGTAGAGAACCCGACCCAGTGTTCCCCGCAAGTGCTTCTAGTGGCATTGACCGGAGGAGACGCGCAACTGAGGAAGACGATTCGTAGGCATTGGGAACCGTTGGGAATTGCAGCAATGGGAGACATATGGCAAGAGGGAGAAATAAAGGAATTTAATGTGCTGGTGGAAGAAATGGGTTTACACTTGGGGCAGTATATCACGTATACCAGACTGGTATGGCAGCTAAGAGAGCATGGTCAGAAATAATGCTAGAAGAACAACCAGACACGGCCATCGAAACATTATGATGTCGCAGAGGGAGGGCACGAGGTTTCCAGAATTTACGATTTGCTGATGTCCAGGGTGGGAAAGGAAGCGAACCAGCTGAGGCGGGACTGGGAGGAGGAAGCAGGGGAACTTATGATTGATGGGTTGTGGGAGCAGGTTCAAGGATATCATAAAGTGTCTAGGAACGCATGGCTACAACAAATGTAGCTGTATATAACCCACAGAGCATATATGACCCCCCAGAGAATTGCCTGATTTAAAAGCGCAGAACGACAAACGTGCCCCTAGTGCAGCGAAGAAAATGCAGGGATGATGCACATGTTTTTGGCATGCCCGAAAATTGGGAAGTTCTGGGGAGAAGTAGCCCACCGATTAAACGAGAAAGGGATCAATTTAAACGTGGAATCAGTGTGGGCATGCATGGTAGGGGGGTTTCCTAGACCGCGTCAATTGAAACTTTTCAGTAAACTTAAAGATTTGGTTTATATACTTGCCAAGCGCAGAATAGCCATGGGGTGGAAAGCATGTACAATACCTGAGATAGAGGTCTGGTGGAACGATCTCCATAAATGTACTGAAGCAGAAACAATAGTATGGAATGAAGCAGCCAATAGAGCAGTGGAGGAAGAAGCGGAAACCATGACGGCCTGGAAACATCTAGTGGCCACACTGTCTGGGTCCACCCAGGTCAGCTCAAGCGATGATACCTCTGAGAATACAGTTGGGGAGGTAACCCCAGAAGTAAAAGAGGCGGAGGGTGAAGTGAAGTAGGCTCGAGTTGGAGGGCGGGTTAAGGGAAAGCAGTAGATACTTAACGAAATTTTTATAATGTTTAATATGTTATGAAGAAGCACTGCTGGGGTTGTTTAGATTGTTGTAAAAATCAATAAAAATTGTTTAAAAAAAAAAGTTTTTAACTGAGCCCTTTTCCCTTACACCACCTAACTCACTTTAGCTCCACGCTTGCAAACTCAAACGGATGACTCGATCACAAAGTACAAACCAGTAACTGCAAAACAGGCAACCTTCAAAATTGCCATTTATTTCCCCCCTTCCCCTCCCATCCCTCAGCACCTAATACCTCCCCCATGCAGCCCATACACCCTAACTACATTAGGCTCCCCCACCATTGTAACCTTCCTCTGTACTAACTGTCTCAAGGCCTCTTGCCCATTTTTGCTAACACCGCCAGCGGGTAATGCCACCTTTGCAGGACCTTTTAAGGCCTGATGCCAATACTGCAGGGATGCTGTCTAACTGGGTAACCCTTCTGCACATCAATGCCCAAAGTAAATCCTCCATCGCTTTCCCTAGGTCTCGCCCCCATGTCCTAGCTGGGGGTGGGTCCCTGGTCTCTGCCATTAGTATCCCTTTGTAGAGTCGGGCAATTAGGCCTCTTGAGCTTGCCGTTGTGAAGAGAAGCTTCTCGAAGTCTGCAAACCCTCTTCCCAGGTTCTCCCCCCATTGACCTTCCAGTAGTACTCCCTTTAGCTACAGGTAGTGGAATATGGATAGTGTGCCAATATGCAGGCACTTTAACCCTTTGATCCTGATGAAGGCTCCCTCTTCCCACATTTGGCCCGTTCTGCACAGCCCTGCCTCGTACCATAATTGAAACACCAAAGGCTTTTTAATCCCATCTTGCAGTAGCGATGCAGCTCAGTGGAGATGTCAAACATCTGTCCCCCCCTCCCACCCCTCGCCATAAAGTCCACACGACTTCCAAAATCGGGTTCCGCAACAACCTCTTCGGAATGCAAGCACGTGGAACCCACAGCCACTGTCCCAGGGGGACAGTAACAGAACCACGTTATCCAGCCGCACTCATTTCCTCTCCAATAACAGCAGATAGTTCCCTGCATACAGAGCCCCTGCTTGTTTATATACCTGTATCGGAAAGGTTCTTCCTTCACCTGGAACGGGAGCCTGCCAACATACTCCCTCTCTGTTCTGGCAATCAACCTACCAACAGGGCTACAGACTTAGCAAAATTTACTTTGAATCTCGAAGGTTTCCCGTATTGCTCAAGGCCGCCCAGAAGGCGCGGCACAGAGTACACCAGGTCTGTAATGTAGAGCCAGGCATCATCTGCAGAGAGGATAATCTTACGCATTCGCCCTCCGATCGTCACCCCCTTAATTGCCTCTACATTCCGCACCCCTCACTAGTCCACGGTTCCATCGCCAATGCATAAAGCAACAGAGAGAGTGGGCAGCCCTGTCGTGTGCCCCGTTGTAGCTGTAACAACTGCCACACGCTTCTGTTCACCACCACCCTGGCTGTCTGTTTCAAATACAGGGCCGCGATCCACTGCCTCCATCTCCCTGCCCCCACCCCAACCTATTGCTGAGAGGACCTCCCCCAGGAAGGCCCAGCTTACCCTGTCGAGTGCCTTCTCAGCATCGAAGGCCAACCCTCTTCAACACGCCTGAAGAATTAAGAATGTGAAGCGTTTTCTGTATATTGTCCACGCCCTGCCTATGCAATATGAACCCTGCCTGGTCTGTGTGTGCTAGACCCGGAAGATGGGGCTCCAACCGAGAGACCAACACCCTGGTGAAGATCGTTGCGTCCACATTTAGTGCATTTAGAGATGGGCCTATATGAAGCACAGCTGGTTGGGTCCTTACCCGGCTTTGGGATTACCTTGATCAGAGCTTGCAGAAATGTTGGCGGGATGGATCAATCCCCCGTTGTAGAGTTAACAATTTGGCCAGGGGTGCTGCGAGGCAGTCCTGATGTTTCTTGTAAAAATCTGTAGTGAGCCTGTCCCCCCCATGGGGCCTTTCGGTAAGATAGCTCATTGGGTTGAGCGCTCGCTGCTGCGATCCGAGTGTGATGTGCAGGTCGCAGGTTCGAATCCCGGCAAGGCCAACTCAGCCTTTCATACTTCCGAGGTCGATAAATGAGTACTAATTTCGGTTGGGTGATATTGTATGTAAATATGTGCTCTGTAAAGTGCTTTGGATTAAGGCACTATATAAATAACACATCATTGTCATTTCCAGTCTTTAGCTTCCGAATCGCAGCAAAACCTCTTCCCACGTCCCCACTCTATCCAATATGTCCCTTTCCTCTGGTGTCAGGCTTGGTAACTGTATAGCTTCCAGGTAGCCACAGATCTCCTCTCGGTCTGCTGCCGCGGGCATGGAATAGAGCCCCTGGTAATACTCCGCAAATTGTGTTGGGACCCTCTCCCCCTTCTCCAACATGACCCCATTTGCATCTCTTACCCTGTGGACCCTTCTCTCCACCTGGTCACCCCTCACCCTGTATGCCAAGAAGGCCCCAGCCATATCCCCCTGCTCATATTTCTGCCAAGTGTACCTCATCCGCTTGACCACCTCCTCGATGGAGATAGTGTAGTTCCTGCTGCTAGTCCCTAATTTCTCCCAGGATTTTCCCCCCTATCTGCATCCATCTGTGCCCTCAGCGCTTTCAGTCACCCCCCCTACACCCCCTATGGCCTGGCTTTGACGAGGCCCCCTGTATCTTTTACTCCAGTGCCTCCTCCGCAATGAGCAATCCCCCAAATGTTGCTTTAGCGGCCTCCCACACCATTGCCATGTCTACCTCCCCATTGTCGTTGGCCTTGAAGTGTTCGCCCTAACTTTTTCTCCAGCATGGGGTCTGGCATGGATTCACATGCTCATGAATATTCCCCGTCGTCAGGCTGGGAATCCTCGTTAAGAAAAATCAGTATCAGTTTCGTTTCTGATCTGTCTTTCGTAGTAGTAACCAATTACTGATCTCTGCGTCATACTGACCACAGCCAATGACTGCCATCTCCCTAAGACCCGCCTCTGGCAGCCATCTTCAGATTTTTACCGCACGTTCAAGTGTTGGGATCCTCGTGCTATTGCTCTCGAGCTTTAGTGCTTTTTTCGCGCTTTTTCTTGGGAAAATTTTCTCTTTTTCAACGGGGACCCGTGTCGGATTCTTCTACGCCCCTCAAGGGTGAAGATTTCGTCGAGCCATGCTTTTGGAGGACTCCAGAAGTTTCTCAGGCCCATCTCGATCATGGCCCAGGAGAAGGGAAGCTCGACACCCGGAAAGCTGTTCAGGGTCTGCCCTGGATGCCAGCTTCAGAATGTCTTTAAGGAGGACGAACACTCCCTTTGCCTCTACTGCCTGCATGAGGACAAGATGCACGTGGAGAAGGACTGTGCGTTTTGCGGCAATATGTCGGAGCGGACCATGAAGGACCGCCATCTGCGTCTCGCCAACTGGCTAGAAGGGAAGAGCCCGTCAGGCGGGGAGAAGAAGTAGTATACAGTCCTTATGCTCGGAGATAAGGACGAGATTGCCGTTACCACCAACGGAGGAACCTCTCCCGACGGGGGACCCGCAGCCAGGCCCTTCTGGGAGCCCTCCTCCTAAGAGAAGCCGAGCGGTCTAATAAGACTTTTGAGGGCACCCCGGCGACAGGGGTCCAACAGAAGGCCAAGCACCGCGAGTCCGCTGGCACCAGGAGCGCCGAACAGTCGGGCTGTATGGGCGCCAGGCAGGGCGTGTCCTCCCCGGCGCCATCAACCACGAGCCAACGCTCTGGCTCGGGTAAGAGGAAGGCCGAGCACCCAGCGAAGCTCCTGGGGAGACCCCGGTCGAGCTCGAAGGCCCCATCGGAGGGGGAGCGAGGCGGTGACCCTCCCCCCAAGGAGAAGGCGGTGAGCGCACCTAAGGTGGTGAAAGCCTTAATCCATCCGGCCAAGGCCTCTATCGAGACAGTCGCGGCGGCCCTGGCTCAGCCTGTGGAGGCTACACCAGTGGTGGCGACCTCGGGGCCCAGAGTCTCCCTGCCACCGCGGAGGGAGTCCTCTTTCATGCCCATCGACAGGACCCCCGTGAAACCTCCGACGGAGAAGAAAAAGGGGGGGCAGGAGGTCGTCGTGGATTCGGCCTCAACCTCTGAGGAGGAGCTGATCGAAGTCTTAAGCCACGGCGTTGGCGTGGAAGACCACCAGCCCGTCGGCACCCTCGACGTCTCCTACGTCGGGGTCCTTCCCGATGGGCTGGTGGTCTTCCACGCCAACGCTCCTGACCGCCCGTCGGACTCCCCTCAACCAGTGCCGCAAGACAACTCGGCTGCCTTTTTGTTGACATGGAGTCAGCCCGGGCTCTTGGTGTTCTCCAGCAACGACGGCTGCCCTTTCGGAGCGGCGGAGGCAAGCAGGGTGCCTCCAAAGGTTCCAGCGGCGGATTTTCCACCTATCGTCAAGCGGCCCGTTCGTCGTCACAGGAAGCCTACAGGGGACGAGGCAAGTCGGGCGGACCCTGCCGTCGTCGCCAAGGAGGACAAGGCGGCAAAGCCTCGTCGAAGCAGGACTGAACCGGCCGTGGGGTCTGGCCCCCACCGAAGCACCCCGGTGGGAGGCCGGCTGGCGAACTTAGTCAGCGTGTGGGAGTCCATCTCCACCGAGTGTTGGGTGCTGGACGCCCTGGCCCAGGGTCACGCGCTCGAGTTTCTAAAGAAGTGCCCGCGCGTCCCCCCCGTGGCAAGGAAGGAACATCACGTCCCTCAACTTCTCTTGGAGGTAAAGGCGATGCTCAAGAAAGGCGCCAACGAGCTTGTCCCAAAGAGGCTTCGGGGCTCTGGAGTTTACTCAAGATACTTCCTCGTGAAGAAGAAGACGGGAGGATGGCGTCCCATCCTGGACCTACGACGACTGAACAAATTCATCAAGGCACAGAAGTTCCGGATGGTCACCCTCCAGCACGTCCTGGGTCAACTAGAGGAGGGCGATTTCCTGTCGTCGTTGGATTTGGAGGATGCCTACTTCCATATCCCCATCCTAAAGGAACACCGAAAGTTTCTCAGATTCGTGGTCCAAGGGCGTCGCTACCAGTTCAGAGCCCTTCCCTTCGGATTGAGGTCGGCACCCAGGGTGTTCACCAAGTGCCTCGCACTGGTGGCGGCGCGGCTGCGCCTGGAGGGGGTCCACGTCTACCCCTACCTGGGCGACTGGCTCATCCGAGCAAAGACAAAGGAGCTTGCCGCGGAGCACATGGCGAGGACCGTCCAACTACTCACGGACCTGGGCTCCTCCATAAACTACGCCAAGTCCCACCTGGTGCCTGCGCAAGACGCACTGTTTCTGGGAGCGAAACCCGACACAGTGGCGCTTCTGGCCTCTCCGTCGGAGGAAAGGACGAGGGCCATCTTGGGCAAGGTGCAGTGGATGCTGGTTGCGGACGCGGCCAGGGTGAGGTCCATCAAATCCCTCCTCGGAATGATGTCTTCTTGCATTTATCTCATCCGCCTGTGCAGGCTTCGGATGCGCCCGTTGCAGGAGTTCCTGGACGCTCGCTGGATCCAGACGACGGGCAGCTTCGAGGACAGGATCACACTCGACGAGAGCTTCCGACGAGCGATCCGGTGGTGGGGCACCCGCGTGCATCTGACAGCGGGCATGGACTTCCAGACCCCGGGCCACCAGAAGACAGTGACCACGGATGCCTCCCTGGAAGGGTGGGGAGCGCACACCGAAAATCTGCACGCGAGAGGCCTTTGGCTGCCGATGGAGAAGTCTCTCCATATCAACGTCCTGGAACTCCGTGCAGTGTTTTGGGCCCTCAGGTCCTTTCTTCCGTCCCTCAAGGGCAAGGTGGTGAGGATCTTCACCGACAACACCACCATGATGTTCTACATCAGGAAGCAGGGCGGTACCAGATCCCCAGCCATGTCCAAGGAGGCTCAGGATCTGTGGCATTGGGCCGTCGCCCAAGGGATGTTTCTGGTGCAGTTTCATCTGGCAGGGATAAAAAACGCCATCGCTGACACGCTCAGCAGAGAGCTGCGCTCGTGCCACGAGTGGGAACTACGACAGGCTCTAGTGGACCGCCTATTCCGACGGTGGGGCACACCCCAGATCGATCTGTTCGTGATGGCGACGAACTCCAAGTGCCGGAGGTTCGCCAGCAGGTTTCCCCAGCCGAGGAGCATGGGCGATGCTTTCTCGTTCCCCTGGGAGGGCCTGTTCCTATATGCGTTCCCTCCATTGCCGCTGCTGATCCGGCTCATCAACCAGCTCAAGAGGTCATGGTGCAGGATGATCCTCGTTGCACCTGCGTGGCCGAGGCAGATATGGTTCCCGGACCTTCTGGACTTGTCAGCGTCCCCGTCAATCAAGCTGCCAGTGGACGCGGATCTTCTCTCCAGGGAAGGAAGCGCCATCCTGCATCACGACCCGAAGTCGCTAAACTTGCAGGCCTGGTTCCTGCAGCGTTAGAGTTTGGAGGTTACGACATACCGGCCGACTGCAGAGAGGTTCTTGCAAAGGCCAGGGCATCCTCAACTCTTAAATGCTACGGACACAAATGGAAGAGGTTCTCTGTCTGGTGCCACGCACAGAAGATTAACCCTCTACGGATTACGGCTCCTCAAGTAATGCCGTACCTGCTGACGCTGGCCAAGGCTGGACTGGCGCACGCTTCCATCAAGATTCATCTTGCTGCGATCTCCCGAAACACCAGAACCACGGGACGGACGTCTTTGCGGTCTCATCGTCTGGTGAAAGAATTCATGAAGGGACTGTTCAGATCGTTCCCGCCGGTGAAGGCCCCGGCCCCGGCGTGGGAGCTCAAAGTGGTTCTGACCAAGCTCATGGGACCTCCATTCGAGCCTCTGCACTCAGCTCCGTTGAAGTTCTTGTCGTGGAAAACTGCGTTTCTTGTGGCCATCACCTCCGCACGACGGGTGGGAGAGATCCAGGCCCTTTCCTGCAAGCCCCCATACTTGACTTTTCACGACACGAGGGTAGTGCTCAGGACGCACCCCTCCTTCATGCCCAAGGTGCCGTCAGACTTCCACCTCAATGAACCTTTGGTGTTGCCTGTTTTCTTCCCGTCGCCTTCATCGCCGGCTGAAAGGACTTTGCTCTCGCTGGATGTGGCTAGAGCGCTGAAGTTCTACGTGGACCGCACGAAGAGTTTTCGGAAGACGTCACAACTTTTTTTTAACTTTGGACCTGTCAATCAGGGGAAGGCTCTCTCGAAGGTTTCCATTTCCAGATGGCTCTCCTGCTGTATCATGTACTGTCATCGGTTGGCAAACCGACCGCTGCCTGGCCGTCCGAGAGCCCATTCCACCAGAGCGATCGCAGCTACCACGGCGTTCCTATCTGGTGTGCCCTTGCTGGACATCTGCAGGGCTGCTACGTGGAGGTCGACGCACACCTTCACGAAATTCTACTGCGTCGATCGGGATTCCAGGGAGGAGTCCAGGGTCGGCCAAGCAGTGCTGCGCAACCTGTTCGCCTAAGGTGAGCCTGGTGAGGAGGTAAGAATTGCTTAATGTTGAGTTTTGGATGTAATGCTTAATGTTGAGCCTTTGCCACCTCCCGTGGTTGTGCATGTGTGTACTGCTATGTATTCTTTTATTCATGAGCATGTGAATCCATGCCAGACCCCATGCTGGAGAAGGAACAAGTTACTTACCTGTAACTGTAGTTCTCCAGCATGGGTCTGGCATGGATTCACATGCAAACCCTCCCGCCTACCCCTCTGCGGCTCTTCACTTGGTCATACTGCCACTTCACGTGCTACCAAATCTGAAGATGGCTGCCAGAGGCGGGGCTTAGGGAGATGGCAGTCATTGGCTGTGGTCAGTATGACGCAGAGATCAGTGATTGGTTACTACTACGAAAGACAGATCAGAAACAAAACTGATACTGATTTTTCTTTATGAATATACGGGGAATATTCATGAGCATGTGAATCCATGCCAGACCCATGCTGGAGAACAACAGTTACAGTTAAGTAACTTGTTCCTTCCCTAGAAAGTCACAAAACACCAATCCCTTACCAACGTATAATTACATCTCCAGCGCACCTGTCGCCTCTGAGCTCTCTATCTGCCATTCCCCCACCAGCACCAGCAGTTTATGATCTGACCATATTATAGCTTCTAATCTGGGCCCCTGTGCTGCTTCCCTCTGCTCCCATGAAACCAACAACTTACCTTTCCTACTATAAGATTGGTGCAGTGGGGAAAGGAACGTATAGCCTCCTTGCCCTGCATGATGCTTCCAACATACATGTGCCCAGTGATAGTCCTGTAGCAGGTTCCTAAAGTTAATATTATTTTTAGTTTCAACCCTCTGACTATCCCTTTTCAAAGACCAACTTCCACCTCTGGATCACCCACTAAGTTGAAGTCGCCACCCCCCCAATATTGTGACTGTTAGGGAGAATTCTGTGTATAGGCTAATTTCCCAAACCTAGTGAGTCCCCCAGCAGCTGTGCTGGATTTTTGGGGTTTATTTTTTTCTCCTAAGAGTGTTACTCTCTTTCTTCCACTCTTAGACATGATTTGAGATATCCTTTGACTTTGTAATGTGTTTTCTCCAGCATGGGGTCTGGCATGGATTCACATGCTCATGAATATTCCCCATCGTCAGGCCGGGAATCCTCGGTATAGAAAAAAAATCAGTATCCGTTTCGTTTCTGATCCGTCTTTCTTAGTAGTAACCAATCACTGGTCTCTGGGTCATACTGCCCCCAGCCAATGACTGCCCTCTCCCTAAGCCCTGCCTCCGGCAGCCATCCTCAGATTTTTACCACACGTTCAAGTGTTGGGAGTCCTCGTGCTGTAGCTCTCAAGCTTTTGCTGCGTTTTCGCGCTTTTTCAGGAGATTTTTCTCATTTTTCGGTTAAATAGAGCCTCAAGCTCTACCGTTTCTACATCCGATCAACGGGGATCCGTTTCAGAGTTTTCTACGCCCCTCAAGGGTGAAGATTTCGTCAAGTTCCGCTTTTGGAGGATTGCAGAAGTTCCGAGGCCTACCCCGGACATGGCCCAGGAGAAAGGAAGCTTGACGCCCGGGAAGCTGTTCAGGACCTGCCCTGGATGCCAGCTTCAGAATGTTTTCAAGGAGGACGAGCATTTGTTATGCCTCTACTGTCTCCATGAGGACAAGACGCACACGGAGAAGGACTGTGCGTTTTGTGGGAACATGTCGGAGCGGACCATGAAGGATCGCCACCTCCGTCTCGCCAACTGGCTGGAAGGGAAGAGCCCGTCAGGCGAGAAGAAGAAAAAGAAGTCCGAGCGGTCTTCTAAGTCCTGTGAGGGCGCCCTGGCGACGGGGGCTCAACAAAAGGCTAAGCACCGCGAGTCCGCGGGCACCGGGAGCGCCGAACGGTCGGGCTCCTTGGCTGCCAGGCAGTGCGCATCCTCCCCGGTGCAATCAACCACGAGCCAACGCTCTGGCTCGGGTAAGGGGAAGTCCGAGAACCCGGCAAAGCTTCTGGAGAGGCCCCGGTCGATCTCGAAGATTCCGGCAGAGGGGGAGCGAGGCTCGGACCCTCCCGCCAAGGTGAAGGCCCCAGGCGTCCAGAAGGTGGCGATGGCCTTAATTCACCCTGCTAAGACCTCGATTGAGGATGTCGCCGCGGCCCTGGCTCAGCCTGTGGAGGCTACACCAGTGGAGGCGCCCTCGGGACCCAGAGTCTCCCTGCCACCGCAGAGGGAGTCGTCTTTCAGGCCCATTGAGAAGACCCCCACGAAGTCCTCGTTGGAAAAGGTGGGGGAGGGGCTGGTGGCCATCTTGGATACGGACACAACCTCTGAAGAAGAGCTCATCGAAGTCGTGGAAGAGGCCCAGCCCATCGGGAGGGATCCCGACAAGGGCGACGACGAGAGCGACGTTGTCGCCGACAAGGCTCCTCAAGAACCCTCGCGCCCGTCGTTTCCGGCGCCGCAGGACACCTCGGCAGCCATTTTGTCAGCGATTCAGTCCTTATGCTCGGAGATGAGGACAAGGATGCCCCTTCCCCCGACGGAGGTTCCTGAGCCAGACCCGACGGGGGAACCGGAGCCAGGACCTTCGGAGAGTCCACCGCATAAGAGGACGACGCATCCTAAGCCACCTCCCACCTCTGCGGCCTGCTCTGCCTTCCCCCCCGGTCTACTACCCACAGGGATGATACAAGCACAGACACGGCTACTACAGGTACAGATGACGACGGAGGCGACGACGGGACGTGTCCCTCGTCGCCCCCTGCTCGGGCGTCACCGCCCGACGAGATTGGATCCTTTCATGCCATGATTTCCAGGGCATCCAAGCTTTTTCAGCTCTGCCCAGAAGAAAAGAAGAAAGAAGGGTTCCTTTTACCAACGGCGCGAGGCTAAAAGGAAGACGGTCCTCGCCGTACCGCTTCTTGATGACATCTGGGATGAGGGGCTTGCCCTCCTCAAGAACCCTGCCACGGCGCCGGCAAAGAGGGACTGGTACGAGAAGAAGTACCGGGTCCCTGACGCTGCCCCCTTGTGCCTTCGGGCACAACCGACCCTGAATTCTGTCATCTCGGCGGCGGCAAAGAAGAAAGCTTGGGGGGGGGGGCCCCATCGGCCTCGACATCAACTTCCCCGCCGGACGGCGAGGGCAGGAAGTTGGACACAATGGGACGACGGATCATCTCATCCGCAGCAACGACTATCAAGGCGGCCAACGCCCTGGCTATCGTAGCCCGCTACGACAGGGAGTTGTGGTTCAAAATCGCCCCTCTGTTAGACTTCCTTCCGGATGCCAAAATGGCTGAGGCCCTTGAAATCCTACAGGAGGGGGAGATTGCTTCGGACCACGCCATCACGGTGGCAACGGACATCGCCGACACCGGTTTCTGTCAGTTGGGCAACGGCGTTTGCTTGAGACGACGAGGATGGCTCAAGGCCACTGATTTCTGCCAGGACGTACAAACCAAGGTTTTGGACATGCCTTTCGACGGGAACAACCTGTTTGGGAAGGCGGTTGATGAGTCTCTTCAGGCCATCAAGACAGACACAGAGACTGCCCGGGCACTGGGAGTGCTCCAACAACGACGGCCGTCCTTTCGGACCTCCGGAGGCAGACAGGGTGCCTCCAAGGGATCCGGCAGTGGCTCCTCCACGTACCGCCAAGCGGCAAGATCTTCGTCCCAGGAAGCCTACAGGGGACGCGGCAAGTCAGGTGGTGCCCGTCGTCGTCGACAGGGAGGTCAAGGAGGCAAGGCGACCTCCAAACAAGATTGAACCGAGTGTGGGGTCGGGCCCCCGCCGAAGCACCCCAGTGGGAGGCCGGCTGGTGAGGTTCGTCAGCGTGTGGGAGTCCATCTCCACCGACCGTTGGGTGCTGGACGCCCTGGCCCAAGGGCACGCCCTCGAGTTTCAGAAGAAGTGCCCTCGCGTTCCACCCGTGGCCAGGAAGGAAAATATCGTCCCTCAACTACTTTTGGAAGTAAGGGCGATGCTCAAGAAGGGTGCCATCGAGCTCGTCCCAAAGAGGCTTCGGGGCTCCGGAGTTTACTCACGGTACTTCCTCGTAAAAAAGAAGACAGGAGGATGGCGCCCCATCCTGGACCTACGACGACTGAACAAGTACATCAAGGCACAGAAGTTCCGTATGGCTACCCTCCAGCATGTGCTGGGACAGCTGGAGGAGGGCGATTGCCTGTCGTCGTTGGACTTGGAGGATGCGTACTTCCACATCCCCATTCTAAAAAGACACCGAAAGTTCCTCAGGTTCGTTGTCCAAGGGCGGCACTACCAGTTTAAGGCCCTCCCGTTCGGATTGAAGTCGGCACCCAGGGTGTTCACCAAGTGCCTCGCACCGGTGGCGGTGTGGCTGTGCCTACAGGGGATCCACGTCTACCCCTACCTGGACGACTGGCTCATCCGGGCAAGGACAAGGGAGCTCGCCATGGAGCACACTGCGAAGACCGTCCAGCTGCTCACGGACCTGGGATTCTCCATCAACTTTCCAAAATCCCACCTGGTGCCGTCGCAAGTCGCCCTGTTTCTGGGAGCCAAGCTCGACACAGTGGCGTGGCTGGCCTCGCCGTCGGAGGAAAGGACCAGGACCATTCTGGGCAAGGTGCAGCGTCTGCTGGCCACGGACATGGCCAGGGTAAGATCTATCAAATCCCTCCTCGGGATGATGTCCTCCTGCATTAATCTGGTGCACCTTTGCAGGCTTTGGATGCGACCCTTACAGGAGTTCCTCGACGCCCGTTGGATCCAGTCGACGGGCAGCTTCGAGGACAGGATCCCTCTCAACGAGACGTTCCGTCAGGCGATCCGGTGGTGGGTACCCGCTCCCATCTGTCGGCGGGCACGGACTTTCAGACCCCAGCTCACCAGGTAACGGTGACGACGGACGCCTCCCTGGAAGGTTGGGGAGCACACTCTGGAGATCTTCACGCGAGAGGCCTTTGGCTCCAGGAGGAGAAGTCTCTCCACATCAACATCTTGGAGCTCTGCACGGTGTTCTGGGCCCTCGGGTCCTTTCTTCCGTCCCTCAAGGGCAAGGTGGTGAGGATCTTCACCGACAACACCACCATGATGTTTTACATCCGGAAGCAGGGCGGAACCAGTTCCCCGGCCCTATCCAAGGAAGCCCAGGATCTGTGCCATTGGGCCGTCGCCCAAGAGATGTTTCTGGTGCCTCTTCATCTGGCAGGAATAAAAAACACGATCACCGACTCACTCACCAGGGAGCTGCGCTCATGCCACGAGTGGCAACTACGCCAGGATCAAGTGGATCGACTCTTCGGACGATGGGGCGAACCCAAATCGATCTCTTCGCGACGGTGACGAATTCCAAGTGCCGGAGGTTCGCCAGTAGGTTCCCCCAGCCGAGGAGCATGGGCGATGCTTTCTCGTTCCCCTGGGACGGCCTATTTCTTTATGCGTTCCCTCCCCTGCCGTTGCTGCTCCGGCTCATCAACCAGCTCAAGAGGTCCCGGTGCAGGATCATCCTCGTCGCACCGGCGTGGCCGAGACAGATCTTGTTCCCGGACCTTCTGGACTTGTCAACGTCCCCACCAGTCAAGCTGCCGACGGACGCAGACCTTCTCTCCAGAGAAGGAGGCGCCATTCTTCACCACAACCCGGAGTCGCTGAACTTGCAGGCCTGGCTCCTGCAGCACTAGCGTTTGGAGGCTATGACATCCCGGCCGACTGCAGTGAGGTTCTTGCAAAGGCCAGGGCGTCCTCAACTCTCAAGTGCTACGGACATAAATGGAAGAGGTTCTCTGTCTGGTGCCGTGCACCGAAGATTAACCCTCTGCGGATTACGGCCCCTCAAGTACTGCCGTACCTACTGTCGCTGGCCAAAGCTGGACTGGCTCACGCCTCCATCAAAATACATCTGGCTGCAATCTCCCGATATACCAGGACGACGGGACGGGCGTCCTTGTGGTCTCATCGCCTGGTGAAAGAATTCATGAAGGGACTATTCCGATCATTCCCGCCAGTGAAGGCTCCTGCCCCGGCATGGGAGCTTAATGTGGTGCTGACCAAGCTCATGGGGGCCCCATTCGAGTCTATGCATTCGACGCCTTTGAATTTCCTGTCATGGAAGACAGCTTTCCTCGTGGCCATCACCTCCGCACGACGAGTGGGAGAGATCCAGGCCCTATCTTGCAAGCCTCCATACTTGACTTTTCATGACGCGAGGGTGGTGCTGAGGACACACCCATCCTTTATGCCCAAGGTGCCGTCGGACTTCCACCTCAACGAGCCCTTGGTGTTGCCAGTTTTCTTCCCGTCGCCTTCGTCGCCGGCCGAGAGGACTTTGCACTCGCTGGATGTAGCTAGAGCGCTGAAGTTCTACGTGTACCGCACAAAGTTTTCGGAAGACGTCACAGCTGTTTGTGAACTTTGGGACTGTGAATCAAGGGAAGGCTCTCTCGAAGACTTCCATTTCCAGATGGCTCTCCGGCTGCATCATGCACTGTCAACGGTTGGCAAACCGACAGCTACCCGGCCGTCCGAGAGCCCATTCGACCAGAGCGATCGCTGCTACCACGGCTTTCCTGTCTGGTGTGCCCCTGCTGGACATCTGCAGGGCTGCGACGTGGAGGTCGACGCACACCTTCACAAGATTCTACTGCGTCGATCGGGACTCCAGGGAGGAGTCCAGGGTTGGCCAAGCAGTGCTGCGCAACCTGTTCGCCTAAGGTGAGCCTAGTGAGGAGGTAAGAGTTGCTTAATGTTGAGTTGTTGTATTGCTTAATGTTGAGCCTGTTGCCACATCCCGTGGTTGTGCATGTGTGTACTGCTATGTATTCTCTTATTCATGAGCATGTGAATCCATGCCAGACCCCATTTTGGAGAAGGAACAAGTTACTTACCTGTAACTGTTGTTCTCCAGCATGGGTCTGGCATGGATTCACATGCGAACCCTCCCGCCTACCCCTCTGCGGCTCTTCACTTTGTCATACTGCCACTTTACGTGCTACCAAATCTGAGGATGGCTGCCGGAGGCGGGGCTTAGGGAGAGGGCAGTCATTGGCTGGGGGCAGTATGACCCAGAGACCAGTGATTGGTTACTACTAAGAAAGACAGATCGGAAACGAAACTGATAGTGATTTTTTTCTATACCGAGGATTCCCGGCCTGACGACGGGGAATATTCATGAGCATGTGAATCCATGCCAGACCCATGCTGGAGAACAACAGTTACAGGTAAGTATCTTGTTCCTTATGGGCTATGGGGTCTTTTACTCCATAGGGTTTCAAGTGTTTTTGGTATGTGTGTTACACAGCACCCTCAGTGTAGTAACTAAGGGGTGTCATAGTGACCCCCAAACATAGACTCCATACCCTGGGACTGACTACTGTCTGCCAGGGCATGTAAAGTCACCATTGACTTTACTAGTCCTAAATTGTGAACATAACCAGTACAAACCATCATATTGTGGAAGTACTGGTAGGGGTAATTAGATTGCCCCTGGGTCTGTTTTTCGAGGGGGCACTGTGCAGTCCCCCCTCGTCGAGTTTCTGGCTGGTGGCAGTGGTTACCACGCAAAATATTCCACCGGAATATTTCCTATGGGATTTTCCCATTCATTTTAAACGCACCACTTTTTTGGTGCAATGTTAAAGATACTGCCGTGTTATTTATTTCAGATTAATTCCCCCGTTGGGTCTTTTTGCCAGGACTCTGTTTTAAAATGGCGTTTGTGTTCGCCTCTGTAACTCCAACCCAAGTCGAGCCCTTTGTTCCACTTTTGGCGGGCTTCTGCACAGAAGCCTCCAAAAGTGGTGCCACTCTGTCTGGGTCTACAGGATGTGTGGGAGGGGGGGGGGATAGGCACCCTGGACTGAGTTGCCTCGGCAATTCAAGTCGCACTCTTGTGTGATTGGCCCAGTGGTGAGCCGCCTGGCTCACCACTTAGCATGTTTGAGTGACAGCTAGGACTGGTGAATGGGGGTTTTCTGCATAAAAGCAGGGCTTTGGGGACTGGAACTTCAGACGTCGCCACAGGACCTAAAGAATCCGAAGAGGGAGAAGCTGAGTCGACCTGCAACGACGACACCACCGGTGGAGCCCTGCTGAACCGCCTCGCCACTTCCTGACGACAGAGAAGGTCTTCATCCTGGAGAGTCTTCTTCCTTTGAACTGGTGGGGTTAACCAGTTCGCCCTCTTTTCGCCTTCGTGGATCGTCTCGTGGTCGAATCGCCCGTGCCAAGCACCCTCGCGGCCGGATAGCCACGCTGCACCACTACAGCGAATAAAAGGGTAGTACCTTTTAACCGGGGAAACTCTGCGGCTGGTTTCTTCCCTGGCAGTGCAATGACCTCCAGCCTTCCTCCACTTCGAGATCTTCTCTTCCCCTGCACGAAGCACCGACTTGCACCCGCTGCCAGAAACAACTGCCCTCGCTAGAGCTTTCTCACCATTTCAGGTACTGTATCCCGCCTGGTCCCCCTTGCAACAGACTGTTCAAGGTGTCCCGTAAATCCTTGACTCTCTTTCCTGGGGTGACCTGGGACCTGTTAACTAACTTTCTGAACTGATCCAACCCTTTTTGAACTATCTGCAAAGACTTTTAAAGTGTAATTCAACTGTGATCTTGGGCACATTCCGCCTTGCTCTCCAAGAGTGGGCCTGGCCTATTCTTCGTCTACAGTAGAATCTGCATTGCCTAACTTGCTGTGGTTCTTTCTAAAAGTGTTCGTATTGTGTGCTTTCCTAATTCTGCCTTTTCCTCCCCTTTTTAACTAATTATTGGAGTACCATCTTTAAGCGCTCACCTCTTTATTGGTAAGTGGTGTTCTTTTCATAAGACTTGTCGAATAATTAATCAGGGAGGTGTATATATTTCTAGTGACTGTGTTTGAACTTGCTTGACATATTAGTGCCAGTGTATTTTTATAAGTGTGTTTTTAAATAAATATATACTTTTATACCAAAGTTCTGGTCAGTGTTTGCTTGTGCTACTGTATTTTTGTACCTAATGTGTATACTCTATATACTGCCTAACTCTTCTTGAGAGAAGTCTTGACTGCTCAGCCACAGCTACCAGGTAAATCTGGGTGGTGCAGACTGCTACCAATTGGGTTTACTGCCAACACCTGTAGTCCTAAGCCTTTTGCAGTGGTCCCTAAGGGAACTGCACAGGTTTCTGCCTAACAGTGACCCCCTTCCATCCAGCTCTCCAGCGTCCTGAATATCCTATGCAGGAACTTCACCTGCCCTGCATCGGGCGCATAAACCGTGAGTAGTGTGAATTCTACCCCCTCGTGGAGACCCTTCATCCTCAAGAACTGGCCCCCAATCCCTTTCTTAATCGCAGCCACCACTAGTTGGAATGTTTTTGCCAAAATAATGCCTACCCCTTCCTTCTTGCGGTCTTTAGTCTTGTCAATGTCTCTACCTTTGATAGGGGACTCAGCCCCCCCACTTATAGTGGGTCTCCTGCAAGCAGAGAGCTGCCAAGCACTGCTTGTGAAACATGTTACCGATCAGGGACCATTTTTTTTGTGAGTTTAACGTGGCTATCCGCAACTCAGCCACACCCCTTTTTCACCTTGTTTGATTTGTCCCCACAGTGCTCCTGGGAGCCACCCCCCCCCTCCCTCTTCCATAGAGCTGGCTGCATGAGAATCCCATCCCCCTCAACCACCTCTTCCCCCCCACCATCCAGTTGAAGTCTGCGGTCCCACATACCTGACCAAAGTTACCAGGGCAAAGACGCCTGTCTTGGCCCCCATAATACTGCTCCTTCTCCCTCCTAGGCATACTGCCTCGCAGTCAAGAAATACTGCGTCCCTGCCTCCCTACCCCCAACCTGGTCCCCCCACACCCTGCCACCAGAGCCCCTTCCCCACCTCCCCAACAAAGCACCCCCACTAGCATCTTCCTTCCCCCTCCCCGAAGACACACACCCAGATAAAGACACCCTCCTCTAACGGTCCCCTGCAGAGACCTCCATCACCCCCCCATTGACCTTCCCCAAAGAGCGTGATCAAGAACTGTCAAACTTAAAGGATCTCCCATCTACAGATGTGTGACCCTCAGACTAGGCCAGGAACCTTAGTAGACCCATCCAACTCTCCTCAGGTGATCTCCCCCTGTGAGGGTGGAGTGTTGAGCTTCCAGAACTTCCTGGCACCCTGAATTCTTCATTGATCACATGGCATCCCCAGCCCTGTGGTGTCGCTGAGCTGACTGGGACCCTCCCCACCATCAGCATGGCCATGCCCCGTCAGTTCTTCCAGGGTACGTGTGATGTTGCCGTCCGTTATCACCCGACATCTCACCTTCCCATTTGAAAATGAGTACAAAGGGGGTCTCCCACCTATACTTTACCCCCTTCTTTCGGAGCCATCTGGTTAAGGGTCCACGTTTGTTGCACCTCCAAAAAGGTTTGGGCAGAGGGGTCCTGGAAAATGGCCACTTTCGATCCCTCGTAGTGAATGACCCCCATTCTTTTGGCCTTCTCCATCATGTCCACCATGTCGCAGTAATAATGCATCCGAGCACGGACTGAGCAAGGTCCCCTGCCTCCATCACCTGCTCGATGCACTCTGGCCATGGGTGCCCCGCCTCCTCCCCCTTGGCACCCGGCACCATCCCCATGATTTCCTGTATTTTGCATTCCAGCGCCGCCAGGGACTCACCTTACTTATACCCTAGGCCGAAGAAGCAGAGGTTGTTGCGCCGCTCCCTATTGTCAATGTCGTACACCTTCAGCCGCAGTTCCTCCTCCTGCCTTTCCACTTCTTGTAGGCGAGCCCGAGCTGCGTCTTCAGGACCACGGTGCAGGTATGGTTTGCCTCCAGGCCCTCCATCCTGTCCTCAAGAGCAATCGCTCTTGCCGATAGATCTGCCACTTTGGCCCCAATGTCTGTCCTCATACCCCTTATCTCCTCCAGGATTGCCTGAGTATCCGTCTTAATGGTGCGAATCTCTTCTATGCACTGGTGAGGCCCTCGGTATCCTTTCGCTTTCGCCATTTCCCTTTTATCCGCTTATTGGTATTGTGGCAGTCTCTTTCCAACTCATCAAAGTGGGCGATCTCACACCAGCCGGACAACGTCTTCATCTCCCCAGCCGCCCAGTCTTGATTTGCTCCAGCCAACCCACCGGGCTCGACAGCTAAAGGGGGTCATCCCTGATCTGCCCCCTCTTCAAACCCACTTTCCGGGTTCCCAGTCGGCGGGCAACCCTGCAAACTTCCAGAGAGCGCCGATTGCACCTCTTCCGGCGTTCAGTGCCTTACTAATGGGGCACTGCGCTTGTGCCGGGGGCCTGTGTTCACGGCACCTCACCCTACAGCGGGTCATTTGTCTTTGGAACTTGTCCATGCCACACAGGGGCACGTCAGGCAACTGGGCAGACCACCTGCTGCTTCTCTTTAGCACCCGATCTTACTCCCACACGAGCACCTCCATCAGGGCACAGGGCCCCTCCACACTCCAATATGCTCCTTAAATTGCAGGATTACAAAACCTGGAACAGGCCCCTGTTCTGTCCTCAGTGGGGCCACCCCAAGTGGTCTCAGGCTCTCCTCATCGAGTTGTTTCCTCACGCAGTCGTGCCGCCATTTCGCTCCCTGTGGACCTCAGAACTGCTTTGTGGGCCAGGGTGGGTCAGTTCCTCCTCCTCACTGGGTCTCCAGTCCTGCTCCTTATCTGCTGGCCGCTGCTCCTCCTGTGCCTAGGCCCCTCCGGCAGCCATGTCCTGGCAGGCTCCTTGCTGGGTCCGCTCCCGCCCATCAGCTTCCGAGCTCAGGTGCCTTCAAGTGTGCTCCACAGGCCTCACCACCGCCAGCCTCGTGTGTCACGACCTCCTGGCCTGGGGCTAGGCCTGCCACTGTACAGCAGGGTCCGGGCACTTCATATCACCCCCGCTGCTGCAGTATGCCCTCTGCCATCCCAGGAGCCGTTGTGGTGGATCCCTGGCACTCAACTCCACAGTAGCACCCCCATATACCGGGAAAAGGTACAGAGCCTATCCGTCTGGCTTCCATCTTGCCTGCGCTCCCTGGTGTTCTTAAATAGGTTACTTTTTTAAGTTTCTGCTTCTTGACTGTAAATCTATCCATGTCCCAGCCACCCACTATTGCATCTCCTACTCTCCACTCTTCAACTTTGAACAACCTCTTAGTCTCAAGCCCTGCTTGCGTTGCCTCCTACTTTCTGGCTACACGCCAGTCAACCCCACCCAAGGCTTTTCAAACAGTGGACCATTTTGAGGCCAGGTTTAGGTGTCATCTGCTAGCCAGTGAAAGGGCATCCACTACCACTATTACCCTCGCCACAACCACCCTGGCCCATCAATGTTCAATATTTTCACTACATTTATATGTATGCCCCACTGACACCAAATGTCCTCTTTATGTTGTAATACATTTCCCCTGCACTATCCTGCCCATCTATATCAATACAATAGTTGAAAATGTGTAAAGGCACTCTGACAAGAGACTGCTTATGCGGTCAGTATTATTTCTGTGTGTGGGACTTCTGGTAGAACTGTCGGACCAACCAAGTACAGAAATATAAACCAATAAACAATGTCAAAAACTCTCACTCAATATTACTGAGGAGTCTTTACATAAATAATACCGCTTCTGATTTGAAGTTTCAACTACCTCTTATTAGAAAATGACAGGGGGCGTGGTTAGGGATGCCATTGGTAAAGATTGTTCCTTGAGAACCTCTGATGCAGTGAAAGCGAATAAAGGCATGGTGCCTTCTGCTACTGACTCGCCACCAACAAAAACATGGATATAAAGGTTGCTGAGTCGCAAGCTGCAGCTGAGTCCTTCTCCGACCTTTGAGGGTGGCAGCAGACTTTGGAGCACTCCGGATGATGTGCCTCCCACATGATCATGTAATGGCGCTCCGTGCCACAGCCTCAAACCAGTAGCGTGAACTGCACCAAGAGCCCTGGAGCGCAGGACTGGCCCGGGGTCCACACTGCAGGCATGTGGGGCAACTCAGCCACGGGAGGAAGATCAAGGGCTGTGGATTCAGCCTGCCGAGCCCTTCGGAGCAGTGTGGGTTTGATGGATGGTGCCAGCGAGAGCCCCTGAGCGTTGAGCTGTGGGGCGGATCCACTTGGCGGTTCCGGCATGCCGGTGAGGGAACATTGCTGGCACCCTGTGGGAGACCCAGACCACGAGTACAGCAGTGTGCAGGTGAGCGGAGCTGTCTGAGGGAGACCATTGTGGCGAACTGAGGCATCCCCCCCACCAAACCCCTGTGGGGAACCCTTCCATGCCGATGTTGTGCTCCAGCCCCCATGGGAAGGGATTATCCACCTCTGAGTATGTGGGTCTCCCTGCTGGCGCATGCGGGCTCGTGGTAGGGTCATGGCAGCTTGCAGCAGGCAGGGGCCTCCCCAATAGTGTGTATAGTGCAACAAAGCTCCCCAGGTGACTGATGGCATACCCACGCGAAGTAAATCCATTTCTAGCGGCTGGGGTCCCTCATCAGATTGTCCGCACAGGAACCCCCAGTGGCAGGGGGTTGTGAGCTTCCTCCGACATAGCAGTATCCTCAGGATTGTCTCCTGACGCATACTTCTCTACTAATCCACTTCCACAGAAGGCTTGCTGGGGCAGCATACGGTCAGCAGGTAGGATTTGGTCAGCACTTATTTTACAGGTGATCTGCTCTGCTGGCCTGAAGCCTCGGGGTCTCCTGGGGCTGCTCCCAACCTATATAGAGCCTTGCAGCCAGCAGTCCTCTCAGGCAGTATGTTGAATAACACTGATGTCAGTAACGAGGTTTGTGTAATGTCCTAAATCACAGCTGCGCTTAGAATCAGCTTGACACTTAGAACTCACCGGCTGTGGGGCCTTTGCGGCTGGAACTTGTGGTTGGCCTGGTTCTGGGGGGCGAACAGCTAAGCTAGCACCCTCAGGACGCACCAGACTGCCCGGCGTCTGTGGGCCAGTGGAGGGGTAGTGGTGTGTTTCTGCCGACTACACCCTTAGGCTCCTCGTTCGCTGGCTGCAATGGCCAAAACTCCAGAGTTGGGGAAGCAAGGGGATATCTCCACAATACTACTGCCAACCGACTAAAAACAGGCGCACCGAGGTGGTGACAGCTCAAGTCCACGGGACTGACCTCCTTCCAGCTATACTTGCGCACATGTCCACTAAGTCAGACCTTCAGTAACTCTTAGCAAATCTGCAAAGACAACCATCAAAGCTCTGAAGAACTCTTGCATAAGATCCTAGTGTTAGACAAGAGGGTCTCTGAGCCCTGATAGCGTGTGTCTGAAGTGGAGGATACACTGTGTGAGCAATCCTATGAAGTAGGGGAGTGTTCTAGTAGACTGGAGGCTCTGGAAGTGCGCTGCAATGCCCTGGAAGGAAAGCAGGACGACTGGGAGAATCGATCCCGCAGAAGTAATAGTCTAATCCGGGGTATTTCGGCTGGGGTGAATGATGATCTTCCGGACTTAGTGGCTGATCTTTTTCGATCCCTACTGAAACTTCCTGAGGACTCAACCATTGAACTGGACAGAACACACCATGCCAGGACCAAAGTCTTTGTCGCAGGATAAACCCCCATATGTACTCGCAAGGTTCCGCTTTTTCCAGGTTTAGGAATACATCATGTTGGTGGCCCGTCCCTTGGAGAACATCTCCTTCAGAAATATGTCACTTTCCCTATTTCAAGACCTGACCTCCGCGACCTTGGCAAAAAGAAGGGCCCTCCAGCCCATGACTGAATTATGTGGTAGAGGAATACCTTACAGGTGGGGGGTTCCCTACCACACTCCACTTCGCCTGCCAAGGGAGAAGATGGGTTATTCGGACATTGAAAGAGGCTGAGAGGTTGATGAACCTGGAGGAGTAATCTTCTGGGGGTGATGGGCCGGGCTCGGGTCCTAGTCCTGAGACCCCACAAAAAGGGAGGGAGGTGGGTAGAGGGAAGAAGTTGAAGGGACCAGTTAGAAAGACTTGAGTGGCCTCTCACGAATAACGAAATGCTATTGGATAGTGAGGGGGGAGTCCTTTAAAAAAAAAATAATAATATTCTCCATTTTACATCATCTTAAACAGTTCCCTCCCGTCCCCCACCCTATATCCGTCCCCCACCCTATATCCGTCCCCCCTCTCCTCAAATCCCCTCCCCCTCCTGAGGACTTTCATGTCTCTGTCGTCCAATGAGGACCCATAGGTAAAGAGCACTTAGTGGCGATTCAATCGTTTTAGACAATGTGGACACCATTGCGCCCTATAGTCACCTTTCTGGAATGCCAATGTTTCTCCACATTCTTTAGGAAATTGCTTCAAGTTGTTCATTGCATATGATGCCCACCAGCTCCCAAACCTTTTGCAGCCAGTCCTGAATCGCGGGTATAATTGGTCCTTTCCAATTCCGGGCTATAAGAGTCATTACTGCCAGAGTGAGGACCACTCTTACCTTCTCCTAACCCCTGGGTTCGTTTCCTCACTCTCCCCTGTCAGCCCCAACAGTACTTGTTTTCCGGGGGTCTGTCAGCACCTTTTTCCAAAGGCTTGGTTTTGTGCCTGCCGTACCTTCCCCCAGAATGGAGCTATTCTCAGCCATTACCACCATATGTGGGCTGACGTGCCCTCCTGTCTGCATTCCCTCCAACATTCCCCTGAGGCCTCTGAGTATATGCGGTGTAGGCGGGTGGGAGAGTAATGCCAACCATAGATTATATTGTACCATGTCTCCTGTAATTGGGATGCCTTAGCCAGTTTGGGGATGATCTTCCACAATGTTTCCCATTGGTCCCTCCGGATGTCCCGCCCCAGCACCTGCTCCCATCGATTTATGTACGTCCATGCAGCTCTGGGGGTGGCATCATCGAAGATTCTATATAGATTGGATATTGAGCCTTTTGACCCATCGTGTGTCTGAAGGAACTTCTCGAATGGGTAACCTGCCTGGTGGCCGCCTCCTTAATTGCTGTGCTCAATAGCCAATGCCTTAGTTGTGCGTATCAGAGTCTCTCCCCTTGCCCCACTCCAAACGCTTGCTTACAGTCTACGAATGAACATATGGTCTGGCCCTGGAACATGTCCTGAATTCTGTGCATGCCCCCCCTCCCGTCACTGTCTGTATGCTCCGATCCTTCCCTGGGGTAAAGTCTGCATTGTTAAAGATGGGGGTGAAGGGAGAAGAACGTCATGATCGCATTTCTCCCAACCAGTCTATCCCAAACATCCGCTACTAGTTTGGTAATGGTGCGTCTGTACAAGTATTGCGGCCTGTGTTGTTTCGGTAGCCATAGCAACTCCAAGTCGTGCCGTGCTACTGCCCTGTCCACCGAGACCCGCTGTTTGGCCCCCGACTCGGAGAACCATTCCCTTAACACCCGAAGTTGCGTTGCCTCATAGTATTGTTGGGGATTGGGGAGTGCCATACCCCCCTCCGTCCTTGGAGCCATCATAATCTGCCTGCTAATTCTTGCCCTCTTCCCCTCTCAGACAAACTCATTTACCATTTTTCTCAGGTCCTGGAACAGAGCAGCAGGTAATGCCACAGGAATTGCTTGGAATAGATGGAGGCAGGGGAGTTTAACCATTTTTACCGTTGCTATTCTTCCCACCCAAGAAATCTCAGAGGCTCCTCCACTTTTAAACGTTCTTCGCTATGGCCTTAATTATGGGCAGATAATTAGCTGCATACCATCCCACCAGGTTCGAGGTAATCTTCACCCCCAAATATTTAATACCCCCTGGATTTTGTACAAAGTATGTTGCCTCCTCCAAACCCGCTATTTCTTCCCTCCCCACCGTAAGATTCATCATTTCTGATTTGCTGAAATTGATACACAAGTCTGACACCTCCCCAAATGTCACCAATAGCTTCATGCATGCATGTATGGACTTCCCAGGTCTAGTCAATGATAGGAGCAGATCACCAGCAAAGGCCACACCTTTGTGGATGTCCCCGAAGGGTATTCTCTGTAGCTCATCTGCTTCCCATATAGCCTGCAGCAGGGGCCCCAGATATATTGCGTAGAGGAGAGGGGAAAGTGGAAATCCCTGTTTAGTCCCCCTTCTCAGGCGGATGGGGCATGACATAGAGGCGTTTACAGACAGGCGTGTTTCTACCCTCCTGATATCAGCTGTTTGCCTTCCCAATACGAATCCCGATTGGTCCTGGTGGATCAGGGAATGTAAGCTCCCTTCTAACCTGTTTGCCAATATATTAGTATAGATGTTTGCATCCACATTAATGAGCACTATAGGCCTGTAGTAGGTGCACTCTTCCGGGTCTTTATTTGATTTTGGTATGAGGGATATTTTTGCCTCTTCCATGGAGGGGGTAATCCACCCTGTTGCCTTGAAGGTGTTGAACAGACGTGCCATATATGGTGCTAATGCTACAGAGAATGTTTTATAAAAGGATGCCGTATACCCATCCGGGCCCGGTGCCTTTTGTAGGTAGCTTTGCGATCACCCTTCTCACTTCCTCTTCCGTGATTACCCTCCCAATATTTCCAGGGTTTCCCTCCCTATTTTCGGCAGGTGGACCTTCTCAAGGAAGTTCAGCTGCTGTTGGTTCGGGGGGGGTCCTGCAAAGAGTAGAGGATTTAGTAGAACCTCACCAGACATTCTTGGATGTCCTCCGTGCAGTTATGAAGCTCCCCCTCTCATCCTTTATGGCTATAATTGTGTTCCGTTCACCTGGTCCCCTCAGTAGTCTTGCTACTGCCGGCATCCTCCATCTCTACACCCCACTGTTCGTCAATGTAGCTTCACTCTCATAGTTACTATCTTATGCTCCGCTATCCCAAGATGACCCATCTACACTTCTTCCCGTGTACGCATGATAAGAATGTGTATCCCTCTTCAAGCCCATCCATATGTCCGTCGGGCCTGCTTGTTCCATCTTTTCTTGTAATTCAACTGACTCCACTACTCCACCTCCCGTTCCTCCCCTGCCTGATCTGTCCATTGCCCTATGGCATGCCATATTGTAGTCTGCCATTAATAACATGTATCCCTTTGTGAATATTTCCAATGCTCCTAACAAAACTTCACATAAAGGGTTCCTGGCTCACGTTGGGGGCATTGATGAACGCCACTGTATAGGAGACCCCTGCACATTCCTCTTATATATCTTCCTCTCTTGTCCCTTCTTCTCTGCAACCCTGAAATCCAGGGTATTGAGGGCCAGCTTAACTTTTTAGTGAATTTCTCAAACATCTTCCTTTTGAGGGGGGGTGTTAAGCCCCATCATGTTATGTATGCACCTCTCCCCTGAGTCCCGCCAACCCCCCTCTTCCCTGGGGATATCCTTGTGGCCCCACTTGATTCTAACCTGTTATCCTCTTCCCTTTTCAGCCTCTTGGCCTCTCCCCTGCATCCCCCCTCTCCTGTTCCTCCCCCCCTGCACCCTCTTCACCCCTGTCGCCCGAGAGTAGCCCCCTCCTTTTCCCCTACTACTCCGACTCCTCTCCTCTCCGCCCGGCTTGTACGCCTTTTCCGACTCCATGATGTTTAATCTCCCTGGGCCCTACGTTATCACCCTGTGTCCACCACCCCTTCAATCAAGATTCTTATGGGCCTGTTAATCCCCCTCCTCGCCCTGTGTGGCCCCGCTTCTTGAAGCGGTCCTCGCAGCGCTGTTCTTCTCCTTTGCTTTTCTCACACTATGGACCACTCCCATGGCCTGCTCTCATTCTATTCTCTGTTCCCGAGGGCCCTTTGTCCTGCTAGTCTGGTTTAAAGTCCTGGTACAATATGTCCGCTCCCTCCTGAGGGGATACGATGCGTTTTTGAGTTCCTGCCCAGTCAAAACATAGGCCAAACAGGAAGGTCCACTTGTACCTGATCCCCCACTCATTCAGAGCTTTGGTTATCGGGCTCATTTGTCGTCGCTTGATTAGCGTGCTGTTGGCTAGATCTCGGTAGAGAGTGATTTGTTGGCCCTTGTACATCACCGGCTCCTGTTGCCGTGCTGCTCTGAGGGACTGCTTCCTTCTGTCTGAAACTTGCGAATGCTGTGAGGACATCTGGAATTAGCATTGGGGCCCTTGTTTTGTCACCCCACTCTATGGATCCGATCCAGTTCAACGGTTCCTGACTCTGTTTCCCCCAAGAGGTCTGCAAAGATTCTCTGGACCTCCTCCTTCAACTCTCTATCCGATACCGTCTCTGGCAGGAGTTTCAGCCTGATATTGACCATGGGGGACCTCTTCTCCATGTACTCCATCTGTATCTCCAGGTTTTGAGTCGCCACATTTAAACGTTCTATGGCCTCGCTGTTTGTGGAGATTTCCTAATCTATCTCTTTTAGGCCCTTGTCCAGTATGTCCGTTCTTTCGTCCAGCTGTCCTACCTCCTGTCGAATCTCCACCAGGGCTATGTTAATGTCCGATCTAATCAATTGGAATTGCGCCTGAAATGTCTTCTCTAAGGATTGCTGGAGGGTCCGCATTTCCCTGTGAAAGTCCTGCCTTGTGATGGGGGTCGCTAAATCCACCTCCTCGAAGGAGCTGCGCTCTGTTGGGCCCTCCTGTGTTTTTGCGCAGTTCTCTAGCGTCCAGTGGCGGCCACATGTTTGGAAGAGGGTTGTAGATCAAAGGATCGAAAACCAAAGGCTCAAATGCCTTTTTTTCTGACTCCAAAAAGAAAGAAAAAAAGGGTTTAAAAAAAAAACATTTCTTTATTTTTTTATGGGGGGTTCCATCCAACCCCCCCCTCCCCCGTTTTCTTTTTATAAAAAAAACTTTTTATGCATACTACAAAAAATATATAAATAAAAAAAAAATTCTACCCTTTTTTTTCGGTCCTTTTGTATTTGAACAAAAGGGCATTCGATCCTTTATTTTCGATCCTTGGCTGGACACCTGGAAGAGTACCCGGAATATCCCCCATGCTGGGTTTCGCTTTCGAGGCCCTGCTTTTCACCTTTGGTGGACATAGCCCAGCTGGAGCTTGCTATGTATTTGTTAGCTGTGGGCTGCTTTGTATTGCAGTGTGGATTATTTTCCTTGATTGTTCGGCAGGGCTCCCGGCCCTGGTTCTCTTATATTAAGCTCCCGCTGATGCGCTGTTTGTGCTGTTGTCTTCACCTACACTCCTGGGGTTGGTGGTCCCGGGAGCCGCTAAGCCAGGCTGCTCCCCGGTCCTAGGACGCCCTTCTTTATTCTCCCGTGGGGGCGGGTGCTGCTCGTGTTAACGCTGGTGTGCTCTGTGGTGCCAGGTGCCCTGTGGACCCCTCCCCAGTGTTAGCCAGATAGTGCCAGTTGCCTGGGCACTACCACATCCACTTCTCCCCTGTGCTCCTAGTAAGTACTATTAGTCGCAGGAGCCCTCCTGTTGCCTCCTATCTCCGTTCCTTTCCGTGCCTTGCCTCTTCCCGCCAGTTGGATTCAAACCCTGGGTTTGTGGGGGCTCATCTCTGGCCACTAGTTTTGCTCTGTGACTTCCGGTACCCAGGGGGCATCTCCCCAGGTGTAACCAGGTGGTGCTGATTGCCTGGGGAATCCAGCATCATCATCATCATCCTCCTCCTCCCCTCTGTTCTCCATGTGGGTGATGGTATTGATAGGGGGCCTTCCTGGAGCCCCTTGCCTCCAAATTCCTGGAGTGTCTTGCCCCTTTCCAATTGTCTTGCTCCTTCCCGGGGATTGGGGTTGTGCTCTGGGTCTGTGGGGGCTCACCTCTGAACTCTGGTGTTGCTGAAGCACTGAAGCTGCCGCACTCCGCTCACCGCTTCATTTGGGGACCATGTCTGGCCTCCGTCACAGTGTCCCTGGTCGGCTCTACCGTGTGGAGTCCACGCCTTCCTCCTCTGCACTCTTTCCTGCCGCAGCTCCTCTGCTGTTCTTCCAGCCACGGCTCCTCGCATCAGTGGGCTGGTGCTGCAGCTCTACTCCTTGTGGCTACCTGTTTTCCTCGGCTGCTCCTTTCAGGTCTCGGCCGGCTCTGCCATCTCCACTGCTCCTGGCTCCGCCGCCTTCACTGCTCCCTCTCCTGAGCACCTCCGTTCCTTGTCGCTTCTGGGCGTCGTACCTGGGTTCTTCTCCACGGCCGTGTCTTCTCTGGGGCAATGCGCTCAGGTCCACCTGCCTTCCGATGTCTACAGCTGTGGTTGCGGGGTGGTGGAACTGCCTGTTACGGTGTCCGGTCAAAGGGTCGACTACAAAGGATCGAATGGTCAAAGGATCAACGCAATAGGGCCGAAAACAAAAGGACCTATTTGACCTATAACCGCCTGTTACAGCTTCGGGCTCGGGAGCGCCGTCGACATGTCTCTCGTGTCGGCGGCCATCTTGAAGTCTAGGGAAGCAAGTCTTGAATCCAAACGAGATGGTGGGCTCTGAGTCTAACAGGAGGCGATGAGTCCTGGGTAGTAGTGGTCTGCGGGGGCACGTTACTAAGGGGTTATGATGCCTTCCAAATCAGTTTCCCTGTTGGATTTGGAAATGTCCAATTTGTACTCCTGTTTGAGTGCGGTTTGTTGTTATGGAGGATTGGGTGGGGTGGGATTTTCGTAAGTTATGTCTGGAATGTTTACTTTGGGAAAGATCTGGATCACATGTACTACGGGGGGGAGGAGTTGGAAAAGTGACCAAGGGGCGGGCATGGCTTGTTGAATGGTTTCTCCTGGATGTGGTGACAGCTGATCAGGCGGTGAAGACCTGATGGTTCTGGGAACGTGGAATGTTCAGGGGTTAAAATCCCTGATGAAGAGGAAATCCATTTTTTCTAAATTGGGTGAAATGTCATTATCAATAGGGTTCCTAAAAGAGACTCGCTTACTTGTGCAATCTGAAGAGGTTGGGGGACCCGGCATTCCTGCAACAATGTTCTGCTTCTGGGGAGAAAAAACAAGGGGCTGCGATACCAATCGGGGAGCAGGTCCCAATTTCCAAGGTAGGGGTCTTATGGGATCCTCAGCAGAGATTCATCTGTGTGCGGTGCTTCCTGTGGGAGTATCCCTTCACTTTGGTTTCCCTGCATGCACCTAACACTGGAATTTCAAAATTGGGTATTTTCCCTATTTTTTTGTTAGTAGGGGAGCAGTTTTAAAATGGGAAAAAATCAACTTACACACATACAAAGAAAAGCAGATTACCCCTCTCTGTGTCCATGCTATGTTAACTGGTTAGCCACACACAATGGGTCTACCTTTCTCCGCCATGAAATATGTGAGATGATGTATAATATTTCAGAAACATCTACAGTTTATTTTGGCATATAAACAATTTTAATTTAATAATTTTCACTAACCATCACGTACACTATAATTGTACAATGCTCTATACTTAAAACACATACAGATCTCAAATAACAAATTGAGACAATTATAGTAAAACATTGAAAAAAACATTTTGTGGGGTTGACGAACAGTGCACAAATCCTTAATAGGGAAGCACAGAGGCAAAATACATGATCTCTGTTCATTCAATTTTCAAGGCGACGTCACTCTGTTGTATTGATCTCAATTCTTACAAAAAACACTGTCCCAGAAAACACAAATGCAAAGCACAACAAGACTTATTATTGTTTCAGTCTTCTAGGATTGTCAACATGTTTCGGACTTGATTCTTAACGAGACACCACCCTGATGTCATTTACAGTTGTTATACTGGCCGCCTTCGTGACGCATAAGTACTATTGTGTGTTGTATTGCATACATCTTCTATGACCCCATGATGTGGCTATGGTCATGCTAAAATTCATACAAAGACAAGCGTCAAACTATTATAGTTCATGGCGTGATATGTAATTCTTAAATAAAATATCACTATCATCTGAGGTTAGTCAGAAGATTCTACTGTATAATCATAACACATGGACATGAGCACGTTTAAACTGATTTCCAAATAGTCAGCCAGTAGCTGTACATTTAACTTTGTCTTTCAGTCTACCCTTCTGATTTGATAGACCCTTATGTAGCACAGTTTTCAAAACAAACCAGATGGGCTTTTATCGCACACATGCACTCCACATGCTCGACTCTAATTGTTCTAATATTTTCAAAAAACAACAAAGATCAGTCCGGCTCAATATTGGACTTCTAGGTTTGGCCGAACTGGTACTTTCGTTCTTTAGCCTGTACAAAAGTAGTCCCAACCGTATCAACTATTCCATGTGTACCAGATCACATGTTGATTGCGTGCACGTGTATTGACGTTTGTAAAAGATTTTTGAGAAAACATCTGACAAGCAAATCGGTGCTTAATTGTTCTATTTTAAATTGCTTGAAAAAGGCTGTTGAGTACCAAAAGTATAAAAGGACATCTCTGGTCACTTGCTCATCAGGCTGAGGTTTTTTTCTCTACAAAAAACAGGCCTCAGTTATACGGGGTAACTTCTGCTCAACTGTCAAGGTAATCAGGAATAGGCTCAACTCTCAAAGACCTGATCTCATGGTCCAACAGAGCTGGGACTGGAAGAGAGACAGAAACCCATATTACTATCCTCTGTCTCTTCTTTCCATGACTGCTCAACCTAGCAAACTGATATGGTGCGGTAGTTTCGACCGGCTCCTTTCCTTTAATTATGTAAATATACAACTGCATGCAGCCTTGAACTTGTGGCACGGAAAGGGGGAGCAAGAGCGGGATCACCATTGTATATTAACCCCCTTTTTTAATTATTTTATTCTGGAGGTATCACCTCCGGATCCTCTAGCATCTCTTGTGTTTAACATAGCAAAAGCGTCCTTATTGTGGCACCACAGAGTTAATAATTATATTGTGTTTTTTTCAAGGTTTTTTAGATCAATATGTAGCTGTAACAGATCTAATTGTATCAATGTTACCTATGTTTAGAAGATAACTCTGCTTACTCTTCCCCGGGCTTCCGGTTGGAAAGTGTGAATCGCTGTATCTTTAAAAAAGTGGAGCTCCTTACTGTCTCACGCCCCCATTGAGGGAAAAGATGTGGTGATTCAAAAACCACTCTTTCTACCCCGGACAATTGTGTATCTAAAAAGGGGCAACCAAAAACAGAACAGTCAGAGGTTATGTACTTTCTCTTTTCGTTCAGTATAACAGTCCTCTCCGTGGCAGCTGCCGGCGAGATCGGAGAATGTTTCTGAACAAAGTCAAACTTGCTTTAGTCAGAATCCCTCTCATGATTAAAAAAAATTCAAAAACGGACGCAATCCGTACAAGTATTCATTGTATTCATTTCCTAGAGTCATCACTTGCTTGCAATGTTTCCTATCACTTTCTTGAGTGTCAGCTTGCTTTTCATTCAGCTGCGGTGTCTGAAACAAAACAGACAAAAACTCGGTCATCCGGCCCATGAAAGACGCTTGTTGCCGAGTGGGGCTTTTCTATGGTTTGGTTATCATGTGATCCATACGTCGATGATCGCGTATCAGTAACATTGTATACGAAAAAGGATGTTTGTCGGGCGGACACCTTGAAAGTGGCCCTTGTGTCTATCTTCCGTACTGATCTTACACTAGATAGTGCAACTTGCAAACTAATTGAGAAAATGGTGAGGCAGCCAAATCTTATACTATACAAGCATGTCGATTTTATATATTTAAAACTTTCAAAATCAATACCTTATTGATTTATAGCTTCAACGGGCTTGAAAATACCCCTGTATGTTCGTTTTATTTTTTATTTACCATGCTTTGATGTTCCGTATGCTACCACATTTGGCACCGGGCTCCCTCTACCACAGAACCTTTATAGAAGACCCCTCATAACTCTATTCAATGTTTTCAAGCTGATAAATTAATACCCCAGGCAAAAAAACCTATTGGGGTACCAATCAAGCCACCAGAGGTTTTATACTTGCACTAAACTTATTAACCAGGAACACCGGAAGAGAGAACGGGGATGGGAGACGGCCTGCTATACCTATGACAGGCAGGGACGTCCTGTGTGGATCCAACCAAAATGTTTTGGAATAGGAAAAAGAGGGGGCCGGGGGGAGACTCCTAGGCACATCTAAGTTCCCAACTTGTGCATAACATAGGGGTGGATCGTTACACGCAAGGTAAGACCGGTCCCAATAAACTGATGGTCACACCGAATAAACGCTTTACTTCTCATACGATATTCTAAAGTCTTCCTTCACGTGTAACCCTGGTGTCAACTAGTGGGTAGAGGTGTCGCATTCAAGAGTCGTGCTGTCAATAACGGCCTTACAACTGGCCATTCCACTCAATAGCTGCATTTAGACCGTGCTTAACTGTGCCTAAATTATACATCCAATGCGGTTCGCTTTTTGCTAACATGCGATCTCAGTGTTTTCCTCTATCAGATGATTTAATGACCTCGATCACAAACCAAAAGATATCGGCATTTATATGCTTTTGTATGCCATTATGGGCTACGAATGTTTTTTTTTTTTTCCGATCTTATTTTTTAAAGATGAGCAATGCTCAAATATTCTTTCTTTTATAGGGCGCTTGGTTTTCCCTATGTAGATCAAATTACATGAATATTTAATTCCGTATATAACCCAAGCTGTGTCGCAATTCGTAAAGTTTTTAAATATCCGAAGGGTGCCATTGAGTTCCATAGTCTTGATATTCTGTCTCAAGGTACAAACTGAACAATGCCCACACTTAAAATGGCCAATGATGGGAGCCAGGTTCCACAGGGACGCTTGCCTCAGCATGGTTTGGCCTTTTTGTGGGTATTTATGTACTAACATATCCCTCCAGATTTTTTTGTCTTTTAAAGGCAAATCGAAGCATTTGTGGATTGAAATCTTCAGTTTTAAAAAAATGCCAGTTCTTTTTTTTATCACTTTCCTCAGGCCGTGACTAATCGGACTGAAGGTACTCGCACATGTGATCTTGTCCTCGTGTGTCTTTTCAGGGGGATTTAAACACCTTTCTCGGTTGGTATGTTGAGCTCTTTTGAAAGACATATGAATGATCTTTTTCAGGTATCCCCGGTCTTGTCAACGCGTTTTTAGTTTTGCTTGGTGCTTGCATTCACCCATCTCGGTGCAGCTTCTTCTAATGTGGAGAAACTGTCCGATAGGGAGATTATCTCTCAAGCTTTGGGGGTGAAAACTATTGTATTGCAGCAAGGTGTTTTTGTCTGTGGGTTTTCGGTATAAAGCGGTCGTAATAGATCCTGTACTGGTTTTGCAAATTAACAGGTCTAAAAAAGGAATTTGCTCTTGGTCTAATGTCATAGTAAATTTGATATATTCATTTTTGCTATTCAGCCATTCGAGGAAAGCATTGAGTTTAACTATAGACCCTTTCCAGATCATAAAGCATCATCGATGTATCACAGCCATCACCCGATATTTTCTTGGAAGGGATTGTCTTGGCAAAAGATGGACACTTCTTCTACCATGTCCATGAACAGGTTGGCAAGGTCGAGGGCAAATGTTGCCCCCATCCTGGTGCCCTGAAAATGCTGGTAGAACTTACCGTCAAAAAGGAAAACATTCTCCAGGAGTGCTATCTTAATGCACTCTAATATGAATGGAGTGGGGACTTTATGCAAAGTGGAACTACATTTGCTCAGATGTATCTCCATCACTTTGAGGCATTCCAATTGAGGGATGCTAGTGTATAGTGCGGTGACATCTAGTGTCACCAGCAGGTCAGTTTTTTCCATCGAGTGATGTTGAAGTATTTTGATGTTGCTTGTAGTGTCCTTCACAAAGGACCGCATATTCTGGACAAACGGACGTAGAAACCAATCCGAATAGATAGACAAAGGCTCTAGAATAGAATTGATAACTGAAACTATAGGGTGGCCCGGTGGAGTAGTTTGACTCTCATGTACCTTTGGGAGCAGATAGAACGCTGGTGTCGTTGGGTTCTTGTTGATTAAGCATTGATCATCTTCGTCGATCGAAGTTTGAGATTGTAGTCCATCAGACTTTTGATCTCTTCACGTAATCGTGGAGTGGGGTCTCTATCTAGTTTCCGGTAAAATAATTGCCAAGCTGATTCATAACTTCAACTTCATAAATGTTTTTATCCCAAAGGACTATTCCGCACCCTTTGTCCGCTGGTTTAATAACAGATATTGTTTTTTTCTAGGGCGAATAGGGAAGTTCTTTCTTCATTAGTCATATTGCCTCAATGGTTATTTTTAACACAAAGTAAATTCTAAATTTCCTCTGTGATTTTATTCTCTAAAGCTACGACAGTGGGGGAAACCATAGAGTTTAACGGTGTGAATGTAGAAGGGGTTTTTAGGCCTGTGTCACTTTTTTCTCTTAAGGCATCAGATTTTTCTCTAAAGAAGTATTTAAGACGGATCAACCGGAAGAATTTAAATCAATTTGGGTTTCAAAATCGTTCGCCCATGTAGTTGGAACTTTATGAATTGCGACACAGCTTGTTATATACAGGATTAAATGTCCATGTAATTTGATCTACATAGGGAAAACCAAGCGCCCTATAAAACAAAGGATATGTGAGCATCGCTCATGTTTAAAAAATAAGATCGAAAATAAACCTTTAGTAGCCCATTATGGCATAAATATACCGCTATCTTTTGGTTTGTGATCGAGGTAATTAAATCATCTGATGGAGGAGGACACCGAGATTCCATGTTAGCAAAAAGCGAACGCGTTTGATATATAATTTAGGCACAGTTAAGTTCGGTCTAAATGCAGATATTGAGTGGAATGGCCTGTTGTAAGGCCGTTATTGACAGCATGGCTCTTGAATGTGACACCTCTACCCACTCGTTGACACCAGGGTTACACGTGAAGGAACTATACGTGAAGGAACACTATAGAATATCGTATGAGAAGTCAAGCATTTATTCGGTGTGACCATCGGTATATTGGGACTGGTCTTACCTTGCCTGTAATGATCCACCCCTATGTTATGCACAAGTTGGGAACTTAGATGTGCCTAGGAGTCCCCCCCACTTTTTTTTCCTATTCCAAAACATTTTGGTTGGAACCACACAGGGCGGCCTGTCATTGGTATATCAGGCCCTCTCCATCCCCTTTCTCTCCCGGTGTTTTCCTGGTTAATAATTATAGTGCAAGTATAAAACCGGCTCTGGTGGCTTGATTGGTGCCCCAATAGGTTTTTTTGTGCGGGGTATTAATTTACCAGCTTGAAAACATTGAATAGAGTTATGAGGAGTCTTCTATAAAAGTTCTGTGGTAGAGGGAACCGGTGCCAAATGTGGTAGCACACGGAACATCGGAGCATGGTAAATAAAAAATAAAACTAACATACAGGGGTATTTTCAAGCCCGTTGAAGCTATAAATCAATAAGGTATTGATTTTGAAAGTTTTAAATATATAAAATCGACATGCTTGTATACTATAAGATTTGGCTGCCTCACCATTCTCTCAATTAGTTTGCAAGTTGCACCATCTAGTGTAAGATCAGTATGGAAGATAGACACAAGAAGGGCCACTTTCAAGATTTCCACCAGACAAACATCCTTTTTTTGTGTACGATGTTACCGATAAGTGATCATCGACGTACGGATCACATGATAACCAATCCATAGAAAAGCCCTGCTCAGCAACAAGCGTCTTTCACGGGCCGCGGACGACCGAGTTTTTCTCTGTTTTGTTTCAGACACTGCAGCTGAATGAAAATCAAGCAAGCTGACACCCAAGAACATCATAAGAAATGTTGCAAGTAAGTGATGAAAACTCTAGGCAATGAATACTAATACGGATTGCGCCTGTTTTTGAATCATGAGGGAGTCGGACTAAAAAAAGTTTGACTTTGTTCAGAAACATTCTCCGTTCTCGCCAGCAGCTGCCACGGAGATGACTGTTATACTGAAAAAGAGAAAGTACATAACCTCTGACTGTTCTGTTTTTGGTTGCCCCTTTTTAGATACACAATTGTCCCGGGTAGAAAGAGTGTGGTTTTTGCATCCCCACATCTTTTCCCACAATGGGGGCGTGAGACAGTAAGGAGCTCCCCTTTTTTGAAGATACAGCGATTCGCTCTTTCCAACCGGAAGCCCGGGGAAGAGTAAGCAGAGTGATCTTCTAAAGATAGGTACATTGATACAATTAGATCTATGAAAATACCAAGCACTGTTACAGCTACATATTGATCTAAAAAACCTTGAAAAAACCACAATATGATTATTAAATCTGTGGTGCCACAATAAGCGCGCTTTTGCTATGTTAAACACAAAAGATGCTAGAGGATGCGGAGGTGATACCTCGAATAAAAAAAAAGGGGGTTAATATACCAGGGTAATCCCGCTCTTGCTACTCCTTTGCTCCCTTTGCCTGCCGCAAGTTCAAGGTTGCATGCAGTTGTATATCTACATAATTAAAGGAAAGGAGCCGGTCGAAACTACTGCACCTTATCAGTTTGTTAGGTTGAGCAGTCCTGGAAAGAAGAGACAGAGGATAGTAAAATGGGTTTCTGTGTCTCTTCCAGTCCCAGCTCTGTTGGACCATGAGATCAGGTCCTTGAGAGTTGACTGTTCCTGATTATCTTGACAGTTGGACTGTTTTTTGGAGGAAAAAAACCTCAGCTTGATGAGTAAGTGACCGGAGATGTCCTTGAATACTTTTGGTACTCAATTGCCTTTTTCAAGCAATTTAAAATAGAACAATTAAGCACCGATTTTGCTTGTCAAATGTTTTCTCAATCTTTTAAAACGTTAATACACGTGCACACAATCAACATGTGATCTGGTACACATGGAATAGTTGCTACGGTTGGCACCACTTTTGTACAGGCTAAAGAACGAAGGTACCAGTCCGGACAAACCTAGATCAGTATTGAGCCAGACTGATCTTTGTTGTTTTTTAACATACTAGAACAATTAGAGTATGTGGAGTGCATGTGGGCTAAAAGCCCACCTTGTTTGTTTAGAAAACTGTGCTAGATAAGGGTCTATCAAATCAGAAGGGTAGACTGAAAGACAAAGTTAAACGTACAGCTATTGGCTGACTATTTGGAAATCACTTTAAATGTGTTATGATTATACAGTAGAATGTTCTGACTAACCTCTGATGCTAGTGATTTTTTTGTTTAAGAATTACTTATCACTCCATGAACTATAATAGTTTGACACTTGTCTTTGTATGAATTTTAGCGTGACCATTGCCACATCATGGGGGCATAGAAGATGTATGCAAGTACTTGTGCTTCCTGAAGAAGGCCAGTATAACGACTGTAAAGGACACCAGGGATGGTGTCTCATTAAGCATCAAGGCCGAAACATGTTGACAATCTTAGAAGACCGAAACAATAATAAATCTTGTTGTGCTTTGCATTTGTGTTTTCTGGGACAGTGTTTTTGTAAGAATTGAGATCAATACAACAGAGTGACGTCTCCTTGAAATTTGAATGAACAGAGATCATGTTTTTTGCCTCTGTGCTTCCCTATTAAGGATTTGTGCTCTGTTCCAGTCCACCCCACAAAATTGTATTTTAATGTTTTTTCTATATTTTACTATGATTTTTTTGTCAATTTGGTATTTGAGATCTGTATGTGTTTTAAGTATAGAGTATTGTACAATTATAGTGTACGTGATGGTTATTGAAAATAATTATTAAATAAAAAAAAGTTTTTTATATGCTAAAATAAACTGTAGATGTTTTTGAAATATTATACAGTGTCTCACTTTTATTTCATGGCAGAGAAAGGTAGACCATTGTGTGTGGCTAACCAGTTAACATAGCGTGGACAGAGGGAGAGTTAATCGGTTTTTCTTTGTGTGTGTGTGCACCTAACACTGGGCAGGAACGATTTCTGGAACAGTTTCTCTCCCAGGTACTCTCCTTCACAGAAGGTCCGGTCTTAATAGGTGGTGACTTTAACTTCGTGCCAGATCCACTGACCGATAAGCCCCTGCTTGCTTCTAGGTTAGACTTCAAGAATGCAGTGGCTTTGGGCTCTCTACTTCGTGAGCTGGGAGTGGTGAATGACTAGAGGTTGTTCCATTGGAGTGGAAGAGATTACTCCTTCGACTCTCACGTGCATGTGCGTTTTAAAAAATGTTTAAATTTGTGTTTAGTTATACAAAAACCTTTTACAAAATCTTCTATTCACATTCACAGTATTAAAAGAACTATCAAAACACAATCTTGGTTCTCTAGTCCGCTCAACATAACTAATCAAGCTAAGAGAAGCAGGAGAAAAGAAGAATCTGAATTTTAAAATTTACATTTACTAAAAAAGGTATAATCGAGGGTGAAATATTCCATTAAAATAATAACCAGACGAAAAGAAAGCAAACAAGAAAGAAAGGACAAAAAGGAAAAAAAAGGACCTATGCAAATCATATTAACTGACAAACACATGGAGGTAAGGTTCCATCTCATTTCCAGCTTCACTGAGAAAGTTATTTTCGTGGAAAAGGAATTTTCAGGGGGATACATTTGACCTCTTCTTGCTCATCACGATATCCTATTTCCCAAGGACTTTTACCACTGCCGTTGTCAAAACACTTGAGTGTCCAGAAATTAGTCTATTCCAGAACGATTCAGCAATGTGATCCCTCTGCCGACTCTGAATCTTGCAAAGAAGGAAAGTCTTGCAGACCAGGTCCCCTCACACTCCATCAGTAGATGTTTCAGGGTTCCGTTCGAGGGTATTTTGCAGATGTTGCGTAGGGCAATGGAATTCTCCCCTTTACCCCTGACTGACAGAATCTCCCCTGCATGTGCTATGTTGAGTCTTATTCTAAGAAAGTTCATCCTGATCCTCCGTTCCGGAAATTTCAAAAGGCATTGGGCTATGACCCCTTGTTTTTTTTCTGCTTTCAAAAAGAGGTTTTCGGGAGTTTGGGAGCGCATCTTGTCGATTGTGGTTATCCAATCTGTTTCATCCAAGTTCTTTTTTGCCTTCAGAGGATTATGTATCAATGTCTCTAGAGCTGTTCCTGCCTCTTCCAGACCCTCTATTGACCTTTCTTCAAGAGTAAGATAGTATTTTTGATTTTTTTGCTTCTAGATGGGCCTTAATGTCAAAATATAAGGTGTCCTCCTGTGCAGTGATGATTGAATGTAAGAGGGAGATACATTTCCAATCTGCCTGGGATTTAAGTGAACTTAAGCCCAGTTCGAATCTCAGCATGGACATGGACAGGCTCAGCAGGAGACGAAATACTTTCTTCCAGACTAGCCGCTCCAGCTTTTGCCAGTCTACATTCAACAGACATGTTTTCGTTTCTAGTCCATAGCGAATCACTGGGACCACTTTAGATGTATAAAATGTAATTAATGGAAGGATTGAAAATTTGCAGAATTTTGCTAGGATCTTTTTCATCTGTGGAACTAGCTGCGAGATCTTCATTTGCACGTCTTGTTCAACCTTCCCCTGTGACATACACCTTACAACCCAGGAAGGTTAGATCTTCCACTCTTAAAATGCTCTCTCTCCCCCCCCCCCCCTAGCTTCCAGTCTGAATAGTTTATCTTCTTAAGTGGATGCGAGACATCGATGCATAGACATCAAGTTTGTCCAGAAGATGCTGCAGCCCTACTGGTGTTTTATCCAGCAGTACTATGTCGTTGGCGTAGGCAAGCCAGTGGATCTTACATCCGTTGATTATACGGCTGGCCAATGCCGATTCTTCTAGGGACTCTCCCATATCAGCGAGGTAGAAGTTAAAGAATAGAGGGTCTCACGGGCAGCCCTGGCGTACTCCTCTTTCTACCTTGAACGATTCTGAGAGATGACCTTCATCATCAAGTCGGACTCTAATGGTTGTATATCTATGGAGTTCCATCAACATAGCTAGAAGCCCCTCCGTTATACCCCATTTCCTTAGTTTTGACAATAGTCGATTTCTGTTCACATGGTCAAAGGTCTTTGATAAATCGACCCAGGCCCCATATAACTGTTGTTCTCCTTTGTCCTTTGTTTTCTCACTCAAAATGTTTAATCAGTGTTGTGGAGTGCCCTCTTCTAAAGCCTGTTTGGTGTTTTGAGAGGATTTTCTTTTTCTTCACCCAATCCTCTAACTCCCCCAATAAGATATTCATGAAAAGTTTACTCTCAATATCAAGGAGGGCGATCGGCCGATAGTTTGTAGGTTGCAGCCGGCCCCCGCCCCCCCCTTGAATAGCAGGATGACCGCAGATTTCCATGATGAAGGGAATTGTTGTCTTTCTAGGATCTTTCCAAATAGCCAAGATAGTAGTTTGGCCCATAATTGGGGCTGTTTCTTCAGCACTTGATAAGTTAGGCCATTTGGCCCTGCTGCTTTAGAGGTTGAAGATTTGGCAATTAGTTCTAACAAAGTCTGTTCCCCCCAACATGGGCATTTGCATGGGCGTCTTCCCTAGGTTAGATCTTCTGTTGCTTTCCATCACCCTGTACCCATGTGTCTGTGCTGTTGACATTGTCATGAGAGCATTGTTGCATCATGGACCGGTAACCATTGCCCTATCCATTGTGGGTAGGCCGGAGAAACGGAGATGTCCTTGGAGGTTTTATGACCCAATACTGAGTGACCCAGTCATGTGCAGTAAGCTGGTTGAAGAAATCAGCAACTACTTTTGGAAAAATAGGGATTCTGGCCGCTCCCTGGGTATTGTGTGGGATGCAATGAAAGCAGTGTTTCAGGGAATACTGATTAGTAAAGCGGCAGCATACACCAAGACACAGCCGTTAACCCGGACTGGGTCACGAAAGGGAGGTCGGGCAGGCGGAGCAGACACATAAAAGAACAGGGTTGCGTCGTGATATGTGGGCCCTACGGGTCACACGCAAGAAACTGGAGGAGCACCTAGCAGACGGAACTGTCCAAACCATGTTGAAAACCAAACAATTTTACTATGCTAATGGGAATCTGGCAAACTGCATACTTGTGGCTAAACTTAAGAAAAACCAGAACTGGAACTCTGTGTTAGCCCTACGGGATGGGAGGGCAGTGAGGCAGCGGTGAGAGGCGGAGAAACTAAGACTGTTTGAAGATCACTTTGGAGAAGTGTTCCGAGAGGGGGGTGGGAGGGCTGAACAGCCGATAGCCCAGGCCCAATTTCTGCAAGGGGTGAACATTCCAAAACTGACTGACAGCGCGCGCATCCCTAGAGGCCCTGTTTGTGCTCGGGGAGGTGGAATGGGCCATTAAGTCGTTTAAGGATAGGGTCCCCTGGCCTGGTGGCTTCACAGCCCCATTTTATAAAAAAATGCAGTCCCCTCTCGGCTCTGTTTTGGCCGATATTTTCAACTCATTTGGCGCTTTGGGTAAGGTGGCCCCTACCATGGGTATCTGGACAACAGTACTGATTCCCAAACCTGGGAAGGATCCAACACTGTGCTTCATAACAGCCCTTTGCCCTTACTAATATAGATTTCAAACTCTTCTCTAGGATCCTAGCCCGTCGCATGATGGAGGTTCTCCCCAGAATTATAGCCAAGGATCAAACTGGGTTTATTGTGGGGCATAGCACCCACGACAATGTGAGACAGGCCCTCAACTTGCTAGAGGTGGGGGAGAGATCGGCGGTTGGAATAGGAATTGTCATGGTAGACTCACACAAGGCCTTCTATAGGTTATGCTGGTGTTACCCCTAGAGGGGTTTTGGAAAGCTTTGGATTTAGCTCCAGCTATATTAAATGGACCATGGCGATCTATCGGAACTAGTCAACATCTCTCCAGGTTAATGGACAATCCTTGAATGGGTTGACAGTTACTAGGGGTACTAGGCTGGGCTGCCCTCTGTCCCCATTGATATTCGTGTAGTTCATGGAGCTGTTGGCCTGTTGGATCAGTGATAATGCAAACATTGAGGGGATTGAGGTGGGGGTGGGTTAACTATAAGGTATCTCTATAAGCGGACAACATTCTGCTTGCCCTCCAATAATGCACTTCCCTGGCCCGAATAATGGAGGAGCGTACAAGCTACAGTGGGGTGTCTGGGTTAAAAAATAATTTTGGTAAGTTGCATAGGCTGGGTGTCTCATTGGGAGCCCCGGATCGACCCACCATTAAAGCCCTGGCACTGATGCAGTGGTCCTGGGAGTCAATCCCGTATTTGGGGGTGCGTATCCCCAGCAGGGTCTCTGAATTGTTGCGCTGCAATTCCCCACCCCCTCCCCCGCTGTGCCAAAGGATGTCTGAGGAGCTAACCAGATGGGGTAAGCCAGAAAGATCATGGTTTGGGAAAATAGCTGCAGTAAATATGAATCTCATACCTGTAACGCTCACCTGGTATCCATGAGGGCGCCACCCAGTCCGCACTACTTCACCCTTGGACCACTTCCTCGGACCCTCGTGCGGCTTAAGGCCAGGTCTGAAATACTTTAGCTTGATTGTCTCTTGTGGCCCGGGGCCTACGTCACTTACGGACCCACGAACACCCCCTGGCGTCTTTCTCACCTTGCTTTTTGATAAGGCGCGCTCTTTGTCCTGCCACTCAGAGCAGGGGGGCGTTGGGGTTAGGCTTGTTGCTGCCTAGTTACTTCACTGGAGCGACTCACCGGGGTCCAGACCTGCTGTGACTCCGTTCTTCAGGTAAGTCTGTTTTGACTGTGTGTTCCTTGTTTGGTAATTGTCTTTCTCCTTCCTTTGATTTTTAGGTGTAGATGTTGTCCTCGTGATGTCGCGAAGTTTTGTGCACGAGATGGCAAGTAAGTACTGAGGAGCAGACCACTTACTGACACTCCGGGTTGGGCCAGACCTTCCGCATTATTCAGGAAAGAGAGAGCTTCTGAATGTGCAGAATAAATGCTTATTAAAGTTGTTTTCTGTTTTCTTTTCCAGGTACGATTTTCTCCATGGAACGAGGTCTGCCGAGATGTTGACTGTTCGGAATCCTGGAGCGGAGTGCAGCAGCTGCTCCCAGGAGGTAAGCGAACACTAACAATGTCTTCTCTTTATTCTTGCAGGAGATCAGGTCCGGCGTGCAGATGAAGATGCTGCTGACCACGGTGAACGTCACACTGCCACTAGCAGAGCAAGGCGAAGCGTGTACTAGAGTCCGGGCGTGGCTTATATAGCCTGCAGGTATCCCAGGTGTCTCTGGGCCTGCCACACCCAAAATGCTAGACCGCATGGTTCAGTTCAGGAACTGAGCCATGTGGAAGCATCCATGTTGGTGCACAATGCCCTTATTGGCCCAGATTACTGCTTTAACACATGAGCCTGGCGCCAAAGGCGCCAGGACTGATTCCAAGTGAGTCTGGGGGCAAATGTCAAGGCCCTTGAGGCCCTGATGGGGGTACTAGATGTAGCCCACCTGGCCTGGCAATCCAGGCCAAGGGCAGGGGTTGTGACAATACCTCACTTAGTGCACATGTCTGGCATTGCCGGTCAGAATCCGGGATGCAGAATTTCGCACACTGCAGGGGAAGATTCTCATATCATACTTATATATGGGGAAACAAAAGGACACGAATTTAAAAGGTGTTACTGATGCTGATGGTGGTGGAGCGTCTGGGGGTCCCAGAGGTGTTCAGATACAACCTAGTGGCACAGATCCTGCACATGGTGACTTGGGGGGACCCCCTCCTGCTAGCCCCACCCCCAGACAACCAACCTGGAAAGCTATAGAGCAGGCTCAATCAGCTGTGGGGCTAGCTCACCTCGCATATGTACCCCAGGGCACCCTGGACTCTGCACACAGCTTCTTGCGCTTGTCGGCCACTAGGCGCAAACTCTACTATATGGGTAGAGCTCTGCGTAGGTGGGGCGTGACACGATGACGCGGTCCACTCACACCGGTCTGAAAGAGCCCAGAGTTTCGCCCAGGGTGTGATGTCAGCAGTTTCGGTGAGTGGGTTACAAGCGGGTTGGTAACACTACAGCAGTTATACGGGATAGGGCACCCTCTCACCTTCCAAGAGTATAAAGACACCTTTACCTTGCCCGAGAGTCAACGTTTCTGATACACATAGTTGAGACACTGGGCTTCGCATTCCCCCCACGAAACATAGGGCTACTTGACCGCTAAATGCCCTTGACTTGTTCATTCAGGGAGGGGCTTCCTTGGGCAGAGTGTCCCAGATCTACAGACTATTAGATACAGGGGAACCAGTGATAAGGCTGCTGTACATGAGTCGGTGGGAGGAGGATCCCAATAGAGGACAAAGCATGGCTACGGATTTGGGCGAGAATGCATGAATCATCTTTTTGTGTTACGGACTGTTCTCCTTCTTTTCTGTCACGTGTAATTACCCTAGAAGCACTTACCTTATTACACAGACCAAAGGTTCTTGAACTCAGGGAGGCAATAACACACACTTAGACCAATAATTGCAATATAATCTGCTCTGTACAGGCCCTTTTATTTCGTTCAAAATATAAGCATCCAAATGACTCTTGGAGTAAATGTAAGTGGTTGTGCATAGACACACACAAGGATAGCTACAAACAAAAACTACATCACCGTTGGTGCAGTTGAAGGAGAAAGCTTCATCTCGGCCACTACGACAGTACCCATTTCCAAGGCAGGTATGCAGAGAGATCACACATGCGAACGGGGTCTGGAGCAGAGCGTTGTCCCTCTCAGCGAGACTTCCTCATCCAGGGTTCCAATTCTCTCTACCATCAGGATACCTCTTCTCTTATGGGGGAAAAAAATCCCTGGCCACCTCAGGTTGCCAACCGTCCCCCGGCCGAAGGACAGACGGTTAGCATGGAGAAGCACAGAGCGGAAAAATCCAGTTTGTGGAAAAACCCAATTTGTCTCCCACACGCTCGTTCCCAGCACCGCTTATCACTGCACCTGAACAACTCTGACCTTCTTGGCTGGTCCATGTTCAAACAATACACCAGCTATCCTTCACAGTGAGCTCATCTGCTTCAAAATAGAATTTTGCAGCCGTGGCAGAATTCATGCCTGCCAATTGAGCCCACATAAACGTAAACTTTCATTGTGGTTTGGAAGTGAATGACCAAAATGGCTGGGCACAGTCGCCATGTTTTTAGCTCATTTTCGCACACGCATTACATGGACAAGGAATGCGAATATAAGTTCTGCTTCCAGTGGTACCTCACGCCAGAAAGGCTGCACCATATTTCCACAGAACTCCCATCGAGGTACTGGCGGGCCTGCAACACAGTGGGTTCTCTCTTCCATATGGTGTGGACATGTGCAAAGGTTGAGCTTTTTTGGAAGGTGTCCTCTAAGATTAAGGAGATTGCGGGGTTGATTCTCCTTATGAACCCCCAAGTAGTACTGCTAGGGGACATGACTGAAGGGCTTTTTCCCTTGTCGGGTCCAATGGCGGCGCTGATCGGGCACCTTCCCCTGGGGGCCAAACTGATTATTGCACGCAACTGGAAAAATTAGGAGGGCCCTGCTGCTCCAGATGTGGTGGGTCAAAATATGGGACATTTTGGTGGCAGATAACATTACTGCGATTCGGGAGGGGAGGCACAATAAATACCTGTCTATATGGAGACCCTTTATTGACTTTGCAGAAAACTGTCCAGCAATTGTGGGCAAACCCCCACAAATGAGACAGTTTGTATTGGTATGAGGTGTTTGACAGCACAATGTAACTCCCGGTGGGGGCGGAGGGGTCTCGCCCAAAGGGCTCGACCAATGTGTCTGTTAGCGGGGCTGTTTTGGACTTTCTCTGGTACACAGGAAAATGGTCTGTTGCTACTCCTCGTCTGTTTACTACATTGCAATGTGTTAGGGGTCATGTGATTATGTTATAATGCAAAACATGTATTTTTTGTAACTGCCTTTTGAAGGGATTGGTTCCTCTGACGTATTCCACATCTATGACAGGTAATCGTCACAGCTGTGCTGCTTTGGGAAATTTTTCGCTCCTGCGTCGATGACGTCGATACGCTGTCCTCGAGGGCCTCCGTCGAGCTGACGTCATCGGATGTTATAAGTAGGACGCACGACGCCTGTAGCCTCAGTTCTGTTTTTTCCGCGAACGTGTTCGCTTCGGAGATTTCGGTGTGCCTCAGTTCTTCTGATTCTATCGGTTCTTCGAACTTGGTTTGTGAAGTTATCATGTCTTCATCTTCTACCCTGCGGTCTAGATTCAAGAATTGTCAGGACTGCGGTACCAAGATGTCACTTATGTAACCGCACGACGTCTGCCTCTGGTGCCTTGGCGAGGATCATGCCATCGATGACTGTGACGAATGCCAGTCTTTGACGTCGAAGGCCTTGCGGAAGTGAAAGTAGAAGCTGTCGGCAGGTAGGGTTACCAAGCCCCGAAAGTCGAAAATCCACTGGGCTTTCGTCCGACTATTCGAGGGGCGACTCTCCGCGTCATCGGCGTAAGTTCCCGCCATTCCTCTGCCTCTTCTAGGCACTCGCGGAAGCGCGTCACCGGGCACCTTCCCTGTCCTTGTCCGAGGACTCTGTCAGATGGCGGGTAGCTTGTCCTACCAAGCATTCCTCTCCTGCGGAATAGGACGCATTTCGTAAGGAAATGATGGCGATTTTCGAGTCGCAGGGCTCCGTTCCGTCTGCACCTTGGATAGAAGCCGGCAAGGAAAGTGCTAGGGCGACCATTCGCACGCCTTCGGGCTCGGGCGGTCGGCGCGATCACTGGCAACCTTCAAGGTCCCGGGCGCACAAGGTGGATCGCTCTAGCCATGCACACTCCAGGTCCAGGTCCTCAACGCCCTCGAGACTGTCGGAGCCTGTGAGGTCTTCTAAGAAGACGTCGACGCCATTGGCACCATGTCTGTCGAGTGACTCTCTCGAGGCTCTGCCTCCAAGGAAGTCATCGGCGCCAAGGCTGTCGCAGGACACGCTCGGGGCACCGCCCTCGAGGCCTGTGTCGAAGCAATCGGCGCCACGCTCGACGCCGATTCCGTCGACGCTTTTTGTGGAGGCTTTACCAGAGGTACCCCGTGCATCGGTGGATACTCCGAGGAAGGCCCTGAAGAAGTCTGTAAGGCCCGTCTTTGAACCTTTTTCTGTGCCCTCATCCAGGGATTTATTCCAGCCTCTGGATTACATCTCTGAGGTGGATGAAGGGTCTGATGAAGGTATGGTTCCCGAAGAGATTCCTGACAAACTCTTGTCTGGTCATAGCCAGTTGGAAGACCTGCGTCAGTCTTTGCACGACGCCAGTGGTCTGGACACCTCTCCGGAGGTTGAGTTCAGTAGGCCTGAGCCTGGCACACACGCTGAGTCTTCATACTGGCGTCTCATGTCGAGGGTGACGGAGTACTTGGGTTGGTCTGCGCCACCAGTGGATTTTCTGCAGGTCAAAATCCACTGGTGGCGCAGACCACCCCAAGTACTCGGTCACCCTCGACATGAGACGCCGGTATGAAGACATGGCGTGCATGCCGTACTCGGGCCTACCAAACTCAACCGCCTTGACCAATGTCCACCCACTGACCCAGTGCTGCCATTTCATATGGCTTTACAGAGAAGGGTGGCGGCGGCTTGGACTGCTCCGGAGTGTCTCCCGGCAGTGAGCAAGTCATTGCTGAAAAAATACCGTCCAGCCAGTAGCGACCCCTGTTAATTGACTACGCACCCCTCTCCGCTGAGTTTGGTGGTGCAGGCGGCTATGGCCTCAGCACTGCAGGTGTCGTACCCTACCATCCCTTCAGATAGGGACGACAAACGTTTTGATGGCTGGGCGAAGAAAATGTTTTCATCAGGGGGTATGGCTTTACAGGCAGCCAACTCCATGTGTGCCTTAGCATGTTTCACTCATACTCTGTGGAATTGTGGGTCTTTTGCAGCTGAACATATTGCCGAAGGGGAGGAACGGGATGGTTTTCTTGCCCTCGTTCAGGATGGCAAGGATGCCATGTGTGAATCCGTTCAGTCGGGTCTGGACATGGCAGACGGTGTCAGCCGGTCCATGGCGGTGAGCACCGTGATGCGCAGATTTGCGTGGTTGCAGAAGTCGGGGTTTGCTCCTGACCTACAAGCCCGGATTCTCAACATGCCCTTTGATGGTGTACATCTTTTTGGCAGCAAGGCTGACGAGAGCCTTGAGAGGTTGCAGACCTCCAAAGCTGCAGCAAAGTCGTTCAGTGCTGCAGTTCACCATCCTCCGCCTTTTCGTCCTAGGGGACAGCAATTGGGGGGAGGTTCCTTTCGATACTACTCTTCCTTTGGTAGATCGAGGGGAGACGCAAGTCAAAGGGGCCACCGTAGGAGTACCAGAGGTGGAAAACAAGGTACTTGAGGTGCCAAGGCCGCTCGGGCAGTTGCCTCTTTACCCTCAGGCACTGCCGCAGCCGCTTCAGCTCAGTCATGAGGCCATGTCCCATGGTTCGCCGGTTGGAGGAAGGCTGGCACAACATGTTGTAGAATGGTGTGCCATTACTTCAGATGTGTGGGTTCTGGAGATCATATCCCACGGCTACTGTCTTCCTTTCCGGCAGAGGCCTCACAACAATCCACCAGGGAAAATCTCTTTGAAGAGTCCGGATCCGCTCCTTGAGCAGGAAATCAAATCCCTGATGGAGAAAGGTGCCATTGAACTGGTGCCTGTAGCGGAGAGGAACAAGGGATGTTGTTCCCCATATTTTTTGATCCCGAAAAAGGACAGGGGATTGAACAAGCTCCTCAGGAAGTACAAGTTCAAGATGGTTACTTCTTCTAAAGTCCTCCAGGCCCTTCAACTTCAGGACTGGTTGGTGTCTCTCGACCTCAAGGACGCTTACTTTCATGTGCCGATTCATCCCAAGCACAAGAAGTATCTGAGGTTCGTGGATGGCGACTCGCATTTTCCGTTTCGGGTCCTGCCGTTCGGATTGACCTCCGCCCAAAGGGTCTTCACCAAGTTCATGGTGGTGGTGGCAGCGTATCTGGTTGATCAGGGCGCGCTTTCCCGAGAAAGTCCAGGGTCATCTGTCAGTCACCTGCCACTCCCTTCACAGGCTGGGCTTCTCCCTCAACTTAAAGAAGTCCCACTTGACACCTACCCAGCGGCTCCAGTACATCAGAGCAGTGCTCGACACATCCCTGGGGCAGTGTTCGCCTCCCCAGGCGAGGGCTCATCACATTCTGCAGATGGTGCACAAGTTTCAACATGCCCACAGTCTCCCGGCGTTCGAGTTCTTGCGGTTGCTCGGCCTCATGGCATCCTGCATTCTTTCTGGTGCCAGAGGCCAGGTTGCGGATGAGATCTCTGCAATGGGCTCTCAAGCTGCAGTGGTCTCAGTCCTCCGAAAGGATGTTGGACCCCTTTCAGGTGCCGCCCTCGGTCGCCCAGGATCTTCTGTGGTGGGCCGTCGAAGGCAATCTGATGAAGGGGGCTCCATGTTGGCTACCCTGGCCCGAGGTAACGATCATGATGGACGTGTCCCTCACGGGATGGGGAGCTCATGCCAACGAGTTGATGGTCAGCGGTCGTTGGTCTCTGTCGGAGTCCAGACTCCATATCAATCTGTTGGAGCTGAGGGCCATCAGGCTAGCCCTGAAGGCTTTTCTGCCGTCTGTGCGGGGAAAGAATGTTCTGATTCTGACGGACAGTACAGTCGCCATGCACTACCTCAACAAAAAGGGAGGGGGCAGGCTCTCCCTCTGTGCAGAGAGGCGATGCAGCTCTGGTTCTGGGCCATCCAGCAGGAAATTTCGATCTCAGCAGTTTATCTGGCCGGGGACGAAAACGTGGCGGCGGACGCTCTGAGCAGGCAGAGCACGGTCTCTAACGAGTGGGAGCTGGCTCAGGAGATTCTTCTGGAGATCTTCGTCCTTTGGGGGACCCCACAAGTGGATTTCTTCGCCACCAGTGTCATCCGGAAGTGCGAAAGGTTCTGCTCGCGGGAATTTCCTCCAAGAGGAGCCTTCGGGGATGCGTTCGTAGTGGAGTGGTCCTTCCCGCTACTGTACGCGTTTCCTCCAGTCCCCGTCAGTCTGCAAGTGCTGCAGAGGTTACGGAGGTTCGGTTCCCGAATGATGCTCATGGCTCCGGCATGGGCCAGGAGAACGTGGTACCCGGACCTTCTCGACATGTACATCTGCCCTCCACGCCGTCTTCCCTACCCAGACGATCTGCTCTCACAGGAGGGGGGTCAGGTTGTCCATCCAGAGGTCAAATCCCACAACCTTCATGCTTGGCTTCTGAAAGGTTGAGGTATAAGGATTGGGTCCTCCCTGAAGACGTGATGGAGGTGTTGCTTTCGGCCAGAAGGCCCGCAACAAAGTCCTTGTACCGTTGCCGTTGGAGAAAGTTCTGCGACTAGTGCAGGGTTAAGAATGTGGATCCTTTTTCATGTGCCATTCCTGTGGTACTGTCTTTTTTGCTTTCATTAGCCCACAAGGTCCTGCAAGTGGGTACCATTAAAGGTTACCTGGCGGCGCTGTCCATATTTAAGCACTCGGCTGAGGAGTGTTCTTATTTTAAGATTCCTTTGATTTCTCAGTTTTTGAAAGGGCTCACTAATGTGTTCCCACCGTCACCATTCCAGGTGTCCGGTTGGGATTTGAACCTGGTTCTAAAATTCCTCATGCGAGCTCCGTTTGAGCCTTTACATTCTTGCCCTTTGAGGCTGTTGACCTTTAAAACTGTATTTTTAGTTACGGTTGCTTCCGCTCGCAGAGTGAGTTTCAGGTACTATCTGCCCTTCACGGTGTTCCATAAGAATAGGTTGTCCTTAGGGTTCGTCCTTCTTGCTTTTCTTCCGAAGGTTGTGACCGAATTTCATTTTAAGCCAAAAGGTCATTCTTCCGGCGTTCTATCCTTCCCCGCATCCTGGTAAGGAAGAGGAGAGGCTCCATAGGTGAGAGGAGAGGCTCCATAGGTTGGATCCTAGGAGAGCGTTAAGCTTCTACATCTCACGCATGTCCCGGGTCAGAGTGGACGATCAACTCTTTGTGGGATATGCTGGAAGGCGTTTGGGTCAAGCTGTTACTTAGCAGACCTTGTCCAGATGGATTATCTTGACCATCTCGGAATGCTACCGTCTGGCGGGTAAGGACCCTCCGGTAGGCTTGAGGGCTCATTCTACTAGGGGTGTGGCTACCTCCACTGCTCTGCAGAGGGGTGTTCCCATTCGTAACATTTGTGAAGCAGCCACATGGGTCTCTGTCCATACTTTTGTCAAACACTACTCCCTGGATACTGTCCATGGGAAGGATTTGGCCTTTGGTAAGGCAGTCCTTTATTCCTCAATTTGATTGGGCATTTTAAAATTATAAATTCTTTTCCCACCTCCATACGTTGGTACTGCTGTGGGAGTCTGTCATAAATGTGGAATACGTCAGAGGAACCAATCCCTTCAAAGAACCAGTTACTTTCTTACCTGGTAACGTTCTTTTTCGTTGGGATGTTCCGACGACATATTCCACATCGCTCCCTCCCTACCTGCCCCTCTAAAGAATTTCTTATGCGATTGCAGCTTTCGTTTCCGCAAGGCTTTCTGTAGTCATCCTGGCAGAAGATTGGTGCCACACGTTCTGGGAAAAAACTACAACAGAGGCTACGGGCGTTGTGTGTCCTACTTATAACATACCGTGGCATATCAACGCAGACGCCGACATTTTTTCCAAAGGAGCACAGCTGTGGTGATTACCTGTCATGGATGTGGAATACGTCATCGGAACATCCCATCGAAAGAACGTTACCAGGTAAGAAAGTAACTTGTTCTTCTCACAGTACGTTAAAGGTTTTTTGAATATAAAAAAGAAAATTGCTCGGCAAATAAATCGCAAGTATGAAATGGCTAATGTCCTGAAAACTATGATTGTAATTGTAGATGTTAGAGTAATAGATAATTGTGATGTAAATGAAGCAAAGAACTGTAGCAAATGTATGCTCCAAATATTTTTCATACATGTTCAACTCTCTTTATACAAATTGCATTGGTATGGGGTGTTTTATATGTAATGTTTTTGCTTCATATTTTTTCCAGAATCTTTCATTGACGTTGACACAGATTTCCATGCCCGGGTGCCTGTTGTGGTGTGCAGGGAAAAGGAAAGGTATGTCCATTGCCATGCCAGTTTTTCATCCTTTACTTTTTGAACTGAAGTGTTGCATTGTAAAGCAATTGCAGAACAGTAAAAGGTTCCAACATATCGGAGAAATGTCACACAGTGTTTGGAAATGTGACCGCTCATTCTGGCTTAATTGAACTTTTCTGGTGCAAAATTCTTGCAATTACATTTTTTTGTTTCCTTTTTTTCTCTTTTACAATATGAATGTTTCAGATGTTCGCATGATTGCACCATTTAATACTTTATTGCAGGATCCAGAACAGAAATAAGTATAAAAATGTGCCCATTCATGTCATCCAGCCAGGAGTCTTGGGTAAAACATATATGTAGCCTCCAGAACTGCATCATCACTCTTGCTCTTAGACAATTATCTGCTTCCTTTATCAGCTGTTGAATTGCAATCCTGAGTCCACTGTGACACCTGCAGCCCAAGGTTAAGTGCAAGATTCATGCTTCACAGGGTTTTCTTCAAGCATAGGGAATAAGTCTTGGGATGTTGCAGGTGAGATGTTCTAAATTCTGCCCGGGCGTTGATTCCTCCTTTATCAAGCGACTCATCTCAAATCCTGCATGAAACTGACAGACGCAGTGAAACCTGATTCCCCAGAAGCAGCTAAAAGGAGTTTTTTTGCTTAATATTACCAAAGAGGCTTCTTTTCAGCAACTCTGTCAACAACTGCAGCCAGGCTGGAGGGTGAGGTAGCTAGGTCACCCTCCAGCCTGGCTACACACAACCAATTGTTTTACCATTTATTTGTCCGCAGTTTGGTTGTTCGGTATTGAGTACCTGTACTATCACTTGTCACTATAGGTGGTGGTCACAAATTCATATCAAAGCACTACTTTTTTGAAGCTTTGTTTATTTTCAACTTTGTTGCTAAATCCAGTCCCACCAAGGACTTGTAAATACTAAGAAATGTCCTGTACCGGTTTCTTAAAAAAAGAGTACAAATGCATGACTTCAAAATGCAAAAATAATTGACAGCAAAATAAAACATAAGCTGCACCCTCTATTACTATTTATTTTTTGTCTGAGCTTTCTAAAATTTTAAGAGTTCTACTACATCTAAATTAATTTCTTTGTCACTCCATCGCAATGGGATCTCAACCAAGAAGTTGTACAACATTTTCCTTCAGTGGGTCTCCCTCAGGTAGACTTGCGTGCTACAAGAAATAGAGTGCATTTTGAATGGCGAATGATCGGAAATCTTTGGGAATACATTTCTTCTATATTGGCTAAGCAGATTCCTCTATCCCTTCCCCCATACACCTTTGTTTCACAAAGTACTTCAGAAGCTAGTTAACGCTAACTGAAAGCCTTCGAACAGGTGGCAGGGTTCAAGGTAAACTACTCTAAATCGGAGGCACTGGGAATGAACTTGGAAACACAGTGCGGCAGCTCTCCAATCACAACGCCTGCTGAAATGGAACACTGCGTCCTCACCTTACCGCGGGATGCGCATTACAGCAGACCCGAAACAGCTGTACGCAGCAAACTTCCCCCCTTTGTTCAAGGAACTGGAAGCCGACCTGAAACGCTTGGAGGGGCAGGAAATCTCATTGCTTGGCAGAGTTACTGCATGTAAGATGAACCTTATCCCCATACTTCTATACCTCAGCTCGACCCTGCTGGTTCATCTCCCGAAACAACCCCTGGAGCAGCTACAGAAGAAATTCTCAACATTTCTGTGGAAAGGGGGTAAAGCTAGAATTCCCGCTCAAGGTCATGACTGGGCCTTCCCAATCTTATAAACTACTACATAGCAGCCCAACTCTCGAACGCTGCGGCTTGAGCGGAACAGGGAAACCCCCCAAAATGGACTTGCATCGAACAGCCCAAATGTTCTCTCCAGCTGAACTCCTTGCTCCACATTTCCGGGCATAACCCGCAGTCATTGGCCGATGATCCTATCGTCCACCAAAGCCACCTTAGACAACTGTCAACAACTGCATGACTGATCATGGGCCCGGTGCAGGAAGAAGCTACCTAAGGGCCTAGGCCCTCTCTCCCTGATCCTCTGGAATTCGGACTTCTCACCCAGAATGTATATAGCAAATTTTTGCGGATGGTCCAAAGGGGTCCTTCGGACCCTATCGCAGCTCTATGACAACGGCACCCCACTCTGCTACGAAGAATGCAAGATCCGCTTCCAGCTGAGGGAAACTTAGAGATTTAAATGCGCCCAGATCAGACACGGGGATCTCACAGCCAACGGTTCAACAGGGGGCCACGAGGGACCTTCACTCTCTAGAGCATGCACTGCAGGAGGGCCCTCAACGGGGGCATATCACTTAGCTGTACAGGAGGACATGCGGACGGCCAAACCACTATATATGGCCAGATGGGAGTAGGACCTAGGGCACCCCATCGAGGGCCAAATCTACGTGGATATTTGGACAAGGATCAATTCAGGCTCTAGATGTATTACCAACAAGGAATGCGCATTGAAACTCCTCCACCGCTTGTATTATTCCCCGTAATGCGTGCACCACTTTGTCATCTTTAGACTCGACTTGCTGGAGGCGATGTGGAGCGGGGACCTTCTTCCACATGTGGTGGCAATGCCCCACAGCGCAGGCCTTTTGGGAAAAGATCACACACATTATTGAGGACATACCCCACCGTAAAATCCCCATGAACCCGAGGAGATCCTTCTTGGAGTAGCAAGACCGGAGTGTTATCCCAGAACAGAGCGCACCGCCAAACTGCTTACGCAGCTGCTTCTGGCGGCCAAAATGACTGTGGCCCGTAAATGGAAAACACAGGAAGGACCTTTTGGTACCCCTATGGTGGATAAGTGTGGGAGATCCTATCACGGCAGCAAAGAAAGGAGCTTTACACTGCTTCAGACTGCTGGTCCCCGGTACTGGAGTACCATAGCCGGTTCCTGGCACTAACCTTTCAACCGCAGCTGGCGACAAAATTCCTGGGATCTTCGAGGCCCTGGCCACGCCCTTTGGTGGTGATGGACCACAAACTCCAGATTTCCGAGGGCATCCAGAAAGGGGACATGGGAGGGGGAATGGTTATGCTAATCTACACCATGACAGGTTGTCTCATGTGTTTAACTGCTTACATATGCTGCCACCAAAAAAAGTCTTTTTAAAAAAAAAGATACCCATCCCATAATGGACTGAAACACGAATGTAGTTGCACTCACCAGGATGACCTGCCTAGTCCACTGCGCATCAGTGCAGCTAACACCAGTAATCCAACACAATTATACTCGCCTGTCGTACTCTCAACCCTCCGGACCGTGCCTACTATCCTCCAGAGTGCACCAGCAGACAGCGTCACGAACATTAACATGGTCCACTTTCCCTGGAAATGCTCCCTAGTTAATGCTAGACCATCCCAGCCCATGCCCTAGACATCAATGAACTCATTACTATCCACAGCCTAGACATCCTACCCATTTCAGAAACCTAATTACACGCAGCCTCGGGCCCAGCCCTGTCTATTGCAGTCCCTTAGGGAATCACTGTACTGAACTGTGATAGACTCAATTCGAGGGGATTGGGTCCTCCGACGTATTCCATATCTATGACAGGTAATGTCCACAGCTGTGCTGCTTCGGAAAATCTTTGGCGTCTGCTTCCTGCGTCGATGACGTCGATGCGCCGTCCCCGAGGACCTCCTCCGACGGCCGACGTCAGCCGATGTGATAAGTAGGACGCATGACGCCCATAGCCTCAGTTCCGTTTTTTCCGCGCACGTGTTCGCTTCGTGAATCTCGGTACGCCTCGACTCGTTGGAGTTACTGTTCTCTTTCTCGGTTCGTTGAACCTGTTCGGTTTGCTTGTGGCGATGTCTTTCTCATCTTCGACCCCGCGTCCGGGCTTCAGGAACTGAGGGGACTGTGGGTCTAAGATGTCGGTCACGGACTCGCACGACGCCTGCCTCTGGTGCCTCGGGGAGGCCCACGATACGGACGACTGTGTCGACTGCCAGTCGCTCACTGCGAAGGTCTTGCGTGAACGCAAGAAGAAACTGTCGGTAGGTCGGGTGTCTAAGCCCCGGAAGTCGAGGTCTGTGGGGCTTTCGACCGATGACTCGAGGGGTGACTCTCCACGTCGTGATCGGAAATCCGGTGGGTCTACTTCCAGGAGTCGGTCTCGCCACTCCTCCGCCTCTTCTAGGCATTCCAGGAAGCGCCGGCATAGGTCGCCTTCCCCGTCCTCTTCCGAGGACTCCGCCCGTCGGTGGGTCGCTTATCCCTCCATGCAAGCGACACCGGAGGAATGGGCTTCCTTCGGGAAGCAGATGCTAGCGATTCTGGAATCGCAGGGCACCGGTCCGTCTGCGCCTCCGAGTGAGGTCGGTCGGCACCGGTCGAGAGACACCGCCCATACGCCTTCGGGCTCGGGTGGTCGGCACGGCTCGCGGGAGAGGTCCCGCTCGGACAGGGTAGCCGTTCTCGCCATGCCCGTTCCAGGTCCCGGTCCTCGACGCGCTCGAGACCGCGTGATCCTCTGCCGCCTTCAAAGAAGATGTCGATGCCTGTGGCGGCAAGGTCGTCGACGATTACTCTCGAGGTTCCGTCTTCGAGGGGGCCCAGGCTGTCGAGAGACGCGCTCGGAGCTCCGGCTTCGAGGACTGTGTCGACGCTGCCGATGCTGGAGGCGTTGCAGCTGACGTCGACGCCGACTCGCTCGGCGCCCTCGACACCTTTCGAGGCGGTGGTGTCAGAGGGGCCCCGTGGCGCGGGGTTTGCCCCTAAAAAGGCTATGGCTAAGGTCCAGCACTGCTTTGGTCCGCAGAGGTCTTCCTCTCCCTGCCTGGAGTACATTTCAGAGGGTGATGAAGTGTCTGATGGCGGTGTGGTTCTGATTACGGTTCCGGATGAACTTATCTCGGGCCATAGTCAGTTTGATGACCTGAGGCAGTCACTGCATGATGCCAGTGGATTGGACACCCCTCCGGAGGTGGAGTTTTGTCGGCCGGAGCCTGGCACTTATGCCAATTCGTCGTATCGGCGCCTTATGTCTCGGGTTACCGAGTACTTGGGTTGGTCGGCTCCCCCAGGGAAGTTCGTTCAGGATGATCTCACGGACATCCTTGATCTCGGTTCACCCACTGACCCGGTTTTGCCTTTTCATATGGCTTTGCAGAGAAGGGTGGCGGCGGTTTCGACTGCTCCGGAGAGTCTACCGGCATTGGGCAAGTCTTTGTCACGAAAATACCGTCCAGCCAGTAGCGACCCCTGCTACTTGTCTAGGCACCCCACCCCGGAGAGTTTGGTGGTGCAGGCGGCTACGGCCCCGGCAAAGCAGGCGTCGTATCCTACCATCCCTCCGGATAGGTACGACAAACGTTTTGATGGCTGGGCGAAGAAAGTGTTTTCTTCTGGGCGTATGGCGCTTCAGGCGGCCAACTCCATATGTGCCTTGTCTCGTTTCACACACACTCTGTGGAACTGTGTTGCATTAGCGGCTGATCATATTCCCGAAGGGGACGAACGGGATGGTTTCCTTGCTATGGTTCAGGATGGCAAGGATGCCATGTGTGAGGCCGTTCAGTCGGGTTTGGACTTGGCGGATTGTGTCAGCCGGTCCATGGCGGCGAGCACCGTAATGCGCAGGTTTGCGTGGTTGAGGAAGTCTGGGTTCGCTCCTGATGTGCAGTCCCGGCTCCTCAACATGCCCTTTGACGGTGAACATCTTTTTGGGAGCAAGGCTGACGAGAGCCTTGAGAGGTTGCAGACCTCCAAAGCTGCAGCGAAGTCGTTGGGCGCTGCAGTTTGCCAACCTCCGCCTTTTCGTCCTAGGGGACAGCAATGGAGGGGAGGTTCCTTTCACTATTACTCGTCCTTCAGTAAAGCGAGAGGAGCTGGCAGTCAGAGGCCATCGTAAGAGTGCCAGAGTTGGAAACAAAGGTACTCGAGGTGCCAAGGCCGCTCGGGCAGTTGCCTCTCTGCCCTCAGGCAACACCGCAGCCGCTACCACTCAGTCATGAGGCCAGGTCCCATGGTTCGCCGGTTGGGGGAAGGCTGGCGCAGCATCTTGCAGAGTGGCAAGCCATTACTTCGGTTGTGTGGGTTCTGGAGATCATAACCCACGGCTACTGTCTTCCTTTTCGGCAGAGGCCTCACGACAATCCACCAGGGAACCTCTTTGAAGAGTCCGGATCCGCTCCTTGCGCAGGAAAATCAAGCCCTGCTGGAGAAAGGCGCCATAGAACTGGTGCCTATAGCGGAGAGGAACAAGGGATGGTATTCCCCTTATTTTTTGATTTCAAAGAAAGACGGGGGATTGAGACCCATCATGGACTTGCGCGGTTTGAACAATTTCCTCAGGAAGGACCAGTTCAAGATGGTTACTCTCTCTCATGTCCTCCAGGCCCTTCAGCTTTAGGACTGGTTGGTGTCTCTCGACCTCAAGGATGCTTACTTCCATGTGCCGATCCATCTCAAGCACAAGAAGTACCTGAGGTTTGCGATTGGCGTCTCGCACTTTCAGTTTCGGGTCCTGCCGTTCGGATTGACCTCCGCCCTGAGGGTTTTCACCAAGCTCATGGTGGTGGTGGCAGCGCATCTCAGGAAAGGGGGGATTCACGTCTACCCCTACCTGGACGATTGGTTGATCAGGGGGAGCTCTCCCGAGCAAGTCCTGGATCATCTGTCCGTCACCTGCCACTCCCTTCACAAGCTGGGCTTCTCCCTCAATTTAAAGAAGTCCCATTTGACACAAACGCAGTGGCTCCAGTACATCGGAGCAGTGCTCGACACGTCCCTGGGGCAGTGTTTTCCTCCTCGGGTGAGGGCTCTTCACATTCAGCAGATGGTGCACAAGTTTCAGTTTGCCCAGACTCTCCCAGCGTCCGAGTTCTTGAGACTGCTCGGCCTCATGGCATCCTGCATTCTTCTGGTGCCAGAGGCTCGTCTGCGGATGAGATCTTTGCAGTGGGCACTCAAGCTCCAGTGGTCTCAGTCCTCCGGCAGGTTGTCGGACCCTGTTCAGGTGCCGCCCTCGGTAGCCCGGGACCTTCTGTGGTGGGCCGTCGAGGGCAATCTGATGAAGGGGGCCCCATTTTGGCTGCCCTGGCCGGAGGTGACTATCGTGACGGACGCATCCCTCTCGGGATGGGGAGCTCATGTCAACGAGCTGACAGTCACCGGTCGTTGGTCTCCGTCGGAGTCCAGACTCCATATCAATCTGTTGGAGCTGAGGGCCGTCAGGCTAGCCCTGAAGGCTTTTCTGCCGACTGTGCGCTGGAAGAGTGTCCGGATTCTGACGGACAACACGGTGGCCATGCACTACCTCAACAAAAGGGGGGGTGGGGCAGGGTCACTTCCGCTGTGCAGGGAGGCGATGCAGCTCTAGTTCTGGGCCATCCAGCAGGAAGTTTCGATCTCGCCAGTTCATCTGGCCGGAGACGACAACGAGGCGGCGGACGCTCTGAGCAGGCAGAGCACGAACTCTCACGAGTGGGAGCTGGCTCAGGAGATTCTCCTGGAGATCTTCGCCCTTTGGGGGACCCCTCAAGTGGATCTCTTCGCCGCCAGTGTCAACCGGAAGTGCGAGAGGTTTTGCTCGCGGGAATTTTCTCCAAAAGGAACCTTAGGAGATGCGTTCGTGGTGGAATGGTCATTCCCACTGCTGTACTCATTTCTTCCAGTCCCCGTCATCCCGCAAGTGTTGCGGAGGTTACGGAGGTTCGGTTCCCGGATGATCCTCATTGCTCCGGTGTGGGCCCGGAGGACGTGATACCCGGACCTTCTAGACTTGTCTATCTACCCTCCACGTCGTCTTCCCTACCGAGATGATCTGCTCTCATGGGAGGGGGGGGGGGGGTCAGGTTCTCCATCCAGAGGTCAGATCCCTCAATCTTCACGCATGGCTTCTGAAAGGTTGAGGTATAAGGATTGGGACCTCCCTGAAGACGTGATGGAGGTGTTGCTCTCGGCCAGGCGGCCGGCAACTAAGTCTCTGTACCGTTGCCGTTGGAGAAAGTTCTGCGACTGGTGCAGAGTTCAGAATGTGGATCCTTTTGAATGCGACATTCCTATGGTTTTGTCTTTTTTGCTTTCTTTGGCCCACAGGGGCTTGCAAGTGGGGACCATTAAAGGTTACCTGGCGGCGCTGTCCATATTTAAGCACTCGTCTGAAGAGTGTTCCTATTTTAAGATTCCTTTAATTTCACAGTTTTTGAAAGGGCTCACTAATGTGTTCCCTCCGTCACCTTTTTTGGTGCCAGGTTGGGATTTGAAACTTGTTCTTAAGTCCTTATGGGTGCTCCATTTGAGCCTTTACATTCTTGCCCTTTGAGGCTGTTAACTCTGAAAACTGTTTTTAGTTGCGGTTACTTACGCTCGCAGAGTGAGTGAGTTACAGGCACTTTCAGTTAAGCCACCCTTCACTGTATTTCACAAGGACAGGGTTGTCCTTGGAGTTCGTCCTCCTTTTCTTCCGAAGGTAGTTTCGGAATTTCATTTGAGCCAGAAGGTTGTTCTTCCGGCGTTCTATCCTCCTCCACATCCTGGTAAGGAAGAGGAGAGGCTCCATAGGCTTGATCCTAGGAGAGCGTTGAGCTTTTATATCTCGCGCATGTCCCGGGTCAGAGTGGACGATCAACTTTTCATTGGTTACGCTGGAAAGCGTTTGGGACAAGCTGTGACGAAACAGACTTTGTCTCATTGGATTATTTTAGCTATCTCCGAGTGTTACCGCTTGGCGGGTAAGGACCCTCCGGCTGGCTTGCGGGCCCATTCTACAAGAGTGGGTGCGTCTACTGCCCTGCAGAGGGGAGTTCCTATTCCTCACATCTGTGATGCAGCCACCTGGGCTTCAGTACATACTTTTGTACGTCACTATTCTCTCGATTCCATCAGGGGGCAAGATCTGGCCTTTGGCAAGGCAGTTCTCTATTCCGCTATTTGATTGGGCATGCTACATTTGTATTCTAAATTCTTTCCCACCTCCTTGCTTGGTACTGCTTTGGGAGTCTGTCATAGATATGGAATACGTCGGAGGACCCAATCCCCTCGAAGAACAAGTTACTTTCTTACCTGGTAACGTTCTTTCGATGGGATGGTCCGACGACGTATTCCATATCGCTCCCTCCCTGCCTTCCCCACTGCAGAATTTCTTTTGCGATTGCAGCTTGCGTTCCGCAAGGCCTTGTGCGTCTGACTGGCAGAAAACTGGTGGCACACGTTCTGGGGAAAAAAATATAACTGAGGCTATAGGCGTTGTGCGTCCTACTTATCACATCGGGTGACGTCGGCCGTGGTCCTCGGGGACTGCGCATCGACGTCATCGACGCAGGAAGCAGACGCCAAAGATTTTCCGAAGCAGCACAGCTGTGGACATTACCTGTCATAGATATGGAATACGTCGTCGGACCATCCCATCGAAAGAACGTTACCAGGTAAGAAAGTAACTTGTTCTTCTAGAGGCGGGGGAGTTGCTCTAATATCTAGAGAGACTATCTATCGCCGACAGTTTTGTACTATCCTGAATGACAACTGTGACCTACGCTCTGTCAAACTCCCCGCCTCACATACAGATACCATTACCATCCATGTCATTTAGAGCCCACCACGCTCAATCCAATTCTTTGAGGAAGACCTACACACGCTGGGCATCAGCATCAAGCCCACCTCAAAATGATCCTCCTGGGAGATTTTAACCTGGGCCTCAATTACTGTGATGACATCAATGCCACCTCTGGAGCCAACTCCCCCAGCGCCCTAGGTGTCAAACACTACGTTACCGATCCCACTCACGTCAAAGTTTGCACCCTGGACTGGATAGCAGACCTTAATATCCAGATCTCCTTCTGCTCTAACACTCTGTGGTCATATCCTTCAGTCTTGACCAGCTGCCTACCTACACATCCCACCCCTCCTGTGTCACCTACACTAGCCCGAAGCTCATGATTCCTTATGAAAGAGCGAATCTTGCTCCTGTTGGGCATTCTACAGTCTGAATACCCTAATATATCTGACCCATTTCTGCTAGCCGACCTTTACTCAAGGACATTGGCTCTAGCTGTTGACTCGATTGCCTCGCTAGCGCTCCGTAAAACCAATCCCACTCAGCACATCAACTCCTGGTTCACACCAGACCTCCAAGCTCTCCGCACTAAAAAGCGTGAAGCAGAATCAAAATGGAGAAATTCATCATCTGACACCCATAATACTTTTTTTCCACTGCAGCTGAACACTACAAAAAAGCAATCGTATTGGCAAAATCCACCACATACAACACACAAATTACTAATGCTAAATTCAACACTCAAGAGATTTTCACCATGCTTGGAGAACTGGAGACCTCTTCCACACCATGATACAAAATGCACTCCTTAATAAAATGGACATCCTACACAAAACAATTCACCTTCAGCAAACCATGCTGACTACCAGCCTACGCCTGCCTCCAAACCCTATTGCCCTGCGAGATCTTCCATGTTCCGCTTGAACACTGTTACTGTGGATATATGATATGCTATGGCATTTATAACGCGCCTATACACAAGTGTTTCAAGGCGCGACGCAGCAAGGGAGGAGGAACAGAGGGAAAAACAGCGACAGCGATCCTACTAGGCCAGGTGTCATTCAGATCGTGCAAGTGCAGGGGAATGGGGAAGAGGAAAAGTGCGGAGTGGAGGGGGGTGTGGGGAAAGTGCAGTAAATGGCGTAATAGAATAAATAATAAGAGAATAGGGCCAGCTTGTGGCAAGTGCAAAGGGTAAGTGCAAACAGGTGTCAAGTGCAGGTGGGAGACTGTAGGGGTATAGAAAACAGTCCCCCAAGTGGGGGGGATGCCAGGGAGGCAGTGCAGGAGTGTCACTGGGAGGGGACCTGGGCCCGAGAACAGAGGGTGACCAGGTGACCAGTACAGTTTCAGCCAGGAGTGCAGCAGGGGAGACGAGGAGAGAAAGCATAAGCAAAGAGAAAGGTTTTAAGGTGCTTCCGGAACCATAGATAGTTCTCCTTAAGTTTCAGGGAGCCAGGGAGTCTGTTCCAGAGGGAGGTCCCAGCCGAAGAAAGAGATCTGCTACCAGCTCGTTGCTTGGAGAAGCGACTGACCCTGAGGGAGTTGGAGGCGAATGAGCGAAGAGCTCGAGAAAAGATATTTAGGGAGAGAGAGTTGGAGGTATTGAGGCCCCAGGCCCCAGGCCCCAGAAGGCCTTGTGGACAATGCAGAGGGTTTTGAACTTAATCCTCGCAGCCACTGGGAGTCAGTGTAGAGATTTCAGTCCTGGAGCGATACGATCCCTGGGCTTGAGGCCAAGGACGAGTCTCGCAGTCCTGTTCTGGATGAGTTGCAGAGGGCGGAGAGTAGAAGCAGGCAGCTTTAGAAAGGGGCTGTTGCTGTAGTCCAGCCTAGAGAGAACCAGAGCTCTGAGCTTCAGGGGGAAGGTGAAGAAAGGAAGAATACCTCTGAGGAGGTGCAGCTGGTAGTGTGACTTCTAAGAGACGTCAGAAATGTGAGGAGAGAGGGAGAGTCTGGAGTCGAAGATGACCCCAAGGTTTTTTGCCTCGCAGGTGGGAGCAGGAAGAGGGCCAAGAGAGGCCGACCAGAGAGTGACAGGAAAGGAGGGAGCGGGTATACCTATGAGGAGAAACTGTCTTGCTGGCATTAAGGCAGAGATCATTGGCGGCACAATGATGAAGTCATCGCTATACTAAAGGGCCTAAAACCACTACGATGCAAAGGAGACCTATGCCCAGCCACCATCAAGGACTGCTCTGAGGCCCTGGGTCCCTTCATCACAATGTTTATCAGTGTCTCCTTCATTACTGGCCTAGTGCCCAGGAGTCTAAAGGAAGCATGGGTACTACCACTTCTCAAAAAACTGCCCCTGGACCCTGCTGCCCCAGGCACCTACTGTCCCATTACAATAGTCCCCTTCCTCCTGTAAATCCTGGGTGGCATACATTCTCTGCCTTAATGATAAAAAGACCAAACTCCTCCTCATGGGACCCTAGGCCACGATTAAGAAACTCACCCAGCAATATCCCGCCTTTACCATGGACTGAATCCCTATCCAGTCTCCCTGACAGTGAAAACATTGGAATTCCACCTCAATGCGACTCTTGCCCTTACAGAGCAAGTTAATACCATTGCTTCTTCTGCTGCCCACACTTCAAAACTGATTAATCCCTGCAGGCCATTCTTGGCTCCTGACCGCTGCCTTACCATTGCCCGAGCCGTCATTGGTTCTAGGCTTGACTATTGTAATGCACTTTTTGCAGGTACGTACTCGCGCAACATACATAACATGCAGGTTATCCAAAATAATACACCCCGAGCAGCCCTCAACATACTCCGACAAGAACGCATCTCTACAGCAAGAAGTGTACATTGGCTCCCGGTACAAGAACGTATTGCGTTCAAAACTTTGTCCACCCCATCACTTACAGATGCCTCTCGAACTCTAGTCCCCCTTACCGCACACAGAAAATCAAGAGAGCCCAATTGAGACCAACTAGATCTGCCTATGCTAACTCGCATGTCATGCCCAAATTTAAACAGGCTAAAGCCAGTGGATTAAGCTTCCCACCCATGGCAGCTATGCACTGGAATATCTGACCGTCTACCCTGCCAACCGAACAATCCTAAACCGTAGAAACGTGGCTGTTCACGTAAACTCCTACTGAGGTTCCACTCACTCTACCCTGCCATTGTATGAGTTCATGCATGTAACTTGTATTGTAACAGCACCTTATGCCCCAGGGTTCATGCGCTCTATAAATGTAAAAAATAAATAGAATGCTATGGGTTATCCATGCCTTTATTCATAACGTTCTGTCTGATTTCACTTGGAGCAGAAAATCTATTTACTGATTTTTTTTTTTTTTTTTTTTCCAGCCTGGGCCAAATTTATTCCCTGCAGAAAGAGTACGGCGCAGCTTAGATGTAGCCAGGACCTGAAAGAAATAATTGGACTGAATGCTTTTTTTTAAAATATATTTTTGTTTTACTCGTGGTGGTCTTGTATCTTAGCTGAAGTTGGCTACAGCTAACATTGCCAGATGGATTGTGCCTTGCATTTCCAAAGCATGCACTTTACATGGTCTTCCTGTTGGTGAAAGTCTAAATGCGTATTCCACCAAGTCTAAGGCAGAATCAGTAGTTTTCTAAAGTCATGTGCTCATTGCAAAGATCCATAGGGTGGCCATTTGGGCTACTCCCATGCGTCCTGTAAGCACCATTGCTTCAGTTGTTTGGGCTGCTGACTGAGTCCAGAAATATAAGGTAGTAGGGTATCTGGGATGGGTCAAGTTCTGGGGATCTAAACCCTGAATTCTGTAGCATCTCAGTGCAGCATCCTTTGATAGGTTGTCTGGTTTAGACTGCTGATAGAGCAGTCTTCCCATAACTCGTGACTGAGGGAGAGCTACTGTATAAGAGTACCTGAATCACAATTAACGGCGTTTTTTGCATTGCATCTGCTGTGGTGTTGATCCTTCCAAGGAAAAAAGCAAGAATGTGGAATATTTCATGGGTGAATTGTTGGTTTTAAGCAATGAGCCGCATGAAACGTGTCTCTTCAGGGCACAGGAGCAAGATGTCTGAAAACTGGAATGACTGGTTTCAGAATGTGGGGGAGCTAGTTCTGAAAAAGGCAGGTCTTTATTTCCTTCTTGAATTTACAATGGGTCATTTCATGATGGAGTTGGATTGGGGTATCCATTAGCTCGGCACCAAGGCACTGCAAGCCTCTGCCCTCTTCTTTTTGATAGTTTGTTTCTGAGGGTGAGGTATCAGCAGTGCAACACCGTCTTCAGGCTTTTTGTAGTCATTAGGAGATTATGTATTGAGAGCCTTGTGCATGAAGCTTTTGTGGACAAAACATGCTGCTCCAAATTGGGATATCTTTGCACCAGTCAGATAGTGGAGATCAGTCCAGTCTAATGAGGTATGCTTCTTGCAGCCAAAGTGTACTAGTAGTCTTGCTACTGTGTTTTGCATACTTGGGTACGAAATTTGTCAAGTGTGTGTTGCTGTAGTCTAGCGACGAGATGAAAGTATTTTTGATAGTGCCCTTGCTCGAGAGGGGGAGGAAGGCAGAGATTTGCCCAACTAATGCATGTTGGCCATAATAGGAACTGGCCTTGGTGCTTACTTTGGGTGGGAGAGGCAGATTGTGGTTTACTTGGGGTGTATGGCTAGTGACCAGGATGGGGGGGGCAATATCTTTACTCCAGATGTATATTCCTTCATTAAGGAACATACATTTAGGTTTGCATGGGTTTAGTTTCTGCCAGTTGGCACACATCCAGGTGCTGACTGTTGTTCAGTGAGGATTCAAGTGGGCTGCCCGATTGACCGTGTGTCCTGACAAGCAGGTTCTCTGTCGTTATCATCGTAATATATGTTGTAGTTGAGCCAAAAGGAGCAGATGACAGTAGCCAACAGACAGGTTTAGGTTAAAGACAGAGGGAGATAAAGCCATGTGAAATGCCACTTGATTGTGTGGGGTGAAAGAATAATCCTTTGTGGGTATGCAGTTTAGAAACTAGGCTAGCCAACATGGCGGACGCTCCTGAATGCTGGCTACTTACTGAACATTAAGGTATGCAATTAATTTGATTGAAAACTCCTATGTGAGCAAAGTATGTGAAAAGTGTCTTCTAAAAAAGAATAGTCAGGTGTGTTGCATGAAATACTAACAGAATGTTAGCACAAGCCACCTGTGGCAAGCCAGGAGGAGGACCAGTGGAGATGTTAGACTGTACTTTTATTTAAATTAAAAAAAAACACTGACCCTACTACTAAATGAGTTCCCTTCCTAACCAAACCAAGCTTCTCGTCTATAATCCAAAATAAAAATAGTCCTCAGTCCAAAACTAGCCACTAAACTGGCCCCACCTACCACTTAACAAAAATATAAAAGAAATAGGTTGAGTGCCCTGCACTATTGGGGCTTCCCAAAAATATCTCCGGATGTCCCAGGAGTTCCTCCTGGGTCTGGATCCAATGGTTTTAAGTGAACAAAAGTTCCACTCAAAACAGTTCTCGTCAGTCTATCAAAAGTTGCTCAAAACTCCCCAAAGTTTGAAAGTCTCAAGTTCCTGGAAAAACAAAATGTCCAAACTTCTTTAGTTGGAGGGGATATTTCCCAGATCCCTTTCCACCATGTTGATCAATCTCTCCACAATCGACCAACTTTCAAATGTGCGTGTGCTCCTGTGATCTATACTTTTCACTCTGCTTATTGTGGAACTGTGGCTCCTTTGACGTCCCCTGACCCAATATCTCACTTAGTTCTTTAGGGTTCCTATGACCCCTTTCTGCTTTGGGTTCTCTTAGTTTTCTTGGGTCCCTCTGACCCTTTGCATGGTTTATGCTGCGCTGGATTCTCGGGCTCCTGTAACCCTTTTGCTTGTCTCGTTCTTTCTTCTCCCAGATCCTTGTGAACCTTGGCTGGGGCTAGGGATGTCCTTCCTTCTTCCCTGCTTGTTCTCTCCTCTCTTTTCCTCCTGATCTAGCCAACCCTGTTACCTGCTGTGTTGCTGTGCTTGCTCGGGGTGGGTCTGTCTCGTAAGGGACAGCCACGTTCTCCATGGCTTGCGGCTCTTAGTTTCTGGATGCTAGTGGTCTTTGCGTTCCACTCATTTCGGCTCCCTGTCTCACTGGCTTTCAGTCAAGGAGTGGAGGATGCAGTCCTCCCTTTGTCCCTGGACTCTACGTCTGTTTGCAGGCTCTGGGCCCACCATCCTGTACATGGTCACCCCTCCAGATATGGCTTGCTCCATGTGGCCTCTGCCTCTCCAGGCTTGCGTGCTTCCTCTGCTGGCATAGGGCCTCATTCTGTGCTGCTGCTGCTGGTCTGTGCAGCTCCTCCCCTTGCCGACGTTCTCATGTCTGAGACTCGCCTCGACGTTGGGTTTCTCCCTCTTCATTCAAGGGTTGCTGGCCCTTTTTTTCTTGCTCGGATATTCAAAAGGGGCGTATTGTTCACCACAGGTAGTCAAGCATGTGGAAAGTTCAGCCTTACCTTAAGCCAAACACATTTGTACTGTCAGTATTTCTTACTCGCATGTAGGCACATAATAACTTGGGTATAGGGAGTTTCCCATAGGAATGGGAGTCCTTATCCACTAAAGGGGAGTGGTTTTCATTGAAGTCCCGCTTTCCCAAACCCCTAGGGAGTGTTTTGCTGAGCAGGCTCACCTCCCTAGCCTCAATGGGGTGATTCCCTCTAGGGAAGAAGGGACTATTTTCTGGCCTCTTCATGTCTATAAGCATACCTTTTTGTGTGTGAATCTATTCTGGATACACATGTCATGTTTAACTCTTTCATTAAGTAGAGTAGGCACAGTATGGTGTCTTTGTGCTTTTTGGCAAAACAACACTGTTTTATTGACCCTAGAGCTGCCTGCTGAAATTGTGGCAGGTTCTTGGTTTCCTACTGGGCTGACCGTGGCTTTACCGCACTGACCTAATGACACTGGGATTCCTACATACTGCTGCTAAATATAGAAGGGCAGCATAATGGGTGGCCATTTCTGCCTAAGGACTCAGTGACTCCTAGAAGACAGTTTTGCACAGAGCTCAAATAAATCGATGAAAATGGCTGGAGGCATGGATGAGTTACCAACAGAGGCACTCGTGTTGGATACCATCTCCAATTAACATACTTGAGTGCAACAAACGCATCTCTGAAAAAATTGATTTGCTCTCCATCGCCCAGATGTAGCAAGAATTCGACAAGTTCTGGGATAAAACATCAAGTAGAGCAGTGTGTGTGATCAATTGAAGATGTGCAAAACACTAACTAGAAGGTGCTGGCATGACTTCAGGATGTGGTAAAGAAACAGGCAGCCAAACCTAGATATTTATATTGTCCCACTCTGGGTTTACAAGAGTGGACTGAAAAAGGGTAACATGGGGTCCCTTTTTTGAAAACTTTTATTCCAAATGGATTGTGTCCTCCCACGTATTCCTCATTTTTGATATTCTCTGATATCATGCTTGCAGCTTTGGAAGACTTTTTACAGCAGAGTGCGCTGTGCGTCACCAACCTTGTATCCCTTGATGGCCTCCATCTTCTCTTGACCATGACACTTGCGTCGGTATAAAGGGCATGCACCGTGCCCGTTGCTTCAGTTCTGTTTTTCCACACAGCTGCTCCATAACGGTTCACTCGTATCAGCAATTTTTCAACTGCGTATTTGAGTTTACTCGACGATGTCTACCCCTAAAGAAATGGGTTTAAAAGATGTTCAGATTGTGGGTCGACTGTCTTTCACGTACCTGCTCTGGATATGTCTTTTGTTACGGGCCATAAAGTCCATGACTCTGGCTTGTGTTAGTCTATGATGGTGAAGGCCTTAAAAGTGAGGAACAGAAAACTCGTCCTGGGAAGGCCTTCTCCCAAATCAACTTCGACCACCCCGTTGAATGTATGATCTTCTAAGGACAAGAGTTTGAGAGAGTTTTCTCCTCAATGGACCAAGAAGCGCACTAAGCATGTGAAGCGCTCCAGGTCAGGGTCTCGTCACTCTTCGTCGTCCTCAATGAAATCCAGGAAGATGCACCATTGGTCATGATCGCCTCCTTAACCGATGGAAAACTGGTACGCTTCTCGAGCAAAACAGCTTCTAAAGTGGAGTTGAAAGGATTTAGACACAGAGTGTTGGCGGTAGTCACAAAGGTGGCAACATTTACACCTTTGGTTGAGTCAAAGAAGTCTTACAACCCCATCGTGCCTCGTCATGCTCACAGGGCGTTGTTGTAATCTTCTGTTTGCGTGCCCAAGAGCACGAACAGAAATAACTCTGAGGTTCCTAGAGTGCTGTTAATGGACTCGACGCCTCGGATAAAATCGAAGCTAACTCCTCCTACTTCAGTCGACCTTGTTTAAACCGTCAACCTCTTCACCAAGCCCGTCTGAGGTTTTAAGCCACAGATGAAAAAGGACCTTAAGTCAATGAGCTCCAGCTATGACGAGGGATGGACTATGGCACGCCTGGTGTCCCAGAAGAGCTCATCTCGGAGGAGTCATGAATAAGGGACCAGGTTGACACTCCTAAAGATGTAAGTGGTTTGAACAAATCTCCAGAGGCAGAGTTTGGTTCTCCAGAAGGATCTGGGCATGCTGATGCTTCTTATAGATCAGTGATGTCAAAAGTCATTGAATACCTTGGCTGTGGAAGAGCTGCTGTGGTGAACAGGATGACTTGGCACGCATCCTTGTCAAGGATTCTGCAAAGGATCCCATCCTTCCGTTTCATACAGCAGTGAGGAATAGATTTCTGAATAATTGGAAAAAGAGATTTTACCCCTGCAGTGAATAACGACTTTACCAAGAAGGGGCCAGCCCCTCCTCTATAGATCCGTAATTGTTATGCAAACACCCAAGTCTGCAGAGTTTGGCGGTGTAAGCAGCCCCTTCATCTTCCAAGGGGGCTGCATATCCCATGATTCCACCTAACAGGGATGACAAGAAAATCGACGCCGAGCGGAAGAGTTTTTTCAGCAGGGAGCATGGCATTGAAGGCAGTTAATGCCACTTGTGTCCTGGCTAGGTTTTTTCACATTGTGTGAAGTTGCTGCAATGCCTGCTGAGCACATCCCAAAGGGGGAGGAGATGCCAAAGATATGTGCCAGACCCTGCAATCTGTGTTAGAGACAGCAGATTGCGTCAGTCGCTCTATGGCAGCGGGCACTGTTTTATGGAGGTTTGCATGGATGCAGAAGTTTGGTTTTGCACCTGATGTGCAAGCTAGACCTTTGGATATGCCCTTTGAGCGTTCTCAGCTTTTTGGCTCTAGGGCGGATGAGAGATTAGAAAAACTGCAGTCCTCAAAAACTGCTGCCAAGTCTTTGCTGTAATTCGTCGGCCTAATCAGTTTGCATCCAGTGTCAACAGGAAGTGAGACCTGTTCTGCTCCAGGGAAGTTCCTCAGAGAGGAGCTCTAGGAGACTTGTTCAGAGTGCAATGGGAGTTTCCACTGCTGTATGAGTTTACTCCATTCTCCAGCATTGGATCTTTCATGGATTCACATGCTTAGAATATTCCCCGTCGTCAGACTGGGACCCCTCGGTACACATATATAGCCTTTTCCAAAGGAAAGCTTTCGACACTTTTGTGTCCTATCTACGTCCTTCTAGGACCCGCCTACGCATGCTCCGCAGGCCGTGCTAGTATGAGGCCCGCCCCCGCGGCTCCCCTTCAGATTTCAACTGTCTCCAAAGTAGTGGGATATCCTCGTTTTGTACTAGGTTGCGTTATTGGATTTCGAGTAGTATAATGTCTTCTGTGTCAGGAAAAGCAATGTTCCATCCATGCGCGACATGCGGCTTAAAAAAGGTTTACGAGGGGGACGGACATATGGACTGCATATATTGCCTCCACCCTCACCATTCGGCGGATACCTGCGACATATGCAAGGGTTTTTCTCAAAAAACCCTCAAAGACCGGAACCGACGCCTGGTGGCATGGCTGAATGATTGAGTGGGGGCATACCCCCCTCGGATGTGGGCTCCACACAGTCGGCGAAAACATCACGCCGCGCGGCCTCGTCAGAACAACCGGCAAAGAAATCTAGACCGTCGGAAAAAGAGTCGTCTGGAAGTCACTCCACTAGAGACTCCTCGGCAAAGAAATCATCCTCATCAAAAAAGCATGAGAAGGAAGGGAAATCCTCCTCTGGCGATCATCACAGATCGACCACGAGTCGAGAGTCGAGTAAAAGCGGGCACAGTGTGGAGAAGGCGGGACCGCCAAAACCACCTGCGAAGTCTACGTCGTCGACGGCGGTCCAGTCATCGGCCGCCTCCCTGCCACTTGCACAGGGGGCATCCACCGTCCCGTCGACAATGGCGTCGACGGGGGTCCTACAGGAGACCTGGAGGCCTGAAGTCTTTGACCCGACCCCCCCGGAGGCTTTGCTACAAGAACAAGCTATGTTGCTGTCCGGAGGACGAGAACGAGAGAGTTGCTGGCCCAACAGACCTAGGGCTACGAGCAGCTGACAAGTCGTTGACGAGGGCATCCGTTACACCGGTATCTGCCCCTCTCCTCAATCGGTTTTGTCATTGGATATTCTGTCCACGCTTCAGTCCTTGTTGCGGTCGTTGGACCAGCGACTACCCCAGGCAAGCCTGCCACAGTCACCCGTCGACGAGCCGGGCCCGTCCCGTCAACCGACGCACCCACGCACGCCAATCTCAACACTGACACAGGAGGAAGGTGAGCTGCCAGATTCGGAGTCTGACAGGGGAGCCATGTTGGATATCTCATTATCCCCCTCCAGGGATCCTACCTGGGAGTCAGAGGCGGAGTTGGAAAACCCCAGAAGCCCAGCTCACCCGTCCCCTCCGGACGACATTGCGTCATTCCATTCTATGATGGAGAAGGCATGCAAAGAATTTGATCTGTCCCAGGAAGAACAGAAAAAGGACTGTTTTTTGTTCGACCACATGGGCAAGAGGAGGTCGGTGTTCTCGATACCAATACTAGACCATGTATGGAAAGAGGGGTTGCAGACAATGAAACACCCATTCTCAGAACCAGCAGTGAAAGGACGCCTAGAAAAAAAGTTTAAGGCTCCAGAGTCTACCCCCCAAGTGTTTATCCTCCCAACCAACACCGGACTCGGTGGTGTCGGCGGCAGCAGCGAGGAAGGAAAAGGCACAGCACAAGTGCACGACTCCTCATGAGAACGAAGCGAGACGCCAAGATGCCTTTGGCAAGAAAGTGCTCTCCGTGGGAGCGACCACAGTAAAGGCCGCAAACTCTCTGGCAATTGTGGCCAGATACGATAGGGAGATGTGGCACAGACTAGCTCTGCTGCTTGATCATCTTCCAGAAGAACAGAGGAAGGCGGCGATGCTACTGGTCCGAGAGGGTGAGGAAGCCTCAAATCACGCAATAAACATCGCGGTGGATCTCGCTGAGTCAGGCTTCAAGCAAGTCAACATTGGGGTGGTATTGCGTCGACAGTCATGGCTTAAGTGTACCTACTTCAGGCCAGAAGTGCAATACAGGGTCTTAGATATGCCCTTTGAGGGAGACCTTCTTTTCGGTGAGAAGGTGGACGAGGCCCTAAAAGGAATGAAGGAAGATTCGGACACGGCACGTTCATTGGGTGCCCTCCAGAGTGGCAGAAGTTACAAGTCTTTTCGTCCCTTTAGAGGCGCTTCAGGTAATTCAAGATTCTCTTCTGGAGACAGATCCTTTGCCAGATCGGCTTACCCCTCCCAGGGATACCGACGTGCCTCACAATCGGCTAACCGTCGACGAAACTTCCAGTCTTCCAGAAATCGACCATCATACCCATCGTCGTCGAGAGACGAGCAAAATAAAGATCAGCAGTGACATACCACAAACCGTTCTGGGGGGAAGAGTTTCCGCATATGTCGACGAATGGGAAAGGATAACGACGGACCAATGGGTGTAAGACACTATAAGAAACGGACACTCTCTGCAATTCAAACACAACCCTCCGCAAATCCCACCTGCGTTCACCGCTCAGTCCCATATGAAGGTACTGCAACAAGAGGTTACACTTATGTTAGCGAAGGGCGTGATAGAATTAGTTCCAACATCACAGAGAGGTCAAGGAGTCTACTCAAGATACTTCGTCGTAAAAAAGCCGAACGGCAAATGGCGTCCCATTCTAGACTTATGCGATCTCAACAAGTCCTTAAAGAGCCTGAAATTCAAGATGCTCACTCGGCAGGAAGTGAACCGCGCAGTTCAAAAGGGAGATTTCCTGGCGTCCCTGGATTTACAGGACGCGTATTTCCATATTCCAATGTGTCGGAAACACAGGAAATTCCTACGTTTTGTAATAGGGCGAACTCACTACCGTTTCACAGTTCTTCCTTTCGGGCTCAAGACCTCCCCCAGAACGTTCACAAAATGCCTGGCTCCAGTGGCTGCCTGGCTAAGGAAGCAAAGCCACCATGTATACCCATACCTCGACGACTGGCTGGTAAGGGGATCCTCCCCAGCGTCGACCAACACAAGTCTGCAAGCCACCATGCAGCTTCTACAACGGCTAGGATTCGCCATAAACTTTGAGAAATCCTCTCTGCGGCCATCGAGAACGCTGGTATTCTTCGGGGGCACAGTTCGAGACTCAGTTAGGGCTGGTGAAACCTTCTCTCGACAGGACCTCAAGACTCATTCAACAAGCGGCCCGGCTACAGCGAAACACCAGGATCTCAGTCAGAAAGTATGTTTCGGTCCTAGGGGCCATGGCATCCTGCATCCATCTGGTGAGAAACTGCCGACTATTCATGAGGCCAGTCCAAGAATTCCTCGCGGACCGATGGGCACAGGCTCAGGGATCGTGGTCGGACAGGATAACCATCGACGACGACAATGGCAGAGTTCCCACAATCTGAACAACGGTGTGCCCCTACAGGAGCCGGAGTTTCAGAGCACCATAGTTACGGATGCGTCCCTAACCGGATGGGGAGCGCACATGGGTGCTCTCCAAACGCAAGGTCGCTGGTCTCCAATGGAGTCACTCCTGCACATAAACGTACTGGAACTCAGAGAGGAACGATGGGCTTTGAAGGCGTTCCTACCACACATCAAGAGTTCGCGAGTGCGAATACTGACCGACAATACAACAGCCATGTTTTATCTGAGGAAACAAGGAGGGACACGATCAAGGACTCTTTCCATAGAAGCCCAGAAAACATGGCATTGGGCATCGAAGCACGAAATTTCCCTCGTGGCTCATCACCTTCCAGGAGTGAGGAACGGCCAAGCCGACTCCCTCAGCAGAAGCATGGCCCAGATACACGAGTGGGAAATGGACACGGGTCACTTGAGGAAAGTGTTCGAGAAATGGGGTCACCCCCCTCTGGACGCCTTCGCGACCAAAGACAACAAGAAATGCGAGCAATTTGCAAGCAGATGGCCCCAAGAGGGTTCGGTGGGGGAGGCGTTCTCCTTCCCATGGACGGACATGTTCCTCTATGCTTTTCCCCCGTTTCCCCTCATACAGAAAACAATACAGTGGATACGCAGATACAATTGCCGGGTGATTCTAGTGACACCATACTGGCCGAGGCAACCGTGGTTCTCAGACCTCCTCCATCTATCGCTGGAACATCCCATAGCGTTTCCGAAGGTCCCGTACCTTCTATCCCGGGACAGAGGCACGGTGTGGCATCACGACCCGGACAGTCTCAACCTTACGTCCTGGCTCCTGACTTCTCGGAGTTCGGCGCTTTAGACATTTCAGAGGATTGCCAAAAAATTCTACAGGCGGCTAGAGCTCCTTCTACTAACAAATCTTACTCCTATAAGTGGCGGAGATTCTGTGAATGGTGTAGAGGACAACGGGGCCTACAACCATTGTTGGTGACGCCGGAACAAGTTCTACCTTACCTGCTCCTCTTGGCAGAAAAGGGATTGTCCCCCTCATCGATAAAGGTACACCTGGCAGCCATCTCGAGGTTCACAAGGAAGAGGCAGTCTCCTCTATTCAGTGACAGACTGGTAAAACACTTCATGCGGGGTTTATTTTGAGCTTTTCCCCCGGTGAAATGTTTTCCCCCGACGTGGAGCCTCAACACAGTGTTGGCAGGCTTGATGAAACCGCCTTTCGAGCCTATGGCCACGTCCGACATAAAATTAATTTTGTGGAAGTTGGCATTCTTGATAGCTATCACATCAGCCAGACGTATCTCGGAACTACAAGCGCTGGTCGTGGACCCGCCCTACCCAAGATTCTTTAAGGACAAGGTAGTCCTGGCAACTAACCCTATGTTCGTCCCGAAGGTTCCGACGGTATATCACAAACACTCATCCGTGGTTCTGCCTACTTTCTTCGCCACTCCATTATCGGCAGCAGAAAAAACTCTTCATACCCTGGACGTTAAGAGGGCTCTGAAATTCTACCTACATCGTACACAAGACATCAGGGCTACTCGGCAACTGTTCGTCGCATATGGTCCGTCGACGAGAGGAAAAGCAATCTCTAAACAGGGATTGGCTAGATGGGTCTCGTCGACGATTGCTTTTTGTCACTCTAAGGCCGGAAGGCCACTGCAAGGACATCCTAGAGCTCATTCTACAAGGTCGATGTCCTCAACAGCGTTATGGGCTGGAATTCCGCTGACGGACATATGCCAAGCTGCGGCATGGTCAGTGCCCCACACGTTTACCCGCCACTACTGCCTTGCCAGGCAGCATGCAGACAAGGTGCAGATGGGAAGAGCTGTCCTGCGCCATCTGTTTCAGTAAGGTAAGCTCCTCCCCGTGGAGATTCTGTTGTCTACCCTCTTAAGGGCGATATACTTTATGTGGGCAACGTTATATGACTTAACTTATCCCTACGGTAGATATGCATTGTGTAGTAGGGTGAGGATATATATTGTTACATTACATTCTCACCGCCGTCTCAAGTGTTACTGCTATACAATCTATTCTAAGCATGTGAATCCATGAAAGATCCAATGCTGGAGAAGGGAATAGTTTCTTACCTGTAACTCCATTTCTCCAGCATTGGTAGCTTTCATGGATTCACATGCGCCCGCCAACCTCCCCATATGTAATGTATGTGATAAATTTAACCCTTCCTACTTTGGAGGGGCCGAAATCTGAAGGGGAGCCGCAGGGGCGGGCCTCTTATACTAGCACGGCCTGCGGAGCATGCGTAGGCGGGTCCTAGAAGGACGTAGATAGGACACAAGTGTGTCGAAAGCTTTCCTTTGGAAAAGGCTATATATGTGTACCGAGGGGTCCCAGTCTGACGACGGAATATTCTAAGCATGTGAATCCATGAAAGATACCAATGCTGGAGAAATGGAGTTACAGGTAAGAAACTATTCCCGTCCCCGTCATTCCTCATGTCCTCTAGAGGTTGAGAATGTTCGGGCAGTTCATGATCCCGATTGCTCTGGATTGGGCCAGGCGGACCTGGTACCCGGGACTTCTGGTAATGTCCATCTGCCCTCCATTTTGTCTACCTCAGAGATGGGATTTTCTCACTCAGTAAGGAGGTCACCTTCTCCACCCAAAAATGAAAACTGTGAACCTTCACGCCTGGTTTGTGAGCGGTTGAGCTACAGAGACTGGGACCTTCCCGAAGGTGGAATGGAGGTGTTTTCAGCTAGAAGGCCAGCGACAAAAGCTCTATACCGCTGCTGTTGGAACAAGTTTTGCAGCTGGTGTAGAGATAAGGAACTTGGCCCATTCACTCGTGACACACCATCCGTGTTATCATTTCTTCTGCATCTGACCCATCAGGGGTCAAGATTCTATGGCTAATGCTGTTGCAGAGAATTTTCATTTCAGTGCTAAATTCCTCCTACCTGGACTTTAGGACTTTTTAATTTTAACCCTGGAGTGAGCGAGACCTTTTTCTCACACTCTTGTGTGTTTTGACCTGATTTGGATTGTGTTTTCTTTGTTTTTAGAGTCTGACAAACTCCATAGGCATCTACTTTTGGTATGGTGACACACAACACCTTTAGTGCAGTGTCACAGAGAAATCCTTTAGAGTTCTCATAAGGTTTAAATACCTTTTCTTGTGTGATCTACCGTTCGCAAGAATACTAAAGTTAGATTGACTTTACTTGCCCCTTTCTCTTTGTAGGTCCAGCACACACCATCTTCTGAGGACTGCTGGGGTGGTAACTTAGTAGCCCCTTATCCTACCTACTTATATAACATTTGTTATGTTACCCTCACTACTTTAAATGCCTGGTGGCAGTGGTTTAATGTTCCTACCATTGTGCTTGTCTACTGCAGGATGAATCCTCAGCTGCAATATAGCACCCATGGATGACCATTTTGTCAAAATGGCCCTGGTCGTCTTTGTTTTGCCATTTTCTATTTGTGAGGTCGGTCTTGGGTTTTACTCTGCGTGCCAAGCAAGGTTTGACCCCGTTGTTCGTTTTGCCTTTGGTGGGCTTCAGTCCTGAAAAACGTCTTTGCTGCTGCAGGAACTGAGGTGCCAGGGGTCGAGAAATCTGCAGTCCAGTGCAACGTCTGCAATCCGGCCAGAAGCTCCAGGAGTCTCCCAAGGACACTCCATAAGCAGGACAACCAGAGCTCGAGAACCCTCACCCAGAGAGCAGGACTCGAGGAGTGAAGGAAGCCCAACCGGTATCCAAGATCCGCAGTGGTGCTGTTTACTTTGCACTGAAACCGCAAAGTACCACTGATCCGAAAAGAGCCGTAGCTGCCGACGATCTCCAAATTGCTGCCGCAGGAGTCCTCCAGACGTCCTCCCTCTTGTCCCCACGACTAAGGCTCAGGAACCCAGGATCTGCATTGCTGCAACAGGACAGAATCCCGCTGGACCACTCTTCTTCAAACCAGACGTACTGTTCAGACTTGGGGTACTTACCTCAGTGTCTTTTAGCTTTGCTCTTCTCAGTTGAGATTTGCAGTAGCTACTTTTCTTAGTTGATTTCAGCTCTGCCTTTCACAAGTGTAACAGCTTGTGACCCTAAAAGTGATTATCTACAAAAACTCTTTGTGCAAGACTTTTAGCAACTACAAAGTGTCTCGGCTCCATAGACTGTGCGCCAATTGACTTTGGCTGTCCTGGCTCCCTGCAGACTTTTCTAGTCCATTGACTTTGATATTTAATGTCCCTCAGAGGTGATAACTTGTGTTTAGACTGTTATTGCTTGGAAAGGTTTTGTCTAGACTTCATTGGGAGATGTAAGTATACTCGCATGCCCTGAGAAACTGTTTAACCTTGTTTCCTCCTTTAACATTTCCTTCCTGCAACATCAGAATCTGCCAAGTGTACTAGTGATATGTAAATGCCATTACTGTACTTGTGAAGGAAGTCCCCTCTGGGTGTACGAAGTGTGTAAAAAGCATCTCTAAAGAGTATCTACTAAACTTATGCTGATTCTGGAAAAGTATTTTAAAGTATATTTGATAAATATCTTGCCCTTTTTAAAGATAGCACATTTAAAAATTGATGTTAAATAATTTAATAACTATTAATAACTGAAACTGTGAGTCTAAGTGTTACTTGGCTACTTGTATTTGTAAATTTAATTGCTACAGCTCACATTTACCCCTCTTGAGATGGGCCTGGCTGCTCAGTCACAGTACCAACCTGTGCAGTACAGCCCTATACCAAAAGATGGGTTACCTAATACCAAATTGACAAGTGTTGTGTAGTCTCACAGAGTGTTACTACATCAATTCTTGCCTAATAAAGGACTATGTGGCTGCACTGTCAATTTTCAAGTGTTTGCCGGAACAGGGCTCTTACTTCAAACTCCCTATTGTCATTAATTTCTGAAAGGATTGACTAATATCTTCCCCCTGCTGGTTCCCTTTATTGTTCCGTCTAGTACCTCAATTTGGTCCTGAGCTTCCTGATGGGAGCTCCTTTTCATTTGTGTCCTCTGAGGATGCTTCCTTTTAAAAACTGTATTTTGAACAGCTGTTACCTCTCCTCGGATGGTTAGTGAGCTCCAGGCCGGGGTGACTAAGCCACCATTTACTCTTTTCCATAAGAACAAGATATTTCTGAGGGATCGCCCTTCTTTTCTACCAAAGGTGGTTTCAGAATTTCATTTTGCGCAAATGATTGTTTTGCCTACTTTCTACCCTCCTCCTCATGCTTCTAAGAAGGTGGAAAGACACCACAGATTGTATCCCAAGAGTGTTAAACGTTTATATTAACAGACTCTAAATTAAGACCGGATGATTAGCTTCTTGTTGGCTATGCTGGCCACAGATTGGGGAAGGCTGTTCCGAAACAGACCCTGTCTTGGTGGATTATCCTGTGCATTTCGGAATGTTACAATCTGGCTGGAAAGGAACTTCCTTAAGGTCTGAGGGCTCATTCTACTAGAGTGGTGGCTACTTCCTCAGCCCTCTAGAGAGGGGTACCAGTACAGGCTGTGTGGTGCTGCCACCTGGTCTTCACTGCCTACCTTCACAACGCATTATTGCTCTCTCTATTGTGCCAGGATGCCAAATTTGGGAAGGCTGTTCTACACAGCATAAATCAGAAGTATATTCTCCATTCCCGCCTCCTGCAACATACTTCTATGGGAGTCTATGACAGATGAGCAATACGTCGGAGGACACAATCTATTCGAAGAACAAATTACCTGGTAATGGTCTGTCGACTGCGTTTTCCTCCCATGTATTCATCATCGCCCTCCCATTGTAACCCTCTATCATCTGGCAGAATTTCCGTGATTTACTCCTTCATCTCTGTTAATGCTCATGTCTTTTTCATTCTCGAGCCTGCTGTGCTCGTGAGAGGAAAAACAAGGAATTATGCAGCGGGCACAGTGCGTGCCATTTATACTGACGCCGACGTCATCGTCGAGAGTAGACGTAGGCCGTCTAGTGACATTGTCAATCTGGAAAAATGAATACCCTTCATTTGAATGATAGCCGTAACTTGATGGCCGTGGGACAACCGTTTTATGCACCGAATCATAGAAATATAATCCGCTATGCTTCACCGACGAGCGTCCCTTTTAAAATGTAGCAAGAATCACCATTTTGCTTGTTAACCATTGCTTTCTGTCTAAAAACTGCTTTGCAGCTTGCAATTCTTGCGGATTCTGCTTACTCTGCTCAACTGTTAACATTGTTGTCTGAATATGAAAGGACAAGGTCGCGGGACTGAAGAGTTTGCTGAAACTCCTCATGAGTAGCCCAGAGAGGAATGCCCATGCTCCCTCTCTGTAGTCTTGGGAGGAAGCTGCAGGGCAATATGTTAGAATAATACAGTTAAAGGCTTGAATTATGGTTTTCTTACGGCCCCCCTTCGCAAAACCCTTTAGAATGTGTCGGCTCCCATGACACAAATAGTACCTCATAGATAACAAAGCTTGGAATGTGGCTCTTCCCCCGTTTACAGCTTGCTTCCAAGAACAGAACCACCGTGTTCTAAAAGATGCCTCTGCACTTTCTAAATTGCACATTGTTACTAGAATAGACATCGAAAGCATGATAATCGTCATACTCGTCGGATATGTCCATCGTCATCCCGAGTTCAAAGGAACTTAGTAAAGAGGGGTGTTGAACATGACTTTGCTGATTGTATGATATGCATTTTGTATATATGTAACTGATGCACGTAATTCGCGTCCCTCGAGGTCTAGGAAACTCGCGGGGCGTGAGAACAGAATTGGCCAATTGATACTATCTTTTGCTTACAATAAACCCTAGCATTGGGAATTTGAAACCTCGTGTCTGGCGCATCTTTTCGTGTATGGTCATTGCCTTGTTTCCATAGCACGAGGGACCCCTAGGGGCCCCTTTCAAGATGGCACCCGAATAGGGACCCTCCCCCACTTGCCCCATCGTATACGTTGTAACGGAGTAAAGGCGGAAGAACGGCGAGGACGGGACGGTCGAGCCAGGATCAAGAAGTGTAAGGGGCACCCTGTAGAAGAGAGGAGAGATTCCTTCCGCAGATCTGCACACATCTGATCCCTGATCGACGTACCGGGCCAGAGGGCAAAGGAAGCGAGGGTCCCGAGACGAGGCAGAAGCCAGAGAAGCGCAGACACGACGTGGGGAGAGGTTGCGTTAGAACAGGCGACTTGTTTTATCAGGTGAGTCATTCCCCGATTCAAAGAGAAACCTGATTTTTGGTAGAGTGTTGATTTTGCAAACTCAAACGTCCAGGTAAAAGTGGCTAACCAAAGGGGAAGGTTAAAGAAACATGCTTGGAGTACTGTCCACTTTAGCGGGGCTTTTCAGCTGCGGTAGACAGTCCTTGGAATATGGCCAAAGTGCACCGCCTGGGGGGAACTCCGGCTTATGATATGTATGCGAAATATGGTGTGGGTGCGATAATATTTTGTGAAATTTGGCATAGCCAAACTAGAAAGCAACCCGACCATCAGTGGCCGATTAATGGTAGTTTTGAGATGGGGAGGATAGATAACCTAGAGAGGGTGCTGATTAGAAACAAAGCGTGACCTGCAGCTTTTGAGACCGTCAAAGATTGGAGGAGGGAAGCGATGCTCCGACTAAGGAGTAGAGAAGCATGCGCGTAGGCACAAAACGAAGCTTGAGATAGCAGAAGAGAAGGCGTGGACTGAGAGTCTAAGACGGAAAGGGAGACGGGACCAGATGAACATAGACACAATATACCCGCAGCGGGAACTACACATAGCAGATGAATTAATGGAACATTTGTTAACTAACACGGGTCGAGGCCCAAAACCAGAATCGAAACCAAACACGCCAGCAGTGACTGCGCGGGCCCAACCAATAGCTCTCATACCCCCTCCCCCAGCCCGAGCACTTCCCCTCATGCAAGCGTTAACCCAAGCCCCGCCCACAGCACGAGCACTCCCACAAGCGAAGACCGCGGACACACAATTTCCCAGCACCCAGCAAGGCCCTTCACAGATGCCACCTTTGTCACTTGTCCCATCCGCACCTCCCGCTCTAGAGACAGATTCAGCACCATCCGCCCCTCCCGAAGTTGAGATTGAGACTGGGGAGGCGAGAGGCGGGGCTGAAGGAACAGGATTTGGACGGGTAACTCGAAGCGCCATCAGCAAAGAGAGAAAGATTGAATTACGGCAAGAGGCAGAAATGTACATAGAAGGAAATGATGAGACGGCAGCATTGGCCTCATTGTATGGGTACCGAAGAAGAGAAGAGAGACAGGTAGTGTTGGAATGCATGGGGGAAATTCTGGTGGGAGAATGGAATAAGATACTTGGGAATTTACCGCCACAGCGGTTGTTAGATTTGAATAAGTTAGCACGCAGTGAGCAAAGAGATGAGGATGTAAGAAAACATGTGCACAAACTGATTGAAGTAAAAAATGAAATGGAAGACAGATATGCTGAAATATTTGCTACACCTGAGTATAGTAGAGAGTTTATTAAGAAAGGTAGGAAGGAGGCGTCAAGGTTGAGTATGAAAAAATCATGGCCGAGAGTTTTTCCGGTTGGTACAAAGCATTTGCCGGTACCGGGACAGATAGGCGATAAACAAAGATTGCTGGTATGGGTAGGGGAAACAATGCGATGGATGTCGAACAAAAGAACGTCAGTAAAAGAAGTAAGTGAGATATGTAATGGGTACCCATTGGAAATGAGAAAGGAAGCGATGCAAACGATAGTAGGGGTGATGCTGCAGCAGGTCATGGGATACAATAGAGGTAGAGGTAATGCACAAGGCCGGGGAAATTTGAATAATATGCATGTGGTGTCATTGGGATTAAATCAATGTGCGTACTGTAAGGAGGAAGGACACGGGCGAGCGCAATGCCCGCACATACAGAATAGAGGTGGGTTTGGTCAGCGAAGGCCTCATAGAGGACATCAGGGGTCAAACGGCCCAAGCAGAAGTAACATGTAGCAGCAACAGGGATATACCAATGGAGGTACTCAAACCCAATCATATGGCCAAAACCAAGCACAACAGAACCAGACATTGAACCAAAGTGTTTCGAACCAAAATCAGGGCGGGCAGGGCCAACAGAGAAATTATCAGAGAGGGGGAAATGGGAATATTTTTGATACACAACCAAACACGTATTATAGCAGTAGCGGTGACTACACATCGGACAATGTTATTTTCGCGATAGGACAGCCCACGACAGGGGTCGGAACCAGTGTCTATTCCCGTGAATTGGAAAGGACCCTACGTAGAAATGAGAATCGGGGAATAAGGAGCACTGTTTCCTTTTAGATACAGGGGCACAGAAGTGCTCGATAGACCACCACTTGGTTCCGGAGATACCACTGTCGGGGCAGAAGAATGTTTCTGTAGGGTTCACAGGTACACCTGTAATTAACCCCATGTACGAAGCTATCCCAATTACAATAGGACCATTTACGGAGCAGTGTCCATTTCTTTTGACAGAAAATTGTGGAGAGAACTTACTAGGATTGAATTTGTTGAGAAAATTGGGAGCAGTCATACATTGTACGGCAGACTGGGTGTTCCTCACGATGTGGCCTCACGATGCACCGGTGACGGAATTTATGTCAAAAGAGTTGCCAGAAGAGTTCAATAGAGTACCAAACTGTCTGCGGGCAATGCATGATAATGATGTAGGATGCTTAAAAATAGAACCAGCAAAAATAACTCTGAAAGAAGGTGTAACACTACCACGAATTTCCCAGTATAAAATTTCTGTTGACGGTGAGAAGGGATTGAAAAGCATTGTTACTGACCTGGTGAGATTGGGGGTGGTTGAGGAAATTGCAGGTAGCACGTGCAATAGCCCGATTCTTCCAGTTTACAAGAAAGGAGGCAATGAAGTACCCTATCGTTTCATAATTGATCTGCGCGCATTAAACAAAGTGGTAGACCCACAATTCCCTTTGGTCCCAGATGTCACAACAATACTGACAATGATACCGGCCATTGCAGAATACTTTAGTGTAGTCGATTTAAAGAACGCATTCTTTAGCATCCCAGTAGATAAAAGCAGTAGATATCTGTTCGCGTTCACTCTAGGAGGTCGATCATTCACATTCACACGCATTCCACAAGGATATACAGAAAGCCCGAGCATTTACAGCAGAGTGCTAAAAGAGAAGCTAGACATGCTAGAACTACCCGAATGTTGCGTACTCTTGCAGTACATAGATGACTTATTAGCTGCTGACACGAAAGAGATCTGCAAAGAAAGTACTGTATTACTCTTGACACATTTAGCGACCCATGGTCATAAGGCAAGTTTGAAGAAATTCCAGTATAATCAAAAGGAGGTGTCTTATTTGGGATACCTACTTTCGAAAGAAGGGAGAAGATGAACACCAGAACGCATAGAAAGTATTTCTAGTATGCCTATTCCAAAAACTCAAAAAGGAGTGAGAGCTGTAATAGGCATGGCCTCTTATTGTCGGCAGTGGATCAGTAATTTTGCGTTGATTTGTGAAACCGATAATAAAGTTGACTAAAAAGGATGCAGCGATGCCTTTACAGTGGGATGAGGAATGTCAGAAAGCGTTTGAGCAATTGAAAGTTGCATTGTGTGCTGCGCCAGTTTTAGGCACTCCCAACTATAAAAAGATCTTCAGACTATTTGTGAGTGAGAGTGAAGGATGTGCATTGGTGGTTTTGACACAGGAACAAGGTGGAAGAAATGGGCCGTGCAGCCATTTTTCTTGCGCGTTGGACCTTGTAGCGCACGCACTACCATGATGTTTGTGATCCGTCGCAGCGGCTGCTGCGTCAGTGAAATAAACGGAAGGAATGGTATTGGGGCACACTTTAATTCTGATGGTGCCACATGCTATAGACGTCCTATTGAATAGGACGCAGACGCAACACCTCACCTCAGCTAGACTGACAAGATATGAGCTCATCTTGTTTGCGCCCCACAATCAAATTGAGGTGTAGCGCATTGAATCCTGCAGAATTAATGCCACTGCCCATAGCAGAAATTGGTGACAACGAATCACCACCCCATGATTGTTTAATGATCACTGAAGAAGAAACAAAGGGAAGGATTGATTTGAGCGATATCCCACAAAAAGAGCCAGATGGGGAGTTATTTTGCGATGGCTCTTGTTTTAAATTACCTGATGGCACATCAACGGCTGCATATGCAATTACTACCCTAAAGAGAGTTGTAGAAAGCAGGATTCCCTACAATTCGGCACAAGCCACAGAAATAATAGCACTGACCCGAGCCTGTGAACTCTCTGAGAATCTGAACCTAAATATTTATACTGACAGCCAGTACGCCTTTGGCGTGGTTCACAACTTTGGCCGACTTTGGGCTGAGAGGGGTTTCTTGACATCACATGGAGCCAGGATACAGCATGGCCCTTTGATTGTGCTATTGTTGTCTGCGCTCACGTTTCCAAAGCGCCTAGCTATAGTGAAGTGCGAGGCGCATAAGAAAGTAACATGTAGAGTGGGAGAGGGAAACGCGTTTGCAGACAGGATTGCGAAGAAAACAGCCACAGATTTGGGGAATAAAATGATGACAGTACAGACTGAGGAAGTACCTTGTATGATAGAGAATGGAGTTGCCACAGTCCAAGAAATGCAGGCTGAGGCCACGACCGAAGAGATTCAGGGGTGGGCTGACGGCTCTGCTGAGTTAGATTTGAAAAGATGTTGGGTGGACAAGGAAACAAAGAACTGGATGTTGCCAAATTGTTACGTAACTGCAATGGTTATAATGGCGCATAGCCCTAACCACATTTGCGCAAAGAAAATGGTACAGCATTTATCCACAGTATGGAAGAATGAGCACATAAAAAATAATGCAGAAAGGCTAGTACAGAATTGTATCACGTGCCTGCAACACAATGTGGGGAAGGGAACCGTGACTCCAGCAGGTAGTTTCGGCCCACCCTCTATGCCGTTTGAGGTGGTCCATTTTGATTTCATAGAAATGGAAAGGTGCCAGAACTACAAGTACGTGTTAGTGGTAATCTGTGCATTCAGCAAGTGGGTGGAGGCATATCCTTTAAAAGACTGTACTGCCATGTCCACAGCAAAAGTAATGCTGAAGGAGTATTTCTCCCGGTTTGGGTTGCCCCGTGTCCTGTGGTCAGACAACGGCCCCCACTTTGTGGGCGCAGTAGTGCTACAGATCTGTGCAGGTCTGCAAATAGAGAAGCGATTCCACAGTTCCAGGCATCCCAGTTCTGCCGGGCTTGTGGAGAGACACAACGGAATCCTGAAGTCAAAGATAGCGAAAATTTGCGCTGGGAGCAAGTTGAGTTGGGTGGATGCATTACCCCTAGCGCTGTTGTGTATGCGCACGTCTGTGCAGGCGAAGACTGGGCTCTCCCCCTATGAGATTATAATGGGGAGACCAGCAAATGTATGGTGCGCCCCGCAGCCCAAAAGATTGTGAGGTCGAGCATCCTATGTTACGCACTTACTGTGGACTTTTAATACAAAACTTGCGTTTGATTCATCAGCAGGTGCAGGAGGCGTTGCCGATGCGATATACAGGACCGGAGCACTCCCTGGAGCCTGGGAGCTGGGTGTTAATCAAAAACTTTGAACGGAAGACAGCATCAGCACCCAGGTGGCGCGGCCCCTACCAAGTACTTTTGGCAACACAGACGGCCATCCGAGTGGACGGACGGAAGGCATGGATCCATGCGACACATGCCAAAAGATTCCCAGGACTGCTGACAACTTCCGATAACCAGAGAAAGGAAATGGTCTCGGAAACGAAAGAAACTGTTGCCAGTCCAGTGCCACAGCATCAGCCTGAGCGAGAAGTGAAAGTTGAAACAAAGCGCAAATGAGAAGTGAAATTCGAAACAGAGTCTGAGGAGGCTGCCAGTAAGGGGGAAGGGCGAAAAGTGCCCCAACGTTGCTTAGCGGAAACAACATCACTGCCGAGCGACACAAACCCTGCATTGCAAACACGAGCAGGAACAACGCGTGTACCCCTTTGGCGCCCACCAGTTCTCGCGAATGCACCAAAGCCAGAGAACGAAACTACATCATTGCCACGACGCTCATCGATGCCCATCATTGTGCCACAGGCTGACACTGAGCCTGATACTGGAAATGCAACGGCACTATTCACGGATCATACAATAGCAGGAGTGAATTGATATAATCTGCGGCCTCGACAGGCAAAGTGATCCACAGATCTTTGGTGCTTTTCTTTTTGGCCTTTGGTTCTACTCATGGACGGAGTAGGAACCAGGGGCGTAGAGGAGAGAAGTGTGAGAATTGTGCAAGTCTGACAATTCAAGAATCACGGCACCTCTGTGCGCTTAGAAAAGTACATGTCAGGAGCCAGAGCAGGACAAGCTGGACGCACATAAGTACTAAGGCTGATAGAGTACATGTGTCCTAAGCCAGAGTGGGACAAGCTGGATGCACATAGTACTCTTATCAATAAAGAACTGTTCAGAAATCGTCTGAGCAGTGGGAGAAAGAACAACTAATCTTGCTTGGGAGTGGATAAATGATCCAGGCTGTGAAAAGGCTGGCCGAATTGAACTGTGACATTTTTCGTTTAACTTTTCTGGCATCAAGAACGAGAGACATTCACAACGAACTTCGCCAGCAAGAAGGACGATGAAGAACAAGTCAAGACCGGTTTCAGCCTCCTCCTGCACCCCCATTGAAAAGATAATAGATTTAGAGACTGTAAATTTAAGGAAAAAGCATGGTAAAAGGAGTAAGGTACTGATTTGGACATTGGTCCTACGTTTAAGTATGATAGTACCAACAATAACAGCTATTACACTATGGTTCCTGGAATACGTACACCCATTAGAAACACTTTTGCCAAAAGCAGCTACTGAAAGCCCGGTTCATGTAATCACTAGTACTTTGCCCCTAATGGAAGAGAGACATAGAGAAGGATACGGCAACAATACATTGTTGCTCATCATGATCATGACCCATGCGGTGTTAAAGAAAAAAGATTGCTGGGTTTGCGCCCATTTACCACAGCACGGTGGGAAAGGGATAGGCTGGTATGCACAACCGTTGCCATTGATTTATTCCTGTGAAGTAACGTTAAGTGCAATGTTCTTTGGGAAATGGAACTAGAGTAATACGGGTCAGCTAGATGAGACCAATATGAATGAATTTGAGGAAGTAATCATGAGACCTGTGGGTTGTTCCATATTCCAAAAAGCTCGCGTGTTTGCACTAGAACCCATGAGAAAGAATACACGGAAAATAACAAGACTAGATAGATTACATAGGCAGAATAGACCAACCCCGCCAGCAGAAAGAACATCAGTAATGACATTTCGGATGAGGGATGAATGGAACAAAGATGCTGTCCCCCCTGCCTATACAGTGGATCACAGACCCAAAACTGCTCCCCTATGTCTACAGAAAAAGGGTTCCTATAAAGTAGGAACGTTTAGCAACTGCCTGAACACAGTGGTTTTAAAATATGAAATAGAACCTGTGTACGTGGGAGACCCTGTTTACTTTATATGTGGAGAAAAAGCATATCCATGGTTACCTAGGAACTGGGAGGTACATGCTACCTAGGTCTACTGTTTCCAGGAGTGTTCCTCTTGGAGACAGCAGAAGTAGCCAGACGAACAAAAGGTAGAACTCAAAGGAGTAATGAGGATGGAATGATGGCAATGGATATAGCCAAATCCTTTATACCGTTCTTGTCCCAAATAGAAAACTCTTACAATATAAGAAAACTGTCTGGAATATTACAAAAAACAATAGATTCCACAACGGAAATTTTATTGAATATGACGTTAGAAGAAAAAGGAATAAGACTGATGGCACTTCAAAACAGGATGGCTCTCGATATAATATTAGTTGATCGTGGGGGAGTTTGCAAGCTCGTAAAAACTGCATGCTGTGTGTATATAGATGACTACTCCCCTACGATATTTAAAGCGATCCGGAAATTACATGTCATAAGTTCCACACTCTCTACTGAAGCAGGAGGTTGGGGGATAGGATCCTGGTTATGGGGATTATTGCGGTCTTGGAAGTTAATTTCGATACTAATGATTGTACTCGGGATATTCATAACATGCTGCTGTTGCATACAATGCTTACCAATAATATGCACTGAAATACCTGATGGATGTACTAAGGGATGTATGCACATGGTGTTGAGAGGAAAACAAACGTATGGCCGGAATAACAGAGACACTGAGGAAACAAAAATAGTAAAACAATTCATGTCGATAGACATTAATGATGGAGATGATTCAGATGTAGATACCCCACACTCCTCCTCAGAAGAGGAGGATACAATGAATAAATAAGACATTTGGCACACGGCCAAAAGGAGGGTTTGTCAATCTGGAAAAATGAATACCCTTCATTTGAATGATAGACGTAACTTGATGGCCGTGGGCCAACCGTCTTATGCACCGAATCATAGAAATATAATCCGCTATGCTTGACAACGAGCGGCCATTTTAAAATGTAGCAAGAATCGCCATTTTTCTTGTTAACCATTGCTCATTGCTTTCTGTCTAAAAACTGCTTTGCAGCTTGCAATTCTTGCGGATTCTGCTTACTCTGCTCAACTGTTAACTTTGTTGTCTGAATATGAAAGGACAAGGTCGCGGGACTGAAGAGTTTGCTGAAACTCCTCATGAGTAGCCCAGAGAGGAATGCCCACGCTCCCCCTCTGTAGCCTTGGGAGGAAGCTGCAGGACATTTAATCACTTTACAGCTGCCAGCCAGTCTCGTACGATGGTAGAATAGTTTAGAATAATACAGTTAAAGGCTTGAATTATGCTTTTCTTACGGCCCCCCTTCGCAAAACCCTTTAGAACGTGTCGGCTCCCAGGACACAAATAGTACCTCATAGATAACAAAGCTTGAATGTGGCTCTTCCCCCGTGTACAGCTTGCTTCCAAGAACAGAACCACCATGTTCTAAAAGATGCCTCCGCACTTTCTAAATTGCACATTGTTACTAGAATAGACATCGAAAGCATGATAATCGTCATACTTGGATATGTCCATCGTCATCCCGAGTTCAAAGGAACTTAGTAAAGAGGGGTGTTGAACATGACTGCTGATTGTATGATATGCATTTTGTATATTTGTAACTGATGTACGTAATTCGCTCTCTTGCGTCCCTCGAGGTCTAGGAAACTCACGTTGCGGGGCGTGAGATCAGAATTTGCCAATTGATACTATCTTTTGCTTGCAACAAACCCTAGCATTGGGAATTTGAAACCTTGTGTCTGGCGCATCTTTTCCTGTATGGTCATTGCCTTGTTTCTATAGCACGAGGGACCCCCAGGGGCCCCTTTCAAGATGAGGTCAGCGATGCACGGCACCCTCTGGGGTCAAAAGATTTCCGAAGCTGCACGCAGGATATCAGAGAATATCAAAGATGAGGAATATGTGGGAAGAACATCCAGTCAAAAGAACATTAGCAGGAGTAAATCATTTTTCTCCTGCACTATTAAGTGACAGCGATGCTTTAAAACAAAATACAAGTATACTATCACGCAGGACTCAAATGCAGCAGCAAATTCTGAGATTTTTCTCAGCTGTGGGACTGATCAGGCTCCTGACAAAATCAGGCTATCAGAGGCCTGCAATCAAGGAATGGAAGTTAAATATCTTTACGCAGACTTTGGAACTGAAACACAGAAGTAGGGGGAATTATTTGATCAAGCCAAGAAAATATCTTGTTAAAGACTTCCGTTGTGCTTCTGTCTCCCTCGTGCCTTCTCATCAAAACTGGTGGAAAACTTCAACTTTACCACGAGTGCGCTGCATTACCTTGAGACTTTGACCTGATGAGTAGAGGCACAGGAGAGAATTATAGTGTCAAACATGACTGATTACTTTTTCTTGATTTCGGAGTAGGTGTGTGCACAGAGATGTACTATTGGTTGATATGCTGCAATGGCAAGGTGACTTTTTTTCATATGATGCCATGACTGAATCAGTGTTGATCGACGGGGTTTCTCCTTCTAGAAGGGACTTCTGCTACTAGCCGAGGCACTGATAGGTGACAGAAATCGTGTTGGGTCGATTGCTATTTTCCATGTTTATCAGGTTGGAAAATCTCTTGCTTTATAAGCGCCCTAATTATTTTGCGTTACGGTCAAGGTTCAAAGAGCTTTTGTTAAAGTCTACAAATTTCCGTTGTTGCAACCACAGTTGGGTTTGAAGGGTTACATAGGACGGGGGTGGATATTTGTTAACCATGATTGACAATTGTGAAAGATGATGGATGTAGTAATGTATTATACATGGAATTAGCACTGATTGGGGCTCAGGGATTTACATAAGAAAAAAAAACATTATTTTCACTGTAAGGTTATTTATTGGAAAGCTGAAATAATTTATGCTGTGGTACCAAGAAGCAGAGTCTGGTCATACACATGCAGAAGGCCCACGGATAAAGTGATGCTTCTGAAAATACACCCGACAACTGAGGAACATAGCAACTTGAGTAGAAGATGGGAAGGGACATTGGTAAACTCATCTTTCACCTTTTCAGCCAGGGTCTTTGATGGTGTTAAAGAGCGGGTGTTATAGCTGGTGGGTATATATTTGTGTGATGTTGATGCTGATTGTAGATAAACTGATATGGTTGGATGAAGTGTGGTATGCTTACACTGATCCTTTGCACTCATGTCCCTGTCTGGGATATTAAGATATGCAGACCATTCTATGGTGTGGGCTTTCGCCTTTACTTGTATTTTACATACATAATTTGACACATCTTGTCTGGGAGGAGTTAAGATGGATTTCTGAAGGTTTATGGTGATTTTTCTCGACAGTCAAAGTTTCTACACAAAAAATTCTCAAAACTTTGTATGTAGAAACTATTTTTTGGAAACTATAACTGGACAGGATTTTTGAACTCTGACCTGGTGGGCAGAGGTTCAGAAGGCCAGCCGAGTTCCTTGGTACAGGGTAACCTTCTCGACAAGCCAGACCAATCAAGGTAGCATTGGCGGCGGTCAAGACTAGGTCTCAGGAGGGGTGAGGGTGACTGAAAGACCTCAATGAGCACACAGAGTAAAAAACACTTACAAATCACTTCCAGTCAGGTGTGTATAGTTCTGCTGTAATCACAATCCTAACTGAAAGGCAGTCCAGTCCCTAAGTAGAGGGGGAGCCTATTGCTCAAATGTACTTGCAATGCTGACTCACGCGGTAGTGCAGATGGGTGAAAACTGGGTCTCTTTGAGGGTCTTTAGCCGCTCAGGAAGGTGGGTGAGGTGATGCAGAATAGGTTCCTACTATTCGTGGAGGGTCTCCCCGAGAGGGCAGAACAGGTTCCAGAAGTGGGGAATAGTTAGATAGCTCAGGCTATCTGTGGAAAGGAGAGGGTCCCTCGGGCGAATCGTGCATAAAAATGGATGGATGCCCTACGGGCCACCAGTAAGGGTTGCAATTACTCACCGACCCCTGGCGCACTCTGGACCAAACTTCGGCAGTCGAGTCCAATTCGGTTGCAGGTTCAAATGCGGCTAAAATCTCGTGGATCTGCGGCTTTTAGTGGCGAAGTTACAGCGTTGATTCCCAAACGGGTCAGTGGCGGTTTCTCTGGTCGATGGATCAGGCCTGTTTCAGTGTAGCAGGCTTTAGGGCACAGAGGGTCACAGCTGCAATGCACTTGCAAAGTTTGTCACCATGGCTGGGCGACGGTAACCGCATGTTGTCCGGTTCGGGCTTTCTCTCTTTACTCCAGACCTGGGAACGCCAAGTGTATGAAATTTGGTGTGAGAGTGCCGTGAACAGGGAGTTTGCGATGTACCAAGCTTCGAGGGCCTCCTCGAAACGGCGGCGTTGACGGAGCAAAGATCTGGCACAAGCTGGTCAGCCCACTGGTTGGGCCATGGACACTTCCGAGAAGGTTTACTTGCAGGGTTTGATGAAGGTGCCGAAAATAGTTAGTCCCACTATTTTAATGGGTCGAAGCGTCTTCTCAGACCTAGTTCGATCAGATGCAGAGGGGTCCAGCGGGACAACAGCATGCTGAGGGTGCCAAACCTTCCAGCGGGTCACCAGCGGTACCTCGACATATCTTCTTAGTTTCAGGATACTTGGATCCTATCCTTTGTTCAGTGAGAACTCCAGAGATCGACATGGTATGGGTGTTTGGAGCCTTCTCTTATGCAGAATATCCTTTGTGCCAAAACAGAGGACCCAATGGGTGATCTGCTCACATACAGGCACACCATACGTGGACCAATTATGGACCACGGTGGTCTACGGCGTTCACAGCACACCAGATTCTCTGGCATCCAGGATGTGGATTGGAACCAGACAGTCCAACCCACATCCTGGAAGCACACACTCAAGCATGCAGAAGCCCGTGAAAGCTTGGCGCTTTGCGGGGAAATGCATGCCCAAATAAGGACTGACCCGGCTCGACCTGGAGAAGGTGAAGGGGCAAGATTGCCAAAGGAGGGGACAAAGAACCTCGTGGCATGGCCATTTTGGAGCCAGGCCACCTATTCCTGCCAAACGTGGTAACTGTGATTTACCTGGCAGGAAAGGGTTAACAATGCATGGAGATAAGCTGCCACCAGCCCTGTCCAAGGCACATCTGCACTTCTCCTAAAAACCCCTTCAAGAGTATCTAGGGCCTTTAAAAATGACAGGAAGACCCAAGTGCACTATACTGGAATGTACATTGTGCACTTGCTACATGTTGCAGAAAAGTTGCAACATTCACAAGTCTCCCAGTACTGACTGTAAGGGCAGGTCAGTTTCCCCATAATAAAGTGAGCGAAAAGCCCAGGGGAGTGCAGCAGAAGTCTGTGCTCCTCTGGCAAAGTCAGACTCTGGCGTATAACAGCAGCAAAAACTTTGGCAGGTAAACAATTGGAGGGAAAATTACACATGAAATGCAAATCTTTCCTAACAGGAGGTAGGCCATAATTTCCAGCACACTGCTACTACTTAGGAAGGAATATGATCTGATTGAGATGTGTTGCTATTCTCATCCAATTGACGACACCCGATTATACCCCATTGTAAGTCACATTTGGTCAGACGGCAGGTAAAGCAACAGTTGCTACATAGAGATTGTGGGTTGATTCATTGTCCAATTTGGCATACAAAAACAGACAAAGCGATTTGAGCGGTCTGTGGATAATATATGTAAGATCTAGTAGTCCTTAAAAATTACCAGAAGGGGGCGATGCAAGTGATTGCAGCAAACTGGTCAACTGCATGATAAGATTAGTCTTGTCGAGGGAAGAAATTAATATCACTGAAAAAATTAAAAGAATTGCGAGACATAACACATGCTCATTTAGCAATTGGGAGAACTTTATTATGCAGCATGTATTTCTAAATTACATGATGAGGTAGAACACGATGGCAAAACATTGCCTCGACTTAATAGGGCCACTGTATTACTACTCCCATAAAAGATGCTGAATGGTAGTATTATTCAGGAACAGCAAGCTATTAATGTCCATCAGACATTTTCAGCAGATGTACTAATCTAGAATGGACTTCGCCGGATAAGGTTTTAATTCACTAGATGGCACATAATTGCCAACACTATCTTTTGAGGTCAGGGGCATGGTAAATGGTCCACTCCAGCTATCAGAAATGTCCTGGGCAATGGAAAATATGGGTAGGTGTAAGGCACAGGGCGAGGACGGTCTTCCCATAGAATTCTGCATCACTTCATCTTAACTTACTGCCCCCTAAGCTATTCGCATTTTATACAGATCCAATAGGACCACAAGACTAAGGACCACAAGACAATGCGAGTGTCACTAGTCATATTGCTGTCTAATCCTGACTAAGATCTGCTTAATTGAGGGTGTTCCTGCCCCGTCTGGATAATAAATGCTAACAAGAAAATATTTGCAATATTCTGTCTGAGGTGCTCTCTGGTGAATTCAAAGCTTATTCAGGAAGATCAGGCAGGATTTATGCCTCTGTGGAAGACCATGTCTAACATTAGGCATCTCTTCCTGATTCTGGAGCATATGCACAAAGAAATGAACCAATGTGCAGTTGTAACAGTATGTTTGCACACAACACATTGGAACTTCTGGACTGTTTCTATATGGTAAAGGTGCTTAGGAGGCTTGGGAAATAGCTTCTTGAAATAGGTTGAATTTCTCTACCATTGCCTGCTTTCAAAAATCAAGAGAAACATGCTATCTCTACTAGGTGGCAGATCGGCAGAGGCACATGCATGGATTCCCCATCTTACTGTAATTTGCTTTGGCAGTGAAACCCTAGGCCTGCCTAAAGAGAAATCTTTGCTTTGTATGCAGATGATATTTTGTATGTGCCTGACTCGGCTTCTACTTTCCCTTCAAAGTTGTAACAGATTGAGTATGTAATCTTATCAGGGATACAAATTAAAATGAAGTGGTCTTACAGTGCCCTTAAACTAATAATGATGTCCTCACTTTGCATGGCTCTGTAGGAAAAACCAGGAGGGAGTTGTTAGTCCAATATTGGGAAGGCAGATGTGGACGACATGTGGTGTTGAGTGCAGGTTGGAAGTATCCGTAACTGGTGTGATTTGCAACCATATCTGCTTTTGGTTGGGTGTTGGCCATAAGGACAGCCCTCATAGTTGTGAAATACTGATTGAAATGGTTGTTGACAGAAGATAAGATAGGAGTATGTTAACAAGGGTAACATTTCAAGTTGCAAGCTACTTGCCAGACGAATAGTCACTGGTCACCTCAACTCTACATATGTAATGCAATCATATTTATAAAGCGCGATCTATGGGCTAAAGGCATCTAGGCGCTACAAGAGAGAGGACTGAAGAGAACAGACCTTCATGCGAAAAGGATAGAAGAGGGCAAGAAAAGCTCAGAACAAGAGTCTTCAAAGCTTTACGAAACCCGAGGTGATCCACAGTTTCATGAAGCTGCCACGGAAGGGAGTTCCATATTGAGAGAGCCAGATAAAAGAACGCGGTGCCACCTGCTCAAGCTCTTTGAAATCTGGGCATTATCAGCAGCTTCTGTGAAGTGGAGCAGAGTGATCGGGCTGGAACATAAGGAGTCAGTTTATCTTGAAGATACTATGCTCCCACAAGATGGACAGGGTATCCAGTGATTTTTACCCAATACAAAATAAGGAATTACATTTTAACAAATGGAAAATGCTGAAAAAATACTGAATAAAAATAAGATGAGTGGGGTAAGAGCTTAAATCTGGTGGGCTGGGGGTGGGGTATTAAACCTGGGGAAACAGTGGCATTGGGGGAATCACCCTCCTCCCCCCCCCAACAAATTATTTTTTCTGTCTTTTGGATTTGTTAAAATGTAATTCTCTATATTTGGGTTCGATAAAATCATAGATCCAATGCACAGCCCAGTGAACAATGCAGAGCACCTTAAATGTGATGCAACTGCTAACTGGGAGCCAGTGGAGCTGGGAAGGAAGATCATAAGAGTGGGCAAAATGAGTAGGTCCAAGGGCTACATATGTAGCAGCATTGTGCAGTAGTAGAAAGCTGCTGGATTAGGAAATCGGGTTGTCCCAAATAGATTCTGTTACAATAATCCATGGACCCTAGGATGGATGCCACCACCACTCTGGCTCAAAACTCTGGGGGAAGAAAAGGCAAGGTCTTATTTGGGGTTTTTAATTAAAAAAAACCTGTTGCATACAGAAGAAATCTGCAGCGAAGAAGTTTTACCTCCTGGCTCTTAAACAATTTACCAGGTTTCGGGCGGGGTCCCAAAGACTCTGGCCAGAAGTCTGTAGTCCAAGCAGTCTCTGTTCCTGTGGACCCAACCACCGTAATCTCTGTTTTATCTCAGTTAAGTTAAAGCCAATTTTTGGCCATCCATTCCCCAATTGCAGCCAACCAATTTCTAAGCTTGGAGAGAGGGGCAGATATAGGGGAGTCCAGTTGGAAGTGCAGCTGGGTGTCGGCAGATGTATAGAAGTGCACCTCATGCTCATGAATGAGATCTGCTAAAGGCCGGAGATAAAGATTGAAAATCAGACAGCATACCATTTCGTATTCGCCAAGAGTCAATAAGTAGCCAGTGGCATGTGTAAGTTTTGAGCCCTTCTGTTAGGAATCCTGGACTTAGTTTATGGTTTTTGACGCTTCCTGGGGTCTTACTTGTTGATTACTTTGACAGATTAAAGTGTCAACAAATATCTTGCACTGTTGGATATCCAATGAGTGATAATCTATACTCTAATTGAGTGTGATCACTGGTGGGGTCATGGGGTAAATGGTTTACTCCCCCTTAATCTATCTTGTCTTTACAACTAGCTGGCCATTTTATCTGTTTACGTGGTATTGTCATTATTGGGAGGAGATTTTCAAAACGATTTTACTTTGCTGCTGTTTATACCAGGTTGGTTAAAGAGCCATTTTTTGCGGTTTCCTGACATTTAGGGGTTGACTTTCAGACTAAGATGTTTAGGTATGCTGTTCAGAGTTTATAAAAGTCAGTGCTAATTGGGAGAAAGTATACAACAATGTCCTCAGGAGCTTAGCTGACATGAATAAATCAGTAGAATTTTGACTCCAGTTTCGTCAATACGTGGAAGCTAGGCAAAATGATACAGCTAGCTATGATGATGTTTTTACAGGAATTACCAATGTTTTACCATCAAATTTGTTTGAGATATAATAAACATCTATATTTTTAGTGGGATGATAAAACTCCCAGCATTGAAGTGAGTATATCAACCTAACATGATAAGATTTAAGTCATCTATAACACGCCTGTACACAAGTGTTTCTAGGCGTGCCAATACAAGGCAGGACAAAACAATCAATCTTACTAGGCCTTGTCGTTCAGAGTGTGCAAGTGCAACAACGCAAAGTGCAAGGGGAGGTAGAAGGGGGAAGTGCTAGTGAGAGGGAACAGGGAAGTTCAATCAGGGCAGCATTGCTCTGAAGAAGAGCAGCCAGGGAAGCGCTGCTCTGGCTAAGTGCAAGGAGGCAGGGGACTGTAGGGTTACAGTGTGTGGTAGGCCTGGAGGCAGTGCAAGGGAGAGACTGGTCTTGGAGGAGCTTGGAACCCAGTGAGACTCTCAGGATAGCCAAGCAACCAGTCAGCGCAGCAGACGGGAAGGTCAGCAGGGCAGGGGGAGACAGAAAGAGAAAACGGTGGCGAAAAGGAAGGTCTTGAGCTACTACAGAACTTCAAGTGGTACAGCTCTAGTTTGACAGGGAAGCCATTCCAGAGGGAGGCACCGGCAAAGGATAGTGATCTACCCCCCACTCTCTGCCTGGAGAAGTGTCTGACCCTTAGAGAGTTGGAGGTGGCTGAACGAAGGACTTGAGAAGGAAGGTGTTTTGGAAGAGAGTTGGATGTCCCAGCCCCAGAAAGCCTTGTGGATGATGCAGAGGGTCTTGAACTTGGTCCTTGCAGCAACCAGGAACCAGTGGAGGGATTTCAGGGCTGGAGAAATACGGTCCCTGGGTTTGAGGCCAAGGACCAGTCTAGCAGTCCTGTTCTGGATTAGAAGCAGAGGGCGGAGAGTAAAGGAAGGCAGATTGAGAAAGAGGCTGGTGCAGTAGTCCAGCCTAGAGAACCAGGTATCTGGAGACAGTGAGCTTCTGTGGGAAAGTGAGAGAAGCTGAGGAGGTGCAGCTAGTAGTGGGCCTTGGCAAGGTGCATGATGTGAGGAGAGAAGGAGAGAGTGAAGTCGGAAATGACACCAAGGTTTCTTGCCTCACAGGAAGGTGAAGGAAGAGGACCCAAGGAGGGCGGCTGGAGGGAAAGCAGGAGCAGGGGTCCCAATGAGAAGGATCTCAGTCTTGCTGGCATTAAGGCAGAGATCGCTGGAGGCGAACCAATCCTGAACAGCGATAAACAGTCAGGAATGAGCGAGAGAGTAGAGGAGGCTGAGGGAGCTGGGTGTCATCCGCATAACACTGAAAGTTAGAGAAGGTAGAGATCGGGTGGACCAAAGGGACCAAGTAGACATTGAAGGTTAGTGGGGAACACCACATAGGGAGAAGAGAGGTGGTGGAGAGAAAGGACCTAAATTGGACCTCGGACGGTTGGACCAGAAGGAAGGAGGTCAACCACTCTAGGGCCTGATCCGTGATGCCCAGGTTCTCGCAGAGGAAAAGGAAAAAGGGTGGTTAACTGCTCCAGATATCTAGGCTTTCTATACCGCATCTACAATACCGAATGTAGTTCCCTGGTTCACAGTGAATGGTGGGCACTTGGATACAAAACGTATGGAGGCGCTCCTTGTGCCCATAAAATGAATAAATATTCCATGTTTTATCCAGGTCACATATCTCTGTTGCCTACCCATCTGATAGTAATAAATCAAGCTTGACCTAAATATACACGAATAGAAGGACCTCATTGTATGCATGTACTGATGCTCCCTCTCAGGCACTAATGCCATATGTGTCAAAAAGCTAGCTAAACTGGGTAGAAATACTGGTCTGGGGTTGAACACATTAGTTTGGGGGCAATTGTATAATGATTGCTAGTTTCTAGGGTTTGAATTGTGTGGGCCTCAGAATGTGGATAGGACTCATTTCTTAACTTGGGCTGAGCTGGCTACCTGCAGTGGAAAACTGGACTGCTTACAGAGGAACCACTGTTAAACATAATTAACAGTACCTGTATCTCCTTGGACATGGGTGGTAAGCATATTACTAAACTATATGAAGCATACTCCTCAAAGTACTGCCAAGCCATGACCAAGGTGTGTGGTAAATGTTTGGGTTCCCCTTTGCAAGTGAGACATATATTTTTTTTTTTGTATACTGTTCCAGTTCACCTCTGTAGTGGTCTCAAAGGACATAAACCTTGTCAGAGTTAAGGAGCATTCTGTCCCACACCAGGGACGGCAGAGCCATAATCTGCTGGAAATCGCAGACCGGAAAATTAGTGTGTAAATTGAGAACACCACCAGAGTGTGTTTTGGCTCTAAGGTGTGTCATTAATTAAAAAATGTGTAAATGAAGAATGGAAGAAAAGAAGCGGAGTATATTAAGATGTATAGCTAACATTTGGATGAGTTGAGGGGCTCAAGACGTGCTCGTGCAATCCTAAGTATTTTATGGGAAATGGGTAAGTCAAGCTATGTTGGCTTCCTAAAGGCTTGGGGGGGGGGTGGGAAGGGGGGGCGTGGGTACCAGAATCCCAATAGTATGTGTTGCAAATGCAGAGATCATTGAAGCTAATGGAGTTTAGTGAAAAGCAAGAAGGATCGGTTAGAGAATGCCAAGGATATGGAGATAGTTCAGGAGTTGTGTCTGTACTTTAGGAGGCCGATGGGTGGAGGATCAGGGGCAGTTTGGTTTTACTAGAAGACTTAAATGAGGTATCTACAGCATATACAGAACATGGTTATATATTTTTTGCTCCAATTCTGAGGAAAAATAACCAGCTTTGGCAAAAGGCATTAATGAAGAGATTGGATACCGATGTGGCATTATAAATGCCTACAATGGGAATGTGCCTCCAGTTAACTTGCATAAAGTGCTCACAGACACACATAGTCTATGCTCAATATATTGATATCCTCGTACCACTTTCCTCCACATGTGGTGGTATTGTTCATAGGTCGGAACCTTTTGGAGGTTCTCGGTATCTACCCCAATCACAGAGGAATGGGTCTACCAAATGCAAATGTTTTAGCACCAAATTAAGAATGTTTGAGGTATTTTGAATATTATCAGAAATTCTGGACAGAATGACCACATGGCCACTCCCCGAAGTACCTCAATGGAGCCCATAGTGCTTTAACATGGTCACCCCTAGCAACCCAATTTCATTAGTCTTCAGAGATCTCTCCATAGCAGAGACAAAATCAGATGGAGACTTAAGGGTGACCCCTGTACTTCCCAAGTCATCAAAACATGTGTTATGCTATCTCTGATAGTTACAAGTGTTGTCATCAACACTTCTTTCTGGAAATCTTCGATTACTGTCAGCCTGAAACTGGCCTGGGATACACCGCTCCCAAGAAGCCCTCACTAGATCATGGTAATCCGTCCAACTATAGACCCATATCTAATATACCATTCCCTTTGAAAATACTAGAATGAGCTGCCAGAATCGTGTTTAAAGAACACCTTTAGACAGGTCAGCTCTTAAGAATGCACTCCTAAAACTCTTGGATGCACACCTCATTGGCATGCTGACATTGCTAGACTCATTGCAGCATTTGATTCCCTTGATCATAATATTCTTCTGCTCCGCCTTAGAAGAAATGCTGCAGTTTCTGATGGTGTGGTGGCCTGATTCTAATCCTTTCTCACCAGCAGAATCTCAAGCGTAAAGGTTAATGATTTCATGTTGATAAGAGTCTGTCATGTAGAGTACCACAGGGATCCTGCACATCTCTCCTGCTCTCTTAATACCTGTGTAAAACCTCTACACGATCTCCTGGGTAGTCTGCATTGCAAGTTGCATTCCAAATTCAAGCAGACAGTACTCATTGTTTTTAATTTAATTTTAAGTGATATTCTTAGCATAATGCAGATTTTGTATAATAATTTTTTTGTGTGGATATTTTGAATTGGATGTCTTCAATTGTTTGGGGCTAAATCAGGTAAAATCAGAAATAGTACTTATGCCCTCTTCCCGAATATGCTGGAAATGGCTTCCCAGGTTTGTAGACCTCTTTGACAAAAGGTTCCTTTCAAGTACTGGACCAGGCTAAATCTCTGGGCATGATTTTTTATTCATCCTTTTCAATGGAATCACAGGCTAATAGCTTGTTCAACCCACACATTTCCATCTCATGATCTTAAAACAATTTAGACCTTTTCTATCTGAAGCCGATCAACTTCAGCAAGGGCAATCATCAAGTTTAAATTGGACTACTGCAATTATTTTATGCAAGTTCAACAAAACGCTTTATCCATCGCATGCAGATGCTTTAATAAATGGCGGCCGGTATTGTAACGAATCGTAGGAAACAAGATCATGTAACCATAGTTTTGAGGAAGCTTCAATGGCTAAACATCTAGGCTAGAACCAAATTCAAACTCTTGACAATAATACATTAGACACTGAATGGCTCTGCTCCACATTACATTAGCCAGTGATTCACTGGGTCCAACTCTAAGCAACCCTTTAGATCCTAACTTTGCCTCTCTCTCTGTTCCCAGATACTCTAGAAGCCTTTGACACATCTTGCACAGTCATTGGCATCAAATATCGGAACAATCAACTATTGGATATCAAGGAAATCTCTGTTCTGATGCATTTGGAAACTGAAAACATGATTGTTCTAAGAATGTACATCTCAGTCTTCCCCAATGAACTCATTTGTGCAAACGGAGCAGTGCTGAGACACCATTTATGGTAGTTGCGCCTACTCCTGTTAAATTGAAATTTAAAAAAATCGAGAATGAACAAAGATTATCTGTTGAATTTTATCTTCTTGACCAAACACCTGTCTAAAAGAGAACTTTTCAGTCTATTAGGCTCAGCCTTGCATGGGCAAAGCGTGAAATTGCGATGCAAAGGAAAACATCCCCTCCGATATTGTTGGAAGCTTGGCCCAAGAATATCATAAAATGGACAATACTTGACAGAGACATAAGTGTCTTTAAAAAAAGAATGTGGTGAAGATGTTTTTTGTGTATTTGGATTCTGCCGTGTCACCTGAGGACTGTTTTTTTCCCAGTCGCAGCCATGAAAGACAGGCGCATGCATGGACAGAAGTTTGCATTCACTGGGTCTGCTCCTGTAGCATGTGCACACTGAGCCCGCATATGAGGGCGAGGATGCTCTGGGACTAACAAAGCATTCAGGTTTGAGGAAGGGAGGTCTGTGCAATATCACAGGAGCTCAAGGGGGACCTTACCAAAATGAAGGAGCTGCATGCAGGGAGAGAGGGAGGGGGGCAGACTGAGGGAGGTTTGGGAAAGCCCCCCCTACACCCTATAAAGCAAGGATTGAAGGGCACTTCGAGGGAGGCAGACTCATTGAGGTTTGGGGAGGCAAAGTAAAGGGGGCGGCCATTAAAGGGCAGTGTTTCAAGACCGGGATTAAAGACTAGCAGGATGAATGGTCATAGAACCATTCTACCTTCCTAAAGGTAAAGGAAGTTAAGAATTCTAGGTTTATCACTATTACCATGATACTTGTTCTCCCCACATTTTCAGACTTGGTGTGCTTACTAAAGTGGGACAGAGTTAGGCTCCATTTGTGTTAAGCCCTTTTTGTGAATTCTGTATTGGAAGGTTCATTCATAATTCCAGAAATATGTTAACCATTTTGGCGAAGCTATTGTCTTTTACTGCATGCATATGCTATTTGCATTTTATTCCTCCACTTTGTGTTGGTTTATTGTTTCAGTCTTCAATGTTTATCATAAAATGTTAAATATATATATTTTTCTCTTAGTAATACAATATTATTTAGGCGTATTCACCCTGGACATGCGTGGGCTGTGTGCCCCATAGCTTCCATGTGCAATGCAAACAGGTTTTTATTTTTAAATAGGAAATGGGTAAGCAGATTTCCTGTGGTTAGTTACCTGTTAAAAATAAATGGGGAGAGCACCGTGATTGATGCTCTCCCGATCCTCTGGGCTTCCTGACTGAATGTTTCTGAGCTAAAGCCCTCCGCAGGCAGTGCAATTCGGACTCAAGAAGTGCCTGTTTTGAAAGGCTCCAAGTTAAATGTCCTCAACACCCGCAGTGGAACGAGCTTCCCCAGCGAGAGAAGCGTTTGTTTGGAGTTGAGCCCGGGATGCGTTCCCAACCAAGGTGAGGCCCGGAGAAGGCGGCCGGACTCAGCTGGATCACCGCTGCGAGGAGGGACAGGCGCGCCGGCGGTCCATGATGGCGCGTGAGGGAACACCAGCGGACTGGTGTGGAAACCACCCCTGGTCAATAAGGAAGGGGAGAACAGGGACGAGGGAGCCCAAGAAGTGCAGCGAGGAGCAGACAGCGATGTACCAGCTGGAGACCCGCCCTCACCCCCCGCCCCCCTGTGGAGAGAGGAGCCGACTGTGAGGGACCAGCAGGAGGCCCGTGCTTACCTTCCGCAGGGAATGGAGCCCCATCACAGTAAGTGGAGAGGCGGCATGCCCAATGAGAGAAGGGCATCGGAGGTATGCTGCGGTGTGCATCGGGGAGCATGCATCAGCGGAATCCCCAATAGGCAATTGTAAGACTGGGAGGCACCTGGGGGAACTGGCACATGAGATAAGCAAATAATATTATCCAGCAGACAAACGGGGATGGGCCAATTCAACCGATTAAGCAGCAGAGAGAGTGTGCACCAGCAAAGGGAGAGCTGGGGGAGACCGCTGAGGAGAGGACAAGGCCTGAAGCAGGGTAGAGGAAACTCCCTGGGAGCCTGAATAGACTGGGGAGAGCCTAAAGACCAGGAGTTGTGTGGAAATGTCCCCAGGGCAGGGGAGCAGAAGCCTGTTGTGCTGGGGAGTACAATTAAAAGGGGGGAAGGAGAGAGCCAGGCATCAAAGAAAGCAGGAGAGTGCTAACCTACCCCTTGGGGCTAAACTTGAGCACCTCAGGTGGCCAAAGAGGAATATATACTACCCCAGGGAACAAATAAAGCAAGAATCTTCTCCCCACCAGGGGTAAGAGGGCTGTCGAGCGTGGCAGACCCCCTGTAAGTAAGGGACACTCCCCTTAAAGCACAAAACCAACGCATACCGCACAGAAGGCTCAAACTGTTTGGAAACTCATCTCCTCCCCACCCCCCAACCCCCTGCACAAATCAACAAGCAGAATAGCAGGAAGACGAAACACACTTCCCTCAGGACAAGAAGGTACAAGGGTAGTGTCTCCACCCGGGGGGTGGAGGGTGGGGGTGGGGTACTAGAGCAAGAATAGGCCCACGAGCAGAGTCAAAGTAAGACGCAATGTCCAAGACGAGAGGGAAGGAGCTGCCCTGACAGCGAAGGGCTCCAAGAAACCCCCAGAGAGTAATCTCCAGAGAATGTGGAGTAAGGAGGTATCCCCCTGCAGCTTCCCAGGGGCCCCTAGATCAAATCGACCATGGAGGGTCCCTATTAGAGGAGGGAAACGACCAACAGGTGACACACTCACTTCTTAAGCAATATTTTACAGAGTTAGGGGATAGAATATCAGAAACCGTCCAGAAACAAATAACCATCATGAAGGAGGATCTTGCGCCAGCACTCCAGGAAATAAAACAAGACGTGAATAAAATGGAGGAAAGGGTAGACATAAATGAGAAAGCGATGCAAGAATTGTCAGAGGACTCAATAAGAACAGAGACCTGAGTAGAGCAACTTACGACAGCGACCCATAACTTGGAGATCCAAACAGAAGACCTAGAAAACAGGTTGAAATAATCAAATGTTTGGATTAAAAATGTGCCTGAGGAAGGTATGGATTAAAGAGCTTGGAGCAGTGGTAAAAAGCATTTTTGAGGACCTAATCATTGCTGCGGAAAAGCCAGAGATAAAGGTAGACAGAATCCACAGTCTGCCCCCGTAGACGGGAACCAGGGGCACGACCAAGGGATGTCCTGGCGGCAATGCAAGATTATAAACTCAAGGAACAGATCCTGCAGCTTGCAAGGAGGGCCAAGCAAATATCGTACAATGGGGCTGATCTGTTTTTTCAGGACTTGTCCCAGATAACTTTGGGTAAAAGGATGAAGATGGCCCCTTTTGTTCAGGCACTTAGAGACAAGGACATCAGGTAAAGGTGGACATTTCCGTTTGGTTTGGTGTTTGAATGGCAGGGGAACCAATTCTGGATTGCCTCCTATGAAGGATTGAGAATCCTGGCGATTGAGGATGAAGGCCAGGGCCCAAGGACCCCCCAAAGGAAGGAGAATTAGGCCCTCAAGACCTGGGAGTGGTCAACTGTAATAAAGTCAAAGCGGAACAAGAAGGGAAGCCCCAACTGAAAGGTCACTCTACCGGAGGGGAACGAGAGTCACTGAGGAATCACTGGCTGATCAAGGTGCAAGCCTGGGGAGGGCAAATAAAGGGACTATAGGAGGCTCCGGGGGAGGGGGGTTTGTGATGGAATTCGGCATTGGTTGGAAACCTACTGATGATCAGGCTGGGAAGCGGAAGGGGCTCAATTCCAGAGGAGGAGATTCTGCAAGGGGAGAGGGTGTGGGGCAGGGGTTTGTGGTTGAGCCCGTCCAGCCAGGGGGAGGGAGGAGGGAGGAGGGAGGAGGGTGAGGTGAAGGGGAGTGCTATGGCTGCAGGGGCGGGGGCTTTGATCACTGCAGTGGGAACCGGCTGGGGAAAACTGAGTATCTCTTGAAAAATGGATAGCCCCAGTAATCTGGAAATTGCGTCCCTGAACATAAAGGGACTAAATTCCCCATTGAAAAGGAAAAAGATGGAAAGGTACTTAAGGCGGGAGGGATCTGACATAACGCTACAGGAAACTCACGTACAGACTAGGGACAGGGAAAGCATTTGACTACATGTTTTTTCCCCACATTTACCAGTCCACTGAAAAGACTAAGAGCGGGAGTCCTGATAGCTATACAAAATAACCTTATCCTTACAGTAACTGGGACGGATAGGGACACCCAAGGGATGTACCTGGCTTTAAATTTAAAAGTGAGGGGGGGAAGACTACATGATAGCAACCATCTACGCCCCTAACACAGGTCAGGACTCCTTCATCCAAAGTGCCCTGGCAAGAATCGATTAATTTGTGAAGGGTCCAATACTCTTGACAGGAGACTTTAATTTAGGGTGGTACCCAGGGAAGGCCAGATCTTCGAAAAGTAAACGTAGCCAGGGCAAACCATTGAAAGAATTGCTAGATAAAGTTGAGAGGTTGGCTCTAGTTGATATATGGAGGGAAAGGGAGGGGACAAGGAAGGGTTCACATTCTTCTCACCGATCTTGGTCATGTATAGATTATGCATGGGCTTCCCGGAAGCTGCTTGGATGGATAAAAGACCCTGTCAGACCATGCACCTTTGGTATTGAAAATAGGTTGAAAGGCAGGGTCCCCTGGGCTATGGAAATGGAAATACCCAGGTGGCTTGTTTAGAGACAAGGTTCTGGAATGAACTGGGAGGGGATTGGAAACTTCTTTGACGAAAATAACCTCGGGGAGACTACAGCGCAAACAAGGTGGGATGCCTTCAAGGCCACAATCGGGGGGGGAAATTGTTGTGATAAAGTCCAGCAGAGATGCGGAACTAAGCCTGGTAGAAAGAGACTAGGAGGAAAAATTACAGAACATGATGGCGAAGATGGGAGGGGGAGTGAGCGGGCAAATAAAGGAGTATAGAGCTATAAAAGGCCAATTGGAGATTATACAGTCCAAGGTGGCAGAAAAATCACTACTGTATTTAAAACAGAAATACTACATGAAGGCCAACAAATCGGATAGATTGCTGGCCAGAATGTTAAGAAAGCAAGAGAGGGCTAAAATAATCACTAAAATAAGGGTGGAGGGTGGAGGAACCAGAACTGAAACTAAAGATATAGCCTGGGAATTCTCGAGATTTTATACAGAGCTATATAGCTCAGCCGACCTGTCGGAACACACCCAACAGGAGTACATTGGAGCAAGAAAACTGATCCAAATAACGGAAACGGAAAGGGAAACATTATAAGGCGAAATTACTTAGGAAGAAGTGCGGGAGGTCATTAGGACCTCCCCAGTAACCAGTCCACTGGCCCAGATGGGTTCAGTACAGAGTTTTATAAATCCTTCAGGGAGACCCTCCTCCGTTTTCTGGTCCCTCTTTTCAACAAAATGGGGAACAAGGCTAAAATAAAAGCTACTATGGAGGAGGCAAAAGTGGTCCTAATCCCAAAAGAGGGCAAAGACCTGACTGTAGCTCTTACACGCCAATAGCTTTAATAAACTTGGACGCAAAGATTTTCACGAAGGTCCTGGCAAATCGCCTAGAATGAATCCTCCCAAACATAATTGGCCGGGACCAGTCAGGTTTTATCAGGGGTAGGCAGACAAGTGACAACATGAGAAGGATGGCTCACTTCATAGAAAAGGCTAGCCATAAGAAGTTTGCAGCATTTTAGTAGTGCTATACATGGAAAAGGCTGTTGACAGGGTGGAGTAGGGGCTTTTGTTCATCATAATGAAGCAGATGGGTTTTGGTGAGAAATCTGTAACAAGGATTAAGGCTAATTACTAGAACCCATACTTAAGGTTGGCAATAAATGGCCAGTTAACTGACCCCATTAAGTTCCGGAGGGGTACTAAGCAGGGTTTCCACCTCTCCCCGTTGCTCTACACAATCTATCTAGAACCACTTTGGAGGCAAGAACATTTGGAGGAAGGGTCCATAAGATAGCGGCCTTTGCAGACTATATACTCTTGACTTTGATGAACCCAGAGGGCTCCCTCAGGGTGATGGAGAGAGAGATAATACGGTTTGGGTCGGTAGCTGGGCTAAAAATAAATTCCCCAAAAAACTGAATTTTGAATTTCACAATTCCAAAGGGGAGAGAGGAGGAGCTCAAGGGCATACTCCCATATAAATGGGTGGGCCAATGAGACGATAACCTACCTAGGAATAAAGTTAACTAGAACCATGGGCGAACTCTACAGGGTAAACTACAAGCCATTGCTGTAGGTACTAAAGAACAAACTAACTGGGGTCCACTGGCAATAACTTGGATGGGAAGAATCAATGTAATGAAGATGGTGATTTTACCAGTTACTATACTATTTCATGACTCTCCCGGTCCAAGTTCCGGCCTCCTTTTGGGCTCTCCAAAAACATACATTTACAATCAATCAGAAAAAGATGTGGTGGTCAATGGACAAGGCAGCAAGATGTATTGTAGTAGTATAAAGGGACGTCATTTAGAGGTCTCCCTGGCGAACTCTGTGGTCTCCCTTGCAACCTCTGGAGAAAAAAAAAACACTTTTTTTTTTGTATTGTAATGCAAGCTCCTGGGCTGTGGCCAGCACCATGTGGCTCTTTACTTCTGGAGTGGCTGGCTTTCTTGTTCAGGCCCCTTAAAAAAACAAAAGAAGAAAAAATAAGAACAGGAGTGCCACAGGTCTAACACTTTCAGCACTGACCCTAAATAAGAAAGAATAGAAATACCAAATAATGTGTCTTTCTGGAATTCTATACAATAATTGCTAGACTCATTAAAGGTTTATTTCAGGCACACTTCAGGGGCTGAGCCACTGATTTAATCTGTTCTTAAACACCTCAACTCAGCCTTTCATCCTTCTGAGGTCGATAAATGAGTACCAACACAGGTTGGGTGATAGTGGGTGTATATTTTTTCGATATAAAGCACTTTAGCGCAAGTGCTATATAATACATCATTATCATTTGGTCATGGACGTCTGCTTGCATTCACAGTAATTTGGTAATATGGGTTTATACACACTAATCTTAACGATACATATGGCGATCCATTCTTGTATGAAATGTGCATCACAGTATAGTGATATCGTAACCCTATTTTTCATAGTATACAATGCTATGTGATGCCACTTCCTGTTTTGTCAACGGGTGAAAGGTTGTGTTCCATCGCTTCACTCGATATCACTTCGGGGTGGGGTCAAATGACATTAATTCCTGTGATGTCTTCAGAGGGTCAAGGGTCATGTGATGTCACTTCCACTACCCCAGGCATTTTGGTGAAATGCCGTCTCTGGTAGTATACTGTCGGTGGGAGGGGACTCCTGGGGTGAAGTAATAAAGCGGGCCCAGATAACCACATTCCCGTCACCATTTACACAGATTTTTACAAATCTTAATTTTACTGCAGGGTGCGCAGATGAGGGTTTTGTGGTGTGGCGGGAGGGAGGGAGGATGCCAAAAAATGTGAGATGTTTGTTGGCTCAGATCTTAAAACCATCCCCCAATGCAAGAAGGATTTTGGTCTATAAGCTGAGCGGTTTAGATACTGTCAAATAAGGCACTGGATAATACTTAATATCTTAACTCTGGAGACAAACACCTGGTGGGAGTGCTTTATTCACATATTAAACAGGGGGAGGAACCAGGGGATCGGAGAGATACATGGTATCCTGGCAAGGGATAACGGGCCATGAGATTGAGGATATAGAATGGAAGCAACTGTGGGCCAACATACCTAAGCTAACAAGATCGCTACAAATTCAGGAAATATGGGTTAAATTCATGTTCCAATGGCATCTAACCCCAAAGTTCTACCCCTCAGTTTCTAATCACTGCTGGAGACAATGTGGGAAGGTAGGGTCCTGGAATCGTATTTGGTGGAAATGTCCTTGAATTCAGAAATACTGGGAGATAGTATGGGAAGCTCTAGGAGAAGCGCTGTGCCTGAAGGGAGGGGGAAATATAGGCCTGTCCATACTGGGGCTAGGCTGTATTTCGGAAGAACTGCCATCCAGAGCAGAGCGTGAAATGTGTGATTTTGTTGATGGCCGGGGCGTTAGGGGTGGCTCGAAAATGGAAGTCAAACGATCCCCCTACTGAGCACGAATGGGTGGGATGTCTGGGAGCTTTGCAGAATTGGAGTGGGCTACGTACTCGCTGCAAGGAGATCAACCAGGGTTTGTGAGGACTACAGTGGTGAGCCTCAATCACATATTTGGCACCCTCAAGTTGGGGCTGAGACATTCGGATGGCTCTGAGTGAAGGCCTTTATCCACCAGTTTAGCCCTGAATGCCAAGCCTTCTGGATGGTTTCTCAAACTTTTTTTTTTACATGTTCACCTCCTCATTCGCACTGCCTTAGCTTAGCCCCTGACATGGCCTCTGGTCCTCCAAACATCCTCCACCCATCCAATCTTGTGGGAACTCCTCCTCCTCGTTTTGATTGCCCAAAGTATGTCTGACTTCTATACAATTCCCCCAGAGGTCCAGCAGTCAAGTAAGAGGCTGAGAGCACGTCAATGCATTTAACCGGAGTATATCTGGAGAATAGTACAAAACAATGTTCCACTTTCTTCAAAGGTACTCTGTTTTAAGAGCCTGCCTCTCAGATCACATGATGCTGCACTAACTTCCAGGGGGTTAGAATAACACTCAGAAGATATGCCAAGTATTTGTGTGCCTATGTTTATGGCACCTCAAATGTTAAATGACCCCTACATCAAGCACGCCTTAAATTAACCTGCATAAAAAGCATTATAAACACACGCAAATGACATCACTGGTGCAAGAATCCAGTGGGCTTGCTGAAATGGAGTGCCTGAAGTACATAAAATAATCTATGGTACCTCACCATGTTCCTGGCAACTCAGCAGGAGTTTAACATCTACTTACAAGTAACATCCATACCCAAAAGTTAAAAGGGTAATACATGAAACGAATTAAGGTTGACCAAACTGTAGCACACATTGCAATAAAAGACACCAATAGAATGTGTTTAGTCTGCCAAGCAAGTGATAGTTATCAAAAACCCAACCCATAATGACATCCACATTTTTTGTTCATATTTTGTCAAAACCAAAGGTATCAAAAAGTGTTTTTTTTTTTCTGTTTCTCTAAAGATTGTCAGGATTCGAACAGTCAGTGCTCATGACCAGAGGCACATGACTGAAGCTGTGAACTACTGATTCACTAAGAATGTTCAACAAATAGTATTGCTCTGCAGTTCAGTACGTAACGCCACAGTGTGTGCAAACTGGATGTGTTCTGAATGATCCTGGCCCCCACATGATCATTGCTATCAGCGACTCCAGTCCAGCGCCACACCATGCAAAGAGTGGGCATGTGTGATGGGCTAAAGCTCGCTCATGACCAATATGATTTTGGTCTGCGCAACATAGGCAAAACTGCAGATACAGTTGCTTTTGCTTTGGGCCTGTAGACGAGAGGAAAATATAAATGGACAATTGGGAGGCTGCTAATAGGGAAGACGGCTATCGAATTGCATATCGCTGTATGAAAGTTGTAGTGCTGACCGGTACTGTTAAAATGGAGCCAGTGAAGAGTGGAGCAGTAATTATCCACGCCTTCACTTGAGTTTATAGCTTTTGAGAGTTGCACAATTTAATTCCTGAATACATGTAAGGTGTTCTATTATATTAAACTAACACACCATGCCCATGTTTTTAAGTCAAGTTAGTTATTTTCCCTGATTCTCGTTCTGTGTCCTATTCTTATTTTGATGGCAAATGGACTTCAACTGGCTAGGCACTGAATGTTTAAAAGTACCAGTGGTATTTCACAGCACATTCTATCTGTCAGCTACTTTGTTGTGTGTCCTCTTAACAATAATAATGATCTTTGACCACCAGGTTACATAGATCTCTACCATAAGTATTCAACTTGATGAGCTAGTTTACTAGGAGTGGCTAAATCTCCTGCAGCCTGCTCAACTGTCTGCTACTGATCCTGGGAGTTTCCGATCACAATCGCAAAAGACTGTCCCTTTCCCCCCCCTTTGCTGCAAGATTCATGCAACCATGACACCATCAGCTCTAGTCTGCTGTACATCACAGCTATGTTGTTCAGTCGTAGCTAAATAGCTATTTATGGAAATATAAAGATTAAACACCAATCATGGCTATTTATTTCCAGGTTTTCTGCAAATCAATACTTCGTGTACTCCCCAGCTCTAAACTTTACTGTTACATCATAAACTTGGGAATCTGAGAAATTAAAGCTCTCACCCACTGCCCCTCGCTTGCCACTGTCCCTTTCCCCGGGAAAAGCACATGCAACTTCTTTTACAGCGTAATCTTCTGTTTGTTGCCTTAAATAACTATTTCCTGTTTTGAAAATAGCAGAATTGCTAAACAAGTAAAGTGGATTGCTACTGAAGAAAAATATCCATTGACCAGTTGACTAGACAGCCTCGATCTAACCCTGCTCCATGCATCACTCCGAATATCTTGTGGTTAACATCTGCATTCGCAGATAGGGTCACAATCAACATGATCATCACAAGTGATTTCTGTGCTGATATACCAAATGGTTGTCATTTTCCATCTTCATAAAGATCCACCTACAGGGACGAGCAACCTCCCTCACCATCTCTACTCTGAGAGAGCAGCATTCGTCCCTGTACTCTAACTCCACCGTGTCTGATCGTTGCATGTAGCTGAGTCAGTTGTCAATCCAGCTTTAGGGATTGGCAGTAGCCAGTGTCTCCCAATCCATTGACATGTGAGAGCTACGTTGGACAGGGGTGCATGCAGGTCTGGAAACCACTCAGACTGGTGCTGTGCACCACCAGTTGGGGTACTGGTTCTTATATCCACAGACGGGTGTCAGTCAAATCTGGAGACTGCCTTAGGATGTGAGTCTCTTCTGCTGTTACTCTATTGGTGAGGAGAGCTCCCATTTAGTGTAACCTGTGCACTCCATCTGTGGGAATTACTTCTGGCAGACCTTTACACCAAGTGGAGAGGAGGAGAATTCATTTTCTGTGGGATTACAGGCTCCTCACAATTGAGCTGTTGGGAATTTAGCTGTTGCACAATACATGTTGGTTTGAGCTGGTGTGCGCCACTGCTGAATGGGCTTAAGATGGGCTTCTATTGAATGACCGTATTCTGCTGAACAGTGCATGGGGTGGGGTAAGTGGATCCACCCATGTACATCTGCCCTTTTGGATCCACAACCCTGTCCTTAACCATGCTTCTCTCTGAGATCTCTATTACTTTGGTAGCAGGCACAGCCACCTTAGTTAACTGTGCTTCAGATGACGAGTAGGTTGCTAAACCCCCTTTTATGTCAAACTTTGTAGCTACTCTTGCCTGGGATCTTTCACTCATAATAGTGCATGCTGAGCAAATGGAGAAGTCAATCTAAGTAGGACTCTTCTGCAAGATAGGAATTTTCTAATGGATTCTTTCCTCCCAGAGTACCCATCTTAGAAATATCTTCCCAGCTCCAAGCCTAGTTTGGAAACGTTTTCCGCCATTAGGAGGTCATTGCAGCCGTGTGTCCACTCCGAGGCATTGGCGCCAATTACTCAGGGTGTGATGTCTTGGGTGGTATATATGGAGCCAGCTTCACCCCATGACGTCCGTTTTCTTTTTCCACCTGGTCAGACGCTGCTAAGACCCCAGTGCTTTCACCCAAGTGACCCATCATTTATTCTCCTAGGCCCCAGGTTTCAAGTCCTAAAAAGACAGGGAAAACTAGGTCTGCCTCAACACAGACTAATGCAGTTCTTGTAAGATGCACTTCCCAGGGCTAAGAATCAATGTGCCAGAAAGATATTTGAAGCACCATCACAGAGTGGCCAAGACTACTACAAAGCATTCAGTTCCATTGGTGCCCTCTACCCCACTGGACCTGGTGAAATCCTCTACCTGACCTGAAGAACCAGAGAATGATCAGAGATGCAAGAGGACATGTTCCCAGAGCTCCACTTTCTCAAACGCCTCTCTTCTTTGTCCTCTTGGAGAAAGTGCTGAGACACTCTGGATCAGGAGTCTGCATCTGAGTTGGAGGAATCCCCACCTATTTTGTTTGCAGGTGCAGTTTGCCAGTACCTCCTCTCAACCGGAAACAGCGGTAGGAATTGAGGCAAAAGATGCTTGACATCTTTGCCAAGGCCAGAGCAGCCTCAGCACAGGTTGAAGAACCCAAGCACGCTTCACCATCTGATGCCGGTGGAGGACAATCCCAGTCCCAGGGTCAGTAACTAACTGCTCTTCTTGGTTCCACCACTGTGCTGGGGCAGATCTGCATTCTGGCATTGCAGTCTCAGCCGAGAGGTCCGTGCTGAATCTTCTGGGTCAGTGCCGGGAGGCCACAAATTCATCTTTGGTTTCAGGAGCCAGTACCTTGGAAGGTTTAGTCGTTTTTAGTTGTTTTTTGATGAAGAGCATACTGCCCTTTTTGTTCTGCAGCCCATGGAGTATGGATATCTGGGGGACATCCTGAGGACTTTTATGAACCGGGAGAAACACTGGTTACCTTGACCACCACCTTCGGGACACCAGTGGTCTGGATACTTCTCTTACTTCATTTAAGTGTTTCCTTGTTCTTTTACACGCAAGTATGCATTTCCAATGCACCAATGCAAAGACTGTGGATATGCCTGGTCATAAACCCCCCTTCTGTTACCAGTTTGCCCCAGAAGGTTCTGGGTCCTTTCACCGAGCTGATGGATGGTAAAAAAGTAGCCAACCAGATTCAGCATTATGGTTTGGACACAGCAAACTGCATGACGCGTTGGATGGGGACGAGTGTAATAATTAGGATGTACTTATGTATTTGTACTTCAGAGTTTGTCCCCAGATGTACACTCTAAGCTTTTAGACAGGGGCAAACATGTTTGGCTCTAGTGCTGGAGAGTCTTTAGGTCTATTCTGGACATCTAAACCCAAAGCCAATTGTCCCTTTTCCAAGTGGCATTCCTTTTGCTCCTAACACACAATAGCAAGCAACAAGCACCTTATGTTAGACAACACTAGCCGTACATCCTTTATCACAACACCCCAGCCAAAGGTATACTTGGGCCCAAAGGGAATTTTTTCTGCCTCCTCTGTCCCTTCCTTCAGCTGTGGCTTATTTTGTCCTGCTATCTTACTACTTTAATGGGAAAAACGTTGGTCCCCGGTATTCCTGGAGTGGACTTAGACCACCTCTGATCTAGCTAGTTTAAAAAGGATACTGTTGCCCTCTTATCACCGCTAAGAAAACCCTCCTACCTGCCCTTCTGCTGATGCCTTCCTGTCGGAGATTTCTCAACTCCTGGCAACAGCAGCCATAGATTTGGTGTCAGTTTTGGAGAGGTTGAATGGATGCTACGCTTATTCTTTTTTTAGTTCTGAGGGAGTGTGGGATTTTACGGCCTATCCACAATCTGCAGGTTCTCAATCTTTACCTGTGCAAGGATGAGCTTAAAATAAACGACTCCTGCCCAGATGTTTCTGTCCCTGGACCTCGAGTATGCCTAGTTTCGAGGGGATTGGGTCCTCCGACGTATTCCATATCTATGACATGTAATCACCACAGCTGTGCTGCTTCGGAAACTTTTTTCGGCGTCTGCGTCCTGCGCCGATGCGCCGTCGTCGAGGGCCTCCTCCGACGTCCGACGTCATCCGATGTGATAAGTAGGACGCACGACGCCCGTAGCCTCAGTTCCGTTTTTTCCGCGAACGTGTTGCTTCGTGATTCTCGGTTCACGCCTCGACTTTTTGGAGTTCTGTTCTTCTCGGTTCTTCGAACCTGTTCGTTTTGTGACAAATCCTTCGTGTGAAGATGTCTTCTACTTCGTCTTCGACCCCGCGTCCGGGTTTCAAGAAGTGCGGGGAGTGTGGGTCCAAGATGTCGGTGACGGACTCGCACGACGCCTGCCTCTGGTGCCTCGGGGAGGCCCACGACACGGATGACTGTATCGACTGCCAGTCGCTCACGTCCAAAGCCTTACGCGAACGTAAGAAGAAGTTGTCGGTAGGTCGGGTGTCCAAGCCCAGGAAGTCGAAGTCTGCGGGGCTTTCGACGGATGATTCGAGGGGTGACTCTCCGCGTCATCGTCAGAAGTCTCGTGGGTCTCCCTCTAGGAGTCGGTCTCGCCACTCCTCAGCCTCTTCGAGGACTCTGCCCGGCACGTCGCTTACCCCTCCGGCCGTGCGACGCCGGAGAAATGGGCTTCCTTCGGGAAGAAAATGCTGGCGATTCTTGAGTCGCAGGGTACTGCGCCGTCCGCGCCCCCGAGTGGGGTCGGTCGTGTGAGGTCGAGAGACACCGCTCGCATGAGTGGTCGACACGAGTCACGGGAGAGGTCCCGTTCGGACAAGGAGACTCGTTCTCGCCGTACCCGTTCCAGGTGCCGGTCCTCGACGCGTTCGAGACCGTGTGCACCTGTGAAGTCTTCGAGGAAGACATCGATGTCTGGGGCGTCGAGAGGCTTTCTCGAGGCTCCGGCTTTGAGGACGTCGTCGAGGCCGTCGATGTTCGGGTCGTCGAGGGACACGCTCGGGGCTCCGGCCTCGAGGGCTGTGTCGACGCCGCCGATGCTGGAGGCGCTGCGTCTGACGTCGACGCCGATTTCCTCGGCGCCCATCCTCTCGGCGCAGATGCCGGTTCTCTCGACGCCGGCGCCGATTCGCTCAACGCCTTTCGTGTCGGAGGTACCCTGTGGCACGGGAGCACCCCCTAGGAAGGCTCTGGTTAAGAGCAAGCACTCTCGGGTGCCTTCTTTTCGCCACCTGGAATATATTTCAGAGGCGGATGAGGATTCTGATGGCCTGGTTCCTAGTCAGGTTCCAGATGAAATTGTCTCGGGCCATAGTCAGTTTGACGAATTGAGACAGTCACTGCATGATGCCAGTGGACTGGACACCTCTCCGGAGGTGGAGTTTGGTAGGCCTGAGCCTGGCTCTCATGCCGATTCCTCGTACCGGTGCCTTATGGCTAGGGTTTCTGAGTACTTGGGATGGTCTGCTCCCCCAGGGGAGTTTGTGCAGGATGATCTGACGGACATCCTTGATGTTGGTCCCCCAACTGACCCGGTACTGCCGTTCCATATGGCTTTACAGAGAAGGGTGGCGGCGGCTTGGACTGCTCCTGAGAGTCTCCCGGTGGTGGGCAGATCCTTGTCGCGAAAATACCGTCCAGCCAGTAGCGACCCCTGCTACTTGACCAGGCACCCCACTCTGGAGAGTTTGGTGGTGCAGGCGGCCACGGCCCCGGCAAAGCAGGCGTCGTACCCTACCATCCCTCCTGATAGGGACGACAAACGTTTTGATGGCTGGGCGAAGAAAGTGTTCTCTTCTGGTGGTATGGCGCTTCAGGCGGCCAACTCCATTTGTGCCTTGTCTCGTTTCACTCACACTCTGTGGAACTGTGTTGCGTTGGCGGCTGAACATATTCCCGAAGGGGACGAACGGGATGGTTTCCTTGCTATGGTCCAGGATGGTAAGGATGCCATGTGTGAATCCGTTCAGTCGGGTTTGGATTTGGCTGATTGCGTCAGTAGGTCCATGGCGGCGAGCACCGTGATACGCAGGTTTGCGTGGTTGCGGAAGTCGGGATTTGCTCCTGATGTGCAGTCCCAGCTCCTCAACATGCCCTTTGACGGTGAACACCTTTTTGGCAGCAAGGCTGACGAGACCCTTGAGAGGTTGCAGACCTCAAAAGCTGCAGCGAAGTCGTTGGGCGCTGCAGTTCGCCAACCTCCGCCTTTTCGTCCTAGGGGACAGCAGTGGAGGGGTGGTTCCTTTCGCTATTACTCATCCTTCAGTAAAGCGAGAGGAGCTGGCAGTCAGAGGCCCCCGCAGGGGTACCAGAGGTGGACGACAGGGTACCCGTGGTGCCAAGGCCGCTCGGGCAGTTGCCTCTTTGCCCTCAGGTAACGCCGCAGCCGCTCCCACTCAGTCGTGAGGCCATGTCCCATGGTTCGCCGGTTGGGGGAAGGCTGGCGCAGCATCTTGTAGAGTGGCAAGCCATTACTTCAGATGTGTAGGTTCTGGAGATCATAACCCACGGCTACTGTCTTCCCTTTCGGCACAGGCCTCGCGACAATCCACCGGGGAACCTCTCTTTGCAGTGTCCGGATCCGCTCCTTGCGCAGGAAATTCAAGCCCTGCTGGAGAAAGGCGCCATTGAACTGGTGCCTGTGGCGGAGAGGAACAAGGCATGGTATTCCCCTTATTTTTTGGTTTCGAAGAAAGACGGGGGATTGAGACCCTTTATGGACTTGCGCGGTTTGAACAAACTCCTCAGGAAGGACAAGTTCAAGATGGTTACTCTCTCTCAAGTCCTCCAGGCCCTTCAGCTTCAGGACTGGTTGGTGTCACTCGACCTCAAGGATGCTTACTTCCTTGTGCCGATCCATCCCAAGCACAAGAAGTACCTGAGGTTCGCGGTTGGCGACTCGCACTTTCAGTTTCGGGTCCTGCCGTTCGGATTGACCTCCGCCCCGAGGGTTTTCACCAAGCTCATGGTGGTGGTGGCAGCGCATCTCAGGCAAGGGGGGGATTCACGTCTACCCCTACCTGGACGATTGGTTGATCAGGGGGAGCTCTCCCGAGCAAGTCCTGGATCATCTGTCCGTCGCCTGCCGCTCCCTTCACAGGCTGGGCTTCTCCCTCAATTTGAAGAAGTCCCATTTGACGCCAACACAGCGGCTCCTGTACATTGGAGCAGTGCTCGACACTTCCCTGGGGCAGTGCTTTCCTCCCCAGGTGAGGGCTCTTCACATTCAGCAGATGGTGCACAAGTTTCAGCATGCCCAGACGCTCCCTGCGTTCGAGTTCTTGAGGTTGCTCGGCCTCATGGCGTCCTGCATTCTTCTGGTGCCAGAGGCTCGCCTGCGGATGAGATCTTTGCAGTGGGCACTCAAGACGCAATGGTCGCAGTCCTCCGGCAGGATGTCGGACCCGGTTCAGGTGCCGCCCTCGGTCGCCCGGGATCTTCTGTGGTGGGCCGTCGAAGGTAACTTGATGAGGGGGGCTCCATTTTGGCTTCCCTGGCCGGAGGTGACGATCGTGACGGATGCATCCCTCACGGGATGGGGAGCTCATGCCAACGGGCTGACAGTCAGCGGTCGTTGGTCTCCGTCGGAGTCCAGACTCCATATCAATCTGTTGGAGCTGAGGGCCATCAGGCTAGCCCTGAAGGCTTTTCTGCCGACTGTGCGAGGAAAGAGTGTCCTGATCCTGACGGACAATACAGTGGCCATGCACTACCTCAACCAAAAAGGGGGGGGGCAGGGTCACTTCCTCTGTGCAGGGAGGCGATGCAGCTCGAGTTTTGGGCCATCCAGCAGGAAGTTTCGATCTCGGCAGTTCATCTGGCCGGAGACGAGAACGTGACCGCGGACGCTCTGAGCAGGCAGAGCGCAATCTCTCACGAGTGGGAGGTGGCTCAGGAGATTCTCCTGGAGATCTTCGCCCTTTGGGGGACCCCTCAAGTGGATCTCTTCGCCTCCAGTGTCAACCGGAAGTGCGAAAGGTTTTGCTCGCGGGAATTTCCTCCAAAAGGAGCCTTAGGAGACGCGTTCGTGGTGGAGTGGTCATTCCCGCTGCTGTACGCGTTTCCTCCAGTCCCCGTCATCCCGCAAGTGCTGCGGAGGTTACGGAAGTTCGGTTCCCGGATGATTCTCATTGCCCCGGCGTGGGCTCGGAGGACGTGGTACCCGGACCTTCTCGACTTATCCATCTGCCCTCCACGTCGTCTTCCCTACCGAGACGATCTGCTCTCACGGGAGGGGGGTCAGGTTCTCCATCCAGAGGTCAGATCCCTCAACCTTCACGCTTGGCTTCTGAAAGGTTGAGGTATAAGGATTGGGACCTCCCTGAGGACGTGATGGAGGTGTTGCTTTCGGCCCGAAGGCCAGCAACAGTCTCTGTACCGTTGGCGTAACTTCTGCGACTGGTGCAGAGTTCAGAATATGGATCCTTTTGCATGTGACATCCCCATGGTTCTGTCCTTTTTACTTTCTTTGGCCCACAGGGGCTTGCAAGTGGGTACCGTTGAAGGTTATCTGGCGGCGCTGTCCATCTTTAAGCGCTCGTCTGAAGAGTGTTCTTACTTTAAAATCCCTTTGATTTCACAGTTTCTGAAAGGGCTCACTAATGTGTTCCCTCCGTCACCTTTCCTGGTGCCCGGTTGGGATTTCAACCTTGTTCTTAAGTTTCTTATGGGTGCTCCGTTTGAGCCTTTACATTCTTGCCCTTTGAGGCTGTTAACTCTGAAAACTGTGTTTTTAGTTGCGGTTACTTCCGCTCGCAGAGTGAGTGAGTTACAGGCACTTTCAGTTAAGCCTCCCTTCACTGTATTTCACAAGGACAGGGTTGTCCTTAGAGTTTGTCCTTCTTTTCTTCCGAAGGTAGTGACGGAATTTCATTTGGCCCAGAAGGTTGTTCTTCCGGCATTCTATCCTCCTCCGCATCCTGGTAAGGAAGAGGAGAGGCTCCATAGGCTTGATCCTAGGAGGGCTTTAAGCTTTTATGTTTCACGCATGTCCCGGGTCAGAGTGGACGATCAACTCTTTATTGGTTACGCTGGAAAGCGTTTGGGGCAAGCTGTGACGAAACAGACTTTGTCTCGCTGGATTATTTTGGCCATCTCGGAGTGCTACCGCTTGGCGAGTATGGACCCGCCGGCTGGCTTGCGGGCCCATTCTACCAGGGGTATGGCTGCGTCTACTGCCCTGCAGAGGGGTGTTCCTATTCGCAACATCTGTGATGCAGCCACCTGGGCTTCAGTACATACATTTGTACGTCACTATTCCCTCGATTCCATCCGAGCACAGGATCTGGCCTTTGGCAAGGCGGTCCTTTGCTCTGCTATTTGATTGGCTATTCTAAATCTTGATTCTAAATTCTTTCCCTCCTCCTTGCTCTGGTACTGCTTTGGGAGTCTGTCATAGATATGGAATACGTCGGAGGACCCAATCCCCTCGAAGAACAAGTTACTTTCTTACCTGGTAACGTTCTTTCGATGGGATGGTCCGACGACGTATTCCATATCGCTCCCGCCCTGCCTTCCCCGCTGCAGAATTTCTTTTGCGATTGCAGCTTACGTTCCGCAATGCTTTGTGTCTGACTGGCAGTTGACTAGTGTCACACGTTCTGGGGGAAAAAACTACAACTGAGGCTACGGGCGTCGTGCGTCCTTATCACATCGGATGACGTCGGACGTCGGAGGAGGCCCTCGACGACGGCGCATCGACGTCATCGACGCAGGACGCAGACGCCGAAAAAAGATTCCGAAGCAGCACAGCTGTGGTGATTACATGTCATAGATATGGAATACGTCGTCGGACCATCCCATCGAAAGAACGTTACCAGGTAAGAAAGTAACTTGTTCTTCACATGCTGGTTCAACAAATAAGTGCCTGAGGTTTGTGGTCCGGGGAATGCACTACCAGTTTGAAGTGCTTCTGTTTGGCTTCTCATACGTTTCCTGGGTGTTCACCATTCTGCTGGCTGTACTGGCTGCTCTTTTTTTTTCCCGATCTGAACGACTGGCGCATTCAAGCTCACACTGTGTAGTCACTAGGTTCACTGTACATACCATCTGCTGCACAGCTTGGGCATTATTTTGAGCTGCATACCACCCCAATCTATCAAGCCCTCCAATTCAATGGGACAAGTATAGACACATGCATCAACCTCTTAATAATGGTCCAGCAATATTGGACCCGGCCTTAGCTTTTCTCTGCTTCTAGGTTTCATGATCTACTGGATTTTAATGGTGCCCCAGGCCCTGCCACACTTGAGGCCCATCCAATAGGGCAGCATGACTGGACTCCTACAGCTCTTGTCCAAAGTATTACAGGACCTCTGGTGATAGGATCTCGGGGGCACATTACTGAAGGGGAGACCTTTTTAACAGCCTTAGTCTGAGGAGGTAATGGTCAGGTTGAAATGCTGGGACACTCAGCTAGATGGCGTGACTGTGAGCAGCCTTTGGTCTGCAGTGGAATCAAACGAGCACATCGACCTAGAGCTTCATGCTATCACATTGACCCATGTGAATTGTCTTTGTTCGGTATTGGGATAGATGTGTCCAGTTTCTCACATACAACACTGTAGCAATACATCACCGGAACACGCAGTGGTGTAGGGTTCTTGCCTGTGTGCAGGGAGGCAATGCTACTGTAGTTTTGGGCTCTGAATTGTTTTCCTGTTGCCAGCCCATCTGACCAGGCTGTATGCATGTGTCTGCAATGAGTCTTATTTGGTCTTGAAGTAGACCCTGGACTCCACAAAGGCCTCTCAAGTTGACCGCTTTGCTTCTAGCCTCAACTGGAAGTGAGTTTTTCTGCTCCAGGTAATCGTCGCTGAACGTGAGCAATAGGAAACACTTAGATTGTGAAGTTGAATTTCCTATATGCATTCACCCGCCATTGCTGTCATTCCATGAACATCGGGAGACTGAGGTGGTTTGGGTCGACTTGCATCTTGATGCCTCCAAACTGAGCCTGGAGGACATGGTACCCAGAACTTAACAGCATCTCTGTATGTCGATCCTGACCCCTCCCAGTGAGAGTTAATTTACTTTCTCAGTCCTTTATTCGAAATTTGAAAACTTCAACATTTGTGCTTTGATGCTCTGAGGCTGAAGTACAAGGAGTGGGACCTGTCTTATGCTGTCCTGAATTCACTCCTTTAGGTCAGGAGTCCTGTTACCAAGGCTGCCTAAGCCTGTAGGTGGAATGTGTTTTCCAGCTAGTGCAGGAAGAGGTCCTGATTCAACCAGTGGTTCCACCTCCTCTGTATTTGATTTTCTGCTGTCCTTTGTCAAGGATGGACTTCGGATTGCCAATTTGAAGGAGTACTCGTCTGCAATTTAGGTTTTCAAAGGACACATGGGATTTGAATTTTGCACTTACCTTTGAGCTTTTGCATATGTGCCCTGTTTGTTCACCCTTAAGCTGGTTTTCCTGGTGACCATAACTTACACTAGACCTTTGAATGATATTCTGGATCTCCAAGGAGACTTTGCAGGACCGTCCATTCTTCCTCCTCAAATTCATGGCACAGTTTCATCTTTTTTGGAAGATCCATCTTCCCGTCTTCGTTAAGCCGTCTCATCCTTACTTTCCTTGTACCTTATGCAAATTGTTAACTAATTGAATGTATTTTTGTTCTGTTATGAATCACAAGGCTGTATTTTTTGTTTACGTTGATTTTTCATATATGCATTACCAATCGCAAAGCAGCATACAAACTCCCATAACCAGGAGCTGAGAAGGAAGTACAGTGCACACCTCAGAGACCAAAAAAGGGGGAGAGCAAGAGGAAAACATGCCAAACGTTTGCTCCAAGCACAGTTTGCACAGTAACCTTTTACAAGACCATCACAAGGTTTCATATTCTAACGTTTTGCAACTCCTCTTCATCCCTGCTCCTCTGCCTCTGTTGCAAGCCACTAAATACTATTCCCCTCCTAATTGTAAGGTGGATTAGGCCAATGATTAAATTGGCTAAGGTGGAGGACCAAAAAGTGAGAAAAGACATTTTCTCAAAGGATTTTCCTACATCAATTTAACCATTTGCCTTTTCCATCTTCAAACTAAGAGGGGGACAGTTTGACAGTTCAGACATAAGTCTCTTCTATAATATTAAGCCTAGGGAAAACATCTTCCATGTTCGTTTGTTTCCTACTCATTGGGAATAAACCCAGAATATCTATTTTGCACGTTCAGAAACGATTGCACTCCTTGCACTCGAAGTAACCAATATCCCTTTTCCATTTCTTTTGTAAAATTGTACAAGACCATATCAGGAAAAAAATCTTTTTCTCACTGAAATCTAACGCACCTGGGAGAATGTTCACGCCTAAGTGTATTAATCTTCAGTTGTGTAAGGTACGTCCTGTGAAGCATCTTAAACTGAGTCGGTGTAAGACAGACATTTGAGGAGACCTGCACCACTTATTTTTTTCAAATTTGAATTTATTAAGAATTTCAAAAGCATAGAAAAAAGCGTCACAAAGTGAAAATTCAACAGTCGTATGCAAACATTCCTAGCATCTCGTCCAACAATATATATATTTAACCTATTCAAAATAATGTTCTCCTCTCCCATCCCCACCCTTCGCGGTACGCACTCTCCTCGCTCAGTCACTTATGTACATATTCTAAAAAGACTCGATTGGAGCACAGTTCAAATTCTATAGCAACCGTATTAGATTTGTTTGCTCCTCTGTGGCTTCCTCAGGGCTGTGATGTGGGTCTCTTCTAACATGATAGTGCAGTATGCTATCTTATCGGGGAAGTGGGCGTAGTTATCTATTCCCTCTCCTTATTCTGGCTAATAGTCTCAGACATATATTTGCACACAAAGTCTCCCCAAAGTATGTCACATTGTGCAGATCTTGTATGCAGGGTTGAGGTTATTTTTTCCATAACACAAATATTCAATGCTACATTAATCCATTCACCCTATCTAGGTGTTGTTTCAGATTTCCACTTCATTACTAGGGTGGCCCGTGCTGCCAACAGAAGGTGAGCTGCCAGACCCCTGATTCTCTTCCGTTCGTCTTCACATTGTTCGAACCCAAAGACCATAAGAAAGGGGTCTGCAGTTCTGAGTTCCATCCATGTCTCTAATCCACCCCAAGACTTCGTCCCAATAAATTCTCATCCGGGGGCAGCCTCACCACATGTGCCAATAATCGGCTGTTCTCCAGCATGGGGTCTGGCATGGATTCACATGCTCATGAATATTCCCCATCGTCAGGCTGGGAATCCTCGGTAAAGAAAAAATCAGTATCAGTTTTATTTCTGATCTGTCTTTCTCAGTAGTAACCAATCACTGGTCTCTGGGTCATACTGCCCCCAGCCAATGACTGCCCTCTCCCTAAACCCCGCCTCTGGCAGCCATCTTCAGATTTTTACCGCACGCTCAAGAGTCCTCGTGCTTAGCTCTCGAGCTTTTGCTGCGTTTTCGTGCTTTTTCAAACAGATTTTCTCATTTTTCGGTCAAAGAGAGCCTGAAGCTCCACCGTCTCTACATCCGATTAACGGGGATCCGTGTCGGATTTTTCTACGCCCCTCAAGGGTGAAGATTTTATCGAGTTACGCTTCTTGGAGGATTCCAGAAGTTTCTGCGGCCTACCCGAACATGGCCCAGGAGAAAGGAAGCTCGATGCCTGGAAAGCTGTTCAGGGTCTGCCCTGGATGCCAGCTACAGAACGTGTTCAAGGAGGACAAGCATTCGAAATGTCTCTACTGCCTACATGGAGACAAAATGCACGTGGAGAAGGACTGTGCGTTTTGCAGGAACATGTCGGAAGGGACCATCAGGGACTGACACCTTTTGTGTCTCCAACTGGCTGGAAGGTAGGAGTCCGTCAGGTGAGAAGAAGATGAAGAAGTCCGAGTGGTCTTCGAAGTCCTGTGAGGGCGCCCCGGCGACGGGGGCCCAACAGAAGGAAAAGCACTGCGAGTCCGCGGGCACCGGGATCACCGAACGGTCGGACTCTTCGGCTGCCAGGCAGGGCGCGCCTTCCCCGGCACCATCAACCACGAGCCAACGCTCTGGTTCGGGCAAGAGGAAATCTGAGAACCCGGGTAAGCCTCTGGAGAAGCCCTGGTCGATCTCGAAGGATTTGGCCGAGGGGGAGCGAGGCGGTGACCCTCCCCCCAAGGTGAAGGCCTCAAATGCGCCTAGGGCGGTAAAGGCATTGATTCACCCGGCCAAGGCCTCTATCGAGGGAGTCGCGGCAGCCCTGGCGCAGCCTGTGGAGGCTACACCAGTGGAGGCGACCTCGGGCCCAGAGTCTCCCTGCCTCCGCAGAGGGAAGCCTCTTTCAGACCTATCGATAAGACCCCCGTGAAGACCCCAGCGGAAAGAGTGGGGGGGGGGCCGTTGGCCATTGTGGACACAGACACAACATCCTAGGAGGAGTTGGCAGAAGTCCTAGGGGGCCTCGACGAGGGCGTCGAGGAGGCCCGTCCCCACAGGAGCGATCCCGACGAGGGTGACGAAAGTGACGGCGGCACTGGCGAGGGTCCTAGTCAGCCGTCGCTTCCGGAGCCGCAGGTTAACTCGGCGGCCATTTTGTTGGCGATACAATCCTTATGTTCAGAGATAAGGACAAGATTTCCCTTACCACCGACAGAGGACCCGGTACCTGGTCCGGCGGAGGAACCAGAGCCGGTCCCGGCGGGAAGCCCCCCGAACAAGAGAAGACGGATCCACCCAGCCCCGCCTTCTCAACCCTCGCGGCCTGCTCGGCCTTTACCCACGTCCCCCATGCCTTGGGATGACACGGGAACAGACACGGCCACGACCGGTACCGACGACGACTGCGGTGACAACGGGACGGAGCTCCCATCACCAGCCTGGGCCTCCCCGTCTGATGAGATCGAATCTTTCCACGCAATAATCGCCAGGGCATCCAAGCTTTTTCAGCTCTGCCCCGAGGAGAAGGAAGGTTTCCTTTACCAACGGCGCGAGGCCAGGAGGAAGTCAGTCCTCGCCGTGCCTCTGTTGGATGACATCTGGGACGAGGGTCTCACCCTTCTCAAGAATCCTTCTACGAAGCCTGCCAAGAAGGATCGGTACGAGAAGTAGTACCGGGTCCCCGACGAGGCCCCTCTGTGCCTTAGGGCACGACCTTCCCCGGACTCGGTCGTCTCAGCGGCGGCCAAGAAGAAAGCGGGGGGAGCGTCTGTCTCAACGTCAACTTCCCGACCAACTTCCCCACCGGACGGTGAAGGGAAGAAGCTGGACGCAATGGGACGCTTCTACAGGGAGTTATGGTTCAAGATCGCCCCCATGTTGGACTTCCTACCGGATGACAAGAGGTCCGAGGCCCTGGAGATCTTGCAAGAAGGCGAAGTGGCGTCAGATCACCCCATTACGGTGGCAACAGACATTGCCGACACCGGTTTCCGCCAGCTAGGCAACGGCGTTTGCTTTAGACGAGGTTGGCTCAAGGCGACGGATTTCTGCCAGGATGTGCAAGCCAAGGTGCTGGACATGCCGTTCGACGGGAACAACCTGTTTGGGAAAACGGTGGATAAGTCTCTCCAAGCCATCAAGGTGGACACAGAGACTGCTAGGGCACTAGGCGTCCTCCGGCAACGGAGGCCGTCCTTTCGGAGCGCCAGAGGCAAGCACAGTGCCTCCAAGGGATTCGGCGGTGGCTCCTCTTCGTACCGCCAAACGGCCCGCTCCTTGTCGCAGGAAGCCTATAGAGGACGAGGCAAGTCGGGGGGACCCCGCCATCGTCGCCAGGGAGGCCAGGGCAGCAAGGCATCCACCAAGCAAGATTGAACCGACAGCGGGGTCGGACCCCCACCGAAGCACCCCGGTGGGAGGCCGGCTGGCGAAGTTCGTCAGTGTGTGGAAGTCCATCTCCACCGACCGTTGGGTGCTGGACGCCCTGGCCCAGGGGCACACCCTCGAATTTCTAAAGTGCCCCCGCATTCCACCGTGGTCAGGAAGGAAAATCACGTCCCTCAACTACTCTTGGAGGTGAGGGCGTTGCTCAGAAAAGGTGCCATCGAGCTCGTCCCGAAGAGGCTCCGGAGTATACTCGAGGTACTTCCTAGTAAAAAAAAAAAAAGACGGGAGGATGGCGTCCCATCCTGGACCTGCGACGGCTGAACAAATACATCAAGGCACAGAAATTCCGGATGGTCACCCTCCAGCACAAGCTGGGACAGCTGGAGGAGGGCGATTTCCTGTCGTCGTTGGATTTGGAGGATGCGTACTTCCACATCCCCATTCTGAAAGGTCACCGAAAGTTCCTCAGGTTCGTGGTCCAAGGACGGCACTACCAGTTCAAGGCCCTCTCGTTCGATTGAAGTCGGCACCCAGGGTGTTCACCAAGTGCCTCGCACCGGTGGCGGCGTGGCTGCGCTTGCAGGGGATCCACGTCTACCCCTACCTGGACGACTGGCTCATCCGAGCAGGGACAAGGGAGCTCGCCGTGGATCACACAGCAAAGACCGTCCAGCTGCTCTCGGACCTGGGATTCTCCATCAACTTTCCCAAATCCCACCTGGTCCCGTCGCAAGTCGCTCTGTTTCTGGGAGCAAAGCTCGACAAAGTGGCGTGCCTGGCCTCGCCGTCGGAAGAAAGCACGGCCATCCTGGGCAAGGTGCAGCGCCTGCTTGCCACAGACGTGGCCAGGGTGAGGTCCATCAAGTCCCTCCTCGGGATGATGTCCTCCTGCATATATCTCGTGCGCCTGTGCAGACTTCGGATGCACCCTCTGCAAGAGTTCCTCGACTCCCGCTGGATCCAAGCGACGGGCAGCTTCGAGGACAGGATCTCGCTCAACAAGACTTTCCGACGAGCGATCTGGTGGTGGGGCACCCGCGCTCATCTGACGGCGGGCACAGAATTTCAGACCCCATCCCACCAGATAACGGTGACGACGGATGCCTCCCTGGAAGGGTGGGGAGCGCACACCGGAGAAATTCACGCGAGAGGCCTCTGGCTCCCGGGGGAGAAGACGCTCCACATCAACATCCTGGAGCTCCGTGCATTATTCTGGGCCCTCAGGTCCTTTCTCCCGTCCCTCAAGGGCAAGGTGGTGAGAATTTTCACGGACAACACCACCACGATGTTCAACATCCGGAAGCAGGGAGGGACCAGATCCCCAGCCCTCTCCAAGGAAGCCCAGGATCTGTGGCATTGGGCCGTCGCCCAAGGGATGTTTCTGGTGCCCTTTCATCTGGCAGGGATAAAAAACACCATCGCCGACTCACTCAGCAGGGAGCTGCACTCGTGCCACGAGTGGGAACTACGTCAGGATCAAGTGGATCGACTCTTCCGACGATGGGGAAGACCCCAGATCAACCTGTAGGTTCCCCTAGCCGAGGAGCATGGGCAATGCTTTCTCATTCCCCTGGGAAGGCCTGTTCCTTTGTGTGCCCTCCGTTGCTGCTCCGACTCGTCAACCAGCTCAATAGGTCCCGGTGTAGGATGATCCTGGTTGCACCGGTGTGGCCGAGGCAGATCTGGTTCCCGGACCTTCTGGACTTGTCAGCGTCCCCACCAGTCAAGCTGCCGGCGGACGCGGATCTTCTCTCCAGAGAAGGAGGCGCCATACTTCATCACAACCCAGTTATCGGGCCCTCTAAGACAAGAGATTCATCGCCTGAGAGTTTTGGCATTTTAACAGAGGACAAGTAGTCCTCAGTCCCCAGCAAGCCAGGCTGTACCTCCGATCTGTATAGGGCCTCATGAAATGTGGCAAATGCTTTGGGGATTTCCACCTTTGTTGCAGTCTGGGAGTTCTCCCGGGTCTCTTTCTAAAACATTTCGCTCTACTCGTTGGTCACGCAACCTGGCTGCCAACAGTGCATCCACCTTATCACCTTTTTCATTAAACTTCTGTTTTAGGAGCTTTAACTTACGGACTATTAGTCTGTGTTCTAGGAGACGAAGTTCTTCCCTTTTCCTTTTTCGCCTCCAGGATCCTTTCTGCTTTCCCACGCTCGTCTCTCTGCACTGCCTCATCTGACAGGCAAATCTCCTTCCTGAGTTTATTTTCAACCAGGTTTCTTTCTCTCTTCTTACTCAAGCCTTCTCTAATCAGGACACTGTACCACGTCGCCTTCCCCGCCTCCCACACTGTTAATTTAGAAACCTCGCCAGTATTGTTTATCTCGAAGTATTCATAGATTTGCTTTTCCATCTCTGTCTTAAAGACAGGATCTTTCCAGAGGGTGGTGTTACATCGCCATCGACCCCCCCCTTCGTAGGTAAGTTATCCCAGTTGATATCGGTCGTGACCATATCGTGGTCGGACCAGGTGATCGGGACGATCTCCGATCTCGTTGTGGTGTTATATAACTCCTCCGACAGGTGTATATATAATCAATTCTAGTGAACGTGTTGTGGGGGGCAGAATAGAAAGTGTAACCCTGTGTTAGGCAGAAACCTGTGCAGTTCCCTTAGTGACCACTGCAAAAGATTTAAGACTACAGGTGTTGGCAGTAAACCCACTTGGTAGTAGTCTGTACCACCCAGATTTATCTGGTAGCTGTGGCTGAGCAGTCAGACTTCCCTCAAGAAGAGTTGGGCAGTATGCAAAGTATACTCCATAGGCACTCCAATACAATAATACAAGCAAACACTGACCAGAGCTTTGGTATCAAAGTATATAATTATTTATTTAAAAACACACAGTTGAAACACTCCAGCACTCTTATTGTAAAATATTCTAAACACAGTTACTATTATGATATATACACCCCTTTTTCCCTATTAGAAAATCACAGTAAAACGCCACTTATTTTCATACAGAGGCGAGCGCCTAACTAGATTGCACTCTAATAAGTTTGTGAAAAAGGGGGGGGGAGACAGAATATGAAAAGGTACACCACTCTACGATTCCAGAACACTGTTAGCAAGGCAGAGAGCAAAAAATCACTGGTGAGCCAAAGTCCAAAGGCTGGGTCCACTCTTAGAGAGAGCAGAGCACAAATGCGCCCAAGATCACACAGTTACACTAAGCTTAGAAAGTCTTGCAGAGGGTTCAGAAAAGCGTTTAGAGAGGCTTAGAAGAGTTTAGGCAAGGTGTCCTAGGCTAACCCAGGTTCGAAAGCCGGGGGCTAAATCTACCCCGTACAGTCGGTAGCAAGGGAAGCCAGGCGGGACACGGTACCTTAAGTGGGAAGGATCCTCCAGCGGTGGCAGTTGTTCCTGGTAGTGGGTGCAAGTTGCGTCGTCGTCCAGGGGAAGAGAAGATCTCGACTTGGAGGAAAGATGAAGGTCGTTGCATTACCAGGGCAGAAACCAGCCGCGGAGTTTTCTGGTTAAAGGTGGTACCTTTGTCTCGCGATCGTGGGAAAACGTGGTATCCTGGTTGCCGGGGCGCTTGGCACGGGCAAGGCGGCCACGAGATACGTCGGGAAAGCGAAAAGACGGTGAAACTGGTTATCCCCACCAGTTAAAGGAAGAAGACTCTCCGGCGGGAGATGATCTGTCGTTGGGGAAAATGTGGTGAGACGGTCCAGCAGGGCTCCACCGGTAGTGGTGTCGTGGCAGGTCGGCTCAGCTTCTCCCTCGTCGGATTCTTAGGTCCTGTGGCGACTTCTGAAGTTCCAGTCCCCAAAGCCCTGCTTTTATGCAGCAAACCCCCATTCACTCAGCATAGCTGTCACTCAAACATGCTAAGTGGTGAGCCGGCCGGCTCACCACTTGGGCCAATCAGGACGGAGTGCGACTTGAGTTGCCTAGGCAACTCAGTCCAGGGTGCCTAAATTCCCCTCCACCCCATCTAAGTACCCCAGACAGAGTGGCACCACTTTGGAGGGCTTCTGTGGAGAAGCCCGCCAAAAAGTGGAACAAAGGGCTCGACTTGGGTTGGAGTCACAGAAGAGAACACAAATGCCATTTTAGAATAAAGTTTTGGCAAAAAATACCAACCGGAGAATTAATATTAATTAAATAAACCAGCGGTATGTTCGAGGCTACCGTAAATAATTAAATAAAGATAGTAGCCTAAAACAATGGGAAATCCCATAGGAAAATATTCGCGGTTGAATATAAAAAGTAGTATCCACTGCCACCAGCCAAAACTCGATCAGGGGGGACGGAGAATTGCCCCCTCGACTAACAGACCCTGGGGCAATCGAATTGCCCCAGCCAGTACGTCCACAATATGATGGTTGGTACTGGTTCTGTTCAGAATTTAAGACTAGTAAAGTCAATGGTGACTTTACATGCCCTGGGAGACAGTCAGTCCCAGGGTATGGAGTCTATACTGGGGGGTCACTATGACACCCCTGTGTTACTGCACTGAGGGTGCTGTGTAACACATCACAAAAACACATTAAACCCTATGGAGTAAAAGACCCCATAGCCCATTCAACACTTCTAGATTCAAAGAAACACACTCAAATCATGCCCAAGAGTGAGGGTGAAAGAGTCTCACTCTTGGCAGGAGAAAAAATAAACTCCAAAAATCCAGCAAAGCTGCTGGGGGACTCACTAGGTTAGGAAATTCAGCCTGAACAGAGAATTCTCCCTAACACCCTGCTCATCAGGATGGAGCTCTCTCCATGTGTCTCGCAGTCTATATGTGGAGCATGTTCACGACCTCTGTGCGGCCTCACTCTGCTGGCTCTCTCGAGTCAGGATTACCTGCTTTCCTATCCAGACTGGGGTCGGCCCAGTCGCCTCCAAGGAGGACATGACTTTGGGGACTGTCTTAGCCAGAAGCCGGGATTGTCCTGAGTTGGAGGGGAGTATACTATGGCAAACTTAACGTTCACCTTTCCTATAAAGCCTGCCACCGGTATGGTACGCCCCTCTACATCCACCCATGTCTTAGTGGTCATGAAGCCCAGCCCTTTTCTTAGGAGTACCCCTACCCCTCCTTTTCTCAGAGGCCCTGATCCCCAAAACTCTGACCCCGTTCTTGTCCCTAGGAGTCTTTGTTCTTCCCCTCTGGTGTATTTTGTTTCCTGTAAGAGGAGGACATCAAGCCGCCCCCTGCGGAATTCCCGGCATACCAAAGATCTTTTGGTTGGAGAGTTGAAACCTTTAACATTTAATGTTCCCACCATAAGGAGGCCTTTCATCTGCGGGTCCGTGTTAACCGCCATTTATACTCGCACATGTCAAGTGACCTCTCAACAGAGATCGACTCTCTAGCGAGCCGTTAATCCACCATGCATGAACCAATTTGTGTCTTGAGGATTCTGTTCCTGGCCCACCCCCATCCACCCAACTTCTCCCCCCACCGACCCCCATTCTTCATAACCAGTTGATGGCATCCGACCAGGATCAGTTGAAGAGGCTGATTCGGCATCGGACCACCAGTGGAGACCGTTACATCATGGTCCCATCACACAGAACATCTTCAATAATGTTTGAGCCCCCATTCCACATTACCTCCCCCCATCCCAGGTCAAAACATTAACTGTTAGAAGAAATTGAAAATTTAATTCTCGCGTATGTTCACCCTCGGTAAACCACACATCTTCTCCCAACTAGGAGCTTTCGAACAAATAGAGTCCCCCTTGCGCCCGGGCCAGTAAGGGCATGGTCCATGAAGGACCCAACAGTGGTAGTGAACTTCAGGAGATCTATTTGTGTCCGCCAGTCTCAATTATCTCCCTCAGGTGAAGCGTTGCCTCTTTGAAATTTCCTTGATCCCTTGACTCGCCTCCTCCCCGGCCCTTGGAGGTGCCATTGTCTTCCACTTCATTCTGCTTCTTCCTGGTTTCCACAATATTCACGTGGCCCCAAGAGTTCTGTCATACAGGTGCAGATCTTTCTCGGATCTCAGCCATATACTCTTGCCTGCATGTTCAAAAGAGAGGGAGAAGGGGGAAACCCCATCTGTATCGGATCCCGCTTTCCTTGAGCCATTTTGTAAGGGGACCACACATTTGCCTCAAGGCTAGGGTCAAGGAGGATAGGTCTTGAAAGAGAGTGATTCGTGCTCCTCCGAGGGTGATCGATCCACCTGCATTGGCCTTCTCCAAGATCCTGGCCTTTTCCTGGTACCTATGAAAGCAGGCTAGGACCGATCTCGGTCCGCCTGTTGTACTGCCCGCCCTGTGTATCCTCTCCGTCTTCGGCTCCTCTATCTCCTCATCGGCAACCAATAGCTTAATTATATCATGGATCGTCTTCCTGAGGTCTCCTTTTGTTTTGCCTTCATTTTCTGGGATGCCAAAAAAGCGCAGATTATTTCGCCTCTCGCGATTTTCCAAATCGTCCATTTTGAGACGAAACTCTTCCACCCTCTGCTCTATTTCAGCAATTCGAAGTTTCATTTGGGATTCAAATGTCTATGGAGGCTTAATTATTCTGGATCCATCAAGTCTCTCTTCAATCTTGTCCATTCGCTGTGTAATCCTATCAATCTTCCTATCTATATTGGCCCCCATGTTCTTTATCAGGCTCAGGAGTGCAGCAATGTCTCCTTTAGTGGCTGCTGATTCTGTTCCAGAAGCCTCCACGGTTGGGGGTACCAGTGCTCTCAACAACGGGGGGGGGAGGGGGGGACTAGGCAAATTTTGCTAGCTTCAGTTTTATGTCCATATACAGAGGCGGCTCTTCCCCTGCTCTCTTGATTGTGCTGTTCCGTGACCAGGGGGGTGGAGGGGGGGGGGTTGTCCCTGTGCCCTAAAATAAGGAACAAATTGGGGCAGTTGTCTTTGATGCACAAGGAGGCAGCGGTCTTGTTCTATCCGTGTCACCTAGATGGTCTGATAATGGGTCCATTGAATATTCTGAGTCTGGGGTCTGTAGAAGGGTCCCAGATTTCAACTAGGGTAAACAAGTGGAACTCCATGCAGCCTGTCGTTGGAAGGAGGGCACACGCCCTGTTTCCAGGGTCCCAGCCCTTCAGGAGAGAAGGAGGCTCATTTTTGTCACGTATTAATTGCGTATGTGGTCTCAGTGGGGCCTTGACGTGTTCACGTGGGTGGGCACTCGCCAAGTGCTGGTTTCATGTAGTGCCGGGGGCCATCTGCGTAGAGCGAGCATGGCAATGACCACTCCGGGGTGGCAACGACACGGGGGGGCGGGGGGGAGGGTGTGGTCGAGATACTCTCCTGGGGCCCGCTTCTCTAATTACTTTTCTTCATGCTGGTCTCCATTCACCTAATATGATTGCAGGGGTGGCCCTTTTATTTAACACTTGATGTGTCTTACAAGGTCTAAAGGGTCCGAGTCAGGTGATCCCAAAATGGTTCCTGGAGTGTCTCTTAATACATTCTATTAACTTGTGTCACTTGCCTTCTCTTCTGGTTTACTCCGCTTCGCACCTTCCAACTCCAAGGTGCACGCTCTGATCAGGACCAGTCAGGCGATCTTGTGTTCCAGGATTATATTATCTGTTGTGAGTCTTTGTGGAGGACACCCTCTGTTCTGCACTTTGACCGACACAGGGCCGAGCAGTTGTTTGAATGCGCTTTGTAAGATGTCAGATTTTGTTTGAGATTTGACAAATGGAGAGAATGGACAGATCTTTGCTCAGGTTCAGGCTCTTTTCACATCATGAGCACTTGCACGAATAGTAAAAGTATTTGACCGATGCACGTTTGAATAAGTCAGTGATGATGGGATGCCTGCATATCCGCTTTCTCTTTTTGCCAGAGTTATATTCTGCGTGGCAGAGGGGCCATGTGTTAAGTCCATGGGTTGGGGGCAGCCTTCGTTACCGTAGTGGTCTTGGGTGTGCCACGGAAGGCCAGGTTCCTCTGTCAACGTATCAGGCTTTGAAGGAGCGCCTGGACGCGTGCCTGGAGAGACTTTCACTGTCCAAGTTCATATATCTTTGTGGGAGGGGGGGAAATCCACGCGGCCAAAAGTCCCCTATGGGCTATTGGCAGCGCTTCGTTGCTGCGTGTGAGGTTCCAAACCTCTGTTCGGATCGCCGATATACGGCGACATCTCGGGCAGTGTTAGCTGTTTCTGTTACCCCTGGGCTGCGGTCGCAGCATTACGAGTCCCAACCTTGAGGGGGACAGGCAGAGGGTAGTGGTGGGAAGCACCAGTCGGGTGGGTCTCGTTGTGCACCTCCTGGGCTCCACTGGAGCGCTGCCACGGGGCCAGCGGCTGCCCGCAGACTGTTCCATCCTCTTCCCCAACAGCAGAGCGCAATACGCCTTGTAGGGGCTGGGTCCGGTGCGAAAAGATCGGTCCTTGCAGAGAGGTTCCTCGTCAGATCGAATTGTCCTTCCTCACCATCAGTTCGCTGCTGCAGAGACAGGCAGTCCCCGGGCCTGCGGGCAGACCTCAGTTTCACGGTCTACATGTGTCCTCACTTCGGACTCGAGGCGGAGGGGCCTCGCTTCCACATGTTTCTCCTTTGGTCCTGGAAGGATTCTCTCTGTTGTTGGAACACCAGGGGGGAAAACGCTTCATACAACTAATCCACCTCGATTTCCTGGGCGGTGAGGGGGTCCGCTAATGGGGGCTCAATTCACTTTTGGGACCTCGGGGTGTGGAGCTCACGCATAGTCAGAGCTCATCCGCGTGCCTCCTGGTGGCCAGTCACCTGCACCACTTATGAACACATTTCATCCCACTCCCTGTCCGAGAGGTCACAACCTGCATCTCACACTCACTGAAATTTCAAATCCGTACAGTCTTGAGAGGTCAGTGAAGTAGAGGTAGTATGGTTGTGACCTGCTGCCTTTTCCCTAACAGTTTAAGAATGGAAAAACGAGCAGATTTTCTAATACAATTGAATGTATCCTAAAATAACGAACTGGCTTGCAGGAATATCGGTCTCCCTCATAATATCATCCAATAACTATCTTTTTTATTACAAATTGTGCTAGTTAAAAAGTAATCCACAGAATTAGTTATTAGGAAAATCTGCAAATCATTTTATTTAACTGATTTATGCCTTCCATTTCTTGCACTCGCCCATTAAGGCATGCATCGAGACAAATAGTGCTGCAAACCATGCTACTAGACAAGTTGATGGACTCTTTTGTAGACCATGCTGAAGATTGTTAGACACCTGGAGCACCAGTTGTAGCAGAACTGATTCTGCTCCAGCCGTACCCATTAGGATCCTGCTACTTCTCTCCAGGTGTTTAACTGGATCTGGATCCTAATCCGATCTCTGATATAGAAAAGAAAATGAAAACTGGGTGAAGAATACCAACATGGAACTAGATGGTGATGCAGAGACGTTTTCCATTCATTCCTCCAGGCTCTCCATAGTCATGCAGAGTTTACATATGTTGCCCCTGAATATTCTTTTTGCACAGACAGCTTTTGTAATATCAGCTGTATAAATGATGCCTCTGCTCAAGCAATCTTTCCACATTTGGCATAAGCCACGTTTTCATGCACACATCTGTAAGTACCCAGGTCTTAAATGAAAGTCCTTGCAGGTTGACATTTCTATGGTCTGTTACTTGTCAACCCAGTCAGCTATGGTCACAGCAGCACTTGAGAAAGGAAAATGCCCAGCTGTTCAACTAACTTGAATACAGTGGTAAATGCTTGGGATAAAAATATTATCAGGTTCTACTCTGTAATGGAGTGCACCAATACCCTGTTATAACTTAGAAAACTGGTATAATTTGGACAGGTTTGATTTGATTTATTGATCTATAGAGCGCTTTACACCAAGGCGCTGTACAGTGGAACAACATTATACATAATAACATCAACAATGTAACAGATGAAGCAAAATTATATCATGAATCATTCGATAAAACAGTGACAAGAGCAATTGACTGAAGGTGAGAGGGAATAGGGAGTGGGATTAGGCAGGTGGGGAGGGCGTGGTGGAGAGTTAGAAGAGGGAAATTGAAGAGAGAGAGAGGAGGGTAGGAGAGGGGAGAGGAAAATCAAGGGGTAGAAAGAGGGGGGAGGGGAAGCAGAGAGGGTAGAGAGGGAGGTTTCAGGTAGGAGAATGGAGAAGGAGGGATTTAAGGGAAGTGCGGAAAGAGGGGAAGGACGTAGAGGAGCGGATAGTGAGAGGGAGGGAGGGAGTGAGTTCCAGTGTAGGGGTGCAAGAAGTTGGAAAGAGCGGAAACGGGAGGAAGCACAGGGGGATGGAGGTACAGTGAGAAGGAAGTGGTCAGCAGAGCGAAGGGATCGGGAGGGGGAGTAGAAGGAGAGAAGGGAGGAGCAAGACCATGGAGGGATTTAAAGACAAGGCAGAGAAAGTAAAATTTTAGCTGTGAGTGAAATGGGAGCCAGCCAAGGTAAGAGAGCGAGGTAGAGATGGAGTCACGGGAGGTGAGGAGACAAAGGGTGCGAACAGCAGAGTGGTAGATGGATTTAAGGGGGGCAAGATGAGATGCTGGTAGTCCAAAGAGAGGAGCAATAGAACAGGCGAGAAAAGATGAGGAGATTAGGAGTTTGGTAGCGTGGAAAGTGAGAGAGGGACGGATTTTGCAAATATTGTAGAGGTGGTATCGACAAGTGCAAGTTACGAGCTTGGGAAGAGATGGGGAGATTGGAGGGAGGAAAATGAATGAAAGGGGAGGAGAGGGAGGGGGAAGAGAGTTGGAGGGGAAGAAAAGGACTTCAGTTTTATCAGTGTTAAGAGAGAAAGCGGGAGGACATCCAGTTCTTAATGGCAGTCAGGCAGGAAGAGAGTTTTAGGTGAAGGTCAGTTGAGAAGGAGGAGAAAGAGTTGGGTGTCGTCGGCATAGAAATGGTGGGAGATGCCAAACGAGGAGATAACAAGGGCAATGAGGGAAGTGTAAAGAGAGAATAGGAAAGGACCAAGTACGGAACCTTGGGGAACACCGTATTCCAGAGGAAAGGAAGGAGAGGTCCGGCCACCCCATGATACAGCAAAGGAACGGGAAGAGAGATAAGAGGATAGCCATTTGAGAACAGGGCCTTGAAACCCAAAGGAGGAAAGAGTGTGGCGAAGGAGAGGATGATCAACAGTGTCAAAGGCTGCCGAGAGATCAAGCAGAATAAGAATAGGGGATTGCTTGGCATGGCGAGCAGATAGGAGGGAATTAAGGATAGAAGTGAGAGCCGTTTCTGTGGAATGTCTGGGACGGAAGCCAGATTGGAAGGGGGGAAGGAGAGAGGAAGTATTGACGAAGGATGAAAGCTGAGTATAGGCAAGGCGCTCAAGAAGCTTGGAGAGGAATGGTAGAAGAGAGATAGGTCGATAGTTAGCAGTGAGAAGTGGATCAGCCGAGGGTTTCTTCAGAATAGGAATAATCGTAGCATGCTTGAACGCAGAGGGAAATGTTGATGAGGAGAGGCAGATGTTGAAGAAAGAGGTAAGGTAGGGGATAAGAAGAGTGTAGATCTTGGGGATAAGAAGGGAAGGGAGAGGGTCAGATGGGGCAGATGTGGGGTGAGCTTTGGATAGAAAGGAGGAAACTTCGGAAGGGGAAACGGGTGAGAAGATGGACATGAAGGATGAGGAAGGAGAGGGGGGAGGAGGAGAAGGGGAATCGGAGAGGGAGTTGATTTTTTGCCAAAGGGTGAGGATTTTGGAGGAGAAGAAGTTAGCAAAGCAGAAGGAGAAAGTGTGGAATTGGATGAAGGATCAGGAGTGGGAGGAGAGAGAAGTCGAGAGAGAGTTTGAAAGATACGACGAGGGTGGGAGGCTTGAGAGTAGAGAAGATTAAAGTAGTAGGAAGATTTAGCCGAAGTAAGGAAAGAGTTGTATAGTCCGTGGTAAGAGAAGTAGGAGGTTTGATTAAAAAGTGAGGGAGTTTTGAGCCAGAGTCTTTCTAGGCGTCGGAGAGGGCGGCGCATAGAGCGGAGATGAGGAGTAAGCCAAGGTTGAGAGGGTTTACGGGTTGGACGGAAAAAAGAGGGGGTAAAGTTGATCAAGGGCGGAGGAGATAGAGGAGGAAAGGGAGGATAGATCATCATTCGCAGAGAGTAAGGCAAAGTCTTGGAGAGATGGAAGAGAAGAAGAGCAAGTATCAAAAAAGAGGTTTGCATACTTCCCTCTGATAAAGCTGATGAGTTTGCCTTCTGACTTTCGGAAGGGAAACAAAGCTTTCATGCAGCAATTAGAAATGGCAAAATATCAAGTACCTACCAGACACTGCATCCAGGGATGTTCACTTAGATGTGCCTATGAGAAGGGATGTCTTCTTTACATAACAGCATAGAGATGGGACAAGGCCAATACCCTAGCCTTGCCAAGAGAGTGAGAGGGGGGGGGGGTGGCATCCCTCTTAGCAGAGAGATGAAGGTATAAGGCAGAGATCCAAAGCCAGTCCTACCCCTGAGATGGTCGGTGGCAGCTAAGAGGGCCCCAAATCCTATGGCACCCACCCACCTGTGCCAGGAAGTCTGCCCAAGCCTTACCTCAACAATATACTTGCCTGTGTCTCGCCTCTTTTTCAGAGTCCAAAAGTTGGGTTGAGCAGCGAAAACCAGGGCCCCATGTTCTGCTTGCAAGAAATGAGACACAGAATAACAGGATAATTCCTGCAGAGAGGGAATGGCCCCGCAGAGAGGCAGGGAGGTGTAGAGTACAGCTGCTTGCATATGCAGCCTTGGGACACACATTTGAGGGCTGCCAAAGGTCAACAGCAAGCCAGTGCAACTAAACCACAATATACCACCATAGATGGAAAGGGTGAAGGAGCCACCCTCCACCTCACTGAATACCACAGGAATTCTTAGTATAACAACTTGCACTAGGAACCAGGATACTTACCTTCTGGAGATTCCATGACGACTCTGTAGCAAACCTGAATAAGGAAAGTGGGCAGGGCTTAGCCCCTTTATTATGCCTTTACTACACAGATGCATACCCTGAGAGGGGAAGACTGGGCTACCTTGGCCATGGGAAAGAGACCAATCCCCAAAGATGAGGGGAATATAAGGGAGGTAAAGGAAGTAGGGAGTGTGGTTTATACTGGTGAGGTCAGCAGTGGAGGACACCCAAGATACTAGTGGGAGGAAGCAGGTGAGGTATTGGTTAGGGAGTGGGAATGGTACTGCTGCCTGAGCGTGCATGTTTGTGTGGCCAGAGAACAGGGAGCTTTACTATAAGCAGTTAATGTGAATTGAGTACTACAGAGTGGAAGAAGGGTGTTTGTGTAGTGTGGAGAAGGGTAATAATAGTGTAGAGTGGAGAGGAGGGGGGGGGAACATCAAAGGATGGAGGCACAATCGGGAGGAATAAAGCCTTAAACGGATAGCCTAGAATATGGGAGGAGTGAGAAGGAAGTTGTTGGATTATGGAGGGAGAAGTGGACAAGACCGAACAGCCAGAATCAAACTAGAGTAAGTGCAAGGCACTATCCCAATTTCGTTAGAGCATTAACCAATGGATAGCGTAAGGACAGTTAGGAATTCCCAAAGGGAGCATTACATAGAAACGGAAGAGTATCCTTTAGGTCCTATCAGAACAAGGCTGAACCAAAACAGTAGGGGTCAACATTCAGTATTCCTAGCCCAGGGCCTGCGACGTCTGGGTTAGGGTAGAGGGTCAAAACAAGACGAAAGGTGGAGGGCTGGCCCTAGAGCCCACATGGAAGAAAATAAAAACCCTTGCACCTTCTCTGCGACTTGGAGTAATTATTCCATCTGTGACAGAGGATACAGTGCTGACCCTCCCCTTTGATGTCGAGACAGCTTTGCCTCCCACAATAGATGAAGTTCTATAAAAATGCAAAATTATTGTAGCAACTGACAAATCAGAGTTCCAATATCATGCCAAAACTCAATTCCCATGCTCCCAAGCTTTATAAAACCAGCAGTAACCACTTGTAGGAGCAGAGGTTCCATTGCAAACCTAAACCTGCAACTCATGCAGCCTTGGGTGCATCCAGTATGTCTGCTTGATTTTCAAAAGGTGATGTTTGTTCCTTTTACCATAGAGGGGCATTCATCTATGATAATTGGTAGATGTTTTTATCCCATTAACATCAGTGGACTCATTACCCATGACCCTTGGGTCCTAGAAATAATCATACAGGGGTATTCTCTTGCTTTTCCAGCGGTCCCACCACCTTCTCACTTTAAGAGATTGTCTTTAGCATTAGGAGATCAAGTCTCTATCATCTTCCCATGATTGTGTTTGTCCCAAAGACGAAAGGGTAAAGGAGTTTGCTCCCCATGCTTATCAGTCCACCAAGAAACAGTGGCTACTCTGGACCACTAAGGTATCCATTTCTAACCTTCAAGAACTTCCACATAACTTTCTCTCAAATGTGGGTGTTGAAACTGGCTAATGGTTGTGTTCAGTGGATTCATAGGGTGTTTGTTAAATTGCAATCCTCGAAGTACACTGTACATGTCTGAGTTTTGAATTAGAGCTTGTTGCCAGTTCAGATATCTACCTTTTGCGTTTAAGTATGTCTTCCAATCTTTTAGAAACTCCTGCAAAGTTCATCTACGTTTAGAGGATGTACAACTTTGCATTTGCCCAGAGAGCTGGCTTGCCCAAGCCCTTATACATCTGCAAAATATGTGCTAATCCTTGGTGGACTTTGGGGTTTGCCAGTAATCGCAGAGTCAGTCCTTTGGCCTAATCTGCAGATTAAGTTAAACGGAGCTGTATTCACTAATTCATTAACCTGTTGCCCTACAGGAAAAGTTTGCGTTGTGCAGTACAGGATTGCGTCCATCAAGAATGGTGTTCAGCACTTTTGACCCATACTTTCAACACAGATTTCGAACATGTATGCCGTAGAGCAAGCCAGACTGAATCAGGTGGCTGATAGAGACGTGGGTGCCCTCTCAAAAACAAGACACTGGTCTTGTTCCCAAATGCGAACTCAGAGATGCCAAACGAGAGAATGATGACTTTCTACAGCCTAGAGAAGAGTCCAAAGAACCTGAAATGAGGGGTGATCTCTTTCCCCCTGGGGATTAGAAACATTGTGTAGTTTCTCAGTTGAAGATGTTGATTCCATTGTTGGTTGAGTCAATTATGGTGATGGCCAGAGGAAAATCTACTATAGTAGGCTTCTTTAATTGGGTTGCCTTTCATCAGGTTTCTGTCATGACGGATTCCTTAAATTTGTGGTGCCAAACTGGTTTCAGGACCTTTAAAACACATGTTTTGGGGGGGTGGGGTTCCAAAATTGACTAAATTACATAACACGCCCGTTGTGGATATCAATCTTTTTGGCACTGAAGTCTTTACTTCCCAGTCACATCATGGTGTTCATGGACAGCGTGACTGCAACATTCTAATTTACCAAACAATGGGGCACTCTTTCCCTTCCTCTCTGAAACCTTTAGCGATAAATGCTTGGGTTTGGGCACTTTAGCACCATTTGACACCACTATCTGTGCATTTGTAGGGTGAAAGACAATATGGCAGCAGACACTAGTGAACCCTCACACGCACAATGAATTGAGTTCTCAGCGCAGTGGTCATCCCTAAATAGATATTTGTTACAAATATACATCCAGGCTGGGTCTTCGTTGCAATTCTCTGGTAGACATTCTCCTAACTTGGACTGACAAGACCCTGTGTTCCTTTTCTTTGAATCCCGATTCTGAGAAGTTTTCAAAGTACAGATCTGTAAATTCATCTCTAATTCTCCTGGTCCCAGTTTGGTCTTTCCATATTTGGTATGCTCCTCTCTTCAAGTTGTCTGTATGTCCAATGCACTTCCTCATCACAAGTGGTTCGCCTCCACTCCTGAATGTATGAGCTTTGCACGTGAAAAACGAGTGTTTGTGCACACTTATGTATCAGGAGGCATGGCCTTGACAGGAGTCCTTGAAGCACTGGTATCGTACTGGAGTGTATGGGGCTTTGTGATGGCTGACATGAGGCAATGGTGTCAGCACAGTGACCTCTGGCACTGTTGGATTAGCTGGGCACTTCAGATTCCACTTTACACAGTAAAGCATTTCTTTTGGGTCTGGCGGTACCTGTTGTGCTAAGACTTCCCGGTCTTTCGTGCCATGTTTGATTTGGCGGGGGGGCCTAAGCACATGTGACAGCATTAAAAGCGGTTTGTCTCGGGATCTACAAGTTGACTCTGCAGGATTCTGCTCCCTCAACCCTCAGGTTTTCCACTCTTTGAAGGTACTCTTGGTGCCCCATACTTTGCCCCTCCACAGCTTCATCCCAAGTTTTGTGCTGAGTAGTAGGTGGGTTTTGCATGTTCCAGCTGGTGACTGGCGTCTGGGGAGGAGGCTCATGTGGACCTGTTTGCGAGTCCCCTTCCAAGTGCCATAGTCCCGCACAAGGAGCCACAACATTCACCCCTAGATCCCCGTATAACATTGATTTCGAAAATCCTATTCTGTGGCATTAGCTTACTAATGACTGCAGCTATGAAACATGAAGTGCCCAGATTAAACTGTGTGGAAACCTGCAAAATATTTTATCGCACTACTGATACTCCCCAGATGTTGATGTTTTCACAGTGCCTTCTCTTTGAAGAGGCAAGCCTGTAGGACAACTGATCTGGATTTTACCTTGTAATCAAAAAGCCTATATTGGTTGCTTGTTTTAGTCTCCTGCCCCCTCCTGTTTCCTTCTATTTAACAGGCATCACTTCTTGTGCTTGTATTGTTTAGTTGATAGTCCCCCTGCTATTCTTGAGCCGGCTCTTCTTGAGCTGGATCTTCTCAAGTTCCGGAAACTTCTCAAGACTTTCCTCCTGAAGACTTTCCTTTTCTCCTCTTCCTTCCCTCTCCCCCTCCTGCAGTAACGTTCCCTCTGCTGCTGCGACTGGGGCCTGGTCCCTTCAGAGTCACACAGGGGCCAGACCACCCTCCTAGTCCCCCCAGTATTCCTTGCCAGCACTTGCCCTCAGGCTCCCTTCCCCGGACTAGCCCTCACCTGCCCCCCACCCCCCTATCCACTGCACTCCTCCTCGTCTCCCTCTCTTTCCAGTGGGACTTTCTGCATTGCTCCCTCCCAGCACTTACACACCCCCCTCCCTTTTGGCACCCCACTCCTGCACTGCTCCCTCTACCCCCTCCCCCTGCACTTACCCTCTCCCCTGCACTTGCACGGTAGAATTGTCACAAGGCCAATATAACAGTTTGTTGTCTTTCCCATGCCCCCCCAATCCCCCTCCCCCAAACTTGTCTTGTGGTACCTGGAAACACTTGTGTATTGGCGCCATACGAATGTCCAAAAATAACCACCCATGAGCCCCCTCAAAGCTAAAGATCAGAAAGATAAAAATGATCTGCTGCGGGGATTGTGAAACTAGCAGCGCAGCTTCAGTTCCTTTAAGGACATAGTTATATCCCAGAAAGTAAGTATTTTAAGTATGATGTCCCAGATGATTGTAAAATCACTGCAGTTGGAGAGATTCAGTCTGTTGGACTCAGTGGATATGCTTTTACCTTTCGATGATTGTTAGGGGGGTGTTCTGGATCATTCTAAAATCAAAACAGTGGTAAAAACTCACAATCTGCTGGATTACTGAAGATCTTGTGCCTTTTTGGTAACTCGCCGCTTCAAACCTGTTTTATATGAACTTTATTCACTTGAAGCCCCAAAAGTTGAAGCTGTAACATGTGGTGAACACAACTAAACTGTACTTGGTCCCTATTTCTTTTCTATTTTTTTGTAATCTTTTGAAAAGCGCAACTTGCTCACTATTACTGGCATCTTGGCATTTCAGAATTTCTACAGCACTGCACCGAAAGAGTATTTCTTTCAGAATAGTCAGGTCTACACTACTCTCCTAAAAGCCAACAGGTCCTAAGCCCTACTATTTAAAAAGCCCAGATAAAGACCCACTTTAAGGAGCTTGTGAAATGGAGCCTTCTACACAAAGCAGACAGCAGAGTCTTACAACCTCTTCCGAACTAAAATCTGCACACAGTTAGACAGGTAAAACCTCTACTTCAATACTAACTGGGCAACATGGTTTTGCATCCTCTGTAACTTGATACCTAATTGAGAAAGCCATGACTGAATACCACTACTATAGACCAACTCTGATGCACAACTATTGACAATGGTCACTTGATTTAAAAAATGAATAGTAACCTACCAATTGCAGCAGAAGTGTGTAATTACTGGATTGGCCCAAGTTCCAAATGAATCCTCACATCAAGGTTCTGACAACAGTTCTGATCCTCAGGCAAGGTACTGTACCATCTGAACAGAATTTAGAGGACCAAGGGGAAGTTCTAAATGCTGAAGGATTGTCTGATTATAGTTGAGCTTCGAATAGATGAAGCAGATTTTTGATCAGTTGCAATTGGGGCCTGAAATTGGTGACCAAGATACCTGTTCAGGAGGAAGGAAATGTGAGTGTCCTAGACTTAGGTATATTTAGAAATTAATATCCATGAACTTAAAGCCTCTCTCAGAGCATACTGTTTGACAAACAGTTCTCATTTTAGGTTAACAGTCAAGAACACTAATCACCAGTTACACAAGTTCAAGAAAGAGCACCCATTCGTCAAATCTTAACACTTAATGTAGATCCCAAGAACATGGTGTATGCCTGAATGTTTGTAATATTGTCTTTGCTGGTCTACCCATGAACCAGATTAAAATATGGAACAATTATAGAACAAGACTTTCTTGCTTTATCTCAACTCGAAGCAGACCAGAACCATTATCCCAACCCCAAAATCTCTCCGCAAATTACTAGTAGACTCTGGTTCTACAGATAGGTTCCCCAGCATAAGACCTGCAATGGTACTGTCATATGTACTTGCACAATCTGGCCTTGTTACGCCTCCTCCAGGAACAGCAATTCAAACATTCCTTTCTCCAGCATGGGGTCTGGCATGGATTCCCATGCTCATGAATATTCCCCGTCAGGCTGGGAATCCTCAGTAAAAGAAAGTGTGACTTTCACTTAAAAACTGTATTTCTCCTCTAAACCAATCACTGTCCTCTGGGCCATACTGCTCCCATCCAATGACAGTCCTCTCCCTGAGCCCCTCCTATGGCAGCCATCTTCACATTTTTGCCACACGCTTCTGTGTTGGGAGTCCTCAAATTTGATCTCTGAGCTATTTGTAGGTTTTTTTTTTATTTTTTGACGGAAAAAGTTCTATTTTTGTTTCAAAGAAGCCTGTGTGTTCTTTTCTTCTTCTGCCGACAGCGGAGACCCGTTGTCGGTGAAATTCCGTGCCCCTCAAGGGCGAAGATCTTCGAAGATTCTACAAGGCCTTTGGGCCTACTTCACGCCGGCAAAGTCTGCAGGCATGCCAGAAGGGGTGAAAACGGCTAAGGCTGGTTCAAAACCCTCAGAGTTGGCATGGGGGGGTGATGAGGCTCTGAAACAGCCCTCCCAGGACGTCGCCCAAACCATGGAGGTCTCGTTCATGGACGACGAAGACCAGGAGTCACTACATACAGTCCACAAGGACTTTGAAGAGGAAAAGAGCACAGGGCCTAATGTTCCTGTTTTCCTTCTCAGCCGAGGGACATTTCCTTGGCTATTTTCTCGACTCTACACACCTTGGTGTCAGAGATCCAGATGAGGATGCCTCTGGCTCCTGTACCTGTGGTCCCCCAGGTCCCCGATCAGCCTCCAGTAAAGAAGAGGAAACGTCATCTGATGCCCCCATTTCAACCTCTGTCACCACGTTGGGTCCCTTCTCCCCCAGCAGACACTGGTACGGGGACGGATGCTGTCACAATGACGGATGATGATATCGTTGCAGCGGACAGTGAATCTCCACATTTGGATGCTCCTCATAGGCTGTCCCCACCGGATGAGGTGGGTTCGTTCCACTCCATGATCTCCAGAGCCACCGGGCCATTCCAGCTGGTGCCCGAGGAAACCAAGAAGGAGGGCTTCTTGTACCAGAGCTGCAAGGCCAAGAGGAAGACGATCCTAGCGGTGCCCCTCCTCGACGATGTTTTGGATGAGGGCCTGGACCTTATGAAGAACCCTTGTATGGCTCCAGCCAAACTGGATAGGCTGGAGAAGAAATATAGGGTGCCGGACTCCGCACCGAAGTGCCTGAGGTCGTAGCCATCGCCAGATTCGGTGGAATCGGCGGCCGCGAGGAAATAGACGGCCAACCAGTCTTCGGTGCCTCCAGACAGCGAGGGGGGAAAAGGATGGATGCCATGGGAAAGAAGGTGATTTACACTGCAGCGTCCACTATCAAGGCGGCCAACGCACTGTCGATCCTGGCCAGGTATGACTGGGATTTGTGGTACAAGCTGGGGCCGATTCTGGCGTTCCTCCCTGACAATAAGATGATGGAGGCAATCGCTCACTTACAGAAAGGGGAAGTGGCGTCTGATTACGCCATCACAGTGGCATTGAACATCGCCTACACATGGTTCTGACACATGGGGAACGGTGTCTGCCTTCGTAGCAAAGGTTGGATAAAAGCCACACATTTCTGTCGGGGGGTCCAAGAGAAGATGCTGGACATGCCCTTCGACTGAGAGAATCTGTTTGGGAAGGTCGTCAACTTGTCCCTCCAGGCCACCAAAGCGGATACGGACACAGCCTGTTCCCTGGGCACTCTCCAGCAGCACCGCTCTTCTTTTTGCTCCTCCAAAGCAAAGTAGAGCAGGTCTTCCAAAGGTTTCTCCGCTTCGTACAGACAGCCTTCCAGATCCACAAAGTAGGAAGCCTACAGAGACCGTTCCCAGACCTACGGTAGAAGAGGACAGCATCGCCCGCAGGGCAGGACGCAGGTGCTGCAGCAATTCTGAACCGACCGGGACGTCTGTCTCTCACTCGTGCACCCCGGTGGGAGGCCGGCTGACGAGGTTCATCAGCGAGTGGAGAAAGATCACCACTGACAGATGGGTGCTGGACGCCCTCGCCCAAGGACACACTCTGGAGTTTCAACACAGGTGTCTGCGCATCCCTCCAGTTACCTGTCAGGAGCAGCACATCCCCCAGCACCTGAAGAGGTACGGTGTATGCTGCGAAAAGGGGTGATAGCGCTAGTTCCCCAACAGCTCCAGTGTCTATTCCAGATACTTTCTGGTCAGAAAGAAGACAGGGGGCTTCAGGCCCATCCTAGACCTACAACATCTCAACAAATACCTAAGGTCGTAAAAGTTCAGGATAGTAACGTTGCAACACGTGCTCTGCCAACTGGAAAAAGGAGACTTCTTGACGTCGTTGGAACTGGAGGAGGCCTTCGTCCACGTCCCCCATTCACAAGAAAAACCAGAAGGTTCTACATTTTGTGGTGCTGGGACAGCACTATCAGTTTGAAGTCGGCCCCCAGAGTGGTAACGAAATGTCTGGCACCAGTGGCAGCTCATCTACGTCTAGAGGGCATACACGTATACCCATACCTAGACAACTGGCTGATTCACGCCTGCTCGTGGCCGATGGCCGACAGAGACACAGAGACAACCGTCTGGCTACTAACGGATGTATGATTCTCATCAACTATCCAAAGTCCTGCTTAACTCCGTTGTAGAACGCGCTGTTCCTAGGCGCCAAACCCATGTCTTGCCTGGGTTTGCATCGGAGGAGAGGATAGCAACGTCTGTCGTCGACTAAGAAAGCCACAGGGTGGCCCATCAAGTCGTTGCTGTGCATGATGTCCTGCATCTACCTCAGAGTTGCAGGTTGCAAATGTGACCCCATCAGGAACACCTTGATGCCCGCTGGATACAGGTATCCAGAAGCTTCACGGACAAAATCTCCCGCAATGCTGAGTTCCGTCGGCGATAAGATGGTGGGGTGTCTGCTCCAACATCACCCAGGGCACGGGTTTTCCACGACGGTCACCACGGACACCTCCCTAAAGAGATGGGGAGTGCACACTGGATGTCTGCACACCAGAGGCCTGTGGCTGCTGGAGGAGAAGGATCTTCATATCAACATCCTGGAGCTACGGGCAGTGTTCTGGGCCCTCAAGTCGTTCCTACTGTCTCTGAAAGGCAAGGTGATGAGGATCTTCACGGACAACACGACCACGATTTTCTAGACCATGAAGCGCACAAATTGTGGCACTGGGCCATCGGACATGGGATGTTCATCGTCCCTCTCCACCTGGCGGGAGGCCAGAACACCATTGCAGTCGTCCTCAGCAGGGAACTGTACTTCTGCCACGAGTGGGAGCTTCATCAGGATCAGGTGGACTGCCTGTTCGTCAAATGGGGCAGGCCCCAGATCGGTCTATTTGTGACTGCGGCGAACTCCCAAGTGCCAGAAGTTTGCCAGCATATTCCACCAGCCGACAGTGGTTTCAGATCTTCTCACCAGAGGAGGCACAATTCTTCATCACAACCAGGGGTGTTGAACCGGAGGGCCTGGCTCCCGCAGCCCTAGAGTTTGGAGGATATGATTTGCCTGCAGACTGCAAGGAGGTCCTTGCCAAGGCGTTATTGATTTTGAAGGGCTACGGTCACAAGTGGAAGCTTTTCGCTATGTGGTGTCGGTCTCAGAATATTACCCCTCTGAGGGTCAAGGCCCCGCAGATCCTTCTATATTTGCTATCCTTGGCCAAGGCTGGACTGGTGCACTCCTCTATCAAGGTACATCTGGTGGCGATATCCCGCTGCACCAGGTCTCCAGGAAGATCTTCACTTTGGTCCCACTGGCCCATCAAGGAATTTCTCAAGGGACTTTTTTGCTCTTTCCCGCCAGTGAAGGCTCCTGCCCCAGCATGGGTACTCAACATAGTTTTGACGAGGCTCATGGGGGCTCCCTTCAAGGCTATGCATCAGGCCCTTCTCAAGTTCCTTTCATAGAAAACGGCTTTCTTTGTGGCCATCGCCTCTGCCAGAAGGCTAGGTGAGATCCATGCCCTATCCTGCAAGCAAACATACCTGTCGTTTCACGATTCGAGGATGGTGCTGCGTACGCACCCCTCTTTCATGCAAAAGGTCTGTCAGAATTCCAAAAGCCTTTGGTGTTAAACATTTGTCACCGGCGGAAAGGGCCTTGCATTCGCTGGACGTTGCTCGTGCCCATAAATTCTACATGATGAGCACAAAGAGTTTTCGGAAGACTTCACATCTGTTTGTGAAATTGGATCTGTGATCCATGGGAAGGCCCTGTCCAAGGCTTCCATTTCAGGGTGGCTCTCTGTCTGCATCACGCACTGTCATCGGCGATCCGACTGCTGCCCAGCCATCCTAGAACCCACTCAACCAGAGCGATCGCTGCGACAACGGCGTTCCTGTCTGATATGCCCCTGCTGGAATGTGGAGGTCCACGCACACCTTCACAAAGTTCTATTGCGTCGACAGGGATTCCAGGGATGAGTCCAGAGTCGGCTAAGCAGTGGTACATAACCTGTTCGCTTGAGGTGAGACTGTTCTGGTGGTAAGAATTAATTGCTTCTGTTGAGCCTTGCCACCTCCCGTGGTTGTGTAATGTTGCACTGCCATGTATTCGTTATTCATGAGCATGTGAATCCATGCCAGACCCTATGCTGGAGAAGGTTTAAGTTGCTTACCTGTAACTATTGTTCTCCAGCATGGGTTTGGCATGGATTCAAATGTGAAACCTCCCTCTGACCCCTCTGCGACTCTTCTTGGTCATAATGCCACTTTATGTGCTTACCAAATCAGAAGATGGCTGCCGGAAGAGGGGCTTAGGGCGAGGACTGTCATTGGATGGGGGCAATATGACCCAGAGGACAGTGATTGGTTTAAAGGAGAAATGCAGTTAGAAACTGTTTTTTCTTTTACTGAGGATTCCCAGCCTGACTGGGACTATTCATGAGCATGTGAATCCATGCCAGACCCATGCTGGAGAACAATAGTTACAGGTCAATAACTTAAACCGTATGTGCCAAATCCAGAGGGAAAAACCTGGGGGTATATCTTGAGTGAATCCATTCATGATATTGTTTACTGAGAGCTCACCATTGAACAACCGCTGGTTCTCAAAGGGTTAAATCATTGCTCCTATGCCACTGCTTTCCACCACCCCATAATGTACCCTCCCCAATATCCCTGAGGCGCATGTCACACTTTAATTGTATGAACCTAGTCACCCTCATAATAATGACCACAACTGCAGAATTATTCTACTATGAACATGCTATGCAGTGGCTGTGAGTGTTGGCATGTTTGATTCTTAAGACATCGAAAAATATTTGAATATTGTGTTTGGATGTACTTGCAAACCTATATTATGTCAGTATTTAAAATGGCAATATTGGAACTGGTCTAAAATGTATAAATAAGAAATCATACTCGTATGTCCCATCCCCCTTCCTCCATCCTTGTGGGCGTCCACCAGCATGGGAATGGTACCGGAACCTTTGGCAGCAGAAGATTGAGTTTCCCCTTTAAATTTGGTATAGCTCCTGGCCTTGGGTGTGGTAATGGGCCGCTGAGGCCCCGCCCTCCAGCACCTCAGATCAGTCCCTTTTCCCGCATGGACAGTGTCGTACCTGGCAACCAGTGCTGAGACTTTTTAGCTTTCCACTTGCTCCCCATTTGTTGTTTCAATTCTTTTTTCACTTTCTTTCGGTGCCTTGCCTCCTCTGGTGCATGACGACCGCAGGCGGCTTCACGATGACATGCTTCATGGAACCGTTTGTTCCCGGCCTCAGACTCCCATGCACTCTGTTTTGAGTACTTGGGGCCCTGACTAACGCTGGGACTCCAGTTCGGCCTGCAGCGCTCTTGGTCACAGGGCATTGAAGGATAGTTTGCCGTTGTGGAGGAAGATCTTGCACACTTCTCCGCCCCACCTTAAGGAATTTGTCTCCATGATCTCTCGTCAAGACAAGGTAGGCCCTCTGTTCAGCACGGCTCCTAGCACAGCAACTCCTTTCCTGGGGTTCCCACAGATCGGGGTGCCTCAGATTCAGGTTGTGGCAGGCCTGAGGCCTCTAAGGCTACCGGCTCACAAGCAAGGGTCCCGGGGGGCTCTTCCGGGGACAGTCCTGACTCCTTCCAGGCTACCGGCTCCCAAGCTCAGTGGCTTAGGGGCCCTACCAGGCCGTTCTCAAAAGGACTATCAGGATAGTCTTCTACCCCAGGGGGTAAGGGATCGAGTGCCACCTCCAAGAGTCTGTCCTCTGCTAGATCCAGCATGGCTACCGGCACAGGTGCTGAGGGCTCCCAGTCTACCAGAGCTTGCTCCAAGGTCATGAATCGGGGCGTTACGACTACCGGCCCTCTGACTGAGGGCTCAGCGCCTACCAGAGTGATTTGAGGTCGACACCTCTGCTTCGAGTGCAAGACCCAAGCTGTATCCTCTTGTGTCTGAGGCCTCTCTTGGCTCAGGGCCTCCGCGCCCTCCCTCCCGGGGCGTGGCGCAAGACTTCAAAATGGTGGAGCGGCACAGGCAGAGCCTGCTAGGCAGGTGGCCATCTTGTATCCGGCTCAGGGCCCGCCAGTGCTTTCGACCCATCAAATGGGCTTTGCAGGAGGATCCCAGCTCCCTTCCCTCCAAAAGCGGCTGTGTATCCTACGGTGCAGGCTTTTAGTCCACTCAGTGATACATCTACCCATCACAGCCGTACGGCTACACGCACCCGGTGCCTCAACACTGTGTCCAGGCGTGCAGGCCCAGCGCCCTGGAGGCCTTGAGCCCCTAGCGATCCAGCAGCTTGTGAGGACTGCTTTTTCAAGCGCTTCCTCCTCTGGCATTCCCCTTAGATGAAGGGGCTCCTAAAGGACATTGTGAAGGAGGTCCCCTTGAAGGTGGTGCCGCCCCTGGCCCCTCCTCTGGGCACTCCTGCCGTTCCACCTGCGCTCTCGGTTCCAGTGCCGGTCCCTCCACCAGTTCAGGCCCTACCAGTCGTTTTGACCACCCCCTGCACGACCAACGCCTCCCCCTCAACAGCCAATGGACCTGTCTGCGGCTCTGGACCTCGGGGAGACTCCTCCGTCACCTGTGTCCCAGGGCCCAGATTCCGCTCAATCTGTAAAAAAAAAAAGGGTAGGGGGACGATGACGACGCACCCGCACATCCGTTAATGCCTTTTATGACCGCCTTCAGGGCCTGGCAGAGTTCTGGAGGGTCCCTCTCCCCAAGTAAACCCCTCAGGAGTCAGGTGTGCTAGTAGAGGTCTCGGGTTAACGCACCACGATCCGGTCTGGCACCCCCCCAGAAGGATGTCCTGCAGGTGCTGTGAAAGGTCTGGGAGAAGCCCAGGGCCAACGCCCAGCTGAACAAGAAGTCGGCAGGTTTAGGCTGATGGATGCAGAGCCAATCGTCCTTGCCTCTCAACCGCAGCCCCATTTCTGTGGTGGCTGCAGCCTCGTTCTATTCTAAACCATAGTCCGTCTTCCTCCAGGGGAGCCGCCTCCAGTTGCCTCTACAAGGTGGACAAAGTCCTTGAGAAAGCACTGTTGCTCCATCCCAAGACTGCATCTGCGGCATGCCAATGTGAACGCCCTCTTGGCTGCGGCTAACCAGAAGCTGTGGCGGGAGCTGTGGGAATTTCTGCCTGACTTCCCTTTAGATAAGCAAGCCTCCTTCAAGGCCGGTCTGGCAGATTCCCGGCCCATTGTGCAGGACCTCATGCAGTCTTCGGTCCCCCACATCGTCACAGCCAGCCGAGGGCTGTGCCTTGGGGTCAAGATGAGGACGGCGTGGATACACGCCACAAAGGTTGCATCTGACATGCCGCAGCGGAATCCTGGATCTGCCCTTTGAGGGCGTGAACCTTTTTCATTCGTCCACTGATAACGAGTTGACAAAGAAGAAAACCTCCACTCAAACAGCCAAGTCCTTGTCCATCCTGATCAAATCAGGGCAGAAATCCTTCCCTCAGTCCCAGGGTAGGACTGAGTTCAAACCCTGTGTTTTCTCCAGCTCCAATGGGCTCTGAGAGCGTGGAACATAGAGGCCTGACGGTTTGCCCAGCGACAACAGGAGGAAGCAGCAGAGGACTTTGCACAGGTTTATCGGCTCTCCCTCCTCTGCTGACACCAACAAGCAGTAATGTCAATGTCTGGGAACATAGCTCGCATGTGGGGGGCCATTTGGCTCTGTTACAGGATACCTGGAAGCGTGTCTTAAGCAACTGTTGACTTCTCTGTAGTCTCCACGGGCTTCAGTCATATTCTTCGTATGCCTCTACCTTCCTTCTCTTCCTCTTCATCAGATCGTGTCCCTGGCTTTTTTACGGGAGGTTCTTTCGCTCTTGGATATGCAGGTGATGGAACCGGTTCTTCTTGCAGACAGGGGATACGGTTACTATTCCAGGATTTTTGCAGTACCCAAGAACAACCGGGCTGGCCTCAGGGTAGTCCTGGACCTGTCATTTCTAAATCTATCTTTACCGCTGCTTCAGCGCATATAGCAGTCTGTGTGCGCGCGGGAGACTGGATGTGTTCCCTGGGCCTCAAAGATGCATACCTGCATGTACCCATTTATCAACCTCAGTTTCTGCAGTTCACGATTGTTGTACCACTTTCAGTACAAGGTGCTGCCCTTCAGCCTGAACCTGGTCCCTTGTGCCTTCACAAAGTTGATGAACGCAGTGGCAGGCCTTCTCCACTTGGAGGGACATAATCAATACCCTTACTTGGACGACTGGCTGGTGAGGGCGGGGTCACCCCAAGGGGTGGTGCACTCCTGACAGAGATTGGCGGATATCCTTCATCAGCTGGGGTTTCCCTCAACCGGAGGAAGTCAATTTTGCCCATTTCAGGAACTGGTCTTCCCAGGGGTGCGTTGTAACTCTACCGTTCAGTGGGTGTGTCCTACACCCTAGATACTTCTGTCCCTCCGCAAGGCGGTGGGGCACTTTCTCGTAACACGACCACTTCGGCATGGTGGTTCCTGCACATTCTGGGCCTGATGGCCTCCTAGGTGCTCACTGTGAAGCATGGCAGCCTCAAGATGAGGTGCCTCCAGCTCTACCTGGCAGCCATTGGGATCAGGAGACGTGGTCTGTCGGTCAGGATCCCTATACCCTCTGCTCCTTCTGCCAGATCTTCAGTGGTGGCTTATGGATGCCAATGTTTCAATGGGAGCCCCCATTTCCTGACCGGATCCTACCCTTGTGGTGACTGACTCCTCTTTCGGGCTGCGGGTCTACTCTGGAGGGCTATGTGATTCATGGAGCATGTTCCAAGACGGAAGCCCTCATATCAATCTGCTCGAGCTCAGGGCAGTGGGCGGTTTTGATCTGGGAATGGGCCCTGACGGCAGGGATTTGGATTTCGGCAGTCTGGGGACAGCAATGCAGAATCTGATCAGCTGAGTCCCTTAGGGTTCAACACCTATGTGTGGGAGTTGCATAATGACTCCTTGTTGCCCCTAATCCAGCATTGGGAGTGGGGGAGGGGTGAGACGCTGCAGACCTGGATTTGTTCGCATCTCCCCTGAATGTCAAATGCTCCCAGTTTGCCTCATGGGCAGGCCGGGTGTTAGGCAGAAACCTGTGCAGTTCCCTTAGGGACCACTGCAAAAGATTTAGGACTACAGGTGGTTGGCAGTAAACCCAATTGGTAGCAGTTTGTACCACCCAGATTTACCTGGTAGCTGTGGCTGAGCAGTCAAGACTTCTCTCCAGATGAGTTAGGCAGTATATAGAGTATACACAATAAGTACAGAGACACAGTAGCACAAGCAAACACTGACCAGAGCTTTGGTGTAAAAGTATATAATTATTTATTTAAAGGCACACTTGCAAATTACACTAGCACAAAGAGAGAGAACTAATTTCAACACACAGTCACTATTATATATATACAACCCTAATTACTTATTAGACAAGTCTTAATGAGAAACACCACTTATTTTCAGACAGAGGTGAGCGCTTAACATAAAATGGCACTCTAATAAGTTGTTTAAAAAGGGAGGGAAAAAGGCAGAGTTGGGAAAGCACACAATATCCAATACTTTTCAAAGAACCACCGTGAGGCAGATTAGGCAAAGTCTACTGGGGAGCAAGGAAGTTCAAATGCCAGGCCCACTCTTAGAGAGAGCAAGCGAAATGTGTCCAGGATCACACAGTGGGGTTATGCCCAAAGAGTCTTTGTAGAAAGTTCACAAAAGATTGAAATCACGTCAGGAAAAGTTAGTTAACAGGCCCCAGGCTAGCCCAGGTTAGAATGTCGAGGATCTACTGTCACCCTGAACGATCTGTCGCAAGGGAAGCCAGGCGGGACACAGTACCTGAAAGTGGGAAGAACGCTCCAGCGGTGGCAGTTGTTCGTGGCAGCGGGCGCAATTCGGAGTATCGTCCAGAGGAAGAGGAGGTCTCGACGTGGAGGAAAGCTGAATGTCGTTGCGCTGCCAGGGAAGAAACCAGCCGTGGAGTTTCCCGGTTACAAGGTACCACCCTGTTCTTGCCGGTAGTGGTAATCTGTGGTATTCCGGTTGCCGGGGTGCTTGGCACGGGCAAGGCGGCCACGAGATGGTCCAGGAAGGCGAAAAGACGGGCAAACTGGTTATCCCCACCAGTCAAAGGAAGAAGACTCTCCGGACTGGAGATCTCCTCTGTCGTCGGGGAAAAGTGGTGAGACGGTTCCGCAGGGCTCCACCGGTGGTGTCGTTGTTGCAGGTTGGCTCGGCTTCTCCCTCCTCGGATTCTTTAGGTCCTGTGGCGACTTCTGAAGTTCCAGTCCCCAAAGCCCTGCTTTTATGCAGAAAATCCCCATTCATTCAGCCTAGCTGTCGGCTCACCACTTGGGCCAATATCACAAGAGTGCGACTTGAGTTGCCGAGGCAACTCAGTCCAGGGTGCCTAAACCCCCTCCCACACCCTCTGTGGTACCCAGACAGAGTGGCACCACTTTTGGAGGCTTCTGTGGAGAAGCCCGCCAAAAAGTAGAACAAAGGGCTCGACTTGGGTTGGAGTCACAGAAGCGAACACAAACGCTGTTTTGGAACCAAGTTTCGGCAAAAATTACCAACCGGTGAATTAATATTAATTTAATAAACTGGCGGTATGTTCGAGGCTATATTAAAAAGTGGTAGCCTCGAAGAATGGGAAAATCCCATAGGAATATATTTGCGGTCGAATATAAAAAGTAGTATCCACTGCCACCAGCCAAAACTCAGTCGGGGGGGACTGGACAGTGCCCCCTTGAACAGACCCCGGGGCAATTGAATTGCCCCGACCAGTACGTCCACAATATGATGGTTTGTACTGGTTCTGTTCACAATTTGAGACTAGTAAAGCCAATGGTGACTTTACATGCCCTGGGAGACGGTCAGTCCCAGGGTATGGAGTCTGTTTGGGGGTCGCTACGACACCCCTGGGGTACGGCACGGAGGGTGCTGTGTAACCCACATACCAAAAACACATGAAGCCCTATGGGGTAAAGGACCCCATAGCCCATAAAACACACAAAGTCAAAGGAACACCTCAAATCATGTCTAAGAGTGGGAGGAAAAGAGTCTCTCTCTTAGCAGGAGAACAAAAATAAACCCCAAAAATCCAGCAAAGCTGCTGGGGGACTCACTAGATTTGGGACATTAGCCTTTACGGAGAATTCTCCCTAACACCGGGGTCAGGGGTCACTGGGAGACACCTTCCAGATCTGTTGGCACGGCCGCAGGTGTTATGCGATCCACCAACCCCTTTGCAAGTTCCAGGCTTCTGTGGGCTGTATCCTCATCCTGGTTGACCCCACCCCCCCTGACCTTTGAGACCCTGGTTTTTAAATCTGCTGTAGTTGTGCTCCAATAGTCCCGGCCATCTTCTGATCCCCAGCAGGGGATTCCGGCGCAGCAGGGCAGGGCAGTGGGCCAAACTGTCCCTGGCAGCCTGGTTCCTGATCAGCCGAGGCTTCAGCATGCCTAATTTCCGGAGGACAACTGGGACAACATTCAGCAGGTCAGGAGGCTTTTGGCTTAGTCCCAGTATAAGAGCAAATGGATTAGGTTCTGTCATTGGGCTCGTGACAAAGGTCTGGACACTGTCACCTGTCAGCTGGATGACTTACCGGCTTTTTCAGCACACCTGGCTTGTACTGGAGCGCAAGTGGACACGTGCCACACATATTTGGCAGTCATTGGGGCTTACAAGAATTCCCCATATGTGTCTTTGGCAGCTGACCTGGTGGATAAGGTTAAGGCTTGCCTTAAGGGGTTGTCTAGGCTTTTTACTCCAGTGCATAGACCGCACCCGGTCTGGGACCTTGGTTCTGGCAGCTTTGCAGCTCAAGCCTTTCGAGGGATGGCCTCTGTGGACATCCGCTTGGTTTTACTGGTGGCTTTCACCTCGGCGTGCAAGGATAGTGAGCTGCAGACATCCTTGTGCAAGCCCTTCACCATGTTTCACAACTACCAGGTCATCTGGCTCACTCACCCAAAATTTCTGCCCAAGATGTCCTCTTCATTGCATCTGAATCAAGAGATTTGCCTGCTGGTGTTCTTTCCAAACCCGCAGAGAGGGCCCTGCCTTACTTGGACCTCAAGAGGGTCCTCAAGTTTGATCTATCTCAGATGAAATCCTTCAGGAAGTGCGAGGCATTGTTTGTAACTTTTGGGAGGAGGTCCGCCTCCAGCTCTCAGGCTTCCATCACCTGCTGGATGGTTCAGGCCATTTCGGAGGTGTACACGGCCATGGGCCAGACCTTTTCCTGAGGGGATTCATGTTCATGCAGTCAGAGCCAAGGCCACGGCTGTCATATTTCAGAGACATGCTTCTTGGGATGTCATCAGCAAGGTGGCTACTTGGGCCACTCAGTTGGCCTTCTGTAAGCAGTACTCACTGGACACTAGCTCCTGGCGTGATGCAGAGCTTGGTCAGGTGGTTCTGAAGAACCTTTTTGCTTCGTCCTAGGTGATGCAGGTTGTCACAGCGCCACCCTATGCTTTTGTTCGGTGGAATCACCCACATGGATGGAGGTAAGGGGATGGACATATGAGTAATTAGGTACTCGCCATATTGACTAGAGTACGCATAGTCCATAGTACCTTTTCCTCCATATGTTCCACCCGTCTTCCCCTGCTAGTATACCAATGGCTAATATGTAATAGGCGTAGCCAGGTATCTAAGCATCCGATGTGTTCAAAGGGGACTCAGGTGAGGCGCTGGAGGGCACGGCCTCGGCGGGGCGCTCCCATGACCGAGGCTGCAGCCCTGCACGCTATACTAAATTCAATGGGGAAGCTCAATTGGTCTCTGCCAAGGGTCCCAGTACCATACCTACTTTGTGGGACTCTCACAAGGATGGGGGAAAGGGCACTGGACTAGAAGTACTCTAGTCACTACGGTGAGTAACTTTAATGTTGAATTCCAGGCTGAATCATTAATGCACATTTTGAAATGTTACTTATGTCTCGTTTTGTTTTAGTGGGCTTCTCTGTAAAGTAAGCGCAGGAAATGAAAGTGCATGTCTGACTACAAAGTATTTGGCTGCCCTTGGAAGTCTTGAACCAAAGCTCATTCCTTTGGTGGTTTCATTCAGATACTGGGCAAAGGTGAGAGCTTCTTACAATAATTTATGTGCCATGCATGTTTCTAATTTGTAAATGATCTCACCATTGGAGTCCTAACTTTTGAGTGCTTGAAGTGAAATATGGTAATTGTCTGTGTAAAATGTGATCATTATTTTGCTCCCACCTTAATGTGGTTTGCTTTGTTCTTGAGTTTTGATTTATAAAGAGAAAAGCTATGGAGAGATTTCTGGAAAATTGTATACTGCAACAAAACCCGAGATGTCTGACATTTGTTTTAAATGTTTCTCCGCCACTCCCTCACCATTATGTTACAGTTGCTTTGAACGATACAAAGTTTGATACACATATAAACTCTGTAGAAATAACATATGATGATGCATATCCATCCAAGAAAATGGAACTGTTAAAACGAAAAAAGGAAGCACGGAGATAAGAAATGTAAAACATGTATAAGGAAGCTTTTTAAAGCTAGCAAAGGGTCATTGGGGTGGTCCTGCAACTTCACGATGGTTCCCTCCGAACTGTGTCTCTGCTGAACCCTGTCTGACAATTTGGGATGCATGGCTGTTAGCAATCCACACAATGGGCTATGTGCGTATTCTGGATAATTACCTGACATTCACTTAACAACACGGATGAAAAATCAATACTTGTGATAAAATATTCGAGACACAGTTCAAAATAATAAAGCAACTCTGATCTTTCTGATAAACCAACTTGGCGAAACACATGTAGAGGATAAGATTGAGGAAAATAACATAAGAGTGATGGAGAGATACGAATATTTTCAATATAGAGGACATGAAACTGAGCAATTAAGAGACTACAAGAAAAATATGAATATATATCTGTTAAGGGGATTAAAAACTGTGCTACCAAGAGACCATAAGAATAAACCAAATGTCTTTTGTTTAAAAATGTGAAAAAACGCTTTCCTTTTTCAAAAAGATGATGAAATGTGATATCGGTACTATATATGTGAGTAAGCATATTCTTGTTTTGAAAACTGCTCTAGAAAGTCCAAATACTCTTAATTAATCAAATAATTGAGAATGGTATGGATAGAATTCCCAAGAAAGATTTTGACTCTTTACTCAAACATGTAGTAGTCATAGCACCTCTTTGTCCCTTTCCATCTTTTATTAATGCAGATTACACTAATGGGTCACTAATGATAATGAATCAAAAAAGCCATTGCTGATGAAGAAAAAACTTGATTAGTCACATTTCCACACCTAAATCTCATAACATCTAACCTTGTCATGTTTTTACTCCTTGTACCACTAACAACCAATGATACACATAGCTTAATGCTAAGGTAAATTGTAGAACTTAAGACCAAATCAGTCACTGCTACATGTCTGCATTATTTTACATTGTTTAGGTTTTCCAAACCTTGTTGTAAGCAAGTATATTTAGCCACAACATAATTTTGTCAGGCTTTATTTTGTTCTCTTTACAAAACCATGTGTATCGCCCCAGGTTTTGCCAACTAATTGGTATACGTTGAATAATGCATCTCTTCCCATGGTGGAAAGTAATGTTCCTTTTCCATAATGCAAGGGAAAAGTGTATTGAATAAAGATTTTACATCAATTTGTCTCTTACTGAAGGTGTTTGGCGTTTGCACCCTGGACTTCCCTGTCCCCTTACCACAGTTCATGTTTTGCAGAAACATGACTGACTGGTTTGGAAAATGCTCAAAAATAGTTTCCTGAATTTTTTATATAAATGCTACCTTCACTTTATCTGATAAATATTAAAGCAGCTGCAGGGCAAACCTTTCCTTATGATGCATCATCTTGTATCCATGGCATAAAGGAATAGAAGGTCTTTGCTGATTTACAATAATCTTGATTTCCTCGAAATCCATTTAGTATTGTGCCACTTGGTGCCCATTCAATCAATCTAATTATACAGATCTTTGTTCATATACAGATGTATCAAACATTTTGAGAGCATCCGATTAATTACAATTTAATTGTTCTGATCAAACTTCACATGCAAATCTTTAAAGATGAAGGTAGTTTTAGCCAGTTATTGGTTATAAAGGCACTAACCAGTGTTTTGCACATTAGTGCTCAATTGGTGCTTTGTGCTTTTTCTTTTTTTTTTTTTTTAGTTTTTGTTATTTTTCAAATACCAGGATAAATAATTGTCCGGTTAATTCAAATGTTAATTATTCAAATTAAATGCATAACAATCGTGAGGTTTCAAAGCATTAATTAGTACATCATGAATGCATTCACAGATAATTCCATTATTGTAAAAATAATTCAAGGGGATTCGGTCCTCCGACGTATTCCATATCTTTGACAGTAATCACCACAGCTGTGCTGCTTCGGAAAATGTTCTGCGTCCTGCGTCGATGTGCCGTCCCCGAGGACCTCCTCCGACGGCCGACGTCACCCGATGTGATAAGTAGGACGCACGACTCTCGTAGCCTCAGTTCTGTTTTTTCTGCGAACATGTTCGCTTCATGAATCTCGGTACGCCTCGACTCTTTGGAGTTTGTTATAATCTTCTCGGTTCTTTGAACCTGTTCGGTTTTGTGAAAAAGCCTGTTTGTGACGATGTCTACCTCGTCTTCAACCCCGCGTCCGGGCTTCAAAAAATGCGGGGACTGTGGGTCCAAGATGCCGGTAACGGACTCGCACGACGCCTGCCTCTGGTGCCTCGGGGAGGCCCACGACACAGACGACTGTCGACTGCCAGTCGCTCACGGCCAAGGCCTTGCGGGAGCGCAAGAAGAAGTTGTCGGTAGGTAGGGTGTCTAAGCCCCGGAAGTCGAGGTCTGCAAGGCTTTCGACGGATGATTCGAGAGGCGACTCTCCGTGTCATCGTCTGAGGTCCAGCGGGTCTCCTTCCAGGAGTCGGTCTCGCCACTCCTCTGCCTCTTCGAGGCATTCCCGGAAGCGCCGGCATCGGTCGCCTTCCACGTCCTCTTCCGAGGACTCCGCCCATCGGCGGGTCGCTTATCCCACCATGCAAGCAACACCGGAGGAATGGGCTTCCTTCGGGAAGAAGATGTTAGCGATTCTCGAAACGCAGGGCACCGGTCCGTCCATGCCTCCGAGTGGGGTCGGTGGTGATCGGTTGAGAGACACCGCTCGCACGCCTCCGGGCTCGGGTGGTCGGTACGGTTCGCGGGAGAGGTCCCGCTCGGACAAGGGTAACCGTTCTCGCCATGCCCGTTCCAGGTCCCGGTCCTCGACGCGATCAAGACTGCGTGATCCTGTGCAGTCTTCAAGGAAGATGTCGACGCCTGTGGCGCTGAGGTCGTTGATGGCCTCTCTTGATGCTCTGCCTCTGAGGGGGTCGTCGACGCTGTCGGCACCTAGGTCGTCGAAGGACACGCTCAGAGCTCTGGCTTCGAGACCTGTGTCGACGCCGCCGATGCTGGCGGCGCTGCGGCTGACGTTGATGCCGATTCTCTCGGCGCCGATTCGTTCGGCACCCTCTCCGCCTTTCGAGGCGGTGGTGTCGGAGGGGCCCTGTGGCACAGGGGAAGCCCCTAGAAAGGCTCTGGCTAAGGTCAGTCATAGCTTTGGTACCCAGGTGTCTTCCTCTCACCGCCTAGAGTACATTTCAGAGGGTGATGAGGGCTTGGTTCCGGATACGGTGCCAGATGAGCTTCTCTCGGGCCATAGCCAATTTGATGACCTGAGTCAGTCACTGCATGATGCCAGTGGACTGGACACCTCTCCGGAGGTGGAGTTTTGTAGGCCTGAGCCTGGCACTCATGCTGATTCTTCGTACAGGCGCCTTATGTCTCGGGTCACTGAGTACTTGGGATGGTCGGCTCTCCCAGGGGAGTTTGTTCAGGATGATCTTACGGACATCCTCGATCTTGGTCCCCCCACTGACCCGGTACTGCCGTTTCATATGGCTCTGCAGAGAAGGGCGGCGGCGGCTTGGACTGCTCCAGAGAGTCTCCCAGCAGTGGGCAAGTCTTTCTCGCGAAAATACCATCCAGCCAGTAGCGACCCCTGCTACTTGTCCAGGCACCCCACTCCGGAGAGTTTGGTGGTGCAGGCGGCTACGGCCCCGACAAAGCAGGCGTCGTATCCTACCATCCCTCCGGATAGGGATGACAAACGTTTTGATGGCTGGGCGAAGAAAGTGTTTTCTTCAGGGGGTATGGCGCTTCAGGCGGCCAACTCCGTATGTGCCTTGTCTCGTTTCACACACACTCTGTGGAACTGTGTTGCATTAGCGGCTGAACATATTCCCGAAGGGGACGAACGGATGGTTTCCTTGCTATGGTCCAGGATGGCAAGGATGCCATGTGTGAGGCCGTTCAGTCGGGTTTGGACATGGCAGATTGTGTCAGCTGGTCCATGGCGGCGAGCACCGTAATACGCAGGTTTGCGTGGTTGCGGAAGTCTGGTTTCGCTCCTGATGTGCAGTCCCGGCTCCTCAACATGCCCTTTGACAGTGAACATCTTTTTGGCAGCAAGGCTGACGAGAGCCTTGAGAGAGCCTTGAGAGGTTGCCAATCTCCAAAGCTGCAGCGAAGTTGTTGGGCGCTGCAGATCGACAACCTCCGCCTTTTCGTCCTAGGGGACAACAATGGAGGGGAAGTTCCTTTCGCTATTACTCGTCCTTAAGAACAGCGAGAGGAGCTGTCAGTCAGAGGCCACCGTAAGAGTGCCAGAGGTGGAAAACAGGGTACTCTAGGTGCCAAGGCCGCCCGGGCAGTTGCCTCTTTGCCCTCAGGCAACGCTGCAGCCGCTACCACTCCGTCATGAGGCCAGGTCCAATGGTTCGCTAGTTGGGGGAAGGCTGGCGCAGCATCTTGTAGAATGGCTTGCCATTACTTCAGATGTGTGGGTTCTGGAGTTCATAACCCACGGCTACTGTCTTCCCTTTCGGCAGAGGCCTCACGACAATCCACCGGAGAACCTCTCTTTGCAGAGTCCGGATCCGCTCCTTGCGCAGGAAATTCAAGCCCTGCTGGAGAAAGGTGCCATAGAACTGATGCCTGTAGCGGAGAGGAACAAGGGATGGTATTCCCCTTATTTTTTGATTTCGAAGAAAGACGGGGGATTGAGACCCATCATGGACTTGCGCGGTTTGAACAAACTCCCCAGGAAGGACAAGTTCAAGATGGTTACTCTCTCTCAAGTCCTCCAGGCCCTTCAACTTCAGGACTGGTTGGTGTCTCTCGACCTCAAGGACGCTTACTTCCATGTGCCGATCCATCCCAAGCACAAGAAGTACCTGAGGTTCGCGGTTGGTGACTCGCACTTTCAGTTTTGGGTCCTGCCGTTCGGATTGACCTCCGCCTCGAGGGTTTTCACCAAGCTCATGGTGGTGGTGGCAGCGCATCTCAGGAAAGGGGGGGATTCACGTCTACCCCTACCTGGACGATTGGTTGATCAGGTGGAGCTCTCCCGAGCAAGTCCTGGATCATCTGTCCGTCACCTGCCACTCCCTTCACAAGCTGGGCTTCTCCCTCAATTTAAAGAAGTCCCATTTGACGCCAACACAGCGGCTCCAGTACATCGGAGCAGTGCTAGACACATCCCTGGGGCTGTGTTTTCCTCCCAAGGTGAGGGCTCACCACATTCAGCAGATTGTGCACAAGTTTCAACATGCCCAGAGTCTCCCAGCGTTCAAGTTCTTGAGGTTGCTCGGCCTCATGGCATCCTGCATTCTTCTGGTGCCAGAGGCCAGGTTGCAGATGAGACCTCTGCAATGGGCTCTCAAGCTCCAGTGGTCAGTCCTCTGGCAGGTTGTCAGACCCCGTTCAGGTGCCGCCCTTCTGTGGTGGGCCGTGGAAAGTAATCTGATGAGGGGGGCTCCGTTTTGGCTACCCTGGCCAGAGGTGACGATCGTGACGGACGCATTTCTCACGGGCTGGGGAGCTGATGCCAACCAGCTGACAGTCAGCGGTCGTTAGTCTCCGTCGGAGTCCAGACTCCATATCAATCTGTTGGAGCTGAGGGCCATCATGCTTGCCCTGAAGGCTTTTCTGCCGACGGTGCAAGGAATGAATGTCCTGATCTGACGGACAACACAGTGGCCATGCAGTACCTCAACAAAAAGGGGGGGCAGGGTCACTTCCTCTTTGCAGGGAGGCGATGCAGCTCTGGTTCTGGGCAATCCAGCAGGAAGTTTTGATCGCGGCAGTTCATCTGGCCGGAGACGAAAACAAGACGGCGGACGCTCTGAGCAGGTAGAGCGCGATCTCTCACGAGTGGGAGTTGGCTCAGGAGATTCTCCTGGAGATCTTTGCCCTTTGGGGGACCCCTCAGGTGGATCTCTTCGCCTCCAGTGTCGCGGGAATTTCCTCCAAGAGGAGCCTTGGGAGACGCGTTCGTGGTGGAGTGGTCATTCCCACTGCTGTACGCATTTCCTCCAGTCCCCGTCAACCCGCAAGTGCTGCGGAGGGTACGGAGGTTCGGTTCCCGGATGATCCTCATTGCTCCGGCATGGGCCAGGACGACGTGGTACCCGGACCTTCTCGACTTGTCCATCTGCCCTCCACATCGTCTTCCCTACCGAGACGATCTGCTCTCACGGGAGGGGGGGGGTCAGGTTCTCCATCCAAAGGTCAGATCCCTCAACCTTCATGCTTAGCTTCTGAAAGGTTGAGGTATAAGGATTTGGACCTCCCTGAAGACGTAATGGAGGTTTTGCTTTCGGCCAGACGGCCGGCAACAAAGTCCCTGTACCGTTGCCGTTGGAGAAAGTTCTGCGACTGGTGCAGGGTTCAGAATGTGGATCCTTTTTCATCTGACATTCCTGTTGTTCTGTCTTTTTTGCTTTCTTTGGCCCGCAAGGGCCTGCAAGTGGGTACCATTAAAGGTTACCTGACGGCGCTGTCTATATTTATGCGCTCGTCTGAGGAGTGTTCTTATTTTAAAATCCCTTAAATTTCTCAGTTTCTGAACGGCTCACTAATGTGTTCCCTCCGTCACCTTTCCAGGTGCCCGGTTGGGATCTGAACCTTGTTCTCAATTTTCTAATGGGTGCTCCATTTGAGCCTTTGCATTCCTGCCCTTTGAGACTGTTAACTCTTAAAGCTGTATTTTTAGTTGCGGTCACTTTGGCTCGCAGAGTGAGTGAGTTACAGGCACTTTCAGTTAAGCCACCCTCCACTTTTTCACAAGGACAGGGTTGTCCTTAGAGTTCTTCCTTCCTTTCTTCGGAAGGTGGTGTCGGAATTTCATTTAAGCCAGAAGGTTATTCTTCCAGCATTTTATCCTCCTCCGCATCCTGGTAAGGACAAGGAGAGGCTCCATAGGCTGGATCCTAGCAGAGCTTTAAGCTTTTATATTTCACGGATGTCCCGGGTCAGAGTGGATCATCAACTCTTTATTGGTTACGCTGGAAGGCATTTGGGACAAGCTGTTACTAAGCAGAATTTGTCTCGATGGATCATCTTGGTAATTTCCGAATGTTAACGCTTGGCGGGTAAGGACCCTCCGCTAGGTTTACGGGCCCATTCTACCAGGGGTATGGCTGCCTCTACTGCCCTGCAGAGGGGTGATCCTATTTGTAACCTCTGTGATGCAGCCACCTGGGCTTCGGTCCATACTTTTGTATGTCACTTCTCCCTCGATTCTATCCGGGGGCAGGATCTGGCCTTTGGCAAGGCGGCCCTTTAATCTGCAATTTGATTGGGCATTCTAAATTTGTATATTCTAAATTCTTTTCCCACCTCCTTACATTGGTACTGCTTTGGAAGTCTGTCATAGATCTGGAATACGTCGGAGGACCCAATCCCCTCGAAAAACAAGTTACTTTCTTACCTGGTAACGTTCTTTCGATGGGATGGTCCGACGACGTATTCCATATCGCTCCCTCCCTGCCTACCCCGCTACAGAATTTCTTAATCGATTGCAGCTTACGTTTCCGCAAGGCTTTCTGTGGTCATACTGGCAGAAGATTGGTGCCACACGTTCTGGGAAAAAACTACAACTGAGGCTACGGGCGTCGTGCGTCCTACTTATAGCATCTGGTGACGTCGGCCGTCAGAGGAGATCCTCGAGGACGGTGTATCGACATAATCGACGCAGGACGCAGACGCCGAAAGAATTTCCTAAGCAGCACAGCTGTGGTGATTACTGTCATAGATATGGAATACGTCGTTGGACCATCCCATCGAAAGAACGTTACCAGGTAAGAAAGTAACTTGTTCTTCTCCTCTACCCAATCGCTGTCCTCTGGGTCATACTTCCCCCCCCCCCCCCATCCAATGACAGTCCTCTCCCTAAGGTCCAGCCCTGATAGCCATCTTCAGATTTGTACTGCACGCTTCAGTGTTGTTGGGAGTCCTCTTAGTGCTCTCTGAGCTTTTTTTCCTAATACTTAGTTTTTGGTAAAACTTGAAAGTATAGACACATTTTTGATTTTATCATTAAATCGGAGGTCGACTCCCAGCAGCGGGGGTCCGTGATCAGTGAAGATCCAGCTTCGAGGATCTTCATCGGAAGGCCCAGGATTTGGCCGCCTTTTCACCATGACGAGGAGTAGATGCTGCTTCAAAATCTGCGCAAAATGTGGGCTGAAACGTTTTCATGGAGGATCAACACCACAAATGTCTTTACTGCCTGCATGCGGACCATGATGAGAAGATGCACAAGGTCTGCCGTGACTCTGGGCATGATGAGGCTAACCCAAGGGCCAGCCGGTCCCATGATTGAACGCCCTTGGATAAGAGGTCAAGGTCCTTTGAGGACACCCTTCCTGCAGGGCTCCAAAAGAAGGCAAGGCCACATCTCATGGATCCCGCTGGGTTCGCCGCTGCTGCTTGTACCGGCTCAGGAAGGTTAAGGTCGCCATCACAGACCACATTCACGGTGAGCCTAGCAGCGAGAAAATCCCTGACCACTTCGAAACTCTGCGTATCATCGGCAGACAAGGCGATGGAGAAATCCAGGGTGGGCCCTTCACTGCCTCCAGTGACTTCTCAACTAGCCAAGACAACACCATCAACGGCCGCCCTGTCGGCAACCTAATCGACGATCACTACTACTTTGAAGGGAGGGCAGACCGCGAAGGTGGTGCCCACATTCACAACGGCGACTGCTCCGCGGTTGTCCTTGCCGGCAGGGGGCGGGAGGTTACTGCCACAGTCGTGGCAAAGCCGGAACAGCCTTCCCCCCCCCCCACCTCCCCCCCATGAAGACTCAGGAAAGGGGAGGGATCAGGGTTCCCATGACCCCGTAGGAGGGGGACAAAACTAGGAGCTGAACCAATTGTGCCGGGGCGCATTTATACTAGCTCCGATGAGGGTGACGACCTAGCAGGGGCTACTAGTCAGACCACAAAGGGGGCCAGGGAGGGTGTTGGAAGGTGGGTTGCCATGGAGTTAACCCTATGGCCTACCTTTGCAGAAGAGACTTACCAGCCCGGAACCGCCACCTACCATTCTTTCTACACCTCAACCCAGGGACGTTTCGTTGACATTCGGACCATGCCGGTAACAGAAATTCAACAGAGACTGCCGGCCACATCAGGCCCTGCTCTGTCTGGCAGTCCTCCAAGATCACTTCCCAGAAAGTCCTTCTAAGCGCAAGCACAAGTACAAGTACAAGGACCCTACTGGTCCAAGGCACCAACCGACACCACCACCGCTACCTCGGTATTCGACCCCAGCGGGGGATCCCGCCATGGGCATGGATATGGCGGCTATGGCGACGGGACACAGGCAAGGCCAATGACAGGCGGATGACCCACACAGGACCTTTCCCCTGGACGAGGTGGGCTCCTTCCATTCAATGATGTCCAGGTCCTTTGAACTTTTTCAGCTGGTGCCTGAGGAGACGAAAAAGGACGTTTTTTTTTTTATCAACAGCGTAAGTCCATGCGGAGGACCATCATGTCCGTTCCTTTGTTGGATGATATCTGGGATGAGGGCCTAGCGCTGTTGAAGAATCTGAGCACTGCCCAAGCGGGACAGGCTTTAGAAGAAATAAGTCCCGGACTCGGTGCACAAGTCACTGAGGTCCCAGCCTTCACCTGACTCTGTGGTTTCAGCCGCGTCCACAAAACGCTCTGCAAATCAGTCATCCTCATCCATGGTACCCCCCGGACCAGGAGGCGAAGAAACTGGACGCTATGGGAAAGAGGACAGCTGCCGGAACCATTAAAGCCGCTAATTTGCTGCCCATTTTGTCAAGCTACGACCCGGAGCTTTGGAATAAGCTGGGCCTGATTCTTGATTTCCTACCAGATGACAAGAAGGAAACTCCTCAGTTGTTCCGGGTGGCGGCATTTGCCTCTGACCACACCATCACTGTGGTGGTGAACTCGCGGACACTGGATTCCGTCAGATTGAAACTGGGTGTTCATCGGCAGGGATGGTTGAAAGCCACCAACTTCAGGCCAGACGTTCAGTCTAAGGTGTTGGACATGACAATTAACGGGAAGAACCTGTTTGGCAAGGCGGTCGATGGGTCTCTTAACTCATCATGACGGAGACGGCACGTTCACTGGGCACCCTGCAGCAACGTCGGTCATCCTTTCCTCACGGGGAAAATGTAGCAGGTACTGTGCGGGCTACGCCGCCCTTTATCGGCAGCCTTCCCATTCGAGGCGGGAAGAGCAGGCTTTAATCGACTGTGGACTCTGGCCCCCACTCGTGCACCCCTGTGGGAGGCCGGCTGCCGAAGTTCGTCAGCGTGTCGAAAACCATCACCAGGGGCACACCTTGGAGTTCCAGCACGTGTCACTGTATTACCACTGTAGCTCGTCAAGCACGTGGCACAGCTGCTGCAGGTGGTCCAGGCCATGCTAAAAAAGGGGGCAATATAACCCTTCCCCAGCACCTCCAGGGCTCCGGAGTGTACTTGAGATACTTTCAGGTCCGAAAGAAGACAGGACGGTTGAGGCCAATCCTGGACCTGCAAAACCTCAAATACCTGAAATCCCAGAAGTTCAGGATGGTTACGTTGCAGGACGTGCTCGGCCAACTAGAGGAAGTCAATTTCCTGGCAACTTTGGACCTGGAGGATGCATACTTTCTCATACCCATCCATCGGAAACACTGCAAGTTCCTGCTGTTTGTTGTCCAGGAGCGGCACTGTCAGTTCAAGGCACTTCCCTTCAGCCTGAAATCGGCACCAAGGGTCTTCAGGGAGTCTGTGGCTCCAATGGCGGCGCATCATCATCATCTCTAGGGCATCCATGTTTACCCGTACCTGGACGATTAGTTGTTTCGATCCCGCTGCCAAGCTCTGGAGAGCCAGCACACGGCAAGAACCGTGCGTTTGCTGACGGATCCAGGGTTATCCATAAATTATCCAAATTCCTGCTTGGAGCCATCGCAGAATGCTTCGTTTCTGGGGGCACTACTCAACACAGAGACTTGCCTAGCAGCTCCCTCAGATGAGGAAGGTGCAGCGCCTGTCGTCGGCGCCTGTCTGCTATGGTGCGGGCCATCAAGTCACTGTTGGGCATGATCTCTTCCTGCATCAACCTGGTCTGCCTTTGCAGACAACAGATGAGGCCTCTCCAGGAGTTTCTGGATGCGAGATGGCTGCAATTCTCAGGATCCTGGACCTCATCTAGGAGTTTCAACGAGCAATACAGTGGTGGGGCGTGCGCTTCATTTCTCTTACCACTGCAGGAGCAGTGATGAAAATGGCTTCTGCAACAGCCTGTTGCGAGGTAAGCCAGATGGCCCCATTGCACATATAATAAATCGAGTAATTATTTTCTTCCGGATCGCCTTGAATATATTATTGTACTGCCAGTAATTGCAACTGTGCATTAGTTCGGCCGCATCAACCTAGTTCTGTGCATTCAGCGAACCTCCATTGCCTACCATGAGGCTTAATCACTGAAAGATGGCCGCCCGCCCAATTTGATGACCATGAGCACCTTTGTCTTGCCAGTTGCACCAATGTGGCCGCCGTTTGGCTACTGCCCCGCTTTTTGTGCCCAATCAGAGCCTGTATGCGAGAGCCTGCCCAAACGAAGGCACGACACACTATGGCTACCCCTGTCCCGAGCCTGTCGGAGCCCTAGGAGCCTGGGGCCACATAACGCTGGCCGTATACTTCCTCAAGGTAAGGGACCGCCCAACCACCTCTGCCACTGCCACACCGTGACCCCACAGTACTTTACACCCATACAGGATAAGGCACGCTCTCCCCGCCTACCAGTACTCTCCTAGGAACTCGAACGCTCGCCACTTCCGAAGCCGTTGCATTATACAAGAACGCAGCGGTATACCCGCCAGATCTATGTCAGGCGCACAGGCCACAAAGTGGAACACTATACTATGTAAAGTTGCCACTTAAATGTCTATACTGCCCATCTATGCACAACGGCTAAACAGTATTCTCCATCCACACATGCCCGGTGATACTTTCTTGATGTTATTTCAATACTAATGATCTAACTTGTCCACAAAGTGATGAATGCACTGCTGGCCCCTAGACGCTACTGCCTGTATCAAGTATATGCTTTTTTTAAAAATGTGTGTCAACAAATGTTATGTAAAGTTGTGCCATCTCCAACATAAATCTAGGGAATGTTTTTACCTCACCCATCTTACTCATGTATGTTTTACTTAGCCTCACTCGCATAGCTTCTACTACATACAAGACCATTTGCATACAATAGGGTCCCAAATAGTTCTCTACCAGTGCCTTTCAGATACGGCCTTATACTACTTGACCTGTTTCCAGCTAGCCATACCTCTATTAGGCTCTGTCTGCTGCTAACTGCCTGATGCCACCTTCACTGTGCACCTCCCATCCACACCACGCAAATCGCATCTAGGCACAGTGCTTGCACTGTATTTTCTTTTAACTGAATTACTACCTACTTGTGTCCTGCCACCATTTAGCCCCTGCCTGCCCTACATGGAAAATCGAATCTAGGCACTGTATTTGTGTTGAATTGTGACCCACTTGTGATCTGCCTCTGCCCAGCATTAGTCGCACGATCTCCCTGTCATCTCCTGTCACCCACCAGCTGCACACACCAGCTGCACGCTCACACACAGCCACTCTCCACCATCATGATGCCCAAGAATTCACCTCCCATTCACTGCATAGACTCACACTCCCGCACTCTCCCTGCCACACTCTGCCCAGCCAGCCTAACAGCCCTCCTTATAATCCTCACAATAATGGCCCCTACGCCTCCCCACATACACCCAGCACACCTCACTCAGCGCCCGGCACTAAATTCACATGCCACAGAACCAGACTATAACATCACACCGTCTCAGCCACCTAGCCTAGCTATCAGACTCCAAAATCTCAGAAATCAATCACTTTCTAAGTATTTACTCTGCTCACCCACACCCATCACGACTAGAAATAGCAGATTAGGCACCCGCACCGCACCACTACCCCACACTAAAATGAGCGAATGCACTGTCCCCGTCTCCCCACCACCCCAACTTGTCTCAACAACTACCTCGCACTAAGCCCTTCATTACCACACACCACAACAAGCACACTTCACCCCATACTAGTATAAACAAAAATATCAAAGGCACACAATACCCACCTCTCAAATGTGCACTACTGAACATACGCTCCCTACCTGCACATGCCTTAGAGATAAATGATCTACTAGCCACACATAATCTGGATGTACTATGCATCACCCAAACCTGGCTCAATGATGCCTCCTGTCCAGCCATCGCACTAGCCCTACCCCCAGGCTACACCATCCTTAGGCAAGATAGACCTGATAAGATTGGAGGGGAAGTCGCCTTAATTCACAAAGCCTCACTGTCCATTAGACTAGCAGACCATAGTACATGGGGTGGAAATGCAGATATCCTATCAGCCAAGCTTACGCTCTCTCCCCCAATAATCTAATCAATATCCACATCCTATATAGACCTCCCGGACTCCCAGCAGACTTCGAAGAGCACCTCTCCCACCGGCTCAGTAACAACATTAAAAAATCCTCCAAAATCCTTCCATTAGGAGACCTAAACTTGGGATACAATGATCCTAAGGATAAATCCGCCACAATCCTAGCAAAAGATCTTGCAGAGCTAGGATTCTCCCAAGGAGTCCTCACCCCCACGCACTCCAAAGGCCGCACCCTTGACTGGGTCATGGATCACAACTGTGCATCCAACATTATCTCAAACACCGCCTTTCTATGGACTGACCACACGTGCATTGAATTACTTATTCCCACCAACCCCAGACCCAAGACTCTCACCCACACGCTACCTGCCATAACAAGAAGTTCTAAAAAACTCCTTGCTCAAACTGCTCATTATGTAACAAATGCATGCCTCATGACTATGTAACTAAGCATTGTACTGTAACAAGTGCCACAATGCCCTTAGACTGTTGTGCGCTATATAAATATGAATAAAACCAAACAATTCGAAGTTCCTCCTTGTCAGGAGGCAGTCACCATGGATGCTTATCAGGAAGTGTGGGGAGCTCATTTTGGACAGGTGCACGCCAGAGGCCTCTGGCTGCCAGAAGATGACCCTTCACATCGTTGTACAGCTTTGGGCAGTTTTCTAGGCCATCAAGTCTTTCCTGCTATCGATGAGGGGCACAGTGGTTAGGATCTTCACGGACAACACCACCACCACTGTGTTCTACATCCAGAAGCAGGGCAGAACGTGCTCCCCGGTTCCCTCCAGAGAGGCCCAAGATCTGTGGCACTGAGCCATTCGTCAGGATGTGTTTCTCGTCCCCTTTCACCTGGCAGGCACCAAGAACACCATCACAGACTCGCTCAGCAGGGCACTACGTTCTTGCCACGAGTGGGAGCTTTGCCAGGACCATGTGGATTTTCTATTCCGCGAATGGAGTCAACCCCAGATCAATCTCTTTGCGACAACAACAAATTCCAAGTGTCAGAGGTTCGCCAGCAGGTTCCCGCAGCCAAGGAGCATGGTGGATGCATTCTTGCTCCTGTGAAATGGACTGTTCTTATACACTTTTCCTCTGTTCCCGCTCCTGCTAAGAGTGATCAACACACTCGGACAATGTAACTGCAGATTGATACTCAACGCCCCGGCGTGGCCGTGACAAATCTGGTATCCAGACCTGTTTCTTCTGTCAGCAGTTCCGTCCATCAAGCTGCCACTACTTACGGAACTTCTGTCCAGAAAGGGAGGTGCAATTCTGCACCACGGCCCAGTGTTGCTGAACCTCAGGGCCTGGCTCCTGCAGCCTTAGAGTTTGTACATTATGCTTTACCTGCAGAGTGCAAGGACATCCTCGTCAAGGCCGAGGCACGGGCCTCATCAACGTTGACTTGCTACAGCCATAAATCCGTAGAAAAAAACGAATGCAAAAAAACACAGAAGAAATGACCTAATTGTTTTGACCGAAAATGGTAGCTATTTTAGTATGTGTATAGTAAGAAATAGGTGGAGGGTGGGGTAAGGGTATAAATTAGGGTTGGTGGTGCGGGGGACTCTCCTGCATTTTTAAACGAAAAAAGTTAAAGCAAAAAGTAATTTCATTTTTCGGTCAAAACAATTGGGTCATTTCTCAATTATTTTCTTCTAAATGTTCGGTAGGCCTTCTCTGTGGTCGCACAGACTTGTCAAGGAGTTCCTCAAAAGACTATTCAGAACTTTTCCGCCGGTGAAGGCTCCTGCCCCTTCTTGAGAGCTCAATGTGGTTTTGACTAAGCTCATTGGGGGCTCCTTTTGAACCGATGCATCAGGCCCCTCTAAAGCTTCTATCGTGGAAGACTGCTTTCCTCGTGGCAATCACCTCGGCCAGATCCAGGCCCTATCTTGCAAGCAACCGTACTTATCCTTCCACCCTTCAAGGGTGGTTCTGTCTACACACCCCACCTCAACAAGCTTTGGTGCTGCCTGTTTTCTTCCCGAATCCGTTGTCTCCAGCGGAGATGGCCCTGCGTTCGCAGGACATTTGTGCCTTAAAGTTGTACATGGCACTCACAAAGAGCTTTCGGAAGACTTATTAGTTCGTCAATTTTGGTCCTGTGGATCACAAAAAGGCGCGAGTCCTGCAAGCGAGTCCATTGTCGTTCCAGTCCACACTGTTTTTTGCCTCCTCTGTACCTTGTGCGGATCATCCCTGCTGCTGTCCCTTTAAGCTGCTTGACCCAGCCTATATCACTGGGTAGTGGCGCATAGAGCCAGCGCGCGAGTCCTGCAAGCGACTCCAGTCTCGCTCCAGTCACGCGCCGGGCAGCATGGAGCCCTACTTCCCTGTAGATTGCCTTTTCAGCTGGTGTTTGAGACCGGAGCCGTTCCTGCTGCTGGCGGCTATTCAACGCGGAAGATGCCGGCAATCAACATTTCACTGTCAACCTGAACATGGGACCTCATACCCGACAACAGCAGCAGCTGCAAGGAGGCACGGCAGAAGTAAATATCGGTGAGTGTTTTGCCTGTGTGTACCCTCTGAGGAGGTGAATCCATCCAGTGCTCATGTCACTGAATTACATGACTCTGTAAGACAACAAATGACTAACTAGTGGAGCAGACATTACAGATGCTGAACTCATGGGGTTGGATACTACTGCTCTTGATAATATGAAAACTACCTCTGTCGAACACTGTTGCCGAAGCCTGTGGTTCGAAGGGGACAGACCTACTACCCCCTACCTTATCAGTCCTGTGTGTTTCTCTGTTGCGAGAAAAGGTGCTTCAAAAATCACATTCCGGAACCAATGGCACTAATGCGCTCATTGACAACAATGCTGTGCCACCACCCGCAGGCTCTCTGGTGACTCAAACACAGAGAACCGCCATGAAAGTATAAATAACACAAGAAGGCACTGACCCAAACGACAAGAAAATAAAACAAACTATAGCGCGCACAAACTTAAAAGAAAGGAACAAGTACTGCGATTTCATGCTCGAACCGCCTCGGCAACATCAACCGTGATAAAATGTCATTTAAATGCCCTAACATTAGTAAGCGGGGAGCATTAGATGAACACTCGATTAAATAGTACAAATGAAAAATCACTTGCTGGTGAATTTGAGGAGTGCAATGAGTGGGACGAACTGATGGCTGGCAAAATAGATGTACCAACTGCCCATGGCAAGAACTACATGGAAGTGGTGGTAATGCACACCACTGGGAATGATCATGTGTGCCCAACACTGAAACAGCCAATGATGCATAAATATCTGTCCTCAACAAACGAGGGGATCGAACACTCGACTTCAATTTGACCCAATGGAAACAACAACAATAATTTTAACTTTCACTTGAAACAAGCGAAATCGCCTAACCCCTTGAAACTGGGTGCGGATACTGTTATAGCACAGAGAGCTCAAGTGCACACCAGGAATCGACACAAAATTGCTCACCAATAAGCAGCTCAAGTTCCTTGGCTGAAGCGATAGAGGAAAATAAAATCTCAACTCAAATCAAAACATTGATGTCTACGAATTGAATGAAACACAAGAGCACCTGAAAATCACTCTTAAGAAGAAACCAGCTTCTACGTGTAAGAACCCCAAGTGCCACAGCTCAGTAAATAATACAGCAAAAGCCACTGATTGACGTTGGATTTCATGGGCCCTGGTTGGACCAAGACATCATTAGCAAAAGGATAGCCCGTGTGAGCAATCTCCATCCCTGTTGTCTTGGAATACACAGGGTTTTAAACATCTGTTCAGTCGTCTGTGAATTAAACTCGCCACACAATCATTGTTTATTTTTTACAAGAGATGTGGCTTTGTACTCCTCCAGTTTGTAATGGTTATTGTACGCTTTTCAATGTTGCAGGTAAAGGACAGCATGGCAGACAATATGCCGGTTTACTTACATTGACAGGTTTACAAATAAGAAAATCACTATTCCAAATCCTTTTGTTCAGTAGACTATATTGAAGCATAAGTTTACTGGAGAGAACTTTCCCTAACATACAGTAGCCATTAATCTCTACTGGAATCCCACAATATCTTTAACCAAATTCTTACACACTAAATATTTAACAAAGCGTCCACAACTTTGCCGAACCCAGGTTTTCTCATTTGTGGACATCCAAATGCGAGATGTTTAGATAAAGATGGCAAAACACTATTAAAAAAAAAAGCCAAAGTAAGTTAACGTTGAGAAGTCAAATGTGGATGCTGGAACTAAAATTCTGAAATTGCTACATGTTAAACTGTCAGACGCCGGAGATGTGCCAGGAAAACAGACTTGGAGAGGCAATAACCTAACATCAACAATTGACTATATATGGTCCTCGAATAAGTTTGTCACAACATAGAACGACTTGAAATCATGAGACAGCAAAGTAGTGATCATGATGCACTGATCCTCACATGGAAACTGAAATATGCACCATTACCTCTACATCAGCCAGGGACTAACATCATGGCTAATCAAGGAGGAAACCGTCTAAAAGCATCAAGCGACATGCATCTCCTCAATGAACAATAACTTCAGATGCGCAATGCACACAAACTTGGTCTGTTATTCTGCTCTGCATTCAACTTTCCAGGTGGTACAAAATGGGAATCAGACGACCACTTATGCAACTAAAGCATCAATTCAATCCCGCAGTGGTGAGCGGTGAAAATGTCTTAGAGTGGACATCAAACAAATAAAGAATTCCTGCATCATTTCTGTAAAAGCTGAGCTGGAGAAAAGAAATAAACGCTTCAAGAACTGGCCAATCAGCTTCAAGATGCAGCTAGACCCAGAGCAAGCTGAAATGATGCTTAAAGCAATCTGTGATCCCAAGGCTAAAGATACATGGGCAATAATAAACAAAACAACGCTTAGTCAACAAGCAAGTCTGAGTAGTGGAGTAGCCGAGCCATGCTGGATCGAACATTACTCCAAAGTATTTGCCGATCCGAGGGGAATCCAGTGTTTAAATTAAAAACCTACTGCGAAAGCATGGAGTTTGCGTTTTAGCAAAAAGGAGATTAAATAAGCAATCAGCAAGCTAAATCGGTCAAATTCAGCAAACTACAGACCAATTGCGTTATTAGACATAATTGGACAACTATTCGCTTAAACATACAAAAAAAATTGACATGGCGGGCAACTGAATCTGATATTCTCGATCCAAGACAAATGGGTTTCACAAAATGCGTTGGGAAGGACCTCAATCTTTTTCTCCTAAATGTACTAAAACTACACGTACTAAAAAACAAAGCAAATTTTTTTTGGCGTTCATCGATCTAAAACAAGCTTTCGACAGTGTGAACTGGCGGAAACTATGGGCCAAACGGTTGCCCGTCATGTAATCAAAGCCTTTCACACAAATGCCACAATGTGTATTAGATTGAATAATGAAGGCCAACTTTCAAGAGAAATCAAGATTGAGAGAGGCGTAAAACGAGGATGTTCGCTGGCTGCAACAAAATTTAATCTATATTTGGCAGACTTGTCAAGAGCGCGGGAAACAAACCGCTGATCCACCAAAGTTCAACAACCAAGCAATGGCGTCAATGATCTATGCGGATGACTTGGTGCTGCTGTCACAAACCCAATTAGGACTGCAGCGGCTGCTAAACGTGCTACTACAATACACTAATACCAACGACCTGACGATAAACACTGAGCAATCCAAAATAATCTCATTTGGTTTCAAGTTAGGAAAAGAAGACCTTTCCAGTGGAAAATAGAGCACGGACAAGTTCAAACAGGAGAGTCAATTGGCTACCTGGGGATTCGATTTAATAAAAATACGGGAGAAAAAGCCAGGTTGGTTGAACTCCAAGTCAAAATCCAAATGCTAGCGTTGCAAGGCGCGATATTACATGCAAGATATAGAAAGTTCACTATTAACCCACTTATGATGATCAACAAACAAAAAGTGGTGCCAATTTTAACTTATGGTGGCGAAGCAACATTAAATCTCTCGTGGAAGAACTGGAACGTGCTTCAGGGGAAAGTTTGGAAAAAAATCTTGAAATTACCAAGAAGTTTAGCAATGGCCGCGATCAGAGTAGAATCTCTTCAATCAATAATTGTCTGGAAATCTCTCTCCTACGAAAATGTATTGTAGTGGACACAGCAATTCCTTAGCGAATTCTACGACCCACAGCAACACGGCCATATCCTTGGCTGCTACAAAAGTGTCATGGCAAGTGCCTACTCCATCTTCGGCAGTTGAATACCTCACTAGGATGTTTGATATCCAATCCTTGTGCAGTAAAACAAAATCTAAAAAAACAAGATTGGATTGATACTCCAGAGCAGAGAGCTCACTACAAATATATGCTAGATTTGGTACATGAAGCGCGATCATTAAATTCCACCTTGAACTATTTTAAAACATTTCTGAGTAGGTATCATCGCAATCGGCTCATTCGACTGAGATTAAATCTTTGCGCAACAAAAGAATATTATTTGCTCAAAAAAGCCAGAATTGCCCTGACACCATCTGTAAATTCTGTAAAATCTCAGAAAATGTGGAGACAATCAAACACCTGATCAGTGTGCCCTGCATTAACGGCAATAAGAACAAGCTTCCTTGCAGACCATGTCAAAAACGCAACGACAGTGTCTGCAAGTGAATGGTCGCGTATGTTTTTACTTGGAGACAAGCCAGCACAAGTCTGTGCAGGAGTGAACTTCTTGGACAAAATCTTAGATGACGATTTTTGTAAATACAATTGAGATTAGACGCACGCTTCTATGGTGCCAAGCAAGACAAGACGGTCTGATACACAATAGAAGCCAATGTCTACAGCATAGGCATCGTGAACTAGTTTGATGTAAAGTGACATGTGTAAAAAGTTTGTGATAAACTAAAAAAACACAAATAAAAAAAAGAGAAAAAAATAAAAGGCCTTGTCGAATGCTTCCATCTCCAGCTGGCTCTCCGGCTGCATCATGCATTGTCATCGACTGGGTAGCAGTCCGCTGCCAGGACGGCCGTGGAGCCATTACAGCAACAACCGCATTTCCCTCTGGTGTGCCCCTGCTTGAGATCTGCATGGCTGCTACGTGGAGGTCCATGCACACCTTCACAATGTTCTACTGCGTCAATGCGGATTCCAGGGAGGCATCCTGAGTTGGCCAAGCAGTGCAAAGCATCCCGATTGTTTGAGGTCGGTCTGTTCCACAGGTGTTTTTTGCTTCTGTTGCTTCACGGTAAAGAAAAAACAGAACGCAGAGAAAGGTTCCTTTTTTCCCCGCATGACACACAAGACGATTCACCTTTGCCAATTCTGAACAGCCTATGCATAAACAGAATCATCAATAGAAGCAGATTACATTAATGAGAAAATCTGTATATTGAAGACAGAAGCAATCCCTAAAGCCTAAAATATAAAGGGGCCTAAACATATGTACACCTTCCCCAAGGCTATACTCTAGAGCCTCAACCATCTTGGAGGCCAGACTTAAAGGGCTGCTGATAAAATTACTGACGAGTACCATTATCTGCAAATAAGTGTTTCGAAAATTAAGGCTTTTGCCTATCTTTCGTCCTGTATGACTAATTGGGAAACTTTGTATATGTTATACAAGAACTACAGTCACGTACTAACCCCACCTCAGACATATCTTTGATGCATGTTCACTGAGGCTTTTTGCAATCCATGATCAACAATACTGTTTTTTATTGAATACATTTTGGTTTTTAAAATTGAATAAATAATTTTGTGAAACACATGTGCATGTAATGCAGAAAATATATAATTCTACACAGTATTAAGCCTATACCATTAATATGGACTTAAGGGAGGGGTAACCAGCTCACTCTTATGTTATACCTACTTCTGTTGAGCATTGCCCCCTCACGTGGTTGTGTTTATGTACTGCTGTACAATCGTTATTCGTGAGCATGTGAAGCCATGCCAGACCCAAGCTGGAGAACAATAGTTACAGGTAAGTAACTTAAACCTTATGGAATTTGAGTGCGGACCTAGCTTTGAGAAGCAACCTAGCGTTTTACAGGGTATATACCAATATAGATACATAACGGAGCTCTTTACGAGGTGTACAACATTTCATATGTGTAGCGGAGTGCTTTTCAGTGGTAAAAGAACAAATATACAGTGGGCGTTAGGATACAGACGGGGACAGAGGAGGGTTACAGCTGTACCGGGTGGCGTGGATGAGAGGGGTGGGCGGCATGTGGCAAGTCAGGAGACGCAAGGGGTTTTTGAGAGAAATTTACGTCGTCAGAATTCTCTTTGATGGGGGAGTCTTTGAAGATGGCAGGCAACTTGGATGCTGCTCAACTGCACCTTCAATCTTTTTTTTTTTTATCAGATCGACCAGATCATTCAAACAAGTCTTGACCACGAATATTTTGGCAGAATGTATTACAATGCCTGCCATGTGAAGGGATTCCCAGAACCCTTTTCCACTTCTCTTCTTCCCTTTTCCATTCACTTCTTCCCAGTATGGGCACCCATAAAATATATGCTATATTCCCATGCAAGGCCTCCAATATTCTACATTTTTCAGGTGACCTTAAATGCTATTTTTTATAGCCCTTCTTGGTGACAATTATCCACTTAACAGGCTGGTCACCTAATCGGCTGCATCTGTCAAATTGGGCTTTACCCTGGACTCGTGTCAATGATGCATTCCTCCTATAAATTTCATGATCACCCTCAAATTTTGTGAAAATCATTGGCTACCCTTTTCGTCACCCTGTGTATCTTTGGGAGCAGCTGATGCCCCGTTGTTAAATTGAACCATAATCTGACTCCTATTTTATTACTCCCTCTGGAATCTAATACACAACCACTGCTTTTATTGTTTGGGTTATTTCCCTTCCAAAATAATGTTCATCAAAGACATCCCTTCATCCAAGAATTCCTGTTGCACAGAGGCCTCACTGGCACTGTTCTTTTACAAAGCAGGTGAGTTGACATAAAAAATTACCTTGACTCCTTCCATATTTGAAACCGCTCATAACCTCTTCCGGGTTGCAACATAAGTACCAACATATGCCACATCAGTGCATTTCAAATCTCTCCATCTCCTTGTACTTCTTTGAACATCACCAGCCGTCGTGTAGCTTCATCCCTACACCTCTTGCACTAGTCCATACCTCTTACACCCCCTTCATGTGCCACAGCAACTCAAACATTAAATTCAAGGACCAACCCTCTGCTACTCGCCATGTAGACGCCCATTATTTAAACTCCTTAAAGGTAATCTTTTACTAAACTCATCCATGTCCCTCTGTGTATCCGATAACCCCCCAAATTTACATATGTAGTATTCTTCCTGTGTTCTTTCATTATACTACCATTTATAAAGGTTTAGATATGAGACGCACATTTCGCTAAAACTGTTAGGCTTGAAATGGGATCACAATGATGGTTTCATCAAATACTTTACTTTTTATTCGCCGGCTCTTTAGTAATTGGGAGCGGGGGCTATCACTGCGATAGCAATCAGAGGTACTCGCAAGTTGCAAAGTCAGCATCTTCTTCATAGTCTGCCTCTGCTGTCATCACAACAGTTGAACCATTGAAAGGATCAATAATACAAGCCTCAAAATGTAAAAACAGTATAAGCCATTGTTTGTTAATAATTCACTCACAGCTATTAACTTGAAATATTTACCTCGAAGTAGTAGAAACATTTATTGTTGAGTTGCAGCATGTCTTATGTTATGGTGTGTTAAACTGCGCCCTTAACCAACATAGCGGTCCTACGGCAACAATGGTTGTCCTGATTCGATTACACAATTTATCGTCATATTCTCCTCTGCTGGTATTTTATTAGGACCCTTAACTACTTGTTTTCCCCTTCTCGGTTTCAATTAAATTCTCGCCCCGCACAAATCCTTTAAACATACACAATACGGCTAACTCTAACAATATCCATGCACATGCCTGGGGATATTCTTTCTATTTGTGTTTTGCATCACTGCAAGCTCTCCTACTCAACTTTCTCCTCAGATTGTTTTCATCCTAATTTGCAGTCACTTGGTTGTCTGTGCACTCTGATTCAGAGACACCTCCTGCCTAATGTGATGCAGTCCTTTCACTAGTTTCTGCATATGGTGTGCATTACAAGCCTCAAATGATGTTGACTCTCCTGGCATAAGCAAAACTGGGGTAGTAATGTTTCTGTGGTGGGCTTGTCTCTGGCTAATCTTATATGGGCAGTATCTCAGAACAGTGTATTTTCTGTCTCAAAGCATGTACAATGAAAGGTAAATGGAAATCCTGTTGTTCCCCTTCTACTATTTTTTCAACAGCTTATTCAGTCCCCAATGTAATCTTACTCCCTGCTTTGCTGCTTGTTGGGTGAGAAGATTTATGGAACAGTGTCTGTGGAACCTCTCTGAAACGCAAATGCATTCCATTATCTGAAGTAATGCTGTTGGGGATACCAAATCTAGTGAGAAAGTCCTTCAGGAATTGTTTGATTACTTTCAATGTGGAACAATTTCAAGTGTGAAATCCCTCTTACCATCTTCTGAAGGTATCACTAACCACTACTGCATATTTTAATCTGTGAGGATCTGTGGTAATGGGCTGTTAATTTTAATTGGGTTTAATTCTAAAATCTAATTGGGTCTTCCCAAGCAGTAGTCTATCTCGCTTATTTCATCAAAATACTTGTTCTGTTTCTTGCTACTCTATCGTGTTTCCAACTGCCTGTCAATTTGCAATCGCTTCCTCACAATCAGTTTTCATCAGCCAGCAGCCTGTAGTCTGCCATCTGTCCAAGCTCTTGTCCCCTTTCTCATGCACCCAAAATCAATGGGCCCACTGCAAAATATCTTTCCAAATCTTTTGAGGAATTGCCAACATTCACCTTTTTCCACAAAACCCTTCTCTTTTGCCACCAACTCGTCTCATAATGGAAGTGTCATCATTCTGCTGTTATGCTCTTATCACCTGAGACCCATGTGAATTGTGTGTCAATGTCTTCAATGTCGTTTTAAAAGGGTCTGCTTAATCTTAACCTGCAGCCCATTCATCTGTTTCTAAATCTGTAGGTGATATTAATAATTCTGCAGGATACATTGGGAAACTCATCTGCGTAGCTAACAATCTGCTCCCATCTTTAACTAGATTCTCATTTTTTTCCCCATGATGAAGATAATACAACTGTTGATCGCTCTGTGTCTTTCCTCTGTTAATTGTTTCCAACACTGCCAATAGATTGTCATTGTGTTGGGCACAAAATATGGATCTACATTCAACCCCACATGGACATGATGGAACATGTTCCTGTGAGTGCACATGTTCTGAACAAACTGCTTGAACCTGGTCAGATTGAGCATTTTACCCTTCTCATTTCATCTCAAGTGTGCCAATATTTTTGGATTGATTATCCGTTTTAATAACCACTCCAGCTTCCCATTGCCCTCCAGCCATATGTGAATTGCCATACAAAAAAATTATAGCGGAATATGAAACCTTGTCTCTTGTGTGCAGGCTTATTCACTGAGGGCAAAGTTTCTGTTAGCATAATGTCCCTCCTAACCTCTGATTATGCCTGCTGTAGCCTCACTATAATCCTGTACTTTCAGATCCAATAGACACCTCCTAGCCACATTTCTCTTAACACAGCGGTCACTTTCCCTTTCTATAAAAATGTCCTCAGTGTGTGCCTTGATCAATTTCTGACCTCTAAAAATGTAATCTTCTGTAGCACCAAATGCACAGTCAAAATTGTCCTTTCACACATAATGTACCTCGGCTCTGTTGGCTAATTCTGCAGAATTGGGATGTATGGATCTAAGTGAGTTATAAAGCACAAACTCAACTAAAAAGCAACAGAGAGCTGTACAGTAAAGGGAGGAGAAAATAGTAAACTCTTTCTTACACAGTAGGGTCTTCAAATTTTTCCTCATGCTCAGCGGGGGAGGAAGTAAGCCTGGTGTTAGCCGGAAAGGCGCTTTCAGAACATTTTATTTATTGTGCATTTGTAAGGCACTTATACATCAAGTACATTTAGTTTCATAGTGCCCACAGGGCAACGGGGAAGGAACATGGGAATGAAAGGCAAATATAACAATGAAAGAGAAAGGCAGTCCTACTAGGCCTTGTGAGCATTCCGAATGTGCAAGTGCATAGAGAGAGAAGAGATGAGGGAGGGGGATAAGTGCTAGGAGTACCACGGAGGGAAGTGCTAGGGTGTAAGTTGCAAACAGCTGTAAGTGACTTGGTAAGAGTGATCTGCCAATAAATAAGTGCAGTCCTGGGATTTCACAGACCAGCGGGTGCCAAGGCAAGTGCTGGGAACTGATCGAGGCTGAATGCGGTTTGGGGTGGGAGGCAAGGGCCAGGTGGACACATAAGGGCCGTAGTCACCAATCTCAGCGACTGTGGGGGCTAGCATGGGAGGGAGGGAGGGAGGGAGGGAGGGGAGGAGGAGGTGAAAAGGAAAGTGTGGAGGAGTTTCCAGAATTTGAGGAGATCCAGCTCATGGTGAAGAGAAAGGGGGAGGCTGTTCCTTAGGAGGGATCCAGCCGAGCAGAGAGATCATCCACCAGCTTGCTGTTTAGCAAAGCGCTTGACATACAAGAGTTGGTGCTGGAGGAACATAAAGATCTGGAGGGAGAGTATTTAGTGATGGCCCGTTGTAGGTAGCGTGGTCCCCGGCCCCAGACAGCCTTATGGATGATGCAGAGGGATTTGAATTTGATCCTTGCAGGAACCGGGAGCTAGTGGAGATTTTACAGCTGGAGCGATGTGGTCCCTGGACTTAAGGTCAAGGATATGTCTTGCAGCCCTATTCTGAATTAGCTGGCGGGGTCGTAGAGAGGAAGAGGGTAGATTAAGGAGCAGACTTTTGCAGTAGTCTAGCCTAGAGAGAACCAGAGCTCTAGATACATTAGGCTTCTGGGGAAAGTGAGGAAAGGAAGGATTCCGTTGAGGAGGTGGAGTTGAAAGTGGGCCTTCTTGGCAATGTCCTGGATGTGCGGAAGGAAGGGAAGACAGGAGTCGAAGAGGACTCTAATGTTTTTGGCTTCAGAAGAAGGTGAAGAACCCATAGAGGTTCACCATAGTGAGGGGAAGAAAGGAGCAAGGGTCCCAATGGGAAGGATCTTAGTCTTGCTGGCATTGAGGCAGAGATCATTAGAGCCACACCAGAACTGGATTGCAGATAGGCAGTCAGGAATGAAGGAGGAAGTAAGGAGAGGATCAGAGGGAAGTTTTTAGAGGAGTTTTGTGTCTGCACAACACTGAAAGGAAGGGGAGAAGGTGGAAATTGGGTGTGCAAGCGGAGCATGGGAGCACATAGCAGGAGACTGCTTGTTTTCCTGTCTTCTCGCACTTCGTGGATTGAAGTCTGTTGATATCTTGGCACCTATTGACCGCCTGAGATAGTGGCCTTTTCAGCTAAGAATAGGGCATCCTTGGACACTAGAGATTTGTAGGTGGTACACAGGCTGTTGGGCTGTCTTGAAGGTGATGCAAGTTTGAGGGGTAACTAGCATAGTTCGTTGAGGGAGATGTGTTCTAAGTTCTTCAGTCCTGCAATGCGGTGGGCTGGCTAGCTTTCATTGGTGCCCGAGTAGTAGTTGAACACCAACCATGAGGGCATTGCTACCATCCTAGTGGGAGTGCAGCAGGGTCTGGGCTACAGGGCTACAGGTCTGAAGTCTGAGCAGGATGTAGCGTTTTGATTCAGAGCAGTAGTGAGAGCTGGTACCATGCAGTTTGTGTATTCTTGGAACTGTGTGCTTTGAAGGGGCGGTCTCCATCGATGGTGAAGCTGAGGGAATTTGCAGTAGGGGATTGTTGGGAGGAGAAGCCATTGAGATCCATCTGTGCAAGCCAGTTTTGAACTTGAATGCAGTTAGCCCCCCCTCCACTCCTCTCGGAGGATAAACTGTTTTGGGAGGGAAAAGTTTCAGGTAGGCAATTAAAAGGCCTGAAAGGTGGAGAGCCTGTGTTTCGATTTGTGAATATTGTTGAGGCAGTTGACCTCCAGCACAGCTTTGTCATCAGCATACTGGAAGATTTTGATGCTGAATTTAACCAAGAATGCCCCCAGAGGCTCCATGCAGAGGTTGAAGACCACAAAGATGAGGAAGCATTGTTGGACTCCACTGGTCACTTGGCATTTGTTAGGATCTGCTAAACACAAATGACACCTAAAGGGTGTCCCCTCCAGACGAAGTGGGTTCCTTCCACTCCATGTTAGCAAGGGCTTCCATCTTGTTTAATTTGGTATCCAAGGAGAAGGAGGGATTCTTGTATGAGAGAAGAGCCTCATCCAGAAAGACAGCAACATCAGTTCCACTCCTGGACGATGTGTGGGAGGAGGGCCTTGCCCTTATGAAGGCCCCAAACTCGGCTCCACCTCGACGGGATAGGCTGGAGAAGTAGTACAGGCTTCCAGACTTGGTACCCAAGTGCCTAAGATCCCAGCCGTCCCCAGACTCTGTGGTCTCAGCTGCAGCAAGCAAGAGGTTGGCGAACCCGTCCTCCGTCTCTGGATCCCCCAGACCAAAAAGGCAAGAAGCTTGATGCCATGGGCGAGCGTATTATATATACAGCCGCCTCCACAGTTAAAGCTGTACATGCCCTGGCAATACTGGCCCACTATGATAAAGAGCTATGGTATAAGCTGGGCCAAATCCTTAAGCTCTATTTCAGGAAGAGGAGGTGGCATCCGATCATGCCATCACAGGGGACCTGGATGTGGCAGAATCAGGCTTTCGGCAAATGGGTAATGGAGTGGCTCTGAGAAGACGAGGATGGCTCAAGACCACAAACGTTAGGCCGGACATGCAATCAAAGGTTATTGATATGCCCTTCGACTGGTAGAACCTGTTCGGGAAGGCGGTGGACGATACATCGCAGGCAATAAAGACAGACACAGAATCTTTTAGGTCCCTGGGTACCCTTCAACGACTGCAAACATGGTCCTTTCGTTCATACCGAGGAAAGTTCAGACCGTCAAAAGGCTATCCAACGACGACCTAACGCCAGCCCTCCTGCTCTTCCTCACAAGACTCATACAGAGGCCGGTCGCAGGCTTTTGGCGGGGGAGCGCAACGCTGGCGTCGCCCGCAAGCAAAGGCGCAAGCGCCTATGCTAGCCTGACCAGGCAACGAACCCAGACGCCCACTTTCACACCCCAGTGAGGGCCCGCTTAACACAATTCGTCAAGGAGTGGGAAAACATAACCATCGAAGAGTAGGTGCTAGACAGTGTGCCAAGGGCACACCCTGGAATTCAGACACAGGTGTCCGCACATTCCTCCAGTGGCAAAGAGGGAGTTGCACATGGAACACCTGCTGCAGGAAGTGATGGAGCCTAATCCTCTACATGCATTGCCTCAACAAGTAACTAAAGTCTCCCACCCTCCTTCCCTATTGTGCCTCTTCTGGTTTCACACTGGCACCTCGCATGCTTTGAATCTGAAGATGGCCGCCAGGTGAGGGGCTTAGGGAGACGATCGTCATTGGATGGGTGCAGTATGACCCAGTCTACAGTAATTGGATATTGCTAGAAAGGCAGTTTTGAGTTTTCTTTAAGCAAGACTGCTTTCTTTTTACCAAGGAGTCCCAGACGGACGGGGAATAGTCGGGAGCATGTGAATCCATGCCAGTCCCATGCTGGAGTACAACTGTTACAGGTAAGTAACTTGTTCCATCTTGGAACATGGTATGGTGAGATGGCAGGGTTGTCTATAGCGGGTAGGGTGTTGTCAGTGTGGTGACGGATCTGGTTGATTTTGTCTGAAGAAAATGTTGGTTGCATTGCATTTATCCATGGATTCCGGTTCTGTGGGGCTTGAAGGGGGCTGATGCAGTGTTTGACGAACTTGAGGCGGGCTATGCTCTTACTTGAGGCTTCCACTATCGGTCCTGTGTAGTAATGGGCTTTGGCTGAGGTGATCAGGGCTCTGTGGGTCGAGCATAGGCTTTTCAAGGAGGATTTTCTTGTATTTTTCTCCAGATTTTTTCTTGTTTGTGGATGACACCTTCACTATCTGTGACATTTTGTGTATCCCAGGAAGTGGATGGCTTGGTTTTGTTGGCTTGTAGTTTCAATGGTGTATGCGTGTTGGCGGAATCAGAGTGCATTTGAGTCAGCAGAGGAGAATGTTGATATCTGATGGAGTGACTGTGGAAGCTAGGTTGGCGCAGTTTTATTCTAAGGCGTCCAAGGGAACGTTTTTGAATGCACATTGGGGTGTCCTGCTATCAGTTGCCCTCGAAGAGAGGGCTTTAAGTGCTGGAGCTTGATAGGGATGGTGGTGTGGTTAGTCCAGTTGGGTTGTGTAGGTGGGAGACATTTGATGTCTGAGCATGAGGTGAATAAGAGGTTGACAGTGCTGCTGCCTTTGGTGTTGGTGGGGTCAGTGATGAGTTGTTAGATGTGAAGAGTGTCCTAGGGAACTTCTTTGGTTTTCTTGGTGGCTTGCATTCCTGGCCAATTGAGGTCTCCTAGAAAGATTTTGATGGAATTGTTGACAGTTGATCTAGTGATGAGGTTTTACATTTTATCCCAAAGGGCTTTATTACTCTGTGGTGGGGGGTCGGTCATGTGGAAAGTAGCAACTGTGGTTTGGGAGAGCCCAAAATGACATGTCGGGAGCTTCATGAATTTAAGGGTTGGTGGATTTTGGGACCTGCAAGTCCATTAAGTCTTTAGTATGACTGCGAGGGACCTGCCAGACTTGTATATGCGGTTGAAATGCTGGGTGCTGTAGACGGCAGGGGAAAGTATATCCAGGATATGGGAGGCGGTGGTAAGCCATGTTTCTCTTATGAATTGTGTCAAGGTTGTGCGTGGTGATGAATTTCAGCACTGTCTGCTGCATGTATTACAGCAGAGTAAGCAATGAGGTTGCGTGCCTGTTGGGATCAAGTAAGTTGGGTGGCTGTCAGTGGGATGTTGATGAGGTTGTATGGATTGGAGCTTGGCTATTGCTTGGTGCCTGCTGAGTTATTGTGTGCTAGTTAAGGTGGTGATAGGCTATGGTGTAAAAGGAGTGAAGCACATGGTGGTAAGGTTCTCAGTTATTGTGTAGGGTTTCTGGCCCTTGTCCCTTACAGGGCCAAGTAGGTGTTGAACTAGTTGAAGCCCTTGACTCCCGTCAGTCCTTTTGTTCAGGATGCCTAAGGAGAATGATGAAGACAGGGAGGCAGAGGAAATGCAGAGAAGAGGGTAGGAGTCTGGAAGCAGTCACAGAAGCAGGGAAAAAGAGAACAAAACCGCAAAAAAAGAATACAAAATGCAGACAAATCAGCACAAAACACAGCGTTTTAAATGCAGGGAAGGGGAGTAGCCTCAGAGAGGGTGATGGCAGGTAGTAATCATTCGCAGCAGCAGAGGAAAAAACAGCAACAAATTGAAACAAAATGCAGCAAAATAGGAGTAGACATTTAGGAGAATTCCAAGATTCCCTTCAGCTACTGCAGTGATTTGTGAGTTGTGCTAGTTGACAGCGCCATAATTAACTGAAGTTTCTCTATGAAATGAAATGTATTTATATAGCGCAAAATGGACCCGTAGGTGTGATAGCGCATACGAACAGTCCACAATTCAACATGAAACCTAAAACAAAGTAAAAATACAGCCTAAAAAACCGGTAACCCACGTGAGATGCTAATTGTCCCAATACTATGGGAATACATTTTCAAAAGAAATTCTAACAGAGCAGTTAGAGTATTAGTTTACAGTTTGAGGCCCCTCTGGGGAGGTATGTACATATACTAAGATAGTGTGGCAGTGTACTGGACCCACAGCCCACTATCGCATTTGGTAAAGAGCACCAATCGCTTAAGTCAATTCTATGTACAATCTTCAAGTCGGACAATCTAATAACCCCTGGTCCTGTACGTTGTCGCAACCAGGCAAGCACCTTATTTCTCAGCGATTCTCTGGTCTCTCTTCCTGCTGACTTCCCGATATTAGAAATGACAAAGTTTTGTTGGTCCATAATAAAGGCTTGGGTGATGGTATCATTGATACTTGGCATTTGGGATCTCCTTATTCGCACATTTCATGCAAACCCCTATTTCAGTAGAATGTTGACCTCTCCAGCTTGTGCTTTAAGATTTTGATCAGGATTGAGATCAGGTGCTGGGATTGAGAGAGGTGTTTCCATGACTCGACCCTTGCGATCGGAATTGGAAATTTTGGCCTGTTCATTAGTAGCCGGTGTAGGCCTAGAAGGTACAGAGGGGCTACCCCTTATGTGTGGTTTGAGATGCTTGATTCAGTCTCTCCCCTTCAAGGTTGACTTGGCAGCCGTCATTAGATTTTAGCCATGCTTTTACCATTTGCTGTTGTAAACGTATGTCCAGAAACTGAACCTCCTCCCTTTTCTATTGGATTTTTGCTGTATTCAACTTGGGCCCATTTTGTATTGTCATAGGGCCTTCCTCAAATGAGTGTCAAGTTCCTGTTTGTTCTTGCTCCAATTCAGCACTCGTTGAAAAATGAACTGTCTCTCAATCTCTTTTGAAGAACTACTCAGAGAAATCCTTTTTGTTCCCATCCAATGGAGGTGTACTTCGGACTGTCTTCATGTAAGGTGTCATAAGTGCCTCAAACAATGCACAAAAGCTCTGAGATGCTTCAAGCGGTCGCCCATCTCAGGGGGGGGGGGGGGGGGGGGGGGTGGCCTGAGCTCATGTAGTGCAGACCTGTCCTACACAAGCGCCCATTGTGATCCTAAGAATCTGTCCTTAACGCAGCATGAAAAGGCACCTTTTGCCATAATTGGATAACCTACAGCTGGTGCACACTCGGGGCCGTGCATCAACCCGTTTTATCCGTAGAAGTGGAGTCCCAGCAGCCTAGGTGGACGCACGGAAGGTCAGCCCGCCAAGACACAAGCTGGGTCAGCTCAACGACAAGCAGCGGAGTAGAGGGGCGAACACTGCAGAGGAACTAGAGTGTTGGGGCGACCTGGACTGCATAACACATGTGAGTCAGAAGCTTGCTCCTCTCCGGCTGCCCCTAGTGCGAAATAGCAACTGGAGTGGTGCTCGCATGAAAGAGGTAAAACAGCAGCCATGTACAAGCAGGAACGTGCAGTGAGTGAGCCGGGGGATGGGGATACATACTAATGTATGCCGTTGCCTGAACGGAACCTGTACTGCAGCGGTGAGACCAACAGGATCGTGCTGGACATACGGAAGGACCCTCTGGGAGGAGGGTGGGGCTGTGGCAGCAGCAGGCACGGAGGCGGTGACAGGAGACCGGGTGCACACCACGTGGAACTACAGAGCCAAAATACTGTGAGGGAGCCGCGTATGCTGGTGGAGTAGATCGGTGAACACTGCTGGCACCTGGTCACACTGAGACCAAATACAACGATTGTGGTAGGTGCTCTCTGAACTAAACCGAACGGAGCGCCCGGAACCTGACGTTGCCAAAGGGTCCCATATGCAGTTGGACACTGCAGAACCTATGTACTGGCCTGCCTGATGAAAACTGTACAGCAAATATTAAGCGTGGGTCCTGATTGCGGTGAACAAAGTCTGTTGCGCATCAGCCTATTTATAAGAGCAGCGCTGGATCGTGGAAATATATGCACAGTTCCCCCATAACCTCACACATGCTCCTGGTTACTCTGGGTCACAATCCATATTCTGCCTTCTGGGAAATGCCATAGGACTGGTGGCGCTGAAAGCACACACCATAAAAACCAAGAAAGAGCCAACTGACAGGAAGTGAAGGCAGAACATAACACAGACCTGTGGTGTCCCTCAACTAAGAATAAGCAGAAAGGCTTGATAATGGGCTCTTTTGGGTGGCAAGCAAAAGTTCGGGGTGCAACTCCCTCGACTGGATTGGCACAGTGAGCTGGTTGTGCCACAGGGTGATCCACAGGTGTTGGGGAGAATTCTCTTATAAGGCTAATTTCCCAGGCCTAGTGAGTCCCCCAGCAGCTTTGCTGGATTTTTTTTTTCTTTTTTCTCCTGCTAAGAAGTGAGACTCTTTTCCTCCCACTCTTAGGCATGATTTGGGTTATGTAACTTTAGTGTGGCTATGGGTTTTTTTTTTTTTTTGTTTACTCCATAGGGTATCATCTGGTTTTTGTGTATGTTACACAGCACCCTCAGTGCAGTAACACCGGCTTGTCATAGTGACCCCCAAACATAGATTCTATACCCTGGGACTGACTACTGTCTCCCAGGGCATGTAAAGTCACCGTTGACTTTACTAGTCCAAAATTGTGAACAGAACCAGTACAAACCATCATATTGTGGAAGTACTGGAAGGGGTTCATTCGATTGCCCCTGGGTGTGTTTTCAAGGGGGCACTGTCCAGTCCCCCCCTTGTCGAGCAAAATATTCCACTGGAATATTTCCTATGGGATTTTCCCATTGATTTTAAACGCATCACTTTTTGGTGCAATGTTAAAGATGCCGCCGTTTTTTTAAATTTAATATTAAATCAACGGTTGGGTCTTTTCGCCAGAACTCTTTTCTAAAATGGCGTTCGTGTCCGTCTCTGTAACTCCAACCAAGGTCAGGCCCTTCCACTTTTTGGCAGGCTTCTCCACAGAAGCCCTCCAACTGGTGCCACTCTGTCTGGGTTCCACAGGATATGTGGGTGGGGGAATTGGCACCCTGGACTGCGTTGCCTTAGCAACCCAAATCGCACTTTGTTCTGATTGGGCCAGTGGTGAGCCGCCCGGCTCCCCACTTAGCATGTTTGAGTGACAGCTAGGCTGTTGAATGGTGGTTTTTCTGCATAAAAGCAGGGCTTTTGGGACTGGAACTTCAGAAGTCGCCACAGGACCTAAGAGTCCGAAGAGGGAAGAAGCTGACCCATCTGCAACGACGTCACCACTGGTGGAGCCCTGCTGCAACAAACTCACCACTATCCCAACAACAACAGAAGATCTTCTGCTGGACGAGCCTTCTCCCTTTGAGCTGGTGGGATCAACCAGTTCGCCCCTTTCGCCTTCCAAAGACGTCTCTTGGTCGAATCGCCCGTGACAAGCACCCCGGCGGCTGGATAGCCAAGCTTCACCACTTTGACTGCGAATAAAAGGAACGCACCTTTTAACCGACGAACTCCGCGGCTGGTTTCATCCCTGGGCAGTGCAACGACTCCAAGTTTCCTCCTCGACGAGATCCTCTCTTCCACTGGTCGAAACAACGAACTTCAACCACTGCCAGGAACAACTGCCACCGCTGGAGCTTCCTCTCTCTTTAAGGTACTGTATTCTGCCTGGCCTCCCTTTCCACGGATTGCTAAAGGTGACCCTTAAATCCTTGGCTTTCCAACTGGGTTGGCCCCAGACCTTCTAACTTTACTTCTTGAATCACCCCAACCTCTTTTGAACATTCTGCAAAGACTTTTAGTGCATTTTAAACTGTGATCTTGGGCACATTTCGCTTTGCTCCATTTAAAGTGGGCCTGGCCTATGAACTTTGGCTCTACAGTGTATAGTGCCTTTACTCCCTTGCTTTGAACTTCTAAAAGTGTTGGGAACTGTTTTATTTTTATGCCCTGCCTTTTTCTCTCCCTTTAAACTTAACTATTGGAGTGCCATCTAGGTTCCGCGCTCACTTCTGTTTTAACAAATAGTGGTGTTTTAACTCTGACTTGTCTAATAGGTATCAAGGGAGGTGTTTATACTTTACCTGACTGTGTTTTAACTTGCTTTTGATTTAGAGTGCTAGTGTATTGCCTAAAGTGTGTTTTAAATAAATAATTATATACTTTTGATACAAAGCTCTGGTCAGTGTTTGTTTGCTCTACTGTGTTTTTGGCCTTATTGTGTATACTCTATATACTGCCCTACTCTTCTTGAGAGAGGTCTGACTGCTCAGCCACAGCTACCAGGTAAATCTGGGTGGTGCAGACTGCTACCAATTGGGTTTACTGCTTACTCCTGTAGTCTTAATCTTCTTGCAGTGGTCCCCAAGGGAACTGCACAGGATTCTGCCTAACGGGCATCTAAGGTTTTGGCTGCCATTGCGGACACGAGATCCTTGTTGAGGGGAAAATTGACAGTGAGCATAGACAAGAAGTTACTCCGAAAAGTTGCACGCTCGCTTGCTGAGAGGATCACGACAGCGTAGGTAACCTTGAAGGACAATGCTACGACCACTGGAGACTTAACAGCGAGGATGAAAGTGGTGGAGTTGTGAAATGCCATACTGGAGTCATGAGCTGAGGACGTGGAGGGCAGGTTCCGTAGAAACAACATAAGGGTGCTAGGGCTGCCCGACGAGACAGAGGGCTGAGACCCGTTGGGCTATATTGAGAATGTGCTACTGCAAGAGATTGGCCCAGAGAAATTGTCACAAGGGTTTGCAGTGGAGAGAGCTCACAGGTCCCTTCAGAAGAAACCACCACCCGGCTCGTATCCTAAGCCAATCATGGCTAGGATCCTAAACTTCAGAGAGAGTAAATTGGTACTTCAATTCTCGAGGGAAGGTCGGACAATACCGAGAGGCAATGGCAAGATAGTAATATATCCGGACTAGACACCAATGGTGCAACAGAAGCGGAATACATTTGTGCCCATTAAAGCGCAGCTATGACGACTTGGTATAAAATACATGCTAATAGATCCGGCCAGGCTGAAGATTGTGTATGGCGGGAGAACACACTTCCTTGAAAACCCGGTGATAACTTGGGGATCGATGTTGAAGAGTACGCCAGGGGCCGCAGGGAACCACCTGTTTGACTTGTCACTGAGAGCAGAGACTGAGAGACATGTGAATGACAGTGGCGACTTGTTTGGGACACTCCACATATGGCTTGCTGCGGTGGCCCTGCTGCATCTTGACCAAAATCAACCGGCGGACCTCGCAAGGTGGGCCCCAGCCTTGCGGGCGGCGCAGAACATGGTAATATGTGTGACTTGAACTGATTGAACTAAAAACTGATTTGGGAATGCTGCCGCATGGAACCAGAGGACAATGGGGGCCAGCAGTGTCAATACTAGTTGGTGCTTGGACAAGCATTTGAGGCCAGTTGTTTGCTGACCTTGCCTGGTACACAATGGCGAAGTATAGCTTTGGTGGTACGGGTATGCCTGAACGGCGACACACTGTTGGGTGGTGTTCATCCCCTGGATCCAAGAGGCTGTTGAATTTGGTCTTGCTTGTTTGTTATAAAGAGCTCGAAACAGGTACGCAGTGGGGGGCGGTGGGGATATGACCGGTTACATGGAAAAAGGGTAATGGGTCAGATCCACGTAACTTCGGGGAGTGGGGCAGATATGGGACACAGACCATATTGGCCTGTATAAGGTGTGAGTCATCGCTGAACACTAAATACCTATTTGACAGAAGTACAGTTTCTATCTTGGAACAGGAGGGGACTGGGATCATATATAAGAAGAAATGGGGTGAAAGCCTACCTCTGGAGGAAGTGTATATCCATAGCCATGCTGCAAGAGACTCACTTGTTACTGGAGGGACAAGAACAGCTTCTGTCAAGATGGGGTGGGATGGGATATGGCTCTACGTTCTCAGAATTCGTTAGAGGTGTCCTCATATGGGCGGACGCAGCAGTTCTCCTACAGGTTTAAGGAGTGGTGACAGATGCAGAGGGGAGATATGTGATCCTGTGTGCCCACTTAGACCAAAGGGAAGTGTGTATCATAAACTCCTACTTTGCCAATAATGCGATTCTGGCAATATACTCTCACTCAGCAGTGTACTAGCACTGAGACGAGATGTGATGTTACTTTGAGGAGTTGATTTTTATTGTGTGCGAGATGTGCTTCTGAATAGATCTACACCCCCTCGGGCAGGTGCCCCTCCTGGCCACTGAAGCATTGAACATAGCCCTATCTGAGCTAGCTCTTGTAGATATCTGGAGGGAACTTCACCCAAGTATTAAGGGGTACTCGTACTACTACTAATCTCCACATGATCTGTATACTAGGACTGAGTACATGTTTGAGGGGTGGAATACCTAATGGAATTTGACGGTGCATAATATATACATTATATATTTACATTATATATTTTTTTATTATTATTTTTTTATAATTATTTTTTTTTATCTCAGAGCACGGTGAGTGTTGCCCCCGTTTGTGAGGCCGTTTTAGTAAAATTGTCTAGGCCCCAAGGCCCTTAAAGAACCCCGTTGCAGCCCGATTCCCACCCCGCTCCCTCTTCCTGTTTCCCCGTCCCTCCCGCCTCGCCCCCTGCTCTCATTTGTCCCTTGACCGTGTGCCTGGAGTGGCCTTGTTTGCTCGCCTCCACTGGCTCCATTTGTGTCCCAGAGCACGGTGAGTGTTGCCCCCGTTTGTGAGGCCGTTTTAGTAAAATTGTCTAGGCCCCAAGGCCCTTAAAGAACCCTGTTGCAGCCCGATTCCCACCCCGCTCCCTCTTCCTGTTTCCCCGTCCCTCCCGACCCGCCCCCTGCTCTCGTTGGCCCCCTCACCCTCTATCACTGGTCCTCCCAGGGCAGCCCACTGCCCGTGCAGCCCTACGGCTAAGGGCCCAAGGCCAAGGGCGGCTCCAACAGAGGTGGCTCCAGGATGTGTCAGCAGGTGTCCGCAGGGGAAGCCAGGGGCCAGACGTCAACCAGCAACTACAAGGACCCGCAAAGCGGGGTGGCTTGGGTTGGGTCAAATTGGTCAAATCTAGCAGGGGCTCCGTCCCCAAACTGCATTGTATGATGTTTAGGTTGCACTGATAGGCCTTTCTCCCACTATACATGTCTCTCAAATTTAGCAGGGGCTCTGCCCCCAAACTGCATTGTATGATGTTTAGATTGCACTGATAGGCCTCTCTCCCACTAAACGGGTCTCTCAAATCTAGCAGGGGCTCCGTCCCCAAACTGCATTGTATGATGTTTAGATTGCACTGACGGGCCTCTCTTTCACTGTGCGGGTCTCCCAAATCTAGCAGGGGTGCTGTCTCCTAATTGCATTGCATGATGTTTAGGCTGCACTGATGGGCCTCTCTCCCACTATACAGGTCTCTCAAATTTAGCAGGGGCTCTGTCTCCAAACTGCACTGTGTGGCGTTTAGATTGCACTGGTGGACGTCTCTCCCACTGTGCAGGTCTCTCAAACTTAGCATGGGCCTTGTTTCCGAAAGGCACTGTGATGTTTAGATTGCACTGATAGGACACTCACCAAATATACAGATCTCTCAAATAATCTAAATGCGCTTAGTTCAATACTCTACCAATCCCGGAACCAATCCCGGAAACCCACCACTACCTAACCCAACTAAATCCCATATCAGCAGACAGCTAACACCCTAACCCCCCCACCGACAGTGCACCTTTAGGAAACCTACCCTACCCACCGACAGAAAACAACACTGAGCCAGAGAACACCACAGCGTATTTAGAGAAGTAAAACCGAGGTCACTGCGACCGCAGAGCACAGCATAAAGGACCAACTACCATACCACACCTGCACCTAGAGTGTAAAATGGCCCGTACCAGAAAAGGACGGCGAGAAAGAGAACAAGATCATGCAAGAAGAGACGCGAACACACAACACCGACAGAACCCACAAGAAACAGCCCCATTGGAAGAAAGCACGCCTAAAACAGCCACAACAGGAATAAAATCAACAAGAGAAAAATCCTTATACCTCACACCTTACCTCGCAACAACCACGGTACACCGACACCCCAACACGGAAACCCCGAAACATGCAAAGAAGTTCCTGATACATGCGGAAAATAGATGGGGGCACTCAACAAGAGAGTGGGAGGACTCCAACCCCATTACCCCTTACATTACAAGAACAGAGGGGTAACATCGATTTCCACTACATCCCGCACAATACGGCGAAGTACCAACAACCAGCAACGCCACCCCCCACCCAACAACCGGACCCAATGAAGAAACCACCGCTGATCTTCATCCGAGTAACATCACAGCAGAAACACCAAGACTAATCAGCCCTGTTATCAACTTACTAGACCACTTCAATGAAGAAGCAGCTGTCGCCGTTCTTCATCCTACCGACATCAATGCGGAAACTCCACGAACAGACAATTATAAACTCGAACAACAAATAACCTCAAAACAAAATCTCACCCAGAGAATCCACTGTAATCTAATAAATGCAAGGTCAATGTCCAAACACTCAACGGAAATATACGACCTCCTGTCAGAAGGAGGCCTAGACATCCTATTTGTAACCGAAACATGGCTAGACGACAACTACAAGATCACCCTCAACAACTGCCTGCCTGAAATGCATCCAAACAAACAGAAAATCCAAAAGAGGGGGGGGGGGGGACTAGCGATCATCCAGAAGGAACAACTGCCCATCAAAATGGAAGATCCACTAAACATCAACAAATGCGAATCCTTAATACGACTTTCAGTAAAGTCCAAAACCAACTTGAAATTCATACTGATATACAGACCACCAACCTACGATGCGACTTTCGTAGACTCTTTCACGGAAGCAATCACTACCCTAGCCATCAAGTACAATCATCTGATCATCCTTGGAGACTTCAACATCTGGTTCGACGAAGAAATCACAACCACACAAAAATCCTTAACCGCCCAGCTAGCAGCCATGAACCTACAGCAACTAGTCAAAGGAGCAACCCACTCAGCAGGGCACACACTTGACACAATCTTCGCCAACAAGGATCTCATCACCACGGCACCCCCAATTCAAATACTCTGGAGCGACCACCTCATTATTCCGTTCATAATCACAACGGCCGCTCTGACAAAAAAGCAACAAGAAAAACAACCCATCAGGATGAAAAAAAACTGGAGAAACATAAACTCCAATCTAATCGAGCTCCTAGAACTCAGCAAACCACAAGCATCCACCATGGAAGAAGCAGACCTAGACAAAAAAGTGGCCCTACTTCATACCTGGATCGCAACAACCCTTGATGACATCGCCAAAGAAAAGCCCTTCACCCCATCACGCAAGAAAACGACAGCAAAATGGTTCACCCCACTACTTAACGCCATGAAAAGGAAAAACCGAAAACTAGAATCTCAATGGAGGAACAACAACACCACCGCAAACAAACTGAAATACCTACAACAGATCTGCGCATATAAAAAGGAAATACAAAAAGCGAAGAGGAAACATGACGACAACCGAATCTTCAGAGCTCAAAAAGAATTATTAAAAATCATAAACGAAATAAAAAACCCACCGGCCTGCAACAACATGCCAATCCCATCGAAAAAACTCTGCGAGGACCTCGGAGACCACTTCAAAAACAAAATAACATCCATCCAACACACCATACAAAACAGACCAAACGTTCACAGCTCAAACCCCATCAACACAGACGAGGAACACGCAAACAAGCTATGAAACTTCCCAGAAATATCAGTTGAGGCTTTCGTCAAACTGGTAAACCAAAGCAGCAAATCGGGCTCTCCGTAAGGCCCTTGCCCCCCGGACATATACAAAACAATTCTCAAACAAGGAACCCCCATGGAATACCACAGGAACCTCCTCAACCTCTCAATCTAAACAGGTAAAGTACCGCAGGCCTTCAAATCGGCTTACATCAAGCCACTACTCAAAGACACAACAGGAAACGTAGAGGACTTATCTAACTACAGACCCATCTCCAACATACCCTACATAGCCAAACTGCTAGAAACGTACGTCTACCAAATAACCCAAGAATTGGTAGAAGAGCATTGTCTACTAGACCAGGCACAAGTTGGCTTCAGACCTATGAGAGGAACAGAATCGGCTCTCCTCTCAATATGGGACGACCTAAAAACAAACGCAGGCTCAGACAACAGCACCGCCCTGATCCTCCTTGATCTGTCTGCAGCCTTCGACACTGTCAACCACGCCATCCTCATAAAGAGATTAGAAGGACTAGGGATGACAGACACAGCCCTACTATGGATCAAATCCTTCCTAACAAACAGAACAGAAACAATATGGATGAAACCTTGTAAATCCAAACCCAGAGTCTCCACGTGCGGAGTACCACAAGGATCATCCTTCTCCAAGCTTCTATTCAACATCTACATGTACCTATTAATCAAACTCATCAAAAAACACGGCCTCACATGCTACAACTATGCCGACGATACTCAAATAATCTTCAACATACAAGACACCCGAGAAGAAAACGCCACACTAGAGAATTGCCTCTGTGACATATTCAACTGGATGAACCTCAACCATCTCAAAATCAACCCAGGCAAAACCGAGATAATGATTGTTTCAAAAAAGGGAGGAGACATCAACTACATCCCCTGGCCAAGAGAGCTCGGCACCACACCAGAACCATCGACTGTAAAAAAACCTAGGGGTCCTAATGGATAACAACCTCACTGTGGAGCCACAAGTAAACTCGGTAATCAAGAAATGTTTCTTGCTCCTGCGAGCAGCAAAAAGGATCCTACCGTTCCTGTCATTCGCCAACAAAACACTCACCATCATCGCTCTGATCATGTCCAGTGTGGACTATGCCAATAGCCTATACCTGGGCATGCCCGAAAGACTTCTAAAAAAAAAAAACTGCAACGGATACAAAATGCAGCATCCAGACTCCTTCTCAAGCTACCCAGGAGAGAACAAATCACACCCGCGCCAAAAATACTACACTGGCTACCACTGAAACAGCGAATAAAGTTCAAGGCCATGTGCATCACGCACAGAGCAATACACAAACAAGGCGCAGAATTCCTAAGCGACAAACAACGCCTACACCAACCCACAAGAACACTAAGATCAAGCACCGACATACGCCTTGAACCAAAACCCTACAACAGAAAAATACTCTGAGGATCGTCTTTCTCTCACCAGGCACCTGGAATGACCTACCTAAGAATATACGGAATACAACAAACCACCTAGCATTCAGGAACCTCCTCAAATCATGGCTCTTCAAAGCATAACCACAACGGAGACGCACTAGAATGCCCAGACATTAAAACAATGACGAAAATAACTCCAACCCGTCCACTCTCAAATTGGACAAACACTCAAACCAAAGAACCAACCACTCGACAGAGCATAAGACGACATGGAAAAAAGCCACAAAGGAAGGCTGCAGAGACTGACCCACACCTAGACCCACACGAAAGCCCAATCGACTCTCTGCCTCGCACGTACCGGACAAACTTATCCAGACCGGCAGACACATCTAGATAGATGCTGGCCTGCGTCGCACCTGGATAGGATCGATTGAAGGATAACATGCCCGCACCTAGAAAAATGTGAATGCTAACATGGGCCACAGCTAGAGTTGTGAACACCAGCCTGCGTGGCGCTCAGATGGAGTTGCGAATGTTAGCATGCCCACACCTGGACGGGTCTCCAGACACTAGCCTGCGCCGCATCTGGGTGGGAGTATGAGTGTTGGCATGACCACACCTGGATGGAGTCCCGAGCTCTGGTCTGCGCCGCGTCTGAATGGGAATGTGAGGGCCGGCAAGTGCCACACTCGGACAGACCTGTGAATGTTAGCATGGTAAAGGTCAGATAACCCACTAACCAATATAAGCTCAACCTCTGCATACTTATCCCACTCAAAAAACTCACACAACCATCTCTCGCACAACAAGCCGCACGCACTTCACAACACTGCAACACCACATAATCCTGAACAACAGCACACAGACTGACTCCGATCCAGTACCCGCACTAAAGCTCAGCACCCGGTGTATACTGAGCTGAAGGTGCCAACAGAACACCACTCCTCTCACTATCCTACTCCCTCCTTCACCTTACTAACCCATCCCACCTTTATCGTTTACGGATCCGCCTGAGCGCCTGGGGACCAATTCCTTTTGGTGACGGTGCGCGATACAAATACCTTTAACATTTAACATAGTACGCACTGTTTCAGACCAATCACCGCTGATGGCTATATTGTAAATGGAGAGTCCTAGGACCGCTATTCTGACGTGGCGTATGCCCACAGATGCTCTGTGGGATGTGCTATTTAGAGATGCACTGCACCAGACCATAGAGCAGTACTTGGAGACTAATATTGGCAGCATGGATAGCTGGGGTATAGTCTGGGTGGCGCTGAAGGTGGTGATCAGGGGAGACATCATAGCAAAGGCAGGGGGACACATGCAGAAGATTGAAGGCAGAGCTGCAGGCACTAGAAGACAGCATTACTAAGCTGGAGGCCCACGGGCCTCTGCCAGGACAGCTGAAAAAAGACCTCATGGAAATGAGAATGCTATGCATGCAGGCATGGGATAGACTTTCCAAATTTGATTGAGGCCGGGTGACACAGATGCATGCTGAGGGTGATTGCTCCGGCAGGATGTTAGCATGGCTATGCAAATGGGAACAATCCAGAGTACTGCCCACACTGCTGCTAGACGAAAGTGGTGCCCGTGAAGGTCCCAAACAGCTATAAATTATGTTTTTGCTGTGTATTACTCCCAGTTGTATAGACACTATACGCAGATACCCCACAGGGAGACTGAGGATGCTCTAAACCAGATCTGACTCCAACTGACAAAAGTACAGGTTGAGAATTTGGACAAACCCATTTAGTTGAAGAGGTGTGGGAGGCAATAACAGCACTAGCTGCAGCTAAGGCCCCGGGGAGTGAGTCTGCCATCAGAATTTTACAAGACATACAGCTCAATATTAGCAACGTCGCTATTAAAGGTCTATGAGGAGGCATACGAAAAAGGTGTTCTACGACGACAATGGTGATACCCATACTTAAACCTGGGAAGCCCATGGAGCGCTGTGACTCTTATCGCCCACTAGCCATGCTGAATTATGATGCTAAAATACTTGGAACTATACTGGCCGGCCGCTTGCGTGGGGCTATAAATACCAACCTACATGCCGATCAGACTGGATTCGTACCAGGCTGCAGCACGGCCTCTAATTGGCGTAGGGTACAGCACATAATAGACCAGGCTAACGATTAACAGGCACACCTAGTGATGGCGTCATTAGATGCCTTTAAGGCATTCGACTGTGTTTTCGGAGTGGATGAATGCAGAACTGAAGGGGTTTGGAATCGGAGAAGCATACATTCATTGGGTTAAATTGCTGTACACCAACCCGAAGGCTAGGGTTAAATCGGTGAAATGCATATCTGAGGGATGGGACATACAAAGAGGGACCCGTCTGGGATGTCAGCTCTCGCTGATGCTATACATACTGGCGGTAGAACCCCTGGCGGTAGGAATACCTGGCAGCGGGCATTGACGTGGAAGGGAAAAAGACACCACATATCGCTATATGCAGATGACGTTTTGCTATATTTGTGAGCCAATCCACAACCTCCCCATGCTACTAGATGTCTTAGATGACTTTGCAAAACTGTCGGGAATCACGTTTAGTAGGCAGAAATCATGTCTTTTCCCGCTGGAAGGACGCCAATAGGAAGTCAGAGGATTTACCGGACATGGGACTGAAGTGGGAAACAATCACATTCAAATACTTAAGGGTCCAGATGGCACATATACCACAAGGTACACACCGACTTAATACAATCAGTATAACATATGGGATAAGGAAGTCAGTGTTATGTTATGTATACTTGTAAAGTGCCCAATCACCCTGGGGCATCTTGGCGCTAAGCAGAAGAGGGACAGCAGCAGTTAGCAAGGCAAGCCTAAAATAATGTTTTCAGGGAACGGCGGAAAGTAAGATGATCAACAGTGGCTCGAAGAGCCAGCGGAAAGTCATTCCAGGCCCTCGCAGCTGCCACAGAGAATGCGTGGCCGCCTATCCATGACAGTCTGACACGAGAGACAGATGGCAGAAAGGCTGACTGGGAGCAAAGAGGACAAGCAGGAACGTACTGTGGAAGCTTTTGCTGAAGGTATTCCGCCCCCAGTTTGTAAAAGGCATAGTGGACAATACACACAGACTAGGATCTGCTTCACGATCGGCAGCCAATGAAGCTGTCTGAGGAGCGGAGATGTGCACTCGTAGTGGAGGGTGCAAGATCGATCTAGCAGCAGCATTCTGAATTGGCTCTGATAGACTTAGTACCACAAATTGAATTCATTAAAGACTCAGGCAACCTCGCCCTCCTGCTCCTACTAGATCTGTCAGCAGCATTCGACCTCGTCGACCACAAAACCCTCTGAAACCATCTGTCCACTGCAGCACACTTCTCTAATGATGCCATTGCCTGGATACAATCTTTTCTGAACAATAGAACAACTGGAGTGTTTGCATCTACAGCTTCTTCATCCCCATTGACTGTCACCTGAGGAGTACCACAGGGATCTTGTGTCTCCCCTACACTATACAATATATTCACAAAACCACTATTCAACAAACTTGACGGCCTAGGCATTTCTTCCACGAATTAGGCTGACAACACACAAATCCTCATTCATATCACAGGCAACCATGACGCAGACTCAACGACATTTATCTCATCATCCAAGCTTGGACAGCACAACACTGTCTCTGCCTCAACGACAAGACTGAGCTTCTCCTGGTAAGCACTCAAGCTAGAATCAAATTTGACGACAAATTTACCACCTTCATCATTGACGGCAATAACATTAAAGTCTCAAAGATGTCAAAACGCTAGGTATGAACATCGACTCCACTCTTAAATTGGGAAGACAAATCAATGCCACAGCATCTACTACACATGTAAGCTCGTTAACGCTTGTAGACCCTTCCTAACACCTGCCAACTGTATCACCCTGTCAGGGCTCTTGTACTAACTAGATTACTGCAATGCATTATATCGAGGCACCAGTCAGCACAATCTACGCAAACTGCAGACTTTTCAAACCAATGCCCTCAGAGCAGCAACTAACTGTCCCAGGAAATTGCACATATCAGAAATGAGACAGTGTTCATTAGCTCTCAATCAACCAAAGAATCAAGCTTAAAACCCTTTCCATCACACACAAATGTATGCACACCAAGCACCCAAATACCTCAGCGATGAATTCAACCTCCACAACGCAGCTAGACAAAGTAGATCTTCGCTATCCAACAACCTCATCATACCTAGGTACAAGTTGCAAAAAGCAGGAGGGAAAAGCTTCCCAGTCCTCGCAGCTAAAACCTGGAATGCCCTACCACCCATCATCAGACTAGAACAGTCTTTCCACAAATTCAGAATAGATGCCAGAACCTGGCTCACCGGGAATGAAAAATAGATCATGTATACCACTACTTTTCTCACTATGTAAATTGCCTGTATCACAAAGTCACTATCTGTAAACTGTACAACCTATGTGCAAAATTGTATATTCCAATGTCTGATATCCCTGTAACTGTAAATAATGTAATTAATGCTTCTGCATATGTACCCAAGAAATGTGCCCAGTTGCCTCAAGGCTCGATGCGCTATATAAATAAATTACAATACAATTTGAAGTCGATTTATAAAATAGCGCGGCTGGCCAAGATAGAGCGAGTTGGAATAGTCAGCCGTGCTACGAACAAGCGCAGCCACCACAGGGGCGTGGTATTGACCTGGGATAAAAATGAACTTTCTGCAGGATACGTAATTTAAAGTGGCCAATGAAAATTCTGGTCCCGATTGCCACTCTTCCTTATGCGAAGAGTCTCTATAACAAAAATGATCATTCTCACAAAACTGCTGTACGCATTTGCAAATGTACACTTACATAGAGTTTAGATTCTTTAGGAACCTTAATCATAATCTAAGATTTCCTGTGGGGAAATGGCTCTCACAGAATAGTACTTAAAACACTATACTTATCGTACCAAGAGGGTGGAGTACAGCTCCTGAGCTTAGAATTATATTACTTGGCTGCCCAACTGCGATATGTGACCTTATGGCTATCGGATGGCGTCACTACGGAAACCAACCTATTGCAGATGATGGTGAAGCCAGCCAAGCTCATGGAAATACTGTGGTTCCCAGGAATTTGCATGGGTACCCAATGCTTGATAGTGGAACTAGGTAGGAAGATTTGGGTCAGGGTGCTGAGGTTGTCCTGCTTATTACACCACTACTCGCAAAATGCCCATATTATATTGGATACCTGCTCGATTCCGGCAGGCCTGAGAGTAGCTAATACTTGGGAAAATAATGGCATATACGCATGGGGAGACATGTTCGCCAATGGGGAATTTAGGAAGCTGGATAGCCTGATGCTAAATGAGGGGCTGCCCGGGGGCCAATTCTTACGGTACATAAGGGTGCGAAAGGTGGCTAAAGGAAAGTGTCTTGGATGGGCTGCCGAGCAGGAAGAGAAAGCACTTTTTTCCCTGCTGTATGATTTGGAAGATGGCTGTAGGCCGACATCTAGAATTTACGAATGTCTCCTGGGCAAGTCCAGCACGTCTCATGAAAGGTTGAAGAGCAAATGGGAGATGGATATGGGTGCACAGATCACAGAAAAACAATGGGAACAGGCTTTGTTGTCTTTAAAAATGTGTCTAGAAATGCGCGGTTTCGTCTTATCGAACTTAACGTACTGTACTGCACCGTACGTACATGGCTCCCAGCAGAGTGGCACACTTTAACAAGGAAACGGTGCCTGCATGCCCCTGGTGCAATGAAGAAAGAGCAGAACTGATGTATATGCTGTGGAATGCAGGAGGGTGCAATCATTGTGGTGTTGCATTGATCAGGCATGCAGGGGAGCAATGGTCGTTATGTTTGAGTGGAGCCCATTGGAATGCCTTCTGGGAATATATTGCAGGCCTGCAAAAGCAGACCTCATTAAATGTATGGATCTGGCGTGTGTTTTGGCCAAGAGACGTATTGCTATGTCTTGGAAAAATAAACAGTGCCCCAATATAGTCACTAGTACAGGGAATTTGAATGCTTGTGTCTTGCTGAAACTAAAGCGTGGGTTGGGGCTACACGACACGACAGAGAGCAGTCAGACGCTTTTGTCGCATGGAGAGACTAGCATGTACGGAAGTTTCCTCCCTCCGATGAAAAACTGCCCTGAGCAAGAAAGGTATTACTATGTAGATGTTATGAATAGAAATGCACTGATCACTGATTCACGATGACCCGCCCAGGGGCAGACATCCCCAAACGTACCCGTACTAAGACTCCCTTCCATTGGACCCAAGAACTGATGGGATGGTCCCAATGAGCTCTATTGTTCTGTTTACTGTTTTATGTGTCGTTATGCACAAGTTTGGAAACCAAATGACATTGAAGATCACATTCATACTACTGTCAACATAATGGTTGTGTTGTGAAATTGTTTTTCGATACTATGCTGAAAATTAATAAAACAAACTTAAATATAAAACAAGGGATTGCCTCTCTCTCTCGTCTTGAAACACACCTCCTCCTTAACACAGGTGTGCTTAATCCAGGTTAGTAAGTACTGATTAGTAAACCCTACTGTCTATGATGTTACTTCAACTGGAATTGTGGACATAAAGTTAGTAAGCCTTTTCTATCTAATTCTCCTTCAGGGACTTCCTAAACTGTCCCTACTCTGTCCAGTGGTTAGTGTTCCAAGAGGTATGGGATTGGGCCTTATAGACACTCTGCCCAACCCAGTCTCTTGTCTCCACTACTCCCAAATATTCCTTTCCCTCTGACTGCCTGGTGGTCTCTCTACTCTCCTCCTTCAGCTCCACCCACCTCTCACTTACCTCGTCTTCCTTCTTCCTTCTCTGTACCTCTGATGTCTCCCACTCCTCCTAGGCCACCCCTCCATCCTTTGGTGTTACTACTTCCTCTGCTACTTTCCTACTCCCTTCATACTAATGCTCTTCCCTCCACACTACTATTTCCTCCTATGCACCACTATTCCCTCCTCCAGGCTACTACTCCCTCCTCTCCACACTACTACTCGCCCCTTTTCACACTGTTATTACTCTCATGGATTCACATGCTTAGAATATTCCCCGTCGTCAGGCTGGGATCCCTCTGTATATTTATAAAGACATTTCCTATAGGAAAAATGTTGACACTTCTGTGTCCTTGCTAGATTGGATACATTTTGAAATATCATTAGGAACTTTATTTAAAAAACTGTAGTTTTTTTATTTTAGTGATTTTATTTTTATTGCCATCTTTCCAATGACAAATTAGGCTAAAAACTGAAATTAAAAAAACATCAAAATTTATATGAAGTACCTTTCCCCCCTTTCATCACAAAAGAATGTGTGGGCACGCTTGGACTGTGTAGTTTTGTTGAAACAAGTGGAAAAGCATTTAATCTTTATTATGGGATTAGATGGAAGGACTCGAAGCCCATAGTCCCTCCTACAGCTCTTTGGCTGCTGTAAGATTGTAATTGGTTATTTGTAACACACTTCATACCCAGAGGTTTCCAAGCGCGGACCCGGGGATCGAACCTGTGTTGCACCGCATCGTTATGCTTCCAAGTCGAGCGTGTTGCCCCTGAGCTATCCTCTCATAACTCATGAGGTTTAACCGAGGTGACATTATTGCTTATTCAAAACTTTACCCAATACCCTGCCATGACAGCTTTGTACATAGTTGGAATTGCCTTGTCTGCACTTCAACCGCTCCAGTGTCCCAGTCCTCATTTGCCAAATAAGATTACCCATTGAAAGTCTTATTGCTCATGTGCTGTATGTAGTTATGCCCCCTTTTCACCTTTACCAGCCTTCCTTCAGGGACGTCATTTGGGGGTCTCCCTTGCGACCTTTGTGGACTCTCTTGCGACCTAAAAAAAGTAGAAACATTTTTTTTTAATGCAAGCTCCTGGGCTGTGACCAGCACCATGCGGCTCTTTACTTCTGGTGTGGCTGACCTTCTTGTTCAGGCCCCTTAAAAAAAAGAAGAAACGTGGCACAAGTCTAACCCTTTCAGCACTGACCCTAAATAGGAATACCAAATAATGTGCCTTTCTGGAATTCTATGCAATAATTGCTAGACTCATTAAAAATGTATTTCAGGCACACCTCAGGGGGTGAGTCACTGATTTAGTCTGTTCTTAAATGCCTCAACTCCGCCTTTCATCCTTCTGAGGTCGACAAATGAGTAACACAGGTTGGGTGATATTGGGAGTATATTTTCTTTCTATATAAAGCGCTTAAGCGTTAGTGCTATATAATAACACATCATTATCATTTGGTCATGGACGTCTGCGTGCATTCACAGTTATTTGGTAATATGGGTCTATACACACTGATCTTAACGATACATATGGCGATCCATTCTTGTATGAAATGTAGATCACATTATAGTGATATCGTTACCACATTTTTCGTAGTGTACAATGCTATGTTATGCCACTTTGTTTTGTCAACGGGTGAAAGGTCGTGTTCCATCTCTTCACGCGATATCACTTTGGGGTGGGGTCAAATGACATCACTTCCTGTGATGTCATCGGGGGTCAAGGGTCGTGTGATGTCACTTCCGCTACCCCTGGTATTTTGGTGAAATGACGTCCCTGCCTTGCTTCTACATAAACGATGGAATATGCCATACACTGATGGCGCTGGTAGAAGTGTACCTGTTAGAAAGCATAGAGCAATCTTAAGTCAATGCATGCACTCTATTTTTCCAGAGGTAAGGATTAGTCAAGAAAGATAATGTATTCAAACTATAGCTATTTTTGGGCATTGGTCTTTAAATAGGAGGCTCAGACAGCAGATATGGTAGCTGGCTTAGATGTGTAAAGCAGAAACTGGTAAATGTTTATGCTGCCTACAATCGCTGTATATATTTTTTGTGACAAGAACATTGCAATTGCTATTCTTGGTATGTTAAATATATACCAGTCTTTAAACGTGGTTGTGATTTCGCATACTTGTTATACATTGCCTTCATGAGCATCATAGCTCAAAATCACAATGGGGATTGGGCTGCTTGTTTCCATATGGACAAACCAAATTCTAGAATGCAGCCTTGGCATTGGGCTACAATGTCATTAATGTTAAGTCAAATGGGAAATATTTGTTTTGATTATTCTTTTTTTTCTCTTACAGCTTTGTCATATTGACAGTCCTGAAGAAGGTGGCTTGCCCCCTTATGTGTTTGCTTTGATGACAGTTTTCTTTCTGCAACAGAGGAGCAATCCTGTCCTGCCAGTTTATTTGGGATCCTGGGTATGAATAATACTTTTTTTGATACTTGCATGCCCTGTGCCAGAGTTGAAAACTGTGCATAAAAAAATATGCAAGATGGTGATATATTTTGAAAGTATACTCACACGTATTTTTAAGCTAAGCAACACAATACATTTAAACACAAATGTATAATTCAACAGCAGTCAAGTGGTAGAATAAATATTGTGCCACCTTATACCTTCTGGTGCCCCAGGAGACGAAACATATGCACAAGTATTTGCATTAGCATGGGATTCTTCTCAGATTAACATGCTCACATTAACTTTGCAGACATGAGTAGTGTATTTTACACTATTGATTTTTCATGCCACAACGCCCTCGCCATTTTCGGATTCTGTTTAATTCCTGGTGCTGGTTGGTTCATGGTTGGTGCTTTCTATCCTCTCATTGGAATGATCAATTTCTATTTCAGTGGGGATAATATTTAGTAATCCAGTTGTAATAGAATTTTCCCAAAAACCAACATTTCTATTTTATTGGCAGGCTGATGTTCCATGGAGACTGCACTTTGCCTAATGAACGGAGTCCAAGATCGCTCTGTTTTGTACGTTTAAGTATTCTTACTTAAGTAGCCCAGGAGTGCAGCATTGAAGAGATCCCGCACAATTTTTTAAGACACTTTAAAACCTTGTGTAGATTATTTTTCTCCAGCATTAGATCTTACATAAATTTACATGCTTTGAATGTTCCTCATCTGGCTGGGAATCATAGGTTACCATGTTGAAATAATAGTAAAAGAAAACCTGCAACCGATCTCATTTTCAGCCATTTGCTACTCGAACTATGAGGTGGAGAGGGCCCAAACTCCAACCTGGAGCCCCTCTTGAGATTCCAACAGGGCATTGTACTTTAAGGTGGCCATAGGATTATGCCATAACTTCAGTATTTCCAAATTCATTTCTGCTTAATTTGAGAACTTTTCTTCATTCATTGGCTCAGCAAGGATAAGACTTTCATATTTGGGTCTTTATTCTGAGGTTCTGTTCCTCCAGGCAACTGGTGCTGTAGGTGGTGGGGTTGGTGAATGCCAGTGCTACTTTTCCCTGGGCCCCCTTGTGCTCATGAGTTATCTTGATTTTTCTACATCCATTTCCTTTTTCATGGCTGATGAAGATGAACCATCTGAAGCAAAGAAGTATCTCTGTAATTTTTTTTAAATTGTTACATCTAAAAGAATGTTTTCACACTTATGAATACAAAACAAGTTAAGACCAATCATTACAATTCATATTATTTAGCAAAACTTAATAAGACTAATAGAAACATAATTCAAATGGATTGTGCCCTCTGCGTATTCCTCATCTTTGATATACTTCGATATCCTGCTGGCAGCTGAGACATTTTTTTCCCCTAGCAGAGGGCGCCATGCGTTGTCTACATCGACCTTGTCATTCGAGGGCCCTCTGGCCTCCTCGAGTATGCGGTCGTACACTGGTATAAACGGCATGTACCGCGCTCGTTGCCTCAATTCCATTTTCCTGCACCCAGCTCCAACCGGGTCTTTGCCTTGGCGTGTTAAAAAAAATGCGTATTACGAGTTTCACTAACAATAAGGCCGACTCATACCCCAAAAAGGGGCTTCAAAGAGATGACGATTGTTCAGCGAAAATGTCCATAACCGATCCGCATCGGGTATGTTTCTGGTGCCTGGGGTCGGGCCACATCATCGAAGATTGTGGCTCGTGCCAGTCTGACTGGAAAAGCGATAAAGGAGAGGAAAGGAAACCCTCCCTGAAATCATCTTCGGTGACCCACACAAAGATCTGCCAAAGATAAAAGTTCGAGAGAGAGGTCTCCGTGCTGGGCCAAGAAGCACGGTAAATGCGCTAAGCGTTTGAGATGTTGACATGCTTCCTCATTTTCATTGAGGAGATCTAAAAAAAAGGCGTCCTTGTTTGATTCCTCACCCGATAGGAAATGGGTAAGCTTTCCAAAAAAGGAGAATAGTGCAGCAGAATTGGAAAAGTTCTGTCTGCAAGTGTGTCATGATGCCTACCCCCAGGCATCCGGACCATGCCCATCAGCCCCAGGAGCAGGCATCTAGACATTTAGTAAAACCTCAGCAGCCCCGGCTAAGGGCTAGGCGCCAGACTCATAGTAGGAATCAGTCCTGGCGCCTAAGGCGCCAGGCTCCTAGTCATTACTTACCTCAGGCAGACCATGCTGCAAATGACTCCAATCCAACATGAAGCCTGAAAGGGACTATTTTTCTACAGGGACTATTTTTTACTCGGGTGTGGTTCTAGGGACTTCTTACCTGGGACTACTTTTGAGGCTATTTAGACCAGCAACACACGCTTCGCGTTATTCTGCATCCAGCAGCGTAACGCTCACCGTGCCTGCAGCCTGCATCCAGTCTTCTGCCAGGCCCGCCTCGAATCCGGAGCGCCTAAAACAAAGAGGAAAGAAAGGGACAAGGTTAGAAAACAAACTTATTTCTATTCCACACCTGATTCTGGATCCATCTTGTCTCCGGACCTGTAAAGAACATCATTTCTGCACGCGCTGCAGCGCCGCGCCATACTCACCAGTCTTCACAGCATCCTTTGGGTCCGCGCTGCCTCCATCATTTCTTCGCCGAACTTCGGCACCTAGGAGACAAAAGAAAACCACAAGGTGAGCCGAGGGAACCAACAAATATAATTCTTACCACCATAGACTTACCTGATTTACCACCGGAGGCATCCTTTTGTGTCTCTCCATATTTTCACGTGCCGCATCTGTAAAGAGACAAAACAACATGTTTTCCTCGTGCAACATTTACCGGACAGCGCCGGGTAATACAGACTCTTTACTGAGCGCCACCAGCTGCCACAAGAGCATCTTTTCACGAGCCAGCTGCAAGACAAGAAAGGAAGGGGGGAACAAGAGTGAACATCGGACATATTGAACTCTATGAACTTAATACTTACTGGTCCTCACCAGGAACCTCAGAGTCAATACTCTACGGAACTCTTCCGAGCCTTCAAACCAGTGAAGTAACTGGAATCGACGCACCCCTGCAAATCCACGCAGGATGGAGAGCTCATCTTTCAAGTATATACGGTGAGATTGCTGTGAGGGCATTTCGGAGGTGATTAGTTGGGGAGGACTGTGGGGGTGCCATCACTTGAATCCGCAAGTGGCTAAATCCATCTCTCCACTTGCAGGAGAATATTTCTACTGGTTAAGCAGACAAGATTAGGAGGGCAGATCCAGTCAGTCATCGCTGCACTACGCATCACGTGGGTGGAGATCGCAGCTGTCCGGGTCCGACGCCCCTGTGGGAGCCAGGTGAGCGTAACAAAGTGTTAAAGATGTTTGAGAAAGCAGTGGTATCGTCCCCTTCTACAAAGTCGAAACAGACACCCGACCTGCTTGTGCTATTGGCCGACAGGGAGTCGGAGAAGACTGTTAACCGCGTGCCCAAGAGTGATTCGAAATCCTCGAAGGAACATTGTGCACCTCTCATGGCCTTAAAGGGAAACGTCTTCTCCAATCCAGTTGACATGGTCGAAGTAGAGTTCTTCGATGACGAAATCGACGGATTCGAGACCATCAACATCTTTTTCGTAAAAGTCGAAGGTTTACAAACCTCTGGAGAGAAGACTTTTTAAAATCCATTACCTCTTTTTATGAGGAGGATGTGGAGACGGAAAGTTCAAAATATGGTTTTGGACTGCAGTATCGTACTCCTGGTGTTCCAGAGCAGTTGATATCCCAAGAATCTAGAATGAAAGATTTGGTGGAGACCTTATCGGATGCCAATGGTCTGGATACTTCTCCAGAAGTTGAGTTTGACACCCCAGACAGCTCAGGTCATGCTGATTCTTCATATCGATCAGTAATGGCAAAGGTGATAGATTATCTGGCTGGGGCACTTTAACTGTGGAGTTTGAAAAGGATGATCTTACAGATATTTTGGATAAGGGGCCACCTAAAGACCCAATCCTTTCTTTTCATACTGCTGTCAAGAACAAAGTCATGGAAAACTGGGTAAGACCAGACGCCACTTCTGCAGTACACAACAACTTTTCAAATAAATATAGGTCGCCTTCATTGGACCCTGAATTTCTTTCAAAACATCTGAGTCCAAAGAGCCTTGTTTTACAAGCAGCCACAGCTGCTTCTAAAGGGTTCCTCTGGATAGGGAACACAAAAGGCTAAACGCTATTGTAAAGAAAACTTTCTCTGCAGGAAGTATGGCGTTGAAGGCAGCTAATACAACGTGTGCATTGGCAAAGTTTACCTTCACTCCGTGGGAGGTAATTGCTATATCATCTGAACAGGTCCCAGAGGTAGAAAGGGATGGCTTCAAGAAACTGGTTCGGGACGAGAAGGACACTGTGTCAATCTTTGCAGTCAAGTTTAGAAGCTACAGACTGCATTAGCCGATCTATGGCTGCAGGAACTGTACTCTAGCAATTCGCTTGGCTGAGAAAATAAGGATTTTCTCCCGATGTACATGCTAGGCTGTTGGATATGCCTTTTGAAGGATCATATTGGTTTGTTTCTAAGGCAGATGAAAGCCTTGAGAAATTGCAAACCTCTAAAGCTGCAGCACAATCGGAGTCTGGCAATTAGACAGCCTCAACAAGTTCCGACAGTTCCGTCCTCCAACCAGGGATGGAAACAGTTCTTGTTGCTACTATTTCTCTGTGGGAAGAACAAGAGGACAGTTTTCACAGCGGGGACAGAGAAGGAAACGAGGGCCGGTGGAGGACCTAACGGTAGAGGAGCTGCCAAAGCAGCTGCTTCCTTGCCTTCACCTCCAACCAGTGCCCCAAAACCGCTTTAAAGACTTAAAGCATCTGACTCCAATAGGAGGCAGATTAACCCAGCATCTGAAGGAATGGCGAAGTATTACAACTGATGCTTGGGCTCTCCAGGTTATTGCCCATGGTTACCGCCTTCCTTTTCTAAAGAAACCTCCAAACTGTCCCCTGTAAAGCAAGTCCTTGAAAGTACCAGATCTGCTCCTTCTGGAAAAAGGTGCAATCAAACAGGTACCTGAAGCGGAAAGGAATCGAGGCTTGACTCGCCTTATTTTCTGATTAAAAAAAAAAAGGAAGGAGGGGTGTGACCCATCTTGGACTTGAGATTCTTGAACAAGTACCTCAGGAAGGACAAGTTCAAGATGGTCACTCTTTCGGAGATCATGCAGGCCCTTCAGCTCCAAGATTTGATGGTGTCATCTTCAGGATGCTTATTTTCATGTGCCAATTCATCTTAAGCACAGGAAATACCTGAGGTTCGCCGTTGGCAGTACTCTATCAGTTTCGGGTACTGCCATTCGGGCTAACCTCCGCTTAAGGCGCTTCACCAAGTTGATGGCGGTGGTGGCAGTAAATATACGGAGTGGGGGGATTCACATCTACCCCTATCTGGAGAAGTGGCTGATCGGAGCTTGTTCACCTAAAACATCTAGACAGCACCTGTCACTCTCTCCACAGACTGGGCTTCTCCCTCAATTTTGTTAAGTCCCAAAGGACAACTTCCCAAAAGCTGTACTTCATTGAAGTGATCCTGCACTCTTCTGCGGGGAAAGCTTCACCACCCGAAGTAAGGGCTATCCACATTTCACAGATGGTAAGCAAATTTCAAAGTGCCCCAAGTCGTCCGGCCTTTGATTTTCTGAGGTTGCTTGACCTCATGGCATCCTGCATTTTTCTGGTGTCAGAGGCTCTACTGAGAAGGAGGTCTCTTCAGTGGGCTCTCAGGACTCGGTGGTCGCAGTTCTCCAATAGAATGATGGATCTGTTACAGATCCCACACAGGGTAGCGCAGGATCTCCTGTGTTAGGCCGTCAAGGAGAATGTTTTGAAGGAGGAACCCTTTTGGCAACCATGGCTGGAGATTACGGTGGTTACAGATGCCTCCCTCACTGGTTGGGGAGGTCACACAAACGGATTGACGATCAGCGGACGCTGGTCTCGGTCTGTTTCCAAAGTACATATCGACCTTTTGGAGCGGAGGACAATCAGACTTGCGCTGATGGCCTTTCTGCCCTCTGTATGGGGGGAAAAAATGTCCTGATAATGATGGACAACACAGTGGCCATGCATCACAAGAGAGGTGTAGGGTTGCTGCTGCTGTGCAGAGAGGCAATGCAGCTTTGATTTTGGGCACTGCAGGAAGGAATCTCTATCAGCAGTTCATCTGGCCGGATAGGAAAACACGGCAGCGGACGCTCTGAGCATGCAGAGCAGTCTCCCACGAGTGGGAACTAGTTCAGGAAGTCCTTCAAGAGATCGTAGCCCTCTGGGGAACCCCCCAAGTGGATCTGTTTGTGTCCATTGTCAACAGGAAGTGCGACTGGTTCTGTTCAAGGGAATTTCCTCAGACAGGATCTCTAGGGGACGTGTTCATAGTGGACTGGGAATTTCCACTTTTGCACGCGTTTCTGCCAATACCAGTAATTCCTTATGTTCTCAGGAGGCTGAGGAAGTTTCAGAAATCCATGATTCTGATTGCCCCGAATTGGGCCAGGAGGACATATTACCTGGAACATCTGGAAATGTCCATCTGTCCTCCAATTAGTCTTCCACAAAGGGAGGATCCCCTCTCGCAAGAGGGAGGTTACATTCTTCATCCAGAGATCAGGACCTTCAACCATCACGCATGGTTTCTGAGAGGTTGAGGTACAAAGATTGTGACCTTCCGGAAGACTTCAGAAGGCCAGCAAGTAAATCTCTATACCGCTGCCGTTGGAACAAATTCTGCAGCATTTTCTTGTGACAAACCAACTGTCTTGTCTTTTCATCTACACCTAACCCATCGGGGGCTACAGGCTAATACATCCAAGGGTTATCTAGCGGTGCAGTCTATTTCTAAGCGTTCTCCAGAACATGGTTCCTATTTTAAGGTTCTGATTGTCATACAGTTCTTAAAAGGTTTGACCAATATTTTCCAGCCGGTAGCATTCATTGTTCCGGTCTGGAATCTCAACCTGGTTTTAGGCTTTCTGATGGTTTCCGCATTCGAACCATTGCATTCTTGTTTGCTTAGGATGTTGTCATTAAAGACAGTAGTCTTAATGGCCATTACCTCTGCTCGCAGAGTGAGCAAGCTTCAGGCCTTATCGTCCAAAACGCCATCTACGGACTTCCACAAAGACTAGGTAGTTTTGAGGGTTTGTCCTTTTCTACCTAAACATTTCTGAATTTGATTTAACACAGAACATTGTTTTACCAGCTTTCTACCCTCCTCCTCATCCATCTGAGGAGGAGAGATTGCACAGACTTGACTCTAGAAAAGCCAGAAGTTTCTATATTAACAAGTCCTCTTAAGATAAGAATGGACAACCAACCTTTTGTTGGTTAAGCGGGCCACAGAATGGGACAAGCCGTTACAAAATAAACGCTGTCTCAGTGAATCATCGTATGCATTTCCGAATGTTACAACTTGCCTGGGAAAGAGATTCCCGAAGGTCTAAGGGCTCACTCAACTAGAGGTCTAGCCGCTTTTTCAGCCCTCCAGATGGGGCTACCACTCCAAGACATCTTCAATGCTGCCACTTGGTCTTCCGTGCACACGTTTTCAAAGCACTACTGTTTAGATTCCCTTTCGGGCCGTGAATCCACATTTGGAAAAGCTATGTTACATGGCTTAAATCAAAATTAAACTCTTCTTTCCCACCTCGTACAAAGCACTGCTATGGGAGAATATCAAAGATGAGGAATACGTGGGAGGACACAATACATCCGAAGAACAAATTACTTACCCCTGATAATGTTCTTTCAATTGGATGCTTCTCCCACGTATTCATCGCCCTCCCATCCATCCCCTCTGGCAAGAAGGAGTTTTCATGATTTACACGTTCCTCTCTATTAACGCTCAAGTAACTCATCTTCGAGACTGGACTGCTGTGCTGGCAAGGGGAAAAACATGAGGCAACGGGCACAGTGTTTGCTTTTTTATACCGGCGTACAACGTCACACTTGAGGAGGACCGAGGCACTCGAAGGACACAAGGTTGACGATGCACAGCGCCCTCTGCTGGCGAAAAGTTTGCCAACTGCAAGCAGGATATCTAAGTATATCAAAGATGAGGAATATGTGGGAGGAACATCCAATGAAAAGGACATTACCAGGGATAAGTAATTTGTTCTTTCATGGTATAGATATAAAAGCGCACATAAACACAGTTGGGTGGCCATTACGTAAATAAGTCTTTCTGGAAACTTAAAGCTGCCAGTCCCCAATGATTATTTTTGGATATCATGATTTGTTGTCCTTCAACCCCACTTGATGATAAACTTTTAAAATCATGAAAAAGGTGCTCAAAGTGCAAAATACGACAATCATGTGAAGACTCATTCCAATAACACATGAAGAATGGTTTCAATGGTACTCGCCGATTTACCAAGTCTACTACAGGTTCTTAGGATGCGCTCAACCCCCTCTCACGGCCTCAGAACTTCTCTCGTCAGGAGGAGATGAGCCGCAAACGCAGAAATTGAGATCTCCAGTGCGAAAACAGAAATTTGAGCATGTAGTTCGGTAAAACGCCCAAAGATCTCACATCAAGGAGCACTCCACAAAAGAACTTAAAACCATGGACTTACTGAATAGTAAAAATTCAATCCCACTCCCAAATGTTCTTAACATGGAAGGCAGTAGCCTGCAGCGTAGGCACGTTTACTTCATATCTGGTCATAATGTCATTACAATTCAGGATCCATTTGTTAAGACACACACACATTCCCCTCATTAACCTGTTTCAATTCCCACGATATGAAAGGCGTTTCACCAGACATGATTTTCGACAGTAGGCATACTTGTTTCCAAGCAATATAGGCAGCATTAGACGGGAGTCCCAGCTCGTATTTAGCACTGCTGCTGGAACCCCCGGTGGCAGAGACAAAACTCTTCTCCAAAAACAACACTCTAATTTGCCCCAATAGGTCGTCAGATAGAAGTGTAGCGTGTCAGCCCCATATTTAATTACTTGGAGTACTTTTATGTTGTAGAACTCCACCACAGGTACCATTGGAAAATACCAGAATTTCTTATTAATGAGGGAAGCCTTTGATGTCAAAGAAGTCATCTTTTTAAAAAAATTGTTTTATTGGTTTTTGCATTTGACAGTTAACTAACTTTAATTCCCCCTCACGTCCGCCCCACGCATCCCAGGGTACATCAAAGCATTTTGTGCCGCCTTTACTCATCACTTTTGTTCTGTGGTTGAGCTTATTTTGAGTTGTCCAAGGTTAGTGCCACCAAAAAGTCTTAAATTGCATAATTATGCTGGGTCGACCGAATGATTCCATACTCAGGGCAATATACCAGATCTTCTGGCCTGTCGAGATCCGTTAGGGTTTGTACAATATCGTCCAACTGTTACATCCCGTACACAGCAGTCTTCAGCCCTTACCTCCTTACAGTCTCCCCTTCGTTCCCCCCTCCAGCACAACAAACATATCCCCCAAGGGGCAATTGCCTCGTAACCTACCGCTTTCACCCCTGTGCCCTTCCATCAAGGATACTATGTCTCATTTGTGCATCGTTCTCGTAGTACGGCGTTGATCATCGCTTGGGTAAGTGCATCCCAAGACGTTATGTCCTCGCTACCCTCTCTCAAACTTCTAAGCACTGCTCTGTGCCATATCACTGTTTCAGCCAGGGCCGTGGCTTGAGCCCATGAAGTGAGGTCGAGCCTAGCTAGGGCTCCTGTTGTGATCCTCTACTAGATCCTGAATCTGGCAGTGAATAAGGCGTCTAACTTCAACAAACCCACATAAGGGTGTCTTAACCGATTCCCTGGCCCCAATGTGCGGAAGCGGCGGAAATCGGAGCTGTTCTCATGCAATAAGTTGCTTCCGAACAGAGTGCACGGTGGAATCAAAGATGGCGGACGCGACCCAGTAACGAGAAGAAAAAGGGGCGGATGCTGCTGTGAAAGGAAGCGAGGACGGCAGTGCTGTGAGAAGAGGGGCTGCTGGTGTGCTGTTCGATGCTGGCAGGGGGACCCCTGGTGCCAGGGGCCCCGCCTGTCACAACCAGATTGACGCCAGAGAAACGGACTAGTGGTGCGGACAGCGAGGCCCGAGGGAAGCTCGGAGGCCACGGAACACCCGTACAGCAACCCTAGGCTGAAGAACAACACTGAGAGCGTCACGGGTGCAACTGGCTGCTGTGCAACACTGAAGCCCCCATCGATATAGGCTGATTCCCCCCAACCCCCTGAATGGGAAGAGCAGAGAAACTGAAGGCTGCAGCGCGGGAGCTCCGGAGTGAGACGCACAGGAGTGGGGGCTTAGCAAAGCGGACAGGGTGCCAAACCGGGAACAGAGCAACAGAGAACCGACGAGCGATGTGCTGACGGTTCACAGCAGTGTCATACGGAGAAGCGCAGGCAGGTGTGTTGGTGCTTGCGCCCTCCGCCTACATCGATTGGCGTCGGCACTTGGCGTACAGCACTCGGGCTGCAGATGCAGTGACTCGGAATTGGACACAGAGGGGGAGACCCTTTCACTGGCATGCCGACGCCCAAAGCACACAAAAAAGGGAGACTGCTGAAGAGATGGCTGCAACTTCAAGCGGCTCCCAGGAAGGAAAAAGCGCAGAGCTTGGACACGCTGCAGGAAGAGTCCTGAGACTGCAGGGCCATTGAGAAAATAAAGGTGTGCGAGCGCGCCTTCAACTGTTAAGCGATTGCCCTGGGGCCCGGACACGGAATCACTGCATTGCTGCCCCTGGAGCACTAAGACGTATAGGGCGCAAGCTGGGTGGAGGAAACTTTTACCTTATAATAAAGGGGACGAAAAAACCCAGGGACACCGCAGTAGGGCAAACTGTTGTGAAACATTGGCGGACACATGCTGCCTTCGCCCGCAGCAACATCACCATTAACATTGGCCACCTCCCTGAATGAACACGCAGTGTATGCTGCTACACACCGCCTGGAAAGCGGGAAACGGTAGCTTTCAGGCCACAGGACAGTAAAGAACATAGCCACGTGTTGCCTGACTAACAGCGGTCATAATAAACCACAAGAAAGCAGGAGATATAACCCTCTGGTATTTGGGATACCTAAAGATTGTGGTGTGCTGCTAGAAAATATGCGCCATCTGAATTGGTAACCATTCTAAACGACGACACTGCTGCACATGCCCTGTGACTATATGGGTTGCAGCTGCGTCGGGTCTTAAAATGGCCTGACCAACAAGCAACTTCTGCGGGTGGAACAAGACGGAGGAGGGACTCGGCTGCCTCCCCTGACTGTGTCGTGGGATCACTTGTGGGCTCAGGTGAGATTGCGCCACTCAGTCTAAAGAGCCCACCCTGGTAGTGGCAACAAAGAGTGCAGCCAGAGCAGCTGGGCCCTGAGAGGAGAAGGGGAATACTAAGAGCAACACTCGGCGCAGGATGAGTCGGGGCGACACACAGCACCTGAGAGAGATCCCTATTTAAGTAGATTTGCTAATTCAGGAACCCAGACGGGTCCTTGGATAGCGCTAAAACGCGCCGCTAAGAGGGAGGAAGCTCTGGGAACGGCCAAAGCACGCACAGGCGCGCATCACAACAGCACCTAGACAGCAACAGTTTGGCAACAGAGGATCACTGCCCCCACTGGGACAGGAGAAAAATGACCTCAACGAAAGACAAAAATAAGTCCTCCATGGGCGCTTTTGTAGCGGCCAAAGATCAATGTCAAGCTAATAATGGGTCCAGATCGACACAGGAAGCCCCAAGCAAAAAGGGCAAGGGCAAGGACAAGCAAGCGCTAGATGCAATAGCAGCTCTACGCTCATTCATTGACACCAAAATAGGGGAAGATGAGGAAGACATGCAGCTTATGAGGCAAGACGTGCGCAATTTGTCGGAGAGGGTGACGGCTACAGAGACGGAGCAAAAGGAAGCAGCCGAAACGCTGAAGGATCTACAGACTAGAGTCTAGGACCTGAAAAGAAGAAAAACTGCCCTGGAAGCAAGAGCGGATGATGCAGAAGGGCGTGCCAGACGTAATGTGCGTCTACTGGGAATTCCGGAGGGAATGGAAGGATCTAACCCCACAGACTTTGTAGAGACGTTATTGCAGCAAGAAATAGGCACTTGCCAGCTCTCACAGGGCTTTGTGGTGGAGAGGGCACACAGAACATTGCAGAAGAGACCCCCTCTGGGAATCACACTCCTGCCCGATGATGGCCAAGATCCTTAATTTCCAAGACAGAGAAACCATACTATGGTACTCAAGAGAAGGAGAGATAAAAAGGGATAATGCTAAAATCGCCATATACCCAGACTACACTCCGGCAGTGCAAAGGGCAAGGAATCCTTTGTCCTGATAAACTGCGACTACACCTCAAGTACATGCTGATGTACCAATCAAGACTCAAGGTGCTATAAAAGGGCTGGGCTGTGTTTCTGGAGACTCCAGCGGCGGCCACCATGTGACTGGAGCATAATAATCTGGACACGGGAGAAGGACACACATAGCCTATACTCTCACATTTGGAATATGAAGTCGGCAGATGAGGCAAACATGCGGAATGAAGAGAGAAGTTCGACCCTGAAATCAATAGTTAACATCACCGCCAAGATGTAGCATTTGCTTAAAACAGGGGTGTGGCTGGTCCATCTGGCGTGGGCTGATTGACACGCCCTGCGGGAGGACTTGTGTTGGCCTGTTGCTAACACAGTGAGACCTGCGCATGAAGACCCGGATGGGCCAAGAAGGCGCGGGGGCGCCTGAGCGCTGCTCGGATGGAGCAGCTGCTGGCCCAGTTGGTTTATGTTTTCTTTTTGTTGTTGTTACAGTTTGAAAGGTTTTAAAGTCATCACAATGCTGCACACAATGGGTAACCGAAATAATGGAAAACAGAATACCTGAAAGGGGAAACGCAGGGAGCGGTGCGGGCGGGGTGGGTGTCCGGTGCCAAGGAATAGGCGGAGTAGGGGCCTGGATTACGCTATACAACAATGGCAACTGATATAAAAGTGATGACATGGAATGTCAGAGGGATGGGCTCCTACAAGTGCCGGAACAGGATCCAATCCTTCCAAAGAGGAAGAGAATCTCCATAGATTTGCTACAGGAGACTCACCTCACCACAGATTGCAATGACAAAATAACAGAGGACTGGGGCGGGCAGGGCTACGGAGCAGCATACTCTAAATATGCACAGGGAGTGTACACGTCGATTAGCGACACTGCCGTTCCGACTGATGACAAAGGAAGTAGATGTAGAAGGGAGATACCTGATACTCAGAGGAAGCATTGAACAACTAGAGGTCTGCATAGTCAACTCCTATCTCCCTAATTGTGGAACCTTAGCAAATCTTGTCCAAGCTGAGCGCGAAGTTGGCCCCCTATCTAGACTGCCTATTTATTTGGGGAGGAATTTTCAATTGTGTCCGGGACCTTGCCCTGGACAGATCTAGCCCCCCGGCGCAGGGCGCGAGAGTGTCCCAGTCATCGCTCAACGAGGTGATGAGGATCCTGGACTTGGCAGAGGTTTGGAGGGAATTCCATCCAGTGAACAGGGAATATTTTCATTTTTTTTTTTTTCTTTTTAATTGTCCCCACACGGGCGCTATTCCAGGATAGACTACTTGCTAATAGATAGAACACACCTATCCCAAGAAGAGTCGATATTATATCTGGGCAGATCGATATCCGATCGCTCGCCGTTACTTATGGAGTGGAGGATGTGCGGCCCTGGTCCGCCCACACCATTATTGCGTATGCCGACTGACGCATTGGCTGGTGGCGCCTTCAGAGAGAACCTTCGGATCAGAATTGCGGAATACAAAGATCACAATGTGGGGAGCCTTAGGGGCTGGGACACGATCTTGGAGGCACTAAAAGTTGTGGTTAGGGGGGGGGGGGGAGGGTCATTCCCTGTTCTTGGGGCATTAGAAAGTTGCTGAGAAGCGAACTGGAGGCGAGCGAGGGGAAGATCAGGCAGGTGGAGGCCTCTGTCCACAAAACAAGGGAGATGGAGATGGAGCTGGAGCTGGCGGCGGTAAGAGGCGATTGCCAGAATGCCTGGGCTAGACTAACAAAATTCGACTACGTTGCGAAAACCTCCAGGGCGCATTCAGAAGGTGACAAACCCAGTAGATTGCTGTTATATCTGTGTAAAAGGGAGAACCCTAGACATTTGATCACAGAAATAAAAGATGAATCCGGCTCTGTGCACACAACGCAGGCATCTATTAACAACGCTTTCAGCGAGTTCTACTCCCAATTATATCGCCATGACACAATAGTGCCCCAGGATAAAATTCTGGGCACTTTGGAAGAAATAGGCCTACCCTCACTATATAACGCCCAACAGGAAATGCTGTATGGGGAGTTGTCAGTGATATAATTGATGCAATTAAATCACTATCCACCTGCAAGACCCTAGGGAGCGACGGATTGCCCCCTGAGTTTTAGAAGGTGTACTGCTCTCAACTGGCCCCGGTCCTACATGAGGTCTTCAAGGAGGCATATGAAACAAAGGTGCTACCAAGGACCATGAGGGAGACACTGGTGGTTCCAATACCTAAACTTGGCAAACCCACACATGAATGTGACTCGTATAGGCAGCTGGCAATGTTCAACTATGACATTAAAATATTGACGATTGCATTGGCCAAACAGCTGTCAAGTCATAGGGACCATAGTGCACGAGGATCAAACGGAGTTCATACCGGGCAGAAATACTGCAATAAATTTGCGCAGGCTACTGCACATTATCGCACGGACAAGACTCGTTGGAACAATATGCTGTGGTCTCCCTGGACGCCATAAAGATGCTCGATTCCATATACTGGGAATGGCTGATAACTGTCCTGGGGAAGTTTGAGCTGGGCGAATACTTCATTGGGTGGGTCAGGATATTGTATGAAGCACCAGTGGCAAGAGTAAAGACAGGCAGAACAGTGTCAGCACCATGGGAAATCCAAAGGGGAGCCAGACAGGGTTGCCCGCTGTCACCAGTGCTCTACATCCTAAGATTGGAGCCTACAGCAATATTTATCAGAAAACAATTCTTTGACGCTGGCATTAGAGTAGGCGGGTGTATCATGGTGTGTCCCTATATGTGGATGATGTGATACTGTAGCCGCGAGATCCCCACATTAATGTACCAACGACACTAGAAGTATTGAACTATGCAAGGGTGTCAGGAATCTCATTCAGTAGGGAGAAGTCTTGCATATTCCCACTGGCGGGACTAGCAGATAAATCGGGGGGTGAACTTCCGGAAGTTGGGATCCGTTGGCGGCCACACTTGTTCAAGTATCTAGGGGTGAATATCTGGCACACACCTGAACTCACGCATGAAGGGAACACTGTATTAGCAGTGCAGGGACTCGGGAAGTCCATTAAGTTTTGGTCCAAGCTCCCGCTATCAGTAATGGGCAGGGTCAATATAACCAAGATGATCGTCTTACCGCAATTTATATATTTCTTACAGAACGTTCACTGTTATGTTCTGGACTCCTTTTATTGGCTACTAGTAAAGCTACTGAGTGAGCTGCTCTGGGGACTCACAACTAAGCTTCGTGGCTAAATGGCTTGAAGATCAGGCCACCTTGTAGACAAAACTGATGAATCAATTGGATGCACCTGTGCGCCTAAAAGAAACACTGTGGATCTAACTAAGGTGCTCGAGCAACACCCACATGATTGTACGATTAGGTAGGAGAGTTTGGGACAGGGCCCTAAAACTGACAGGACGTGAACACCCCTATTCACCTGACACCCCAATCACAGCCGCAGTCAGTTTAGCCGAGGCGGACCTGGCGACCATAAGGCAGTGGGAAGTGTATGGCATATACACCTGGTGGGACACACATGAAGAGGGCGTTTTCAGGGAGTTTGAATCCATGAATGAAAAAGGACTACCCAAGGGCCAGTTCCTATGGTACAAGAGGATAAGGAGGGTAGCTAAGAAGGACTGGACAGAATGGCCTGGGGAGCCGGAGGCAGACCCACTACTAATAAAACGACACAATTTGGGTGATGGGTGGAAACCTACGCCCAGGCTCTACAACTCATTGGCAGACAGACCCAACCCCAAAAGCGCTAAATTGAAGCAGTGGTGGGAGGCAGACCTGTGGAGTGTCATCACTGAGGAGTGGGAGAGGGCTCTAGCATACCCCCTGGGAAGTGTCGAGAAATACCAGATTTATGTTGATTCAGCTGAATGTTCTGCATGGGACCTACATGACTCCGAGCAGAATGGCCAAATTCAGTAAAAATGCAAAACCAGGTTGCCCTTGGTGCAGGTCGGAGGGAGTGGGAATGATGCACACGTTTTGGGATTGTATGAAGGTGCAACGCTTCTGGGCCGCAATAGAAAAAGCCTGGGGAGACTACATATGACTGGACACCTAAAGAATCCCTCCTGGTGGCTTACCCAAGGATCAGTAAATTCAGACATATAATTAAATGTATGGATATGGCGTGCATGCTGGCTAAAAGGTCTATTGCAATGGCATGGAAAAAGACTGGAGGCCCACAATACTCCAGGTGGCACAGCGAATTTGAGCACTGGTCTAATGCTGAAACAAGGTTATGGGGTGATTGGGTGGCCAGGGCGGGGGACGAGGTGGGTCCTGCATTTGAGGCCTGGCAGGGGCTGACCTTTGATATGTTCCATCCATCAGATAAGCCTCCATGAATAACTCATGCTCGCATTTAAGGTGCTCAAGACCGCTGAGGACTGGGCCACTGCAATGTGGAAACTTAAATAAACACCCCCTGGCTCCGGTTCACTCTGGCTTCGCCCCGCACAAATGTTCTACCTTGCAACAAGAGGAGGTGCGGCCCAAGAACTGAGCTAGTGATGAAGACTTTGTTTTGTTATAAGGTTAATCACTGTTTTAATGCAATTTACATGTTTGTGACAAAGCTGGCAAACTACGAAGCAAACAGTTGATGTATACCATAAATGTCAATAAACATTTAAAAATAAATCACTGTTTCAGCCGTTGTCCACTTACGAAAGTCTCGCCACCATGCAATTATACTAGGACCCGCCGCCCACTTCCAAGCCATGGCTATTCTACGCTTAGCCAATGTGCAAATAAGATCTTTAATTTTTGCTAGGTGTGCAGTGCACTTCTCCCCCTCCCTACCCTTATTTCCTTGGGGAACACGCCCACTAGGTAAGCCTCAGGTGGCCAACCGTGCATCTCAACTCCTCCCTTACCTACCCTGTCTGCAATTGATGCACAGAAATGTTTAATCGCGGGGCAGGTCCAGAACATGTGCAGCATTCCAGCTCCCTCCCCATCACATCTCGGACAGCCCAGTTTGCTCACTCTTGGAATCAGCGATATCCTGTGCGGTGTCCTATACCTGCAGTGTGTCACATACAGTTGTGCAAGATTAGATCTAGCATTCCTTAAGACTTGTTTAGTGGAAAAAAGGACTCCTGTCCACTCTGTGTCCGTAAACGCTCTACTAAGGTCTGCCGTCCAACCTGTTCACAATCGCAAGTTTTGCTTTCCTCGCCAGCTCAACAATACCTCATACAACCAAGACGGCACTTGGCCCCCTTCCAACATGTCCTACATGGTCTGTAATGTACTACAATTTTCAATCCCAGTCTGCGCCTTAGGCCACCTCTTTGAAATTCTTAGCCAGGCTCGCTTGCATAAAAAATTGCCCCTTGTGGACACCACACTCTCGAGTTAGAATCTCGAATCCGACTAACTTCCCTTTCCCCATTAGGTCTCCAACGGTGGCCACCCCATTATCTTCCTAGTGCGCTCTAATCTCCTTCTACCCGTCTCGGCGCCCACCCGCTCTTGCTATCGGGGGAATGTGCACGTAGTAGGGGTCTTTGACCCCTCTTAATTTCCAGGCTCTTCGCCACAGCTTCTTGCCATGAGTCAGAAGGTGAGGTTCTTGTGGTAGGTGCCCCTCATCCACCCAGAGTATCTCCTTCAGATAGTACGTTTTTGCACAAGGCTGTAGGAGCTGCGTGTTCAGCGAGGTCTCATCTGCCAACCAGTCCTCTACCTCTCCTGTTGCCTCCCAGGCTCTTTGCAATGCCCTTGCCTCTCACTTCATTTCAAAAACCAAGGACATCCTGTCCACCCTCCCCACCCACACTCCTCCTCTTCCCTCTCCATCTGTGCTTGCTGACCCTCCTTTAGCCACCCTCCCACCGTCCTTCTCGTCATTTCCTCTTTTCACCCCTAACGAGATTGCTAGACAAGTCCGATCTATAAAAGCCTCTTCAAAACAGGTTCATCCCTGTTCCTCTAAAACCATCAAGGACCACATTGACACCCTCGCTCCGGCCCTTGCTGATTTTTGCAACCACTCCTTTGCCTCTGGATCCTTCCCCCTCCCCTCTGAAGCACTCCTTTGTGCATCCTCTTCTCAAGAAACCCACAGCTGATCCTTCTTGTCCAGCTAACTATCGCCCAATTTCCATTACTCCCTTTCTTGGCAAACTCCTGGAAAAGTTGGCCATCTCTCAGCTTAACCTTCATTCCAATTCTGATGGCTGTCTCCATGACCACCAGTCTGGCTTCAGAGCTGCCAGAAGCACAGAAACTGCTCTCCTAAACATCCGTGAAGATCTGCTCACCAACCTTGACTCTAACAATCCCTCTGTCTTCATCCTCCTCGATCTCTCTTCTGCCTTCGACACGGTCAACCATACCATCCTGCTCAACCGTCTCCGTGAAAACCTGGGTATCACTGATCAGGCTCTGGCCTGGCTGACCTCTTTCCTCTCAGATCGACCCTCCCAGATCCAACTTGGGTCCTTCCTTTCATCTATCTTCCTCTCTACCTGTGGTGTTCCCCAGGGGTCTAACCTCTCGGCCTGGCTTTTCAACCAATACCTGGCAACTCTTGCCCACTGCATTGCCATTTTCTGCTCAAATTTCCAGTGCTACGCTGACAACACTCAACTCATTTTCAGGCTGCCCTCTGCCACCTCCTCTCCCTCTCTGATTGCCTAACTGCCATTCAAGATTGGTGTGCCGCCAATGATCTTTGTCTGAATGCCAGCAAGACAGAGATCCTCCTCATCGGCACACCTTCACCATCCTTTTCCCTCACTCTCTGACCGGCCTCCCTTGGCCGCCCTCCTATCCCCACCTGCGAGGCTTAGAACCTCGGGGTCATCTTTGACTCCACTCTTTCCTTCTCCGCCCACATCCCTGAAGTCTCTAAAAAGTCAAATTTCCGACTGCACCTCCTCAGAGGTACTCTGCCTTTCCTCTCCTTCCCCCAGAAGCTCATGGTTCTCTCTAGCTTGGACTATTGTAACAGCCTCTATCTAAATCTACCTGCCTCTACTCTCCGCCCTCTGCAACTGATCCAGAACAGGACTGCGAGACTTGTCCCTGGCCTCAAGCCCTGGGATCATATCTCTCCAGCTCTGAAATCTCTCCACTGGCTCCCAGTGGATGCAAGGATTAAATTCAAAACCCTCTGCATTGTCCACAAGGCTTTCTGGAGCCTGGATCCAAAATACCTTCAGCTATCCGCAAACACCTCCCCTCTCGAGCTCTTCGCTCCTCTACCTCCAACTTACTCAGGGTCAGTCGTTTTTCTAAGAAACGAGCTGGGGGTAGATCTGTCTTCGGCTGGGGCCTCCCTCTGGAACAGCCTCCCTGCCACTCTAAAACTTGAGGAGAACCATCTCCGGTTCCGGAAGCACCTTAAGACCTTCCTCTTTTCTTCTGCCTTCGCTCCCCCTCTCCCCTGCTGATCTGTTCTCTCTTGGCACCGTGCACCTGGCCACCCTCTGTCTTTTGGGCCCAGGTACCTGCTCATCCTGCCACCCATCCGCACTGCCTCCCGGCCACCCCTTGCACTGGGATCTGTATCTGTACCCATACAGCCCCCCCCCCCTTTTTCTTCCTGCACTTATCAGACCTTCCCTGTCTGCTGCGTTAAATCTAGCACTTGCAAATTGCTGGCTGCATTACCACTGTTTGTTGCCTTTATTTATTTATTACTTATCTTTTTCTCCTCTGCTTCTCACTTTCCACCTCTCCCCCTTCCATGCACTTTTCCCCTCCCCCTCTCCCATGCACTTGCACGTTCTCAATGTCACTGGGCCTAGTAAGATCGCTGTTTTTGTTCTCCCCTGTTCCCCTCCCTTGCTTTGTCGCGCTCTGAAACACGTATGCACGTGCGCGATAGAAATAAAATATCAATAAATCAATCAATGAACTGCAGCTGTCCTGCTACATAAAATAACTCAAAATCGGGCACTGTGACCCCCCCCACACCCCCACCCCTCATAGTCCTGCTGTAACATGCTCAGCGCTATTAGATTTCGCTTTCCTCCCATATAAATATTCTAGTGATACTTTCCACTCTTCAGAAGAACTTGCCAGTATATCATATGGGACATTTACCAGGTGGTACAGCACGCGTGGTAGCGCCACCATCTTCATTAAGTCCACCCTGACAACCATCGACAGCGGCAGTTTCCTCCAGAATTGCATGGTTTTCACAAGGTTGTTTATTGCCGCCTGCGTATTCAGCTCATGCGGATTGGTAAAATCATGCCAGATATTAATTCACAAGTACCGGAACGTCCGCAGGGACCACCGCAGCCTTAATTCGGGTAACTGGTCTTCTCTAAGACCTCTCAAGTCACCTACCAGGATCAAACAAGACTTCTCCCGGCTGATCTGTATGCCAGGGAGCTATGCAAACCTATCCAGGACATCCAACGCATAGGGGATATTATCCTCTGGTTGCCTTAAATAAAGCAGCATGTCATCGCATAAAGCAATATGATATGCCTCACTCCCTTCACCATGATGCCAGCTTCCTCTCCTATTCCGCCCGCAGGAACACTGCCAGTGGCTCCAGGGCAAAAATTAAACATGGGGGACAGAGGGCATCCCTGTCTTGTCCCTTTTTTTTTTTTTTTTTATTCCCAGCTCCCTGAAATAAACTTCCCCGTCCTTACCCTTGCCGTTAGCGTTGTATAAACCACCCGCACCCACCTTAGGAAACCAGGTCCAATGCCAAAATGTTCCAGTTTGCGTAAAGCCAGTCCCATCGGACAGAGTCCCCATACATCCTATTAGTGCAATCTACTATGTGGTGTAATCTTCTCAAGGTCCAGGACGTGCTCTTATCCTGGACATACCACGTTTGGTCCCGGTGCACTAATGTACCCATCACGCTTTGAAGTCTGTTCTCCATGGCTGCAGTAAGGATTTTGCAATCAGAATTTATCATGGAAAGAGGCCTGTATGAGCCGAATTCCAAAGAAGCTTTCTCAGGTTTTAGAATTGGTATAATGATGGATTCCCGTAGACTTGGCAGTAATACCACCCTCTCATACGCCTCTTCAAACACTTCTAGTAATCTGGGCACTCTGAGTACCCCTTATAGAACTCTCCAGGCAGCATGTCTGCTCCTGGTGTTTTTCCAGTGGGCAATGCCCCAATTACCTTGTTCAGCTCTTCCATTGTCAGTGGAGCATCTAGCATTTCCACCTGCTCCTTATCTAGGCTCGGCAGCACAATTTGTGACAGTGCCGCCTCCACTTCTGAAGGATTCCTCGTCCCTTCCTGGCCATACAAGTTCTCATAGTATTGAGCAAACACTATGTTTATTTCTATTTGCATCCTCTGCATTATGCCCATGTTATTGTTAACTGCGCAAATAATTTCCCTGCTCTCCTCTCCCCGGCACAGCAATGCTGCCTGCCTTTCCTATGGCTTCACCTCTCATCGCCATCTTAAAGGCTTCCCACTGTGTGCCTTCACTATTGGTGCTTCCCCCATTGTTCTCAAAGAAGACCTCTATACTCTCTGCCACGTGTCCCTGGAATACATCATCTAGCAGTTCCTCAGCTCGCAGTCTCCAGTTAGTGATCGGTGGCCTATATGCAGTTCAGTGCCATGCCGTGTTTAGTGGTGCGTGGTCTGAGAGGACTCTTGGTAAAAACTGTCCCCTCGAACTGTCCTAGTGTTTCGGTGCTGGTGAATAAATAATCAATACGTGTGTGCACTGAGTGTGGGGTAGTTATCTGTGTGGAGATCTCCACATATCTGTAAGCCTAAGGGCGTTCAGCAACACACCCATGGTTCTAGCTGGCAGAGCCGGTTGTTTGTTTCTCATCAGACCTGTCAATTGTGGGGTTTAGCAGACAGTTGAAGTCTAGTCCTCCCACCCCCCCCGCCACAGTGCCCCCACTGTATGTGGCCAACCGTGGGTACAATGAACTGAAAAAGGGTCCAGCGTCATGATTAGGTGCATATGTATTTACAATGCACACCATGATTTTCTAGAAAGCCATGTACCATCACCATTCTCCCCTCATCATCCTGCTCCATCTCTACGACCCTAAAGGGAAGTGTAGCCGCAACCCACAACAGGACCCCCTAACATATGTAGACCTACAACCAACCCAGCCCCCCCCCCACTTCATCAACAAGGTGTCCTGCCTCCCCGCAGTGAGGTGGGTTTCCTGCAAAAGCGCTATTCCTATTCTCTTCCTGCGCAAATACGTGTGGACTCTTAACCTCTTCGTGTAGCTGTTCAGGCCCCTTACATTCCAAGTGACTATGCGCACCCCGTTAGCGAGCCCTCTAAGCCTTCAGACCTGCCAGTTACCGCACAAATATTTCATGTACCCGAATTCTCCCCCCCTCCCCTCTTCTGCCTCCGATGCCTCGTCCTACAGTTAACATCTCCTTGATACAAAATAAGGCACCCCCGGAATATCCTCTTTCCAACTGGTCGCACCCACCTAACTTAATACCCAAACAATTGGGGAAGACCCACATGTCCTCCCCCATACCACAGGGAACAGCCCCCTAACTTCCCTCCCATTCCAACAACATCCCAGCGGCCGTGTGTCTACTCAGGCCCAACTGCCTTCCTCGCACCCGCCTCCCCTTCCCCAGCGTGCATCTCAGGTTAGCCTTCCGTAGCCTTTCTTTGGTGGGCCCAAACATCACTCTTCGTCGCTGCACCAGGGCCGTATAGTTTGGCTCCATCACCAGCTTCGAAGAACCCCTGGTGATGATCCCCCTTCCCTGGAGAAGGCAAGTATTCTCTCCCTATGCTTATAGTTCATAATCTTTGCGATTAGCGTCCTTGGAGTGGGCGGGATTAGTGGGGGGCTGGGCGGCATCCAATTTACCAGTGATCTGTGAGCATGTTCCACTGTAAATCCGTGCGTCAGCGTGCCAGGGCCAACTTCCTGCAATGGCAATGTCTCCACATATGCCATTGCATCTCTGTCTTCTTCACACTCCTGGAGGCCTAGAATCCTAACGTTGTTCCTGCGGGCCTTCCACACCGCACGCTGTTCTGGGATCCTCATCTGTTAGTCAAGTCTTCCACCTGGGTCCGGGTTTCAGTGATGTTAGCCATGCTGTCCTGCACCCGTTGTTCCGCTGATCCGAGGCTCACTACAAATCCTCAAACATCTTGCTGCAGCAGACCCGCTTCCACTAAGACGCCATCAATCTTGTACTCCAGCGTAGCTTTCAATGGCGAAATTGCTGCCAAATTCTGGCCCATCTCCTGTGGGCTCACCTGTGGCGGGGCTGCATCCCCCTCTGCAGCCCGTTGTTGGCGCAAGCTGTCCCCTTCTCTCCTGGTATAGGCCTCCATGACCGTCTGCTTGCCCTTACTCCTTGGATTCTTGTATGGCATTGGTGCTCAGTACTTCAGCGCCAGGGCAGTGCTCTCTCCTTAACAGCTCGTTGCCGCACTCAATCCCGCCAATGTGTTTGTCCCCAGGTCACTTTCACTGCGTTCCTCTTAAGTGCCCTGGTTTTTCAGTCCGCTGCAGCTCACAATTTCCTTGTGGGCCTCCGGCCTGTACCCTCAGTCATCTTATTTGCACCACAGCTGCACTGGCCCAGTATTGTTTTTCCTGGTCTACCCAGCTTCCGGTGACCATTACCAGTCACTCATCCCCGCAGCGCAGCCCACCTTCCTCAATGTAGCCTTCCAGCTCCAATGTATGTGAGCCGGGGTGGTGTATCGTCACTTCTTGGTTATGTTTATGCCGCTGCAGATAGCCCGCTCTTGCTGTCGTCCCACTACTCGCTGTCTTCCATGCACCAGTCTATGCATGACCCCCCCCCCCCATTGTGCTGGACAGTGTAAATCACTGCCAATCCGCTTTGTGTCTGTTGATTTAGTGGTAGTGGATAGAAGACTTGTCTAACGGACGTTAGGCAGATCCTGCCGCACAATTGCATTGGTGTTTAGACTGCCATTGCCCAAAGGAGTTATGCCGTGCTGATGTAGTCCCATCCACCGCCACCTGTGCAGTCTGGAATGCCAGAGTTCCCCAAGCCGCCCTCACCAGGCAAACGCAACTCTCAGGGTTTGGGGGGGGGGAGGGCGGAGGCAGCCTCCTCACCTGCCCGGCACCTGCCAGTCATCTCAGTTGTGTTGCGTCCCGCCGGAGAACCAAGTCCCGGGCAGGGTTCTCACTGCTGCTGCGCTTTTCCGGTCCTCCAAGGGAGGCGTGCCTCACCTGCTGCCATGCCTGGGTCAAATACTAAACAAGATGAGTCAGCCGACCCGATTTCCTTTACAGGAGGCCTCTGCCACCACTTGGCTGGGCTGATGAGTTTCCCTGCGGCCTCCTTCTCTGTACTATGCACCCTCTGCCCTGCAGTCTTGGTATGGCAGTCTCTGGGGGCCCCCTTCACTTCTGGTGTCGTGTGTATATAGAGCCTCAAACATTGTGCCGAAAGACAGCAGATGCCATTTTGGATGTCACGGTCCCAGCCACTCCTTTTCTCTGCAACTTCCTAGATCTGGCCTCATAGCCCTTTTGGCACAAGTTCTTGCAGCGTCAGCCACACTGTTCCTGTAAGTGCGAACAAAATCGTGCAGTTTGAACTATCATATAAAGGATCCTGCGTGAGCTTCACAGATGTGCTTCTCTGCTTGGCAGTTAGCCACGCCCGCCGGGCAAAAAAGTTATCTTAACCTTTTGTTGGAGATGGGATTCATTATGACTCTGACCCTCAAACAAAAAGAAGCTCAGGTAAACAAAGTTTGGTACCTGCTCAATTATGGAGTTTCCCAAAAACCATTGATAATAACTGTCTTCTTTTGCCAGCCCTGAATTGGAAGACCTTAGTCTTGTTGACATTGATTGTTAATTTATTACACCTTGTATATTCTGCCAAGCCTGCGAGTTGTCTTTGCAGGCCGATCAGGGTAAAAGCCAACAAGACTAGGTTGTCAGCGTACAGATGATAATTTGTTCTACTGTCTGCTAAATCGGGCGGGAAACAACGTATCTCTGTGAAGGCGCCTGTGATATCAGAAATAAAGAGATTAAATAGGTGGGGAGCTAAGACGCAGCCTTGCTGGACTTCATAACTACTTTGGATCATACTGGTCAAAGCCCCCCTACCATTTAATCTCACCCTAACACGTGTTAGAATGCAAGGCAATGATCATACTAAAGAGGCCCTTCGGGCAACCCTGATTCGAAAGCTTTTACCACAATAAATCCCTGTCCACACTATCAAGTGCCATTGAAAAATCAATGAACGAAATGAACACAGGTCTCGACTTTGTCACGGTTTCACATTTTAGGAGATTCAAGACAAAGCCGTTTGCATTCGTCCCCATTCCTTTCATAAAACCTGTCTGGTGGGAATCCAACCTCCCTGCCCCCTTAGCCCATGTGAGCAAGTCACGCAGCAGTATGGAGGCAAACATTTTAGATGGCACATCTAAAAGTGCGATGGGGCATTAGTTAACAGGGTTAACCCAGGACCCCTTTTTAAAAATCTTTACCAAAATTGAGTTCAACCATGAGTCAAGCAAGGCCGCTGTTGAGTAGCCTTAAAAATGGCTGCCTACCTGTCTCGCTCCGTTCGACACCAGAAAGAAACATAACGGAATGGCGGCTTAACTGTTACGCTCACCTGGTATCCACAGGGACGCCACCCAGCTGGGTTACTCGCTGGTATGCTTCTCAGCTTTGCCCTGATGTGGTCTGCGTGGAAGGTTCTGCCTTGTGGTAGAATTGGGCGTCCTCTCCGTCCTACCTTCTTTGCAGGGTCGCGTTGTCTTTCATGGGAGAGTGCGGTCCAGTTATTTCACTGACTCCGGCCCGTTTGATATTGTTCAGGTAGGTCTTATTGCTGTTCTTTAGTTTTGTTGCTATGCTGCATGCCTTTCTTTGTTTAAAATGTCTCTTTTTCTCCCTTAGGTATACAGAGCTTCAGCGCAGCGAACTGGCTTGGTTGAGCCCCGCTGGTAAATGTTGGCGCATTAAGAGCTCTATGATGCGGTAAGTAAGCGCTATGCGCACCAAAGTCTTGCCTTTGCTAACCTGTGTTTTCCTTCCTTGTAGGTCGTGGTGTTCTTCAGCGCGAGTGGAATGTGCGGAGTGGTGCCAGCCGAGAGGCGACCAGCCAGGTAAGCCTTTTGAGCAGTCGTAATTTGTAAATGTCTCTACTGCTTTCTTTAATGTTGCCTCTATCTTCCTCTTTCAGATCGTTCTGTCCGGGAGGCGTGCAGATTCGAGGAAGCTGTTCTCAGTAGCTGCGAGTGTTTAAAGATGAAGACTGCAGGTGAGATGCTGCTGCTAATGATGTTCCTTTTGTCTCCTTCTCTGAGGTTCGAGGGAATAGCTGGACACGGTGAGCGTCATGTTGCAAGCTGCAAAGTAACGCAAAGCGTGTTGTCTTGCTCGGGTGCGGTTTAAATAGCCCCAATAAAATAGTCCTTGAAAAGTAGTCCCTAGGCTACCACACCCAAAACACTAGACCGCATAGCTTGGTTCTTGGGAACCAAGCTATGTGGATGCCTCCATGTTGGCTGACAATAATAAAGTAGTTCCCAAGCACATTGTTTATTCATGGTGTATGAGCCTGGCGCCATAGGCGCCAGGACTGGCCCCATGAGGGCTTTTGAAGAGGATGCCAGGCTCTAGAGGCCCGAGTCCTGACTCCACCTGGCCAATGGGTTTGCCAGAGGGGGTTTTGGTCGAGGGTCGTGACATCCACTTACCCTCTGATCTTGAAATTGCATAATTTGCTTGCGGACAGTGCGAGATTGGTGGTCCCTACGCTACGATCTGACCAACTGTTACCGTGAGGGCAGTAGGCGAGCAACCTACAGTGGCACGCCATGATCCTTCCACGGCCTTCGGACACCTGCCCGAGCGTGACGCCACTTTGGCACCCTGCCCGCTTTGATTACCTGGGCCCGGGCCGCGACCCACAGAGGGAGCCCCCCCATTCACCCCCTCCCAAACCCTCTCACCAGAACGCTGTGGAGTGTCCAGCTCCTGGGGGCTGCAGGTTGGCGGGCTGATCACGCCACAAGAGTGTACAGTTCTGCCCCTCTGACACCGGCTGGCCGGGTGACCGCCTGACCGTGCTGCCTGCCGAAGAAGACTCTGCGCCAGAGAGCTGTGATTCCTCCTCCCCGAACCTGCTCCTGTTTGAAGCCAGCCCTGGGAACATCGCTATACCTCGCTGGCTCTGCTGGTGAACTAGCGGCACGCTCTGCACAGACATCTGGTGCCATACCTTGTTACAGCCCAAAACGGGGACAGAGCGGGGAACCAGACTGCACTACTGACCCGGCCTCCAGCTCTCTCAGCCATCTCCCGCGGCGGGTACCTGGGCTCAGCCGACAGCATCATCCCTTGGAACAGAGCGAGAGACCCGCACCGCGTTCGGAGCGCTGGGTGGAGTGAACCGAACGCCGTACAGGAGTGGACCCAGAGCCCTGCACTCGGTCGATGGACTGCGGTTTGGGGACTGCCTGGGACCAGTGGATTATTGTGGTCCCGGAGAACTGCGCTCCTACTCAAACTACACTGCAGGAAATTGCTGTTGGCAGGGCTGGCACTACCCCTCAGTGATCTGAATATGTTGAAAAAGGGGGACACAACACAAGGCCTCCCTTCCTGTATGCACTCCTCCCTACAAGATCCTAATTGATGCTACGCCCTCAAGGCTGATCCAGCAACTGCCTCCTACTTCAATTAACCAAATAAGTGCTAAACGCAGGAGGCCCCCGGCCGATACTTCTTCCTGTGATAGATCGTGGAGTAGCCGCTGATGCTAGCCCCTGCGGCCCCCCACTCTCCTCTGTGCAGCCAGATGAACTGACCTAGCTTACCCCTGTGCTGGTGGGGGTCCGCTAACTGACATTATAATCACCCGTGGGTCACTACGCGCTACATAGACATTCATGCTGGGCGGGATGCTGTCCTGATCACCTTCCTGGAACTCTATTGCTGTTGTGTGCAAGGCTGTCATGATTCCTGCCCCTCATGTCCCCAGCCCTCCATGATGTCAGGCTGGAGCCAGGCCACGATCACCTACATGGGTCTCAAGGGCCTCTCCATCCCTCCAAAGACCCACTTGGAGTCAGACTTGGCGCTTGTGGCACCAGACTCACTCAATCCCATAGGATAACATTGGGGATTGGACTTGTAGTGCATTGATGGGGACAAGATGGATGCCCCCACATATTTCAGTTCCCAGAACTGCATGTGCAGCCTAGTCTTTTGGGTGTGGTTCAGCCCAGAGACTATTTAAGCCACGCCCAGGCTGAGAAACATGCTTTGTGTTTTCTGCACCTGCAGCGTGACACTCGCCGTGTTCGGATCTGTCTCTAGTAGGCCTGCATCTTTCTTCTGCGCTCAGCTCCTGCAAGAACACTGTTAGGAACAGCCTTACCTTGCAGCGCTTCTGCCCATCATTCATCGCTTCTTCTGTTCTGCGGGCATCTTCGGCGGTGTCATTCCCATCCCGGCACGCCACTTCCTAATGAAAAGGGAAAAGAACAGAAAAAAGGCATTAGTAAGCATTCAGCAAATCTTTGCTTATTTTTAAATACTGTACGAGCTTCAAACGCTTACCTGAATCCCAGCCGCTCTGGGGGGAACTCTGTCTCCGGAACTTCTCATCCATCTGCAAGAGGGAAAAGACACTCCAGGTTAGCGTGGAAACATCTAGAGGCGCCGCATACCGCGCTTACTCACCGCATTTCTTCTTCATAACCGGCATCCACGCTGAAAACGTCGCGGCACATAAAAGACACAGAAAAAGAACTCAGTTCAATACAAATACGAAAGGGTCGCATCGCGCCCTCACTCACCTTCAGCGCTACTCATCTCAGCAGCACGTCGCTATCCCCGGATGCCGGCCGTCATCTAAGGAAGGAAAGGAACGAAGTTAGAGAACTGTTCAAAAGACTCTTTATACTTACCTGTCGGGCTCTTGCCAGTGAAGTAACTAGGCAGCAACGAGCCTGCATCAATCAACGCGCCCCTGCGCTGAAAGCAGGACGGAGAGCACACTTTCCAAGAAAACAAGGTGAGCTGTGGATCAAAGGGAAGGGTTGGACCCCGGGGAAGAAGGGGTTCAAGCACACAGACAATAGGGAGTTAAACTCTACCAATGCTGTGTTTCAGGCCCAGTCGAGTAGACTCCAGGGAAGGATTCAAGGACGTAAGAGGTCAGAACAGGCTGAGTGACGTCCCCGTGGATACCAGGTGAGCGTTACAACGGTGGACTCAGAGAACGCCCCAAGTAATAGCCTCCAAAGATACTCAACCTTTCTGGAGCCTCCTTAATTCAGATACCCAATGTCAATCTAAGTTCCAGGTAAACCCTATAGACGAGTCAAAATGGGTGGGGCAGTTTTCTAACATCTATGGCGGTGTGAGCAAAGAAAAAATACACAAGAGTGCCTTGGATATGCCCAGGAGTTTGGATAAAGACCTGGAAGACCTGACTAGTTTGGTCACCCGTAGTTCCAACTGAAGGGCGCCCTGCACTGAGGGGCTGTCCATGATGGTATTGAAAGGCAACCCAACCTTCTGGGCAGATGTCTCATTAAAAATCTTTAGGATGGTCCCGACTACCAAAAAGTAGCCTGACTTTTTTTTTTTTTTTACTTTTATTTATTGGCAAAGGTGTAGAGCATACATGCCTTGGTAATACTTACATTGCATACAGACAGGCAAGTTTTAATTGTTCAAAAACAAAAGGAAGTAGAACTGCTACATTCCAGGTTCATACACAATTTTTGTCAGTAAATGAAACAAAAAGGAAATAGGAATTGGGGAGCCTGGTATAGTTGTACTAATGGATTAAATCCCTAAGTTAGTAACCCATAAATTTGTCCAGAAAGAAAAAGGTAGAGAAAGGAGGAAACTCACACGTGTCAAAGGTTGTGAACATCAATGGTTTGTATTGAAGCAAAGAACATCAAAAAACACTTTTTTTATCAACATACATAAGACAAATTTCAATAATCTAGACAGCAATAACTTGATGAAGTAAATAAATAAAAGAAATACCCATTCAGGCTTTTTAGTGCTTGCTGAATGGGTAATATTAAACGTGACCTGAGAGGGAAAGATACACAAATTATTCCAGGTTTAAAACATGCTCCATATATAATAATACATGTGGGAGTTGTGGGATTTTATTGGACCGGTAACTATCTAGGTCTTAGAGTTGCTTCTATTCAAGAGAGCATCTCATCTTGCAGGTGCTAACGTGACAGGGGGAACTTGGTCAGCTTATTGATGACAAGTGCTGGCCTAAAGGTGTTTATTTAATAAGTCCTAATCGGACTTGTTGATTAATGCAGCCCCCTTGCACATAGTACACGTTTCGGCTGAAGATTTATCCCACTTGAAAATGCTTCTGAGGGATAGATGTAGTTTTACATGAACCGCCTTCATCAGGGCAAGTGGGTGGCCCCTAGTCTAGAGGTGTCTGGCTCTCTAGGTTTATCAATGTCGCTCATGTTGCTGGGCGCGGCCGGACTTCATTACTGCTGTCACTTTGCCGGGAAGCAGGCTTTTGCAGCTAGAGGCTGGTTACTGGCATAGTACTGGAGGCACTTCCAAATTCGTGCCGTCTGGACATTAGTTCCCAGATGTCCCAACGTTTTAATTGTTCAATCAGGCATTGCGGGATGCATATTAAGTTAGACAGTCGCTGTTAGTTTGTGTACCTAGAGCTGTATATGATACAAGACATTTATAACGCACCTATACACAAGTGTTTTAAGGCGCGACAACGGTCAATTGGTGGTCCCCACTATATCGGAGAGTGTTTGCAGAATCCTATTCTAGAAATCTTGGAGTTTCGTACAAGTTATAAACATGTGTGTGGTCGGCCTCTGCATCGTTGCATCTTGGGTAGTTATGAGTTGGGTGGTGGGAGAATCTGTTGAGTCTGTGAGGAGTGTAGTACAACCTATTCAAGAGCTTGTATTGCATGCAGCCGAACCGGAAATTGAGGGAGACCTTACGTGTATGGGAGCACATATTTATATTTTTCAACATGGGATCTGAGATTTCGAGGTCTAACTCGCTCGCCCAGGTTTCAAGCACCTTGGCGGGATGATCCGGGAGTTTCTTTAATAGTATCTTATATAAGGAGGAGACTATCCCACGAGCTCCATTGGAGTTGGCAATGTAGTGTAGCTCTGGTGTGTCAGGGGGTTTGCCTGGGCAGCAGGGCAACATAGCGCAGCACAGAGTCTATAGTATTGCAGGAGTTCCAATGCTGATCCCGCGTGGCCGGCCCTCCATGTTTGGGGCGTAATGAACTTCCCCCCTCGGGTAACATATCGGTGGGCGACTCGTATCCCAGCCCCTACCAATGTTGTGTCAGTGCTACATCATGTGTCGGCTCGAAGCCAGGGAATCCCCAAATCAGGTGCCATTTCGCGCCTTGAAACACTTGTGTATAGGCGCGTTATGAATGCCATAGCATATAATTTAGTGGGTATAGCATTCGGTTCCATGCTAAAAGTGTAGCGGCTGTCGGGTCCAGTGGGGAGTTATCTTTGTAGTTATGGAGTAGGATCAGCGTTCTGAGGTTAGTGTAGCATGCAGTTAATTGTTCCAGTTTAACATGAGGGGGGGGGGTTCCCAGACTCGGCATACCAGTACGAGGCATATTGAGCTTGTGCTGCTACCTTGTGTAATCGGAGGTTAGGAGCAGTAAAGCCGCCTCTCTCATAGGGCAGAGTCATGTGTGTCCACTTTTTGCATACTGCCCCAGCGTGCCAGAGGAATTGTGCGCAGATGGTGGGTAGCTTATCAAAATATAGTTTTCCAGGCCAGACAGACATTCGCAAAGATATATAGGAGCTTCGGGACTAGGATCATCTTAACTAGCAACAGTCTGCTGCCATAGCAACCGGGAGAGGGCACCATCGAGCAATTCTAGTCTCAACGTATTTTTCTGCGGCAAAATAGTTATCAGTGAACAGGGAAGATCTTTTCCTGGATATTTGGACCCCTAGATAACTTGCGCAGGGGGTATTCAAATGTGAGGCATTGGGTTGCCACAGTGAGTGGGAATATTTCAGATTTGCTGTAATTAATGGTAAATCCCGAGAAGGTGTCAATGCGGATTACGTCTCCAAGTATTGGGTCTAGATTCTTGGATGGGTCTCTGATATATAAAAGCACAGTCTGCATCCAGCGATATTATCTCAGGGTGATTTTTTTTGTCGTTTTCCCCTTTGGGCGTGCCGGGCTCCAACATAGTTTGCCATGGGTTCTATGACTAGTGCGAAAAGAATTGGGGAGAATGGACAGCCCTGCCAGATGCCCCTGCTCAGTGTAAAGGGGGCAGATCTCTGGGAGTTGACAAGTACACTCGCTGGGGGGGCCCCGTCTATAATAATTTGATACATCTAATTGTTGCTGCTCCGACACCCATTCTTTCCAAGACTTCCCACATGTACTGCCAGGAGACCATGTCGAAAGCTTTCTGAGCATCGAGAGGGACCACCACTGCTTCCGCCTCTTGTTCAATTCTGGACATTACCTTGAAAAGCTTTCTAATGTTTAGGGACGTTGACCGCCAAGGTACGAAACCTCCCTGATCATCATGTATCGGGTGAGGCACGAGAGGTAAGAATCTATTTGCCAATGTCTTTGCAAAGATTTTAGTATCTATATTCATGAGTGACAAGGGTCTATATGACCCGCACTCAGCGCCCGATTTAACAGGTTTCAAGAGGATTCTATGGCAAGACTGGAGGCGAGCATTATGCTTCATCTTCCTTTATTTCTACTCTTCAGCAGTTCAACAAACATGTAAAACAAAATCCTGAAAAGTGCTTTAAAACTAGCAATTTTTTTTTTTTTTTTTTTTTTTAAACTACAAAATCCATGATCCTTTGTAGTCCATGCTCTCTCCACCAGTCCCAATCCACTTCCTGTGCCTGGACTCCTCCTCTTCTTTTACTGCTCTTCAAGCAGATAAGTACTATTTCCTTTCCTCTCCGAATGCCTGTGGATATATGGGTTGACTGAAGAGAGGAATGGTAGATGGAAAGAGATGTTGAGTGTGGTTCGCAGGGAGAACGCGAGATAATTAGTCTAGAGGCGTTCTTTTTCACCGCAAATGTCATACTACGCGCGAGCGCGTTAAGTTTCAGATTTCCCCTGACTCAGAGCGGTCGTCGAGGGGATATCGGCGGAGCCCCAGGAAAATTCCCTTGATACATAGGGTCCGCCGAGAGGCTGACGGCCCCGTGCCGTATACCCGACACCTCAGGGGCGCGGTCAGCCTCACGAGCATAGGCAGGTCGCGCACGGAACAGTGCGCAAAGCGCGAAGCGGATCGCCTCATCGGCATAGCCCCCACCCGCGGGTGGGCGGAGCTAGCGCGTGAAGCGCGGAGCGTCTAGCTCCAACAACATAGCCCCCACCCGCGGGTGGGCGGAGCCTACACGCGCTAGGGCGCGTAGCGTCATCGCGAAGCGGCGAAGGATTATTTCCAACGCCAGCGTTCGTAGACGCGGAGCTTTTTTCCCCTCTCGACCCCGACTAGTAGAATCTAAGAAGGGGTGAGAGACGGTGCACGCAGCTCGATCAGCTGAGACACGGACATCAACACCGTGCATAGAACGTGACAGCAAGAGCTGGAAGACTCGGGCATAGGAGCCCTACGCTGCCAAGAGGCAGTGGGATAGTGGAAAGTTGATTGAAGGCCGGAAGGCTGAAGAAAGACAGAGGTGCAGCCACTTATATATAAAAAAAAAAAAAAAAAAAGAACATCATAAGAGAGAGTGGGCGTGCTAAGACACCTGTACCAGGTATTCTAGGCACACAGCACAAAGGAACATGTCAGACTTTGAGTGGAGTGAGGAGGAGCAATCCCAGGACCTCGCTGCCAGCTTCAAGCAAGTGCTGGGTAGCTCTCTTATAGATGCAGTGGCAGAAGGGGTGAGACCCCTACAAGAGAGGCTGGAGACGTTAGAGGCCATACTCTCGCAGCCAAAGATCAGCACCAGAGCAGATAAGCGCACGCCCACAGAACCCTCGAATGAAGGGCAGAAGGGGAGTAAACAAGCCCTAAAGAGGAAATCCTCTGACGACCCCCGGGGCTCATATGAGGAGGCGATAGAAAAGGCCTCGGAGGTGCCTGACGCTTTTGCTAAGCTTAAAGAAGCGTACCTACAGAAGCAGGCAGTGCCGAACCTCACGACCCCCGTTCCAGGGGAAGATAATATGGGAGAAGACCTGGGCTCGGAGGAAGAGCTAGTAGAGGAGCAAGGCTCGTTAGGAGATGAGGAAGGAGAAGAAGATGACTGGTCTAGACCCAGTGGGGGCAAGAAAGCGAGGAAGGAGAAACACCTCGTAGAAAACGAGGAGGATATGTTCGACCCAGACAGCATTCATAATCCGAGGTCCACCGAGTGGCAACCATCCCCCCGAGTGACCCAGTATATGGCAGCAAGATTACGCAAGCCACTAGACAAGGAAGTGAGACAGCGCCTACGAGCAGAGTGCCCGCGCCCAGACTTGCCAGGAAAGGTGGCGGAAGCACCGGAGCTCGACCCAAAAATGCTGACTTTTGTAGCCAAGGCCAGTAAAGACCCCCGGAAGGGGATTGATAGATCCTGGAAGTCCTGTCAGGAGAAGTTACTAGATTTAGCAGGTCCGCTCGCAAAAATCATGGACCTCGCAGAAAGGGCGAAGGACACAGGTGAAGAGGTGGATCCGGAAGCCCTCGCAGGATGGGCTCAAAGAGCCGTCTGCCTGCTTGGAAACGCAAATTGTGCCATCGCAGCAGAGAGAAGGAAGGGCTTATTGCTCAAGATAGACTCTAAATTGAGCGACTTATCGTCATATGAAGCAGGGGAAGGCGCACAAGGCCTCCTATTCGGAGAGACCTTCGGGAAGGAGATGGGCCGGTTCGTAGGAACTTTCGCATCACTGGAGAAGGCTCAAGCGTCTATTCGCAAGATATTCCCCAGCAGAGTTTTTGGAGGGACCGGCCGCTACAGAGGTCGAGCTGCCGGTCGCTACCAAGGAGGGAGAAGACCTCAGAACACCAGGGCACAATACTGGGAGAACAGGAATCAAGACACCTTTTTCCCATCCAGGGGGAGATTCCCAAGAGGCCGAAGGTCCAGAGGATCGGGAAGAGGTCAAGGATTTACGCCAGGTGAGAGCGATTATGTATCCCCCAGTAGGGGGGAGGACGCGCAGATATTTAGAGAGTTGGCGCAAGCTTTCAAGCGATTCCTGGATACTGCAGACCGTCAGCGGACTGCATCTAGATTTCATAGAGACCCCAGTGCAGCGATACGAACCGCGGAGCCAGAGATTAGCGCAAGCGGAACAAGCAGAGCTAGACAGCGAGATAGCGCAGCTAGTGGCCAAGCAGGCGATAGAGAAATGCGAGACAGCCCCGAAGTTTGTGAGCAATATGTTCCTAGTGCACAGGAAGGAGAAAGTACGCCCGGTGATAAATCTCAAGGAGCTGAATGGCTGGATCATATATCGGCACTTCAAGATGGAAGGCGTCCATCAGCTCAGAGACTCCCTAAGAGAAGGAGATTGGTTGACGCGTCTAGATCTAAAGGACGCTTACCTCACAGTACCTGTTCTAGAGGAATACAGACCATTTCTAGCTTTTCGCTGGCGAAGTCGTTTCTGGCAATTCAAATCGATGCCATTCGGTCTTGCTTCGGCACCATGGGCATTTACAAAGCTAATGAAGCCAGTATCGGCAGCGATCAGGGAGAAAGGCATAAGGCTTATTATTTACCTGGACGATCTCCTGCTGCTTGCAGAAGACCGGGAGGTATTAGTATACCAAACGAGATGGGTGCAGGACCTTCTGACCTCACTAGGATTCCTAGTGAACAAGGAAAAGTCAGATACCATACCAGCACAGAGGTTAGACTTCCTGGGATTCATTCTAGACACCAAGAAGGCGACCTTAGAGCTTCCAGCTCGGAAGATGAGAGACATCAAGAGAGAGATCAGAATATGCTTAGAGAAGCGACAAGTATCTCTCAGGACATTAGCGAGAATAGTGGGGCTGCTAGCAGCATCTATTCAGGCCATTTTTCCGGGGCCACTGCACTACCGTGCACTGCAGAGATTGAAAATAAAGCATCTGCAGCTAGGTCTGAGGTACCATCAACAAGTGCCGCTGGATCAGGACTCGATTACAGAACTGGAATGGTGGTTAAAGAATATGGACGCTTGGAATGGGCGAGCCATATTCGGAGACAGACCGGATTTGATAATAGAATCAGATGCCAGCCGGAAAGGCTGGGGAGCCAGATGTGGGTCTTTACAGACCGGAGGCAAGTGGAGCGAAGAGGAGCTTCGTCTACACATAAATTGCTTAGAGCTCCTGGCAGGATCGTTCGCGATCAAAGCCTTTACGAAAGAGAGAGTGAAATCTTGTGTCCTGCTGAAGATGGACAACATATCAGCAGTGCGCTACATCAACCATTTAGGCGGTACGAGATCCAAGATGCGCGCAGAGTTAGCGAAGGACCTGTGGCATTTCTGTCTACAATCAGGGACGTCGGTGACAGCAGAGTACCTGCCTGGAACACTGAACGTAGTAGCAGATTGGAACTCTCGGTACCTGACGGATTCCAGCGATTGGAGGCTGGATCCAGCAGTGTTTCAGAGACTGGACACGAGATGGGGACCATTACAAGTGGACCTGTTTGCTTCCCGGCTCAATACGCAGAGGAGCGACTATTTCAGCTGGAGGCTGGATCCGGGAGCGCTGGGGACAGACGCGTTCCTACAAGAGTGGATAGGAGGTCCACATTACGCTTTTCCCCCCTTCGCGATGTTGAGCAGAGTATTGGCGAAATGCCGGAGGGAGAAAGCAGAATTGGTATTAGTAGCACCATTATGGAAATCTCAGGTGTGGTTCCCCACCTTAATGGAACTAGTGTCGGACGTTCCGAGAGTCCTCCCCGACGAGGAGCGACTTCTCACGGACCCAGCTGGGTCGTGTCATCCTCTGAGAGTGAGAGGGACACTCCCGCTAGTCGCGTGCAGGATATCCGGAAACGGTGGGCCTTGCCAGGAATTTCGGCGCAGGCTGCGCAGCTTATCGCTGAATCCTGGGCCCCATCCACTAGGAGGAGCTATGACTCAGCTTGGGCTAAATGGACAAGCTGGTGCAAGGACAGAGGTGTTCATCCCGTTTCAGCACCTGTAGTGGAGATTTTGAACTTTCTAGCGAACCTATTACAGAGCGGGAGAGCTTTCCGGACTATAGGAGTGTACAGATCGGCAATTTCTGCGGGTCACATGCCTTTAGAGGGCGTCCCGGCAGGGGAACATCCGGCGGTGGCGAGGCTCATTAGAGGAGCCAGATTTAAAGCGCCACCGGAACCCAAGTATACCACGACATGGGAGGTGTCTACAGTACTGCGTCTTCTAGCGAGTTGGCCGACCAATAATTATCTCTCGCTTAAGCAATTATCAGGAAAGCTAGCGATGTTGCTATGCTTGATCTCCTGCAAAAGAGTATCGGACGTGAAAGCGCTAGAGGTTAACAGACGATCCTTCGGGCCAGAGGGAGTTACATTCTCCATAGTTAAAAGGACCAAGACAGGGACGTCTACGGTACATTATCCGTATTTCCCGAGTAATTCCAAATGGTGCGTGGCACGATGCATTAAGGAATACGAGAATAGAACAGCAGAGCATAGGGCAGCGAATACTACTCAGTTATTAATAGCGCGCAGGAAACCCTATCACGCAGTTACATCGGCTACCATCGCAAGATGGGTCAAAGAGATTATGCAGGCAGCAGGTTTGAATGTGAGCACGTATGGAGCGCATTCGGTGAGGGGGGCCATGGCCTCGTCCGCCGTGAGAGCAGGAGTGCCTTTGAGTGAGATAATGCTGGCAGCAGATTGGTCAAGTGAGAGGACGTTTAAAGAATTTTATTTTAAGCCAGCGGAGAGTTTAGCAAATATAGTGTTGGGGAAGCTTTGAACAAGCATAATGCTCGCCTCCAGTCTTGCCATAGAATGTAGATTACCCCTGCTATCTGCGCAGGGAGTATTAATTCTATTAAAGACTAGGAGGCGAGCATTAAATTCCCACCCGAGTCTGGTACTAGGTATACAATGGCAATGATTTATTATGTATCAGTACGAGACGTTGGCACCACCCTATCATAATTTTTTGTTGCTCTTTTTCATAGGAGAGGAGCAGAAGAATAACTGAGGGTGAAGACAGAGCAGAGAGAGTGAGGAGCCCATAGCATTTGCAGCGATTAAGTTGAAAGTCCAAGAGAGCCTTCGCACAGTTGTCAAGGATCAGTTAGAGACTTTCAGAGCGAGTAAAAGCAGAGGAGGAGTCCAGGCACAGGAAGTGGATTGGGACTGGTGGAGAGAGCATGGACTACAGAGGATCATGGATTTTGTAGTTTAAAAAAAAAAAAAAAAAAAAAATTGCTAGTTTTAAAGCACTTTTCAGGATTTTGTTTTACATGTTTGTTGAACTGCTGAAGAGTAGAAATAAAGGAAGATGAAGCATAATGCTCGCCTCCTAGTCTTTAATAGAATTAATACTCCCTGCGCAGATAGCAGGGGTAATCTACATTGTAATGAGGGCCTCAGGTAGGGAAGGGTTGATCCACAAAGTGACTTGTTCCAGACCTCTAGGAGTCGTGGGGCTAGGAGCGGTGTGTGTTCTTGGTAAAATTCAGGCGTCAGGTCGCATGGCCCCAGGGCCTTACGTTTCGGAAGTCCAGCTATGGCTTCCACTATTTCATCCAGGGTGATCAGTCTATCGAGGTCATCCCTGGTTTGGGAGCTAATGGGGATCTAATCGAGCAGGGCCTGAATAGTGTGCATGTCATGTGGTTGATTTGATGTATACAGGGTACTGTAAAATTTGGAAAATACCTTGAAAATCTGTTGACCTGGCCATTGTAGGGTACCATGTTCATCGACTACGCATTCGACTTGGGTTTGCTCTCCCTCCAGTTTGGTCAATTGAGCTATAGTCCTACAAAGTCTCTCCCCCCTCACCATATTGTCTCGCAGCCTGGGGGCGCGAGAAATAGGAAATTTCCCTTAGGGTGTGTGATTCAAATACCTCCAGCTCGGCCTGTATCTGTGCAAGCTTGTCAGGGCTCGTTACAGACGTGCATTCCATCTCCAGTGCATTCCATGTCACCATTCCTCCTGTACTCCAGTAGAGAAGTCAGGGAAGATTCTGATGATCTGGGAGCCCAGCCTAAGTTCTTTTTTTCCCCGGGCAAGCCGAAGTAGGTGATCTCCATCCCGGAAATGTAGTATTTTAGCGATAATGGGCGTGGGGAAATCTCCAGGGTTGGTGCACGGGGCTAGCGCCTGATGTGCGCACTCAACCGCAAAGAAGGAGAGGTCAGGGTTTCCCAAGAGATCTTTAAGCAAGGGTTCGGTGGCCAGTTCCATACTCCCTTTAAGTGCATCCTCAGGCACCCCGACTATCCGTATGTTGTTCCTACATGAGCGGAGCTCAAGATCATCGCACTTGTCTTTAACAAACTTCATATCTCGAACAAGGATGGCTACCGTGTCAGTAAGTGTATGCAGACCGTCTTAGTTGGCCCCGCTTCAAGTTTCAGCTTTAGTGATTCTGGCACCTTCATGGGCCATTTGGGACCGTAGAGATGCTACATTGGTGTTGATTTCGTCCAATTATTCATGGACGGCCGCAAAGATTTTGGTTATTGCCTACATCATGCTGGTAAGGTCCCAGGCAGGTACTGGGGCTTGTATGGGCACGTCGCCATGGTCCAGTGCTGACTGCCCCTGTTCAGATCTAGGTACTGACTTTGTAAACTTGTCCATGGACCCGGTTTTTCCTTCCCCCTCGGGCACCTTTGGTCATGGTATGTGGATAGTGTTCTTTAGCAGGCCTTAGCCAAGGACCCGGCTCTGGTTCCCTTTCCAGAGGTGGCGGACATTGATAAGCAAATGAGGTGAGTAGTTGCACTTGGTGAAGTGCCCTAGGGGCTGGTGGGTTGCAGCCCAGCTGGAAGTTTCATGGGTGCAGATCAGATTCAGAAATCACCAGGTGTAATATGGGCAGAGCAACAGTGGGGCACTACAGCAGTGCTGCGGCAGGACCGTAAGGCGTACTCTCAGTCAGATCCGGGTGGCGGTGGGTGTGTATGGGTGAGCTCACTGAACCAGTGTCACAGCAGCTAGGAGCTCGCTTCATAGTTTTGAATCCTGTTCCTATACACAGTTTCGAGACGTCTACGGTGGATCGGATCTGCTGAAGGAACATCACGCAGCATACTACGCAAATCTTTTTTTAAAATTTTTTTTTTACCTTGGAGCATGGGATCAAATAAGTGCTTATGGATAACTAAGGCTTTGAGGGGATTGGGTCCTCCGACGTATTCCATATCTGACATGTAATCACCACAGCTGTGCTGCTTCGAAAAACCTTCAGCGTTTGCGTCGATACGCCGTCCTCGAGGATCTCCGCCGACATCACTGGATGTTATAAGTAGGACGCACGACGCCCGTAGCCTCAGTTCCGTTTTTTTCCGCAAACGTGTTCGCTTCGGCGATCTCGGCGCACCTCGACTCTTTGGAGTTTCTGTTCTTTCACAGTTCCTCAAACCTCTTTGTATTGTGAGGTTATATTCTTTGTAAAGATGTCTACCTCATCTTCCACCCTGTGTCTGGGCTTTAAGAAGTGCGGGGACTGTTGGTCCAAGATGTCGGTGACGGACTCGCACAACGCCTGCCTCTGGTGCCTCGGGGAGCCCCATGACACGGATGACTGTGTCGACTGCCAGTCGCTCATGTCCAAAGCCTTGCGGGAGCGCAAGAAGAAGTTATCGGTAGGTAAGGTGTCCAAGCCACGGAAGTCGAGGTCTGCAGGGCTTTCGACGGATGATTCGAGGGGCGACGCTCCGCGTCGTTGTCGGAGGTCCAGTGGGTCTTGGTCCCGGAGTCGGTCCCGCCACTCCTCTGCCTCTTCGAGGCACTCCCGGAAGTGCCGTCATCGGTTGCCTTCCCCGTCCTCATCCGAGGACTCCGCCCGTCGGCGGGTCGCTTTCCCCATCAAGCAGGCGACGCCGGAGGAATGGGCTTCCTTCGGGAAGAAAATGTTGGCGATTCTCGAATCGCAGGGCACTGGTCTGTCCGTGCCTCCGAGTGGGGTCGGTCGTGATCGGTCGAGAGACACCGCTCGCACGCCTTAGGGCTCGGTTGGTCAGCACGATTCGCGGGAGAGGTCCCGCTCGGACAAGGAGAATCGTTCTAGTCATGCCCGTTCCAGGTCCCCGACGCGCTAGAGACCGGGTGCACCTGTGGTGTCTTCAAGGAAGACGTCGACGCCGGTGGTGCCGAGGTCGTCGACTGACTCTTTCGAGGCCCCGCCTCCGAAGAAGTCAACGCCTTTCGAGGCTGTTTCGATGGGGGTTCCCCGGGGCTTGGTGGAACCACCTAGAAAGGCTCTGGCAAATGTCAAGCATGGCTTTGTTCCACATTCTGTGCCTTCTTACCTCCAGCTTGAGTTTATTTCAGAGGTAGATGAAGGCTCTGATGATGGCATGGTTCCGGATACGGTGCCGGATGAGATTTTCTCTGGCCATAGCCAAATTGAGGACCTGCGGCAGTCTCTGCACAAGTCCAGTGGGCTGGACACCTTTCCGGAGGTGGAGTTTTGTAGGCCTGAGCCTGGCACTCATGCCGACTCCTTGTACCGGTGCCTTATGTCCAGGGTCACGGAGTACTTGGGATGGTCTGCTCCCCAGGGGATTTTCTTCAGGATGACCTTACGGATATTCTCGACCAAGGTCCACCAACTTACCCGGTACTGCCGTTCCATATGGCTCTACAGAGGAGGGTGGCGGTGGCTTGGACTGTTCTGGAGATTCTCCCGGCAGTGGGCAAGTCTGTGCCGCGAAAATACCGCCCAGCCAGTAGCGACCCCTGCTACTTCACCAAGCACCCCACTCCGGAGAGTTTGGTGGTGCAGGCGGTTATGGCCCCGGCAAAGCAGGCGTCGTATCCTACCATCCCTCCTGATAGGGAAGACAAGCATTTTGACGGCTGCGCGAAGAAAGTGTTTTCTTCAGGGGGTATGGCGCTTCTGTTATGCTCACCAGGCTCCCACAGAGGCGTCGATCGGAACTGGACAGCTGCGGTCTCCATCAATGTGACACGTAGGGCCGGGATGATGGACTGGACTGGCCCACCTAGCTTCGTTTGCTTGGCCCGTAGGAATATTCTTCTGCAAATGGAGAAAGGGAATTAACCACCCGTGGAGTTGAGCGTAAATCCCCCCACCCCGCTGTTCTCCCCACAGATCACCTTTGATGTCCCCTCTTATAGTCTCACCTGATGGTTTGAAAAGATGAACTCTCCATCCTGCATTGAGCGCAGGGGCGCGTTGATAACCAGTTGCTTCACTGGCTCCAAGGAATTGGTGAGTTCCAGAACAATATTAACTCCGAGATTCCCAGCAAGACGCCGTAAGTATAAAGTTCGTAAGAGTTCAAATGCCTGACTTTCACTCTTGTCCGATTCCTTGAAGGTTGCAGCTTGACCCTAATGAAGAGTTCCTCGTGGCAACCGGTAGTATTCTGGTAAGGATTTGTATTTTCCAACACAGTTCGATAAAATGTGAATATGTAACCTGTTGCAGAGGGTGCTAGAGGGCCACCCAAGATGGCCGCCACGGCTTGAGCTCCCGCTCTGCCCGGGATTAATCCGTACGAATCCTGCTGTTCCCTGCTTGGCTCTACATAACCAAGGGTGGTTCCCGGTTCCTAAGCCTCTCGACTCCCCTCGAATCTGGAGGAAAATCGACCTTTCTACACCCCAGAACTACCCACCCGGTGCTGAGGCCCGCCATTTCACGCGCGCCAGCCATCTTGGTGTGCGAGCAGCCCCAGGAGAACATTCGATCCGGGCACCCCCCCCCCCCCCCAACGCCGAGGCTGTTCTAACAACCGCAGCTCAAGAGGAGACGTTTGCGGCTCGAAGTGCAGAGGAAACCAGAAAGTCCCCCCTACCAGGCACCCACCACGACAGGAACCGGCCGGCGAATTGTCGCCGTGGTGGGGGGCTGGCCATCGGCGCCGCACCGGCAGATCCGCTACATCATACCCGGAGACAGCCCCTGAGTCCCTCTGTGCGCGAACATACCCCCCGCGCCGGGTGGCGTAAGCCGAGCATGGAACGAGCTCCGGGGGAGCCACCACACCAAAACTCCGACACAGCGGGAACCGATGCGGCCTGGGCGGAAGTGATTTGACGGAGGAATCTGAGACAGACCCACGGCGGGACCACAGACTGAGGTACAGGCAGCAGGGCACTGGGGTTTCGAAGGGGGAGAGATTGCAAGCATAAGCGCACACACCGTGCTCCCGCGACCCCCAGCCACAAACCTCGATGCTTTCTGAGGCCCGGGCAACAGGACTCCACACCCCCGAATGAGCGGTGCATCGCAACCCACAGCTGCAACTAATAAAACCCCCAGGGCCTTTGCTGCAGCGAGCCGCTTAGACTACAACAGAAACCCGCTACATAAAGCATCTCCCACCGCATGTAACCCTTTGCGGTGAAGGGCCTTCATCGACCTACTCCACGTAAGAACCGAACGATCATCACTTCTAAGTCTCCGGAACAACCGCAGTGCAAGTTCTCGAATTCCCCATGGTCACGCCTGGGTCCTGCCTACGTACAGGAAGCACCCCACCAGAAAGCAGTCACAACAATCCAGACCCTCTCTCCTTTCGCCAGCATTTGCCAACACCTGAAAAGGACTCTGCGAGGCCTCCGTTCGGTGGTAAACCTATGCTACCGGGAGACCTCGCATACTCAGCAAAGCAGGATGGGGAAAGCAGATAAACTGCAGAGGAAGCTGAGTTTTGAAAACGGTACGACTCCGAAAGCCCCCCACTTACAAGACAAGAGTGAACCCACGCCTGGGGCCTCACTCCAGGCAATATCAGGGACCAATCCGTCTGAAATAAAAGAACTTCTCTTCGAGCTAAAAGTGGGCATCGGCAGCCTAAACAGTAAAATGGACGGCTTGTCCTCCAAAGTAGACCTAATGCAACACCGCATCGAAACCCACACGGAGCGATCAACAGAGGTTGAACAGCGGGTCTCCGACCTGGACGACGGCGCAACGGCCTTATCGAGCAAGGTAGCCAGACTTGAAAGCCAAATGATCATAACTATGGCCAAGTGCGAGGACTTAGAAGGCCGTTCCAGGCGGAACAATATCCGAATCATTGGAGTAAGAGAACATGAACCCCAGACGAAGATGGAAGATTATGTTGAATCACTTTGCATCTCTCTCTTTGGCCAAGAAGCGTTCTCACAACTGTTTATGATAGAGAGAGCGCACAGGACTCCATCCGCCAGACCTGCCCCTGGTGCCCCGTCCAGACCCATTATTGCGAGATTACTAAATTGCAGAGACCGGGACGCCATTCTCCGCCTGGCCAGAGAGAAGGGAGAACTGCTCCACGACGGGGACAAAATCCACTTCTACCCCAACTTCTCGGCCGCTGTCCAAGCACAGAGAAGAGCTTTCACCAATGTCAGGCAAAGACTTTGAGACAACCAGCTGGTCTACTCAATGCTGTTCCCGGCACGGCTCGCAGAGTACAACACAACGGAAGAGTCCACTTCTTCCATTCCCCGGAAGAAGCCCACACGTTCCTAGACCAGAACGGTTTCCCGGATCAACATTCTCATCAGCTCCGTCCCCAGAGAGAAAGAAACCCCAGGAATCCACCATAATGAAACAGAACCCAGCAATCACCCCAGTTAATCACAAGGAGCCAACCGGAACAAGCGCAATATAGTAAACACGGCAGGGCAGAGACGTTGGGGAAGCCCCAAGCGCCCCTAGCACAGCATTTGTTCCCACGTTCAAGTTGGGGGGGGCATCCCGGCGGACAAGTTGGCGGTTGTCCGCGCTATGGGAAAAGTTTAAAAGTTATTAGTTTGGACATGCGCCATTTGTTCACGCCCGATCCCGACCCATGCCCCTCCGCCCTGACAAGCCCACTACCTCTAAAGAGCCTTCCACATCGAAGCCGCCGCATCATCCGACAAGAGCAACAAGTAAAAACACGAGTCCTAGACTGGCCTCATTGCTGCCGGCTAACGCGAATATGACGAGACGTAATCAACTTTTCAACTCGCTTCATTCAAGGTTTTAACATGCAGGATTTTTCTGGTTTTGATCGGGATGTTACCTCCTCTTATGTTGCAATACTTGAGAAGGCATGAGATAGACGTAGCCATTCTTCAAGAAACACATCTACCCCCTGGGAAAGAACACCTCTGGGCCAGAAGCTGGGGTTGCCACAGGTACTTCTCATATTCATCGTACTCCTGAGGAGTTGCCATCCTTATCCATAGGAGAACAAACTTGCAGCTAATCCACTCCGTAAAGGACACCGAAGGCAGAGCCATTCTAGTGAGTGGCACAATAGCTGGCCAAAGTATAACCCTTGTCAACTCCTACGCTCCGAACACAGACGGCCTGACAATTTTGGCTGGGTACTAACACAGCTCTCTGCCCAGGCTCAGTCAACCATAATTTGGGGGGGCGATATGAATACAGTGCTCGACCCGGCGAAAGACAGATCGAGAACTACGCCACAGCCCATGTCCAAAGCCTGTTTTCAAATAAAAGAAATTTGCAGGGCATTCGATCTGAAGAACGCATGGAGAGCAGCTAATGGGGAGCGGCAAGAATACACCTTTCATTCGGCAGTACATAACACAAGCTCCAGGATAGACTACTTTTTCATCTCTGCACGGGGTCCGCTGGTGAGCGACTCTTGCTGTATCCTCCCAAGAACGTTATCCGATCACTCCCCGATAAGCCTCAATCTCAATCCAGCCAACTCTAAATCCCCATTACAGCGTTCGCGCTTCAAAAACGGATCCATGCGAGATGAGATATTTGCAGCCGAGCTGAGAGAGGAGATCACCATGTTCCTGGAAGTGAACACAGGGTCGGTTTCCTCTCCCGGCACAGTCTGGGAAACGCTGAAATGTTTCACTAGGAGGATTTGCCTCGCTAAGGAGAATGGTATTCTTGAGCTCATCAGGCATGAGCTGGCAGCCAGCGAAAGGCGCCTTAAGGACCTGGAAGGACAAATCATAAGTACAGGCGACCCCAAAATAAAAGCGACCCTGAAAGAGGAACTTCAGATCTTTAATACCACAGCGGAACGAGAATTTAAAACTTCTAGCCCGTAACAACCAAATCAGGCAGTATGGTGAAGGCCAAAAACCTGGCGCCCTTCTGGCAAACCTGATGAGAGCAGATAACAAGCTACCCCCTCTAGAAGGCATATGCTCCAAACAAGGTAAGATGATCCGCACAGACGAAAGAATGGCTGATGAATTCAGGCTCTTCTACCAAGACCTTTACAGCACAAAGCATAACAGTGACTCAAATTCTCTACTGGAGTATCTCGAAGATACAGAGCTGTACTGGGTCGAGAGCCATGAGCGGGAACCACTCAATGAAATGATCACGCCAGAGGAGATCATAGAAGCCATCCAGACATTTCGAAACTCCGGAACACCTGGTCCAGATGGCCTAACGGGGAAATTTTACAAAGCATTCGATAATACCCTTGCCCCCCTCCTAGCGGCAGTATACGAGGAGGCACTTGAAAAGAAGTCGCTTCCCTTATCCCTCTGTGCCGCTAACATCATCCTTTTACACAAACCCGGCAAGCCTCCAGAAGACTGCGCATCCTATTGTCCCATCTCCTTGCTTAACCTTGACAATAAAATTCTAGCAAAGATACTTGCAAACAGGTTGATGACACTAATGCCCGCCTTGGTCCGGTCAGATCAGGCAGGGTTCATTCCGGGCCGCAACACGTCCTTTGGAATCAGAAGAATGTTGGGCGTTATCGCAGCACTGGATCCCGCTCAGCAGGCAGTCGCGGTTCTTCTCGATGCCGAGAAGGCATTTGATTCAGTGGAGTGGCCCTTCCTGTTCGCAGTGCTCACCAGGATGGGACTGGGTGCTCGATTCATCAAGCTGGTGTCCCTGCTCTACACCAATCCACAGGCTAACATCATTGTGGGAACAGCGAATTCGGCCCCCGTGGAATTATAACGCGGAACAAGACAGGGTTGCCCACTTTCGGCGCTGATTTTTGCCCTAATAATGGAGCCCTTGGCGTCCAACCTCAGGGAATTGAGGCAACAAAGAGGACTTAACATAGGACCACACAAGCTCATCACATCCCTATACGCAGATGACGTAGCGCTGTTTGTGTGCAACCCCGAAGAAAATCTGAATCCAGTAATGAGAGAAGTCATTAAATTCGGAGCAGCCTCAGGTTTAAAAATCAACCAGTCAAAATCCATCATATTCCCATTGACCAGGGCGTTTGCAGACGCTTTTCAGTTCACATGGAAAAGATCCAAGGTCCGGTACCTAGGGATTCAGTTGGCACTGACTCATCAAGAGGTGTTCCGAGACAATTACGAAGAAGTCACCAAATCCTTGCAAGAAAAAGTGGTACGATGGAAGTCTCTGCCATTGACTCTCTGGGAAAGAGCCTCCCTAGTCAAGATGGTGATACTTCCGAAACTACTGTACTTATTCATGAACATTCCCATACTACTGCCACAATCTTACCTGAAAAGATTGAAACGCTTGGTTCTTGAATTAATATGGGCGGGTAAAACGGCCAGAGCGGCGCACTCAACGCTATCTTCCGGTGACAAGCGGGGGACTAGCCCTTCCAGATCTGGAGAAATACTTCTGGGTGGCACAAGCACAGTTCCTCAGTCATTGGTACGCCACACAACCAGTCAAACCCCACGTGCAAGTGGAACAGGCCCTGGCGACACCCAACCTGTTGAGCGCTGTTCTAATTGGCCAGACCCCGGTCCCCAATAACACCATGAATGCGATGCTCGCGACGTACAAGATTTGGAAAACACTCGCCCAAAAATATGGAGTGCAAACGCGGTACTCTCCCCTTCTTCCTGCAAAATTCATACCAGCGGTGCCGCTGACATCCGAGAAAGTTTACCACCAATGGGTTGAAAAGCTCCACATAAACTCCCTGGGAGATTTCTTCATTTGGGACCGTTTCATAACCCCACAACAGGCCAGACAGAGGGGCGGCAATACCGCATTTGACATTTTCATCTACTTTAGAACTCGATACACTCTGCAAGCACTCCTACCTGACTTTCCAAAGCAACCACAAACCTGGCAGTTACTCCATAACACAATACAAGCACAGGGAGAAGGCAGACTGGTATCGCAGATCTACAAATCTATTATCACCGACACGACCACCAGCGACTCCCCTGCAAAAACCAGATGGGAAAAGTCCCTACGTACATTCATCCCTGAGGAAGACTGGACCTTCATTCTGAGACAAACGCAGAAGATAGCTCTCAACTCCCGCTTTAAGCTAATCCATTTTAACTTCCTTCACCAAACCTACTACACGCAAGCGAAAGCAAACAAACACCACCCTGAGGCATCTGTAAGATGTGAAAGATGTGGTTCACCCTCGGCGGACTTTGTGCACCTCGCATGGGACTGCCCCAAACTCTCCCTATTCTGGAGCCAAGTTATGGAGACAACAGCCACGATCGTGGGAGAAACCGTGCAGCCCGCCCAGACAGCAGCCCTGCTCGGTATGACGAGGCTCATGTCGGCACCAATAAGAAAATTGGCTGGCCTGCTGTTGACTCTTGCTCGGAGGCGGATTGCCATGGCCTGAGGTTGAGGTCGCCCCCCCCCCCCGGTCGCTGCTTGGCGTAAGGGCATTCTGGACTGCCAAGATGTTGAAACAGACTTCATTAAACTGTTGCCCCTTCATGCCCGCCCGCCAGACATCTGGGGCCCCTGGTAACCTTTCTGATGAATGAAGCAGAGGATGCCCCGCCCTCCCCAGAAATCGACAGAGGAGAAGGCCATGTTCGGCAGTTCATCTGGCTTAGTACCTCCACCTCACTGAGACTTTGAACTGGGGCGATGCAATACGCAACACAATGTGCACTGAACTTCGGAGTGGGATGTCGGGGGGGGTTGGGGGGGGGGGGCGTGACGTGTGGGATTTGGCGCAAGTTAAGTTCACCCTAATGTGGGTGTGTAGTTGTACTGTGTTTACATAAAAGTTAAAAATAAAGATTTAAAAAAAAAAAATATGTAACCTGTTGCTTTCTCCCTTATTCAGGCGCTGAGAGAAAGTATGAAGTCTCGGGGAATAATACCTCCGGCGGTAAAATCAGCTAAGTCTATTGTGGTGAGGAGGGTTCCCCTTGTTAGTCCCTTTGTTTCACCTTGCTGTCCTTTTGTTTCCCCTTAGGGGCCGGGGTTCGGCGAAGATGCAGTGGAAGCTGCGCCGACCCATGAAGAGGAATAGTACCCCTGGTGGTAAAATCAGGTAAGTCTATGGGGGGTAACTAATATTCCTCTGTGTATTCCCTTGGCTCACCTTGCTGTTCTTGTCTTCTCCTTAGGTGCCGGAGTGCGGCGGGAACATGCAGGAGGATGTGGTGGAATGTGAAGATGCTGCGAAGGCCGGTGAGTTCGGTGCTGCAGCAGGCGAGGCGATGCGCATAAATAGCTTTTCTTCGAGCTCGAAGGCGCGATGGATCGGGAATTCAGGTAAGGATCAAAGGTATTGCTCTTGTTCTAACCTTTTCTCCTTCTTTCTCCCTTTTTCTAGGAGCTCCAAACTCGAGGCGGGCGTGGCAGAAGGCTGGATGCAGACTTGCAGGCACGGTGAGCGTTACGCTGCTGGATGCAGAATAATGCGAAGCGTGTGCTGCTCTTCGGGTGTGGTTTAAATAGCCTCCAAAGTAGTCCCAAGTAAGTATTCCTCCCCAGCCCCGCCCGAGTAAAAAATAGTCCCCGAGTAAAGTAGTCCCTTCCAAGCCTCTTTTGGCTTGGAGCTCTTGCAGCATGGTCTGCATCAGGTAAGTTTGCAGCATGGTCTGCATCAGGTAAGTTTTAATCTATGAGCCTGGCGCCTATGGCGCCAGGACTGACTCTCCATATGAGCCTGGCACCATGGGCGCCAGGACTGGACCCAAATAGCCCCTAGTAGGGGTTGTTGGGCTTGCTTAGGATAACTTGATGCCTGCTTCCGGGGTTGCTGGACGTAGTCTGGGTCCCCGGGGGTAGGCATCATGACAGCTTCAGGCGGCCAACTCTGTTTGTGCCTTGTCACATTTCACGCACACTCTGTGGAACTGTGTTTCCTTGGCAGCTAAACATATTCCCGAAGGGGACGAACGAGTTTGGACATGGCAGATTGCGTCAGCCGGTCCATGGCGGCGAGCACCGTGATACGCAGGTTTGCGTGGTTTGCGGAAGTCGGAGTTTGCTCCTGATGTGCAGGCCAGGCTCCTCAACATGCCCTTTGACGGGGAACATCTTTTTGGCAGCAAGGCTGACGAGAGCCTTGAGAGGTTGCAGACCTCCAAAGCTGCAGCGAAGTCGTTGGGCGCTGCAGTTCGCCAACCGCCGCCTTTTTTCGTCCTAGGGGACAACAATGGAGGGGAGGTTCCTTTCGTTAGGTGGAAAACAAGGTACTCGAGGTGTCAAGACCGCTCGGGCTGTTGCCTCTTTGCCCTTAGGCAACGCCGCAGCCGCTTCAGCTCAGTCATGAGGCCATGTCCCATGGTTCGCCGGTTGGGGGAAGGCTGGCGCAGCATCTTGCAGAGTGGCGCGCCATTACTTCAGATGTGTGGGGTCTGGAGATCATAACCCACGGCTACTGTCTTCCTTTCTGGCAGAGGCCTCTAGACAATCCACTGGGGAATCTCTCTTTGAAGAGTCTGATCCGCTCCTTGCGCAGGAAATTCAATCCCTGCTGGAGAAAGGCGCCATAGAACTGGTGCCTGTAGCGGAGAGGAACAAGGGATGGTATTCCCCTTATTTTTTGATTTCCAATAAAGACGGGGGATTGAGACCCATCATGGACTTGTGCGGTTTGTACAAGCTCCTCAGGAAGGACAAGTTCAAGATGGTTACTCTCTCTCAAGTCCTCCAGGCCCTTCAACTTCAGGACTGGTTGGTGTCTCGCGACCTCAATGACGCTTACCTTCATGTGCCGATACATCCAAAGCACAAGAAGTACCTGGGGTTCGCAGTTGGCGACTCGCACTTTCAGTTTCGGGTCCTGCCGTTCGGATTGACCTCCGCCCCGAGGGTCTTCACCAAGCTCATGGTAGTTGTGGCAGCGCACCTCAGGAAAGGGGGGATTCACGTCTACCCCTACCTGGATGATTGGTTGATCAGGGCGCGCTCTCCCGAGCAAGTCCTGGATCATCTGTCAGTCACCTGCCACTCCCTCCACAAGCTGGGCTTCTCTCTCAACTTAAAGAAGTCCCATTTGACACCAACTCAGAGGCTCCAGTACATCGGAGCAGTGCTCGACACGTCCCTGGGGCAGTGTTTTCCTCCCCAGGTGAGGGCTCATCACATTCAGCAGATGGTGCACAAGTTTCAGTTTGCCCAGAGTCTCCCAGCGTTCGAGTTCTTGATTGCTCGGCCTCATGGCATACTGCATTCTTCTGGTGCCAGAGGCCAGGTTGCGCATGAGATCTTTGCAATGGGCACTCAAGCTCCAGTGGTCTGTCCTCCGGCAGGATGTCGGACCCTGTTCAGGTGCCATCCTCGGTCGCCCAGGACCTTCTGTGGTGGGCCGCCGAAGACAATCTGATGAAGTGGGCTCCATTTTGGATACCCTGGCCGGAGGTGACGATCGTGATGGACGCATCCCTCACGGGATGGGGAGCTCGTGCCAATGAGCTGACAGTCAGCGGTCGTTGGTCTCCGTCGGAGTTCAGACTCCATATCAATCTGTTGGAGCTGAAGGCTTTTCTGCCGACTGTGCGAGGGAAGAATGTCCTTATCCTGACGGACAACACGGTGGCCATGCACTACCTCAACAAAAAGGGGGGGGGGGGCACGGTCACTTACTCTGTGCAGGGAGGCGATGCAGCTCTGGTTCTGGGCAATCCAGCAGGAAGTTTCGATCTCGGCAGTTCATCTGGCCGGAGACGAAAACGAGACGGCGGACGCTCTGAGCAGGCAGAGCGCGATCTCTCACGAGTGGGAGTTGGCTCAGGAGATTCTCCTGGAGATCTTTGCCATTTGGGGGACCCCTCAAGTGGATCTCTTCGCCTCCAGTGTCAACCGGAAGTGCAAGAGGTTCTGCTCGTGGGAATTTCCTCCCAAAAGGAGCCTTAGGAGACGCGTTCGTGGTGGAGTGGTCATTCCCACTGCTGTACGCGTTTCCTGCAGTCACCGTCATCCCGCAAGTACTGCAGAGGTTACAGAGGTTCGGTTCTCAGATGATCCTCATTGCTCCGGCATGGGCCCGGAGGACGTGGTACCCGGACCTTCTCGACTTGTCCAGCTGCCCTCCACGTCGTCTTCCCTACCGAGACAATCTGCTCTCACAGGAGGGGGGTCTGTTTCTCCATCCAGAGGTCAGATCCCTCAACCTTCACGCTTGGTTTCTGAAAGGTTGAGGTATAAGGATTGGGACCTCCCTGAAGACGTGATGATGGTGTTGCTCTCAGCCAGATGCCCAGCAACAAAGTCCCTGTACCGTTGCCGTAAGTTCTGCGACTGGTGCAGGATTAAGAATGTGGATCCTTTTGCATGTGACATTCCCATGGTTGTCTTTTTTGCTTTCTTTGGCCCACAGGGGCTTGCAAGTGGGTACCGTTAAAGGTTACCTGGCGGCGCTGTCCATATTTAAGCGCTTGTCTGAAGAGTGTTCCTATTGTAAAATTCCTTTAATTTCTCAGTTTCTGAAAGGGCTCACTAATGTGTTCCCTCCGTCACCTTTCCAGGTGCCCGGTTGGGATTTGAACCTTGTTCTCAAGTTTCTGATGGGTGCTCCGTTTCAGCCTTTGCATTCATGCCCTTTGAGACTGTTAACTCTTAAAACTGTATTTTTGGTTGCGGTCACTTCCGCTCGCAGTGTTGAGTGAGTTACAGGCAATTTCAGTTAAGCCACCCTTCACTGTGTTTCATAAGGACAGGGTTGTCCTTCGAGTTCGTCCTTCCTTTCGTTCCGAAGGTGGTGTCGGAATTTCATTTAGGCCAGAAGGTTGTTCTTCTGGCGTTTTATCCTCCTCCACATCCTGGTAAGGAAGAGGAGAGGCTCCATAGGCTTGATCCCAGGATAGTGTTAAGCTTTTATATTTCACGCATGTCCCGGGTCAGAGTGGATGATCAACTCTTCATTGGTTACGCTGGAAAGCGTTTCGGACAAGGTGTGACGAAACAGACTCTGTCTCGCTGGTTTATTTTGGCTATCTCGGAGTGTTACCACTTGGCGGGTAAGGACCCACCGGTCGGCTTACGGGCCCATTCTACCAGGGGTATGGCTGCCTCTACTGCCCTACAGAGGAGTGTTCCTATTCGTAACATCTGTGATGCAGCCACCTGGGCTTCGGTGCATACTTTTGTACGTCACTACTCCCTTGATTCCATCCGGGGGCAGGACCTGGCCTTTGGCAAGGCGGTACTTTACTCCGCAATTTGATTGGGCATTCTAAATTTCTGTTTTCTAAATGCTTTTCCCACCTCCTTGCATTGGTACTGCTTTGGGAGTCTGTCATAGATATGGAATACGTCGGAGGACCCAATCCCCTCGAAGAACAAGTTACTCTCTTACCTGGTAACGTTCTTTCGATGGGATGGTCCAACGACGTATTCCATATCGCTTCCTCCCTGCCTTCCCCGCTACAGAATTTCTTATGCGATGGCAGCTTTCGTTTCCACAAGGCTTTGTGTGTCAAACTGGCAGAAGACTGGTGCCACATGTTCTGGGGAAAAAACTACAACTGAGGCTACGGCGTCGTGCGTCCTACTTATAACATCCAGTGACGTCGGCTGTTGGAGGAGGTCCTCGAGGGCGACGTATCGACGTCATCGACGCAGGACGCAGACGCCGAAGATTTCCCGAAGCAGCACAGCTGTGGTGATTACATGTCATAGATATGGAATATGTCGTTGGACCATCCCATCGAAAGAACGTTACCAGGTAAGAGAGTAACTTGTTGTTTACTGCGAGGCCGCATTCTACTAAAGAGATGATTCAGCAATATTACATATGACCCTTTTCTCAACAGCTCATAGATGTCTTTGCATTGAAGTAGAGCCCCCAGGATGTTATTAAATATCCTTATGTTATAGTCATTCCACACCAGACGGTTGCCCCCAGGATTTACCTATAAAGTCAATTGGCAAGCTTCAGGCACAGTCCCTCTGTCTTGGATTCACCAACTCAAATAGAGAGACAGATGGTCAGTTAGATATGTTGGCTTAACCATAAAAGATGTGACTAACGTGAAAATCCCTTCAGAAACAAAAAAGTAGTCCACGTTGCTCTGGGAATCTTTCCCATGTGTGATGGGGGAAGATCATCACCTGAGACATTGCCATTCACAATACAGAGACCCCTTGCATACATCAGTGAGAGAAATGCCACCCCTCTTAACTATTGCATGATTGATTTTGCAGTCAAATCTGTAGGGTGGTTGAACGCATAATGTGTTTAGATCACTGCAAATGAAAATTATATTGGAATTGACAACTAAACATAACCTTTTCTATGGCCTCATGATTTTTCTCGTGTTCTGTTAGGCAGAAACCTGTGCAGTTCCCTTTGGGTACACTGCAAAAGATTTAGGACTACAGGTGTTAGCAGTAAACCCACTTGGTAGCAGTCTGTACCACCCAGATTTACCTGGTAGCTGTGGCTGAGCAGTCAGACTTCTCTCAAGAAGAGTTAGGCAGTATGCAAAGTATACACAATAGGCACTCAGATACAACAATACAAGCAAACACTGACCAGAGCTTTGGTATCAAAGTATATAAATATTTATTTAAAAACACACTGTTTGAAACACTCCAGCACTCTTATCGTAAAACACTCTAAACACAGTTACTATTATAATATATACAACCCTTATTCCTTATCAGATAAGTCTTAGTTAACACCACTTATTTTCATACAGAGGTGAGCGCTTAATTATAGATGGCACTCCAATAAATTCATGAAGAAGGGAGGGAAAAAGACAGAATATGGAGAGATACACCACTCTAAGATTTAGGAACACTATAAGCAAGGCAGAAGAGCAAAAGTCACTTGTGAGCCAAAGTCCATGGGCTGGACCCACTCTTAGAGAGAGCAGAGCACAAATGCGCCCAAGATCACAGTTACACTAGGCTTCGAAAGTCTTGCAGAGAGTTCGAAAAGAGTTTAGAGAGGCTCAGGAAAGTTTAGCCAGGGTGTCCCAGGCTAACCCAGGTTCGAAAGCCGGGGGCTAAATCTACCCTGTACAGTCGGTGGCAAGGGGAGCCGGGCGGGTCACGGTACCTTAAGTGGCAAGGATCCTCCAGCGGTGGCAGTTGTTCCTGGCAGCGGGTGCAAGTCGCGTCGTCGTCCAGGGGAAGAGAAGATCTCGACTCGGAGGAAAGATGAAGGTCGTTGCACTGCCAGGGAAGAAACCAGCCGCAGAGTTTTCCGGTTAAAGGTATTACACTTTAATTCGCGGTCGTGGTAAAACGTGGTATCCCGGTTGCCGGGGTGCTTGGCACAGGCAAGGCGGCCACGAGATACGTCGGGAAAGCGAAAAGACGGTGAAACTGGTTATCCCCACCAGTCAAAGGAAGAAGACTCTCCGGCGGGAGATCTCCTCTGTCGTTGGGAAAAGTGGTGAGACGGTCCAGCAGGGCTCCACCGGTGGTGTCGTGGCAGGTCGGCTCAGCTTCTCCCTCGTTGGATTCTTAGGTCCTGTGGCGACTTCTGAAGTTCCAGTCCCCAAAGCCCTGCTTTTATGCAGAAAACCCCCATTCACTCAGCCTAGCTGTCACTCAAACATGCTAAGTGGTGAGCCGGCCGGCTCACCACTTGGGCCAATCAAGACGGAGTGCGACTTGAGTTTCCTAGGCAACTCAGTCCAGGGTGCCTAAATCCCCCTCCACCCCTCCTAATTACCCCAGACAGAGTGGCACCACTTTGGAGGGCGTCTGTGGAGAAGCCCGCCAAAAAGTGGAACAAAGGGCTCGACTTGGGTTGGAGTCACAGAAGAGAACACAAACGACATTTTAGAACCGAGTTTTGGCAAAAAATACCAACCGGAGAATTCATATTAATTAAATAAACCGGCGGTATGTTCGAGGCTATCGTAATTAAATAAAGCTAGTAGCCTCGAACAATGGGAAAATCCCATAGAGAAATATTCGCGGTAGAATATAAAAAGTAGTATCCACTGCCACCAGCCAAAACTCGATCAGGGGGGGACGGAGACGTGCCCCCTCGACTAACAGACCCCAGGGCAATCGAATTGCCCCTGCCGGTACGTCCACAATATGATGGTTTGTACTGGTTCTGTTCAGAATTTAAGACTAGTAAAGTCAATGGTGACTTTACAGACCCTGGGAGACAGTAGTCAGTCCCAGGGTATGGAGTCTATACTGGGGAGTCACTATGACCCCCCTGTGTTACTGCACTGAGGGTGCTGTGTAACACACATCACAAAGACACATGAAACCCTATGGAGTAAAAGACCCCATAGCCCATTAAACACATCTAGAGTCAAAGAAACACACTCAAATCATGTCCAAGAGTGAGGGTAAAAGAGTCTCACTCTTGGCAGGAGAAAAAAATAAACCCCAAAAATCCAGCAAAGCTGCTGGGGAACTCACTAGGTTAGAAATTCTGCCTAAACAGAGAATTCTCCCTAACAGGTTCCAATAGATATTCAACACTAAAGTGTAACTGGGTAAACCAGGGGATTTCACTCTAACTCCACAGCCTGACAAAACATATTAGGTTGAGCATAAAGTGTGCATACAACAGACATGGCCGCTCTATTCCGCAAAGTATACCGTAGGCGGGCGACCCTTATCCCCCTTGTAAGTTAGGTTTAGAAAACGTATGCACCCATCTACAATGAGGGGGATCCAGGAGCCACGTCTCCTGGAATCAATACGCCAACCGCCACCTGGTCTATACTACAATCCTGAAACAAGTGAGCGCAGATACCATGCTGTTCCAAGATATCTTTTTAAAATCTATGCCTAACATGCACTGCTTTTGCAATACCGTTGTCTTGGTCAGGGGACCAGGGAGGCTGCCAACCAGCTCCGATCGGCGTTATCGATAAAATTAGCCAATCCGACATCTGAGGTGAAGATCTCCCTCCTTCGATCATTACTTTTTTTTGTTTTAAACACTGTATGTCTCATTTTCAACAAGTTAACAATAAACAGAATAAACATCCTAGGCCATTGAATTGCAAAATACCTAGCAGTGGAAAACAAAATAAAACAGAATTCCAAACCATAATTCTATATCCCACCATATGAAACTTAAGACTAACCTAAAACAAAGCCAGATGTACCAAACAAATGACAACAGACAAGTAGGACCACACAAAACAACCACATAGACAACACAAACCCCTCCCAATATATTAATGTTACTTGAAAAAAGACCAATGCACTCCATTCCAGAACCTAATCTAGCATCATTCATCAAGGTCACTAAAGCTCCCCCACATTTCTTCATAAAGGGTTTCCTTGTTTTGTTTACAAACATTGTTTTCTCAAATCTGGATAAAATTCTAACATCTAAAATCCATTCCTCCACCATCGGCTTCTTCCGTGTCTTCCAGACCCTCAACACCTGTTTAGCCGCCACCAACAAAACTTTGATTACCCCACACGATATCACCCAACTCACATCCCGTCCACCACTGTACAATAATAAGATGACCGCTAAGGGATTGCGTGGGTAAACAATGTTCCAAATTTGATCGACCCTATCAATAACTAACCTCCCTCCAAAAACTCACCACTCTTTCACAATACCATAACGTATGTACCAAAGTACCTTGTTCTTTCCCACAACCCCTCCACCGATCGTCACCAACTAATCCCAATTTACACATACGTAATGGGGTCCAATATATTCTGCCCAATATCCTTTTGGTGTATATAGCGTAATTGCAAATCCACTTTGGCAGTCGTCGGTTCTCTCCAAATCTTTTCCCATTCTCTTGGCGTAAATTCCTTGCCCACCTCCTCTGTCCAAGACAACCTCAGCTTGTCCCACAAATCTAACCATTGCCCATCAGGTTGCATAATCCGCATAAAAGTGACACTTTTTGGAGTCCAATTTCCAAAATATAAAAATTCTCTGGTTTCTTCAAAAATGTTGCACCCAACATATCTTTGTTCCGATAGTAGAGTTACCAAAATATCATACCTTATTAATTCCCTGTTCCTTAACCCACCTTTCGAAGGGATTGTGTCCTCCGACGTATTCCTCATCTTAGATATCTCCTTCCAGCTCTGCTGGCCTCGGAAATTTTTTTTTTTCTTCTCTCTAGAGGGTGCTGTGCGTCAACGTCCTCCGAGTTCATGTCCCTCGACAGCCGCCGTGTCGACGTCATCCTGCCTATAAAGGCCGCGCGCAGCATCCGTTGCTCAGTTCTGTTTTTCCGCGCTTACTCAGTGCCTCGGAATACCGTTGCTCAGTTCTTGTCAGATTAATCCTATTTACCTCGAGTTATTCGATCCGTACTCGATGGCTTCCTCGTCGGAACCGACAACTCCTCGATCCGGCTTCAAAAAATGCCGAGATTGTAGGAAAAAGATGTCGCTGACTGACCCTCACAGAGTTTGTCTGTGGTGTTTGGAAGCTGAACACCATTGTTCGGAGTGCGAGGACTGTATGTCCATGACAGCTAAGGCCCTGAAGGAGCGTAGGGGGAAGCTGGAGAAAGGTAAGACTTTTAAAGCTTCTTCTTCGTTGACGAAGTCGAGACACTCGTCTCCTCGTCACCATTCGCGCTCCAGGTCTCGGAGTGGGTCCCATCACTCCTCGAGATCGAAGCACTCGAAGAGGAGACGTCGCAGGTTCCCTGCTCCGTCCTCCTCTTCCTCTGTTTCGCCAAAAAGAATCCCTTGCCCCACGAAACATAGTTCCCGGGCTGAATGGGAGGAATTCCGCAAAAATATGATGAGCGTCTTCGAGAAAGCGGCCTCGACCCCCTCGAAGACTGCCGAGAGCGATGCTCTGGTCGAAAGACCCGAAGGTTAAAAACGCCGCGAGTCGCAGTACCCGGCGAAGGAAACCTCTCGAGCGCGTCTCGAACCCTCGAGTAGGACTATGACCTCCAAACCTTCCTCGAAGGTTCCGTCGACGAGGGTTCCGTCGACGCCGAGGTCGGTGTCTTCGACGCCGTTGTCGAAGGGACCTTCGACACACGGGTCTGTCGACTCGACGCCAGCTTCGACACCGGCGTCGACGCCAAGAAAAGTCACGGCCACGACACACCCAGTGACTATCCCCAGGTCCTCGATGGCTTCGAGATTGTCGAGTAGAATCCCAATTCTGCGAGGTCATCGAGGCCTCCGCCTTTGTTTTCGACGCCACGCTCGAAGCCTTCGACGTCGGTGTCGACGACATCGACGTTTTAGAGGCCGATAATGACAAGTTCGGCACCCTCTGCCTTGGAAATGGGATTTACTCCCTTTATGAGTTCAGAACAATTGAGAACTATGTCCTCAATTTTGGAAGAGGGTGAATTGTCTGAACAGGAAGACACATTTGAGTTGCAGGGACCTGTAACCCCAATTAGAGAGGAATTTTCCTCTGAAGAACGCAGGTTAAAGGATCTTCATGATTCCTTACATGAGGCAAGTGGGTTAGACACTTCCCCTGAGGTGGAGTTTGCTAGGCCAGACCCGGGGGAGCATGCTGAAACCCCCTATAGAGCCTTAATGGCCAGGATCACAGAGTTCATGGGGTGGTCTGCACCTTCACAATCTTTCCAACAAGATGACCTCACGGATATTCTTGACAAAGGCCCACAGGAGGATCCTGTGGTGCCTTTTCATAAAGCTCTTCAGAGGAAGATCATGACAAACTGGGAAACCCCAGATGTCGTACCAGCAGTAAATAAAAAACTGTCTACAAAGTACAGGGTATCTTCTACAGACCCGGAGTTTTTGTCTGAACACCCATCCCCAGAAAGTCTGGTGGTACAGGCAGCATCCTCTACTGATGCCAAGACGGCTTATCCTACCGTCCCACAGGACAGGGACGATAAAAAATATGATGCTATGGCAAAGAAAGTCTTTTCAGCATGTAGCATGGCGTTAAAATCTGTTAATGCTACTTGCACCCTTGCTAGGTTCAGCCATACACTTTGGGAGTGTGCTTCTACAGCGGCTGACTGCATCCCGGAGGGAGAAGAAAGGGATGCGTTCCTGAATATTATACAGGACGGTAAAGACGCTATGTGCGAATCCCTCCAGACGGGCATTGATTCGGCTGACAGTATCAGCAGAGCAATGGCGGCAAGTACATCAACCAGGAGATTCACTTGGTTGAGAAAGTCTGGTTTTGCCCCAGATGTGCAAGCCAGGCTCTTGAACATGCCATTCGATGGCTCTTCTTTGTTCGGGAAAAAGGCGGATGACAGTTTAGAGAAACTGCAAACTTCAAAAGCAGCAGCAAAATCCCTAGGAGCAGCAATCCGTCAGACTCCTTTTCGTCCCACAGGAACCTCTGCGAGGGGCAAGTCCTTTCGCTTCTACTCCGCATTCGGAAGAGGTAGAGGACGACCGGCTCAAAGGGGACAAAGAAGAACTACCCGAGGTGGACGGGGTAGATATTCAAAAGCCGCAGCAACAGCAGGTGCCTCTTTACCATCGGCATCTGCATCAGCCGCCCCAAAACCACTCTGAGGACTTCCCTCACAGGACACCTGTAGGAGGCAGGTTGACTCAACATCTGGCGGTATGGCAGGCTATCACGTCAGATGCTTGGGCATTGGTTACTGCCTGCCTTTCCTACGTATACCTCCGAGTCATCCACCGGGGATCAGCTCTCAGAAAGCTCCAGATCCGCTCCTCTTGCAGGAAATTTTGGACCTGCTAGAGAAAGGTGCCATAGAACCGGTACCTGTAGCGGAGAGGAACAAGGGCTGGTACTCCCCTTACTTTCTCATTCCAAAGAAAGACGGAGGACTGAGACCCATCTTGGACTTGCGAGAATTGAACAAATTCCTCAGAAAAGACAAATTCAAGATGGTCACTCTTTCTCAGATCCTCCAGGCCCTTCAGTTCCAGGACCGGTTGGTATCTCTGGACCTTCAGGACGCTTATTTCCATGTGCCTATCCATCTCAAACACAGGAAATACCTGAGGTTCGCAATTGGCAACTCTCACTATCAATTTCGAGTGCTGCCATTTGGGCTGACCTCCGCCCCGAGGGTCTTCACCAAGTTAATGTCGGTAGTGGCTGCAAGTCTAAGGAGGGAAGGGATTGACGTCTACCCCTACCTGGACGATTGGTTGATCAGGGCTGTTTCTTCGGAACAAGCTCAGATCCAGCTAAATCACGTGTGCCACTTCCTTCACAGACTGGGCTTCTCCCTCAATTTAAAGAAGTCGCAAATGATACCATCGCAGAGACTCCAGTTCATAGGAGCGATCCTGGACACTTCCCTGGGAAAAGCTTTGCCACCAGAGGTGAGGGCTCAAGATATTCTACAGATGGTTACCAAGTTCCAACATGCCCAACGTCTCCCAGCTTTCGACTTTTTGAGGTTGCTAGGCCTCATGGCATCCTGCATTTTCCTAGTGCCAGAGGCTCGCCTGAGAATGAGATCCCTCCAGTGGGCACTGAGGACTCAGTGGTCACAATTCTCAGGGAGAATGACAGATCTTCTTCAGGTTCCCGACAGAGTAGCTCGAGACCTTCAGTGGTGGGCCTGTCAGGAGAACATTCTGAAAGGAGAACAGTTTTGGCAACCCTGGCCGGAGATAACAGTAGTCACGGATGCCTCACTCACGGGGTGGGGAGCCCACGCCAACGACTTGACCATCAGCGGTCGTTGGTCTCCATCGGAGTCCAGACTACATATCAACCTGTTAGAGCTGAGAGCCATCAGACTTGCGCTGAAGGCGTTCCTGCCAGCTGTACAAGGGAAGAACGTCCTGATAATGACGGACAACATGGTGGCCATGCATTACCTCAACAAAAGAGGAGGCGTAGGATCACTACCCCTGTGCAGAGAGGCGATGCAGCTCTGGTTTTGGGCAATCCAAGAAGGAATCTCTCTATTGGCAGTTCACCTAGCCGGAGAGAAGAACTTGACAGCGGACGCTCTGAGCAGGCAGAGCACAGTCTCCCACGAGTGGGAGCTAGATCAGGAAGTCCTTCAAGAGATCTTCGCCCTTTGGGGAACCCCTCAGGTAGATCTGTTCGCCACCAGCCTAAACAGGAAATGCGACCAGTTCTGCTCAAGGTAATTTCCCCCGAGAGGAGCTCTGGGAGACGCGTTCATAGTGGACTGGGAGTTTCCGCTTCTGTACGCGTTCCCACCGGTCCCTGTCATTCCTCAAATGATCAGGAGGTTGAGAAGATTCCGGAGAACCATAATCCTAATTGCCCCGGGTTGGGCCAGGAGAACGTGGTACCCGGACCTTCTAGACTTGTCCATCTGCCCTCCAATTCGACTTCCACTCAGAGAGAACCTACTCTCACAGAAGGGAGGTCAGGTTCTCCATCCAGACATCAAAACCCTCAACCTTCACGCTTGGCTTCTGAAAGGCTGAGGTACAAGGATTGGGACCTCCCTGATGATGTTATGGAGGTGTTGCTTTCGGCAAGGAGGCCAGCAACAAAGTCTTTATACCGCTGCCGTTGGAACAGATTTTGCAGCTGGTGTAGAGAACAGAATATCGACCCTTTTTCATGTGGTACACCAATGGTTTTGTCCTTCCTACTATATTTGGCAAATTCAGGCCTTCAAGTTGGCACCATTAAGGGCTATCTCGCAGCGCTATCCATCTTTAAGCGCACTGCGGAAGAACCATCCTATTTCAAATTACCCTTGGTAATACAGTTTCTAAAGGGGTTAACCAATGTTTATCCCCCAAGACCATTCAAAGTTCCCTTATGGGATTTAAACTTAGTACTAACTTTCCTGATGGTTACACCTTTCGAACCACTCCATTCTTGTTCGTTAAGATTCCTTACCCTTAAAACTGTTTTATTAATAGCTCTTACATCTGCTAGAAGGGTGAGCGAATTACAAGCTCTTTCTTGTAAACCCCCTCACACAATATTTCACAAAGACAAAGTTGTCCTGCAAGTGAAGCCTAATTTCCTCCCAAAGGTGGTTTCTGAATTCCATATCACTCAGAAGATTACCCTACCATCTTTCTATCCTCCTCCTCACCCGGGGAAAGAGGAAGAGAGGTTACACAGGCTAGACCCTAGAAGGGCTTTAAGTTTTTACATCAGTAGACTAGCCAGGATAAGACAGGCAGACCAGCTGTTTGTAGGTTACGCAGGTCACAAGCTTGGGTTACCAATAACTAAGCAGACCATTTCCAGATGGATCATTATAGCCACTCTGGAATGTTATAAACTGGCAGGGAAAGAGCCCCCTCAAAACCTTAGGGCTCATTCGACCAGAGGTATTGCAGCTTCATCGGCCCTCAAGAGGCATGCCGGTTAAAGACATCTGTGCGGCCGCTACATGGTCGTCTGTCCATACCTTTACACGTTTTTACAATTTGGATTCCTCCTCCAGTCAAGAGACTAGGTTTGGAAGGGCTGTACTGCATTCTATTCATCAATAGAAGGCAGCGTGAAGTCAGTACTCCCTCCTCCAATAATAGAATACTGCTATGGGAGCCTATCTAACCTTGTAACGTTCTTTCGACGGGATGTTCCTCCGACGTATTCCTCATCGGCCCTCCCATCCATCCCCGCAGTTCTACTTTCCGTGTTGTTGCAGCTTACGCTCCTTCAAGGTGATTAGTCTAGTCCAGAAAGTATTATTGTGGGCTACAAAACGGAACTGAGCAACGGACGCTGCGCGCGGCCTTTATAGGCAGGATGACATCGACACGGCGGCTGTCGAGGGACATCGACTCGGAGGACGTCGACGCGCAGCGCCCTCTAGAGAGAAAAAAAAAAATTCCGAGGCCAGCAGAGCTGGGAGGAGATATCTAAGATGAGGAATACGTCGGAGGAACATCCCGTCGAAAGAACGTTACAAGGTAAGAAGTAACTTGTTCTTCTCAACTAAACTTGCAAAAGGTACTACCCCTGCAGCACTCCACACATCACCGATAGACAAAACACCCCTCTGAACCCAACTTTTCCAATTTAGTACCTTATTAAACTGCAGACCAGGATTATGCCAAAGGGAAGCCTCTTCATAAAGATATAGACATTGTCCAGTTCCCACTATCCACGACGACAAAGCTTCTTTAGTAGCCAAAACCGACTTCAAACACTGCACCTTCTTAGGCAACTTTCCAAAAGAAAACAAACATTTATGCTGTATCTCAATTTGTACCCACCACGGCACCTTGTTCAGAACCTCACCAGTGTAATCGGACACCTTCTTTAGCAAAAAACCATTACCATAATTTTTTTAACACCGGGTCCCCAAAACCCCCATCTTTAACCTTCTGGACCATAATATACCGGGGAATCTTGGCACTCTTCCCAAATCCCCACAAAAAATCCTGAAACAATCTGTCTATACGTGCTAACGCTCCCTTTGTAAAATGTACAGGCAGAGATTGAACAACATACCGAATCTTCGGCAGCAAAATCATTTTAATGGCATTAATTTTACCCCAAAGAGTTAGATTGACACGTCCTCATCTCATAATATCCCGTCTAAGAACATCGAAGATTTTATCCACATTAAAATTTACCAGCTTTCTAAAATCTTGAGGAATATAGATACCCAAATATTTCAAACTAGAATATTCCCATTTACAATGCCACCCTGGCAGATTCCCACATCCATGTGAAGCCCTCCATGGAAATACCACAGTTTTATCCCAATTGATCCGGTACCAAGATAACTTACCCACTTCCTCAAAAAATATATGGGTCGGTTAGTAGAGCGATCTCAGACAGGATTCATGGAGAGAAGATATGGATATGATAATCTTCGAACACTGTTAGACATTTTGAGTTTGCCAGACTCAGAGAGAAAGGATATTTTGCTGATGTTTTTAGACGCAGAGAAGGCCTTTGATAGGGTGAATTAGGGCTTCCTGAATTACACACTGTCGAAATTAGGTTTTGGTCCTTTCTTTATTAAAGCTATTCAAGCACTTCAGAATGGCATATCGGCAAGGGTGTGCGTGAATGAGGGGAGTTCTATGTCATTTCCGTTGTTTAGAGGCACACGCCAGGGTTGCCCTTTGTCGCCACTGTTATTTAATTTGGTATTGGAGCCTTTGTTGGCATATATAAGTCAGCTTAGGTGTATCGAAGGGTTTGCTGTTGGTGATGTGGAAATTAAAGCTCTGGCTTATGCGGATGATGTTGTGGTCATCTTGGATGATCCTGTTGTAGGGGGTCATGTATCGATCATTACTCTTGAAGCTCTTAATCCAAGCAGTAATACTTGGCGAACCAGTGCAACAAAGCCCATGTAGCTGCTTGCCACATAGCTAGAACAGGGACTACACGCGGCAGAGCTGGCAGCCGACTCTATGGTGGAGAGGGCCCTCAAGGACCTCCTTCCTGGCTAGCCAGGTCATAGCATTCTGAGATGCGGAGAATGATCCATTGAGACAAGGGTGTGTGTGGTCCAACCGATGGAAACTCTCCTCTGCCTTGGAAGGATGAGGCTGAGGAAAGAAGACGTGCAGCTGGATCTTTTGAAAGTGATGGTAGTCTGTGACCACCTTCAGAAGGAAGTCGGGCCTAACTCATGTCTTTTTTTCCTTGGGGGGGAAAACCAAGTAAGGCGTTTTAACAGGCAATGTCTGGAGCTCACTCACCAGCCTCGTGGAAGTAATGGTGACCAGAAAAAATGCCTTACTGTGAGCAGTCTTCACCAACAAGAATGAAGGGGCTGAAACAGAACACCCATTAAAAATGTTAACAAGAAATGGAAATTCCCTGCTGGTTCAGCAAACAGGCGTGGGTGAAATGCATTTGAAAGACCCCTCAGCATTTACATAATCAGGGGGGGGGGATCATGAAAAAGGAGCCCTGCTCTGGGGTTCTTTTGAACGAAATAGCTGCAAGATACCACTTCACCATATCAATCTGCAGGCCCGCTAAGGCCAAAGACAGAAATAAATCCAACACAGATGATGTGGAGCAAATAAATGGGTCCAAAAACCTTTCCCGGCACCAAGCCAAAAACCTATGCCACCTGCAGGCATAGATAGGCTTGGTGGCAGGATTCCTAGCAGGGAGGAGCACATCCAGAACGTCCTCGGGGAGATACCATTCCTTACACATTAGCCCCGCAGCAGCCAGGCATGAAGGTGCAGGACTCTCCATCCCTCCCATCAACCCCAAGTGAGGGAGGAGGTCCATCCTCTCCAGTAGGGAGGGCAGATGGCCATGTCCTGCCGCTCTGGATACCACTTTCTCAAGATCATTGTGAATCTGAATCGGTGCAGTCTCGTGAGAACCAGCGGTATTAAAGTTATACGTGGGAATGCATAGAGCCGGTTGAAGTTCCACTTGACTGTCAGGGCATCCCCCAGAGATCCATGACTAGGACAACTCCCAGGAGCAAAACCACCTGCACTTTCTGTTCGCACTGGAAGTTAAGAGGTCCACCTGAGAAGTACCCCATTCGGGGGAAATCTGCTCCAGAACTTCTGGGAGAGCTCCCACTCGTGCTCAGTGCATCTGCCAGCATTTTCTCCTTGCCAGCGAGGCAAGCCACCGTCAGAGGCACACTGTTCTTCCGAGCCTAGAACCACAATTCAATTTATTCTCTGCCCAGAGGCAAGGAGCCAACGCCACCCTGCTTGTGAGGCATTGCATGATAACTGTGTTGTCCATCGTGATCAATGCTGTCTTGAATTTCACAAATGTAGTGAAAGTGACCAGGGCCAGCCTGATCGCGCTCAGCTCCAGCAGAGTAATGTGCTCCCGGCACTTGATGTTGACCACAGTCCACTCACCATAAGGTCTTGGCGGTGAGCGTCCCAGTTTTTCAGGCACACATTTGTAACTAGTCACCTGTGGCCAAGGTTGATGAAACAATGGACCTTTCAAGAGGTTGTTCTTCATAGAACACCGTTGCAGACCTTTGGACACTCTGAGATCAGTAGAAGGTCCGATGTTAGTCCCTGAGACTGTGGCCAATGTGAACTCAGAAGCCACTGCACCGAGCACCTGCACAGGCGGACCTCTGGCACCACAAGGATGCAGGAGCCCATAAGACCACGCAAGCACAGAAAAGCTGAGGCAGGAACCTTTGTCTATGGCTGGGAAACTTGGACCATCTTCTAGATGTTCGCCACCCTGTCCTCTGGCGAAAATATCCAGCCCAGGCGACTGACCATGACTGTACTGATAAGACAGAGAGACTGGGACAGCGAAACCTGTAACTTCCTGATGTTCATGGAGAACCCCAAGCTGTGCACCGGCCTGCATGTCTGGTACAGGTGTGCCAATGCTAGGTTTGGTGAGCGAGCTCGGACCAGCTAATTCTCCAGATCTGGAAAGACCTTGAATGCCTTCCTTTCTGAGGCCACTACTGCTAGCAGCTTGGTGAAAATCCTGGGTGCTGAAGAAAGACTGAATTGGTAGGACCTTGAACTGGTAGTGACCATTCCCTACTTCATATACCATTTACTTTCTGTGCTTCCTGTGGACAACCCTGTGGAAATAAGCATCCTGAAGATCCAGGGAGACTAGCTAGTCCTTCACGTCCAGGGCCTGGAGCATCTGGGCAAGAGTGACCATGTTGAACTTGTCCTTGTGCAAGTTCAGAAGCTACAGTATGTGCCTCAGACCTCTGTTGTACTCTTGCGTCCCGCCCCCTTTCCTCCATACTGTATGGGCGTCGCTTGCGAGGGACGGGAGACAGAACCTTTTTCCCCAGAAAAATCTTCTTCCGCCCTTAAATTTAGACTTGCGCGGGGGCGTGGCGCTGGGAGCATGCGCTCGCCTGACTCCGCCCACCGGCGCCACTCCTCCGTCCCCTTTTCCACTTCGACGGGAACAGACCGAATTCACCAGCGCTCCTGGGTTTGGCTTCCGCCATGTAATACCACAGGCTCTTCCCTGTATATTTGTCTATCTTTTTCTTTTCAATAGCTACTTGGTCCTCCGACGTCACGCTCCTCCCCGGCGCATGTCGACTTCAGCAGATGTCCAGTCTGTGAGGACCTCTTCCCATCCGACCCCCATGCCCTTTGCCTCCGCTGCCTTCACGCAGCACTACCAGCAGCTCTACCGAGGCCAATACGTCTTCCAGGTCTCGGCCTGAGGTGCGGGATACACCTTGTGTTTCAACACCAAGCGTCTTGGACGGGGCTGGTTCCAGCAAGCCAGGCACCAGGACTTCAGCACGGGGCACGCAGCTCGACAATATGGCTGCTGCACCAGTCAAGATGGCCGCACGTCCGATACCCCCTCTGGCAGAACGGGTGGAGGAACGAGTCATAAGGTGGGACTGGTGTCAACCATGTGCGTGACCTACAGTTTATCCATCAGCGGGGCAGGGCAGGTTTCCCTTGCACCCTAGGTAGAGTGTGCTCTGCCAGTTCCGGACCCTCCGAGCACTCTGGTGGACATTGACGAGGAGGACCACCCCGACATGCCATCTTCAGCCAGGACCTTTCACAAATGCCTTGCAGGTTTGGCAGAATACTTGCACCTGCCTCAGCCCGAGGTAGAGCAGCCCATGGACGGGTCTTGGTAGAAGTCCTCAACCTAAAACCCCCTACCAAAAACGGGGATCCTGATGCAGAGAGACGTAGTGGCCCTAGCCAAGAAGGGGTGGCTCAAGCCACACTCGGCCCAACATGTCAATTGGCGCATCCTCAACCGCACTCTTCCGTCGTCGCGGCAGGGTCACTCTATTCTAAGCCTGTCGCCCTCTGCCACCTCATCCTCGACGCTGCTAGGCAAGGAGGAGAAGATCTTGGAGGCGTAGGGAAAAAAGCTGTACTCCGCTCTTTGCACCTGCGTCAAGCCAATGCGGATCCCATGCTGGCAGCCGTTAACCAAAGGCTCTGGTGGGAAATTGCGGACCTCCTCCCACAACGTCCAGCACAAAGCAAAGTGCACTTCAAGGCTGGCCTCGGAGAAGCCAAGCTGGCAGCGCAGGACATCCGTGGCCCACATCAATACCTCTGACCGGGCCATCTGCATTGCCACGGACATGAGAACAGCCTGGCTCTGGGCTACTAAGTTAATCCCGATTTCCAGGAACGCATATTGAACCTTCCATGAGAGGGTAGTGACCTCTTCCACTCCACCATGGACGAGGAATTAGATGAAAAGAAAAGCTTGCAAACCGCGAGGTCTTTATTCTTGCGAAGGCTGCGCCCAAGACCTATCCCTAGTCGCAGCAACACTCTGACAAGGGGCGGGCGTTTAGCGGGTTCCGGGGCTTCCAAGAACAGAGGTCCAGGCAACCTGACCGTTTTCTGAGTCGGCACCGAAGGAAACAACAAAGAGGCGGGGGGGGGCAAGGGGTCTTTCCAATCCCCCTCCTCTGCAACAGCCTCAGAGGGAAAGAAAGCAGGATACGCCCCTTCGGGCCCACGTGTCGCCGGTGGGGCAGGCTGGCCTTTCACGTGCATTTATGGCACCAGAATTTTTCAGACCCTTGGATCCTTTGTAGTCTCTGCGGCGTACTGATGACCAGTACCTTCCTATCCTCTCTCCTCTCCCACAGATTGGGACAATAACTCTGCTGGCGGAGATCCGATCGCTTGTCGAGAGCCAGGCAGTGGAAGAGGTCCCAGCCTTCCATCGAGTATTGGGCTTCTATTCCAGGATTTTCACCATACAGGAGAACCACCAGGCTGGCCTCAGAGTTGTGTCGGACCTTTCCACCCTCAATTGTGCCTTCCCTCTGCAACAATTCAAGATGGTTAAGCCAGCTCTTATTGCTGAAACACTGGACAGGCGAGACTGGAGGTGCTCCCTGGATCTGAAGGACTTTTATCTACAAGTCCCGATTTGGCAGTCGCATTGTTCCTTACTGCGGTTCAGGATCAGGGGCTGCCATTTCCAATACAAGGTGCTACCCTTTGGCCTCAACTCGACGCCCAGGGTATTTGCCCGGTTAAAGAATGCAGTGGCAGCTCTCCTCGGGGCCCAGGGCTGCCACGTCTACCCATACTTGGATGACTGGCTCGTTCGGGTCACCTCTATGGAAGCGGTTCACCATATCACCTGCGCACTGATGAACACCACGACCTGGGGTTCACTATCAATCTCAAGAAGTCTCAGCTGCGGCTCCTTCGGAGCCTGACCTCCTTGGGCCTCATCTGGGACACAAGCTCCGCAAGAGTCTTTTCCTCAGAGGACAAGATTGCGGCCATCAAGAGAGCCACAGCTCACTTCCTCTCCAGGCCAGTGACCTCAGCCTGGGGGTACAAACACCTGTTGGGTCTTATGGCAGCAGTCTTGTTGGTCGTACCCCGCACAAGGCTCAGGAAACTACAGCTGCACTTCGCAGACTCATGTGATCAGGAGAAGGGCTCTCGAGCGGAGCCAGTCAACATTCCTCCCTTCTCCACTCAGACCTCCAGTGGTGGTCTGCGGACTGCAACCTGCGCCAGGGTAAGCACTTCCGATAGCCGGCCCCTCAGGTCACAGTCACTACAGACTCTTCCCTAGAGGTCTGGGGAGCCCCCTGGACAACCACTGCGTCCATGGAGTCGGGACTCAGCAATAGTCCCACATCAATTGGCTAGAATTGAAGGCCATATGGCTGGCTCTCAAGGCCTTTCTTCCTCTTATCGAGGGCAAGACAGTTCTTGTCCAGACAGACAACCCCACCAGGCAACCTAGTAGTCGGCATGTGGGAATGGGCTCTGGAGAACAACATCTACCTCATGGCTGTCCACCTCCCGGGGGAATCCAACCTGGAAGCGGACAGATTCGACATACTGGGGGTGGACAATTATGAGCTCCTGGCCCGGCAGGGTACTCGACCCTGCTCCTCGCAAACTAGCCCTTTCAGCATGGTTTCTCAGCAGGTCACGCTGAAACACTTGAGGCTGAAACACTTGAGCCTATCTCAGGCTAACCTAGAGGTCATGCAGGACGCTAGAAGCAAGGCTACTAGGTGCCAATATAAGAGTAAATGGTCTAGATTCTGTCATTGGGCCGACTCTAGGGAGATAGACCTTAAGTGAACCTTGGGCAGCGTGCTCTCCTTTTTGGCACACCTCGGCCACCCCGGCGTACAGGTGGATACATGCCGCACCTGTCTGGCAGCCCTAGGGGCTTAACGGAATTCGGAGGAGGGCTGCTTCTCCTCCTCCAACCAGGTGGTCAAGCGACATCTGGCGGGCCTCCTCAGGCTTTACCCGCCTATAAAGAAACCACACCCTGTGTGGTATCTTAATGTTGTGTTGGACGCCTTGGCGCACAAACCTTTTGAGCCACTGATGTCCGCGGACATCAGGCTGGTCACGGTAAAGACATCCTTGCTCGTCGGCCTCACCTCAGCTTGCAGAGTCAGCGAGATCCAGGCTCTGGTGGCTTCAGAGCCTTAAACTACCTTTCACAAGGGCAAAGTCGTCCTGCGAACGCACCCTGCGTTCCTACCAAAGGTGACCACCTCCTTCCATCACAACCAGGAAATAGTCTTAGCCACTTTCTCCGCCGACACCAAGGACGAGCCTCAGAGGATCTGTCACCGTCTGGAGGTCAGATGTGCACTGAAAGACTACCTGGACAGGTCCAAGGCCGTCCGCAAGTCGGATGCCTTGTTTGTCACTCTCAGGAGGTGGGAGGTGGGAGGGGGGGGGGGTTACTGCCCGGTTGCCAGGCCTCCAGGGCGTCCATGGCAGGGTATATGGTTGCGGCCTATGAGGGACAGCACAAACCTGTGCCAGCTAACTTACATGCTAACTTTTATGCTAACTTACATGCCCATGCGGCTAGAGCCAAATCCACTGCGTTCGAACCGCATGTGCTGTGGCAGGTCATCAGCAGGGTGGCTACCTTGGCCTCAACTTCGGTTTTCTGTAAGCACTACTGTTTGGAAACCGCCTCTAGGTCAGATGCAGCGTTTGGACAGGCGGTTCTAAGAAACCTGTTTTCTTAAGGAGGGTCTCCTCTTCACCCTGGGGCTACATTCAGTTGTAATCGCCCATACAGTGTGGAGGAAAGGGGACGGGACGTAAGAGTAATTAATACTTACTCACTGTAGTGACTAACGTACTTTTAGTCCATAGTCCCCTTTCCTCCATAGGTTCCACCAATCTCCCCCCTAATAATACGGGTGTCATTAGGCAATGCTGAATATTGTTGACGCGTCAATGGGGGCCGAGGAGTGGCGCTGGTGGGCGGAGTCAGGTGAGCGCATGCTCCCAGGGCCGCGCCTCTAAATTTAAGAGGGAAGGTGATTTTTCTGGTGAAAAAGGTGGTCTCGCGAGGGACGCCCATACAGTATGGAGGAAAGGTGACTATGGACTGAGCACGTTAGTCACTACGGTGAGTAACTAATAATTTCTTCAGCACCAGAAAGTAGGCAGAGTGCCAAACCTTGCCTTGATCCCAATAGGGTACCAATTCTGTGGCCTCTTTTGCCAGAAGATGATGGATCTCCTAATGAGGCATCCCTGCTATGACCTGTAAGACCCAGGCATCAGAGATGGTAACTTTACATTCCTCGCCTAACGGGGATATCCTGCCTCCCACAGGGGACTGCTGGTTGAAGTCCACTTAGAGATGCTTCGTGCCAGTGGTTGCAGAGGGCACAGTCGAGGTGGAAGACCCACCGGTGGGTGTACCCCGTTCCCTACCTCCGTAGGGAGAACCCTCCAGATGGTGCTTGACCTCTACCTCTTTGGGCATAAGTGGCAAAGGTTCTAAATCCCCTTGCCCTGCAGGCAGAGCTTGCAGGTTGCTGCTGCTGGACTGCCAGCCCCAGCTACTTAGAGGTAGCCTTAGAGGCTTCAAACTTCTGCTAGTTTCTCCGGGACGTCGGTAGCAAACCGGGACATGCTCTGCCAAGTAAACCTGCGCAAGACTGTGCTTGTGGCCATCTTTCTTGCAAGGCAGTCTGCAGTATCGAGACCATACTGCAATGTTTGTCAGGAGGCTCCCTTGCCATCTTTGAGGAGGGCTTCAAAAACTTTCTGCATCTTCCTTTCAGGGATGTGCTCTGATGCCTCTGCCATGACCGACCATAGGCCAAAGGAGAAGTTGTCCAGAGTAACAGATGTGTTGATACACCGGAAACCAAGATCAGAAAATATTCCTACCCCATGTATCCAGTCTCTTGCTCTCCCTGTTGGGGGGCAAAGGTGGTTTTAGGGTTCGCTGTCGCGGCCTGGACCCCCAAGCTCGCCATGGGTCTGAGGGAGCCGGCCTGTTCTTCTTTGCTAGATCGCATCCCACCATGAGAACTGAAGCCGGTTTCGCCCATAGTCTGTGGAGTAACTTTGCTGAAAACGTTGGTGGGGGACATGACATCTGAAGAAAATATGCCCCTGCCAAATGAATGGGGACAAAATGGTGTTCCATGAAAGTTGGGGGGGGACAAACACCTCTGTCCCCCCCCTAAAACTACGCCCATGCCCATAATGCTAGCACTGATCCTTCTACTACCTGATTTAAAGGTAATTGGGTCTCCTTTTTAGGACCCTCGTCCAGGATGTTGGTCAAGTCATACTGCACCTTCGGACGTGAAGGCGCTGACAGTTCTAAGGTGTTTCCGACCAACTCCATCAGAATCGGGAAAGCGGCTTGTGGTTTGCCCAGGGTGGCAACCGCGATCAAGCGTCCAGGCCACTTGTCTACTGCAAGGCGGCCGCCAGGTCCACCAAATCTCCTTGTTCCCCATAAAATTCCTCTGGGAAATCGAATTTCCCTATGATGGAGGGGCTTCAACCCGAAAGGTACCAGATCCCCTTCCTCGTCATAAATGTCCTCCAAATAGAACATGTATGCTTGTTGCGTCTGCTTAGGACTCTGACAGCTCTTACAAGCCGGTCCATGGATCACCATCAATGTCTGTCGGCAGAAAGCTTCTTAAAGCTTCTTTAAAAAAAAAAAAACTCTTGAACTATTGACACCAATGCAGAAAACAGAATCCTACCCTACACACTATAAAATATTCCACTCCAAGCCACCATATTTCAAGGGTTGTAAAATTGAAATGGAATATCATACGTTTAGACCCTCAATTGTTGAGACTATTCCCCAAACCTTCTAGGATTGCATATAAGCGAGGCAGAAACTTTAAGGATCAACAGATTAAAACGGAAAAGCCAATATCTGACAGACCCTGTTACACAATCAAAAACGTGGTTCATATCCATGTCTAAATTGCAATAATATCACTAAAGGTGATCACATAAGACATCCTCAAACAGGGTGTAAAATCATAGAATAAATGTTATCTATGATTTGTTACCTCTGTGGACGATTATATGTGGGACAAACTACCCATATAGTGAAACAATTAGAGCACTTTCCAGCACTCACAAATGTCTTGCCAAAGCTGCCCTGGAATACCTTTCGCAAAAAATGGTGCGATCAAAGTCTGAGGTCGCTCCATGCCAACCGCCTGATCTCTCAAAAAAAAATCAGAGCACGTGGCCTCAGCTTCCCCGCAGTTGCAGTGCACCACTGGAATACCCTGCCCTAGGGGCAGAGGAGTCTTACTGGCCCTTTTGCAAGGCCCTTTTAACCTGGCTCTTCGCATAACGACAATGCTTCACGGTAAAGCTTATCTACCAAACTGACTATACCTATGGAGAGAATTTTTTGCCCCCCAATTACGCACACCTATTAGAGATGTGCGTAATTGGTTGCACCTGCAGCGCCCTGATGCCTACGGGAGACATGACGAGAAGACTTGTCCAAAATGCACTATACTAGATTTACAAAATGGGCTTGATGAATGAAGTGTTTTACTTAGGAAGCTTTTCGTACTTTCTCATAAACACCCAATATACACTTCTGCAACATGTTCACCACAGTACACAACTTTACTATTGAGGAACCACATTGTGATTTTTCAAGACCCCATTTGAACTTTCTATTTAGCATTTTAATAACATCTAATAACATCTAATTCTATTAAGCCCTAACAAGTCTCTTTAATTGCTATGTTTTTACTATCTTGTACTTGCATACTCCCTGGAAATTGTAAATCTATGAATCATTGGTAAACATGTACTTTTCATATATGTTATGTCTTGGAACACTGTGAACACTGTGACTGGTATTTATTGTAACAAATAAAAACTAATATTCATTGTTCCCCTATATCAGTTTTATGTATAATGACATATAGATTGTGAATTAGAATTGAACTTGATGAAACTTCCTTGTTTAATCTATTCAAACACTTGGGTACAACCCATACATTATGATTAATTTCTCTTCCTTACACGCTCCTGGTGACGTCATTACGTTACATAGATGCTAACTTTTTTTAAAATATATTTCTAAGATAATCGCCTTATCTTAAATGCACTTATAGAGCGCAAAGTCTGCCCAAAGGCATCTTTGCGCTACTTCAGCAGAAACAGTCGACCTGAGTAGTCACTAACATCCAAGTTCATTCAAAGAGAACATTTTTCAGAGAACGACAAAAAGAAAGGTGATGAACTGTAGCACGGAGTGGGAGAGGGAGTGAGTTCCAGAACCTAGCTGCAGCAACAGAAAATGCGCGGCCGCCCATCCGGCCAATCCGCATGTCCAGGACTTGAATAGTATAGGACTTCCGCGAGCGGATGTGGCATTTGGTACATACAGTGAAATTTACATTGGAGATCCTCTGCCCCACCGGTGCTGTAGAAGGCGTGGTGCACTATGCACATGCACTTTAACTTGACCCTTTGAATAATGGAAAGCCAGTGCAACTGCCGCAGAATGGGGGAGATGTGCATAGAAAAGGTGGTCTGAGTCACCAATCTAGCTGAAGCATTTTGCAGGATTTGAAAACGGAGCAGCAAATATAGCGGCTGAGCCAGGAAAAGCGAATTACAGTAATCTACCACACTCAACAATGCTGCACAGCCGGGGCATGCAACTGCGGCGGTATGAAAACAAACACTGTACGCAAAACCCTGAGTTTATAGTGCCATGTCTTGTTAGAGAATGTACTACAACTACTGATACACTATTCTTTATACAAATTGCTAGCATCAATAATTTCATTTTGAGTTTGATTCCAATACTCTGTAACACAATATTATGATGTTCTTCGTCATTAACGTACCCGATGTCATTACGTACGTACTTCGTTTTTTGTATATGATCAGGTCAATTTCTTTTGACAAGTATACAAGCGTTCCATAATCTTGTTGCAGCACGCTACTTAATTAAGATACTCTCATCCTCAAACTTGAAGGTATGTTTCTTTGCAAACTACCTGGTCCAAACATTGGCATCCATGCTCCAGAGAATACTCAGACACTTGTTTCCCTAATTTTTCAGATATCACATTGTTCTAATCTATACTTACTTGGGACGGCCAATTTGAACATTCATGTACCTTTTTACTGCGCACAAATTCATTTATTTTCTCATAGAAGGTCATTAACATTATCCTACCTTATGGAATTACTTTTATTTACTTCTTACTCAATAGATTGTATGAAATAAGTTCCTGATGAGGGGATCTACCTCTCCAGACCCCACGTTGTCTCTGTTCTTTCTCCTTTTTCCTCCTTTCCAATTAATGGTGGCACTGGGTGGGAGGCCCATCTGGCCCCCTTCCACTCCTCTAAGAACATCATTAATGTCTACTTAAATGGCACTGTCTTGGTCCAGGTTCCTCAGGCCAATCTCCTCGTCTGATAGACGCTTCCCGCACACTTCCTTTCCTCTCCTGCTATCCCGTCTTACCCCTCTCTGGCTCCTCTGCCACCTCTACGGCACTCCCTGCTGCTTCTCTGGCCACCCCTCTGGCACTCTCTTCTTCCTCTCTGACTACCCTGCCTTATCTTCCTTCCACCTCTGGCACCTCCAACACTTCCGCAGAGGGTACCGCTGGCCTATACCCCTCCCTGGAAGTCCTTACAAATGTGGTAACCTGCTCCACATCGCTACTCTGAACTCTTGTTCAGCTGTCAAACACTCGTCTGACATCTGCCGTCTCCTGGAAGACCTTGATTTGGATGCACTCGGTCTCACCGAGACTTGGTTTACAGCCAGCTCTGTCATGGGTTTCGACAGTCTCCTTCCCAATTGCTACAAGATCCTCTCTGAACCCAGAACCAACCGTCCCGGTGGGGGTGTAGCCTTGATTTTCCCGGAATGGATCCCTGTTTCTATCATTCCAGTGCAGCTCTACTCCTCCTTTTGAATGCCTGGTCTGCACGCTCGCAATCTCTCGTAGCCTCTCTCACTGTGGCCACTATCTACAGGCCGCCTTGCCAGGTCGCCCTCTTCCTCTGAGTGGGCTCACCTCTCCTCCTTGCCTCTACCTCTCAATTTCTCCTCAGAGACTTGAACATCCACCTGGATGCTACCAGCCCTTCTTCAGGACTCTTTCGCAACCTCTGCGATTCTCTCTTCCCCCACAGGTCAAGCCGACTCCAGCACTGCCACCTACCTTCTCGGTCATCCGACCCATGAAGCGTGTGTCAGTTGAGGCTTTCGCTGCTACTTTCTCTCCTCCTACAGCTTTGGCTGACTCATATCCTGACACAGCCCTCTCTAATCTTCATCTCTCTATCTCTAACACTCTGGATGTCCTTCTCCATGTCATGAGGATCAACTTGAAGCCCAAATCCAAGTGCAATTCTTGGTACGATTCTAACCTCGCTGCCCTTAAAATCAAGTGTAGGGTGGAAGAGAGGAAGTGCAGGGGATCTGGCGTACCCCCTGACAAACTGGCCTGCCGCCTGCTTCAAACGCAGTACAGTCTCTGTCCTCTCTAAGAAGAGAGCCTACATCCAAGCCCGCATCTCTGCAGCCTCTAACAACTCGGCCGAACATTTCAAAATCTGCAAGGACCTGGCCAATCCTGCTGCAGTCTCTACCTGTCCTGTTCCCTCCCAGGCCCTCTGCACGTCCTTGGCCTCTCATTTCACTACTAAAATTCAGGACGTCCTGTCCACCATCTCTTCCTCTACCTCCTCTTCCTATCACTCCTGGCCCGTCTGAGGTCATTTCTCCTCCTTTCCCCTGTTCACCACTGACTGTTTCTAGACCAGTCCGATCTATGAAAGTTTCATCAAAGGAGGTTCTCCCTTGCTCATCCAGAACCATCAAGGACCACATCGACACCCTTGCTCCAGCCCTGGCCGATTTCTGCAATCACTACTTTGCCACTGGAACTGCCCCCACCCCCTTAAGCACTTTGTGTATCCTCTTCTTTTTTTTTTTTACTTGTTTATTTTTGGTTAGCACACAGGAAAACAAAATTTGCTTATACATTCAGCACTTTTTAGCATTATTAACACATAGTTGAATATCCCCCCAATACCCGTTACCACCCTTTAGTTCGGTCTGCCTCTTGTGGACTGTCTCTTCGCCCATTAAGTTCGATCCCCGACTTCTCATCCCCTGTCATATCTTACCCCAAAGAGTCTTCCACCTCTATCCCCGAGCTTCCGTCTCCGTGTCCTGATTCTGGCTGTCTCCCGGGGCCTGCTCCCCTGCAAACCCAGCCTGTTCCCCGTCTGCAGCCCGCTGGGCATTTGCCACCAGGCGTGGTTTGTATGTCAGCGCTGGGAAGCGCAGGTCGTAGTCTATCACCGGAGACCAAATGTTCGTGAAGCGGTCGAGGCGGCCCCCATTTGCCGCCATGATCTTCTCAGCGATGAAAATGTCCCAGATTTTCAACCACCACAGCACCGCTAGGGGGCCCTCCGGGGACTTCCACGTCCGGGCAATTGTGATTTTCATGGCCAAGAGCAATTGTGTGATGAGGGCCGCAAGCACGCCTGATCTTGGGTAAATGCCTGGAATCGGGGACCCCAGCAGGAGTGGTTCCGGTTCTAGTGGCAGGGTGATCTTGGTAATGTCTGCGATGGTAGTGATGCATTGGGTCCAAAAAACTGTCACCATCGGGCACGTCGACCACATGTGTAGGTAGGAGCCTGGCGAGCCGCAGCGGCGCCAACACTGTGGGTCCAGCGACTGATTGAAGTGGTGTAGTTGAAGCGGTGGGAAATTCCATCTCAGGAGAAGTTTATGCGCACATTCCCGATTGGAAATGCAGAAAGAGGACGAGTGTGTGCGTGACCAGATATCGGTCCAGGCCTGATCCTGGATCAGATGCCCTAGATCTCTCTCCCACTGTGACATATAAGTTGCTCTGTCTGATAATAGGTTCACCTGGAGTAGTCGATGCAACGTCGAGATACGCCCTCGGGCAGGAGGGTCTGCCACAGTTAATTCCAGGGCGTCGAGGTCTCGGGTAGCGGCCATACAAGTCTGCGGGTGTGAGCACCAGTGTCTGATTTGGCAGTAAGAGAACCTGTCTGACTCTGAGAGATTAAAAGCTCTTTTGCATTGGGCGAATGTCAGCGGCTGGGTTCCTTCGAATAGTTGGCCTAGGGAGCTAAGGCCTCCGGCTATCCAGTTTCTGAAGTTCGCGGGTGAAGTTCCAGGAGAGAAGGCCAGGTTGTGGAAGACTGGAGCTGAGGGGCCCAGGTCTCTCGGGATGCCTCTGAATTTGCGTGCCCAATCCCATTCCTTCAACGTCTGCTTGGTCGAGGATAAGATGGCTGTCCACGACCGTGCAGCGGAGTCGGTAGGTGCAAGAGAAAGCGCAGGGGGAGAGGTATCCAGGATTGTTTTATGTCCATCCATTTGGGGCGCCCCGACGCTATGGTCCAGGCCCGGGTGTGCGCCGCCATTTGGTATTTTTAGAGGTCAGGGACCCCTAGACCTCCCTGGTTCGGGGCACACAGCATGGTCTTTCGTGGAATGCGGGCTTTCTTCCCCCTCCATATGAATTCAAATATCTTCCTCTGAAGTGTGTATCGCCTTCTAAAGAAACCCTCGGCCGATGCTTCCTCTCTGGCTAGCTATCGCCCGATCTCCATTACTCCTTTCCAGGGCAAGCTCTTGGAAAAGCTGCCCATCTCCCAGCTTATTCTACATACTGAATCTGTTGGTTGCCTCCATGACCACCAGTCTGGCTTCAGAGCTGCCAGAAGCATGGAAACTGCTTTCCTGAACATCTGTGAAGACTTGCTCTCGAATCTTGACTCTATTCTCCCTTCTGTCCTCATTCTCCTCAATCTATCCTCTGATTTTGACATGCTCAACCATGCCATCCTGCTCAATCGCCTCTGTGACAACCTTGGTATTACTGATCAGGCCCTGGCCTGACTGACGTCTTTTCTCACCGACCTACAAACCCTCACTAGTCCAACTGGGGTCTTTCCTCTTTATATCTCTCTCGCTCTCTCTCGCTCTCTCTCGCTCTCTCTCGCGCTCTCTCGCGCTCTCTCGCGCTCTCTCGCGCTCTCTCTCGCTCTCTCTCGCTCTCTCGCGCTCTCTCTCGCTCTCTCGCGCTCTCTCTCGCTCTCTCTCGCTCTCTCTCGCTCTCTCTCGCTCTCTCTCGCTCTCTCTCGCTCTCTCTCGCTCTCTCTCGCTCTCTCTCGCTCGCTCTCCTTGTGGTGTTCTCCAGGGGTCTAACATCTTTCCCTGGCTCTTGAACCACTACCTGGCACCTCTTGCCCACTGCATCGCTACTTTCTGCTCCAAATTTCAATGTTATGCAGATGACACTCTGCTCTCTTTCAGACTCTCCTCAGCCACCTCTGCTTCTTTTTGCATACCAGACTGTCTGGCCGCAATTCGGGAATGGTGTGTCCCCAATGTGTTCTCTCTCTCTCTCTCTCTCTCTCTCTCTCTCTCTCTCTCTCTCTCTCTCTCTCTCTCTCTCTCTTCCCCCCCCCCCCCGCCCCCTCGCACACTCTGGGCCCTCGGCCCTCTTCCTGTGAGGCTAAGAACCTTGGTGTCCTCTTTGACTCTACCCTTTCCTTCAGGGGTGTTGCAAGGTCTGGAAAAGACCCGGTGCTACGCTAATGTCAGAACTGTTGGGAATCGGGGCTAGCTAGCCTTTTGGCTGGGGCTACAACCAAAAGACCAGGGGCTATAGCCCCCTTGCCCCCCCACCCCCTTGCAATGCCTCTGCTCTCCTTCTCTCATCACTTCTCTGACATCTCTAAGAAGTCAAACTATCAGCTGCACTTCTCCAGAGGTATTCTTCCTTGTCTCACTTTCCCCAGAAACTCGCTGTCTCCAGAGCTCTGGTCCTCTCTAGGCTGGACTATTGCAGTAGCCTCTTTCTAAATCCTTCTGCCTCTACTCTTCGACCTTTACAACTTATCCAGAACTGGACTGTGAGACTTATCCTTGGCCTTACGCCCAGGGATCGTATCTCACCAGCTCTGAAATCTCTTCCCTGGCTCCCTGTGGCTGCAAGGATCAAGTTCAAGACCCTTCGCATCATCCACAAGGCTTTCTGGGGCCAGGGACTGCTCTACCACCAACGTACTCTTCCAGAATATCTTCCTTCTCGAGCTTTCCGCTCATCCACCTCCAACTCTCTGAGGGTCAGACGTTTCTCCAAGCAGAGAGGTGGGGGCAGATCTGTCTCCTCAGCTGGGGCCCCCCTCTGGAACAGCCTCCCTGCCTCTCTCACACTTGAGCATAAGCACCTCCTGGTTCCGGAAGCAACTCAAGACCTTCCTTTTCGCTTCTGCCTTCCCTCTCCCCTTCTGATGCACTTGACTGCTCCGCGCACTGGTTACCCTCTGAACTTGGACCCAGGCTCGGCATGTCCAGTTGCACTCGCACTGCCACTGTGTTCCCCAGTACTTAAAGGTCTGTATCTGCAACCCTACAGTCCCTTCTCTCTGCACTTATGAGCCACCTGCTGGCTGCACTTGTGAGTTAACTGCACTGCCCCCTTCCCCTCCACCTGGCACTTCTCCCCTTCCCTGCACTTGTGCGATCTGAATGACACAAAGCCTAGTAAGGTTGTTATTTTGTCCTCCCTTTGTTTCCCCCTCCTTGTCTTGTCGCGCCTAGAAACACTTGTGTACAGGCTAGTTATAAATGCCACATCATACATCACATACCGAAACACGTTGAGCTACCAAATTGATGATGCCCTTCACTATTGAGTGATGATAAACATATCTTTAAATTACATATTGTACATTGGTGTTACAATTTTTCCTCAACAATTCTATTCCTAATTGACTTTCAACAATATGTGAAGAAAGTGTATGTTTAAAAATCATTATCTTGTTTTACCTTTTTGCAAAAAATGTATTGTTTTTCCAACCAATAGTGTGCAGTGTACGGGAGTATCCCTAACTTTGGGCTACTTTTCTCCCTTCCTCATTTTGCCAGTGTCCTTGCAATGGTAGCGAATGGCGAGCATGCAAGTACTGAACCATGTCTGAAGGAACACATCTGTTCCCTCTATGCACTGGTCTGGCCTCCTGCAGAAGTACTTCGACAACTGGGTGTTCAGCCTTGTACAAATAGGTCTATTCAAAGTGGTGCCCACATTCACCCTAATTCACTGATGATCTAGTTTGAGCTTCACGTCGCTGCAATATTGACTCTATGGCAAATTACAATTGGCCACCACTTTGAAAGTCCTAACAGATAGTCTGCTGTTGCTGAAATCTTCATTGCTAGACAATATTGTCAAAAGCCTTTTGATAACCTTTTCTCCAGCATGGGGTCTGGCATGGATTCACATGCTCATGAATATTTCCTGTTGTCAGGCTGGGAATCCTCTGTAAAAGAAAAAACTGTTTCACTTAAGCTTTAAAACTGTATTTCTCCCCTAAACCAATCACAGTCCTCTGGGTCATACTGCCCCCAACCAATGACGGCCCTCTCCCTCAGCTCTACCCCTGTTGGCCATCTTCAGATTTTTATCGGACGCTTCAGTGTTGGCAGTCCTCTTGGTGAGCTCTGAGCTTTTTTTCCTAATATTTTGAGTTATTTTTTTTGGTAACATTTTAAACTTTTGACCTATTTTATTAATTTATCTTTCTTCCGGCAGCAGGGATTTGCTGTCGGCGAAGACCAAACTACAATGAGGATCTTTCATCGGAAGGCCCAGGCTTGGGCCTACTTTGCACGTTTTTCACCATGACTGAGGAGAAGGGATGCCTCTTCAAACTCTGTACGAACTGCGGACTAAGGAACTTTTTTTGTGGAGGATCGACAGCACAGTTGTCTTTAGTGCCTGCATCTGGACCATGATGAAGAGGGATGCAAGGTCTGCTCTGATTTTTCAAAAAAAAACAAGAAGGGACTGCTACAGCAGGCTGGTGCTGTGGTTAAAATTGGTTGAGGCCTCTGACTATGTCTCTGTGCATGGTCATGCTTCCCCCCCAGGACAGGCTGGTCCCACGATCCAACTCCCTTAGATAAGAGGTCGAGGTCCTTTGGGTATCCCCTGCACGTGGCGGTCCAAAAGGACAGGCCGCTCACCAAGGATCCTCCTCGGTTCTCTGCTCGGTAAGGTCAACATCGCCATCACTGACAACAGCCTCTGTGAGCCTGCTGGCAACGGTTGCGCACTCATAAAGTCCTTGACTCCTTCGAAACTCCACTTGCCATCGGCAAACAATGCGACATCGAAGGTGAGCTCTTCTCTGCCTCTATCAGTGTCTCACCGAGCCAAGACAACACCATCAACTACGTCATCAATTGCCGCATTGACGGCTGCTGTTGCCACCCCATCGACGACCACCACCACTACTACAAACAAAGGTGGTGCCCACAGTCACAGCGACAACTACCGGCATGACGTGAGATAACTGCTGTGGCTTCGGCAAAGACCCCTGGGAAGTGAACATCAGCCTCCTACCTCCAGAAGTCTCGTGAGCAGCAGAGAAGGGAGTAGGGCTCCAATTATCCCTAGGAAGGGTACAGAACAAGGAACACAACAGTGTGTGCCAGGGCACATCTATACTAGCTCCGATGTGGGTGACCTACCCAAGGGCTACTATTTGGACCATGAAGGGGACCAGGGACCCTTGTTGAAAGATGGACCTCTCTAGAAGGGGGCGTACCAGCCAGGAGCCTCCCCCTCTCATTCCTCCTACACCTCAACCCTAGGATGTTCCGTTGGACATTCTGACCACGCTGGCATCAGAAATTCAGCATAGACTGCTGCCTCCACCAAGCCCTGCTCTGTCTTGAAGTACCCCAAGGCTGCTTCCCGGGAGTCCTTCTGGGCGCAAACACAAGTCAAAGGGCCCTGCCACCCACACGGACATGCTCACGGAGGCGACGGACACCAAGGCCGATGAATTTGTACCAGTGGACAGAGAGCCTGCAGGTGTGGATGATCCGCACAGGCCTCACAGGATGCCCATCATTTCTGGAGACTGGTGGAACGAGCGGAAGTGACTGGTTAAAACCAACGACAGGTTTCTTTAAGTTTGGCACATGTAGTATGTGCAGTTATGCACACCCAGACTGCCGGGGGTATACTGACACAGGAGGCAGAACAATTAAGATTAAGGAATTCATAAACAGCTGGACCATTTCGTGGTATATGCTTTCATCTTTGTTAGCAAGAAACTGTATATTGGTAGCACTATCAGGCAACTAAGAATACGGATTCGGGAGCATATATGGCAAGCGTGTCTAAGATCAACTGCCATTAGCAAGCCTCTGGCAAGAAAATCACCAGATGGCTGGCAGACACGATCTGCAATTATAGGCCTCATGAGGGCCCAGCAAAACAGAAGAGGCAGGGATCTGAAACTCAAACTCCAACAAATGGAATCAAGATGTGTGAAGTTTGGACTCCACTCAGAGCATGAGATTAATGTATTTTTATGAGACTGAAATAACTTCCTACCATATGGGGATGTAAATGGGTGAGAATGTACCAGTGGGGGATTTTGCATATAAGCACCTTATTAGATATGCCAGTTTTCCAACATTCAGTTACTGCATATTATTGCAATTAAGGATATTTCCATATATACAGGTATCAATTAACCCATCCCTAGCAAAGGTTGCTGCTATGTAGTCTGGTGCAAAATGTACCAATCATGATTTATCCAGAGCTTACATTGTAGGACAATGGTCACTAGGCTACTTCTCCATAAGAGTTACATGTAGGCATCATGCCAGGCTCTCTTTATGAGTGCTAATCGGGATTTATCCAGAGGTAACATTGAAAGACTATGGTTATCGGGTGACTTCTCCACTAGAGTTACATGAAGCCATTATACCATGAGATCTCTCATCATACACCTTTTTTCATCTCCGTTGGTCATTACTAGCATACTTCATGGTATGCTGGTGATGACTAATGGTGATGAAAATATGAGGCGACAATGTCCACTACCAATAATTAAGAACACACATTAATTTCATGCCTGGCTCTGTCTCACGAGATTCCCACTTTCTAATTTATACTGTAACCTAATGCATAACATTAGCTACACAGATTTCAAAGGCATGTTATTTACATTGTCTTGATATCGACTAGGTAATATTTAGAGGTACTAGCCTTCGCGAAAAACAAAACAACTGGCAGCCAATAACAATGTCTCACGCTATTGCGTGTGACGTCACGCACAAAGCAATTCACATATATAAACCTCTGGTGCTGCATGTGGAAAACAGATGCGGTGCTCTGAGGCCTTCCCCATGGACACACCTTCGCCTAACAAGGTAAATGAACTAGGAGTACCAACGCACTGAACAGTTGGTTATTAAGTGTATATTTAGTAGCATTGAAGTTATCTGTGGATTACCAATCCACTGTCAAGATGGTTTTTATAGTGTACAACTAGTATTAGTGGAAGTTATTTGTAGAATAATACCAATCTGGTATTATGCATTACAGGAATATTATGAGATAATAAAGATAATAAAGATTCTCTGAAGGAACATCGTAGACCAGTTCCAAACGTCACATGAAGCCAATAGGTAAGCAGCAATCTGTTTTGCTTGGGATTCCATAACTGTACCCTATTTAAGCACAGATAGTGCTTACTCCAAAGGTCGCACCCTTGACTGGGTCAAGGATCACAACTGTGCATCCAACATTACCTCAAACACCGGCCTTCCTTGGACGGACCACACATGCATCGAATTCCTTATTCCCTACCAACCCTAAACCTAAGACTCTCACCCATGCACCACCTGCCACAATAAGTTCTAAAAAACTCAACGCAGACAACTTGCGTCCCCACCTTAAAAGCCTCACCAATTCCATAAACTCTATAGCCCCACTTGAAAGCAAGAAGGAAAAAAAATAATTTCACTGCAACTCTTGGTTCTCGGAAGAACTCCAAACCCTCCGAGCTCAAAAGCGCCGGTCGCTTAAAAACTGGCAAACGGATCCGAGTGATCTAAATAAGAGCCTCTTCAAACAAATAGCCCTCCAATATAAAAAAGCCATTTTAGCAGCAAAATCCAACTTCTTCAATGATAGGAGCTCAAAGGCCAACTCCCAAGCTAAAGAACTATTCGCAATCTTTAATGAATTAGTCACTCCTCCGGCTACCGCTGTCGAGATAACTAAAGACAAAGCCTGGTGTGCCAGCATTCAGTCTGCCATGCTCAACAAAATAAAACTCCTCCAGAACAAAATTCAAAACCACTGCAAAGCCCTCCCAAACCAAAAAACCAAACGCCCTACACAAGACAAGCGTAATAATCTCAATCACGCTCAATTCTCCTTCAGAAACGTCACTGAACCTGAGGTCCTTAATCTCATCAAAAACCTCAAACCATCCCTCTGCAAAGCAGACATTTGCCCTCCAAAATCATCAAGGAATGCGCCAATGACCTAGCACCCCTGATTACTGCCTTTTTATTAACGCATCTTTCCAAACAGGAACTGTCCCAAACAATCTCAAGGAACCCTGGGTGCGGCCACTTCTAAAAAAGGCCACACTTGACCCAGCGCAACCCAACAACTACAGACCGATAACGACAGTCCTGTTCCTCCCTAAAAATCCTAGCCAAAGCAGCTCACATCCAGATCTAATCATACATTGAAGCTAACTCCATACTAGGCAAAAGACAATCTGGCTTCCGTGTCGGGCATGGAACAGAATCCGCCTTATTAGACCTAAAAAATCAAATCTCACAGATCATGGACGAAGGCAAACCTGCCTTGCTCCTCCTCCTCGATCCATCAGCTGCTTTTGACCTGGTAGATCACCAAACACTCACCATCCACCTCACCCATCCAACCCATTTCTCTAATCAAGCAGCATCCTGGATCACTTCCTTCCTTGAAGGAAGAGCCATGAAGGTCTACTCCGACACAGCTAACGCAGATCCTACCACTGTAAACTGCGGTGACCCCCAAGGATCTTGTACAGCCCCCACCCTCTATAACCTCTTCACAAAACCCCTCTTCGACCTACTTGACTCCATGGGTGTTGCATATACAAACTATGCAGACAACACTCTAGTCCTTTTTACCCCTATCTGGACGCTATCACCAAGACGCCACGGCCCTTCACAACATCTATGCCACTATCCAAGCTTGGATGGCAATCAATGGCCTCTGTCTTAACGGGGAGAAGACGGAAATTCTCATCCTGGGCCAGACAAACAAATTATCGAAACTAAGCCCCCAATACAACAACTTCAACATAGACAACTCAACCATCTGCGTATCATCCTCTGTCAAGACTCTAGGTGTTCACATTGATGCAAATCTGATGAACAAACAAGTCAGCGCCATAGCCTCTGCATCAGTGTTCAGCACCAAACTCATCAATGCCATTAAACCCTACTTATCCACCCCCAACCGCTTGGCCATAGCTAGAGCAACTATAGGAGCCAAACTCGATTATTGCAACACCCTTCTAGCTGGCACCTCCGCCAAAAACATTCACAGACTGCAAACCACAAAAACAATGCCCTCCGAGCCGCCATGAGCATCCCTAGAAGAGACCATATATCCCACGCCAGACGTGAAGCCCGGAGGCTCCAGGTCAAAGACCGTATTACTCTGAAAATCCTCACCATCACTCACAGGTGCATCAACAAAACCGCTCTAGCATACCTATCTGAAGCAATATTAAGGACCACATCCACTCGCCCCACCAGAGCTCAGTACACCAACCAGCTACACATACCACGCATAAAGAGAGCCACAGTGGGAGGTCTAGGCTTCTCCTATAATGCACCGAAACTCTGGAACTCACTCCCTGCCACCCTTGGAGCTGAAACTTCCATCTCTGTCTTCCGCAACAACTTCAAGGCCACTCTCCTCAACTAGCAAGTGGAGGACTGCCTCCTCCACTTCTGCCATGTATATTGTAATATAACACAAATGTAATATAACTATATTGCAACCTGTATATATATTGATAATGGCCATGTAACTAAGTAACTAAGCTTTGTACTGTAACAAGTGCCACAATGTCCTCGGGTTGTTGTGCGCTATATAAATACGAATAAAACAAACAAACAAATAAACAAATAGTAATCCAGCACAATTATCTCTTTCATTGCTATTTAGAGTGGACAGCATTGATAATACGAGACTAGAAGTACACTTGTAAGAACTGGGAATATAGAACATTGGAGCATCGCTTATGGGGATAAGTGCACCCTTTCTGGCAATTGGCATGCATGAGATCAAGAAGTTAACAAGGGTCTTGATGTTATCTTATTCATACCAACCGATATTTTTCAACCAGAAACCGTTGGTAAGAACAAAAATTATATGTTATATCTGGTGGATCACAAGACACTCACCTCACCCAATCGGCTAACTTCTCCAATGAAGCAGCTGTATGGGTCACCTCCTTTTTGGAAGGCATCGCAATAAGTGTTCTCCAACATAGCCAATGCAGCCCCCACCACTATCCTCTGCGGAGTCCCACAAGGCTCATGCACAGCACCCACTTTGTACAATTTATTTACAAAGCCCCTCTTTGATAAGTTTGATGCCCTAGATATCGTATATAGTAATTACGCTGATGATACTCTGGTACTTCTACCTCTCACCGGCTCTTATAACAGAGACGCAGAAGCACTCCATACCATATACACCACCATTTAGACCTGAATGGGAGCCAACGGTCTCTGCTTCAACGGGGAGAAGACCGAAATCCTCATACTAGGTCGAAAAAACACAATAGCCAAACTTGACAAACTGTACTCCAATTTCACCATTGACAATACTATCATCCCTGTCTCTACATCTGTCAAGACCATAGACTCAACACTATCCATGACTAGGCAGGTTAGCGCCATCACTTCCGTCTCAGCTCATACCATTAAACTCATAAACGCAATAAAACCCTACCTTTCCAAGCCCAATTGTCTGTCTATAGCTAGAGCCACCATTGGTGCCAAACTAGACTATTGTAATGCCCTTCTAGCGGGTACATCTTCTAAAAATCAAAACTGACTCAAGTCACACAAAATGCGCTAAGAGCTGCACTGAGCCTCCCCAAAAGGGAACATATCTCCCTTGCCAGGCGGGAAGCTCACTGGCTCCCGTTTAAAGAGCGCATCTCATTTAAAATCATTACCCTCACACACAAATGCCTCAACCTCACAGCACCATCATATCTATCAGAGACTCTAACTAAATCAACCTCTACGCGACCTACCAGGACTCGCTACACCAACCAATTACACATTCCACGCATCAATAGGGCCAAACCTGGAGGGTTAGGCTTCCCCCACATAGCTGCCAAACTATGGAACGCGTTACTCTAGGGGATCAAATCAGAAAACTCTCTTCTTGCCTTCTGAAAAAAACTCAAACATCCCTTTTCATCTAACCCATTCTATGTTTCTTCTCTCCTTTAAAATGCCTCTATACAAAACTGCTTCTATTCCTTGACTGTAACTAAGCTTATGTCTGTAACAAGCGCCACAATGCCCCCGGGCTGCTGTGCGCTCTACAAATTCAAATAAATAAATAAATGTTTCGAACTAGTAGGTTAACAGATCCCTTGAAGCACAATTTATGGGCGTCACCGAAAGTCTAGCCTTGAGCGTAAGCAATTATTCACGCCCACTGATTACACACCATATGACCACATTACACTGAACTCTAAACTGGCAAGGTCTTTGTGAGGTGCCGTGCAATCACTCCAATGGTATTAAGTCACCAAACCCCATTTTTAAATCACTGAGGACAAGCAGCAGGGGCTAAACATGCTCCATATGAATATATAAAGTAAATATGTACGGTATAATAAGCCCAGTGTTGTGTCAACCAGCTAATGAGATTACCCCTTGTCCGTTTCCTCTTCTGCACCCAAACTGTTACATACCCATGATGAGTAAGTGCTCATCATGGGTATGTAACAATTTCTATAATGAATGCATACAGTTTTACTTAACATGGAATGTATCTTTTGTATAATGCAATTTTGTGGAATAACAAATTCCAATTTTTGAATGTGCACTGAACAGCTTTGAGGACGACCATGTGTCGAAACGTGTCGGCGGTTATCGAGTACAACAATAAGTGGCACCATTATATTGACTTTGGAAATCTTTGAATGACTTATGAATATGCTATATACTCTAAGGGTGTAGCTCAAGTCGCCAGCACAATCATTCTGAAGGTTCCTTTATCAACGCTGCGAGTCCAGGCAGAGGACCATCATGCCCTCCGCTTTTTTGGACGATATCTGGGATGAAGGCCTAGCACTGTTGAAGAATCTGAGCACCACCCCACCCAAGCGGGACAGTCTTGAGAAGAAAGAGTCCCAGACTCTGGCCCCTTTGTGCCTGAGGTCCCAGCCTTCATCTGACACTCTGCCGCAGATAGGAAACGCTGTGCGAATCCTTCGTTCTCGTCCATGGTACCCACAGACCAGGAGGGGAAGAAGCTGGAGGCGATGGGGAAGAGTATTCTCTGTATGGCTGCCAGCACCATTAAGGCCGCTAATGCATTGGCCAGTTTGTCACACTATGACCGGGAGCTCTGGTCTAAGCTGGGCCATATTCTTGACTTCCTACCTGACAAGAAGGCAGCAGCTCTTGAGCTGTTCCAGACGGGGGGCAGTGGCCTTGGACCACGCTATCGCAATGGCCGGACATCGCAGACACCGGATTCAGTCAGATGGGAAACTGTCTCTCTTCGACGGGAGATATGGCTGAAAGCCACCAACTTCAGGCCGGACGTTCAGTCTAAGGTGTTGGACATGTCATTCGACAGATAAAATCTGTTTGGCAAGGCAGTTGACAAGTCTCTTTAAATCATCAAGACTGACATGGAGATGGCACGTTTGCTGGGCACCCTGAAGTAACATCCATCGTCCTTTCATTACTCCAGGGGAAAACCTGGCAGGTCCTCCAAGGGCTACACCACCTCTTATCGGCAGCCTTCCTGCTCCACGACGCAGGAGGCATATAGAGGCTGCTCTCAAGCATACAGCAGCAGACGCCATCGCTGCCGCCCGCATAACAGGGCCTCGGCACCTAAACATACTCTATGCCCCCACTCGTGCACCCCGGTGGGAGGCCGACTGGTGAGGTTAGTCAGCGCGTAGGAGACCATCACCACCGACAGATGGGTGCTGGACGCTCTTGGACAGTCGCACAATCTCAGACAGTTGCACGCTTTGAGTTCCAACGCAGGTGTACTTGTATTCCCCCTGTACCTCGACAAGAACAGCAAATGGTGCAGCTGCTGTCGGAGGTCCAGGCCATGTTCTAAAAGGGGGGCAATAGAACCTGTTCACGATCCTGGACCTGTGACGCCTCAACAAGTACCTGAAGTGCCAGAAGTTCAGGATGGTCACGTTGCAGCATGTGCAGAGACAACTGGAGGAAGGCGACTTCCTGGTGTCTCTGGACCTGGAGACGCCTACTTCCACATCCCCATCCATCGGAAGCACTGCAAGTTCCTGCAGTTCATGGTCGGCACCATCAGTTCAAGGCACTTCCCTTTGGCCTGAAATCAGCCCATAGGGCCTTCACAAAGTGCTCGGCTGCGGTGGCGGTACATCTGCCTCTCGAGGGCATCCATGTCTACCCTACCTGGATGATTGGCTAGTTCGATTTCACTCCCATGCTCTAGCAAGCCAGCACACAGTAAGGGCCGTATGTCTGCTAACGGATCTGGGATTCTCCATAAATTATCCAAAGTCCTGCTTGGTGCCATCCCAGAACGCTCCGTTTCTGGGGGCACGACTCAATACAGTGGCTTACGTGGTGGCTCCCCGTGCAGCGACTTTCGGCGCAGTCGGCCACTGCGAGCCGTCAAGCCGCTATTGGGCATGATGTCCTGCAGCATCAACCTCTTCCTCCTTTGCAGACAACGGATGAGACCTCTTCAGGAGTTTCTGGATGCAAGAGGGCTGCAAGTCTCAGGATCCTGGACGGACAAAATCCCCCTTGACGAGTAGTTCCGATGAGCAATACAGTGATAGGGTGTGAGCTCCCATCTCACGCAAGGGGCCTGATTCCATGTCCCTCCTTACAAGGAGACAGTCACCACAGATGCTTCTCTGGAAGGTTGGGTAGCTCAAACCGGACAGTTGCACACCAGAGGCCTCTGGCTGCCAGAAGAAAAGACCCTTCACAACAACGTCTTGGAGGTTTGGGCCGTTTTATGGGCCTTTAAGTCTTTCCTACCGTCAAGGTGGTGAGGATCTTCACAGACAACACCACCACCATATTCTACATCTGGAAGCAGGGCAGGGCGCGCTCTCCAGCTCTCTCCAGGGAGGCCCAGGATCTTTGGTAGTGGGCCATTCATCAGGACATGTTTTTGTCCCCTTTCAACTGGCGGGCGCCAAGGACACCATTGTAGAGTCGCTCATCAGAGAGCTACGCTCTTGCCTCGAGTGTTGATCTTCTATTCCACGAATGGGGTCAACCCCAGATCGACCTTTTCGCAGCGGGGACGAATTCCAAGTGTCAGAAGTTCACCAGCAGGGTTAGACAGCCGAGGACATGGGCAAATTCACTCTAATTCCCGTGGGACTCTTCCTATATGCTTTTCCTCTATTCCCACTCCTGCTATGAATGATCAACACACTTAGTGTCACTGCTGGAGGATATCGTCGCTCCGGCATGGCAGAGACCAATCTGGTATCCAGATCTGCTACGCCTGTCCGCGGTTCCGTCCGTCTAGCTTCCGCTGCTTTTGAAGCTTCTGTTGCCAGTCTTCTTCCCGAATCCATCCTCGCCAGCGTAGAGGCCCTTTCATCTGCTGGATATTGCTTGTGCCTTGAAGTCTTACGTGGTGTGCACAAAGCGCTTTCGGAAGACGTTTTAGCTGTTCATCAATTTTGGACCTTTGAATCGGGGAATGGCCTTGTCAGATGCTTCCATCTCCAGATGACTCTCCGGCTGCATCATGCACGGTCATTGACTGGCTGACGGGCCTCTGCCAAGCCGGCCAAGAGCCCACTACACCATAGCCATCGCAGCAACGACAGCCTTTCTCTGGTGTGCCCCTGCTCGACATCTGCAGGGCTGCTGCATGAAGGTCTAGACACACCTTCACAAGGTTTTACTGCGTCGACCGGGATTCCAGGGAGGGGTCCCGAGTCGGCCAACTGGTGCTACGCAGCCTGTTCACTTGAGTTATGATGTATAACATGACATTTTATAACGTGCCTATACTCCAGTGTTTCGAGGCGCGACTAGGCAAGGGAGGTGAAACAAAGGGAGGACTAAGACAACAATCTTACTAGGCCTAGTGAAATTGAGCTTGATCAAGTGCAGATGAGGGGAAAAGTGCCAGAGGAATGGGAGGAAGGGCAAGTGCAGGACACAGAATCAAAAACAAGTAGTGTGGCCAGCAGGTGGCAGTGCAAGGGTTAAGTACAGACAACAAGTGTGATAAGTGCAGGTAAAGGGATTGTAGGGTTGCAGATACAGACCCAAGTGCAAGGGTTGCCAGGAGCCAGTGCATGTGTGCAATTGGACGAGCAGCGACCTGGGCCCGAGGGTAGCCAGGTGACCAGTGCAGTATCGGACAGGAGATCGGCAAGGAAGAGAGGAGGCAGAAGCAACAAGGAAAGTCTTGAGATGCTTCCGGAACCAGAGATGGTTCTGCTCAGGTTTCAGAAAGGCAGGGAGGCTGTTCCAGAGGGTGGCGCCTGCCGAGTAGAGAGATCTGCCCCCAACTTGTTGCTTGAAGCACCTGGCCCTCAAGGAGTTGTAGGTGGAGGAGCGAAGAGCTCAAGTAGGAAGATATTTCCAAAGTTAGAGTTGGAGGTATTGTTGTCCGAAGCCCCAGAAGGCCTTGTGGACAATGCAAAGGGTCTTGAACTTGATCCTTGCACCCACTGGGAACCAATGGAGAGATTTCATGGCTGGGGAGATATGATTCCTGTGCTTGAGGCCAAGGACAAGACTTGCAGTCCTGTTCTGAATGAGTTCTAGCAGACGGATATTGGAGGCAGGCAGATTTAAAGAGGGTGTAGCATTAGTCAAGCCTAGAGAGAACCAGAGCTCTGGAGACAGAGCTTCTAGGGGAAAGAGGAAAGGAAGAATACCTCTGAGGACGGGCAGTTGGAAGTTTGACTTCTTTGAGACGTCAGAGATGTGAGGAGAGTGGAGTCGTCGATGACCTTGAGGTTCTTGGCCTCAGAAGTGGGAGCAGGAAGAGGGTCAAGGGAGGCCGGCCAGAGTGTGGCAGGAAAAGAAGGTGCAGGTCTGCCAAGAAGGAGGATCTCCGTCTTACTGGCCTTCAGGCAGAGATCATTGGTGGCACACCACTCCTGGATTGCAGACAGACAATCCGGGATGAGAGAAGAGGCGGCAGAAGGGAGCCTGAAAGCGGGCTCAGTGTCGTCCCATTGGCACAAAGTTGGAGCAAAGAGCAGCATTGCGGTGGGTGAGAGGTGCCAGCAGGATGGCATGGGTGAGTCTGTTCCAAGGGTGTTTACTGCTTCTGTTGAGCCTTGCCACCTCCCGTGGTTGTGTATATGTACTGCTTGTACTGCTGTGTAATTGTTCATGAGCATGTGAATCCATGGCAAACCCCATGGTGGAGAAGGTTTAAGTTGCTTACCTGTAACTATTGTTCTCTAGCATGGGTCTGGCATGGATTTACATGCAAACCCTCCCTCCTTTCCCCTCTGTGGCTATTCATAGTTCGATTACCACTTTACGTGCTTACCAAATCTGAAGATGGCCACCAGAGTTGGAGCTCAGGGAGAGGACTGTCATTGGTTGGGGGCAGTATGACACAGAGGACAGTGATTGGTTTAGAGGAGAAATAGTGTTTTATTTTTATTTTTTTATTACATTTTTTTTCAATTTAAGTTTTTATTGACATTTACGTGACACATTTTAACTTATTGCCACCAAACCTTTAGTGGTACATAAAAGAATTTTCATTTATAAATCCCCTCCCACCCTTCCTCTTTCAAGTCAATTTTTCTCTCGGGTATCTTTTTGTGTGACCCACATCCACTCTCCCAATGTCCCTGGCGCCAATACTGAGTTGTCCATTTGGACCTACTTCTTTCCCATTCCAGTGTCCAGGTGATCCACCATACTCTTACTTCCCGTCCCCTTTCCTCCATACTGCACGGGCGTCACTTGCTAGGGACAGGATACAGAACCTTTTTCACCAGAAAAAACCTTCTTCCCCTTTAAATTAAGAGGCACGACCCTAGGAGCATGTGCTCTCCTGACTCCCCCTGACCGGCGTCACTCCTCAGTCCCCTTTTCGGCAACAACGAGAACGGGCCAAATTCACCAGCCCTCCCGGGTTTGGCTTTGGCCATGTAATACCACGCGCTCTTCCCCAGATACTTTCTTCTCTTATCAATCAGGTCCTCTAGCGCCACACTCCTCCCTGGCGCATGCCGACTTCCGCAGGCTTTAGCAGGTGTCAAGCCTGCGAGGGGCTCTTCCCTACATCAGATCCCCATGCTCTTTCTCTCCGCTGCCTTGGCCCTGACCACAGATGGGAGGGTTGAACTGCGTGCGACGCAATTTCTTTGCGTACTTTGAAGAACAGACTAGCTAGGTGGAGGGAGCGCTTCAAGAAGGCCTTCAGAGGACTTGAAGGACTTCGTCAGACATAAGTCAAGGCCCAAGGGAGGGCTGCTCTTTTCCAGCGCACCCCACAAGGGTGACTCCTTCCCAAGGAAACACCCAAGCTGGAGGAACCTTTCAGGTTCTTAGACCAGCAGGGGCTCCGAGGTTGTTTCAGCTACCGGCCGCCAGGCCGAGGGTTTCACAGATCCTTCCGGACGCAGTGCTGAGGGACTGCAAGGTTCTTTTACCAGGTGTGCTCCCGAGGGGCTAGGCCCTTGTACTGGCAGCATGGCTGACAGGGTGCCTACACGCAGCACTATCGGCGACTCTGTTGAGGGCGACACGCCTACCAGGAGGCGGCCGGGCGTGGCGAGCCAAGCACCACGACTTCGGCAGGTGGCATGCAGCTTGACAAGATGGCTGACGTGCCAAAGAAGATGCCATCTGATAATGCCCAGAGGAGCGGAGCAGGTGGGAGAACGAGTTACAAGGTGGGACAACCAGGTACGTATCCTATAGCTTATCCATCAGCAGCGCAGGGCAGATTCCCTCTGCAGCCAGCTAGACAGAATACGCAAAGGCCTCAGCAGCCGCCCTCTATCACATCAATATCACCTGCCACACCTCCGGCCTGCGAGGACCGGTTCTTTGATCAGTTCCTCACACTCATGAGATCTCCTCAGATGGGGGCCACCCTCGGGTATGTAATCAGGGACATGTTCCCTCCGGCCCTGCCGCCCATGCCCTTAGTCATTCCTCCTATGGCTCCAGCACTGCAGGCCCAATTGCAGCCTTTGCTGCCCATGCCAGCTCCTTTGATTCCGGCTCCACTGCCCCCCACAGTTCAGGCGGTTCCATAACGGCCTCTGCTGCAGCCTCTGGCTCCGGTCTCCACGCCTCTGCCCTCGGTGCCCAGCACCCCTCCACCCGCGCCAGACCAGCCAGATGCGCAGTTTGATACAGACGAGGAGGACGACCCGGACATGCCATCGTCGGCCAAGGCCTTCCACGAACAACTTGCAGGCCTGGCAGAGTACTTGGGCCTTCAGGAAGCCGAAGTCGAACCGGAGGCAGGAGTACTTGCAGAAGTCCTCACCCTTTGCCCCACGGCTAGGACAGGGATTCAGATGCAGAAGGATATAGTCGCCTTGGCCAAAAAGGGGTGGCTCAAACCCCACTGTCCAGCCGGTCCATCGACGCCTGGACGCCAAAATAGGCAAATGGAGGGGGATACACTCTTGCTGTCGGCCCACCCTCAACCACATTCTTCTGTGTTTGCTGCGGTGTCACTCTACTCAAAGCCTCAGTTGTCCTCAGCCACCTCGTCCTCAGTGCTGCTAGGCAAGGAGGAGATGATTTTGGAGGCGTACAGGAAGAAGCTTTATTCCAACGATTCGCTGCATCTTCATCAAGCCAACAGTGATTCCATGCTGGCAGCAGTTAACCAGAGGCTTTGGCAGGAAATAGCTGACTTCCTTCCAGAACTTCCGGTGCAGAGCCAGTCACGCTTCAAGGCGGAACTGGCAGAGGCTAAAATGGTGGTGCAAGACATCATGTAGTCCACCGTGGCCTACATCGACACCTCTGGCCGGGCCATATCCATTGCCACGGACATGAGAAAGACTGCCTGGCGTCCGGCTACTAAATTCAACCCGGGCATCCAGGAACGCATATTGGACCTTCCATTCGAGGGTGTCTACCTCCTTCACTCCACCACCGATGAGGAGCTTGATAAAAAACAGTTTTCAAACTGCGAAGTCTTTATCCTTACGAAGGCCACATCCAAGGCGTGCACCCAGTCACATCAGCACGCTGACAAGGGGCTGATGTTCAGAGGGTGTTAGGGCTTCCAAGGACAGAGGTCCAGACAGCCTGACTGTTCACGGAGTCGACACAGGCGTAAACGACAAAAGGGGGGGGCTTTTTCCTCCGCAACAGCCTCAGAGGGAAAGAAGGCATGACGCATCCCTTCGTTTCCACGTGTCTCCGGTGGGGGGCAGGCTTCCCCTTCACACACAGTTCTGGCGTCAGAAGTTTGCGGACCCCTGGATCATCTCTGTAGTATCCGCGGGGTACCGCTTACTGACCCCTTCCTCTCCTCCACTCCCACAGATTGTAACAGCAACTCTGTTGGTGGAGATTCTGTTGCTCGTTGAGAGCCAGGCAATGTAAGAAGTGCCAGCCTCCCAGCGGGGCTTGGGCTTCTACTCCAGGATTTTCCCCATTCAGAAGAAGAACCAGGCTGGCCTGAGAGTTGTGTTGGACCTCTCCACCCTCAACCTCTCCCTCCCTCTTCAAAAATTCAAGATGGTTACGCCAGCACTCATAGCGGAGACATCGTGCAGGGGAAACTGGATGTGCTCCCTGGATTTGAAGGACGCATATCTACATGTCCCTATTTGGTAGCCGCATCATTCCTTCCTGCGGTTCAGGATCATGGGCTGCCATTTCCAATACAAGGTGCTACCCTTCAGCCTCAATTTGGCTCCCAGTGTGTTTACCAGACTCATGAATGCAGTGGCAGCCCCCCCTCAGGGCCCAGGGCCACCATCTATACCTGTACCTGGACAACTGGCTCGTCAGGGCAAAATCTCTGGAGGTGGTGCACCACACTTACTCTGCCCTTATGAGCACATTCCACAACCTTGGTTTTTCACTCAACCTCAAGAAGTCTCTGCTGCAGCCTACGCAGAGACTGACTTTCCTGGGCCTCATCTGGGGCACAAGGTCAGAGAGGGTTTTCCCCTCGGAGGACAAGAACACAGCCATCAAGAGGGCCACTACTCGCTTCCGCACCCGAGAAGTGACATCAGCCTGGCGGTACCAGCATCTATTAGGTCACCTGGCGGCGGTCCTGCTGGCCGTACCCCACACAAGACTCAGGATGAGATTACAGCTGCACTTCGCAGAATGATGGAATCAGGAGCGGAGCTAGTCAACATCCCTCCTTCTCTCCGCTCGGACCTCACATGGTGGTCCACGGACTGCAACCTGCGGATGGGCAAGCCCTACCGACAGCTGGCCCCACAGTTCACCATCACTACAGACTCCTCTCTCTCGATGGCGGTGAGGGGGGGCACTCTGGGCAGCCACAGCGTCCATGGTGTCTGGACCCGGCAGGAGTCCCATATCAACTAGCTGGAACTGCTAGCCATCTGGCTAGCGTTCAGAGCTTTCCTCAAGCTCGTTGGGGGAAAGGTCATCATTATCTAAACGGACAACTCCACCAGCATGTACTATGTCAACAAGCAGGGAGGTAATAGGTCCCCTCAGTGTGCAGCCTAGCTGTCCGCATGTGGGAATGGACCCTGGAGAACATCTACCTCACATCCGTCCACCTTCCAGGGGAGTCCAACTTGGAAGCGGACAGGCTCAGCAGACTGGGAGCTGACAATTACGAGTGGCAATTGAACGACCAGGTGCTGCTGGAGATCCTCAGCAGGTGGGGCATCCTCAGGTGGACCTTTTTGCCTCCTGGGACAACAAGAAGTGCCAGACGTTTACGTCCTGGCAGGGACAGGGCCCCTGCTCCCTGGGCGACACATTCCAGATTCAGTGGAACGGCATGACTGCATATGCCTTCCCGCCTACACCCCTGGTCCACAGGGTGATCTGCAATTTAAAGGAATCTTGTCACCTCAGCATCATTCTGATAGCTCCATGGTGGCCGGTGAGACTGTGGTTCTCAGAGCTTCTCAGCCTCTCGCAGAGGCCCTGCATTCGTCTTCTGATGGGTCCAGCTCATCTTCTGGCACAGCAGGGTGGCAGGGACATCCACCCCGCGCCACAGAAATTAGCCCTCGCAGCGTGGTTACTGAGCAGGTCACGCTGAAGCACCTCAGCCTCTCTCAGGCTAACATCGAGATCATTCATGGTGCTAGGAGCAAGGCTACCAGGAGCCAGTACAAGAGTAAGTGGACTAGGTTCTGTCACTGGGCAGACTCTAAGGAGATCGACCCCCTTACGTGCATGTTGGATGATGTGCTCTCCTCTGCTCACATGGCTCACTCAGGCGTGCAGATGGACACATGCTGCACTTATTTGGCGGCCATAGGGGCCTACAGAAATTTGGAGGAGAGGTCTTCTCTTCCAACCCGATAGTCAAGAGACATTTCACGGGCCTCTCCAGACTCTACCTACCCATCAAAAAAACACACCCTGTCCTCAATGTAGTGTTGGGTGCTGTGGCGCACAAGCCATTCGAGCCAATGGCATCCTCGGACATCAGGCTGGTCACCATTAAGACAGCGATGCTAGTGGGCCTCACCTCTGCTCGCAGAGTCGGCGTGATTCAGGCTCTGGTGGCCTCAGAACCCTATACAACTTTTTACAAGGATAAGGTGGTCCTGCGGACACACCCTGCGTTCCTACCTAAGGTACCCTCCGCTTTCCATCTAAACGAGGAGATGGTCTTATCTATGTTTTTTGCTGACCCTAAAGACGAGGCTCAGAGGGTTTTGCACTGTCGATGTCAGACACGCTCTGAAATTCTATCTGGACAGGACTATGTGCTTCTGCAAGTCGGATGCACTTTTTGCCACCTTCGGGCGGTTGGGGGGGGGGGGGTGACAAGGCCCGGTTATCAGGCATCCAAGGCTTCCATGGCAAGGTGGATGGTTTCGGCCATCACGGAGGCCTATGAGGGGCAGCACAAACCACTTCCAGCTAACATGCACGCCCATGCTGTCAGAGCCATGGCCATCGCATCCAGCGGCAGCTGCTGTGGCAGGTCATCAGCAGTGCTACCACCCCTTGGGCTTTCTGTAAGCACTACTGTTTGTACGCCGGCTCTAAGTCAGACGCGGCTTTCGGACAGGCTATTCTAAGGAATCTGTTTTCTTAAGGAGGGTTTCCTCTCCACCCTGGGGCTACATTCAGTTGCCCATGCATTATGGAGGAAAGGGGACTGGATGTAAGAGTAATTAAGTTACTCACCGTAGTGACTAACCTACTCTTAGTCCCCTTTCCTCCATACGTCCCACCATCCTCCACCTCCTAATACTGGTGTCATTAGGCAATGTTAACTATTGTCGATGCGTCCCGAGGAGTGGTGCCGGTGGGCTGTGTCAGGGTTGTACATGCTCCCAGGGCTGCGTCCCTGTGCGCCTCTAAATTTAAAGGGGACAAAGGTTTTTTTCCTGGTCAAAAAGGCTCTTTCTCCCATCCCTAGCAAGGGAAGCCCGTGCAATATGGAGGAAAGGGGACTATGGACTAATAGTACGTTAGTCACTACGGTGAGTAACTATTAATTTATTTGCAACTATGCTGCCTTATAGTACACTTTCGATATCCGGGAAACCCACCCCCTGTCCTCCTCCGTTAGGAGTAATAGCTAAAAGCCACCCTTGGCCTTGTCCCTGCCCACAAAAAATGCAGTAGGGCTCTACGCACATTCTAAAGTACGAGGTAGGAACTATGGTTGGGAGCTTTTGGAAAAGATACAGGGAGTATCGTCATTTTGACGCAGTTGAGGTCCGCCTTCCAGGAAAGGTTCATTCTACCCCAATGTCGCAAATTGTCCTGCGCCTTGTCCCAAAGTGGGAGATCAATTTCTGTAAAAAGGTAACCGGTGTCCCTTGTAACGTTAATCCCTAAATTCCTGACCCCTTTCTGTTGCATCTGCAGGCCCAAGTCCCTGACGTACCCCTTAATGTCTTGGCTCCATTCCCCCAGCGAAAACTCCACTGATTTATCTATATTTATTTTAAATCCGGACAATGCTCCGTACTCCTCCATTGTCTGCAGGAGGCGGGGGATGGACACATGTGGATTTGTAGTATAGAGCAAGGCGTCGTCGGCAAACGGGCTCATTTTAAACTCATAGTCCCAATTTGTACCTGTGTAATATTGTTGTTCCCCTCCCCCGTACTGCTAGCGCCTATGGTTCCATAACCAGAGCATAGAGTAGGGAGGGGTAACAGGGGGCATCCCTGTCTAGTACCCCTTTGCAGTCCCAAGCCCCTTGACAGTCCCCGATTTGTTAGGGAGGATTCTCATTCTATGGCTAATTTCCCTCACCTAGTGAGTCCCAGTTTATTTTTTTCACTTGGTAAGAGTGTGCCTCTTTTTCCCACTCTTACCTGGGTTTTGTCATGTGCATTTCTACTTGTGTGATCTTGGACTCTGGAGCACACCACTCCATGAGTCCTACTTGTTGTGTGTGTTACACAGCACCTTCCATGCAGTAACACAGGGTTGTCTCCAAGACTTCCCAATGACTCCTTTTTCTGGGGCTGACTACTGTCCCCTAGAAACAGGTAAAGTTGCCATTAACTTTCCATAGTCTCTTTTCACTACAGACCCAGTACAACCCATCTTACATGGAGTACTGGAAAAGGTTAAATCCTTCCCCTTGTTGTCTGTGCGCCTCTGAGCTTTCTTTTTGCTCTTTTAATTTTTAGACTTGGCTGGTGGCAGTGGTATCTACCCTAACTTTTCTACCGCGTTTATACTGTATAAACGTGGTATTGTTTTAGTCTATTATATTAGCTTCGAACATAAACCCGCTTGACTAAATACTCTTTCTTTTGGCTCCGGTTGGGTTTATTCGCCATTTCTTTAAGTTAAAGTCCTTCTTGTGTTTTACTTTGTGCGGTGTTAGGGAGAATTCTCTGTAAAGGCTAATTTCCCAAACCTAGCGAGTCCCCCAGCAGCTTTGCTGGATTTTTTGGGTTTATTTTTTTCTCCTGCTAAGAGTGAAACTCTTTTACTCCCACTCTTAGACATGATTTGAGGTGTTCCTTTGCCTTTCCATGTGTTTTATGGGCTATGGGGTCTTTTACTCCATAGGGTCTCATGTGTTTTTGATGTGGGTTACCCAGCACCCTCCGTGCCGTAACCCAGGGGTGTCGTAGCGACCCCCCAACATAGACTCCATACCCTGGGACTGACTACTGTCTCCCAGGGCATGTAAAGTCACCATTGGCTTTACTAGTCCCAAATTATGAACAGAAAGCAGTACAAACCATCATATTGTGGACGTACTGGTCGGGGCAATTCGATTGCTCCGGGGTTTGTTGTTCGAGGGGGCACGTCTCCATCCCCCCTGATCGAGTTTTGGCTGGTGGCAGTGGATACTACTTTTTATATTCGACCGCGAATATATCTCTATGGGATTTTCCCATTGTTTGAGGCTACCAACTTTAATTATTTAATTCCTATAGCCTCGAACATACCGCCAGTTTATTTATTTAATATTAATTCACTGGTTGGTATTTTTTGCCAGAACTCAATTCTAAAATGGTGTTTGTTCTCTTCTGTGACTCCAAACCAAGTCGAGCCCTTTGTTCCACTTTTTGGCGGGCTTCTCCACAGAAGCCTCCAAAAGTGGTGCCACTCTGTCTGGGTACCACAGGGGGTGTGGGAGGGGGGTTTAGGAACCCTGGACTGGGTTGCCTTGGCAACTCAAGTCGCACTCTTGTGTGATTGGCCCAAGTGGTGAGCTGGCCGGCTCACCACTTAGCATGTTTGACAGCTAGGCTGAATGAATGGGGGTTTGCTGCATAAAAGCAGGGCTTTGGGGACTGGAACTTCAGAAGTCGCCACAGGACCTAAGAATCCGAGGAGGGAGAAGCTGAGCCGACCTGCAACGACGACACCACCGGTGGAGCCCTGCTGAACCGTCTCACCACTTTTCCCGACGACAGAGGAGATCTCCAGTCCGGAGAGTCTTCTTCCTTTGACTGGTGGGGATAACCAGTTTTGCCGCCTTTTCACCTTCCTGTAGCATCTCGTGGCCGCCTTGCCCGTGCCAAGCACCCCGGCAACCGGAATACCACGGCTTACCACTACCGCAAATATAAGGGTAGTACCTTTTAACCGAAGAACTCCGCGGCTGGTTTCTTCCCTGGCAGTGCAACGACCTTCATCTTTCCTCCACGTCGAGGCCTCCTCTTCCTCTGGACAAAACACCGACTTGTACCTGCTGCCAGGAAAAACTGCCCCCGCGGGAGCTTCCTTACCACTTAAGGTACTGTGTCCCGCCTGGCTTCCCTTGTGACAGATCGTTCGGGGTGACAGTAAATCGTCGACTTTCTAACCTGGGCTGGCCTGGGACAACCTAGCTAACTTTTCCTGACTTTAATTTCATTCTTTGTGTGCAAACTATCTACACGACTCTTTGGGCATAACCCCACTGTGTGAACCTGGACCCCTTCTGCTTGCTATCTCCAAGAGTGGGCCTTGCAATTGACTTCCTTGCTCTCCTGTAGAACTCTGCCTATCCTGCCTTACTGTGGTTCTTTAAAAAGTATTGAAATTTGTGTGCTTCCATAACTCTGCCCTTTTCCCTCCCTTTTTAATAACTTATTAGAGTACCATCTTATGTTAAGCGCTCACCTCTGTCTGAAAATAAGTGGTGTTTCTCACTAAGACTTGTCTAATAAGTAATTAGGGTTGTATATATATAATAGTGACTGTGTGCTGAATTTACTTACCTCTTTGTGCTAGTGTAATATACAAGTGTGTCTTTAACTATATACTTTTACACCAAAGCTCTGGTCAGTGTTTGCTTGTGCAACTGTATCTCTGTACCTATTCTGTCTACTCTATATACTGCCCAACTCTTCTTGAGGGAAGTCTGACTGCTCAGCCACAGCTACCAAGTGAATCTGTGTGGTGTAGACTGCTACCAAGTGGGTTTACTGCCAAACACCTGTAGTCTTAAATCACTTGCAGTGGTCCCTAAGGGAACTGCACAGGTTTCTGCCTAACATGCGGCAAACCAGGTTTGCCTTCTTTGTTCACCGTCTTTTGGCAGGCTTCTGCCAAGAAGCCCTCCTCTGGGCGCCTTGGTGTCTAGGTGGGCTGAATGTGAGGGAGGGGTGTAGTCACCCCCTGCACAGGGTTTCCTAGGAAACCCAAGTCACACTTTGCCATGATTGGCTGAGGGGGTTGTCCCGGCGGGACAACCCCCATGCTGCGTGATTGACAGCCAGGCTGTGTGAATGGGGGATTTTCGCATAAAAGGCAGGACTCTTGGGATGGAAGTCAGTCGCCACTGGAACTACAAGGGACCGAAGAGAAGCGGAGAAGAAGACGGCTGCTGCAAGTACCCCGTCCCGGTGAAGCCCTGAGCTATCTACCCTTCGACGACCAGAGAAGATCCAGTCGGGAGTCTTCTTCCCTTGAGCCTGGTGGGGTCAACCAGCTCAACTTCCACAGCCAGAGGATCCTCTTCGTGGTCGAAATCGCTGCACACTGCTGTAGTGGTCCGGATAGCCATCTGAAGAGCCTCTCCTGTTTTAAAGGAGCGCACCTTGTATTCACCGTTGCTGCTGCTGGCTTCATCCCTGTGTGATGCAGACCCCTCCAGACGTCCTCACGCTAGTCTCCACGACCGAAGCTGCAGGAACCGTGGGTCTGCAGAAAACTACCGGGAACAACTGCCGTGGCACCAGCTTCTTCTTTGAATAAGGTACCGTGTTCTGCATCGAGGAACTAGGATGAATCCCTTTTCCCTCATCCAAGGCTTGCCCTTGTCTTCCCGCCTTCTTATAACTTTTGCTTCCTCTGTTGACAATATCCAAGTACTCCTGGCAACCTTGAATCTTGAACTGTCTGACTATGTGATCCTCGCTAACAGGAACCCGGTTCCACTTGACACTGGCTCAGGCCTATTTACTCTTGTATTTCTGTCAACGAGTGTTCTCTGATTCTGTCTGCCCTGACAAAAGTATTGCCTATGATTTTTTCCCCCCAACTCTCTCTGGTTAGCCCAGGCGCTAAGTGTGTTTTGTCCCAATAACATTTCTTGCCGCGGATACCTGTTTATTTGATACGACCAAACTGTCAAAAAGTGATCGCATGTGTGTCCCCGGTAACGTCTTTTGTTTCATACCACTGGTCTGCCAAAACATAAGGTACTTACCTCGAGCTATTCTGTGCCAAGAGAATTGGTTGTTTGTAGTGTATTTTACGTATGGTTTTGAATTTATATAAATGTACTTATATTTTTTCCCTGAAACCTTGAGTCTGTGTTTGCTTGAGTCACAGTAATTGTGGGCCCTTTGTGTAATGTCTGCTACTGCTCATATACTCTTGCGATAAGCCTGGCTGCTCCGCTACTGCTACCACTTTAACATAGTAGTACAGGCTTGTACCAAAGGTGAACTTGTATTACCACTTGTAGTCTTAATTGTGTGTAGTGGTCCCTAAGGGCACTGCGCAGGATGATTCTGCCTAACACCCATTAACCACTATTCTTGCCCTGGGCGCAGAGTATAGAGCTGCGATCCAGCCCACCCATTTGGTTCCCATGCTAATTTTCTCCAGACCCCCCGCCATGAAGGCCCAGCTAACTCGATAGGCCTTCTGCACGTGGAGTGGCAAAATTGGGACCCCTTTGCGTCGCACCTCAGGTTTCCTCATGTTGTCCGATCCTTGCCTGTTACGGACAAGTCCCGCTTGATCCGGGTGAACCAATTTGAGGAGGTATGCTTACAGTCTGGATGCCAGGATTCTCGCGAATATCTTGGCATCCGTGTTTAATAATGAGATGGGGCGGTACGAGGAGCATTGCTCCCTGTTCTTTCCTTGGTTTGGGGATGACCCCTATCAGTGCCTCAAAGAACGTGGGCAGTACGTTTCCCGATACCTCAATAGAATTAAATACTTGGGTTAGGGGCTCGGCCAGGAGTTCCTGAAACTGTTTATAAAAATCTGAGGTGTATCCATCCTCACCTGGGGCTTTGCCCGCCTTAGGCTGAGCTATCGCCTGCTGTACCTCCTTTGCTGAGATATTCCTCTCTAGAAATCCCTCTCTAGAGCCAACCTCTCCTCTCCTGACAACCGTGGTATAGGGAGACGATCCAGGTACTCCTGCACCCTCATGTCGCACTCGCTATGGGATTGTGGATAAAGGTTCTCATAATATTGTATGAAGCATTCCTATATGTTGTCCCTTGATGTATGCATCTGACCTCCCCATCCCGGATTATATCATCTTCCTCTCCACCTTCGCCTTCTGTATCCTATTTGCCAGGAGTGTCCCAACTCGATCCCCTTTCTCATAGTATCTTTGCTTTGCGTACCGTTGCCGGTTGAGTATCTCGCCTCTCAAGAGCGAGTGCAACTCCTCTCTTTTGTCTCTCACATCCCTTAAGAGCCCCTCCCTGTCCGTCCCCAGGCTTGTTAGGCAGGTTCGCATGCTCCGCAGTTCTCCCCGTAGCCGCTGTTCTATCAACACCCTCTCCCTTTTCTTCCGTGCCCCTTCCGCCATTAAAAGGCCCCTGAAAGTGGATTTCGCCGCCTCCGACACATGCTTTAAGTGTTTCACTATTGTTTGTATCGAAAAAGCAGCAAATTTCTCTATAAATTCCTTGAAGGTGGGGCCTCGCAAGAGACTGTCATTGCAGCGCCACCTGGGTGTCTCCTGGTATCCACCTGTATTCCACTCCACCACAACCATCTCATAGTTTGACCATGTTACTGTCTCAACCTTAGGGTGACTGGTTAGGTCTCTCTGTTCCTGTGGTGTCAGCAAGAGATTGATTCTGGTGTAGGTTTGGTGCGGTGGGGAGAAGATGTACCCTCCTGGCTGTGGGTGGTGCGTTCTCCATATATCTGCCCAGAAGTCGTCTTGCAGCAACTGCGTGAAATCTTTGTGGGCCCTATCCTTCGTTCTTCCCCCTGTCCCCATGGGCGGACCACCAGTCTCGACTTGGGTCCAGGATCATATTGAAGTCTCCCCCACCATCGTATTCTCCCCCACCCCCCAATCCACAAGCACTGCGCACACCTTTCTTAAGAATTCCACTTGATTCGCATTCGGGGCATAAATCAAGGCTAGGGTTACCATTTCGAGGGGATTGTGTCCTCTGACGTATACCACATCTTTGACAGGTAATTACCTCAGCTGTGCTTCTTTGGAAACCTTTTCGGCGTAGGCATCCTGCGTCGATGACATTGATACGCTCCATCAAGGACATCCTCCGACGGTCGACGTCACCGGATGTTATAAGTAGGACGCACGACGCCCGTAGCCTCAGTTGTAGGTTTTCCCCCAGAACCTGTGGCACCAATCTTCTGCCAGAATGACTACAGAAAGCCTTGCAGAAACGGAAGCTGCAATCACATAAGAAATTCTGTAGAGGGACAGGTAGGGAGGGTACGATGTGGAATACGTCGGAGGAACATCCCCTCGAAAGAACGTTACAGGTAAGAAAGTAACTGGTTCTTCGAGGGGATTGTGTCCTCTGACGTATTCCACATCTTTGACGGACTCCCAAAGCAGTACCAACGTAAGGAGGTGGGAAAAGAATTTAGAAATTTTAGAATGCCCAATCAAATTGCAGAATAGAGGACTGCCTTGCCAAAGGCCAAATCTTAACCATGCATATAGTCCAAGGCATAATGTTTTACAAAAGTATGGACAGAGGCCCATGTACCCGCTTCGCAAATATTGCGAATTGGAACACCCCTATGTAGTGCAGTGAAGGCAGCCATACCCCTAGTAGAATGAGCCCGTAAACCTACAGGAGGGTCCTTCTCCGCTAAGCGAGAACATTTAGAGATCGTCAAAATGATCCATCTAGACAAGGTCTGCTTAGAAACAGCCTGACCTAAACGCCTTCCAGCGTAACCAATAAAGAGATGATCGTCCACTCTGACCCGGGACATCCGTGAGAGATGGAAACTCAAAGCTCTCCTAGGATCCAACCTATGGAGCCTCTCCTCTTCCTTAGCAGGATGTGGAGGAGGATAGAATGCCAGAAGAATTACCTTCTGGCTCAGATGGAATTCCGACACAACCTTCGGAAGAAAGGAAGGTCGTACCCTCAGGACAACCCTGTCCTTATGGAACACAGTGAAGGGTGGTTTGGCGGAAAGTGCCTGCAACTCACTCACTCACTCACTCTGCGTGCGGAAGTAACCGCAACTAAAAATACAGTCTTAAAGGACAACAGTCTCAACGGGCAAGAATCTAAGGCCCAGTACATTTGTCCTTACTTCCAGCCCCATTTGGGCCCTCTCCTCCCCCTTGCGATAGTGAGTCTCTTAAAGAAATAACACTGCCAGATTGTTTTTTTACAGATTGCATTTGCTGTTAGGGACCTCTTATTCGGGGAATTAAGCCCTTTTACATTTAGTGTGGCTACCTTGAAGTAACCATAACCTTGCCTGGAGAAGTCCATACCTGTCACCATTCCTTCAAGTGCGCTATGGTCTGAGCCTTTGGACATATGTTGCATGTGATTTTCTCACGCCCCCCCGACCCATTCCCCCCCTCCTAACCTTCCCCTAATTTGAAATTCTCGCATAAATGGCCTGTGAAAAACAAGCCCGGCTTGGGTCTGGAACCCAGCTTCCCTGAGACCCCGAACATTTCTGGGCTACCAGGACGGTGTGGGATTCCCACCCCACCAAAACATGTACAAAAGATTTTATCATAACATTTCCCCCCTTCTCTTCCCTTGCTCAAAGAAATACACCAACCGGTGGGCAGAGCCCTACTTCATCCGTATCCCTTGGGCTGCAATGAGGGAGGTTTCCTGCACTTCCTTGCGCTGCCGTCTCTTTTGCTGCCTTTAGGTTGAGCGAAGGCACTGTTAGAAACGCTCCCGCAGCATACGCTGGCCTTCGTGGTCTTGTTGCAGCCCCCCCTTTTGCAACTCTTGTAGAAGCAGGCCTGCTTCTTCTCCCTGTAGTAGTTTGTAATGCTCCCCATCGTAGTCGAAGGACAGCGCGAAGGGGAATCGCCATGGAGACCTAACTCCTCCCTTACGAAGCCATTGAGTGAGGGATCTGCATTTTCTCCTCTGCTCCAATGTGTATGATGATAGGTCCTGAAAGATGGCCACAGAGGCTCCTTTTTATTCTATTTCTCCCACTTCCCTGGCTTTCCGCAGAATCTCATCTTTGTTACTGTAGTAGTGGCACTTCGCCACCACGGAGCGCGGTCCTCCCGCCAACCCAGCGCCTCTGTGGAACCTATACAAGCGAATCTCCCTTTCGGTCTCTCCTCCCAGCAGTTGTCTTATCAGGCGTGTCAGCATTAGTGCCAGGTCTCTTGGAGATTCAGTTTCTGTACTGGGGAGGCCCCATGTCCGCAGGTTATTTCGTCTCTTCCCTGTTTTCCCCATCATAGATCTTGGCCCTGGCCTCCCTCTCTCTGTGCTCCAGCTCCTTGACCCTCGTTTACATGGCCACACCGGATATATCTGCCGACCTTTGATTGTTCTCCAGGATCTTCACCCGATCCTCCACCTTTTGAGACCTTATCCACGATGGCCCCCAGGGAGGTCTGCACCTCTGTCCTGAATGCTTAAAGTTTCAGCAGGATGGCCTGCAGATCTTGCTTTAAGATCTCCATACCTCCCATCGCCATTTTGCCTCTGTGCATGTATAATCGCGGGCTTGCTGCTCTATGGGCTATATTCTCTTCTCTGGGGCCTTCTCCTGCGTGGGCGAGCTCACTCCTCCCTGGGTACCGTCTGCTACCACCACCTTCCGACTGTCTTTCGCAGGGGCTCTCGCAGCCCTCCCTCCACTCTGGGCCTTCAGTCTTGGGGCTCCCATCTGTTACGTGCTCACCCTCCTTTCTCTTTGCCACTACTGCCAGTGGGTCCCTCCGCGGCACCTCCCTTCGCTATGCCGCGTGGTTGGCACAGCCCAGGCTGGGATCTCTACTCTCCCCTCCCAGCACCTCTTTTTATTCTCCCCCGGGCAGTCCTTCTGGCAACCTATGTGTGACTTGTCTCTGCGTCCCTGGTCTCTCAGTCAAGTGCTTGCGGGCTGCCGTCTGCTGCTCTCCACTGCATGGTGGTCTGACCCAGCCTTGGGGCAAGGGGAGGTGGAGCCCGTGCCTCCTATCCTTGTCTGCCGTTCTCCTCGTTCCAGGGCCCCCTTCACCTCTCCACTGTGTCCTGCCTTCCTGTGTTAGGGAGAATTCTCTTATAAGGCTAATTTCCCAAACCTAGTGAGTCCCCCAGCAGCTTTGCTGGATTTTTGGGGTTTGTTTTTTGTCTCCTGCTAAGAGTGAGACTCTTTACTCCCACATGATTCGAGCTATGTCTCTGACTATTTGTGTGCTTGTGGGCTATGGGGTCCTTTACTCCATAGGGTATCATCTATTGTTTGTGTATGTGTTACACAGCACCCGCAGTGCAGTAACACAGGGGTGTCATAGTGAACCCCAAACATAGACTCCATACCCTGGGACTGACTGTCTCCCAGGGCATGTACAGTCACCATTGACTTTACTAGTCCTAAATTGTGAACAGAACCAGTACAAACCATCATATTGTGGAAGTACTGGAAGGGGTTAATTATATTGCCCCTGGGTCTGTTTTCAAGGGGGCACTGTCCAGTCCCCCTTGTCGAGTTTCTGGCTGGTGGCAATGGTTACCACGCACAATATTCCACCGGAATATTTCCTATGGGATTTTCCCATTGATATTAAACGCACCACTTTTTGGTGCAATGTTAAAGATACCGCTGGTTTATTTATTTAATATTAAATCCACGGTTGGGTCTTTTTGCCAGAACTCTTTTCTAAAATGGCGTTCCTGTCCGTCTCTGTAACTCCAACCAAGGTCGAGCCCTTTGTTCCACTTTTTGGTGGGCTTCTCCACAGAAGCCCTCCAAATGGTGCCACTCTGTCTGGGTTCCACAGGATGTGTGGGGAGGGTAATTGGCACCCTGGACTGCATTGCCTTAGCAACTCAAGTCACACTCTATTCTGAGTGGCCCAGTGGTGAGCCGCCCCGGCTCACCACTTAGCATGTTTGAGTGACAGCTAGGCTGTTGAATGGGGGTTTTTCTGCATAAAAGCAGGGCTTTTGGGACTGGAACTTCAGAAGTCACCACAGGACCTAAGAATCCAAAGAGGGAAGAAGCTGAGCCATCTGCAACGACGACACCACCGGTGGAGCCCTGCTGCAACAAACTCACCACTTTCCCAAACGACAAGAGAAGATCTTCTGCTGGACGAGTCTTCTTCCTCTGAGCAGCTGGGACCAACCAGTTCGCCGTTTCGCCTTCCAAAGACGTCTCTTGGTCGAATCGTCCGTGCCAAGCACCCCGCCGGCAGGATATCTAAGCTTCACCACTTTGACCGCAAATAAAAGGAACACACCTTTTACCGACCAACTCCGCGGCTGGTTTCATCCCTGTGCAGTGCATCGACTCCACGTTTCCTCCTCGACGAGATCCTCTCTTCCCCTGGTTGAAACAACGAACTGCAACCACTTCCAGGAACAACTGCCACCGCCGGAGCTTCCTCTCTCTTTAAGGTACTGTGTCCTGCCTGGCCTCCCTTTCTTCGGTTTGCCCAAGGTGACCCTTAAATCCTTGGCTTTCCAACTGACCTAACTTTATCTTCTTGAATCGCCCCAACCTCTTTTGAACATTCTGCAAAGACTTTTAGTGCATTTTCAACCGTGTGATCCTGGGCACATTTCACTTTGCTCCATTTAAAGTGGGCCTGGCCTATGAACTTGGTATCTACAGTGTATACTGCCTTTATTCCCTTGATGAGAACTCCTAAAAGTGTTGGGACCTGTTTTATTTCTATGCTCTGCCTTTTTCTCTCCCTTTAACCTAACTATTGGAGTGCCATCTATGTTACGTGCTCACATCTGTTTTAACAAATAGTGGTGTTTTAACTCTGACTTGTCTAATAGTTATTAAGGGAGGTGTTTATACTTTATCTGACTGTGTTTGAACTTGCTTTTGATTTAGAGTGCTAGTGGGTTTTTAAAGTGTGTGTTAAATAAATAATTATATACTTTTGATACATAGCTCTGGTCAGTGTTTGCTTGTTCCACTGAATTTTTAGCCCTATTGTGTGTACTCTATATACTGCCTTGCTCTTCTTGAGAGAAGTCTGACTGCTCAGCCACAGCTGCCAGGGAAATCTGGGTGGTGCAGACTGCTACCAATTGGGTTTACTGCTTACTCCTGTAGTCTTAATCTTTTTGCAGTGGTCCCCAAGGGAACTGCACAGGATTCTACCTAACACCGTGTCCAGCCTCTCCCTATAGCGTGCCTGCATCCTCTGGATAGCTCAGCAGAGGATTCACCTGCTATCCGCCTGCCTTTGCTGCTTCACCTCATTCTCGGTTGCCTCAGCCTGAGCTGGAGGCCTCCTTCTCTCCCTGCACGTTCTTTATCCCCTCCGCTGCCCCTCTCCCACCCCCTCCCGGGGTACTCACTCCAAATGTCCATGTACACCTTAGCGGCTCTTCCACCCCTGCCCCTCCATCAGGTGCCCAGGGGCTTCTTTCCCCGTGTTCCTCCAGTTTACTGTGGCGTGCCCCAGTGGGGATGGGGGACGGAGGGGGTACTCGCGCCTTCTTCACCTTGCGCCCGTCGCCCTATGCTGTCTCCGGATTCCTATTCTCTACACGGCCTCTCGTCCTCCATGTCAGGCCGCTCTGCGCAGGGAGCCTAATTCCTCCTGGAAGAGCTGATGCAGCTCCACATGGTGTCCGAACTTGCCGTTCCGCTGCTCCATACTCCTACGTCCCATACTGTATGGGCGGCCCTCCTAGGGACAGGAGACGGAACCTTTTTCACCAGAAAAAATCAACTTCCCCTTTTAAATTTCGATGCATGCGTCGGCACGGCCCAGGGAGCATGTGCTCCCCTGACTCCGGCCATCGGCGCCTCTCACCAGTCCTCTTTTCCACGTGGACTGGAAAGAAACGCTTTCACCAGCGCTCCTGGGTTAGGCTTTGGCCTAGTAATTCCACGCGCTCTTCCCCAGAGAAGTATCTTTGTCTTTCATTTAGATACCTCTGCCCTCTGGCGCCACACTCCTCGCTGGCACATGTTGATGTCATCTGGCTTCATCCTGCAAGGGGCTTTTCCCTGCATTCAACCCCGTGCTCTTTGCCTCCGCTGCCTTGGACCCCGATCACGGCTAGGAGGGTTGTACCGTGTGTGACGCGCTTACATCGCGCGCTGTGAAGAACAGTTTTGCTCAGTGGAGAGAGCTCTTCCGAAGGTCGCCTCCAGAGGACTTGAAGGACTTCGTCAGACACAAGTCAAGGACCACTGTTTTCATCCGTACCCCGCAAGCGTGACTCCATCCACAGGAAAGTCAGTGCGGGAGGGACCGGTCAGGTCCTAGCACCAGCACAGGTACCAAAGCTGCTTCAGCTACCAGCCTCCAGGCCGAGGGGTCGCAAGATCCTACCGGTAATGTTGCTGAAAGACCGCACGATTCTATTACCCGGTCTCCACCTGAGGGGCTACGCTCTAATACCGGAAACATTTCTGAGGCAACGCATGTACGCAGCACTACTGGCGACACAGCCGAGGGCACACCGGCTACCAGGCCCAGGCCTGAGGTGCAGGGTTGGCCTCCACCTCCTCAGTCAAGCGTCCAGGAAGAGGCAAGCGCAGCAAGCGTCACGACACAGGCTCGTTGCACGCAGCCCGATAAAATGGCCACTGCGGCACACAAAATGGCTGCTCGTCCAACACCATCCCCCTTCGGGGAGCAGGTAGGGGAACGAGTTTCTAGGTGGGACTGGTCTTCAAGAGGCACGTGGCCTTCAGCGTTGGAGGGCAGATACACCCGCATGCAGCGAGGCAGAGTGTGCCCAGGCCTCAACCTCATGGCCCTGCTCCTACCCACCCGTTCCCCACCGGCCTGTGAGGACAGGTTTTTTTTTTAAAAGTTCCTCACGCTTATGAGGTCTCCACAGATCGGCGTCATCCTCAAGGATGTGATCAGGGACATGCTACCTCCAATTCTGCCGCTAGCACCCACGGCCACTCCACCCGTGGCTCCAGCCCTCAGGCCCCTGTGCAGCCACAGCTGCCCATGCCTGTTTCTACAGTACCAGCGGTTCCATATCAGCCTATAGAGCAGCCTCCGGCTCCGGTCAGTACACCTCAGCCCTTGGTGCCCAGTACTTCTCCAGCTGCCCCGGACCAGCAGGACACTTTGGTGGACACCGATGTGGAAGAGGACGCTGCACGCCTTCTTCGACCAAGGCATGTCATGAACAGCTCGCAGGTCTAGCCGAATACTTCGGTCTCCCACAACCTGAGGTTGAACAACCAGAGTCGGGGGTCCTGGTGGAGGTCCTCACTCTACGCCTTGCAGCTAGAACAGGGATTCCAATGCAAAAGGACATTGTGGTTCTGGCTGAAAAAGGATTGCATAAGCCCTATTCGACCCTGCTAACCAACAGGTGCCTCGACGCCAAGTAGAAGCAATTGGAGGGGGATCCACTCTTGCTGTTGGCACACCCTCAGCCACACTCCTCAGTGATCGCCCTGGCCTTGCTCTACTCAACCTCAATCATCCTCTGCTACCTCAGACTCGACACTCCTGGGTAAGGAGGAGAAGATCTTGGAAGCATATGGAAAGAAGGTCTATTCTAATGCGTCGTTGCACCTTTGTCAATCCAATGCGGACGCTATGCTCACTGCTGTCAATCTACCGGTAAAATCGGGTGCGCTTCAAGGCTGGACTGGAGGAAGCAAAAATTGTGGCGCAGGGCATAATGGACTCCACAGTGGCCCACATAGACACCTCCGACCGTGCCATCTGCATCGCTATGAAACATGAGAACAGCCTGGGTACGGGCTACCAAGTTCAACCCGGGTGTCAAGGAGCGCATATTGGACCTTCCATTCAACGGTGGCAACCTTTTCCATTCCACCACCAATGAAGAACTTGATAAGAAGAAAAACCGTTCCGAGACTGCAAAATCCTTCTCTATCCTCACAAAGTCCTAACCCAAGACCTACTGCCAGGCGTACCAGCGTTCTGACAAGGGTCGGGCCTTCGGTGGGTTCCAAGTCTACCTTGAATGAAGATCCAGACAGCCGGACCGGTCTCCAAGCCAACACTGCCACAAACAGCACAAGGCAGGGAATAAGAGCTTTTTTCAGTCCCCATCAGCTTCAGAGGGAAAAAAGGTATGACACACTCATCCGGGTCCACATGTCTTTGGTGGGCGGTAGGCTTGCCCTTTACTCTCAATGCTGGCATGCAAGATTTGCAGACCCCTGGATATTGTCAGTAGTATCCTCTGGCTTCCGCCTACTGCTATCTCCTTCTCCCCTCTCCTCCCCTCCCACAGATTGGGACAGCAACTCTGTTGGCGGAAATCTGCTCGCTCGTAGATAGCCAGGCAGTGGAGGAAGTCCTAGCATCATAGAGGGGACTGGGCTTCTATTCACAGATTTTTGCCATACACAAGAACCACCAGGCTGGCCTAAGAGTTGTGTTGGACCTTTCCACCCTGCACCTTTTCCTCCCTCTTCAAAAGTTCAAGATGGTTACCCCAGCGCTTATTGGATGTGCTCCCTGGATCTGAAGGATGCGTATTTACACATCCCAATCTGACAAACCCAAAGGTCCTTTCAGAGGTTCTGGATCATGTGGTTACATTTCCAATACAAGGTGCTACCATTTGGCCTCAGTTCGGCCCCCAAGGTCTTCACAAGACCGATGAACGCCGTGGCTGCCCTCCTCAGAGCCCAGTGTCGCCACATCTACCCATACCTAGACGACTGGCTGGTTAGAGCAAGGTCCCCAGAGGCGGTAAATCACACCTCCTCCACCCTCATGAATACTCTACACGATTTGGGATTCTCGATCAATCTCAAGAAGTCTCAGCTGCACTCTACCTCATCTGGGATACAGCCTCAGAGTTTCCCTGAGAGGGCAAGATCACAGCCATCAAGAGGGCCTCTGGGCATTTTCTCAGCAGAGCTGTGACCTCAGCATGGTGGTACCGACACCTCTTGGGTATCATGGCGTCATGTCTCCTGGCAGTGCATACACGAGGCTCAAAATGATACGATTACAGCTGCACTTTGCAGCCTCCTGGAGTCAGGAGAAGGGTTCCCAGGCAGCTCTGGTCAACATTCCGACCCATCTCCAACAGGACCTGGTCTGGTGGATCACGGATTAAAACTTGTGGATAGGCAAGCTCTTCAGGCAGCCAAAACCAGAGGCTACCATTACCACAGACTCATCCCTGGAGGGCTGGGGAGCCACCCTGCACAGCAACAGCGTCCATGGAGTTTAGTCCAGTCAGGAGCAGGCGGCCCATATCAACTGGCTCGAGTTAATCGCCATCTGGCTCGCCCTCAAAGCCTTCCTTCCGATTATCAGCGGCAAGACCATGCTCATTCAGATGGACAGCTCCACCTGCATGTACTACATCAAGTAGGGTGGCACCAGGTCCCCTCCCCTATGCACTTTGGCAGTCAGCATTTGGGGGTGGTCTCTGGAGAACAACATGCGTTTCACAGCAATCCACCTCCTGGGGGATTCTAACATGGAGGAGGAGAGGCTCAGCCGGCTGGGTGCAGACAACTACGGATGGCAGTTGAACGAACAGGTCCTGCAAGGGATCTTCGACAAATGGGGTCCTCAGGTGGATTTCTTTGCCACTTGCTACAACAGGAGGTGCCCCCAGTTTGCATCCTGGCAGGGACAGGGCTGCGGCTCTCTGGGCGATGGGATGCAGATACAGTGAAACAACATGAACGCATTTGCCTTCCCTCCCACTCACCTGGTACACAGGGTAATCTGCAAGATAAGGGAGTCCTGGCACCTCTACAATTCTGATAGCTCCCTGGTGGCCAGCAAGGCCATGGTTCTCGGATCTGCTCAGTCTTTCGGATCAGCCCCCGATGCACCTTATGCTGGGTCTAGCTCACCTACTACCCCAGCAGGGAGGCACGGTCATCCACCCCGCCCCATCCCCCCAGAAGTTAGCCCTTGCAGCATGGTTCCTGAACAGGTGACACTAAAGCATCTCACAGGCTAACCTGGACATCATACAGGGTGCTAGGAGTAAGGCTACTAGGGGCCAGCACAAAAGCAAGTGGACTAGGTTTTGTCACTGGGCGGAATCAAGAGGTTGCTCTGCACAGTGGACAACATGCTTTCATTCTCAGCAAACCTCGCACACTCAAGGGTGCAAGTAGACACATTCTGCACCTATTTGGCGGCCATCAGAGCCTACCGAAACTCGGGGGAGGAGGTCGTCTCATCCTCCAACCCGGTGGTTAAAAGACACCTGGCTGGCCTCTCCAGTCTCTATCCGCCTATCAAGAAGCCACACCCCGGGTGGGACCGCAGTGTTGTCTTGGGCGCCTTGGCGCATAAACCATTTGAGCCAATAGCTTCTGCAGACATCGGGCTAGTCGCCATTAATGCAGCCCTTTTGGTGGGTCTTAGGTCTGCACGCAGGGTCAGTGAAATCCAGGCACTGGTGGGATCCAAGACTTACTCTACTTTTCATAGGGACCAGGTGGTGCTTAGAACTCACCCTGCGTTCCTACCTCCTTGTTTGACCTCAATGAGGATATTGTGCTACCTACTTTCCTTGCGGACCCCAAGGACGAGCCTCAGAGGCTACTGCACTGTCTAGATGTTAAGCCTGGTCTCAAATTCTACCTAGACACGACAAAGAGCTTCTGTAAATCAGAGGCTCTATATGTCGCCTTCAGTGGGTCAAGGCCATTAGGCTTCCAAGGCCTCTGTAGCAAGATGGATGGTTGCAGTCATCAAGGAGATCTATGAGGAGCAGCACAAACCACTCCTGACAAACATGCAGGCCCCCGCTATCAGAGCCAAGGCCACGGCGGTGGCCTTCCAGAGGCACGTTCCACGGCAGGTCATTTGCAGGGCGGCTACATGGGCTACGCCTTCTGCCTTCTGCAAGCACTACTGTTTGGATGCCAGCTCCAGGTCTGACGCGGCATTTGGGCAGGCAGCATTAAGGTACTTGTTTTCTTAGGAGGGTCACCTTTCCACTCTGGAGTAATTATAAGTTACTCACTGTAGTGACTAACGTACTCCTAGTCCATAGTTTCCTTTGCTCCATACGTCCCACCATCCTCCCCCTTAATAAAACTGGTGTCATTAGGCAATGGTAATATTGTCGATGCGTCAAAGGGGGCTGAGTGGCACCGGTGGGTGGAGTCAGAGGAGCGCATACTCCCAGGGCCGCACCTCTAAATTCCAGTGAAAAAGGTTCTGTCGCCTGTCCCTGTGAGGGACGCCCATATAGTATGGCGTAAAGGGGACTATAGATTTATGGGTACATTAGTCACTACGGTGAGTAACATATAATGTCCTGCACAGATTCCCCCGGTGTCCCTGCTGCCTCCGGGCCGATGACGGCCTGGTGCTTTCTCCCTCTGGGTGCCGGCATGGCCTCCGGTGTGTTGCCTCCAGGGGACCGTTACTGTGCTTCTCCCTCTATCTGCACTTCGTATCCTCTGGCCGCGGCTCTCTGATCTTCATGTTGGGTGCGCAGCTCCTCTTTCTGAAGTTGATATGCTGTTGCCCTGCGTCTTTCTTTCAATGGCGCTGCCCTCCGGTGGGTCATTTACTGGGTTTTCTGCCTTGTACTAAATGTTTATATCTGGCGGGGTGACAAGCTCTCAGCTCACGTGGCCATCTTGGATAGCGCCCCCTAGAGGTCCCCCGAAATAGTTTTTTAAAGTGAAAGTTAAACTGTTTTTTCTTTTACCAAGGATTCCCAGCCTGACAGGGAATATTCATGAGCATGTGAATCCATGCCAGACCGATGCTGGAGAATAGCTACAGGCAAGTAACTTAAAACCCTTCCATTTTGTCCCACCTGGGCAATTTGTGTATTGCTGAGATGTTCTCCTTCCTCATCAGGATACATCAGCTCACTTTGTCTCTCAACAGAGAGACCATTTTATTGTAAAGGAATTGGGTCACAGCTTTATACAATTTAGGTGCACGTTCAGCCTTTGCTGCATCCACTTCTTCCCTACAGAGACAGAACTGCATCTAGCTCCCAGTACTGACATATGATACTAGCTTCAGTGTTTCCTAGAATATGTGGAAGCCACCAGTTAAATTCTGTCAGACTCTTAAGACTAACTGCACTAGATTTTGAACTGGTAGGACCGTTCTTTAGGTAGCAGATCCTCCATCTCTGAAGTGCCCAATAATGCAGAGGCTTGAGAAATGTGAACTGAATGGACGCCGCCAGTAGCCCTACTATTCTTGCCAGCTCCCTTAGGGATATCCACACGTGTTGAGTTGCTGTCTTCCATTCTTTATTGATGCATCTCCTCTTCTGCACTGTAAGCGAGGCAGCTGTCCCATCTACTAGGAAACCTATACATTCCATCCTCTTGGTCAGAACCAGCTCCAATTTCTCTCGTGATGAGGTAACCTAACTCTTGCAAGAACCAATCTGCATGTTTCTGTAGCTCCTCTGCTTACTGGGTCATGAGAACCATGTTGTTGGGTAAGTTACAGCTCACGGCTTGGTCCCTATTTTCAACTACAACTGGCTTGAGCAGCTTGGGGAAACCACTATGGTGCTGAAGAAAGCCCAAAGGGTATGCTCTCAAACTCCCAAATCTGATCATTCTATTTGAAACTAAAACATCCATTGCGGCCGAAACACTGGAATTGTAAGTATGTGTCTTTCTGATGCATTTTAACTACGCATCCAGCGTCTAAGGTTATTCCTGGGAAGATGGAGGCCCTCCATCTTGGAATGTTGATTTAACTGACAATTCTTTCAGCCTCTTCAGGTTTATAACTGGCAGAATCATGACCTTCCTATGGACCAGGAACATGTTGCTCAAGAAATTAACTTTGCAACCTTGAGATCAAGGCTTTCTATCTCTGCTTTAAAACACTGGTCCACCTCTGAAGGCATTCCGATTGGAAAAGTCTCACCTATAATGGAGATTCCCAGAAGTCTAACTCGAATAGGCAACCTCTGAGAGCTTTTGCTAATTTTCTGTCAACATCTCGCACTTGTCCCCTACTGGAGGATGCACCTTGATCTGGTTGCTCAGCTGCCGTAAAAGTTAGCTGCTTTACTGATCCTCTCCAGCTCTGCCTTCTTACACCCAAATCTTGTGTGTGGAAAAAAGTATCAGGCTGCTGATACTCGCAGTACTGGGCTGCTCCTTAAGTCTGAAGACTGCCTGAGTGACCCCTAGTACAGCTGGCCTCTTCAAGGACTAGCTGGGAGCAGTTTACTGATAGAGGCTTGCCCATTTGAGAGGGCAGCATACGTGCCCACAAACCTCCCCATCTCTTTAGCACATGTCTCACGGGATGATATGATATGGCATTTATAACGCACCTATACACAAGTGTTTCAAAACGCGACGAGGCAAGGAAGGGGGAACAGAGGGAAGACGGAGACAACGATCTTACTAGGCCAGGTAACCTTGAAATCGTGCAAGTGCAGGGGATGGGGGAAAGGAAAAGTGCGGGGGAGTGGGCAGTGCAATACTTAGAATCAACAGTAATAAATGAATAAAAACAGTAGGTAAAAGTGCAGCCAGCTTGTGGCAAGTGCAGGGGTAAGTGCAGACATCAAGTGTCAAGAGCTGGTGAGGACTGTAGGGATACAGAAACAGCCCCCAACTGCAGGGGTTGCCCTGGAGACAGTGAAGGTGTGCAGCAGGTGAGGGAGGGGAGCTTGGCCTGAGATCAGAGGGTAGCATGGTGACCAGTGCAGTTTCAGTCAGGAGTTCAGCAGGGGAGAGGAGGAGAGAAAGCAGAAGCAAAGAGGAAGCTCTTGAGGTACTTCTGGAACCGAAGATGGTTCGCCTCAAGTTTCAGTGAGGCAGGGAGGCTGTTCCAGAGGGAGGCCCCAGCCAAAGAAAGATATCGACTACCAACTTGTTGCTTGGATAAGCGACTGACCCTGAGGGAGTTGGAGGTGGTTGAGTGAAGAGCTCGAGAAGGAAGATATTGTCAGGACACGTCCACCCCTGTGCTCCCATTCCCCGATTCCCACTCCTTCTCGTATTAGGAGAGCTCCTCCTCCTTTATGGTCTGCATCTTGGTTCCCGACGAAAGCACTCACACAAAGATTTGCGTTGCGTTCCAGCTTGGGGTAAACCCTGGCAATGTGCCAAAACAGGATGTCTCGAACGTGCTTTACGGCATTTTCATACATCCATTGGTTAAATACGGCTCGGATTCAACACGCCTCGCTTCTGAATAGTGTTCTTCAAGCTTTGTGACTTTTTGTCTTGCCGTCTGTTTTCCTCGAACTTCTGACCTTTTTTGCCTGCTTCACGAACCTGATACGCTTTGCCCTTTTGCCTCATTGTTACCCGATCCTGTTGACCACCGGCTATGTTATAATCGGACTGTTCGCCTACGTTTTGTCCCTGACACTGCTCCCATGGTTTTGATCTTTGCTACGGATAATGGATTCTCTCTGCCTGCCAACCTGCTAACTACGCTGTAACCGCATCCCCACCTTGCTACTTACCACGAACGGCTGCATTACACTCAGTGTTATTCCCGTAGCTCTACCGCCTTCACTACCTATGCCGCTTCCACAGCCCTGTTCCTATTGCTCACAATGATCTGCCCTTCACTGTATTTCTCCACGGACTACTACCCAATCGGAATCCACATTTTCCTGGAACTATTTCTGCACACGCCTGCTTATGAACTTGAGACTTGGTTGTTCACTGGACTTGTGCCGTCGGGAATAGGTTTTTACCTGTAGATTATTGGGACTTGCTGAATTGCTGGGTGCATCACTCCTTCAGGAAAAACTTTGCAGAACTCACAGGTAAGAAATCCTAAAAACTTTTATTTGGGTTTACTTAATTATTTTAGTTGTGACACTCATTCTAGGGTTATTTGTGTTTAGGGGGATTTCTGGCCTGCACCGCTCCCCAACCACAGTATATAGACACAGCGCTAGATCCTAGAGGTGAGCCTCATTTCTCCTTCCGTTCTTGGTGTCTATGTAATGTGATTTACTAACCTGTGGCCTTTATTTGCAGCCAGCGGTGTTCCTTCTTTCCATAAATAGACTGCCATACTGTACTAATGAAATCAGTAGGGTGGTACATTATTAGGAAGAACTTGTCCTCTACACGACTAGTTCAAGGTAGCAGGATTGAGTTAACCTCAGTAGGTTTTATAGAGGTCGGTTCTGACATTCAGAAGCCTCACCATGGACACAACCGACCCTCTGGCAGCACTGGCCCAGTTAGTTGCCGACCTCAGAACTGACATGGTTGCAGCTCATGCAGCCACCCAACGTCAGATCACTGACTTACAGTGTGGCTTACAGCTGCCGGTTTTACCATCCATGGCCACGGCCCCGGTTGCAGGTCCCAGTTCGTCAGCATCAAGGCAAGACTCTGGCCTTGTTCATATGGTGGCCCAGTTCCCATTGGCTTCTCCAGTGCGCTTCACTAGGGATCCAAAGACCTTTCGGACCTTCATAAATCAATGTCTGCTGCACTTTTTGTGCGGCCAGCCTCTTTCCCTGATTCCACGACTAAGGCCGCCTTTGTATTATCATATTTAGGTGGTAATTCTCGTGGCGTGATCCGATCCAGCGCAGAAGCAGCAAGAACTCCTACCTCCCCTTGGTGGTCTTGGTGCCTGGATTAGATGAACGCAGGGCACCGCGACCCCCACAAGTTAAGAGAGTTAGGGTCCACGGATTGGATAGGTTGGAGGTAGTGGGAAAACCGGGTTGAGGATTAGGAAGCAGTTATGGATAGGTAGGGGGGTTCAAGGGAAGGCATGCTCCTTGGCTCTGTTCTCAGCGAGCCTGTTTTGTTGGTTGCTATGCTGAGGCTCTTCCTGTACCTCAGCAATCACATTCACTCTCACACAAATTCATATCTCATGCATGTGTTACCCTTCTGCTGAAAAGACCTCACTCATTCGATATCAGCACTGAGCAGGGTTAGGTTTAAATGCGGGTTTAACACGAACATTAACTGTTTTTCCCTCACTATGATGTGAAGGCACACATGATACACAAACAAGGGTTCTCAAAACTAAACGTGTGCACCCAACGAGTGCTCGGCTGTGGCTAGCAACAGCAACACCTGGCTTGTAAATGCGGTAGATACTTATACAAAAAGTAGAAAAGCACTTAGCTCTGGCTTTCCCATTCTTGTTCCGCTGGCCGCCTGTGCAGTCTGTGTGGGCAGCTGGCGCTTCGTAATCAGTGTGCCCCTGATACAAAAGGAAACAATTAGTTTTTGATTCTCTCGTGTTCCGTGGATCTTTCGTTTACCAAGACATGAAAATTCCCGCAACTAGCGAGCGAACTGCGGCATGCATCTGGGTTAGTATCTGCAGTTTTCCCCAATGCGCTTCCCGAACTCGCGGCTGTCAAGCAGTCAACCATAGCCTTCCCGGAGTTAGTCAGCAAGGTAAGTTATGCTCCGCAACGTTAGTAAAGCAACTTCACTTATCTTAGGCAACGCGGGGCCGGAGAGTCTCTTCCTAGCAGCGAGGGCGAGCCCCGCTTGTGGCTTCTGCTAGAGCTCTGTAAAATGCGTCCTCTCGGGTGCAATCTCGCACTCGAACAGGCGTTCGGGGTTCGCGCATGCGCGTTGCTTTGGGTGTCGGCCTGGGCGTTGCCCGGGCTGTTTGCAGGCTCCGTGTGCCTGATTTTCTCCCAGATAGAGTCCAGGCTGCTGGGGCTGTAGTACTTGGCCATGGGGCTGCTGGGACATGTGGTTTTTCTTGGTTCTTGCTCCTTGTGGATGTCCTGTTACTACACCTTCACAAAGGTCAAAGATGACATCTGCTCAATAACCCATCCCCAACTGTACCAGCAACTATTTTGCACATGCCTTTGCGTTTGACCACCCTCGGCTTTATGACCGTACTGCCTCCGTGTGGGCCAATCCTTTGTTGGAGCAAGGCAGCCATTTCTTGTACAACTGTGATGCTCTCATCCTTGCATTAGGAGGGTGTTTGACACCCACTACAGAACACAAACTACTGACCTGGAGCTCTTGAACCTCCAGCAAGGGAAGCCTTCCTTGTTATCCTATGTTGCAAGATTTCATCAATTGGTCTCAGAGACTGGATGGCCTGAGGAAAAAAGGGCCCCCCCTGTTTTACAAAGGGCTTTCGGATGACTTGAAATACACTTTATCTACGGTTCCGGTAGTCCCAACATCTTTTTCGGAGCTACTTGAGCTTGTCCTACAGATCGATACCCGTAAAACAGAAAGGAAAGGGGAACACAAAGGAATCCCAACCTCCCCTTTGGCCATATTAGTTCCGCAACAGGAAACGTGGAACCTGTGCAGATTGGGGTCCTCCTTGGTCCGCTATTAACCGATGAGAGGGAACATAGAAGAAAAAACAATCCATGTTTCTATTGTGGTTCAGCTGAGCATTTCCTGCGCTCTTGTCCTAAGAAACATGGAAAAAGACATGGAAACGCCAACGCCCGGCAATAAGTGGAGTCCCGTTACCGGGCGTATCGCCTCTTGACTGCTGTCTTTCAAGTCCCTTTGCTATTCAAGTTAGTTTTTCTCCCCCTACGGGTGACAAATGGACTACTGAAGTTATCCTTGATTCTGGTGCTATGGGCAATTACGTGGCTTCCACGTTGGTTAGTGAAAAGGGGATCCAATTGGTTCCTAAGTCTTGCCCGGAACTAGTCAATGCAGTCGATGGTACTACTTTACTTTCAGGTTTGGTCACGGAACAAACCATTGATCTCTTTGACTGTCGATGGGTATCACAGTGAGACAATCACGTTTGATGTGATTATGGCACCACAATAATGCATTATCTTGGGACTCCCTTGGCTTCGCCTACACAATCCTCTGGTGGATTGGAGATCAGGGGTATTGGAATTCCGCTCCTCCCATTGTAGTACACATTGTCTGACGTCGCTACAACCGGAACAAAACCTGTGTAGATCCATTTTGGATACGGCTGGTATCATCGGTGTTCTTGCCCTGGTGACATTAACTAAGGAATATTCCCAATTTATGGATGTCTTTGATAAAGGAGGCGCGGATATCCTACCTCCCCACCGTCCCTACGATTGCCCTATTGAATTGGTACAGGGAGCCAAGATACCTTCTGGTCTATTCCCTTACTCAGAAAGAGGACCTGATATTAAAAGAATATATTGATAAGTCATTACAAACTGATTTCATTCGTCCATCAAGGTCTCCGGCAGCATCTCCTTTATTTTTTGTCCCGAAGGAGGAGGGGGACCTGAGACCTTGTATTGATTACAGGGATTTGAATGCTGTGACAGTCCGAAATCAATACCCCATTCCTCTCATCTCCGTTCTCCTAGACCAGTTAGGCGCTTCGGTTATTTTTACCAAGTTGGATCTGCGAGGGGCCTATAATCTTGTTCGTATACGCAAAGGAGATGAATGGAAAACGGCCTTTAAAACCAAGTACGGGCTGTTTGAGTATCTAGTCATGGCGTTGGGACTCTGCAACGGCCCTGCTATGTTTCAGTTTCATGAACCATTTCGAGACATGCTGGACCAATTTGTCATAGGGTATCTTGATGACATTCTAATCTATTAACCATTTCAAGACCTCCATGTACAACACGTTACCGCAGTTCTACAACAATTAAGAGAAAACTGCCTCTTTGCCAAGCTAGAAAAATGCACTTTTCATACCAAACAGGTCGAATATTTGGGCAATGAGATCACTGATCAGGGTGTCCAAATGAGTCAAGCTAAAGTTGGAGCAGTTCTGGATTGGCCAACTCCTACCACCCGCAAGGCACTACAATAATTTTTATCAGCGCTTTATCCAGTCGTTTTCAGCTATCACCACTCTGCTTGCCGCTCTTACCAGTAGCAAGCAGAGTACCTCTGGACTCCGGAGGCACAACAAGCGTTTGACAAATTAAAGGAGACATTTACTTCAGCCCCGGTTCGACAGCATCCTAATCCTACTGTGCCTTTCTATGTCGAGGCGGATGCCTCTGACACTGTGTTAGGCAGAAACCTGTGCAGTTCCCTTAGGGACCACTGAAAAAGTTTTAGGACTACAGGTGGTTGGCAGTAAACCCAATTGGTAGCAGTCTGTACCACCCAGATTTACCTGGTAGCTGTGGCTGAGCAGTCAGACTTCTCTCAAGATGAGTTAGGCAGTATATAGAGTATACACAATAGGTACAGAGATACAGTAGCACAAGCAAACACTGACCAGAGCTTTGGTGTAAAAGTATATTATTATTTATTTAAAGACACACTTGTAAATTACACTAGCACACAGAGAGGTAAATCAATTCAACACACAGTCACTATTATATATATGTACAACCCTAATCACTTATTAGACAAGTCTTAATGAGAAACACCACTTTTTTTCAGACATTGGTGAGCGCTTAAGATAAGATGGCACTCTAATAAGTTATTAAAAAGGGAGGGAAAAGGCAGAGTTATGAAAGCACACAAATTTCAATACTTTTCAAAGAACCACAGTGAGGCAGGTTAGGCAAAGTATACTGGGGAGCAAGGAAGTTCAAATGCCAGGCCCACTCTTGGAGAGAGCAAGCGAAATGTGTCCAGGATCACACAGTGGGGTTATGCCCAAAGAGTCTTTGTAAATAGTTCACAAAAAGATTGAGATCAAGTCAGGAAAAGTTAGTTAACAGGTCCCAGGCTAACCCAGGTTAGAAAGTCGAGGATTTACTGTCACCCCGAACGATCTGTCGCAAGGGATGCCAGGCGGGACACGGTACCTGAAAGTGGGAAGAACGCTCCAGCGGGGCAGTTGTTCCTGGCAGTCGGTGTTTCATCCAGAGGAAGAGGAGGTCTCGACGTGGAGGAAAGCTGAAGGTCGTTGCGCTGCCAGCGAAGAAAGCAGCCGCAGAGTTTCCCGGTTAGAAGGTACCACCCTTTTCTTTGCGGTAGTGGTAAACTGTGGTATTCCGGTTGCCGGGGTGCTTGGCACGGGCAAGGCGGCCACGAGATGGTCCAGGAAGGCGAAAAGATGGGCAAACTGGTTATCCCCACCAGTCAAAGGAAGAAAACTCTCCGGACTGGAGATCTCCTCTGTCATCGGGAAAAGTGGTGAGACGGTTCAGCAGGGCTCCACCGGTGGTGTCGTCGTTGCAGGTTGGCTCGGCTTCTCCCTCCTCGGATTCTTTAGTTCTTGTGGCGACTTCTGAAGTTCCAGTCCCCAAAGCCCTGCTTTTATGCAGAAAACCCCCATTCATTCAGCCTAGCTGTCACTCAAACATGCTAAGTGGTGAGCTGGGCGGCTCACCACTTGGGCCAATCACACAAGAGTGCGACTTGAGTTGCCAGGGCAACTCAGTCCAGGGTGCCTAAACCCCCTCCGACACCCCCTGTGGTACCCAGACAGAGTGGCACCACTTTTGTAGGTTTCTGTGGAGAAGCCCGCCAAAAAGTGGAACAAAGGGCTCGACTTGGGTTGGAGTCACAGAAGCGAACACAAACGCCATTTTGGAACCAAGTTTTGGCAAAAAATACCAACCAGTGAATTTATATTATTTAATAAACCGGCGGTATGTTCGAGGCTATTTTAAAAAGTGGGAGCCTCGAACAATGGGTAAATCCCATAAGAATATATTCGCGGTCGAATATAAAAAGTAGCATCCACTGCCACCAGCCAAAACTCGGTCATATCCCATAAAACACATACAAAGTCAAAGGAACACCTCAAATCATGTCTAAGAGTGGGAGGAAAAGAGTCTCACTCTTAGCAGGAGAAAAAAATAAACCCCAAAAATCCAGCAAAGTTGCTGGGGGACTCACTAGGTTTGGGAAATTAGCCTTTTCAGAGAATTCTCCCTAACACACTGCTGTGGGGGCTGTATTGTCTCAGTAGTGTAAAGATACAGGTTTTTTACACCCAATTGCTTACCATTTGCGTAAGTTTTCTCATTACGAAATTAACTATACCATTACGGAATGTGAGTTGCTTGCAATACGGGATGCCTTTTCATTGTGGCGTCACCGCTTGTTGGGTACTGTGCTTCCTGTACAGGTGTTTACGGATCATCGAAACATTTTGGCCTTACAGTCAGTGAAATGTACCACAGCTCCCCATGCGAGGTGGTACGAGTTTCTTACCATGTTCAACTTCACTTTACTTACCGCCCAGGTCATCTGCATTCTAAACTAGATGCTCTTTCTCGCATGCATGGCCCCTCAGATTCCTGTTCTTCTGATGGTTCTTTATTACTACCCAACCAAGTGGTATGTGCTTGTACCATGCAGTCCTCTCTGAAGACTTTAGTGCAGGATTGGGTCTTGTCCACCCCGCCAGACATCACAGAATACAACATGGAACTAGTACAGGGTCTTCCCTATGTACAGGTAAAATATACATCCTACTACACGTACCAGGAATATCACCCTCCAGTGGTGCCATGATTCAACATTAGCGACGCATCCTGGTAGAAGGAAAACTTTTGATCTCCTTAGGCGCTGGTGTTGGTGGCCATCGATGTACAAAGATGTAGTACGGTACTTGTCCTCGTGTGCCGTTTGCGCACAAAGCAAAACAGCGAAGGCCAAACCGATGGGTCTGCTTCAGCCTCTGCCAGTCCCAGGAAAGCCATGGGTTATGCTTTCCATGGATTTTATTCTGGAGCTCCCAACTGTTAATGGTTTTGTTACTTTTGGGGTCGTTATTGACTAGTTCACGAATATGGCTCTTTTCATTCCCTGCAAGGACCTACCATCGGCTCCTCAGTTGGCTGATTTGTTTTTGCACCATGTTTTCCGTTATTTTGGCCTTCCTGATATCATTATCACGGACAGAGGTTCGCAATTTACCTCTCGTTTTTGGAGCGCTCTCGCCTCTGCTCTGGGGATTGATGAGCGGTACTCTAGTGCCTACCACCCACAAACAGATGGGCAGACTGAGAGGTTGAATGCCACGTTAGAGCAGTACCTGCGCTGCTTAACACTGCAACACCAAGAAACATGGTATTCAGTATTAACCATGACTGAGTTTGCTTACAACTCCTCCTTACATACAGCCAAGGCGTGTTTTGCCTAGTATGGACAACACCCACACTCTTCCACTGGAAGCACTCCCCTCCACTGGCAACCCTGCCACTCAGTCTTGTCTTCGTGATCGCACGGCTATAGATATATCAGTCCAATAGAAACTTACAGAGGCACATGACCATTCTAAATGCTTCGCAGACCAACATCGACAGCCTGCTCCAGATTATCAAGTGGGGATGAAGGTCTGGTTATCCTTGCGTAACCTCAGTCTGATGGCCCGTCGCTCCTTGTTGCCGAAGTTTTAGTCCTTATACCATTCTTGACCATGATTGGTCCTGCTGCGCTCGGTTTAGACATACCGGCCCGGTGGAAAATACATCCGGTAATTCATGTTTCCTTGGTGAAACCCTGTGTCTCAGAGACCAGACTGCCCTCTCGCCCGACTCCTTTGAATGTCCAGGGGTCTGACGAATAGGAGGTTCAAGCCATACTTGACACTAGGGTTCGGAGAGGTGTTCGCCAGTTTCTCATTAATTGGAAAGGCTATGGGCCAGAGGATCGCACTTGGGAACCAGCTAGCAACATTCATGCCCCTGTTTTGATGTCATATTTTTTGGCAACCCGAGGGGTAGGGTGTCTTTGAGAGAGGGAACTATAAGGACACGTCCATCCCTGTGCTCCCATTCCCCGACGATTCCCACTCCTCCTCGTATTAGTAGAGCTCCTCCTCCTTTATGGTCTGCATCTTGGTTCCCGACGAAAGCACTCACGCGAAGATTCGCAATGTGTTCCAGCTGGGGGTTGCTAGGGAAATGTTGGAACACAATGTGCCGAAACAGGAAGTTTCGAAGACGTGCTTTACAATGTTTTCATACCGCCATTGGTTAAATACGGCTCGGATTCAACACGCCTCGCTTCTGAATATTGTTCTTCAAGCTTTGTGACTTTTTGTCTTGTCTGTTTTCCTGGAACTTCTGACTCCTTTTGCCTGCTTCACAGACCTGATACGCCTTGCCATTTTGCCTCGTTATTACCCAATCCTGTTGACCACCAGCTATGTTATAATCGCACTGCCTCGCCTACGTTTTGTCCCTGACACTGCTCCTATGGTTTTGATCTTAGCTACGGATAATGGATTGTCTCTGCCTGCTAACTGCGCTGTAACCGCAGCCCCACCTTGCTACATACCACGAACGGCTGCATTACACTCAGTGTTATTCCTGCAGCTCTACTGCCTTCACTACCTACGCCACTTCCACAGCCCTGTTCCTATTGCTCACAGTGATCTGCCCTTCACTGTATTTCTCCACGGCCTACTGCCCAATTGGAATCCACATTTTCCTGGAACTATTTCTGCACACGCCTGCTTATGAACTTGTGACTTGGTTGTTTACTGGACTAGGCGTACTCGTGCCGCCGGGAATAGGGTTTTACCTGTGGATTATTGGGACTTGCTGAATTGCTGTGGACATTACTCCTTCAGGAAAATATTTGCAGAACTCGCGTGTAAGGAATCCTAAAAACGATTATTTGGGTGTACTCAATTATTTTAGTTGATGTGACACTCATTCTAGGGTTATTTATGTTTAAGGGGATTTCTGGCCTGCACTGCTCCCCAACTACAGTATATACACACAGCTCTAGATCCTAGAGGTGAGCCTCATTTCTCCTTCCGTTCTTGATGTCTATGTAATGTGATTTACTAACTTGTGGCCTTTATTTGCAGCCAACGGTGTTCCTGTTGTGTCCTCCTTCTTTCCAATAATAGACTGCCCTGCTGCACTACTGAAATCAGTATGGTGGTACATTATTAAGAAGAACTCGTCCTCTACACGACTAGTTCAAGTTAACAGGATTGAGTTAACAGTAGGTTTTATAGAGGTCGGTTCTGACCGATATTTAGGGAGAGAGAGTTGGAGGTATTGAGGCCCCAGGCAAAGGAAAAAAAGGAACCTAATACAGATTACTCCCGTCCCATGCACACTATTAAGGGACTATCCTGGATGAATCCGTATTAGGTTCCTTTTTTTTCCTTTTCATGTGTATATTGGGCCTTTGTGCCAAGGCCTTATTTCCTCCCGTGCACCTTGAACTTTGAAACCAGGCTGGCTAGAATTCTATGAAATTGAACTTACTATCTACTAGAAGATGTGTACCTAATTCCGCTCTTCCATTGAGGCCCCAGAAGGCCTTGTGGACAATGCAGAGGGTTTTGAACTTAATCCGCACAGCCACTGGGAGCCATTGCATAGATTTCAGTTCTGGAGAGATACGATCCCTGGGCTTGAGGCAAAGGACAAGTCTCACAGTCCTGTTCTGGATGAGTTGCAGAGGGAGGAGGGTAGAAGCGGGCAGATTTAGACAGAGGCTGTTGCAGTAGTCCAGTCTAGAGAGAACAAGAGCTCTGGAGTCTAGCATTCCCTGAACCTCCTACCCAATTTCATAGGTTGGCAAATCTCTTAGCTTTGACTTGATTTTCTAATAATAAGACTCGTCCTGCAGAGCGATTTTAAAAAGGTGCCGTTCTTGATTCGTAAGAAATGTATGGTACTTTACCTTGGTTCGCTAGAGTCATAGATTCTACAATAACTCTGGTATCCTTTGCCCGCTCTTCTCGATCCTTGATCTTAGCTACAGGTCCTGCAAAATCCAGCAACTTGTGTATGTGCTAGGACCTGTCATTGCTTCTTTTAAATCTTGTTAACTGTTCATAATGAAGGTTATCATGCAAGGGGCTAGATTAGGAATCTCTGCTACTTTCCCTTCCAATTCTGGCCTCAGACATTTCGCCCTCATCCTTTGTCTTTGTTCCTTTTGCAGTGTTTTACACAAACCAGCAGGCATGTCTTCTCTAGCACATGGCGTCCTCTCTGCTGACATTGGGTGACTGATACTTTACAGGTCGAACATATTCCTTGCATCTGCCTCTTTCTGTCATCATGCCCCCTTCCCTACTTTTCCCATCCTCCAATCCTCTTCTAATGAGGCAGATTTACCCTTGGAAGTGCAGTCCACTTCCATCAACTCTTTCAAGGAAGTAGGCTGCGGCTCTCGTATTATTCTGCCTTGTTAGACTTAAAAATCCAACAGGACATTATTGAAGATGCTGGCAATTCAGCCCTCTGACTCATGCTTGACCTGCCACTTTTAATCTGGTGGACCACCAGATACTATGCCAACACTTGGCTTCAGCTGCTCACTTCCTTGCTGGATGCAGTTGCCTGGGCCTCCTACTTCCTATTTGGAAGAACCATGAGTGTTCTCAAATGCTGCGACGGCCGCCCCAGCGGCAGTTACCTGTTATTAACAAACTCCAGATCATACAAAACAATGCCCTCATAGCTGCCCTCAATATCCACAAAGGGGACCACATTTCAGCTGCAAGATTCAGGGTTCATTGGCTGCCAATCCGTGAATGTATCATCTTTAAATCCCTGGCTATCACACACAAATGTCTTACGAACTCGGCCCCAAGATACTTTTATCAACCATTTGCTTAAGCTCAATCCTCCAGACCAACCCGTTCTAAATACTCTTATATATTGCTTATCCCTGACTTCAAGCAAAAAAGAGCCGGCTGGGCAAGCTTCCCCGTCATTGTCTCCAAGACCTGGAACTCATTACCCCCAGCATTAAGAGCTGAACAATCCTATTGGCTGTTCTGAAGACCCTTCTGTTCTCCTCAAATGTCCTGCCTGTATGAACTTAACAATTGCACCTTAATGAATCTCTCTTAATATGCCTTCTGTAACCATCGCCCTGATGCCCCCAGGCCTGGCACACTTTATAGAATGCACAAATAAATTCCCCCCTGAGGAAGGTGATAAGGGCTTGGCAACAGACTTTGCTCCATAAATGCTTGTTTTAGCTTGTCAGAAGTACTCCAAGTCCTGGTGTGGCCGTCTGGGAGAGTGGACAGAATGTCATTATATAGGTTGATGATCTGTTGCTGTACTTGGAGGAACCATGTAGATCCTGCCCAAGAGTCATGGTGATTTTACAGATTCATTGATGATGCAGTGTCAATTGAAAAAAATCAATTTTGTTCTGAGGTGAGGACGCGATCACGGATAATTGCAGATTATCCGTGTCTCTGTGGCCATGGACTCGTTTAAATATTTGTGCATTCATATATGTCGAGATCCAAAGTCTTTCCTTCCATGTCCTCCCTTTGTTTCAGCTAGTGATTCACTTCTGGAACCATTATCACTGTATACAGACTTTTTTTCTTCAAACCTTTCTTCACCCATATGACATTATACATCAAGGATACAACCGAAACCCGAAACATTCTAAGAACTATCACGTTACCAGAAACCTGCATCGTGGCCACTCTAGATGTGGAAACATTATATACATCTATCCCCCAACGAGAAGGCCTAGATGCTCTACGTATCGTCTTAGACACTACACCAGATAACCAGATGGTCCCTACAGATTTTATCCTAGAATGCATCAAACTTTCCATGACCGAAAACCTCTTCCTGTTCAAAGACCAGCTTTTCAAGCAAATCAAAGGCATCCGCATGGGAGCAACATTTACCCCTGATGTATCGAACCCATTTATGGCTCAATATGAGTCATATCACTTTTATTCTGATGCAATCCCTTCAAGTCCACGTTCTTATTTGGCGTTGTTACATCGATGATGTCCTCCTAATCTGGAGAGGATCTTCCAAAGAACTCATGCTTTTAAATGAATGGCTGAACTCCTGCAATAGGCATATTAAGTTTACGCTCCATTGGGATCTTTTTTCCATCGATTTTCTCAACCTCTACATTTACAGATCTGGCGCAGCACTTAAAACAGAATTGTTACGCAAAAAACTGACCGCAATAGTCTTCTCTATTTCTCAAGTTACCACCCTGCAGCACTAAAATACAACCTCCCTAACGGCCAGTTCCTGAGGATCAGAAGAAACTGAACAGATAAGATCAAGTTTACACAACACGCAGACAACCTCATAAAAAGACTAATCGGAAGAGGTTACCCAAAAAGAAGCAGTAAAAATGTCCAAGAAACGAGCAGCGAACACTTGCAGAGAAGCATATCTAACATCTAAAGCACAAGAAACATTAGAGAGGCTGCTATGCATCATTACGTATAGCACACTGAGTAACATGATAAAAAGTACCATCAATAAACACTGGCATCTGATTAAGAACAAAGGAACCCTTTTAAAAAAAAAAAAAAAAAACGTTTTTGCCTGCAAGAAAAATCCAAACCTCAAAGAAATTGGTCCACACATATTTGGAACCGGTCAAATTGACAACCACTGAGACACTGTGGGGTCTCTCTTCCCCCATTGCCCCTTGAAAGGCCACTATAAGTGTGGCCATTGTGTGGCGTGTAATTTAACTGGAACAAAAAAGGTTTTTGAACATGACAACATTCAGTGGGTGCTCCAATCACACACTAACTGGAACAGCAAAATGGTGCTTTGTGATAGTGCCCCTAAGGAATCATGTACCAGACAAACCTCTGTTTGAACACTATGCCCTCAAGAAACACACTGATTCAGAATTGAAATGGTATATGCTTCAAATGATCTCCCTGCAAATAAGAGCAGGAGACATCAACAAACCACTCACAAGACTCGAACAAAGATGGGATACATCGTTTAGACACTGTAAACAAGGGTTTAAACATCGTCGAGTGGAACAACTTTCTAGGGGCCTGATGACCTAGATCCAACCCTTCCAAATAAATGTTGACATCATTCTTCTTGTTTCCTAAAAACCATGTAGTACCATGTATTCCTTCTCCTTTTTCCAACAAGGCAATGTCCCTTCTACAATTGCTACACACCACAGTAGTGTTCACCTCATGTCTTTAGTGTTGCCACTCCACGTAAACCCTCAAAATCTAGAAGAACCAAGCCATCATCCTTGTCCAACTCCACTATAGAGTTTTAAAAAAAAGTTTTTTTTTTAAAGTTGCGACGCCCTCAATACACCACATTGGCGGTTTACTGATTACTTCACAGATACATGGAGGATCAATCATTCATTGAATTTCCATCTGTCCTTCTCCCGTCCTGATGAAAGCGGCCCAACCTTTACCACTTCACATCCACTAAAAGTGGCCAAAACACACTTGTGTCAACAACCCTTTTTACAGTGTTTATTGTTCTCACTGTCATTTTGAAGCTGTTTGAATTAGCCAATTTAACAAGATTTCGGCTCCCAATCGATGAAATGGAACCCATCCGTTTTGTACAACATGTTATGTAAAAAGTCTTTGTTGTTTTTTCCACATATGCATTGATGTTTGCTGATCCCATCACATCATATGTGTATATATATATATAATGTACTGTTTTTCCTGTGAAGATATCAAGTTTACACCACTGTCCAAAACCATGATGACCTTTTTGCTAGGTAATGTGTTTTATTATGTATAATTTCTTCTGTAAGTTTGTCATGAGTAAAATGCATTGAACCCTCTATAGTCACTAGAATTTTTCATATATTATGGACACCCTGATCAATTGTGATACAGATTACAGACCAGTTCTGTTTGGACAACAAGTTTTGGGCGTCTCTCCCCCTCAAGCTGCTTGGGTGCATATTTTATAAGATGATCACCCTCCCTCTGTACTTAAATATCTGTCAAAATACCCCAGTGGCGATTACGGAAGACGAATTTCACAAGATTGTGCAGACTTTGAGACAGTTGCTTTGGTGTAGGTCACAGCCGAGGATTGTATTGCACACTCTATTCCTCAGTGTGGGAGGGTGCTATGGCCATACCGGCCCTCTGGAAATACTGTTGCGCCTCCCAGTTGGAACTTGCTAATGAATGGCTCCACAGGGACTTGTTGCATCCTCACATTGGTATAGAACTAGACAGGCTGCCCCATGCCGACTCCCTTCAGACACTGTACAATACTGCAAGAATAACGTTGGCCTCCAGACAGGTGATTCGGGTCAAAGAGGCTGCCACCAGGCCCCTGAAAAATTCAATTTTGACCCTGTATCCGGTAGTTATCAATTTTACCAACCACCCCTTCACTAGGCTGGGAGGGAGACGTTGGTCTTATTGAAGTTCATGAATGGCAGGAAGCTTTGTTGGCATGGCTGGAGGTGGCAAACTCTGACCGATTTTGATTGGTTCAGTTTAAAATCTTATATTGAAGGTTACTATGCTAAAGAGGTGCTGTTTAAGTGTAGCCAAGGTGGGAGCCCCCATCATTTGCGTTGTCATGTGGTCATTGGAATCTTCTAGCATACCATTTTTTTATGCCCAAAAATCTGTATGTATTTGTTTGCAGTATAAAGGCATATATCCTGAACGCTTGGTCAGCCTATCCCAGATGATCCAAAATTCGCTCTGTTGGGCATATGGGGAGCACAGTTTTTTTTCCCCCGACATGAAAACCTTTTTATTGCAAATGTGATGATTGTGGCCAAGCGGAATAAATCCGAACATTGGGGGTTGAAGGACTAGCCTAGCATCTCCCAGTGGGAACGGGACCTAGATAACTGCATGTCGATAGAGGAGCACATATATATGGCCCGTGGGTGCAGGCTTAAATTTGCCAAGATGAGGGAGAAATGGGGAACCATACCTACTGTACGGATGTATTGGTTTCTGTGGGCCTTGCTTGACTTTGTTCTTATTGAAACATACATGCATACATGTTGCTAATTGTGTTAACGGTTATTTTTGGTTGTTGGGTTCCTGCGGTACCTGTTACTTTTGAAAAAACTATAAAACAGAAATGTAAAAATAAAAAGTGATCTGGGTGTGTCATGGCCTTGGAGTGCTGTCTCCAATCTTTTTTGTATAGGCTTAATGCCTACTTTCACAGCCACTCTAGTGTGTCCCGGTACTCTTAAAACTGTGTTCTTGATCAGGGTTCTCACATTCCTCATAGAACAACTTTTCCTCCTCCTAGTACTCGTCACATTGTGACCAGTGGTGGTTCTTTACCATTTTTGATTGATTTGTTTCTTGTCACATAACCTAAGCGTCTGAACTAGTCCGACTGAGTTGGCTTAACTCTAACCAGGTAGTGCACAAACTCCGAGAACTTATAACGCAGCTCTGAGGCTGCTTTGGTGAACTACAGGTTATGACTGTCAGTGGGCCGCCGCATCACAACAAAGTTTAATCTAATTATAAGGAAGCTGTCAAGTCTTGTACTACACTTGCACACTATGCCACTTATTCAGGGTATTTATGTAATGGCTGGTGCTTAGCACAGTGTGACATCACTACAGGTTCTGGAATGGTCTGCGATTTTCCTCTTCCATATTGGATACATTCGCCCCCTACCACACTCCCACTGTAATCTGGGAATTCCTTCCTCATGAACTTTGTTGCCTGCACAGTGACCTAACTTCCATGTAAAGAAACCTGAAACATAAATGAAAGATGAACAAGCTCTGGAGGGTCCTCTGCTCCATTGGGTCTAGTGTGACTGGGTCCGCTACAAATAAATGCTCCAGACGCTTTACTAACATACCAAGGGTGTTTATTGAATCGTTGCAACAAGATTTGCTTGGTGGAATTGTCAGATGCTTCAGAACCCAGAGTGGTTTTAGGGAATTTGGGTCTAGGGACATCGCCCGAATTCCCACAGATTTTCCTCCTCCCTAGCCCCGGCAACTGTAAGAGGGGTTAGTAATACCACCAGGTGACACCGGTCTGTCTCTTCATTGGCTTAGGCTATTGGTGTTTTCCCTGAGTCGATGACTGCTTTACTCCCTAGGGACCTTCTAACTCTCCCTGACCTAGTCCTACTTAGTGTTCTGTGGGATTTCGGGATGGTGCCTCCTTCTGCACAGTTCCACAGATTCTTCATACACGCACGGTCTCACCGGACCCTCTCCTACACTTGCTCCCAAGATTTCTTTCCTTTCCACCACTCTCCTATCCCTCGGACTTTGCACTCTGCCTTCCTACCTCCATCCTTTGATGTTACCGGTCTCTCTTACTTTCGCTTCCTCATCTGTCTTTTCCTCTGCTAGCTACTGGCACTTATTCCTACTCCTGGTTATCTACGCATTCCGATATTACATTCTCCTCTCTCCATCCTTCTACTTCACCTCCTTGTCACCCGCTACTTCCACCTCTCTGTTCTTGGCACTACTACTCTCTACTACCATTTTATCATTACAACTACTCCCTCTCTATACTTTCACTACCACAACTACAACTTCTTAATCCCACTACTATTCTACCACTACCTTTTACTTGCAGCTAGCACTACCTCTGCTCTACTTCTACTATGCTACAACAACAAATACTCCATGCACCCACACACACACTCCACTCCACGGACCCCTCTCTCTAATGACCTTTACACTCCTTCCCCACTCTCTTCCACTGGTCTCTCGGATGTCCACTTCACTGCCTGTCCTCACCCAACTGCAACCCACTGTTAAGATTACCATTGAAACATCCCACCCCCTCCTAGGATTGATCAGCTCTGCTTGCCAATGACTTACCTTGGTTCTAATGGGTGTTGCAGGTGGAAAGGCTTGGGAGGTTTAATAAGGGCTTTAAGCCCCTTTTTGGTACGGAGTCATGGCGCATTTTTGTGCCCTGCCTGAAGGTCTTTTTGTTAATGTCAATATTCCCGGTGGGCTATTCGATGGTGTTCCTCATTATGTGCAGGCTCTGCATGGTGCTGACAGCTAGAGCAGTGCTTCTCGAGTTGTTGAGCTTGTGGTCTTCTTGCTGCTGGCTCTGTCCTTCTTTGTTTCGGTGCTCTGCCACAGTGCCAGGTTGGTTCACGTGGCCCCTCAGGTGTCCTGTGGTGAAGTCTGCCTCGACTCTGCCGTCACACCAGGTAAGGAGGGAGAGGGTTCGTAGTCTAGCATATAGGCACGTGGAAGGGAATTGGGACCTAGTATCCCCCCGACGGGGTCTGTCCACTGGCCCTGTCACACTACGAAGTACCTGTTATTGTGACGCGTTTGTAACTAAGACACTAAAATCGGCATCTGCTATACAGAATCGCAGTACCAAATCCTTCACTTCCATTTCCCCACGCTTGTTTCACACAACAACTGCAATCCTATCAGTATGGCCTTTAATGCAATGGTCCTCTGCATAAGAGCAGCAAAGAAAGCAGACTGGGTCTAGGCATGATGTGAGGTCTAGATGAGGCTGGTTAGTGAATTATGGATGGCCTGAGGCTGAATTAGCTGGACTGAGAGTACAAGAACGAGAAGGATCAGAACTACTTCGGGTAAACACTGATGGATGAGGGTTGTAGTGTTTGAGTGTTCTTTCTGAATGCTTTGTTGTGAAGCTGCTGAAACGTTGAAATAATAAATCTAATTTTAAATCTAAGATTTCCAGCACTACTAGACTTTTGAATCCTTTTCCAAGTACCATTATATGTCGGTCTTGATAAATCTGGATAAGGTGGTTTTCTGAGGACTGAATTTCATGATCGTACTCTGACCACAATCTGATGCAGTATTGGGACTTTGAATCCTAAGGCATTTTACCATATCAGAGTAATATTTTCAGTTATTCCAATGAAAGTTATTAAAACTTGTATTTTGTTTGATTTTAAAACTAACAGTGTCAAACCTTTCTTTGCGCTTCACTGAAATGCGCCAGAAGATATTTGGGGGATTTTTGGTATGGAGATATTTTTAGATGCAAATGTATGTCAGTTTCCGTCTATTTACTGATGTTCAAATATGCAACTATGCATTTTTAGTAAGTATGTATCATTTATATTGGAGAGTGAGCACAAAAAGTGTAAGATGAAGAAAACCTTGTTTAATATGTGTTTGCATTATTTCACAGATAGAAGGATTTTCACTTCGAAAACTAGGTAAATTTTACCTTGCAGATGTGGAAAATAATGAAGTGATATGGGAGTACAATCCGGCTGCAGACGATGACACACATCCGCCAGTTGAAGAATGCACCAAAAGGGGCAGTGTATGTATTCTGCTGCTTTAGTATATATTGCATAAGGAATGCATTTTTCACCTTCCATTTGGTTCTTTGTAGTAAAACCTTCATTGTTAAGAACATGATTGAGGCCAAATCCAGAATGTATTGAATCTGCTACAGAATACTGATCATTTGATCAGAAATTGGGCCTTAATCAAAATATAAATGTGTTTAGTATCTCAGTAATAGAACAAGCATGTTTTTAATTGTTGATTTATTATTTTAAATTTACGGATCTAGCTTAGCAATTTAAGAATGTTTGTTTCGCAATAAATATCAGGGAAGAAAACAAGAGGTGTGCACAAGAGTAGTAATGGGATCTGTAAGAATGTAACTAAAAGGTACTTAACATAGAGGAAACGTGTGCAAAGATGTTTTTTGTTGTACATCATGGTGGAGTCCTTCCTTCTTGGTGTAGTGCAACTGTTTGATTTTTTGTTGTGTGTCGTATCAACTCTTATGCAGCCCGGGATTAATGAGTTCATGAATCGTGCCTAGCTAATCTATTGGTATCTTGATAAAGAGAATAAACATTGGTCAGCCATTGGGTCTTTTGAGTTTCACATGCTTCCTGTAACCATTTTCCAAGTTTACCACTACTGTAGACTACTGTGCCGCTCTAATTCAGCTTCGATCCATCAAAATGCCATTTACACAGCTAGAAATGTCTCTACTACATACTTTATTGCTTTTATCGCTCAACAGAAAAAATACCTGAAGACTATACTAGCTGCATCAGGCTTTTTTATTTCTCTCTCTAAAAACAAATAAAGCTCCCGTTGTCTCCATACTTGGCCAGTAGGTGCGCTTGCACAGTACCCCCCAGTCATTTTCTTTGTCAAACTTTTAAATTCTTTCCCCTTACTCCTACGTCCTGTCCCCTTTCCTCCATAATGCATGGGCATCCCTTGCTCGGGAGGGGAGACAAAGCCTTTTTCACCAGAAAAAAACTTCTTCCCCTTTAAATTTAGAGGCGCCGCCTGGGAGCATGAGCTCCCCTGACTCTGCCCACTGGTGCCACTCCCCAGTCCCCTTTTCTGTGTCGACAGGAACGGACTGCTTTCGCCAGCGCTCCTGGGTTTGTAGTTCCACACGCTCTACCCCGGATATTGTCTTCAGTTTTTTGGTCTTAATCAGGTACTCAGTCCTATGGCGCCATGCTCCTCCCGGCGCATATCGATGTGAACGGACTTCAGCAGGTGTCCAGTCTGCGAAGGGCTCTTCTATACATCCGACCCCCACGCTCTTTGCCTCCGCTGCCTTGGCCCTGATCATGGCTGGGAGGGTTGTACCGCATGTGACGCGCTTACACCGCTCGCTCTGAACAACAGGTTAGCTCAGTTGAGGGAGCTCTTCGAGAAGTCGCCTCCAGAGGACTTCAACTTTGTTAGACAAAGTCAAGCCCCAAGGTAGGGCCGCTTTTTTCCATCGCACCCCGCAAAGGCGTCTCCTTCCAAGGAAACGCCCGAGCGGGAGGGACTGTTCAGGGACTCGTACCAGTACAGGTTCCAAAGCTGATTCAGCTTCTGGCCGCCAGGCCGAGGGGTCGCTAGATCCTTCCGGAGACAGTGCTGAGGGAGTGCAAATTTCTTTTACCGGGTGTTCACCGGAGGGGCTACGCTCTTGTACCAGACAGATGTCTACTGGCCACACAGCCGAGGGCAGTACTCTACCAGGCCTCGTCCTGCGGTGCAGGGTAGGCCTCCAGCTTCACTGCCAAGAGTCGTGGAGGAGGCCGGGCCCAGCGAGGCAAGCATCACGACGCAGGCATGTGGCATGCAGCATGACAAAATGCCCACCGTGGCAGACAAAACGGCCACTCGTCCGATACCACCCCCTTGTGCGGAGCAGGTGGGAGAACGAGTTTCGAGGTGGGGCTGGTCTTCACCAGGTACGTGGCCTACAGCTTATCCTTCAGCGTTGCAGGGCAGACTTACCCCACAACCAGCAAGGCAGAGTACACACAGGCCCCAGCAGCCACCCGCTACTCCTACCATTCCACCAGCCTGAAGACATGTTTTTTTAAAGTTCCTCGTGCTCGTGAGGTCTCCTCAGATGGGAGCCATCCATTCAATGTGATCAGGGACAAGCTCCCGCCGGTCCCACCACCGGTGCCTATAGTCATTCCTCCTAAGGCTCCAGCGCCTCAAGGCCTTTGCACAGCCCCTGCTGCCCACGCTGGGTCCGTCGATTCCAGCTCCCCTGCCTCCCACAGTTCTGGCGGTTCCACACCAGCCTACACATCAGCCACCGGCTCCGGTTCTCACACCGCAGCCTTTGGCTCTGAGCATTTCTCCACCTGCGCCCGACCAGCCGGACACCCTAGTCGACACAGATGAGTAGGAGGACCCCGACACGCCATCTTAAGCCAAGGTCTTTCACGAACGGCTCTCAGGGTTGGCCGAATACTTGGGGCTTCCACAACCTGAGGTGGAACAACCAGAGGTGGGGGTCCTGGACGAGGTTCTCAATCTATGCCCCGCGGCTAGAACGGGGATCCTGATGCAGAAGGACATTGTCGCCTTGGCCAAAAAGGGATCGCTGAAACCCCATTCGGGCCAGTTAGTCAATCGGCGCCTCAACGCTGAGTACAGGTAGTCGGAGGGGGGAACCACTCTTGCTGTTGGCGCATCCTTAACCTCACTCTTCGGTGATCGCCACAGCATCACTCTTCTCCAAACCTCAGTCGCTCTCGGCCACCTCTTCTTCGTCGCTTCTCGGCAAGGAGGAGATGATCTTGGAGGCTTATGGAAAGAAGGTCTATTCCAATGCCTCACTGCACCTTTGTCAATCCAACGCAGATGCCATGCTGGCAGCCGTTAATCGGCGGCTTTGGCAGGAAATCGCTGACTTCCTTCCAGAACTTCGGTGCAGAGCCAGGCACGTTTCAAGGCGGGTCTGGCAGAAGCCAAAATGGTGGCCCAGGATATCATGGAGTCTGCCGTGGCGCACATAGACACATCAGGCCGTGCTGCATCGGCACAGACATGAGGACCGCTTGGCTATGGGTTACCAAGTTCAACCCGGACGTCTGTGAATGCATACTGGACCTTTCATTCAAGGATGGCGACCTTTCATTCCACCAACGATGAGGACATTGATAAGAACAGTTCCCAAACTGCAAAGTCCTTATCTATCCTCACGAAGACCACGGCCAAGACCTACAGCCAGTCGCATCAATGCTCCGACAAGGGGGCGGGCCTTTGGCGGGTTCCAGGGCTTCCAGGAATGGAGGACGAGGCAGCCAGACCATTCTCCTAGTCAGCACCAGTAGTGGAGGAAGCAAGGGCTTCTTTGAGTCCCCCGCCTCAGCCCCAGCTTCAGAGGGAAAGAAGGCATGATGTGCCCCTTTGGATCCACGTGTCTCCGGGGCGGGGGCAGGGGCAGGCTTGCCCTTCGTGCACAGTCTTGGCATCAAAGGTTCGCAGAACCCTGGATCCTATCCGTAGTGTCCACAGGTTACTGCCTACCGGTTCCGCCCTCTCCTCCCCTCCCACAGATTGGGACAACAACACTGTTGGCGGGAATTCGTTTGCTCGTAGAGAGCCAGGCAGTGGAAGAAGTCCTAACCTCCCAGCGGGCCATGGGCTTCTACTACAGGATTTTCGCCATACAAAAGAACCAGGATGGCCTGAGAGTTGTTGAAACTTTCCACCCTGAACCTCTCCCTCCCTCTTCAAAAATTCAAGATGGTTACGCCAGCCCTTATTGCGGAGGCACTGTGCAGGGGAGACTGGATGTTCTCCCTGGATCTGAAGGACGCGTATCTACATGTCCCAATTTGGCAGCCTCATCAGTCCTTTCTGCGGTTCAGGAGCATGGCTTCCACAGGGTCTTTACCAGACTGATGACTCAAAATGAGGAGGGTGCAGCTGCACTTCGCAGCCTCATGGAATCCGGAGCAGGGCTCCCAAGCGGAGCTCGTCAGCATTCCTTTCTTTCTCCACCAGGACCTTGTCTGGTGGTCCACGAACTGCAACTTGCGGACAGGCAGGCCCTTCTCGCAAGCAGCACCGCAAGTGACCATCACCACGGATTCCTCCTTGGCTTGGAAGGCTGGGGAGGGGCTACCCTGGACAACCACAGCATCCATGGAGTCTGGTCCCTCCAGGAGCAGAAGGCCCATATCAATTGGCTAGAGCTGAAAGCTATCTTGCTTGCTTTAAAAGCTTTTCTGCTGCTTATCAGTGGCAAAATGATCCTGATTCAAACGGACAATTCCACCAGCATGTATTAAATCAACAAGCAGGGTGGCACCAGGTCCCCTCCTCTGTGCAGCCTAGCGGTCAGCATTTGAGTGTGGGCCCTGGAGAAACAACACGTACTTGAACGCAATCCACCTCCTGGGCGGACAGGCTCGGCAGACTGGGAGCGGACAATTAGAAATGGCAATTGAACGATCGGGTCCTTCAGGGGATCTCCAGCAGATAGGGGGCATCCTCAAGTGGATCTTTTTTCCACCTGGTACAACAAGAAGTGGCCTTAGTTCGCGTCTTGGCAGGGAAAGGGCCCGGCTCCCTGGGTGACTCATTGCAGTTACAGTGAAACAGCATGAACACATACGCATTTCCTCCCACTTCCCTGGTTCACAGGGTGAAATGCAAGATAAGAGAATCACGTCACCTCAGCATCATTCTGATAGCTCCTTCGTGGCCTGCGAGACCATGGTTCTCAGAGCTGCTCAGCCGCTCTGATAAGCCTCTCATTCACCTTCCATTGAGCCCTGCCCATCTTCTATCACAGCACGGAGTCAGGGTCATCCACCCTGCTCCACAGAAGTTATCCCTCGCAGCATGGTTCCCGAGCAGGCCACACTAAAGCATCTGCGGCTGTCACAGGCTAACCTAGACAACATACAGGGCGCTAGGAGCGATGCTACTAGGAGACAGTACAAAAGCAAATGGACTAGTTTCTGCCACTGGGTGGAATCAAAGGGGACTGACCTGCTTACTTGCATGTTGGACAATGAGCTATCCTTCTCTGCACACCTCGCACACTCAGGAGTGCAAATAGACACATGCCGTACCTATCTGGCGGCCATAGGAGTCTACTGGAACTCTGAGGAGGATATTTTTTCTTCCTCCAACCCAGTGGTTAAGTGACATCTGGCTGGCCTCCCCAGGCTCTACCTGCCTATCAAGAAACCGCACCCTGTGTGGGACCTCAACGTAGTGTTGGGCGCCCTTGCGCACAAACCATTTGAACCAATGTCATCCACGGACATCGGACTGGTCACCATTAAAACAGCTCCCATGGTGGGTTTTACGTCTGCACTGCAAACTCCAGGCACTGGTGGCTTCAGAACCTTACACTACTTTTCACAGAGATCAGGTGGTCTTGAGAACGCATCCCGTGTTCTTACCTAAAGTAGTCTCTGCGTTCCACTTAAAGAGGAGATGGTGTTACCTACTTTCTTTGCGGACCCTAAGGACGATGCTCAAAGGGTCTTGCACTGTTTAGATGTCAGGCGCACTCTAAAATTCTACCTGGATAGGACTAAAGGCTTCCGCAAGTCTGAGGCTCTCTTTGTCACCTTTGGGGAGGGGTGGCTCTCTTTGTCACCTCTAGGTCAGACGCGGCTTTCGGACAAGCAGTGCTAAGGAACTTGTTTTCTTACGGAGGATCACCTCTCAACCCAGGTGCTACATTCTGTGGTCATCGCCCAAGCAGTGTGGAGGAAAGGGGACGGGACGTAGGAGTAATTATAAGTTACTCACTACAGTGACTAACATAGTCCCCTTTCCTCCATATGTCCCACCATCCTCCCCCCTATTAAAACTGGTGGTGTTGGGCAATGGTAATATTGTCGACGCGTCGATGGGGATTGAGGAGTGGCAGTGGGCGGAGTCATGGGAGCCTATGCTTCCAGGGCCGTGCCTCTAAACTTAAAGGGGGGGAAGACATTTTTTTCTGGCGAAAAAGGTTCTGTCTTCCGTCCCTAGCGAGGGACGGCCATGCCATATGGTGGAAAGGGGACTACGGACTAGGAGTGCGTTAGTCAATATGGTGAGTAATTTATAATTTCTAGACGCTTAGTTTTTTTTAATAGAACATTTAATGTGCATTTTATGAAGTTAAACTTTTTCAAATACATACCAATTAAAATAGCAGTAAAAATCTCCTCCCCAATTCTCACCCTCTCCCAGATTATCAGCACGAGATAAATTAATCGTGGATTACATATCCATTAATCCTCAGGGCATAGAAGTAAGGTTTAATGCTCTTAGTCCCATTGAGCAAGAAATACTTCTGTAGTTTATTTTGATATAGTTGAAGAAGGGGCCCCATATGTACATAAATGATCCCTCTATTCGTGTAATCTCTGCTGTTAGCATTTCCATCACTAAAATGTGCAGCACCTTATTTGTCAAAGTGTATAGAAGTAGATAGTTTGTTTCTCTTTTGCCAGGAAGACCAGCTTTTGTGCCAGAAGTAATTGTACTTTGTCAGCACTGTGGACTCCATGGCTCTGAGGAATACGTCCCAATTCCCAGCGACGCTTTTATTTCGAACATGTATGACATTTACAACAAGGAAGGTGATCAGGTCCTGTTTGGGTTTGAACCCATGGGTTCTAGGGAAGAGAGGGATTTCCCCAAGTTATACATGCCGACATGCTGGACCTGGCATTTGGACATTCTGCCAGCACCAACACCAGGTGACCCTCAGGCTGCTTTTCAGCACCTGATGGCAAAGGTGGCCGATACACTGTCTCTCTGTACCATCCAGGTCCAGAGTGAAATACGAACTCTGCTACATACTGGACAGTGCCCCAAAGAAAGAGACGCTACTGTAACGCTCACCTGATTCCCACAGAGGCGCCGACCCGTTCTGGACTGCTATGACCTCTTCTAAGGTGATGCGCAGGACTCGGAAGATGGACTGGACCGGACCCCCAAACCTCGCCTGTCTGGCCCGTAGAAGAATCCTTCTGTAGATGGAAAAGGGGATTAACTGTCTGCTGGATAATGTGTCGGATTCCCCACCTTCCCCCGCTCACACTCCTCGAACCCCCTCCGCGATTCCCCGTAGAGTCTCACCTTAGAGTCTGAAAGGACAAGCTCTCCATCCTGCTTCCGATGCAGGGGCGCGTTGATTTCCAGTTACTTCACTGGATCTCGGGTTTGGTGAGTATTCAACTCCGCTTGACTTTTCCGATATGAGGCCGTAAGTATTCAGTTGCAAAAGTTCAAGCCTTAATTGTCCGTTGTCCTTTTCTCTATTTCAGATGCAGGATGAAGAATCCGCGTAGAGGACTGGATTCGCCGAAGGTAAACTCTGGTGAGTCTTTTTGATGGATGGTTCCCTTAGTGATCTTGCTTTCACCCACTAATGCGTGTGTCTTTTTCACCTTAGGGGCCGGGGTACGGAAGTGCCAAAGAAGCGGCGCCGACCCGAGGTGAGGAAAGATTGTCCCAACAATAATCAGGTAAGTCTTAAGGTGGAAGAATCAGGCCTTCCGCAATCTGTTCCTTCGCTCACCTTTGTTTTGTCTCTTTTTCTCCTTAGGTGCTGAAAGGCGACGGATGGTGCCAATGGTCGCTGAAGAGCCCGAGGGCGCCTCGTGAAGGTGAGTGGAACGCGGCGCTGCAGCGAGCGATGCGATGCGCTTCTAAAAATGTCTTTTCTCAGGATCGTCGGAGTGATGGTTCCGGACTCCGGATGGAGGTAGGTAAAGTTCAATTATTCACCTTTCTCTCCTTTCCTTCCTTTTCAGGTGTTCCAGGTTGCAGGAGGGCGTGGCTGGAGCCAGGATGCAGGAGCAGACACGGTGAGCGTCCAGCTGCTAGATGCGTGAGCTGCTGTCTGGGCGTGGTTTAAATAGCCCCCAAAGTAGTTCCAGGTAAGTATTCTTCCTCAGCCACGCCCGAGTGGTAAAATAGTCCCATTGGTAAAATAGTCCCTTTCAGACCTCAAGGAGGTCTGGATCCGGCAGCATGGTCTGCATCAGGTAAGTCCATCCAAGCACTCCCATAATGAGCCTGGCGCCAGGACTGATGCCTTCTATGAGCCTGGCGCCAAAGGCGCCAGTACATTGCCCAAAGAGCCCCTATAAGGGGTTGCTGGGTCCCTTCCTGGGGACATGTCTGCTTTCGGGGACGCTGGGACTGAACTAGCTTCCCGGGAGTAGGCATCATGACAGCGGGAGTAGGCATCATGACAGCTACTGCCCTTCATTGTGGCTTGGAGGCTCCAGTGCTGGAAGTGTGGGAGGAACCTGCCTCTGTTGTCCCAGTGGAAAGGGATCTTGTGAAGAAGCACTCTTCCGCCCCATCAGACCCAGCTTTCCTCTCTGCCTGAAAGTCTGGTGGTACAGGCCTCAACAGTGAGCCAACTGACAGGGAAAGCAATAGACTCGATGCGTGGGGCAAGAAGGTGTTTGCATCAGGCAGTCTGCCTTTTGTGCCATGGTGAAGCTCTCCTTTGGCCTCTGGTCGGCTTTAGCCAATGCGTAGGAGCATGTCCCAGAGGGCGAGATGAGGGATGGGTTTCTGTACCTGGTCTATAATGACAAGGAGGTGGCACGGCAGATGCTGCGATCTGGTTTAGACACTGCAAACTTCGTGGGCAGGTCCATAGCCACTAGCACTGTGGTCTGATGCCATTCATGGCTAAGGCGGTCTGGGTTTGCAGCCGACCTTCAGTGAAGGCTGCTGGATAAGCCTGTTGATTTACAGAACTTATTTCGACCTAAGGCTGACCCCCTCCAGAAGGTTCATTCATTTAAGGTGACGGCTAAGTTCTTGGGACTCGCTGTCCAGCAACCCCCCCCGTCCCCCACTCATTTCTAGTCATGGGCAGGAGTTATCACCCTTTTCCCGCATTTTCCTAGAGGGGCCGTGCTCAACATGCGCTGGGAAGGGACCAATGCAGGCGCTTCCTGAGAGGGAAAGGTTCACAGTGAGGGGGTATTGCAGGAGCTGTAGTCCCTTCCTCTCCCCAGACCAAACCTCAGTGACGGACCCAGCACACATCACTGGTGTGGGGGGAGGCTATTCTTGTTCAGCTGGGAGTGGTTGGAATCCATGTGCGATGCTTGGGCCTTACAGGTCATAAATCGGGAGTACTGCCTTCCTTTTCTCCAACATCCACCAGACCATGGCACACTAGCCAGCTCTTAATCTCTGGACCCTATCCTTTTGGAGGTTGGTCAGCTTCTGGCGAAGAGCGCTCTAACTAGTTCTGCGCCAAGAGCGAGGAAAGGGGTGGTACTCCACCTATTTTCTAGTGCCAAAGTAGAAATGCGGCTTGCACCCCATTCTGGATCTACAGCTACTGAACATGTTCCTTCGCAAGGACGCGTTCAAGATGGTTGCTCTAGCCCAGATCCTGCAAGCCCTTAATCTGCAGGAGTGGTTCGTTTCTCTGGATCTTTAGGATGTCTACTTCCATGTGCCGAATAATTTGATGCACAGCAAGTACCAGAGATTCGTGGTGGGCCAGCAACATTACCAATTCAAGGTACTGCGCTGTTTGGTCTTTCTTCAGCATCCAGGGTTTTCACCAAACTGCTGGCAGTGGTATCGGCTCGACTCAGGAGGGAGGGCATTAATTTCTTTCCCTGCCTGGACAACTGGCTCGTCAGAGTTCGTTCACTGGAGCTAGAGTCAGACCATCTACTCTGCAAATGCTCTCTTGCAGTTTGGGCTTTCCCTGGACTTCAAAAAGTCTCAGGTTCTGCCATCCCAGTCTTGCCGATTTTATGTGGGACAATATTGGACACCCGCCTCGGCAAGGTTTTCCTGCCGGGCGTTTGAGTGGCAAACATTTTCCGGACGATCAATGTCCTTCAGTTACAGTTATGGGTCCAGGCCTCAGCCTTCCTGTCTCTTCTGGGCCACATGGTCTCATGCATCCTAGTAGTGCTGCAGGCAAGGCTGAGCATGAGATCACTTCAGTGGCTTCTTCGTTGCCAGTGGTCCCTTTTCCAGGGCCACATGTTGGACCTTTGGCAGGTCTCGAGTCAGGTGGTTCAGGACCTAGCGTGGTGGGCACGGTGAGAAAACTTGCTGAAAGGCGCATTGTTTCGACAACCTTGTTCCCAGGTTATGGTGGTCACGGATGCATCTCTGACTGGCTGGGGCGCTCACCTGTCAGACCTGACAGTGAGCGGACTGTGGTCTCCCGCAGAGTCTTGGGAGCACATCAACTTGCTGGAGCTGAGGGCGGTCAGGGTGGCCATGGTTGCTTTCCTCCCCTATGTAAAATGCAAGACAATGCTGATCCTGATAGACAACACAGTGACCATGCACTAGCGCAGCAAAAGAGGGGGAGTGGGGTACTTACCTCTGTGCAGAGAAGAATGAGAGACTGGTTCTGTGTTCTGGAGAACAGCGTCTCCATGACGGTGTCATGATCTCTGCTTCCAAAAGGTCAGGGTTTTCCCAAGTCCCTTGGAAGCAGATCCATAACCCAGGTTCCGAGTGCCAACCAGTCCCAATTGGGACCTTTTGGACCCAGTCCTGGCGCCAGTGGCACCAGGCTCATAAATATGCCCAGTCCCAGCGCTGGAAGCGCCGGGCTCATAATGCTTGGGTGGACTTACCTGCAGCAGACCATGCTGCTTACTTGCCTGCCAGTTGAGCCTCTGATCCTCTTCTGTTTGGAACTACTTTTCCTGTTGGGTGGGGCAGGAGCCACTCCCTAGATTCAGAACACTGGAACTCTTCTGGAAAGCAGGAACTCTTTTCTTACCTAGGCGTGGCTGTGGAAGGAGACATCTAAGCACTACAGGAGGCTATTTAAACCACACCCGATGGATGAATCTTGCTTTGCGTTATTCTGCATCCTCTGCAGCAGAACGCTCATCGTGTCTTCTGCATCTGATCCTGGGCCTAAGGAAAAAGGCTTACCATCCTGAATCCAGTCTTCAGCAACACCTATAAAGACATGAAAGAACAGGTTAGCATTACGGTCTTCAGTGACAGCTCTTCACTTACCTGGTCCATCGGCTGTCACCAACGCCTTGCGCTGCATTCCGGCATCTGAAAGACAAAAGCTTACCAACTCTACGCACGCTCCGGAGGCCTTCGGCGCTGCATCCCGCATCTGAAAGACAAAACAAGGTGCGTTTAAAGACATTGGGGAACTTTAATACTCACGTGCCATTGCTCCTTTCCACATCTAACCCAGTGGGTATTCCGGCACCCTGCAGCCGCTCCGAACTTGTACCTGCAAAATAAAAAGACAGTTAGAGCGCATCGTGAAGCAGGCAACAAGCGCTTACTTACGTGCTTCCAGGCGCTTCTATTCATCACACGGGCTCCATCTTCAACTCACTTCAGCCCGTCATCCGCCATCGCCGGAACCCTGCAAAACAAGAAACATCATTACTAAAGACTTTAAAGACATTAGAATTACTCGAAACTTACCGTTCGTGCAGTAAACGACGGACAGCAGTCCTCTGAAGTCAAGAGGCCTGCTCCCCTTATCCAGTGAAGAAACTGGTTACAGCACCCTGCCCCGAGGCAGATGGAGAGCACGGCGTTCACTTACCTAAGGTGAGAGCGTTAACCTTTGGGGTTCTACAGGAGAAGAGAAAGGGAAGAAGAGAGAGACTTTCAATAACCCAGTTCCTTAATCCCATATTTTCTATCTGCAGACATCTTACCCTTCGAGTCAGACATACAGTGCACAGAGATCCAGCCCAAAGAGCCAGCCGTGTGTTACACATCACCTTTGAAGATACGGTATACGCCCAGTCAAGACCGGCGCCTCTACGGGAATCAGGTGAGCGTTACAGAACGCAAAGCCTACCACAAAACTCCCGTCCAGGCGCTATGGAAACCTCGGATACCGACCAGCTAGCCCAGTTACTTGGGGAACTAAGGGCAGAAGTGCATGCAGCCCGTCAGGAAACAAACGCTCTAAAAAGGGAACTGATTATTTCCAAGGAGCGAACAGATGATCTCGCTAGACATTTGCTACAGTCACAAGCCGGACAGACCCCGTTACCCGCATCTGGGGGAAATCTTCCTTCTACATCCTCTATGAATCCAGTGCAGATCAACCTACCTGGGAATGTACCTCTGGCTCCGCCCGAACGATTTTCTGGTGACCCAAAGAGGTTTGCAGTATTTATCAATCAGTGCCGGTTGCATTTCTTATGCCGGCCAGCAGCCTTTCCAACTGATCAAGCTAAAGTAGCTTTCGTGCTTTCGTACCTTAGTGGCAATGCGGCAGACTGGTCGATCCCTCTAGTAAATCAAGATGATCCGGTCCTAAATGATTTTCAAGCTTTTCAGCTCAGTATGGAAAAACTGTTCGCAAGACATTTACAGGGGCAGGCCTTGGACAATGAGCTTCTTTCGTTGCGACAAGGTAATCAAGATCTTTTGGCTTATATTGCGTCTTTCAACAGACTGATAGTGGAAACTCAATGGCCTGAGGACAAAAGGATTACGCTGTTTTATAGAGGTCTACGTGGAGAGCTCAAAGATGTGTTAGCCCAAGTAGTGAATCCCCCACAAGATTGTTCGGACTATATAGACTTAGTCGTTCAAATAGATCACAGACTGCAGAACAGGAAGGCCGATCGTTCCAAGTTTGATGCTCGAGTATCTTCCAAACCGCCAACTCCTTCCAAGGGAGTAGACTCCGGGGAACCCATGCAAATATGGGGTCTGAAAGGTCCTCTAACACAAAAGGAGCGGGAAAGGAGAAAACAGTTGCAATTATGCCTCTATTGCGGAAACTCAGGGCACTTTCTTCGAGACTGTCCGGTGAAACCTGCCAAGAAGGCAGTAGGAGCTGCAGTTACCAAAGTTACAAACTCTGAGCAGGGAAACGACCTCGCCCGACAAGAATAGAGGTCCTCTTGCCGAGCGTGAAAACCAGTTCCGTGACCTCGCATTTCGTGATACCTATGGTCCTCATTAGCCCTGATAATCCGGATCGATTACATGCAATTGAAGCATACGTCGACAGCGGTGCCATCGGCAATTATGTGGATCATGAAATGGTTTTGAGGATGAATCTAACTCTTTGTCCCAAGGCTGTAAAGGACGTCATTACTACGGTGGATGGTACGGAGATAGCCTCCGGGCCAGTAACGCATACCACTCAAGAGGTGACGCTAGTAAGTCAAGATGGACACCATGAGAAGATCGTGTTCGATGTGATCAAGGCCCCTCAGTTTCAGATTATTCTAGGAATACCTTGGTTAGAGAAACACAATCCTCTGATCGATTGGCGAGCAAGAACGGTCCAGTTTCCAGAATGTGTCTCTACTTGTCACCCTCCACCTGGTGTTGCACTGGCAGCAATTTCTTCAGAGACTCCCCAGCTACCTCCCGAATACCTAGAATACCAAGATGTTTTCCGGAAGGATCAGGCTAACTCTCTACCTCCTCATAGGTCTTATGACTGCCAGATAGACCTGATACCTGGATCTACTCCTCCTTGTAGTAGAATTTATGCCCTCACCGAGCCTGAGAACCTTCACCTTCGACAATACCTGGATCAATACCTGGCAAATGGGTTTATTCGTCCTTCCAAGTCCCCTGCTTCTTCAGCTTTGTTCTTCGTTCCAAAAAAGGAAGGAGACCTTAGAACTTGTATAGATTATCGCTCCCTGAACCAGATCACCGTTAAGAATAGATATCCGTTACCTTTGATCCCTGAACTCCTGGACCAAGTCAGAAAAGCATGCATATATACAAAGCTGGATCTTAGAGGAGCTTACCACTTGGTACGAGTAAAAGAGGGCGATGAATGGAAGACGGCCTTCCGCACCAAGTATGGGCTATTTGAATATCAGGTCATGCCCTTCGGACTTTGCAATGCCCCGGCCGCCTTTCAATATTTTATGAACGATGTCCTCAGAGAGCTCATAGATGTGTGTGTTGTTGTTTACATTGACGACATCCTCGTTTATTCTTCATCGGAATCTGAACATCGGAAACACGTGAAAATGGTCCTCGAAAGATTGCGTCAACACAAACTTTTCGCTAAGTTGGAAAAATGTGTTTTCAACGTGACTGAAGTTGAATTCTTGGGATTCATATTATCACCTGGCGGAGTGGGTATGGATTCAAAGAAGGTCGATGCAGTTCTCAAATGGCCATCACCATCCTCCGTAAAAGGTGTGCAAAGCATGTTAGGCTTCGCTAACTTTTACCGCAGGTTTATCCCCGAATTCTCTCAAATAGTCCAGCCCATCACTGCCTTGTTAAAGAAAAACAAACGTTTTGAATGGTCTACCGAGGCGGAACAAGCTTTCCAGGATTTGAAGACTAAATTTATCTCTGCACCAATCTTAAAACACCCTCGCCCCGAACTCCCCTACATCGTGGAAACTGATGCTTCAAGCCTTGCCATGGGGGCAGTTCTATCACAAAAGGACCCGGTAACCAATCAGTTGCATCCCGTGGCATTTTGGTCCCGCAAATTCTCGCCTCCTGAAATCAATTACACCATTACTGACAAGGAACTTCTGGCTATCAAGTCTGCCTTTAAGGCTTGGCGGCATTATCTGCTGGGGGCCCGACACACCGTTACTGTGATTACGGATCACCGAAACCTGCAATATTTGAAAACCGCAAAAGCCCAATCCTCTAGACAACTCCGTTGGGCATTATTCTTTGCCGAGTTTGACTTCATAATTACCTATCGACCTGATACAAAGAACGGTAAAGCTGATGCCCTTTCTCGGATGGGAGTGGAAGAACACTTGATCAACCCTAAACCTGTACCAATCATTCCCGAACAAAGAATTCTGGGTGTAATCGCCACAGAATCCATAGAGGAAGTTAAGGATAAAGCCAGGCAACTTGTAACTCCAGCAGACATACAGAATTGGCATCTGCAGGGAAAGGACTTTGCAGTAAAGGACAACTTATTGTATTTCCAAGAACGATTATACCTACCCAGCACAGATTTACAGAAAAAAGTAATCTCTTGTTATCACGATTCTTTAATGGAAGGACATCCCGGTATGGCCAAGACCTCAGAAAAGATCAAGCGCTACTTCTGGTGGCCGTCTTGGAAAAAAGATATCAGAGACTTTATAATGTCCTGTGGAGTATGCGCCCAAAACAAGAGTCAAAACGAAAGACCAGCAGGCCTCTTACGCCCTATTGACATCCCACCTCGCCCTTGGCATACGCTTTCTATGGACTTCATCACCGATCTACCTCCATGCTCCGGATACAATACGATTCTAGTAATCGTGGACTTATTCTCCAAGATGGCGCATTTCATTCCGCTCAAAGGCTTGCCAACAGCAGCAACTCTGGCCCGAGAATTTCTCGAAAACATCGTCCGACTGCACGGTTTTCCTTCGGTTCTAATTTCGGATCGAGGTAGTCAATTTATTTCTCATTTTTGGCGAAGTTGCTGTGGGTCGGCTCAAATTGATGTGAGACTATCGACCAGTCACCACCCTCAGACCGACGGACAAACCGAGAGGACCAATCAAACTCTGGAACAGTATTTACGCTGCATGCTGCAACAAACTGAAAAAACTTGGAAAGACATCCTTTGGATAGCCGAATATGCCTACAATAACTCTGTCCATTCGGGAACTGGGAAAACCCCGTTTTTTCTTTTGTACGGCAGTCACCCTCGAACCTCGGAGTTGGATCCCCTCCAAGATCTTGAAACACCAGCAGTAGACTACTTGCATTCTACAATCACCCAAGCCTTTAAGGAAGCTGTTTCTCACCTTCAAAGGGCTAAAGAACAATACAAGAAAGGAGCAGATCAACATCGGAAGGAAGCCCCTCAATATCAAGTAGGGGATCAAGTCTGGTTATCCACCAAATATCTACCTCTAAAAGGGCCATGCACATTCAACCCAAGATACCTTGGTCCCTATTCCATCACTACCATAGTAAACCCAGTAGCGGTCAAGTTGGACTTGCCCCCGCACATGAAGATACATCCGGTCTTCCACGTCTCTCTATTAAAACCCGTGCAACCTCAAACCCGACTAACTAAATCTCCAAAACCTATCCTAGTTGATGGAGAACTTGAGTTTGAAGTGAAAAGCATTCTGGACTCCAAGATCTCCAAATCTAAACTATTTTACCTAATTGACTGGAAAGGCTACGGCCCCCAAGAGAGATCCTGGGAACCTGCTGAATATGTCCACGCTCCTCACCTAATCAAAAGATTTCACCGAACATTTCCTGACAAGCCAAAACCCCCGGAGAAGCCCGGTTTGGGAGGGGCCTTGAGGGGGGGTACTGTCATGATCTCTGCTTCCAAAAGGTCAGGGTTTTCCCAACTCCCTTGGAAGCAGATCCATAACCCAGGTTCCGAGTGCCAACCAGTCCCAATTGGGACCTTTTGGACCCAGTCCTGGCGCCAGTGGCACCAGGCTCATAAATATGCCCAGTCCCAGCGCTGGAAGCGCCGGGCTCATAATGCTTGGGTGGACTTACCTGCAGCAGACCATGCTGCTTACTTGCCTGCCAGTTGAGCCTCTGATCCTCTTCTGTTTGGAACTACTTTTCCTGTTGGGTGGGGCAGGAGCCACTCCCTAGATTCAGAACACTGGAACTCTTCTGGAAAGCAGGAACTCTTTTCTTACCTAGGCGTGGCTGTGGAAGGAGGTACCTAAGCACTACAGGAGGCTATTTAAACCACACCCGATGGATGAATCTTGCTTTGCGTTATTCTGCATCCTCTGCAGCAGAACGCTCATCGTGTCTTCTGCATCTGATCCTGGGCCTAAGGAAAAAGGCTTACCATCCTGAATCCAGTCTTCAGCAACACCTATAAAGACAAGAAAGAACAGGTTAGCATTACGGTCTTCAGTGACAGCTCTTCACTTACCTGGTCCATCGGCTGTCACCAACGCCTCGCGCTGCATTCCGGCATCTGAAAGACAAAGGCTTACCTACTCTTCGTGCGCTCCGGAGGTCTTCACACTGCATTCCGGCATCTGAAAGACAAAAGCTTACCAACTCTTCGCACGCTCCAGAGGCCTTCGGCGCTGCATCCCGCATCTGAAAGACAAAACAAGGTGCGTTTAAAGACATTGGGGAACTTTAATACTCACGTGCTATTACTCCTTTCCACATCTAACCCAGTGGGTATTCCGGCACCCTGCAGCCGCTCCGAACTTGTACCTGCAAAATAAAAAGACAGTTAGAGCGCATCGTGAAGCAGGCAACAAGCGCTTACTTACGTGCTTCCAGGCGCTTCTATTCATCACACGGGCTCCATCTTCAACTCACTTCAGCCCATCATCCGCCATCGCCGGAACCCTGCAAAACAAGAAACATCATTACTAAAGACTTTAAAGACATTAGAATTACTCGAAACTTACCGTTCGTGCAGTAAACGACGGACAGCAGTCCTCTGAAGTCAAGAGGCCTGCTCCCCTTATCCAGTGAAGAAACTGGTTACAGCACCCTGCCCCGAGGCAGATGGAGAGCACGGCGTTCACTTACCTAAGGTGAGAGCGTTAACCTTTGGGGTTCTACAGGAGAAGAGAAAGGGAAGAAGAGAGAGACTTTCAATAACCCAGTTCCTTAATCCCATATTTTCTATCTGCAGACATCTTACCCTTCGAGTCAGACATACAGTGCACAGAGATCCAGCCCAAAGAGCCAGCCGTGTGTTACACATCACCTTTGAAGATACGGTATACGCCCAGTCAAGACCGGCGCCTCTACGGGAATCAGGTGAGCGTTACAGACGGCAGCTCATGTGGCTGGACAGGAGAACATCAGAGCGAATGGGATCTTGGTCATGAAATTATGGAGGAGATCTTCTCCCTTTGGGGGACTTCTCAAGTGATCCTATTCACGTCCAGTGTCGACAGTAAGTATGAATTGTTCACGTGTGCATGCCAAGTAAGTCCTGAAGGGCTGCCATTTGTCTTTTGGCGGTTTCTCACTGGTTGCATAGTGGCCCATTGCTCTTCATTATCACTGGCCCCAAGCAACAGTCTTCAGCCATTGGTTAGTTGATGGTACAGTGGGCCTTGACCAGTGCAACAACAAACATTGCATGTTGCGAGCATAGATTCACCAGTTTTCGCCCTCGCCCCCCAGATCATCAGACATGGGAAAAGGCATTGCATGAGGTGGTATATAATCTGACACTAGTCATAACGTACATATGTACTAGGTATAGTACAGACATCCTTCCAGTAATCATCTAACTAAGAGCAACTCCATACCATGTGGAAGTACCCAGCATCGTCCACCCCACACCTAGGACAACAGCCTGCAGCTGTTTGGGGAAAGAGTTTGTCACGCCGGAGTATAGTGGTATCAGTGTAGGACCTTAAATTGTATTAGGTGAAACCAGCGAATTATAGGAGACCTCTCGGGTTTGTGCACACATCACACCAGGTTTCATCTGTAATATCAAGTTTCATATGTTTCGCCCATTTGGATCGAAGCTTGGCTAAGGGCGTCAATGCTCAGCCTTGAATTATACTGTACAGAGAGGAAACCGTGCCTTGGGAACCATAAGCCTCCATAATGTATTCAAGTAAGGATTAGTTCTCAGAACTCCTCCACCGCCCCCTAAACACTTTGCGCACACCAATATATTGAAGCCACTGTGAGAACTTCTATTGCATGAGTGCAGGGATGTATTCAGCAGAAATAAAATTCTCATCCAGAAACATGTTCCCCAGTGCACTAAATCCATTTTGAGTCCAACGCCGCTCAGTAACCACATCTACCCGGGGAAAAGATGGGTCACAGTTCCATAGTGAGAAGTTACCATGATGGGGATGGGTGACTCCCAACAGCTTCCACACTTCACCAGTCCAGGGAAGTGACACTCGCAGTATCAAAAGGGCTAGGATCTGCTGACGCAGGTGGCACCACTAAAGACCTAATGTCTCGCTGAACGCTTTTCGAGCTTGACATGTGGTATAGACTTGTCCCCTGTATAGCAAAAAGCTGCTATATGGAGATGGGCCGAGAGCATCCTGTTAGTACTAACCCTAGCAACCGGAGAGGTGTAGATCAACCATACATAAGAGACAAAACCGGGGCCGAAACCATATTTCTCCAGCACTGCATACATCTAGCACTACGCGAGCGAATCAAAGACCTTCTGTATATTTACTGTGGCCACCACAGCCTGAGCTCCTGGATCAATTTGAGCCAGAATATTGAAAATCTGGCGTAGGTTGAGCACGGTAGAGCACCCAGGTATAAAGCCTGACTGGTCAGGATGTATAATGGGGAACATGTAAGGTCATGGGCAAGAGGCTACGCTACAATTTTTGACATCTGAATTTATCGGGGAGAGTGGGCGGTTAGAACCGCAGTGCTCGGCCAGTTTGTCAGGCTTCAATAGCACTGTAATCACTGCTTCTCTCATAGTGTTTGGGGGCATACGGGACTTGAGGGCTTCCACCCACACCCTGTGTAGATAAGGTACCAGGGCAGACTTGAAATGCTTATAAAATTCGACAGTAAGACCTTCCAGGGCCTTCCCAGCAGGCAGGGCATCAATAGCCTGAGCCATTTCTTCCAGGGAAATGGGGAGATCCAGCTGGGCACTAACCTCAGACCAGTGTGTGAGTGGGAGCCACTCAAGGAATCTGTTGATGTTGGTATCGGAACACGTGTCTTTGTTAATCTCAGATAATGTGTGAACTAAGGCGCCAATCGTTTCTGACGAGCGGGATGCAGCAACCTCCACTCTCCTGCCGTACCACACGAGCAAGCAGTCTACCCGGCTGCTCACACTCCCCATATCACCTCGCCCCCACTGCCAATCCTCCAAACATGCACCAAACTTAATTCAGCCTTTGTCTCGTATTGTCTGTGCGGACTTAGTCAGCACCATGCGGGACCGGCCAGACCTGTCAAGATTCACATCTAAAATTCACATCTAAAATCGTATTAAAATCCTCAACCCCACAATATGGGTACCAAAGGATGGAGGGCTAGCATATCAGCAATTTCAATGTAGAATGCAGGATCGTCAACATTAAAGCCATACACATTCAGCAATACCACCTCCCTTCCTGCCAGCACCCCATAAACCAGAACATACCACCCTACAGGATCTGAGTAAACTTTCTTGTGTGTGAAACATAGCAAGTTAGGGAGCAAGATCATCACCCCCCTGTGTTGTGTAGAATAAGTGGTGAAAAACCTGTTTTTATACCAATTTCTAGCAAACCCTTTGCTTCCAGCAGCCAAAGCGTGGGTCTCTTGTACAAATAACAGCTTGACTTTGTGGCGCCACACGTAGAGCATACGTTTCCTCAGTTTAACTGGGTTCACAAGCCTCCGCACATTCCATCTCATACACGTAAGTTCACCCACCATCACATAGTAGTAAAAGTATTCTCACAGATCTGGGAGCATGTTGCAAGCCGCCTCTCCTGCATCGCCTGCAATACAATCGTTTCTCTGTCATCACTAAGTGCCATTTGTATCCACAGTATAGCTCCCCCAAAGTAACCACCCAACCAAAGTCTAAAACATTGCATGGGGGGGGGGGGGGGTAGCGAACGTTTATCGGCCTGGGCCTTGCAACAGCTATTGAAGAACAGTGTTAAACAGAAATGTCTCCTGTAACATACAACAAAAGAAAAGAGTAGCGTGTGATGCCCCCATCATTCACAGGATGCAACCATATCTATCCAGTAGGGGCATCCGAGACCAGGCATCTGCTAATTTGCAGAACTTAGCATTGCTTGTAGCCTGAAAAAGAAGTGGCCCAGATAAGTCATGCAAAGCGGCCTCATCTTGCAATGGAACACTCATCCAGTAATTTCATGGCCTCTTCAGGGATGCTAAAGAAATGTGTTTTGATGCTACATTCTATGCTGAGCTTAGCGGGGTATAACATTGCATATTTCATGCCCAGTTCCCTGAGCCGTTTTGCCAAAAATGTTCTCCTCTCTTGCTGTACAGCTATGGAAAAGTCTCAGTAGATATGCAGTCTATTTGAGCATAATTATAGCTCTTCCTACTCACGGACAGCCCACAGGATTGCGTCTCGATAATTTAATAGTCTGGCAATAATCGGGTGAGGTGGTGCTCCAGGTTTAGGCTTTTAGGCTTGGGCGCCATGGATCAGTGGGCGGGCTCAATCGCAAACTGTGGCAACAGCCTAGGCTTGTCGAGGAGGGAGAGAATGGTATGCTCCACAAAATCCTACGTAGAGCCATCTAGCTTGTTTTCACAGACTCCAATTATCCGAATATTCTTACATTGCGACCTGGACTCCAATTTGTCGTTCTTCCTGGTGACAGTTTGGATTAGCTAAGTTAGGATGGCTACATCTGTTTTCAGCCAGGAGACATCATCCTCCACTAGCCCCAGACTGTTTACCGCCTCAGTAAGTTGCAGGTCTGTCTTCTCCAGCTTTGGCTTGATGGATCCAATCGTGTCCAACTTACTATGGATGGCAGAAAAACCCTCCTGCATACAAGCCTTCAATCGTTGTGTTTTGGTGAGCTCGCTTGGCTCTGCAGTGTCACCTGAGGGCGTAGCGTCTCATGGGGTGGCCAAAGCCTTTGGGGTAGATTTAGCAAACCTATTGATGGAGCGCTGCTTCTTTCCAGACCCCTTGGTCATCTCCAGCCTTTAATGCACCCCAGTAAGTCTTGCAGTGGGAGGGTGTAGTCCCCCGCCTCCAGCAATCCCAGTGGAGGACGGACTGCAGAGTCGGAGACCAACAATCCAAACACCTGTGTCCGGCAGGGAGGGTGCCGTACCCAGGTGTGAAAGGCAGCAGTTTGGGAAAGTTTGCTGAGGGAAGGGTCGATTCTGCCACCCCCTGCAGTAACCACGGGGCAACTTGAGTCTAGACACATGCAGTGCCGTCCAAAGGTTAACTTGTTTTAGTGTGGTGCTCCACGTTGCAACCATGCTCCACCGCCCACACACTGGGTGCCGGGGTTCAGCACAGCAGGGGCACGAAATTCCAGGAGATCCAGTGTTCCACAGACCCATCTCAAGCATCCCATACCTAGCGAAACTACTTGAAACATACATCTCTAGAATAATGAAGAATTCATAGAAGAACACCTACTGCTTGACCAGGAACAAGTAGGATTCAGACCAATGAGAGCAATGGAAGCAGCACTTCTTTCAATCTGGGACGATTTAAAGGCAAATGGAGACTTGGACAAAAGCAAAGCTCTGATACTTCTGGATCTCTCTGCAGCATTTGACAATGAACCACAACATCCTCATTGAGAGATTGGAAGAACTAGGAATCAGCGATCTAGCCTTCCTATGGATTAAATCCTTCCTAACAAACAAAACAGAAACCGTATGGATCAAACCTTTCAAATAAACCTCAGAAGATTCCACCTGTGGATTACCACAAGGATCATTTCCCCATTGCTTTTCAACATATACCTGACCCCACTAATCAAGCTCATTAAAAGACGTGGCCTCGTATGCTACAACTACACGGACGATGCACATGGTTTACAAAATACGATACACACAGGAAGAAAACACAGCACCTCCAAGAAATCTACGGCTGGATGAACTCAAAGAACTCAAACTCTACCCGGGCAAAACAGAAATAATGTTTGTATCCAAAAGAAGAGAAAAAAAATCACTAAGTCCCAAGGCAGACAGAACTTGGTACACCGCCAGCTCCATCGATGATAGTAAAGAACCTGGGAGTTTTGGTGGACAACAAACTAACGCCAGAGCCACAAGTAAACGCTATAATCAAGAAATGCTTCTTCCTCATACGTGCAGTAAAAGAATCCTACCCTTGGAATGGATTGTGTCCTCCCAGGTATTCCTCATCTTAGATATATCCTTACCTTCAGCTTTGCTGTTTCGGAATTTTTTTCTCTCTCCACCAGAGGGCACTCCACTCGAGGCGATGGCGTCGATGTCCCTCGGCGGCATCCGTCGAGTGTCGACGGCATCCGTGGTATAAATGCCTCGAGCGCGCCCGTTGGCCTCAGTTTCTTTTTTCCTTTAGCTTCGCATCAGATCAAAATAAAATGGCACTTCAGTCTTAAGCGATTATGTCATCTTCCTCGAACCCATCTACTCCGAAAATGGGGTTTAAGAAGTGTCTAAGGTGCGGCAGAAAAATGTCGCTGACCGACCCTCACTGTAACTGCCTCTGGTGTCTCGGGTCCGAACATCGGATCGATGACTGCGGTTCGTGCCAATTTATGACCAACAAGACCTTGAAAGAAAGACGAGGTAAACTGGCGGTGGGGGAGGAATCCTCGAAGTTTTCTTCGAGAGGGAAGAAAGACTCGGCTGAGTCTTCGGCAAAACACCATCAAAAATCACGATCGAGGAGTAGATCAAGGAAGTCCTCTTCTTCTTCGTCCAAAAAGGCAAAAAAGAGACAACACCGATCTCCCTCTTCTTCTTCTTCCTCGACTTCGTAGGAAGTTATTACTTGTCCAACTAAACACGACTCCCCTAAAAAGTGGGAAGCATTTAGAGAGTCCATGATGAAAATTTTTGAGAATGCGGCCCAGACCCTCTCAAAAATGTCTGTTGAAAGTCATGCCTCTAGTCACAAAAGTGGCACAGGAAGGTCGCAAACTAAGAAGTCCGACAAGAAATTGTCGAGGGTGTCTTCTAGGGACTCTTCCCAGACACCTAAAAAGACACTCTACGAAAAAGACTTTTGACGTCGATAAGTCATTAAAGACTTCGACGAAAACATCTTCGAAGCCTCTGTCGAAGCCTCTGTCGAGTATAAAGGGTCGACGACCCAACAGAAAAAAAGTCACGTCGAATATTTTATCGACGACCTCGAAGATTTCTTTGACGGCGTCGAGTGTTTCGAAGACTACTTCGACAACATCGAAGGTAACGGCCACGACTTCGACGCTTCTTTCGACGTCGACACCAGGTTTGAAACATAATTCCTGAAAAAATATTTCACCCTGAAAAGAGACATGATTTTTTCCATACTATGTCATCTGTATATGGAGAAATGTCATCAGAAAATGAAGAATATGAAGAACAAGATGAACCTGAGGTTACATCAGCAGGGGTAAAATATGGGACAAGAGATGTTCCAGAGGAATTAATACATCCTCAATCAAAAATGCAGGATTTGTATGAATGTTTACAGTCTGCAAGTGGAATAGACTCATCTCCTGAATATGAATTTGAGAGACCAGATCCAGCAGAACATGCTGATCTGGGTTACAGAAAACTCATGAATAGAGTAACAGAGTTTATGGGGTGGGGGTAATAATGCACCTGTATACCAGGATGATGACATGACAGATATTTTGTCAGGAGGTCCTCAACGAGACCTCATATTTCCTTTTTCATATTTCCCTGCAAAGGAGAGTAAATGCTGCTTGGGAATGACCAGAATCTAGTCCAGCAGTAAATAAAAAATATGTGGCAAAATACAGACCTTGTAACTCTGACCCAGAGTATTTGAGTAAAGATCCTTCTCCTGAGAGTCTGGTAGTTCAGGCAGCCACATCAACAAAAAATGCTGCATACCCCACTATCCCCCCTGATAGGGATGACCAGAAAATAGATACTTGGTCGAAAAATATCTTTACATCAGGGAGCATGGCTCTGAAGTCTACCAATGTATCTGGTACATTGGCTAGATTTAATTATACTCTGTGGGACTGCATGTCAGCGGCAGCTCAACACATCCCGGAAGGAGAGGAACGTGATGGTTTCCTATCCATAATAAAGGATGGTAAGGAGGCTTCGGGAGAATGCCTTCAAGCAGGTTTGGACACTGCTGACAGTATCAGCAGGCCCATGGCGTCTAGCGCAGTGCTACGCAGATTTGCGTGGCTAAGGAAGTCAGGTTTTGCACCAGATGTACAATCTAGACTCCTTAACATGCCATTTGATGGCTTGAGGTTGTTTGGCAGCAAGGCGGATGAAAGTTTGGAGAAGCTGCAGACCTCCAAGGCAGCTGCAAAGTCACTTAGTGCCGCCATACGACAACCTTAGCAACCCCCCTACACAGGCTCATCTTCCTGGAGGGGTCGTCCCTTTCGTTTTTACTCCTCATTTGGGAGAGTAAAGGGACAGGCCAATCAAAGGGGGCAAAGAAAATTTCCTCGGGGCGGGAAGAGGCGCTAGATCTGCCCCAGCAGCAGCATCTGTCCCTTTAGCCGCTGCTGAAGCTGCCGCAAAACCACTCTGAGGTTTTGACTCACAAGACCCCAGTGGGAGGCAGGATCTCACAGCATCTGAAAGAATGGAGGGGCATTACTTCAGATGTTTGGGCACTGGAAACAGTATGCCAAGGTTACTGCCTTCCTTTTCTAAAGAAACCTCAGAATCACCCACCGGAATACAACTCTACCAAAAATCCAGACCCGCTCCTGTTGCAGGAAGTTTTAACCCTGCTACAGAAAGGTGCAATAGAACATGTACCTGTAGCGGAGAGGAACAAGGGTTGGTATTCCCCATATTTCCTCATTCCAAAGAAAGACTGAGGACTGAGACCCATCTTGGACTTGAGAAACTTGAACAAGTTCCTCAGGAAGGACAAGTTCAAGATGGTCACTCTTTCTCAGATCCTTCAGGCTCTCCAACATCAAGACTGGTTGGTATCATTGGACCTTCAGGATGCTTACTTTCATGTGCCAATCCATCTCAAGCACAGAAAGTACCTGAGGTTCGCGATTGACAACTCTCACTATCAGTTTCGAGTTCTGCCTTTCGGGTTGACCTGCGCCCCAAGAGTTTTCACCAAGTTGATGGCGGTAGTGGCAGCGAGTCTCAGAAGAGGGGAGATTCATGTCTCCCCCTATTTGGACGATTGGATGATCAGGGCACGTTCTCCAGAACAAGTCCAGGATCATCTATCCAAGACTTGCCACTTCCTTCACAAAGTAGGGTTTTCTCTGAATTTAAAAAACATGATACCATCACAGAAGGTCCAGTTTATAGGAGTGAAAGGGGCCCCTAGGAGACCCTGACGTCTATGGAAACAAGGCGGGTCACCACTCACGATAGAGACGCAAGACACGAGGTTGTATTCCCAAAGCTAGGGTTTTATTGCAAAGCAAAAGTCTCAGTTGGCCAACTTGGTCTCACGCCCCGCGACGTGTATCTCTAGACCTCGAGGGACGCAAGTGAATTGCGTACATCAGTTACATATATACAAAATGCATATCAAACAATCAGCTATGACATGTTTAACACCCCGCCTTTATTGGGTTTCTTTGAACTTGGTGTGATGATGGACATCTCCGACCACTATGACACCTTCAAACATCTATTCTAGTAACAATTTGTAATTTGTGAGTGCAAAGGCATCTTTTGGTTATTGAATAGAACACGGCGCTTCTGTTCTTGGAAGCGAACTACATACGGGGGGGAGTGGCATTCCGGACTTTGCTATCTATCAGGTGCTATTCGCGTCCTGGGAGCTGACATGCTCTAGCGGGCTCAGCAAAGGTGGGGCCATTAGAACAGCATAATTCAAGCCTTTAGCAGTATTATTCTAACATATTCTACCATATAACGAGACTGGCTGGCAGCTGTGAAATGATTAAATGCCCTGCAGCTCTGCTTCAAGGCTACATTCAGGAGGGAGCCGGGCATTCTTCCTGGCGCTGCCTACGTTTGTGTTTCAGCGAACTCTTGTTATCCTCACGGCCCTGTGGCCTTGTCCTTTTCACATACAGACAACAATGTTCCACAGTCGAGCAGTGTAAGCGGAAAATATACTGCGAAGCAATAGGAACAGAAAGCAATGAGCAATGGTTAGAAAACAAAATGGCGATTCGTGTTACATCAAAATGGCCGTTCATTGGCAAACTCGAAAACCTATATTCTGTCGTATGGTGCATGAGACGGTTAGTCCACGGCCACCAAAATGCGTTTGCGGTCTCAAAGTAGAGGTATCCGTATTTCTAGACTGACAAACCCTCCTTTGGCCGTATGCCAAACGTCTCATCTATTTATTGAAACCTCCTCTAGTGATGATGAATCTGAAGTACTTATATCTGAGTCTTGCATGCAATCGTGGACATCATTGTCTTCATCAATATCTATTGCCATCAACTCTTTCACTGCTCTCATCTCATTTGGGTCTGGGCTAGTTCGATCATGAGGTTGTTTTTTCTTTATCATATGCATGCATCCTTCCGTACATCCCTCAGTTACCTCTGCGCAAACTATGGGTAAACAATGTATACAACAACAGCACTTTAGGAATATTCCGAACACCACTACTAATATTGAGATCAACTTCCATCCCCAAGGTCGTAGTTTTCCCCAAAACCAAGATCCTATTCCCCAGCTCCCTTCTCCTGTCGGGAGTTCTGAGCTTAGAATGTGCATTTTCTTTATTGCTTCAAAGATCGTGGGGGAATAGTCATCGACATAACCGCAACATGCTGATCTCACTATTTTGCAAATTCCCCCACGATCAACCAGGATTACATCGAGAGCCATTCTATTTTGCAGCGTCATTAACCTTATTCCTCTTTCTTCCAACGTCAAGTTAAATAATATATATGTTGTTGTGTTTATTGTATTCTTTAGGATTCTGGACAGTTGCCTTATATAATAGGAGTTCACTATCTGTCCTAAGAATGGAATGAATGATTTCGCTACATCAGTTGCTATTAAAACACCTTTGTCAGTCCTCTTGACTCTAGTTCTGGATAATCTGGCCATGGCTGCTGTTTCTAAGAGGAATACTCCTGGGAACAGTAGCCCTAGGTAACATGTACCTCCCCAGTTTCTGGGCAACCAAGGGTATGCTTTCTATCCACATATAAAATAAACTGGATCACCTACGTATACTGGTTCTATTTTCCATTTTAGTACCACTGTATTCATACAACCAGTATATGTTCCGACTGAAAAAGAGCCTTTCTTTTTTAGAAAAAAAGGGACAGTTCTTGGGCTATAATTCACCGTTTAAGGTGGAGGAATTGCATCTTTGTCTCCTTCTGTTCTTACACAAAACGTCATTACAGATGTTTTTTCTGGCGGGGACAATCTATCTCGTCTATTTTGTCATGTTATCTTCCGTGTACTTTTCCTCGTGGGCTCTGGGGCTATTACTTGTGCTTTATGGAAAATGGAATAACCCACAGGCTTCATTATTATCTCCTCAAACTCATTCATGTTGGTTCTGTCTAATTGACCCGTATTACTCTTATTCCACTTCCCATAGAACATTGCACCTAAAGATGCACTACATGCAGAACTTAATGGTAATGGCTGCTGTCATGATCTCTGCTTCCAAAAGGTCAGGGTTTTCCCAACCCCCTTGGAAGCAGATCCATAACCCAGGTTCCGAGGGCCAACCAGTCCCAATTGGGACCTTTTGGACCCAGTCCTGGCGCCAGTGGCACCAGGCTCATAAATATGCCCAGTCCCAGCGCTGGAAGCGCCGGGCACATAATGCTTGGGTGGACTTACCTGCAGCAGACCATGCTGCTTACTTGCCTGCCAGCTGAGCCTCTGATCCTCTTCTGTTTGGAACTACTTTTCCTGTTGGGTGGGGCAGGAGCCACTCCCTAGATTCAGAACACTGGAACTCTTCTGGAAAGCAGGAACTCTTTTCTTACCTAGGCGTGGCTGTGGAAGGAGGTACCTAAGCACTACAGGAGGCTATTTAAACCACACCCGGTGGATGAATCTTGCTTTGCGTTATTCTGCATCCTCTGCAGCAGAACGCTCATCGTGTCTTCTGCATCGGATCCTGGGCCTAAGAAAAAAGGCTTACCATCCTGAATCCAGTCTTCAGCAACACCTATAAAGACAAGAAAGAACAGGTTAGCATTCCGGCATCTGAAAGACAAAGGCTTACCTACTCTTCGTGCGCTCCGGAGGTCTTCACACTGCATTCCGGCATCTGAAAGACAAAAGCTTACCAGCTCTTCGCACGCTCCGGAGGCCTTCGGCGCTGCACCCTGCATCTGAAAGACAAAACAAGGTGCGTTTAAAGACATTGGGGAACTTTAATACTCACGTGCCATTACTCCTTTCCACATCAACCCCAGTGGGTATTCTGGCACCCTGCAGCCGCTCCGAACTCGTACCTGCAAAATAAAAGACAGTTAAAGCGCATCGTGAAGCAGGCAACAAGCGCTTACTTACGTGCTTCCAGGCGCTTCTATTCATCACACGGACTCCATCTTCAACTCACTTCAGCCCGTCATCCGCCATCGCCGGAACCTGCAAAACAAGAGACATCATTACTAAAGACTTTAAAGACAATAGAATTACTCGAAACTTACCGTTCGTGCAGTAAACGACGGACAGCAGTCCACTGAAGTCAAGAGGCCTGCGCTACCGATCCAGTGAAGAAACTGGTTACAGCACCCTGCCCCGAGGCAGATGGAGAGCTCGGCATTCACTTACCTAAGGTGAGAGCGTTAACCTTTGGGGGTCTACAGGAGAGCAAGAAAGGAAAGAGATAGGGACACCCCAATAACCCCAGTTCGTTAATCCCATATTTTCTATCTGCAGACATCTTACTCTTGAAGTCAGGCATACAGTGCACAGAGGTCCAGCCCAAAGAGCCAACCGGGTGCTACACATCACCTTTGAAGATACGGTAGTCGCCCAGTCAAGACCGGCGCCTCTGCGAGAATCAGGTGAGGGTTACAGCTGCACATACCACCGTATTCCTTTTCCGGCATGCTGTGGTAAATGGGCACATACCCAGCAGTTTTCTTTCTTCAGGATTGCATGTGTCATGTTCATTATCAGTAGTAAGGTGTTATTTCCAAAACCTTCCCTGTGTTTTTCTTCCATTGGGGGTAGGGTATAAGTGATCACCTGAACCGGGCTTTCAGTAGTGGATATATTAATTATTGCTAAAAACATTTCTAATGGGTGTTTTGTTTCTACCCACCATAATATTAGGGCTGTCGATATTGGTGCTACCACGCTCATAAAGCAAATTATCGTTAGTGTCAGCATACAATTTGTTTTACCATGCGTTTTTCTTTAACTTATAGTCTTTATAACTGACTCATTCTCAGCGGTTGTAGTGCGGGAGGAGGCTGGAACTGATCCCGGCATGTTTCTCATCATCCTTCTTTCTTATCACAGTTCGTTGTGGATATCTCTCTTTGTCACGCTTGCTCTGATGTCTTTAAGTTCACTGGAATTCTCACAGTTCAGTTTTTCCTGTCCTTTTTAGCCTGGATTCGATTATTCGTTTTTAGGCGAGATCACTTGTTCCTTCTTATACTGCTCAGAGGACCTTTGATCAGTTATCGCCTCAGTATCATGTGCGCCCAGCTTGTCCGCTCTGGATCCGGACACATGTACTGTTAATCAATTATCTCACTTGCCATAGTACCATGTGCGCCCAGCTTGTCCGCTCTGGATCCGGACACATGTACTTTTTATGATCGCACCGAGGAGCCGCGAGTCTTGAATTGTCCGATTTGCACAATTCTCACGCTTCTCTCCTCTGCAGCCCTGGTTCCTTCTCCGTCCATGAGCTGAACCAGAGGTTGACATAAACACCAAAAAAAAAAAAAGAATGCGGATCACTTTGTCTTCCGAGGCCGCAGGTTGTATCGCCTTGTGTTGGGCAGAAACCTGTGCAATTCTCTTAGGGAACACTGCAAAAGATTTAAGACTACAGGTGTTGGCAGTAAACCCACTTGGTAGCAGTCTGTACCACCCAGATTTACCTGGTAGCTGTGGCTGAGCAGTCCGACTTCTCTCAAGAAGAGTTAGGCAGTATGCAAAGTATACACAATAGGCACTCAGATACAATAATAAAGCAAACACTGACCAGAGCTTTGGTATCAAAGTATATAATTATTTATTTAAAAACACACGGTTTGAAACACTCCAGCACTCTTATTGTAAAATATTCTAAACAGTTACTATTGTAATATATACACCCTTTTTTCCTTATCAGATAAGTCGCAGTAAAACACCACTTATTTTCATACAGAAGTGAGCGCTTAACTAGATGGCACTCCAATAAGTTTGTGAGAAAGGGAGGGAAAAAGACAGAATATGGAAAGGTACACCACATTCAGGAACACTGTTAGCAAGGCAGAAGAGCAAAAGTCACTGGTGAGCCAAAGTCCAAAGGCTGGGCTTACTCTTAGAGAGAGCAGAGCACAAATGCGCCCAAGATCACAGTTACACTAGGCTTTGAAAGTCTTGCAGAGGGTTCAAAAAGAGTTTAGAGAGGCTTAGGAAAGTTTAGCCAGGGTGTCCCAGGCTAACCCAGGTTCGAAAGCCAGGGGCTGAATCTACCCCGTACAGTCGGTAGCAAGGGAAGCCGGGCGGGACATGGTACCTTAAGTGGGAAGGATCCTCCAGCGGTGGCAGTTGTTCCTGGCAGTGGGTGCAAGTCGCGTAGTCGTCCAGGGGAAGAGAAGATCTCGACTTGGAGGAAAGATGAAGGTCGTTGCACTACCAGGGAAGAAACCAGCCGCTGAGTTTTCCGGTTAAAGGTGGTACCTTTGTTCGCGGTCGTGGTAACACGTGGTATCCCAGTTGCCGGGGTGCTTGGCACAGGCAAGGCGGCCACGAGGTACGTCGGGAAGGCGAAAAGACGGTGAAACTGGTTATCCCCACCAGTCAAAGGAAGAAGACTCTCCGGCGGGAGATCTCCTCTGTCGTTGGGAAAAGTGGTGAGACGGTCCAGCAGGGCTCCACCGGTGGTGGTGTCGTGGCAGGTCGGCTCAGCTTCTCCCTCGTCGGATTCTTGGGTCCTGTGGCGACTTCTCAAGTTCCAGTCCCCAAAGCCCTGCTTTTATGCAGAAAACCCCCATTCACTCAGCCTAGCTGTCACTCAAACATGCTAAGTGGTGAGCCGGCCGGCTCACCACTTGGGCCAATCGGGACGGAGTGCGACTTGAGTTGCCTACGCAACTCAGTCCAGGGTGCCTAAATTCCCCTCCACCCCTCCTAAGTACCCCAGACAGAGTGGCACCACTTTGGAGGGCTTCTGTGGAGAAGCCCGCCAAAAAGTGGAACAAAGGGCTCGACTTGGGTTGGAGTCACAGAAGAGAACACAAACGCCATTTTAGAATCAAGTTTTGGCAAAAAATACCAACCGGAGAATTATTAATTAAATAAACTGGCGGTATGTTCGAGGCTACCGTAAATAATTAAATAAAGATAGTAGCCTAAAACAATGGTAAATCCCATAGGAAAATATTCGCGGTTGAATATAAAAAGTAGTATCCACTTCCACCAGCCAAAACTCGATCAGGGGGACGGAGACGTGCCCCCTCGACTAACAGACCCTGGGGCAATTGAATTGCCCCAGCCAGTACGTCCACAATATGATGGTTTGTACCGGTTCTGTTCAGAATTTAAGACTAGTAAAGTCAATGGTGACTTTACATGCCCTGGGAGACGATAGTCAGTCCCAGGGTATGGAGTCTATATTGGGGGGTCACTATGACACCCCTGTGTTACTGCACTGAGGGTGCTGTGTAACACACATCACAAAAACACATGAAGCCCTATGGGGTAAAAGACCCCATAGCCCATTAAACACATCTAGATTCAAAGAACCACCCTCAAATCATGCCCAAGAGTGAGGGTAAAAGAGTCTCACTCTTGGCAGGAGAAAAAAATAACCCCCAAAAATCCAGCAAAGCTGCTGGGGGACTCACTAGGTTAGGAAATGCAGCCTAAACAGAGAATTCTCCCTAACACCTTGCTCCTGGTATCGTATGATCCGTGAACAGTGCCGGTGCACTTTCAGATTCAGGCTTGAAGTCAGCCTGTGGCGCTACTGCAGGTGCTGGTGTGCACCGTGCCAATGATGCAGATCCGTTTTTTGGCGTGCTGGCAAGTGCTGGTGGGCGCCAAAGGGGTTTTGGTGGTATCTGCAAGGCAGATTTCACGTCGGTCAACAGTGATGTCGATTCTGCTGGGCAACGTTGGGGCACTCTTTGCCCTTACCCCTTTTTGGCAATCGTCTCAGGCTTTGTTTCGAGTTTCACTTCTCGTTTTGGCAGATTAGGTGGCTGCTCACTGGCAACAGTTTCTTTCGTTTCTGGGACCGCTGTCTCTTTCCGGTCAGCAGTGTCAGGCAAGACTTTCAGTGCAGTTGGAATATTTTTGGCATGGGTGGCATGGATCCACGACTTCCTTCCATCCACCCGTATTGCTGTCTGCGTCGCTAAAAGTACTTGATGGGGCCCGCGCCACCTGGGTGCTAATGATGACTTTCTTTCAAAGTTTTTTAGCAGCACCCAGTCTCCTGGCTCCAGCGCGTGCCCCGGACCGGTATACCGTACTGGTAGTGTCTCCTGCACCTGCTGATGAATCAAACACAATTTCTACATTAAAAGGCCACAATAAGTACTAAGCACAGGATGTTCTATCTCACCGAGTCGTTTTGGCTGATGTGCGCACCAAACATTTGCCGGCCTTCCCATTACGATTTCGTATGGGGAGAGACGTGTTTTAGCCTGTACAGACGTACGCATGCATAATAGTGCTATTGGTAATGCATCCACCCAACTCAACTTGCTTCCCGCACAAATCTTGCTAATCTTTGATTTAAGAATCCCGCTGTGCCTCTCCACAAGACCGGCAGAACTCGGATGCCTTGAACTATGGAATCTTATCAATCTGGAGACCAGCACATATCTGTAATACCACTGCACCCACAAAATGTGGTCCATTATCAGACCATAGGACCCGGGGCAAGCCAAATCTGGAAAAATACTCCTTCAAGCTTGCTTTTGCCGTAGTCATTGCTGTGCAATCTTTTAAAGGATATGCCTCCACCCACTTACTGAATGCACAGATTACCACCAAGACGTATTTTAAGTTTTGGCACCTCTCCATCTCTATGAAATCAAAATGAACTACCTCAAACGGCATGGAGGGCGGCCCAAAACTGCCTGTGGAGTCACTGTTCCCTTTCCTACATTGTGTTGTAAACACGTGATACAGTTCTGCACCAACCTCTCTGCATTCTTTTTTATGTTTACATTCTGCCATACTGTAGAAAGGTGCTGTATCATTTTCTTGGCACAGATGTGTGTAGGGCTGTGGGCCATTGACCATTGCAGTCACATGCGAATTTGGCAACATCCAGTTTCTAGTTCCCTTGTCCACCCAACAACCCTCCAAATCCAACTCAGCAGATCCCTCTGCCCATCCCTGTATTTCATCGGCCGTAGCCTCGGCCTGCATTTCTCTGACAGTCGCAACTCCATCTTCTATCATACAGGGTACTTCCTCTGTCTGAACCGTCATCATCTTGGTATTCAAATCAGTGGCAGTTTGTTTCGCAATTCTGTCTGCAAACGCGTTCCCCTCTCCTATTTTGCATGTTACTTTTTTATGTGCCTCGCATTTCACTATTGCTAGGCGCTTTGGAAACGTGAGTGCAGACAGCAATCGTACAATCAAAGGGCCATGTTGAATTCTGGCACCATGTGATGTCAGAAACCCTGTCTCAGCCCAGAGTCGACCAAAGTTATGAACCACTGCAAACGCGTACTGACTATCAGTATATATATTCACATTCAAATTTTCAGAAATCTCGCAGGCTCTGGTTACTGCTATTATTTCCGCGGCTTGTGCTGAATTATAGGGGATTCTTTTACTTTCTACAACGCTCTCTAGGGTAGTGAAAGCGTATGCGGCAGTTGTCGTGCCATCTGGTAATTTAAAACATGAGCCGTCACAAAATAACTCCATCTGGCTTTTTCTGTGGAATATCACTTAAATCAACTCTTCCCTTGGTTTCTTCCTCAGTGACCATTAAGCAATTGTGGGGGGGGTGATTCATTCTTCCCAATTTCTTTTATGGTTAGTGGCATTAATTCTGCAGGATTCAAAGCGCTACACCTCATAATTTGGATATGGGGCGCGAACAAGATAATCTCATATTTTGTCAATCTAGCAGAGGTGAGGTGTTGCGTCTGTGTCCTATTTAATAGAACGTCTATGGCATGTGGCACCATCAGAATTAAAGTGTGCCCCAATACCATCCCTTCCGTTTGTTTCACTGACGCAGCAGCCGCCGCGACAGATTGCAAACATCGTGGTAGTGCGCGCGCTACAGGGTCCAGCGCAGAAGAAAAATCGCTGCACTGCCTATTTCTTCCACCTTGTTCCTGTGTCAAAACCGCCAATGCGCATCCTTCACTTTCACACACACACAGTCTAAAAATGTTCTTATAGTTCGGCGTACCTAAAACTGGAGCCGAGCATAATGCAGTTTTCAATCCAGCAAATGCTCTCTGACATTCCTCATCCCACTGCAAAGGCATAACCGCATCTTTTCTAGTCAACTTCACTAATGGTTTCACAATTAACGCAAAATTACCCATCCATTGTCGGCAATATGAAGCCATGCCTATTATGGCTCTGACTCCTTTTTGTGTCTTTGGAATAGGCATACAAGAAATACTTTCTATGCGTTCTGGCGTTAGTCTTCTCCCTCCTTTCGAAAGTAGGTAGCCCAAATAAGCCACCTCCTTTCGATTATACTGAAATGTCTTTAAACTAGCTTTATGGCCATGTGCCGCTAGGTGTGACAGTAGTAATACAGTGCTTTCTTTACAAATCTCCTCTGTGTCTGCAGCTAGCAATAAATCGTCTATGTATTGCAAAAGTACACAACCCACGGGTAATTCCAGCATGTCTAGCTGTTCTTTTAATGCTCTACTGTAAATACTTGGACTTTCCGTATAACCTTGCGGAATCCGTGTAAATGTAAATGATCGTCGTCCTAATGTGAACGCGAACAAATATCTACTGTCCTTGTCCACTGGAATACTAAAGAATGCGTTTTTCAAATTTATTACACTAAAATATTCTGCTGAAACAGGTATCATTGTCAATATTGTAGTGACGTCTGGCACTAGAGGAAATTGCGGATCTACTACTTTATTCAATGCGCATAGATCAATTATGAAACGGTATGGTACCTCATTACCTCCTTTTTTATAAACCAGAAGAATCGGGCTGTTGCATGTACTGCCTGTGATTTCCTCTATTACCCCTAATTTCACCAAATCGGTAACAATACTCTTCAATCCTTTCTCACCTTCAACCAAAATTTTGTATTGGGGTATTTGCAGTAGGGTAACACCTTCTTTCAAAATAATCTTTACTGGGTCTATCTTTAAACATCCCACATCGTTGTCATGTATTGCCCATATACAGGTTGGTACTTTACTTAGTTCCCCTGCTAACGCTTCGGACATGAATTCTGACACAGGGGCATCGTGTGGCCATATCGTTAGAAACACTCCGTCTGCTGTGCAATGTATAACAGAACCTAGTTTTTTCAACAAATTTAATCCCAACAAATTTTCTCCACAATTTTCTGTTAGAAGGAAAGGACAATGTTCGGTAAATGGTCCTATGGTAACTGGGACTGGTTTGGACACTAGGTTTATGACTGGTGTACCTGCGAACCCTACGGAAATATTCTTTTGCCCTGACAGTGGTATATTCGGAACCAAGTGATGGTCTATTGAACACTTCTGTGCTCCTGTATCTACGAGAAAGCGTTGCTCCTCATTCCCGACTCTCATTTCTACGTAGGGTCCTCTCTGATTCACGGGAATAGACAATGGTTCCGACCCCTGTCCTGGGCTGTCCTATTGGGGAAATAACACATCGTCCGTTACTGTAATACGTGTTTGGCTGTGTATCGAAAACATTTCAACTCTTCCCTCCATTTCCCCCACTCTGATTTCCATATTGTTGATTTTGCTGTCCCTGGCTCTGGTTTGGGGCATTTTGGTTTTGGCCTTGGTTTTGATCACCTCCGTTATTATGCTGCTGCTGCATACTATTCCTATTTGGTCCATTCGCTCCTGGGTGTCCTTTATGCTGTCTCCTCTGACCAGACCCATTTCTATTCTGTAGATGCGGGCATTGCGCTCGCCAATGTCCTTCCTCTTTACAATATGCACACTGATTCGGCCCCACTGTTCCCCCCATGCATTTTCGAACTACTCCTTCCTTGTGCGTTCCCTCGCCCTCTATTATGTCCTACTACTTGCTGCATTAATACCTGTGTTCTAATTAGACATTCCTTCAAGTCTGCCCCCACCTGTTTTAGCAACGATAATTCGTTCACCGTCTCCTTCTGCCCCGGCGATGGTAACTGCTGCCGTTTATTATGCGACCCCTTTTCCCCTTCCCCTTCCCCTTCCCAGGTCTCCCGACTTCCCTACTCCTGTACGCAGGTGTAGTAAACATTTCGGCATAGTCATTATCTAATTCATCTTTAAGCTCAAAAAGGCTATACACATGTTCTCTCACTTCTTCATCCCTCTCCCTACAGCGTGCTAATGCATTCAAAAGCCGCAGTGGTAATTTCCAAATTAGCTGTTTCCATTTTTCCACCAAATATTCACCCATGCATTCCAACACTACCGGTCTTTCGTTGCTTCTACGAAAGTCATATATCGAAGCTAATGTTGGCGTCCCATCATTCCCGTCTATATACATCTCTGCCTGTTGCTGCAATTCCACCTTCCTTTCTTTGCTGATTGTGTTGCGGGTTACCCTCGTGCACTCCCGTTGGTCAGTCCCGCCTCTTGCCCCCGCGGTTTCAACTTCAACCCCGGGAGGAACGGATGGTACCGAGTCTGTGTCTAAGACGGGAGGTGCGGATGGGACAATGGGAACAGCGAGTGTCTGTTGTGGGCCTGGTTGGCTAGTAGGAAGTGTTACGTGCGCAGTCTGTGGCTGTGGGAGGGCTTGAGCTACCAGAGGGGGAGCTTGGGCTACGGACGGGGTCTGGGTAATAGCTACTGACGTGTCTGGTCTTACTTCTGATCTTGGGCCTTGTTTTGTATGGGTCAATATAGTTTCTATCAATTCATCTGCCATGTGTAATTCTCGCTGTGGGTATATCTTTTCTATATTCAACTGGTCACGCCTGCCTGCCCTTCTTAGACTCGGTCCACTCCTCTTCTTTTTCTTCCGCTACCTCACCTTTTGATTTATGCCTGCGCGAATGCTTTGCTCTGCTTTTGAATCGGAGCATTGCTTCCTTTCTCCAGTCTTTAATAGTCAAAAATGCTGCCGGACGCGCTTTCTTTGCTATCAACACCCTTTCCAAGTTATCTATCCTCGCCATCTCAAAACTACCATTAATAGGCCACTGATGGTCTTGTTGCTTTCTGGTTTGCCTATGCCAAGTCTCACAGAATATTATCGCACCCACTCCATACTTCACATACGCCGGCGTTCCCCCAGGTGGTACAATTTGGCCATTTTCCAAAGATTGTCTACCACAGAGGAAAAACTCCGCTAGGGTGGACAATACCCCAGGCATGTTTCAACCTTCCCCCTGGTTAATCAACCTTACCTAGGGCGTTTGATTTTGCAAAGTCAACTCTCAACCAATATCAGGATACTTTGAATCCGGGAATGACTCACCTGATGAATCAAGTTGTCTGTATACTGACGCACCAAAGGACGTCGTGTCTGCGTTTCTTGGCTTCCGCCTCGTTTCGGGACCCTCGCCTCCTTGTTCTCTAGCCAGGCATGTCGATCAGGGATCAGATGTGTGCAGATCTGCAAAGGAGTCTCATCACTTTTACAGGGCGCCCCGAACACCTCTTGATCCCGGCTCGATTGTCCCGTCCTCGCCGTTCTCTGCCTTTCTCAATTACAACATTACGCAAAGGAACAAGTGGGGGAGGGTCCCTATTCGGGCGCCATCTTGAAAGGGGCTCCTAGGGGACCCTGACGTCTCTAGAAACAAGGCAGGTCACCACACACGATAGAGACACCAGACACGAGGTTGTATTCCCAAAGCTAGGGTTTTATTGCAAAGCAAAAGTCTCAGTTGGCCAAGTCGGTCTCACGCCCCGCGACATGCATCTCTAGACCTCGAGGGACGCAAGAGAGTGAATTACGTACATCAGTTACATATATACAAAATGCATATCAAACAATCAGCTATGACATGTTTAACACCCCCCTTTATTGGGTTTCTTTGAACTTGGTGTGATGATGGACATCTCCGACCACTATGACACCTTCAAACATCTATTCTAGTAACAATTTGTAATTTCTGAGTGCGAAGGCATCTTTTGGTTATTGAATAGAACACAGCGCTTCTGTTCTTGGAAGCAAACTACATACGGGGGGGAGTTGCATTCCGGACCTTGCTATCTATCAGGTGCTATTCGCGTCCTGGGAGCCGACATGCTCTAGCGGGCTCAGCAAAGGGGGGCCGTTAGAACAGCATAATTCAAGCCTTTAGCGGTATTATTCTAACATATTCTACCATATAACGAGACTGGCTGGCAGCTGTGAAATGATTAAATGCCCTGCAGCTCTGCTTCAAGGCTACATTCGGTAGGGAGCCGGGCATTCTTCCTGGCGCTGCCTATGTTTGTGTTTCAGCGACCTCTTGTTATAATCACGGCCCTGCGGCCTTGTCCTTTTCACATACAGACGACAATGTTCCACAGTCGAGCAGTGTAAGCGGAAAATATACTGCGAAGCAATAGGAAGAGAAAGCAATGAGCAATGGTTAGAAAACAAAATGGTGATTCTTGTTACATCAAAATGACTGTTCATTGGCCAAACTCGAAAACCTATATTCTGTCGTATGGTGCATGAGACGGTTGGTCCACGGCCACCAAAATGCGTTTGCGGTCTCAAAGTAGAGGTATCCGTATTTCTAGACTGACAGGAGCAGTCTTGGATACTCGTTCGGGCAAAGCCTCGCCTCCCGAAGAGAGAGCTCACCACATTCTGCAGATGGTGACAAAATTCCAGAATGCCCAGTATCTACCGGCCTTATATTTTCTCAGGTTGCTCGGCCTCATGGCATCCTGCATTTTTCTGGTGCCAGAGGCCCGATTGAGGATGAGATCCCTTCAATGGGCCCTCAGGACTCAATGGTCCCAATTTTCAGGGGAAATGACAGATCTCAAACAAGTTCCAACCAGAGTAGCTCAGGACCTACAATGGTGGGTTTGCAAAGAACACATCCTCAAGGGACAATCTTTTTGGCAGCCATGGCCGGAGTTCACTGTAGTGACGGACGCCTCACTCATGGGGTGGGGAGCCCACACCAACGATCTGACAATCAGCGGTCGTTGGTCTCCATCGGAGTCCAGACTACACATCAACCTTTTGGAGCTGAGGGCGATCAGACTAGCGCTGAAGGCCTTCCTGCCCTCTGTACGGGGAAAGAATGTCCTGATCATGACGGACAACACAGTGGCCATGTACTACCTCAACAAGAGAGGAGGAATAGGGTCACTGCCACTGTGCAGAGAGGCAATGCAGCTCTGGTTGTGGGCAGTACAAGAAGGGATCTCTCTATCTGCCATTCACCTAGCAGGAGAGCAAAACACAGCGGCGGACGCTCTGAGCAGGCAGAGCACAGTCTCTCACGAGTGGGAGATAGCTCAGGAAGTCCTTATGGAGATCTTCGCCCTTTGGGGAACCCCTCAAGTGGATCTGTTCGCGACCATTGTCAACAGGAAGTGCGAACTGTACTGCTCAAGGGAATTTCCCCCGAGAGGAGCTCTAGCAGACGCATTTGTAGTAGAGTGGGATTTTCCTCTTCTATATGCGTTCCCTCCAGTCCCTGTGATCCCTCAGGTAATCAGGAGGTTGAGAAAGTTCAGGAAAACCATGATCCTAATTGCCCCGGATTGGGCCAGGAGAACGTGGTACCCGGAACTTCTCGACATGTCCATCTGCCCTCCAATACGTCTTCCAAAAAGAGAGGATCTTCTCTCGCAAGAGGGAGGTCACGTTCTCCATCCAGAGGTCAACATACTCAACCTTCAGGCATGGCTTCTGAGAGGTTGAGATACAAGTATTGGGACCTTCCGGATGATGTAATGGAGGTGTTGCTTTCGGCCAGAAGGCCAGCAACAAAATCTTTGTACCGGTGTCATTGGAATAAATTCAGTAACTGGTGCAGGGATAAGAATGTGGATCCTTTTGAATGTGACATTCCAATGGTATTATCTTTTCTATTACATTTAGCTAATCTGGGGCTCCAGGTTAAGACAATAAAAGGATATGTAGCAGCGCTATCTATCTTCAAGTGCTCATCAGAAGAAAGATCTTATTTTAAGATACCCTTAATAATACAATTTCTAAAAGGTTAAACAATGTTTTTCCACCAGTACCTTTTCAAGTTCCTGTGTGGGATTTAATTTGGTATTTAAATTTCTGACATGTGCACCCTTTGAGCCTTTACATTCTTGTCCGTTAAGGCTTCTTACATTAAAAACTATACTTTTAATTGCATTGACATCAGCCCGCAGAGTAAGTGAGTTGCAGGCACTTTTGAGTGGTCCTCCTCACACCATCTTTCATAAAGATAAAGTTATCCTTCAAGTTAAACCATCTTTTCTGCCAAAAATAGTTTCAGACTTTCATCTGTCACAGAAAATAATTCTACCTGCGTTCTACCCTCCTCCTCACACATGTAAGGAAGAGGAAAGACTGCATAGGCTAGATCCCAGAAGGGCTCTAAGCTTTTACATCTCAAGATTGTCAAAGATACTTCAGTGTGATCAACCTTTTGTGGGATACACTGGCTGTAAATTAGGACTAGCCGTAACCAAACAAACATTATCAAGATGGATAATTCTAGCCATAACAGAGTGTTATAGGCTAGCCGGAAAAGATCCCCCTGAGGGCTTAAGAGCCCATTCAACTAGGGGCATAGCAACTTCAACAGCACTTAAGAGGGGTTTCCCTGTGCAAGATATTTGTGCAGCAGCCCACATGGTCATCCATGCATACTTTCATCAAACATTATGCTTTGGACTCAACTACATCTCAAGGAGGTTTATTTGCCAAATCTGTACTACATTCGGTACATGACTAAAAGGCATCTGTACTACCGCCTCCAATACAAAACTGCTTTGGGAGTCTATCTAAGATGAGGAATATGTGGGAGGACACAATCCATTCGAAGAACAAGTTACTTACCAACTGTAACGTTCTTTCAATTGGATGTTCCTCCCACGTATTCCTCATCGACCCTCCCATCCTACCCCACAGTACAATTTACGTGCATTACACTCTAAATTCTTTCAAGGCTTGGGTCAATAAGAGGCACGCCTTTTGTTTATAATACATGGTCTCTGATACGAAAAAACAGAACTGAGGCCAACGGGCGCGCTCGAGGCATTTATACTACGGATGACGTCGACACTCGACGGATGCCGCTGAGGGACATCGCCGCCTCGAGTGGAGCGCCCTCTGGTGGAGAGAGAAAACATTTCCGAAACAGCAAAGCTGAAGGTAAGGATATATCTAAGATGAGGAATACGTGGGAGGAACATCCAATCGAAAGAACGTTACAGTTGGTAAGTAACTTGTTCTTCCTGTCCTTCTCCCACAAAACACTCACCATCATCGCTAATGTCCAGAGTAGACTACGCCAACAGCCTATACCTAGGAATGCCAGAACGACTCTTTAAAAAAACTCAAACGCATCCAAAACACTGCGACCAGACTCCTGCTCAAACTTCCACGAAGAGAACACATTACACTGACACTGAAAACACTATATTGGCTACCTATTAAACAGCAATAAAGTTCAAAACAATGTGCATAGCGCACAGAGCAATCCCCAGCCAAGGTGCAGAGTTCCTAAAAGCGAATACTGTTATGCCAAAGAAGAAACTTAGGTAGGTCAAGATCCTGTTTGGTATTAAGCAAGGATGCACTGAGAGGGGAGAGGGAGGATGCCTTGGTACACATATCCCAGTCCACAGAAGAAACGCAGGCAGAAAAGGACCACTGAAATGGAATTGGCCAGGAAGTGAGCAGAGTATTGCAAAACTTACATCGCCAACCGGGGTGGGGGAAACATGCTTGCTCCACCCAGGTACACACAACACTAAACTAGCAGAGAGGAAACTGCCACTACTTCTCTCACTTTGTGACCAGTTGTGGTTGACTGCAGGACTGGCTGCCCAGAGAATAGCTGCCCACTTCACGTGCTGCACACACCTTGGCATAACCCTCGCCAACTCCGGATCAGGTCTGCCATTTTGCTCAATCCACAGCGTGCAGTGTGCTGCGGTTTCGAGTGCCAGCATCTGCAGAGTACTCCCAATGCCAATGTCTGTGAATGTATGCCTTTTGCAGCTCCATTTGATTCAGAGGATGACGCTGCCCAGCATTCCAGAATGTCCTTTAGTCCCCTGATGAAGATGTGGTGAAACAACACCTATATGTCGAAACTGGTCCATCCCGTTAGAAGTCTTGGAAACTCTGATTGTACTCCATTGGACAACAAATTACATTCATTCAGGCAGAAAAAAGAAAATGCACTCAAATTGTTGAACACTAATTTATTGATGAGATGAAATGTTTTGCATTTGTATTTTTTATTCAGTGTGTTGTACAAATATGAAGGTTGAATTGTGGATGGATGATTGCATTAGGATAGATTGTCTGATTGATCGGTGTGAATGAGTTGTTGCCTATTTCCGTGAGGTTTGTCACAGTTTTGATTTTACATGCATTGAATTGTCGTCCTTTCGATTCATGATTTCTCTCTTCTAATGATTCTGTATCAATTTAAATAAATATTTTTGACACTTTTCTAAAATTGTCCTGGATTCTCTCTTCAGTATATTGTTACTTGGTAATTCCCCGCTCCAGAGAGTAGGGATTCCTTGCTTTTCAGCATAATATACACCCCTTCATGCCTGCCTACTAGATGGACAAGCTACAATACCAATCTTGCAGGATAACTATAGATGTGGAACAAAGAAACAAACTAGGAGTAAAAAATAACTAACCCAAACTAGAAAACTTCAACTTTCCCCATACACTTCTCACACAGACACCGACACAACCACTTCTCCACACATCAACCCACACGTACTTCACCACACAGCAACAGACAAAAAACACATAACCTGTCTCAACAGCACATGTGGACTCTCACCGATCCGATAACCGTACTCAAGCTCAGCACACAGTGAAAATCAACTGAAGCTACCAGCAGACTATCACTGCTCTCCCTCTCCTACTTCAACTGCACCCTACTAAACACCCAACACCTCTGTTTTCAGATCCGCCAAAGTGCCTGGGGACCACTTCCGGTGGTGACGGTGCACGGTACAAATACCTTTTAACATACATAGAAGGAAAGGGTAGAGACAGTCCAAGACAACCCTGCCAGCAGTTCAGCACACAGCAGGTGCCACTTGAGTAAATCCAGCCAGGATGGAAATCTGCTTTACTGGGAGCGAATGGACACCAATACTCGAGCCTAACTCACTCCCCACAAGCTTCATGCACATAAAGAGCATCTCAACAGTCCTTAAAGCCAGTGGGGCACCTGCTATCAGAGAGGATAAATATTGACCGGCACTTCCAGCATATGCTGCATATTTTGAAGCCAGAGATGACATTGGTGTCGTGGGGATGTGCAATTGCGAAGCGGGTCCTCTGCAGTTGTGATGACGCTGCCCGCCGTGCCATGCATAGCGAGCCTTCCGGCCGCCCTTGCGAATAATTGTAAGCCACGGGGGGTCTCCAACCACTGCACTTACCCAGCCGAGCACCATGGGCGATCTCCCTATGAGGACAGTCGCGCAGCAGCTGCCATCTTTGCTGCAGCCCCCGTGCCAACACTCCGGGAGCTCGGAATGGGCAGTGGAGATCTAACCCTCAGCCTTACCCTTCATGCCTGGCTACTGAGAGGCTGAGATACATTGAGTGAGACTTGTTGATGACGTCCTCTATGTGCTCCTCTCAACTCTGAGACGAAGTCCATCTATGCTTCCAGGTAGCATACGTTTTTGTTGTGGTGCTGAGAAATGGACCTGGATACTTTATCCTGTCCTCTGTCACCTGTGTTGGACTTTCTGCTTTCTTTGACCTAGGCGGGCCTACAGATTGGCACTGTAAAGGGTTACCTCGCCGCTATTTCGGTATTCAAGAGGTCCCCGGAAAATTGCCCGTTTTTTGCATTCCCCACTGTTATGCAGTTCATTTGCAGTTTGTTCAACCAGTTTCCTCCCTGCAAGTTGTGGTTCTGGCGTGGGATTATAATTTAGTTTCAACATTTAGCCTGTGCGCTCCGTTAGACCCTTCATTCATGTTCTATTACATTGCTCACTCTTAAGGTGATTTTCCTGGTTGCCATCGCTTCTGCAAGATGGGTGAGTGAGTTCCAGGCGTTGTCTGTTTTAGCTCCCTATTTGGTTTTTTCCATAGAGAAGGTAACTTTGCAAGTGAAGCCCTCCTTTCTGCCGAAAGTGGTCTCAGATTTTCATCTCTCTCAAAGATCCATCTTCCTATGCTCTTTCCTCTGCCTCACACTTCCAATGTAGAGGAATTATTTATCGACTGGTCCCAGTAGGTGCCCTTAAGTTCTATGACTCTCATACTAGAGAGAGTAGGAAAGATGACCAGCTTTTTGTTGGTCAGGATGGTGCTCATGCTGGCAGGGCTGTAAACAAACAGACCCTATCCAGGTGGATAATTTTCTGCAGCTCAGAATGCTATGATCTCACTGGTAAGAGAGGGTCTCAGAGCTCATTCTACAAGAGGACTAGCTGCCATCTCTGCCCTACAGAGGGGAGTCTCGATCCTGCACTTTTGCCAGGCGGCGACGTGGGTATAATAAGGTACGATTCCTGAGTACCTTAAGAGTTCCTTTATTGTAAGGTTAACACCACTGCAGTCTGACCCCCTGTAAGTCCCCAGCTATAACGGCTTTCCATAACGTTCTAGTTCTCTCCCCTCTACATGCCTTGCTTCAATAACATTATGACAAGGTTATTCTAAGATGTGTGTTATATTGCACATGCTGGGTTATGTGTAATTATGTCTTGCAGATAACTATACAACACGTTGCCTTCCTTCTTAAACTGTTTATAAAACTTGAATAGATAACATAGAAATAACATTAGAAGAATAAGAAAAGCATAATATTGTAAACAATATCATCATGAACCAAACCTTCAGCAGAACATTTCAACTGACCCACCGGCATCCTTAAACTTTACTATTAAAACTTCAACACTCTTCCTTTATTCCAGACATGACCTCCTTTGACCTTCATGGCATTACCATAGTCTTTCAACTATATTAACTCCTGAAAACTTAGACTCTCCCAATGTAATCTTGATCATGTCACCTGGCAGGAACTCTTTGCTCTTACAACCACACTTAGCATCAGATCTTGATTTGGAGACCTCCCCACTTTTTTGATCCACTCCTAAACATGCCCAGCATCCATCACCACCATCTTAGATGGGTTCAGCCACCCAGGTGTCGACAATGTGTTGGGCTTGCAGCCTCTCATCGCCTCAAATGGTGGCATGCCAGTGATGGAATGTGGCATCACCCTGTACTGGAAAAACTCTCTACAGCCAATCTCTTTGCCAATCCTAATTATTCTTCACCGACATCCTGATAGCATCCATCACTGTGCAATCAAGCCTTTCCTCACACACATTGCTCTGGGGATGATGTAAAGCAGTCCTTTCATGCACAACTCCTACATATCTTAACCATGATTGAAACTCTCTAGAAACGAACTGAAATCTATTATCGCTCTGTATCTTGAGGGAAAACCCTTACTCCAAAATACATAGTCTAAAAAAGTTATGTTCGCCGACGTGGCATCTCTTACCCCCCAGCCAGTTAGACAATATATCCATAACCACTATTATGTAGCTATCCTGCAAACCAGAGACATTTAATGGACCAAGCAAATCTATCGTCCCCTCGTCCCACAGCGTTTTAGGAACCTGTGGAATAACCATGGACGGAACTTGGGTCACCAGAATCTTGTCACTCTCTTTACAATCTCCATGATCACTAACCCGCATTTCAATGAATTCATCCATCCACAGACCAAAAGTCCATTTGGATCACAGATTTCTCCCTGGACATGCCCATGTGGCCTCTGTGTCCCAAATTGACAACAGCTTCCCTCATCCCTTCCGGTACCAACAGTCTCTGACCTCTGCACACCAACTCACCCTTTACACTTAGCTCATGTTTCACTCTTTTGTATTACTTGATCTACATGCTTATCGCCTGGTTATCTGCTTTCCATTTATTTCTTAACTTTTGTTTGACCTCTTGATAAACTTCCTCCTCCAAGCATGCACGCATCCATTCATGCTCCTTTAGAAAATATATCCTGGGCATCCTTAAACAATGCATTGATTTCTTCCTCCTCTACCACAGATAAGTGGACCCATTGGGAGGACGCTGTGTGCGGATAGCAGCACTGAGTAACAGTCCTGTGTCCAAAAGGACAACAAGAAGCACAGCAAGAGGTCAAGATCTTCCAGCAGTACTTTGTGGCATCAATCTTCATAGAAGAAGAGTACTACCACTCCAAAGAGGGCTTCTGAAGACAACGCCCACTTTGAGAACAGGGACCCCAAGACGGTTATAATTCCCCCACTCCTCCCCTAGGCACTAACACACTTGTAAGGTATTTAGGGGTTATGTTTTACAATAACCATACACACCCTTTTTGTAATGGTTTACTTGGCTTCTGACCGTACCTGCGCCCAATCTCCTGCAAATACTAAGGACAGATAATTTAACCAGCCACCGGAGGCTCGCCCTGCAGACAACCAGTTGTAGGAGGCTTAGCTGCTTCCACTGAATTTAACAATGCCAAAGAGGGTTTAGGGGGTGGGGGGGATTTGGCCGGTAAAAGAGAGAGAATGCCAGTGTCGGCGGTCCGAACCGGGACACGCACCTGAGTAGAGAGACCCAGCAGAAGGCTGCCCAGAGTAGCCCTGAGTGGCTGCGAGAATGAAGCAGGAGGGCCTCGGAAAGGATGACATGGAGCCCTGCTGAAAGGTTGAGTAAGCAACTCTGCATCAGCTGAGAAGGTATGAACCCAAGTGAGAAGAGCCTCAGGAAGCCGAAGTGAATCCCAGCTGCAAAGTCACGTAAGCAGCTCCTCGAGCACGAGTGAACTGACACGACCCAGTGCCTCTACCCCAGAGCACTTCTGGAGACAATTCAGTATGCAGGGGCTCCAGTGGAAAGGGAGGTGGGCAACAGAGCGGGAAAGAGGAAGCATACCCCAGAGGGGAAGTGAGGAGAAGAGCCCCAGAGTGGGGCGAGACTGGGACTAGCCCACAGGGAGGAGTGGAAAGGATAAGAGCCCCAGCGTGGAGAGACTGGGAGAATCCCATAAGAGTACAGGAAGAGTGGCTGAAAGATTCCCAGGGAGGGAAGAGATGGAGCGAGATATGGGATAGAATATTTGGGTAACCTCCCAGCAACCCCAGGAACTGTCTTTTGTGAACTGGAGCTATGAGCAAAGACCTTAATGTCTAGGGACAAGGTTGGGGTCAGGGACCAGCAGCTATCCCCTTGATCTTTCTACTGGTAATTGTTTTTATATTTCCCATTCCATTTACTCCCCTCCACAATCTATTCAAAATGGCAATAGAATTCGCCCCATTGTAAGAAGCTCGCTGCTCTGATGTCTTATCTTATGTATGTTCTTTTGTGATCAAGAGCATTGTTCCTCCCTGTATATAAACATGTTCATTTGGGAAGTACGGACAGTGAAAGGTTAGAGTTCGATTCCAGACATAGCACTATTAAGTTGTAGACCCGCTGTTGGGAACCTTCTTGACTTTATTATCTTTCATATAATGGGGTTGAGCAGCTTGACCTTGGTAAAGACTGTTTTGCACTTCACAAGAATAAAAATCGTTAACCGCCTCGTTGTCCGAATTCTGATTCTGACCTACCACAAATGATGCCAGAAGTGGGATCTTCGTTACCTAATGCAGAGTCAGGCTCTCCCTGTCATGATTCCTACCTCCAAGGAGCCAGACCAAGCCCAGCTACCCCAGAGGCAGACATCATGTCCCCGAGGGAAGTCTCAGCTGCCCCAAGTAGGGGCCCTTTGGACTCAGACCTGGCGCCTTTGGCGCCAGGCTCATATTGGACAACAGTCCTGGCGCCATAGGCGCCAGGCTCATAAAAGATGACTTTGTGTTTAAAGGTGCTTGGTGTAAACTTACCTGATGCAGACCATGCTGCAACATCCGGGCCATCTAGAGGCCTGAATGGGACTACTTTATCTTTGGGGACTACTTAACCACACGGGTGTGGCCGGAGGAAGAATACATACCTGAGAGGAAGGATACATACCTGGAACTACTTTGAAGGCTATTTAACCCACGCCCAAGCAGCAACTCACGCTTCGCGTTGTTCTGCATCTAGCAGCTTTGACGCTCACCGTGTCTGCTCCTGCATCCTGACTTCTGCCACGCCCGCCAGCATCCTGGAACACCTGCAAAGGGAGATGAGAATAGGTGAAAGAAGAGTCCTTACCTGCTAAAACCGCATTCCGGAGACATTTCGCCGACGATCCTGAAAAGGAAGACATTCATTTTAAAAGCACATCGCATCGATCGCTGCAGCGCCGCATTCCACTCACCTTTACTAGACGCCTCCATGTTAATCAGCGACCATCTGGATCCGCAGCCACATTTCAGCACCTAGGGAGAAAAAGACAAGAACAAAGGTGAGCTAGGGAAGAGAATAAGAAAACCTTAATTTGCCATCATAAGACTTACCTGTTGGGTCATTCCCACTTCATTTCGGGTCGGTGCCGCATCCTGGCATTTCCGGACCCCGGCCCCTAAGGAGAAAAAAGAGACATCAGCGTTAGTGAGCGAATGCTAAGACATTACCTGAACGCTCATTAAAGACTTACCTGATATCTACTGGAACTGCACCTCTCACTTCGGGTCGGTGCCATATCTCCGGCATTTCCGAACTCCGGCCCCTATGGGGAAAAAAGACACAAGCATTAGTGCATTAATGCAAGGACACTAAAGGAACCTCTCATCAAACAACTCACCTGAGTTTCCTTCGTCGGTTCCATCGCTCATCTCGGAATCTTTGTTCTGCACCTGAAATAGAGACAAGGGACAATTATTATTTCGGGCTCATACTTATAAACTGAATTCTCACAGTACTTTACCGGGAAGGTCAAGCAAACGTGAACTCTCTACAATCCATGATCCAGTGAAGTAACTGGATTACAACGCGCCCCTGCATCAGAAGCAGGATGGAGAGCTCGTCCTTTCAGACCCTAAGGTGAGACTTCACGGGGAATCGCAGAAGGGTTTCGTGGAGGGTGAGAAGGTAGTGGGAGGCTTACACATTATCCCGCAGATTAATACTCCCTTTGCACACACAGAAGGATATTTCTGCGAGCCAGACAAGCCAGATTTGAGGGTCCGGTCCTGTCCATCTTCCGAGTCCTGCGCTTCACCATAGAAGAGGCAACAGCACTCCAAATCAGGCCTGCGCCTCCGTGGGAGTCAGTTAAGCGTTACACTCCCTGAAGGTTGGATGTCAAAACCCATCAAAATAGGTCAAAGCCCCTGTTGGTCACTGGGGCATAAAACCCTTGTTAACTGTCCCCTTGTAGGACATGACCAGCAGCTTTCTTAGACAGCCTCTACCCTGACCAGTGAGTAACCTAACGTTTGATGAGATTAGGGAGTGTTTAGGTCACCTAACCCTAAATTATTATTTTTCTCCCCTCACCAAATTTGAGGAGGCCTTAGAACAAGGTATTTCAAAGTTAAATAGGTCCAATTCCCCTTCTATTGAAACCCTTCTGGAGAAGGTTATCGCAAGGCACTAGATACACTGGTTGGCTCCCCAGATAGATGTCTTCTTCCCCACAGAGGTTTACACCCCTACCATCAAAGGAATGATCTAGGTGCATTTATTGTCAACTTTGAATGCCTGGCCTCTCGTTTTCACTGGGACAATGCCCTTAAAGCATGTTATCTGGCTCTGTTACTTGAGTGGGAGTTACTGTTGGCATATCAGACCATCCATGTCAATGGGACCACCTCTTTTGAGGAAATTAAGATAACCCTCTTAAATATAGTGAATCAGACTGAGGCCTTTTTCCAGCACAGATTATGAAACCTCTGTCTACTCCCTAACGAGACGCCCATGGAGTTGGCTAGAAAAGTTCTAAACCTAATAAGCCAGTTGTGGGAAAACTGCTCTACCAAAAGGCTCTTGAAACCTTAGCCCTTGAGCAATTGCTAAATTCATTACACCCCTGCCTCCTCCAAAGAGCGTTATTACATACAACTCTCCCACCCTACTTTGGAGATGGGGGATTCAAGTTGCTCAAGCAAACTCTGAAGCTTTTCAGTCCCTTAAACACTGCGTACTGAAGGCCCAAGTGCATAGGCAGGAGAATATGTAACTGGCTAAGGAAACCCCTTATTTAAAGTTGGTGACTCCACCGCCTGTTCCCTGAAAGGTAAGAGAGGAGAAGGGACGAAAGCCTATCCTGCTACTCACTGTAAATCATTATGGGATGGTTGAAGCTCTTGGAAGTAGGGGGAAAAAACATTCCATCCACTCTGCCATCCTGTTTTTCTTGTGGTGCGAAAGGGCACATTGCCCAGGTGTGCCCAAAGAACCAGTAAGTAGAACCAATGGAGATTGCTTGCAAGGATGCTGAAGGGTGGGAAGGATGGAAGAAAGAGGAATTAGAACCATTGAAGGAAACTAATATCCTCTTATGTAAGACCGGCTGCTTAAAGGCCCGAGAACGTATCAAGGCCAATCTGATATGGGCTACTGCCCTAATTGACTCTGGTAGTACGCAGAATGCTATTGTCATGATGCCTACCTCCAAAGAGCCAGGCCGGGCCCAGCAACCCCAGAGGCAGACATCATTTTCCCCAGGGAAGTCTCAGCAGGCCGAAGTCGGGGCCCTTTGGACTCAGTCCTGGCACCTTAGGTCCCAGGCTCATAGCGGACCCCAGTCCTGGCGCCTTAGGCGCCAGGCTCATAGAAGAGGATATGTGTTTAAGTGCTTGGGTGCACACTTACCTAATGCAGACCTTGCTGCTTCATCCAGGCCCTCTTGAGGCCTGAATGGGACTACTTTACCTGTAGGACTACTTCACCACCCGGGTGTGGTCGGGGAAGGATACATACCTGATTGGTGGAAGGATACATACCAGGAACTTCTTCCAAGGCTATTTAAACCCCACCCGAACAGCCACACGTGCTTCGCGTTGTTCTGCACCTAGCATCTGGACGCTCACCGTGTCAGCTCCTGCATCCTGACTTCAGCCACGCCTGCCAGCACCCTGGAACACCTGCAAGGGGAGAAAGGAAGAGAATAGGAGAAGAAAAGCCCTTACCTGCTAAATCTGCATCCCGGAGTCATTTCTCCAACGGCCCTGAAAAGGAAGACATCATTTTAAAGGCATTTTGTTTCGATCGCTGCAGCGATCTTCCGGATTCAGCTACGCCCCGGCGCCTAGAGGAAAAAAGACGAGAACAAAGGTGAGAGGGAGAAAAGGAATAAGGAAAGCTCAGTTTCCTTTTAAGTCTTACCTGTTGGATTATTCCCACTGCATTTCGGGTCCTGCCGCTTCCTGGCATCTCCGGACCCCGGCCCCTATGGGGAAAAAAGACAGACATTGAATGAGCGAATGCAAAGACATTACCTGAGCGCTCATCCAGAACTGTTTCACTTCGGGTCGGCGCCATATCTCCGGCACTCCGAACCCCGGCCCCTAAGGGGAAAAAGCCATAAGCATTAGCGCTTGCTGCAATTAGACAACAAACATTATTATTAAGCTTGAACTTTTGAACAGAACTTTTACAGCGCCTTACCTGAACAGTCAAGCTTACCTGAACTCCCATCAATCCTCAATCCAGTGAAGTAACTGGGTTTCAACGCGCCCCTGCATCAGAAGCAGGATGGAGAGCTCATCCTTCCAAACCCTAAGGTGAGGCTTCACGGGGAATCGTGGAGGAGGTATCGTGGAGGGTTGGAAGGGAGTGGGAGGCTTGAGCATTGTTCCACAGTTGGTAATACTCCCTTTTCACGCACAGGAGGGTATCCAACGAGCCAGGGAAGCCAGAATAGAGGGGCCCTTCCTGTCCATCTTCAGAGTTCTGCGCCTTCGACGCCGCGCCTCCGTGGGAACCAGGTGAGCGTTACAGCTATTCAAATCAGACCTAGTCTATTTGAAAACCATAGACTTAAGTGAGGCTGTACAAAGTACCTGTGAACATGGTGACATAGAAGTCTATCCAGAAAGGCCAATGACCTCAGAATTTTGGAGTACCAAATCGCCTTAAAAAAAAAAATTATGCCAGACTCCCTAAGAAAGTGATTATCGGTACAGAGTTCCCCAACTTTCAAGATCTGCTTCACTCTGTTCCCAAGGACGAAAGCCAGGAGAGTTACTCCCCGCTGTCCTGCTCAGTGAACAAAGGAAGGGTTTGATTCAAAGTTGATTTAGCAGAAAGCAGTCCTGACTGAAATTCCAGCTGCACTAGGGGAGGGCCTAAATCCAAGGGTTGGGGGTGGGGGGGTGTATGTGATGATTCTAGGGAAATTGTCATTTCACCCCAAGGGGGAGCCACACCCTTTGGGACTAGGGAAGTGAGTCTGCTTTGCTTTACACCACCTAGGGGACAGGATGGGCACTTTGACACAGTCAAACATGCCATCCTGCTCAACCATTTCATGTGATAACCAGGGTACCACCGATCAGGCCCTTGCCTGGCTGGCCTCTTTCCTCTCTGATCGACCCTCCCATGTCCAACTAGGGTCCTTGCTCTCCTCTATCTCTCTACCTGTGGTGTTCCCCAGGGGTCTAACCTCTCTCCCTGGCTGTTTAACCAATACCTGGCACCTCTTGCTCGCCTCATTGCCGCTCTCTGCCCCAACTTTTAGTGCTATGCGGATGACATTCAGCTCGCTTTCAGGCTCCCTTCTGCCACCTCTTCTTCTCTCATCTCTGTCTGCTATCCAGGAGTGGTGTGCCGCCAACGATCTCTGCCTTGATGCCAATAAGACGGAGATTCTCCTAATCGTCTCACTTGCTCCCTCCTTTCCTGTCACTCTCTGACCGACCTCCCTTCACCCTATTCTTGCTCCCACCTTTGAGGCTAAGAACCTCAGGGTAATCTTCAACTCCACTCTCCTTTTCTCCTCACATCTCTGATGTCTCTAACTGCACCTCCACAGAAGTATTCTTCCTTTTCTCTCCTTCCCCCAGAGGCTCACTGTCTCCAGAGCTCTGCTTTTCTCTAGGCTGGACTACTGCAACAACCTCTTTCTTTCTAAATCTGGCTGCTTCTACTCTCCGCCCTCTGCAACTCATCCAGAACAGGACAGCGAGACTTGTCCTTGGCCTCAAGCCCAGGGATCGTATCTCTCCAGCACGGAAATCTCTGCACTGGATCCCAATGGCTGTGAGGATTAAGTTAAAGACCCTTTGCATTGTCCACAAGGCCATCTGGGCCTGGGGCCTCAATATCTCCAACTCTCTCTTCGTAAATATCTTCCTAGTCAAGCTCTTCGCTCCTCCGCCTCCAACTCCCTCAGGGCTAGTCGCTTCTCCAAGCAACGAGCTGGTGGTAGATCTTTCTTCGGCTGGGGACTCCCTCTCGAACAGCCTCCCTGCCTCTCTAAAACTTGGAGAACTATCTCCGGTTCCGGAAGCACTTCAAGACTTTCCTCTTTGATTCTGCCTTCCCTCTTCCTCTCCCCTGCTGAATTCCTGGCGGAAACTAAAACTGCACTGGTCACCTGGCTACCCTCTGATCTCGGGCCCACGTCCCCTCCCTGCCAGTTGCACACCTGCACTGCCCCCCTGGAATCCATTGCACTTGGGTCTGGATCTGTAACCCTACAGTTCCTCTACCTGCACTTTTGGACACCTGCTGTCTGCACTTACACTTGCACTTGACACCAGCTGGCTGCACTTCTTTTATTTTTTGATCCCATGTACTGCACTGCCCCCTCATTTTCCCCTAGCACTTTTCCCCACCCATCTCCACTGCACTTGCGCAATCTCAATGACAGATGGCCTAGTAAGATCGTTGTCTCTGTCTTCCCCTTGTTTCCCCCTCCCTTGCGTTAGCGCGCCTTGAAACCCTTGTGTATAGGCGCGTTATAAATGCTGTATCAGATCTGTCTGGAGGACTGAGTTCTGTCCCCTCATTTTTTGGGGACTTTGACCCCGAGAGGCTTATTGCAGCAAAAGATTGTCACAAATGGGTTTGATGGCCACCTTATAATGTCAGTCTAGTGCACCAGCCATATACATCTTTGCAAGGCACGCAAACACAAATAACGTGCAGTATTCCTCTAGGTACAAAAGGTGGACTTGATAGAACAGGAATTTGCAGTAATTTTACTTCAACAATGTCTCTACACTTTTGTTCCCCTCCCTGCAGTGTCCATCATGTAGCCAATTGGAAGATGTCACAACACAAGGCCAAATGATTTTGATAGCCTCCCCATGTGGCCAGGCAATCATTGCTTCTGGATCTTATGCAGACGTCTTCTGGAAAATCTTTTTCTCAAGTCTCATCCTAGGTGGTCATCCAAGAACAAAGAACAAAAGCAAATCCTCCATGGCGACTCCAATCTTATGAATCTAGCAACCTGGCTCGTGTGACCCATGAGTTTGTCCATATTTGCTTGCCCATGGAGTTTATGGAGATTGCATCAAATAGAAAAAACAAAGCCCAGCAATTGCAAACCCTGTACCGTTTAGCCATATATAGCCAACTATATCTGGCCAATGCAGAACGAACCCATATCATGAAACACTATTCTCACATCTTGTAGTGAAGTCCTGACTGACTTTCCACTTCAATCAGGCACTCGGGCACTTCAATTCGGTCTGACAAAATAATGTAGTATGTTTGAGATTCAATCAATCTTTAATAGATCCAGATTTCTACATTAACAGAATTCAAACCACAAGGGACAAGACTAAGAAAAAAAAGAAAAAAACATAATAAATTGCACACTATACAATGCAACAAGCCGCCTTGAAAGGGCCCTCTTTACACATTCAAATAGACTGTACAGAAAATGTCATTGCAATTCAATATTTCAAAAAAAGTGCCTCCAGATAAAACCTGATGTTGTGCTTCCTAAAAAAGGATGAAATAATGCCCTGCTCAAATCCGAATACATTGTACAAAACAGTAGGACATGGCTGCTATTCTCGCTCCTGTTTTACAATATTGATTTTTTTATCTGGCACAGACTTGTTCCAATCTCTTCAATCCTTTAAAGGGAGCAAGTTCAGGCTGGTCATTAGAACCAATCTCCTTCATTCTGCAGATTGTAAAATAAATATTTCGAATGGATTGTGTCCTCCCACGAATTTCTCATCTTATGATATTCGTATCTCGCCAGCTTTGCTGCTTCGGAAAACATTTTCTCAGCAGAGGGCACTGTGCACGAGGTTGTGGCGTCTATGTCCCTCGACGGGCTCTGTACCGTGTTGACGTCACCATCAGTATAAGTAGCTCATGCCGCGCCCTTTGGCTTCAGTTCCGTTTTTCCGATTGCTTCGGTCTCGAGTTAACAGTGCGCTTTGAAATTTTCTTCGAGAAAATATCGTCTTCTACCTCTTCTACTCCCAAGACGGAGTTCAAAAAATGTATTGACTGTGGATCGAACATGTCGATTACAGACCCTCACCGCTTTTGTCTTTGGTGCCTGAGTTTGGACCATCGAACCGGCGACTGTGGCTCCTGTCAGTCGATGACGGAGAAGGCTCTTCGTGAGAGAAAACGTAAACTGGCGGTTGGGCGGGAAGCTTCCAAGCTCTCTTCGAAGGCCTCGTCAAAAAAACATAGAATGTAGGTTGAATCGAAGGATTCGGATCAACGTAAACATTCCGAGAGATCTCAATCACGTAGTAGATCAAGACGTTCTTCTTCAAAGAAGATGAAAAGGAGACGTAGCTCTCACTCCTCTTCCTCTGATACGTCTACCGCATTGGTAAAATGTCTGACTAAGTCGGATTCCCCAAGGAAATGGTATGGATTTAGAAGGAAGATGAAGGTCTTTGAGAATGCGGCCTCAACCCCTTCAAGAAACCTCAAAAGAGCCAGACCCGGTAGGTCCGTCGGACGACACAGGAGAGTCCGAAACTACTGTGGACAGATCAAAAATCTCGACCTGACGTCAAATCGGCAAAGGTTCTTCGAGAATCGAGTAATTGCCCGGCACAGACGAAGAAACATAAGTCGTCGAAGCCTTCGACACCGATGGCTTCGTCATCGAAGCCAAAGGAGTTTGTGGCACCTTCTTCGAAGACGTTATAGACGCCTTTGAAGACTCCTTTGAGGCAAATTCAGACACAGGAAAGGAGATTTACTCATTTACCTAAATCAGACTTTAAGTCTGTCTTCTATCTTTGGAGAGGAAAGTGCCTCAGAAGACGTTTCTCCTTTTGGAGTACAGTTTGGTACCATAGAGGTGCCAGAGGAATTAATCGATCCAGAATCGAAAGTGAGACCTTTGTGACACCCTTCACTCTGCTAGTGGCATTGATATGTCACCCGAGCTAGAATTTGCAAAACCTGACCCTGCAGAACATGCAGATTCAGGGTACAGGAGCTTGATGAATAGGGTTGTTGAATACGTGGGCTGGGGTAGATCCTTACCCACATTTGATCTGGATGATATGACTGTTAAGCTCACCTGGTCTCTGTGGAGGCGTTAAGGGAACGGTTGCAGCCCTCCCGGGGTGAGGTCGATCGGGTCCGACTTCACCCTCTGCTCTTATGTGGTGAGTGGTGGTAATAGGTGATGCTGCTCGGAACTGCTCCTGTTTATTAGTTTTGGTGGGCACTCCGTCCAGCTGCTTCTGGCAGGGGCGCTTGTATGATCTGGACCGAGTTCCTTCACGGGTCCCTTGCACGTGGTAGTCGAGTCCTGCTGCGACTAAGCCACTATACTTCAGGTAAGTGTTCCTGTTTGCCTGTCTTTCCTCGTCTGTTTTTGTTGTATTGTAAAGTTTGTTGTCTTGTATTGCTGTCCGTTCCGCTTTTGATGTTTGCTCTTTTGCTTTCTTCACTTGCTGGTGATATTGCCGGCCCGGCAGAAGCTGCAGAGCTCGAGGCGGCAGCCAGAGCGAACGAGGAATGAAGCTGCAGCGGTACAGTAGCTGGTAAATTGTTAACTAGGGGGCAGGCAGGGTTCAAATGCAGCGCGCCCCTAAAACGGATGTTCTAACCTTGTCTTTCATCTTCTTCACAGGGTCCGAGTTCGTGGATGCAGAGCATGGTGCTGTGGCGTTGGGATCAAGATCACTGGATGTCAGGAGATGAGTCTGCAGATGAAGTGATGAGGCACCAGTTTCATGGAGGTGAGTATGCAGGAGAACGCCTGGTTTCAAAGGTAAGTAAACTGGTCCAAGCGGCGGTGAGCGTCACGTTGCACGCGAGTGCACAGTAACGCGAAGCACTGGCCTTAAGGATGGAGCAGCTTATATAGATGAGCTTCTGAAGCCACGCCCACCAGGATCAGCCTGCCTGCTACACCCGATGAGTCAGCACATGAAGACCAGACCTAGGGAGGCACATCTGATGAGTCAGCACATGAGGATGACCAGGTCTCAATGGTTTTAGCAGGGAGACATGAAACACCGGGTGGATCTGCATGTGGGCAGGTAATTCTTATTTCATGGCCGCAGGGTTGATCACAGCCTTGATAGTGTAGGGTCCCAGATATCTGAGACGGAACGCACGTGGTCCTTTCAGGGGGATGTTTTTGGATGCTAACCAAACCTTGTCTCCGACTTGGTAGTTAGGAGCTTCCCTTCAGTGTCTATCCGCAAACTGCTTCTGTTTCTCTTTGGTTCTTGCAAGATGCTCTGCTGCTTCCTTAAGAACCTGGGTGATGGTTTTGTGTGAGGTCGTTACAGCAGGCATTTCTAATGATTCGAGTGGGTCGAAAACGGATGTCCGTGGATGTCGACTGTACACTATGTAGAATGGGCTTTGTCCCGTACTGGTGTGAATGGAGTTGTTATATGCATATTCTGCTAACCAAAGTATGTCCTTCCAGGTATCCTCGGTTTGTTGCAGCATACACCTTATGTATTGCTCGAGGGTCTGGTTAGTCCGTTCGGTCTGGCCGTCGGTTTGGGGGTGATGGCTTGTAGATAACCAGAGGTCGATTTTGGCAATTTTACAACACCTTTTCCAGAATGCAGAGACAAAAGGAGTTCCTCGGTCTGATATCAATATTGATGGGAACCCGTGTAGCCAGACAATCAGTTCCAAAAACACGGTCGCCAGAGTAGAAGCAGTTGGGAGACCTTTCAGGGGAATAAAGTGGGCCATTTTGGAAAACAGATCTACAATGACTAAGATGGTATTGTATCCGTTACAGGGGAGAGGGAGGTCTGTAATAAAATCTATTGATAACGTATGCCAAGCTGTTGGGGGTACTTCTAAAGGATGTAGCAGACCTGCAGGACTTTGTTTTTGGGACTTTTGTTGTGCACAGGTGCCACAGGTTGCGATGAACTGGACAATGTCCTTTCGTCAAGTTGGCCACCAGTAACTTTTCTTTATTTTAGCTAGGGTTTTGGCTATTACCGGATGCCCTTGTACTAATGAATCGTGATAGTTTGCGATTATTTGATTTTGTAATTTCTTATCCGGGATGTACAATCATCCTTGGTAGGTTGCCCACGATCGTATACCAGTCTCCCTTCCCTACCCATTCCTGTGGCAGGTCAGATTTTAAGTTGTCTAGAGTGGTGGTAGCGGTAAACATGCCTTGGATTCATCCTTCCGGGATGATAGCCACGCGGTCTGGTGTAGTGAATGTCTCTTCTCCCTCACTCATGCAAGACAGGGCGTCTACTTTTCCATTGCATACTCCCGATCTATAGGTGATGAGTCGTATTCCGCAAAGAAGAGAGCCCAGCAAAGATGGCGTGATTGCGCGTTAGCGGTCTTCAGATATTGTAGATTGCAATGATCCGTGACGACGGTGACTGTATATCTAGCTCCCAGAAGATAATGTCTCCAGGCTTTGAACGCTGCCTTAATTCCTAGAAGTTCTTTATCAGTGATTGCATAATTCAATTCAGGGGCTGAAAACTTGCGAGACCAGAATGCCACGGGATGCAACTGACCTGTTTCTGGGTCTCGTTGTGACAGGACTGCTCTCATTGCTATGTTGGAAGCATGAGTTTTGACCACGTATGGCAGTTCATGTTGAGGATGGCGTAGAATTGGTGCTGTGGTAAATGCTTGTTTTAGCTCCTTGAAGGCTTTTTCTGCCTCTGCGGACCAATTAAATTGATTATTTTTCCGTAGTAAAGAGGTGATTAGGTGGACCATCGGGACACCGGGAATGAACCGGCGATAAAAGTTGAGAATAGTGTCTACCTTGCGCGTGTCCATGCGTACACCCCGTGGTGTGAGAATAAAGCCGAGGAATTCTACCTCTGTCACATGAAAGAAGCTTTTCTCCTTTTCTCCTATTTGGCATATAGCCGGTGTTGCCGCAGTTTCTCCAAAACTGCCCGGACATGGTTGACGTGGTCCTCCTTGGTGGTCGAATAGATAATATCATCGATATAGACAAGAGTGCAGGCGTCCAACAGTTCGCGGAGCAAGTCATTCATGAAAAATTGGAATGCCACTGGGGCATTACATAGTTCAAAGAGCATAACCTGATATTCATAAAGCCCATATTTCGTGCGATAGGCCATGTTGGGGAGAATTCACATAAATGGCTGATTTCCCTTCAGCAGCTTTGCTTGATTTCTAGGTTTTATTTTTTTCACCTGGTAAGAGTGTGAGCCTTTTTCCCACTCTTAAATTTGTTTTGTCATGTGTGTTTTTACCTTTTGGTGTGTTCTTGGACTCTGGAGCCTCACCTACTCCATGAGCACCACTTTATTTTTGTTACACAGCACCTTCAGTGCAGTGACACAGAGTTGTCTTTTAGACTTCCCACTGACTCAATTTTTCTGGGGCTGACTACTGTCCCCCAGAAACATATAAAGTTGCCATTAACTTCATAAAGTCACTTCAAACTACATACCCAGTGCACCCCATCTTACATGGAGAACTGGAAAGGGTTAATTCCTATCCCTTTTTGTCTGTGCATCTTGGAGGCTTGTTTCACTCCCTTAACATTAAGACTTGGCTGGTGGCAGTGGTATCTACCCTAACGTTTCTACTGCGATTATATTATATAAACATGGTATTATTTTAGGCTATTATATTAGCCTCGAACATAAACCCGCTTGACCAAATACATTTTATTTTGGTTCCGGCTAGGTTTTTTCGCCATTTATTTTTGTTAGTCTTTCTCGTGTTTTTCTCTGCACGCCAAACCGGGGATGATTCCTTTGTTCGCTGTCTTTTTGCGGGCTTCTGCACAGAAGCCCTCCTTAAGGCGCCTGATAGTCTAGTTAGGCAGGATGTGAGGGAGGGATCTTCAGACCCCTGCCATGGGTTCCCTTGGTAACCCAAGTCGCACTCTTGTCTGATTGGCTAAGGGGACTGGCCTTGCTAGGCCAGCCACCCTGCTGTGTGATTAACAGCCAGGCTGTATGAATAGGGGGAAACTGCATAAAAAGCTGGTCTCTGGGACTGGAAAGACAGTCGCCACTGGAAAAAAAAGAACCAACGAGGAACTGGAAGAAGAGGACCCCTACCATGACTGAACCGCCCCGGTGAAGCCCTGCTGCAGGTCCAAATCCAACGACAGAGAAGATCCTGGAGGAAAATTCTTCCCTTGAGCTGGTAGGACCAACCAGTTCACCCAAACTACAAGCCAGGACCCCTCCTCTGGTCGAATTCGCTGTACAGAGCTACAGTTGGTCGGATAGCCAGGAAGGTCGGACCCTGCTTGGGTTTTAAGGAGCGCACCTTTTATTTGTTGTTTTGCTCTGCTGCTGGTTTCTTCCCTGGGTAGCGCAGGACCCTCCAGTCTTCCTACTTCTCGTCAGTCCGATAGTCGTTACAGGAACCGTGAACCTGCAGTAACCCCCAGGAACGTCCGCCTCAGCTACAGCTCCCTCTCCGTTTTAAGGTATTGTGCAAATCCGGTTGCTCGTCTCGTTCATCCGCGGTAAGTGTTTTAAATCTTTTGCCAATCCGAGGGCTTGTCCTTCTCTTCTCTTTGAACTAACTTTTCTACCAACCAACCTCATCCGGAATCTGTGCCACAAACTTTACTGTGAACTACTCTGAACTGTGTGATCTTGAGCAAAAGACTTTTGACCTATTGACTTTGGCCCTAAGCCTTTTCTAGCTGATCTCCTCACTGTAGTCTCTCTCGTTCAATTGTCCCGAGTACTTACCTGTTGGTTTTGCCTATGTTCTAATAACTTTGTCTTTCCCTCCCTTTTAAATTGCTGGAGTGCCATTTTGCTCCCACTTCATTTTGTGAGCTTAACTTGTCTGGAATTTAAGGGAAGTGGTGTGGTGTGGTGTGGTGTGGTGTATTTATGACTGTGATTTCTTACTTGCTTATAATAGTGAAATTTTATACAACTGTTGAGTAAATAAATATATATTCTTTTACTTAGAAACCTTGAGTCAGCGTTTGCCCGAATCATAGTAACTGCTGTCCTTTGTATAACTATTTGTACTGCTCACTTACTCTTGAGAGAAGTCTGGCTGCTCTGCTACTGCTACCACTATAACTGTGTAGTACAGGCTTGTACCAAAGGTGAAATTGTACTGTCACTTGTAGTCTTAATTGTGTGTAGTGTTCCCAAAGGGTACTGTGTATAATTCTGCCTAACAGGCCGTCTTCCACTCGTCTCCCTTTTTGACTCTTACTAGATGGTAGGCCCCTCGTAAGTCTAGTTTTGTATATATCTGAGCGTTTTTGACTTGATCCAAGAGCTCGGGGATAAGCGGTAACGGATACCGTTTTTTTACCGTGATCTGGTTCAGTGCTCTGTAGTCAATGCAAGTTCTCAGGTCTCTGTCCTTTTTAGGCACAAAAAAGAGGGGGGAGGATGCAGGGGACTTCGACGGACGAATGAAGCCATTTGCCAAATACTAATTGAGGTAGGTTTTTAGATGCTGGTTTTCCTGTTCTGTAAGGGCGTAAATCCGGTTGTAGGGAACTTGAGCTCCAGATACCAGATCAATTTGGCAGTCATACGGTCTGTGTGGAGGTAGGGTGTTCGCTTGCTCTTTTTGAAAGACAGGTACGCGGTACTGCACTGAAATAAAGTGTTCCTGCTCACACCTCTATATGAGCGTGGCGCCAAAGGCGCCAGGATTGAGTCCAGCCAGTGCCCCTGTGTTTATGGGTCCCAAAGGGACATAAGTGAGTCAAGTGACCCATTGCCCCCATCACTAGATGGTGTGGTTTTTGTGTTCTGTGGCCATGACAACTTCAGAGGACAGTGGAAAAAAACTGGGAGGCTCCTGAGACTGCTTCTGCAGTTAATAGTAATTTTCCTAAAAAAATAGAGTTTCTAGTAGTGACCATGATTACTTAAAAAGGCATCCCACGCCTGAAAGTCTGGTTATTCATTCATCAACTTCAAGATAAACAGCCTATCCATCTATCCCCCCCGGATAGAGAGGATAAGAAGGTGGATGCTTGGGCCCGCAAGTTCTTTACCTCGGGTAGCATGGCTCTCAAGTCAGCAAATGTCACCTGTACCCTGGCCAGGTTTACCCATACCCTGTGGGACTGCATCACGGGGGCAGTTGATCATATTCCGGAAGGCGAGGAAAGGCAAGGCTTCCTGAATATTATAAAAGATGGCAATGGGGGAATGTATCCAATCTGGACTGGATACTGCTGATCGCATCAGCAGATCCATGTCTGCAAGCACAGTCCTACGCAGATTTGCGTGGTTGAGGAAGTCTGGGTTTGCACCTGATGTGCAGGCCAGGCTACTCTAATTGCCTTTTGATGGCTTGAGGCTCTTTGGCAGTAAAGCTGATGAAAGCTTAGAAAAACTGCAGACCTCAAAAGCAGCAGCTAAATCCTAGCGCCTCTATGCGACAGCCTCGGAAAACTTATTCGGACTCATCTTCCTGGTGAGGGCGTTCTTTTTGATGCTACTCCTCCTTTTTTTTTTAAAAAAATATTTTTATTTTATAAAATCAAACAAACACACTACAACTGTTTCAAAACATAGAAAGCATCATATTCCAACATATTTTCAAACTCCCCCGTCCCCCCTTAAACTAGAGCCGGTTCTCACATGTCGTTTACGGGAACATCATTGGGTGGCACAATACTTAGGCAGCCATCATCCGGGTCCTCTGTTTCGTTGTCACCCTGGTGAGGGTTTGCCAATAAGGCCACCAATTGCCGCCAGGCCAGCAAGGGCCCTACTTCCTCCTCGCCCCCCCTAGTGACCGCTTCAAACCAGACTACAGATTCAGCTTCCGCCCACCTCAAGAGGTCTGTCCACCATAACTCCACCCTAGGTCTGTGGGCCGCCTTCCAGCCCATGGCAATCCTACGTTTGGCCAAGACATAAGCCAGGTCCTTTATCTTGCTTATGTGTTTCAAATGCCGGGGTCTAGGGAAAAGCCCAAGCATGCATGACCAGGCCGATTCCACATCCAGCACCACCCCCCCCCTGCCGGCCAGTTTCGTCTTGACCTCGTCCCAAAATCTATACACCTCCGGGCAAGCCCAGTACATGTGTAGCAATCCCGCATTCACCTCCCCACACCTGGGGCATTGCTGCATAGCTGAACCCCCAAACTTTGCAATCTTCCCGGTGGTTAAATAAGCCCTGTGGGTAACATACAGTTGAAGCTGTTGGAATCTCGCGTTCCGGGACACCTTTTTGTGGTACCTCTGAGCCCGTTCCCACTGCCCATCCGTCATGGGTCCTCCCACCTCCTCCTCCCAATCTTGTCTCAATTGGAGTAACTCCTTCCCTTACTCGCAGGAGCTCATATATCCTCGATATTTCGTGCCCGCCCTCCGATACATCATACATGGTTTCCAGGGAGGCGTCTGGGTCTTCCGCTAGCACTGTCTCAGGCCATCTTTCTCTAGTCGTTTTCACAAGCCTAGTGTAGGTTATATATTGGCCACCATGTACTCCTGTCTCTTCCTGCAACCTCTGAAAGTCCACTGCTTCCCCTTCCTGCCATATGTCCCCGAGGGTGGCTAGGCCTACCTGTTCCCAGTATCTGCGGACCGATTCAAGTAGTTTAGGGTCGCTCCCGCACAGCGCCGCCAAAGGTGCCTGCTGGGAGTACGGCTCTGAGTCCCCCCCAATCTTCCATGTCCTGTGCCATATCTCCCAGCCCAGCCTCAGTAGCCGCCCCTTGCCCACCAGTTTGTCTCTGCCCAACCACACCACTTCCATCAGAAAGTATGGGGCTGTATCTCCACGCAGGAGCCTGGCTTCCGCCGAGTCTTCAGCCGAGAGCCACCTGGTCACGTACTGCAGCTGCCCCGCCAGGTAATAGAGTTCGAAATTAGGCAGGCCTATTCCCCCCCCCCCCCTGTCACACGGGTTCTGGAGCTTCCACAGAGCCACCCTATTCCTAGAGCTGCCCCACACTAAACCCCCTACACACGCTGTGAAGTTTTGCGAATAGGCTCCTGGGTATCAGAAACGGGACGTTTACGAAGAAGTGCAAAAGTCTAGGCAGGACCACCATCTTGAGCAAGGCTGCCCTCCCCATCATGGTCAGGGGCAATCTGGACCAGAATACCATGCTGTTCTTGATCCCCTCAATCGCCGTTTCCATGTTGTGCTTGTGGTCTGCCTTGACCTTGTGGTAAATATTTATTCCCAAATACCTAAATGTCACGGGCTGCCATGGAATTGGCAGGACAGGCAGCCTCTGCACCGGGACATTCCTATATCTGCCCAAGGGGAACAGACTGGACTTTCCAGGGTTCACCGATATTCCCGAGAGGATGGCGTACCGTTCTATTACCTCTAGCACGTACTGTAGGTTTTCCTCTGGGTAGCGCAAATAAAGGAGCATATCATCCGCATATAATGATATCAGATGCTCTCCACTGGCAGTGTTTATGCCCATATTGTTGTCGCAGGCATATTGCCAGCGGCTCCAATGCCAGTATATATAGCATGGGTGACCAGGGGCATCCCTGTCTGGTCCCCCTGCCTAGTTGCCAAGAATCTGAGACTATGGACTCTGTCTTGATCCTCGCCATCGGGTTACTTTAAAACAACTGGACCCATGTGAGGTATCCAGGTCCCATTCCTACCCCTTCAGGACCGCTTTCAGCCAGGGCCATCGTACCGAGTCGAAGGCCTTGACCGTGTCTAACGACACTATAGCCAGCTCGCCCGTGTCTTCCTCAGTTTGATCTATGACATGGTGTAGCCTCCTGTGGTTATCGGTGATGTTCCTACCTGGAACATATCCCGTCTGATCTGGGTGTATCAGTTTCTTGATCACCCTCTTCAGTCTATTTGCTGTCCTGGTTAAGCATGGACAACGGTCTGTAAGACCCGCGCTCCACGGCCGGTTTGTCTGGTTTCAGGAGTGGGATGATTACAGCCTCACGGAGGGACAACCGGAGTTCTCCCTGCTCTCATAGGCCTTGTTGAAAGTAGCAAGCAGTGGCAAAAGCAACTCTTGCTGGTATGTTTTGTAGAACTCGCTGGGCAGCCCATCCGAACCCGGCGCCTTGCAAGTGGGCAAGTTCCGAATCACTACCTCCAGCTCGTCCGAGGTGACGGGTGCGTCTAACTCAGAACGTTCTAGATCATCTAAGGTGGGCAGCTCAATGTCCCCCAATGTGTCCAGTATGTCTTGACCCATATCCTCCCCCGTGTCCTCATACAAGTGTCTGTAAAACTTAAGGAATTCCTCATTTACCTCTTTCTGGGTGTTGCATATGCAACCTCTCTCGCCCTGAATCTCACTAATCACCGAGCGGGGGGTCTCACTCTTATACAGCCAAGCCAGCAGTCTGCCCGGCTTGTCGCCCCCTGCATGTATCCTCTCTGTATATTTCCTGTAGCTGAGTCTGCACAGTCTATCCCAGAGTGCGCTGCAGGACAACTGTAGCTCCTCTACTTTGGTTCTGTTATCATAAGCGGTGCTCTCGCAACGCGTGAGCTCCTCTAGCTCCCTTTCCGCCTCCCAGAGCTCCCTTTCGACCCCCCCCTGTAGTCCCTTATCTTGGGAAATGGCTACCCCACGCACCACCACCTTAAACGCTTCCCACAGTGTGCTCACAGAGCCTACGCTTCCCGTATTTGTATCAACGTATTCTTCAATGGCATCCCTCAGGCCCTCCCGAAACCCCTCATCCTGCAGAGCCTCGGTCCTAAGTCTCCATGTAGGGATCCGCGGTCGTGTGGGCTGGTGTCTCCAGTCTACCACCAAGGGTGAGTGGTCCGACAGCACTCGGGCCTTGTATTCCGCTCCTTCTATATCTCTCACTATCTCGGCTGTTACAAACACGTAGTCTAACCTTGTGTACAAATCATGTGGCGCTGTGTAGTGAGTACTGTCTATCCGTGGGATGTAGCCTTCTCCATGCATCCTCTAGGCCTAGGTCTTTCAGTAAGGTACTCAGCGCTTTAGCCGCCGGTGCCGTTTTTCCTGCCCTGACTTTGGACCTGTCCATTCTGGGGTCTACGGTACAGTTAAAGTCCCCCCCCCCACACTACTGTACCCCCTGCCAGGGGACCAAGTTTACCGTAGAGGGTCCTAAAGTAAGCTGCTGTATCGTTATTGGGGGCATAAAAAATTTATGATGTGCACTTTGTGTTTTCCAAGAGACCCGTTACCACCACCATTCTGCCCTCCGTGTCCACCGTAGAATCAAGCACCCGAAATGGCACGTGGGGCGCCACCCAGGTGACAACCCCTCTGGCATACGCTGAGTATGCCGCCCCCACAACAGTGCCCTTCCATTTCCTCCTGACCACCTCCAGCCTTTCCCTAGTGAGGTGGGTCTCTTGCAGCAGGGCTATGTCTACGTGCATCCTCTTTAAATACAACATCACTTTGTTACGTTTAAGGTAGCTGTTGAGGCCCCGTACATTCCAGGTCACGATTCTGAGATGACTCGATACCATCTGGTCGGTCTATCTCCAATCCGCCCGTTCCCATAATGTTCCCCACGTAGGGTCGTTTCCTGGCCCTTTCCCTTCTATTCACGAACAGTGCCCCCCTCCCCCTTCCCCAACCTCACACCACTGCACATAACTAGCCCACCCCCCTCCCCGCCAACCCCCAACAATAGCCCAGCTCCATCCCTGGATCTCAGGCCTACCCACGTCTGGACTCGTCTCGTGACCAAGAACAAGGACCCCGCGGGTTGTCACCAATCTAACAGTGACCTAACTAAATATACTATCGGGTGCAGCGGTTGCTCCCCAGGAGCTCCCAGTCATCTATTTAGGAGAAGTGAATTCAACGGGACCCGCCGGCAGATGCCGTGACTTCCTCCACACAAGCACAATATCAAACTATATTCCAGTCCCAATGTCACAGCTATGGCCTCACGGGTGCCTCTGCCACGTGCTACTCATCTCCAGCCGCTTCTATCTGGGCATCCGATTCCTGAGGTCGACCTTGCATATCCAACCATTCCATCGCTTTGCTCGGCGTCTCAAAGAAGAGGTATCTGTTCTTATAAAACACCCTTAACCTGGCGGGGTAAAGCAACATGTAGAGGTGGCCTGCTTCTCTAAGCCTCCTCTTCACCGTTCCAAAGTTCATTCCACTCCAGCAGCATATAATCCGGATACGCTGTTATATTCGCTGACCCCCTTTCTATCGTGCCTCCTTTCCGGAAAAATTCGAGAATCGTCTCGCGGTCTCGATAGTTCAAGATCTTCGCGATCAATGGCTGCGGGGGGGCTCCTGGAGCCGGTCTCCTGGTCAGGGCCCTGTGCACCCTTTCGACCGCGAACCCCTGGGTCAGCTCCCCGCCTGTAATCTTCTGCAAAAGCATGGTTTCAACGAAATCCGTGGGGTTCAATCCTTCCATTCCCTCCGGTACCCCCACTATGCGAATGTTGTTGCGCCTGGCGCGCCCCTCTGCCTGCTCTGCTCTGTCCTCCAAATTGCCCACTCGTTGCACGAGGGCATGAAGCTCCTTGGCGTGTGTGTTGCACGCCTCCGTGGTTGGGGCCAACTCCTTCTCCAGTTCCCCAGTGCGCTCTGCGATCGTTCGCACATCCTGGCGCAAAAGGTTCACCTCTTCTCGGACCGCTCCCATCTTAAGGTTTAGGCCCTCTTGCAGCTCTTTCATGGCCAGGCCCAGCTTCGTCTCCCAGGCCACCTTCAAGTCGGCAATTGCTGCCAGCACCTCCTGGATAGTACCCGGTGGGTCCGTCGCCGCCGCTGGGGTGTCTTTGCTCTTGCCGCCTTCCGCGCCCGAGGGCGACCTAACGTAGGTCTCCATCGTGGGCTGTTTGATCCGGGGTCGCACCACCTTGGAGGACATCCTGCGGCATCGGTTGGGCCCACGCGCCCAGCTGTATCCTCGCCGGGGTTCGCTCGCCAGCCTCTTCACAGCGAGGTCCCGCTGGACCCGGGTTCACTCTGCTAGCCCACCACGATCCAGGGCCTCTTCAGTGTGGGCTTGCCCTTATGTTTTTGCCTTCTGCCAGAGGCGCATGTGACCCGTCTGTCTGGTTGGGCTTGCCCACGTTCCGACCAACTTCCTCAGCTCATCGGACCATTTATGTCCCTTTGTCCACAGACGGCCCTCTTGGGAGCTCCCCTTCCTTTGCGCGACCGCCACCTTCTTCAGAGTCTAGTTCCGTGGATATGCAGTCTCGCTGGTGGGGAGGGCTCTCACCATGTGCCCCCCACTTTCATACGCCTTTGGTTACACCGTGGGCTCGAAAGTCCGCCAAAAACCATCACTTCTTCTCAGGATCGGATAATCGGGAGCTCCTCCAAGGAACGTCCTCTCACGTAGCCATCAAGCCACGCCCCCCGATGCTGCTACTCTTTTGGTAGAGGAAGAGGACATGCCATTTAAAGAGGTAAAAGAAATGTCCCTCGTGGTGGACGAGGAAAAGGTGCAAAACCAGCCTCACGAACGTTATCTTTGCCCTCAGCCGCTCCTGCAGCTGCCTCCAAATCACTCTGAGGCCTTATCACACAAGACCCTGCTGGGAGGCAGAATCACACAGCATCTGAAAGAAAATAGGGGCATTACTTCAGATGCTTGGGCACTGGAGACAGTAGCTCATGGTTACTGCCTTCCCTTCCTAAAAAGGCCTTAGGGCCATCCACCGGGACCCAACTCTGTCAAAATTCCAGATCCGCTTCTTGTGCTGGTACTTTTACCCTGCTCGAGAAAGGTGCAATAAAACAGGTACCTGTAGCGGTTAGGAACAAAGGTGGTACTCCCCTTACTTTCTCATCCCAAAGAAGGACGGAGGATTGAGACCCATCTTGGTCTTGAGAGACTTGAACAAGTTCCTCAGGAAGGACAAGTTCAAGATGGTAACCCTTTCTCAGATCCTTCAGGCTCTCCAACTCCAAGATCAAGACTGGTTGGTATCATTGGACCTTCAGGATGCTTATTTTCATGTGCCAATCCATCTCAAGCACAGAATGTACCTGAGGTTCATGGTTGGCGGTTCACTATCTGTTTCGAGTTCTGCCATTCGGGCCGACCTCTGCCCGTGGGTTTTCACCAAACTGATGGCGGTTGTGGCAGCGAGTCTTGGGAGATGGGGGATTCACGTCTACCCCTACCTGGACGATTGGTTGATCAGAGTGCGTTCTTTCGAACAAGCTCAGGAACATCTGTCAATCACCTGTCACTCTCTTAACTGACTGGGCTTCTAACTCAATTTCAAGAAGTCCCCCATGATACCATCCCAAAAGCACCAGTTTATCGGAGCAGTCCTGGATACTTCCTCGGGCAAAGCCTCGCCTCCCGAGGTGAGAGCTCTCCACATTCTGCAGATGGTAACAAAGTTCCAAAATGCCCAACATCTTTCAGCCTTCACTTTTCTGAGGTTGCTCGGTCTCATAGGATCCTGTATCTTCGGAGTGCCAGAGGCCCGATTGAGGATGAAATCCCTTCAATGGGCTCTCAGGACTCAGTGGTCCCAAGTCTCGGGGAATATGTCGGATCTTCTGCAAGTTCCAAGCACAGTTGCTCAAGATCTTCTTTGGTGGGCTGGCAACGACAACCTTCTCAAGGGAGAATCTTTTTGGCAACCATGTCCGGAGATAACTGTAGTGACGGACGCCTCACTCACGGGGTCGGGACCGCATACCAACGATCTGACTATAAGCGGTTGTAACGCTCACCTGGGGTCCAGGGGGACGTCACTCAGCCTGTTCTGACCTCTTACGACCTCGAACCCTTCCCTGAAGGCTATTCGACTGGAGACTGGGCCTGAAACACAGGATTGGTAGAGTTTAACTCCCAATTGTCTCTGTGTGCTTGAACCCCTTCTTCCCCGGGGTCCAACCCTTCCCTTTGATCCACAGCTCACCTTGTTTTCTTGGATAGTGTGCTCTGTCCTGATTTCAGCACAGGGGCGCGTTGATTGATGCAGGCTCGTTGCTGCCTAGTTACTTCACTAGCAAGAGTCAGACAGCTAAGTATAATGAGTCTTTTGAACAGTTCTCTAACTGTGTTCCTTTCCTTCCTTAGATGATGGGCGGCGTCCGGGGATGGCAGCGTGCTGCTGAGATGAGTAGTGCTGAAGGTGAGTGAGAGCGCGATGCATGATGCACCCCTTTCATATTTGCATTGAACGGAGTTCTTTTTCTGTCTCTTTTAGGTGCTCTAACGTTTTCAGCGTGGATGCCGGTTATGAAGAATAAATGCGGTGGGTAAGCACGGTATGCGGCGCCTCTAGATGTTTCCACGCTAACCTGGAGTGTCTTTTCCCTCTTGCAGATGGATGAGAAGTTCCGGAGAAAGAGTTCCCCCAGAGTGGCTGGGATTCAGGTAAGCGTTTGAAACTCGTACAGTATTTAAAAATAAGCAAAGATTTGCAGAATGCTTACTAATGCCTTTTTTTCTGTTTTTTTCCCTTTTCCTTAGGAAGCGACGTGCCGAGATGGGAATGACACAGCCAAAGATTATCGCAGAACAGAAGGAGCGATAACTGATCGGCAGAAGCGCTGCAAGGTAAGGCTGTTCCTAACGGTGGTCTTGTTCTTGCAGGAGCTGAGTGCAGAAGAAAAATGCAGGTCTACTGAAGACCGATCCAAACACGGTGAGTGTCACGCTGCAGGTGCAGAAAACGCAAAGCATGTTTCTCAGCCTGGGTGTGGCTTAAATAGTCTCTGGGTATCCCAGGTGCCTCTGGGCTGAACCACACCCAAAAGACTAGACCGCACATGCAGTTCTGGGAACCGAAATATGTGGGGGCATTGATCTTGTCCCCATCAATGCACTACAAGTCCAATCCTCAATGTTATCCTATGGGAGTGAGTGAGTCTGGTGCCACAAGCGCCAAGTCTGACTCCAAGTGGGTCTTTGGAGGGATGGAGAGGCCCTTGAGGGCCATGTAGGTGATTGTGGCCTGGCTCCAGCCTGACATCTTGGAGGGCTGGGGACCTGAGGGGCAAGAATCATGACAGCGGGCGTTGGTCTCCATCGGAGTCCAAACTACACATCAAACTGTTGGAGCTGAGGGCAATCAGACTAGCGCTGAAGGCCTTTCTGCCCTCTGTAAAGGGAAAGAAATGTATTGATAATGACGGACAACACAGTGGCCATGTACTACCTCAAGATAGGAAGAGTAGGGTCACTACCACTGTGCAGAGAGGCAATGCAGCTCGGGTTCTGGGCAATACGAGAAGGAATCCCTCTATCGGCATTTCACCTAGCCGGAGAGCAGAACACGGCAGATGCTCTGAGCAGGCAGAACAGTGTCCTACGAGTGGGAACTAGCTCATGAAGTCCTTCGGGAGATCTTCACCCTTTGGGGAGCCCCTCAAGTGGATCTGTTTGTGACCAGGGTCAATCGGAAGTGCGAACAGTACTGCTCAAGGGAATTTCCTCTGAGAGGAGCTCTAGGAGACACGTTTGTGGTGGACTGGGAGTTTCCACTTCTGTATGTGCTAGGCCCCGTGATTCCTCACGTAATCAGGAGGTTCAGAAAGTTCAGGAGAACCATGATCCTAATTGCCTCGGATTGGACCAGGAGGACGTGGTACCTGGACCTTCTGGACATGTCCATCTGCCCTCCAATACGTCTTCCACAAAGAGAGGATCTTCTCTCGCAAGAGGAAGGTCGGGTTCTCCATCCAGAGGTCAAGACACTCAACCTTCACGCATGGTTTCTGAGAGGTTGAGATACAAGGATTGTGATCTTCCGGATGACGTAATGGAAAGTTTGCTTTCAGCCAGAAGACCAGCAACTAAATCCCTGTACCAGTGTCGTTGGAATACATTCAGTATCTGGTGCAGGGATGAGGATGTGGACCCTTTTCAATGTGGTACCCCAATGGTGCCTTCTTTCCAATTGCTTCTAGCAAATCTGGGGCTCCAGATCGGAACACTTAAAGTATATCTGGCTGCGCTGTCCATTTTGAAGCGCTCCTCGGAAGAGGTTTCCTACTTTAAAATTCCATTAGTCATTCAATTCCTGAAAGGGCTCACTAATGTGTACCCTCCAGTCCCTTTTCTTGTCCCAACTTGGATTTATATATTGTACTTATGTTTCTAACTTGTATACCTTTTGAGCCTCTGCATGCCTGTCCCTTGAGGCTTCGAACATTACCAACTGTCCTTCTTGTGGCCTTAACATCAGCCCACAGGGTTAGTGAGTTGCAGGCTCTCTCATGCAAACCTCCGTACACTACTTTTCACAAGGACAAGGTGGTACTTAAGATTAAACCTTCTTTCTTACCAAAAGTATTTTCTGACTTTCACTTGTCACAAAAAATCATACTACCAGCGTTCTACCCTCCTCCTCATTTGGTCAAAGAAGAGGAGAGGTTTCATAGACTGGACCCAAAAAGGGCTCTGTTTTTATATTTCAAGAATGTCAAATTACGTCAGGATGACCAACTTTTCGTAGGTTATACTGCCCTTAAATTGGGATTAGCAGTGACAAAACAGACCATATCCCGCTGGATCATTTTGACCATAGTTGAGTGCTACAGATTGGCGGGAAAAGACCCGCTGGATGGGCTTCGAGCCCATTCCACTAGGGGTATGGCTACTTCTGCGGCTCTGAAGAGGGGAGTCCCTGCAGCGGATATTTGTTTAGCTGCAACATGGGCATCAATGCATACCTTCATCCAGCGTTACTGCTTAGATGATGCTTCTTCCAATGAAGGATTATTTGCTAAGGCAGTACTCCATTCCTTCCATGAGAAAAATAATTAGTACTCCCACCTTCAAAATGACCACTGCTATGGGAGTCTATCATAAGATGGGGAATAAGTGGGAGGACACAATCCATTTGAAGAACAAGTTACTTACCACTGTAATGTTCTTTTGACTGGATGTTCCTCCCATGTATTCCTCATCGCCCCTCCCATCCTACCCCGCAGTACAGTTTGTTAGTTACACTTCTCTCTCACGAAAAGTTTTTCAGTCATGAGGCACGCCTGGATGTTCCTCGAATATTTCCTTGTAAAAACAGAACTGAAGCCAATGGGCGCGGCACAAGGTACTTATACTGATGGTGACGTCGACATGGTAGGGAGACCGTCGAGGGACATCGACTCCACGACCTCGTGCACAGCGCCCTCTGGCGAGAAACATTTTTCCGAAGCAGCGAAGCTGGCGAGATACGAATTTCATAAGATGAGGAATCCGTATGAGGAATATCCAGTCGAAAGAACGTTACAGTTGGTAATTAACTTGTTCTTCTCCAGCCTGTGCCATAGTTTCACGTAGGCCAGGATGCATTTCAAGCGAGGACAAAGTGCCCACTTTTGAATGCTCAGCTCCTGTTTGTTCCTTAATGCTTTCTGTTTCACAGTATTTTTCAAATAGAATAGAGAGGAATGCAGGGTGAGGTTGATGTTTAATATTTCCCAACTGACAAGTCATTTTCACCTTCCCTCTGCCAAACATATTTGTTGGTCACAGGGGATCCTAGCGTTTCCCCCATCACCTTGTTCAAATTGGGATTGTCTGAATAGCCCAGGCATACTTTCAAAAAATAACAAATCACCCTTAGTTTCACCTGGGGTACTATGCTAGAGCTACCAAGTTCTAAGAGCAGCGCGGAGTTAGGGGTGCTTAGACGTGCTTTGGCATAGGTCTACTAGTTTTTTTAGAAATTCGATTTTGAGTCACCTCAATAACCGTGCAGCTGGAATAGCCCCAGATGGATGTCGCTCCCCTAAGGCATCCATCAAGCAGCCGCCCACCATACATGTGATCAAATCTAGACCGCCCCCCCAGCCTGGCTCAGTTGCCTTTATATGCCTTGACCATTTCCCATTTTTGAAGGTAAAGTAAGCCTGGGTAGCAACATGACTCAACTACCTCAATCTGTTATTTCTTTAGGAACCTAGAATATCCGTTTCTGCCTTTCTCAAACACAAGTACCTTTGTTTTCACCCTAATCATCTTTAGGTCATGGGCTGTAAAATATTCCTCAGCGTAAGAGACTGCATTGAAACCCCAACCTCCGGTGAGAAGCAAGTAAAACTGTCATCCGCATATGAAGGGGCTCCAAAGCAGGTGTCAAGCAGTGAAGGGTGGTTAGCCTTAGTGCCTGGAACCGCAAGGTTAAAGTCGTAGAGAAACAAAATAAATAGCAGTGGGTCTAAAGCACAGCCTTTCCTTCACCCCCTTATTTGTTGCCATGACTCCGGACAACCTGCCGGAACACGAGGTCTGTACAGATGTATACGTGTATTTTGTAGCACAATTGGGTTAAATTCAGCAGCCCCTCTGGCATCTTTAGCACAGCTAACTTTCCCAAAAGACGATTCCTGGGGATAGTCAAAGACGTTTTCTACATCAGTAAAGGCCACCTACAGCTTCCCACCTCTGTACTTGTTAGTTAGTGTATGCAGAAGCAAATGGGGTCCAGTGTTGAAAGCTCTCTCCTACAACCTGCTTGAATGGGTTTGAATAAGTGCTGAGAAGAAGCACAATCTTCTATTCAGCAGGCATTTGGTAAAAACGTTACTTGTTATATCTAAAAGGGAGATTGGGCGGTAGCAGTGCAGGTGACCTATAGATCCTTGGTTAAAAATGGGAACTATTATACTCTTGAACTTAGAGCAGGGAAGTACCTTAGTAGCTGATTAAGTTAAAAAGCTTAAATAAAATTGGGTGCCACCAACTTGAGAACCACTTAAAAATATCTGAATACAGGCCATCTAAACCAACAGCTTTACCCGAAGTGAGTGTTTTTTTTAATGCGTACAGATCTCCCCCAACTGAACGTGATGTCTTTGGCACTTAGACCCTTAGATTAATGTTGTTTCTTTTTAAACTGACCTTGAAATAGCTTTCCTGTTGGCTGTCACAGCCAGGAGAGTATTTTATAAATAGGCATTCACGGCTGTCTCACCATACATCAAGTTTTATAGAGACGAATAAACCTTTGGACACATTGGAGGTTCAAATTGGTTGATGTGAAATTTGCAGACCCCCGTTTTTTTTTTTTAATCCAAACAATTTGGCTGATAGATCCCACTATATTCTATACAGAATGGTAAGTTACTAAGTTGAAAGTACAATACCTTTTAGAATTATTCCACAGTAATGTATTTGTAATAGAAGAACAAAATATGGACACTGTGTTTTGAAAGATGCAATGACTATATGTCTAGTATGAAATTTGCCTGCCTCAACAAAATCTTTTGGCAAGCCATATGGGAGTATACTAGTGTGTTACTTAAAAATGGTGTAAGGATAAATTGATCCTCAAGGTTTCATATGACTGATGGCTAAATTGCAGACCTTGTAACCTAGGTTCAAATTCTGGATTCTGCACTATACCAAGAAACAGTTTTTCTGTCAATGTGGCTTTATCTCCGTTGGCCTTAAATTTAAATGTGTGATGCAGAGACTTTGATTAAGTTCCCTGCCTAACTCAGGGAAACATCTAAAGGGACTACTAAGAAGCTGGCATACCTCCTCAATCTAGTGGATGATTGACTTGGGTGTGGTATGTGGAGGATCCTCTGCTCAACTTCATTTAATGCCCCCTTCCCCGTGCCATTTGGTACATCCTGCTTAAAGACACCACTAGTCCTTTAAGTGCATTTCAAAGGGACCCAGCACCTCATACAGTAACTTTATACCCTCCTTGAGTCAGGCTTGGAGAAATGCAGGTTGCAGCTTGCCCAGAAATGATCATGATGAAGCCATACCTCTTGCAATTCTCTCCAGTGGTCCTACTGCAGTCAGAAGTTGACAAGACATTTGCATGTTGATGTGCAAGTAAGTCCAAGATGGTGGACTGGTTTTATAAAGCTGTGGTACACCCGCTGCATAGCAAATGCAATACGCAAGCAAATACACCTGCTCTTAAGGCTGAAATCAAGCCAGACAATTCCAGAGGTGCCCGTATTTATTATGCGCAGCAGCAAACAGCAAGGCCTGATTGCCAATATGGAGATTGGCACATGGAACATAAAAAGGCCGGCTTTGAGCACTGTGGTGTGGATGTTTGGATAAGGACGTTGCAGAAGGAGTTTGGAATAAATTGGTCAGTTTAGTAAGGAGGCTGTGGAGGTTGGAGAAACAAGAAAGGAAGAGGTTGGAGTTGAGGAGAGGTTGTCAGAGGCGGGTGGTTTAGGAATGGACTGAGGAGGCTGGTAGTCATCAGTAGGAGGGCGATGGTGGTGAACATGAGGAGTTTGGAAGTCAGTCAATGTAGGTGTTAGTGAGCATGAGGAGGAGGTTGGTGTAGAGCATCAGGAGGGCATTGGAAAGAATCAAGTGTGATTAAAATAAGGTGCTATTGGAATACTGGGAGGAGGTTGGAATTGAACATCAAGCAGTGGTTGATTTAGATTAGGAGCAGGTTGGATCAGAAGATCAGGAGGAGGTGGAGTGCAGGGGATCACAAGAAGAGGGAGCCTGAGAAGTTGGAAGGCAGTGCTGGAGGCTTGCAAGGGTGGTAGCTAGCCAGAGCAGGAAGGAATAAGAGGGTGTCGTAACTTGACTCGTCGTGAAGAATATATGGGCCTCTGTCCCCAAGTTCCACACAGAAAGAAAGAAAACTACTCCCTATGCGAGCCTTGAGGCCACAGGTGGTGGTGGTTGTTTCGCAGGACCAGACGCCGCCGAGGACCCCAGAGCTGTGGAATGAATTAGGTATTAGTACAAACAAGCACAGTACTGTAAACAATGTAACTGTTATTGAAATATGGCTTACCCAAGGGTGATATTCTAACTGCCAGGAACTCTGAGGCTGTGGTGCAGGGAAGCGTCAGTAATCCTTCAAAGCCAAAGCGCCAGAAACTCAGCGTTGGCTACCACCTGATGATTCTTGGATGTATTCTTAACACTGTGGTAACGTAGCAGTTCGAGGAAATCTGTAGAGCGTAGAATACTTGACAAAGCAGATATGGGTAATCCAAACAATCCGTGAAACGTTAGCTAAAGTCCAGAGTCCGTAAATCCAAGCAGAAACCAAAACGCCAAATCCAAGGAACAAGAAAAAACCAGTCCATAATCCATAAGTTTCAGATCTGTAACTAAATTAATCCAACGTGAATCGAGAACGCCAAACAGTGTCGCGAAACAGCTGTGAAGGGCGAGTGATTCAAAATGCGCCGCTTTTATACCTGCCGACTCCTGATCACGTGAGCGGAGCTCAGGGCACGTGACCGAGAGTTCGGCCCGGAACCAGGAAGTAGTTGTCGCCGATTACTCCTGCTCCAGCCCTCTCGCAGTCTCCATGGCAGTTGCCAGCGGAAACGAGGGAACAAATAATATCGCCCTCTGACAGAGCCTGGAAGTTGGTGACGCTTCCCTCGCACCACAGGTAGTGTGATCATGTGGAGGGCTTACTTTGACTTGGAGATTTTCGCTGTGTTATGTGTCAGGGAGTCCCCGAGGGTATGAGTGTTCTGTAAGGCTGTGTGCCTGGTGTGCCTTACCTTCCTACTGTGCATGACAGAGGGCACACTGGGTCCAAAGTAGGGGGTTCATGTTAGACCCTGATCCGAAGGGGTAAAACCCAGAATTGGAAGAGAAATTAGCACCTGGCTTGGAGTTTAGGTTTAAGACCAGCAAAGGGGTAGAGCGGGGGAAATTGGGACCCTAACAGAGGGAGGTGATCAGACCCTCTTAACTTTGTCGAAACCGGGCAGTCCATTCCAGTTGTCTCAGCCTTAAAGTCAAGGAAAACTCCAATTGTCCCTGTACTGGCTGGAGGAAACACACCATTTCCTGAATTTTCTACAACCGAGCAGGAGGTGGTTGTAGAACTTCCTGTGTTGCACAATTTACAGAAGAGGGCAATTTGACCGTGAGAATGTGAGTGACTAGGGAAGAGACCCATGGAAGTGGAAATGCTTGCAAACCAGAAGACTGTGATTGGATTATTTTCGAGGCATTCCTGTTAATTGTTTTGTTAGTTTTCATTGAAGGAAGAGTTATCCTGACCTTCTCAAGGAGGACCTTCTTATTTGGGACATTTAAGTAATTCAAAAAGACATTGTTTGAAATATCCCATTATAGTCAATAATTCTTAGGAGAAGGGAACAGGGCTGAAAGAAGCCTTTGGTACGCCAGACTGGGAGATCAGCTTTGGATAATTTTACAGGATGTGGGTGAAGTCTGCCTGGATATTTATTTATGTTTACTGGTCCTGAGAAAATCACTAACAATAGAAATAAAGTACATTGGACAAATGAACCTGACTTGATTTTATTTGTTGATCCCTGATATAAAACATAAAAATAGCTGTACTTTGTCCCTTCCCTACTTATGTTTTTTCTTTCCTCTGAACCTACTATATCCTGGTTTCTATAATGGTGTCTCATCCAGACCCAGCACCACCATGCTGCTTTTTGGTACAACACTAGGTTTGAGATTGTCCTGCTGCAATACATGTTCTCTGTAAAATGCTCCACTGCTCCTCTTAGCCACCTCCACACTATATCAATAACACATTTCTAAAATAAATGACAAATGGTTAATAAAAACTATGAATTTGAAGATCCTTTTGATAAAATTGCATTTTACTTGTCTGTTATATTGGTGCAAATGTTGAAAGCAAAATGGTTTAATCTCTTATTGAATGCTTTTTCAATGTAACTCGCAGGTTCCACTGGTGATTGATAAAGAGCACCGATGTTCTATTCCTGTCGGACAGCTGTGGGTTGAATTGCTTCGATTCTATACAGTCGAATTTAAATTTGAAGACTTAATCATAAATGTACGTTTTAAAGAGTTGATTTTACGGGAATTAAAGGACTGGCCAAAGAAGCGGATTGCTGTGGAAGGTACAACAGAGGTTAATGTTTCAATAACAATGCTCAAGGTTTTTATGGATTGATTGTTGGGTTTAAACATGTTATTGCTATTAGCGAATTCCAGACACATTGAATAATGCATCCAATTTAAGTGCCTTATTAACTAAACACTAGCAGAGGTCATTACATTTATCCTAAGAATTAAGATGAATAGAAAACTAAGTAGGTAACAATTGATTATCCATAGGTAACTGAATTCAACTTTGTTGTATATTTTCCTGTGCAGCTTTCCTAATATTCATACAATTTATATTATTTGTACCTTCGCAGAGGGACGTCCTTTGTATTTTCACATTCACTAAATCTGCACTTTATCCCTGTTAACTGAATTGCCTCCATCAGTACAAAGATATTTAGCCTCCCCCCCCTTGCATGTCTTTTCACTGTTAATAGCAATATTGGCATGTTTTTTTCCCTTTTATCCTAGTCCTGTTTGTCTGATAAGCCTGATATAGAGCCATAGGTAGCGCATGCGTCATTCCCTTTGTAAAGTGGAGTTACTTTCTTTCTTCTTTCGTTTTCTTTCTTTTCCTCGGTCATGCCGAGCACATCTCCCAAACCTTCTTTTCATCCTCTTGTGCGTGAGACGACAGAAGTGAGTCATTCAAATGATTCAACCTCCACCCCTGCCACCGGATTGACAGTCACTGCACTTTACAATTATTTAAGGCCACACCCCAATGCGGCTTGTCCCCCTCTCAGAACACTTGACTACACCAGAGTGCTCTTTTGAACAGTTGTTTGCATTCCCATGAGAGTACAATACAACCTCTCATGAGACCCATGCCGCTTTGAGGCACTGCAAGTATTCATAAATGCGGTCTCACCATTTCACCACTGTCCCCTTGTGACATTCATTGTTACTCTTTTGTCAGCTAATTGGAACCTCATGGTTAAACTCGCACCGTAAGCAGGAATATACAAACGCAACTCAACAGAATAGTCTGTGTCCCCCATGGAAGTTTGCACCCCCAATGGTATGTTTATACGCAACAAAATACTTTAAACATGGAATCTTCTGCTCAGACCCATTACCCTGTCTGGGACACAAAGAAAGGAAAAGGCAAATCTATACTTTCATTACCTGGCTTTAGCCTGCTCCTCATAACGCATTCACATCATCGGACCCCTGTCTGTTGGCAGATCCTGCCACAGCTACCACCAGACGTGACTTTGGAGGCTGCTGGGGGACCAAGTCGTCACCCATCACGAATGGGGCTCTTTCTCTCCTTCCTTTGTGTGGATCTAAAGTGGACCTCAGCTGTTTCAATTTCCAATGATTCCAAATAGACGAGACTCATTTAGAAGGTTCCTGCAAACAGAATTTATTAACACACACCTGTCGATTGGAACACAAAGCAATGGGGTGTGGGGAATACAAGAATAGCCTATATCATCTGTTGGTCACTGGGAGGAGCTTCTTTCCACCCTTTGATATGCTTGAAGTTGTAGATCTTCCCTTTGTGACCACTCCCCACAGGCCTGGACGTTCCCAATGGGTGTATTTAGGGGAGTACCTTTTGTTGCTGGTCTCTGTTTTGCTGATGAGAGAGACACATTATAAAGTTTGTATTTTCTTTTATTTATAAGCTTCCAAGTCTGAAGTACACCATTACTAAACTGTGCACGTTGATATCTGCTTTGAGAAGACCATTGCATCGTTCCTTTTGCTAGGCTCTTCACCAGTGGCCGTGCTAGGTACATTCCATCTATGACTCAGTGCAATTCATAAGGGTTCTCAAAAAAAGTCTCTGATCAGTTACGCTCTGCCTGCTAAAATACCAACAACGTTAAATGTTTGCACAATGACCCGATAGCCTGCGATGAATCAAATGAATGCCAAAGTCACTGTTAATTAAGTCATCCGTTAATATCATTGTTTTATTTCTTGCTAGCCAACACATATTTCAACCTCAAAAAGGTCCTCTTCAGGGTATGTAGAAGTATAATCTCGAAAATTCAGACCAACACCTCTTCCGTTTCATTAATTAATGCGACAACACATTAATGCACTTTATAAGCTCTCGGAAACACGAAGACTTTAAATTCCTTATTGGTAACACGCTCTTGACTCAAACTTATAATCAGTCTGGTGATTTACATCATTGCATTCTTTTAGAACATACGCGGAACGCCGTGATGGACCCACTTGGTAGTGCGGATGTAAATCACCAGACGGATTGTACGTTTTGGAGACCATAGTGTGTTAATGAAACAGGAGTGAGCATAGTGAAGGAGAAAGTAGTTGGCGGTGAAACTACCTACTTTGCGTGTAGGATCCCTCTTCATGTGCTGTGTTGTACGTAGGACTAGTATTGCAGCAACACCAACTTGTGCTTTAAAATCTGCCCACGCGCAGCACAGCCTAGTGAACAGAGTGAAGTAGAAAGCAGTTAGCGGCATTTACAGGCAAAGGAGGCTTTTTCCTTCATTGCAGACGGTAAGCAAGTCTATGTTCGGCTTACCTTGAAACATTGAATTTGCATTTACAATGTAGAAACTGCGCAGCAAGTCGATAGCCAGTGACTGCCCTTCAGCCAACTCTCTCAGGCACTTCACGGTTGCACCGAATGATAACAATCATATGGATTATTCTGCAGCGCAGTCTGTTGCTGTTGTTACCCCTGACTGTGCAACCGACCAACCTGCACCGTTTACTCAACTTCCTGGCATTTCATGCCCTCTGTCTGTACTTTTAATATCTACAACTGACAAATGTGCTGATCCATCTAATGAGGCGGCTCTCAAAAGGGATAACCAAGTGCCTGGGGAAAGTGATAACTGAAGACGCCTACTTCCAAACTAAACCAAAGGGTCATCACAGGCTTTTAACTTGGAGCAGGGTGCAGCACTGAAGTTCGTAGGGGCTCACAGTCAAATGATTCCCAACAGCAAGAGAAAAACTACATCATTGATAACAGCTTTCTAGAACTGGTTAAAGACGGTACTGCAGGTCCCCTCTCTGGGGCTGTTATGGATGCATGTGATAAATGAACTGACACAGGAGATCCATGACTAGATTTTTCTGAAATAATGAATTTAGATGAAACACCTTCCTTTGTACTAGAATGGAACACAGAAGTCAACACTGATTTGCTTTGCTCAACAAACTCCAGTACTCCAAATCCCCTACATCATACTTTAAGGGATATAGATAAAAACATTAAACTATCCTCGCCCACTATTGCTCCACTTAATGTAGTGCTGAGCTTGTTCGTATACCTTAATAACAATATTAAGATGGAAGTTGGGTCTTTCGCGCTTGCATTGAGTGATATAAAGATCAAGCTGGAAATCGATGCCACTGTCAATATTCAAAGAAATACAAACAAACATATATGGCGACACTGCCAAACATAAGAGCATGCATACCTAATCTCAATTAATTTCATCTCCAACGAATAACTGTGAAAGGGACAGCGGCTCTTTGCAAGGAGATCTACAGGTGATTAGAGGTTTCCCCGGCTCCTCTTAAAAAAAATTAATAATAACAAGCGATCTTCAAGAAAATGTCTTAGAAATCTACACCTATCAGAAGAAGAAGCTGCCAAACACATCGCAATGATTTAATACTGCCTCAAATTGGGATCCTCTGCGACGACCAGAGAGAGCTGCCCAAATGACCAATGAAGAATTACAAGGGGGGCAAGCTTGCTGTACTTCAAATGATGCTGACGCCACAAGCACCCTCTTCTTCGAATATGCCTTTGCACTTAGATAAAGATATATTTTTTTGTTAATCAATAAAATGATTTTTACAATGAAGACATCAACTTTGTATTCTTTAAATTCATTGTGTTGCTGAAGGGAGAAAAAGGAGCCTAAATAGTCGGTTCTTGTAAGTTTGACAACATGTCCATTGTTGTAGAATTTTAAACGTTGCCAATTGCCAGGTGGATTTGTCGCCGTTCATCATCCGAGACCACCAAGTTTCTTCGTTGGCTAGTAGGGGGTTTGAGAAAACATTTTTCATGTACTGCGACCTGATTTTCGTCATGCCTGGACAGTTTAAGAGAAGATGACGAATGGACTCCTTTTCGTTTTCTCTCAAACAGAGCCTGCAGTTATTAGTCAATGAGAGTCCTCTTATTGCACGAATTACGTTTGTTGAAAATAGGTTGAGGCATGCTCTTAAAAGAAAATTTCGCACTGGTCTACTAGGGAATTTCTTAAATGAAATTCTGCAGTTCATTCAATTTTTTATGTTTGGAGGTAGATGTGTTGTCAGCTTATTTCCTGAGGCCTTTGTCAGAGTCTCAATCGACTCTTGCTCCTTTAGTTTTTTTAGGACTTTTAGAGGATGTTTTTCCAGTTCCTCTTCATCACTTTCTAAAAGGTACAGGAGTTTGGAGTTTTTTTCTTTCCAAGCTTGGAGCATTGCACAATTTGAGTTGTGCATTTCACTATTTATCAGTTGATACAACCAGGGACTGTTAGTTAACAGACATTTCCCAAATAGCATCAATGAATTACAGTTTAGGGACCCTTCAAGTGATAGAAGATTAAGCTCCCGTCTTATGGATGCAAGTAGATTTCGGCAAGCCTAGGACTGTCCTCCAAAAGTTTTGGCCAGATTGCCCTTGGTAATATTGGCATTGCTTCCGCGCCAAAAATAATAGATGGTACCACTTTCATTTTGTAAACGTTTTAGATAAAGATAAAGAATTAAAAGTGCCGGAAGTTACAATATTGGCTTCTCATAAAAGTGGTGCGAAATGAGAACCAAATGAGAACCAAGCCAACGAAACACAAGCACTTTCGGGCGTCCGGTCCGATTTGGATATACCCGACGCTCCCTTTCATTTATCGCTGAAGAAAAGCACAATACTCTGCCATCTAAAGTGGTCCAATGTTTACCTGTTGGGCTCCAACAGAGACTGGTAACACTGTTGGCTTCATAAGCAAAGTTTAGCAAACTAATTGGATGGCACTGAAAATCACTGTCTATTGCGCATGCCTACAAGTCAAGATGCAAATCTCTTGGCTTGCCCTTATTTTATACATCTGTTTCTTCTTGAGCATATGATCACCATAAATCATCAGAACGTACTAGGTCTCTTCCATGACAATACCCCACCTCTGTCTTTAACCTCTGCGGACATTGAACAAGTGTTATTTTGCGACAACCACCAAACTGGCTTCGTAAGACTGACCATGTCCAAAATTATTATGATCGTGCTCCCATCTGAAACTGACATTTTATGTCAAATGGGCTATGACATTACTTTGTGCGATGCCCTGAAGCTCCAATAAGGAAAGATCAATAAACCTGGAGTTCAGTGGAACAGAGGGGGCTTTGAGGAACTATTAAATAAAAATAGGAGCGGTCCCCTTGAGTGATAGAGTAGTAGAACTAGCTGGGAATTACAGTGGTCCATTGAAACAGCATGATGATTGGTCTTGGTTGCCTTCCTCTCTTGCTCAAAAGTTTAGGAATTTTGGTGCAATGGGACCTTTAGCACAATTAAGGCTGTGGAAGACATAATACTTTTGTGGAATTCCATAGGATTCAACAGTTATATTAATGATATGGCAGTAATTTATAATAGGCACACAGTGATACTCTTACAGGAGACTTGGCTGACAATACTGTTGTACTCTGATGGCCAAGTGATGATCCAGCAAGATGTCATTTCATTGTAGGGAAGCAGACCATCCAGTGGGCTAATGGTAGCAGTAAGGTCTAATATAACTAGATACGTGGCATGCTCAAATAATTATTCAGGTATTCTGGCAGCCAAGTGTTCCTTTAAGGCTACCACAAAATATATAGTTGTCTTATCGATCTCTTTACTGGAATCCAGCCTATATTCAGTTACCTGAAATTGTTGCCCAGTTTAACGAAGTGCTTTCTACCTATGAGAAAGGGATAGATGGCACTCACGTTTAGAAAGGAGTTGGTTTTAACTCCGATTGTCACATGGCGGTTTCATTGGGTTTATTTAAGCCAAGTAGTACGTTGTCAGTATGGAAGGATATGGAGGCGCATTTTTGCTGATTGGGATCTACACATGGTTACTGGCAATATAGCAGGAGATATACCAACTGCTGCCACTTGATCAGCCCTGGTTTGTCATGCATTGAATATGTGGTATTATCTTCTGACATGTTTTGCTAAGTGCACGAAACCTTCAGTATTAGACACAAAGGCAAATTATCATAAGGCACTTGGTACCATTCTTTCCGAGGCATAGGTCATGATTTAGTTAAACATCAAAGTAATTTAACCATACAATCTGGTGGACTTGGACTAGCCATGAGAATTTGTAACATCTATGCATTTAATAGTAGACTGGGATACATGTATAATCACACACCATTGGAAAGCAAATTCTTGATACCCCTGATGGCTTTCTAAAGCTAGCCGCAGCAATAAAGGGCATAAAATGACATTGTTTGCAAACAACAACTTTCTCTTGGTGGGTACCTGAGACACATCTTTTCCCCTACTGCGTGGCATTTTGGAAAGCTTTAGGGAAATTTCCGGATTTAAAATGAACCCGAATGAGTAAAGTACTTTGTTTAGCTCTAGATAAGACACAGGTGTAGACACTGTCCCAGATAACACTATTTCGTTTGGGCTGAAGAGAGGTTAAGATATATGGAAATTAACCTTGGAACAACCAATCTCTTCATAAGATGAACTACCCAGATGGACCTTAAGAGCAGATAAAATAGTGTTGTATTTTGGTTTGGGAAACGTGCTTTTATAAAAATGAACATCCTCCCTTAACTCCTTTAAAAGTCTTGCTGGATTTTAATTTTTATGGTGGCTCTTAAGAAAATGAAAAAAGAGAAAAATACCTTTATTTGCAGATCCTCTGTGCACAGACTGGCAGCTGAAACACTTTGTGTCAAGAGTAGCAGGAGGGGGCAGGGGCTCCCTAAAATACTGCCAATCAGCCCAACTGTGAAGATCTTTCGAGACTGGGTAGATCCATCTTCTGGAAAAAGATGGACAATTATTGAGAGAGATTGTGGGGAGACCGTTGCGGTACATGATTTGGCTACAAAATATAGATCAGCCCGAAAGCCATGTATAAGCTACCCTCCATAAACACTTGTATGTAGGTATCGGAGAGACTGGTGTCCAAGTTGAAATTGACAACTTTTTCTGGTCTGGCCACTCCAATAAACATAAGACAGATCTTACACCTGCATATAAGGAGTGCGCATTTGGGGCATTGTAGGGGGAAGGCTGCGAGTTTCTCCTATACCTTTTTTTTCACCCCTACAATCTTTTTTTTAAAAATTTTTCTCAGAATCAGCAACAGTCATAACAAATGTTCTTATCACAATTGGGCAAATGTTTAGATTAATTTAGCTACCCCTTCCCATAGCCAATCCCTCTTAGTGCTGCAAAAACATGTTTATTTATCTGCAGCTTCTTCTCAGCCATTCTCTTCTGCATTTCACTCGTTTTAAACTTTAACAAAATATTTCCGCCACCCCCACTTCCCTGCTTTTGTCACTCATGAACCAGAGAAAATGTCTATGCTCGCTCCTTATTCAATTGCGCATGGTGACCTTCTAGGACTCGCTCCCCTTGCGTTTGTCTTAACCGATTTCCCCCTGTAGAATTTTTCTCTAAGAAGCAGGGTTTGAAATTGAGGGGGGTACTGGGAGCTATTTAGCTCCTGCTTCTAGCATAATGGACCCTTTTTAGCTTCAAACCAACAGCTACCAGGAGCTACTTTAGGCTCCTTGGGCTAATTGTTGCCTTACAAACATGTAAATGTGACATTAACTTTGAGTATTTGAGAATGTTAATAAAACATAATTAGAACACATCTGATATACATTCAAACACTATTTATTTATTAGGCCTTGTGAGCGTTCAGAGCATGCAAGTGTAGAGAGAGGGGAAGAGGGAGAGGGGGTTTAGTGCTGGGGTGTCTGTGCTCTTGAGTGAGAAGCAGGTGTACGTGCCCAGAGTAGGAAGTGCTAGGGAACTTTCATCTGTAAAAATGAAATGGGTAAGTGCAGGCCTACAGTGGCGAAGGCCGGTAATTGTCAAGGCAAGTGCTGTGTGTAGGCGGAGGCTGAAGGCGATTGGGTGTGGCAGGCCAGGGCCCCGAAGGACACATAAGGGTCTAGGTCACCAATCACAGTGAGATTAGCAGCGGAGGGAGGGGGGTGGAAAGGAAAGTCTTGAGGAGCTTCATACAAAATGGTTCATACAAAATGGACATAAAGTTAAAGGGGCATCTCTGGTAACTCTGGTACCCTACAGGGTAAGGCCCGACACTGAGGAGCTGCATTTAGCTCCTGCTCATTGAATCTCCATTTTAAATCCTAAAGAAGACAATCAACTCAACCCCGCCCTCTGTCATTCCTGTAGCAAGGAAGTGTGTTTTTCCATTTCGTAAATTGCCTCTGCCTTCTTTGCCCATTCCCGACACGTGGGCAGTAGGTAGGGGTCTTCAATTGTATTTTGAGGCAGGCCCTAGATCCTTACATGCTGCGAGGAATGTGCGACAAGGCTGCTCCCCTAAGCCAAATCGTACTAAAATTGGCTGCAAAGGTCTCTCCACTCCCTGTAGGTCCTTTATCCAAGCTAGTACCTCTTCCCAGTATGCTTGCACCCTTCAACAAACTCACCACATTCTTGCACACCTTTTGTAAGGGGTAAAATCAGATCTTTTGGAGACCTAGAAACGAGTACCTCAGATACTGAGACACTGGACCATGCATATAAATAACGGAGGCATCAGTGGGCCTTTAACTAAATTCAAAAGAATGGTATTTGAAATGCTAACTTCAAGGGGTTTCATAACCAGGCTCATTGGGCGTTTGAATTCAGCGACACAGTAGACCCTCCCTTAGTTTGTTAGTCTGGCATAAAGAATTATAACACAACTTTTCAAACAATACATACAGGGGCATATGGAGGAACGCCAGGACGATTGCTGTTGACGCCCAGTATGGGGAACGGCATATCCATTTATATCAAGATGTTATCTTTTGAGATGGATTTCCAAAATTAGCCCTGGTGGGAAGATTTTGGGAGGCCACCCTATTTATCCTAATTGAGAAGACACTGAGAGGTTAGAAAAAACCCAATCAAGGTAGGTGAGGGAGCAGTCAAGGCTTAGTCTCAGGAAAAGTGAGTGGTCTAGGGCTACGAGTCCACACAGAGTAGCACTAAATGATTCAGTTACAGTAGGTATGTGAAATTAGTTATTTATTAGGCCTTTCAGTACATACTAAGCATATAAAAATCAAAGATATTGTCAATTAACACCATATGGAAATTATATACACATTCACCTTAAGAGAATACAATTGTATATGAATTAGTTACCAATGCAATATAGGTGAATAGTCAGGTGCAAGGGGAAGATAGGTGGCACCAACACATGAACAGCTTCCCTCACTTTATAAATACATTCCTCAGATTATATGGGGCCTTGTGACCAAGTGTCACAATTTCCAGATTATAACTGAGTCCAAGTCAAAATGATAAAGTGGGCAGAGTTGTTGTGCTTTAGTTAAGTTTGTAAAAGTTAGATGAGTATTTTCTAAAACCAGGTAAGTACTCTATCCTTTTGCTAAGTTTAAGTCTAAGGAAAGGATCCTTCGCCAAGGTCCAATGACCAGAGGCCATGCCAGAGGAAGTTGAGGAGAAGGGATTTGCATGCAATGTTATCAAAAGGAGGACAGGGGGGACAGAAACATGCATGTTAACTTTTCCTCCGGACTCAGATTCATCCAGATGTCACTGCAGATCTTCTAGAATCTGCTGGGGGGCACCATTTTCTGTGGTTACTTCTGGTGAGGAAGGGCTTTTCGTTTTGGGAGTTGGACACCTTGCACAGCAAACAGTTCCATTCAGCTTCTAGAAGACGACCCCAAATGAAGAAAAGGTGAAGACTTTGACAGTGCAGAACCTTGAGGACACCTCACAGGATTGCAGAAAGTTTGTTCCAACAGAGGTCACCATGGTCAGGTGGCAACAGACTATTGTACAGCGGTGACCCCTGAAGCAGCCCCAGCACAGCTTCCCTTGGAGTAAGACCGCTGAAATTGTGGGGACAAACGGCTTGTGTCACAAGGTGAAGATCCACCAAGTTCCAAGGCTCTTGGAACAGCACAGCTGCAGCGAGGTAGCCCAGGAGAGAGCTTGTCAGTTTCTGGGTGGTCCAGCTACCCTTCTGAAGGCTCCCACAGCACAGATCTTCGAGCAGGGGTCAGGACTGATTGTTCCCACCGGTCTAAGGTCTGTAGCACCAACCAGGGTCATCTGGGATCAGGCAGAGCAGCAGGGCTTCACCGGGCCAATCACTGGAATAGATTCTGGTCAGCTGCAGGGTCGTTAGCAGGCTTTGTAGAAGTCTTGGTGTCATCAATGATCGGTCGGAACAGTTGCAGGAGCCCTCCTTAATTCAGGCTGCGTGCTAGCCCAAGCCTACCAATTTTAAGTATCTACACCATTTGAACATCAGATAACCTCTGTCCAGCAACAGACTTTCAGGTGCTAAAGCATGTAGACTACAACCAGACAGTCACAGCACTCTGTGTCGGTCTGTCTCTCTTTCTCTCCATCCCCTCTCTCTCTCACTTTCTTTTTCCCGGGGAAAGGGGTTAGCCATATATCTGGCATTTCCTGACTTGAGAAGGCAGGAAGGCAAAGCGGTCTCCATCCTGTCTTAGGCACATTGTCAAAGTAACCAAAAATCTGTTGGGTAAAAGGTTATAAGGATACAAAGTATCCTAACTGCACTTTGAATGGATTGTGTCCTCCCACGTATTCCTCATCTTTTGACACATGACGTCCATCTTCAGCTACTTCGGAAAAAGGAAACTTCAGCAGAGGTCGATGGCGTTGACTCGATGTCCCTCGAAGGCCCCTGTCGAGGATGTCATTGAAGCCATATATAGCATGCAACAGCGCCTGTTGGCTTTGGTTCTGTTTTTCCGCCATAGCTTCAGAGAAATATGGCGCGTTTCCTCACATCTTGTGACGTCTTTGTTGAACTTTAACATCGAGCTGTCTTCATCATCGACACCACGACTCCGAAGTCCGGTTTTAAAAAGTGTTGGGATTGCGGATCAAAAATGTCCCTGACTGATCCGCACCTATCTGTTTGTGGTGCCTCGGAGCGGACCATGACACCTCTGACTGCTCCAAGTGCCAATCGATGACTGGAAAGGCCTTGAGGGAACGGAAGGGGAAGCTGAAGGTAGGCAAAATACCTAAATCCCTTACCCAATCTGTGAAACCTTCAACTGACTACTCGAGAGGCGACTCTCCTTGGAGGAAGAAGGCCAAGTGGTCCAGGTCGAGGAGTGGCTCACACCACTCTACGTCCTCAAAGAAGTCGAAGAGAAAGCACTGTAGGTAGACTTCGTCATCGGGCGCTTCCCCAGAAAGAGTTGCTTGTCTAACCAAGAAATCCACTCCGTCAGAGTAGGAGGCCTTCAGGGCTGAAATGCTTAACATTTTCGAAAAGCAAAAACCAAGCCATGTTCCTACCATGCCTTCGAAAGAAGCCGGAAAGCAAAGGGCCCGGCCTAAGTCTTGTCGCCTTCGAGCCCGGGAAAAAAGCCTGATCCGCATTGTGAGCCCTCGAGGCCTCAATCCGATGTATAATAGAAGGATCACTCGAGCCATAAGCACAAGTCGAGGTCATTGACGCCATAGACACCTTCAACGCCTCCCAAACCCTTGACCCCGAAGACTTTGCTGCCATCTGCGCAATCTTTACCAGCTGTGCTGTCGAAGCCGAGCGCCCCTCCTAAACAAATGGGGCCGATAAAGAAAACCTCGACGACTACTACAGCGTCTAAGCTAGTTATGTCAAAACCCATCATTCCTGACAAAACCTATGTTCCACTATCTAGGAGAGAATTTTTAAAGTCTTTCTTCAATTTATGAAGAAGAGGCACAGTCTGATGAAGGGGGCCCCATTTGGCATACAATATGGTACACCCAATGCGGAAGAGTCCAGGATGAAGGAGCTTTATGGAAATCTCCAGACTGCAAGTGGGGTTGATAATTGAACTAGAGTTTGGGATACCAGAGGCTAGGGAGCTTGCGGATGCATCCTACAGGCAGCTCATGTCAAAGGTGGTGGATTTCATGGGTTAGCATATTCTAGACCAATATATACAGTCGGATCCCATTTTACCATTCCACATGGCCTTACAGAAAAGGGTGCCCAGGAACTCGGAGACACCGGAGACTAATCCGGCAGTTCATAAAAACTTAACAAGTACCGCCCTTCCAGTTTTGACCCCGACTACCTGTCAAAACACCCCATTCCGGATAGCCTGTTGGTGCAGGCAGCTACTGCAACTTCAAAACAAGCGGCATACCATACCATCCCTCCTGATGGGGACGACAAACGAGTAGATGGATGGGCAAGGAAGGTATTCTCTGCAGGGGGCATGGCACTAAAATCTGCCAACTCCACTTGTGCCTTTGCAAAGTTTACGTTCACTCTATGGGACTGCATTTCCATGGCGGCAGAGCACATTCCGAATGGGATGAAAGAGACGGCTTCTTAGCCATAGTTGGAGATGGCAAAGAGGCCATGTTAGAGTCTCTTAAATCAGGTTTGGATTCTGCCGATAGCATCAGCAGAGCCATGACTACCTGCACGGTTATGCGCAGGTTTGTGTGGTTGAGAAAGTCTGGTTTTGCAGCGGGTGTGCAAACCAGACTTCTCCAGCATTGGATCTTTCATAGATTCAGATGCTTCAATATTCCCCGTCAGACTGGGAATCCTCAGTGATATAAAAATGTATTAAAATTTAAAAATATATACATTTCCATAGAAATTACTGTTTATGTACTATGGGCCATTCACTTGTGTAGTCCCTCCACCTCACTTTGGTCCTTTATAACCCTAACCAATGAGGTGGCAGGGTTTAAGCTCCGCCCCAGTCAGCCATCTTCAGATTTTTCACTTCAGTCTGACAGAGGGAATTCTCCAGCTCTCTGAGCTTTTCGTAATCTATTTACTGTTAAGTACATTGGTTTTACCTAAAATATATCTTTTTGAAAATCTCCTGTTCAAGCTCTTGCTGCTCTTTGTTTCTGGGCTCAGAAAACACAATTTTCCACCCAAAATTCATCGAGTGAAATCCTCTTCATAACATGGCTGAACTTCCAACTGCCAAAAAGCCTTCCCTGTTCAGGGACTGTACAAGGTGCATGAAGAAACTAGTCTACATGAAGGATCCTCATGAGCAATGCATCTACTGCCTGTATCCTCATGATATAAATAAATGTGACATTTGCAGGACTTTCTCCAACAAGACCCTGCAGGATAGACACAGAAGACTTCTTCTCCATTTAGAAGCTAAAGGTCTATCTTCTGAAGAAGAATCTGCCAAAACACCACCTATACATTCTTCTAAACCATCTGAGAGACAAATGTCTAAGAGAAGGGCCTCTTCAGTGGAAAGGAGTGTCTCCCCCTCACAAAAGTAAGAGGAAGGTGGAAATACCCCCTTTGGGCCCTGGGGATCACAAAAAACTGCATCCTGAAGAAAAAAGGAGGCGTTTTCAAAAAACCCAAGGGGGGGCAATTGTCCACGACCAAGCCGTCGACGAAATCCTTACCGTCCATGACACTTCAAACCTTGTCATCGATGACCAAATCTTCGTCGTGGAAATCGGCCTCCACGAAACATTTGTCGACGGAGTCCCATCACTCGTCCACGAGGATCCCATCGACTGAGAAACACACTGAACCGTCGACGAAGTCATCGTCCACGAAACCGTCGATGAAGCATACTTTGGTGCCGTCGATGACCAAGTCAATTCCTTTGTCCACAGAGAAACCAAAGCCCAAAACAGCCGCTGCAGACGCCACTGTTACACCAACCAATGAAAAAACGGTACTTCCTATATCAGTGACTCAGGAACCAATAGGAGCAGAACTTTCTCCTTTAGGATAAATGACAGAACTCCCAGACACCATTCTTCAGGAGGAGTTTTCAGACACAGAATTTGTTGGCAGTCAACCTTGCCTCAACCGCAAGGAACACAGTCCTCTCTGGCAGCCAAATGTGGAGGAACCTGCTGATCCTTACGATCCAGCTCTCATTGACTCGATTCAAAGGATCATTGAAGAATTGAACAGACGTCAACCAGAAAAGAGTAAGTCATCCATGCCGAAAGAGGGAACGCATCCACAGAGGAGCATCTCGCCTAGGCATAGCACACCTAGAGTCTCTTTCCAGGAGCTGGCCACATAAAAGGGCACATTCACCTGAGCCTCCTCGCAGATCCAGGAGCAGGACGCTCAGTGCTTCACCGACAAGGGTCCCTTCTTTAAGTTCATCGCCTAGGCCAAGATCACCTGTTCGAGATCCTACAATTGTGCCTTCGACCGCATCGGTCTCAGATTGGCAAGAAGATTCTTTCCGAGATTTTTCTGACCCTGAGGAAGGGGAGATTACTCATGAAACTGACACTCATAGCGAATGGGATGATTACATAGTTGAAAAACCCTAGAAAGAAAAACTCGCCAGGAAATTCTTCACCAGACGATTTGGTATCCTTTCATACCATTATCGGTAAAGCTGCAGACTTATTCAAGTTACAAGTCACATCTGAAGAGAAAAAGTAGTGCTTTATGAGCACAGGGTCAAACACAGAAGGACAGTCACGACTATACCTCTTCTTGATACCATCTGGAAATCTGGGTCAAAGATATTGGCTACGCCTTTCTCTACTTCCGCTCTGGTTTCAAGACCGGAAAAGAAATACAAAGCTCCTGACACTGTGCCACTTTGTCTAAGGGGACATACTAAACCAGATTCTGTCATCACGGTGGCAGCCAGAAAAAAGTTGGCCAATCCTTCTGCACCCTTATCAGCACCTCCTGACAAGGAAGGCCGCAAGTTAGAGGGCCCTGGGCAGGAAGGTATCCTCGTCAGCCTCTCTCACCATCAGAGCAGGCAATGCACTAGCCATGACAGTGCGCTTTGACCGGAGCTAGGGTTGCGTATGTCTAAACTAACCAGGCATTTACCAGCGGATCTCAAAGAAGAAGCCAGAACAATCATAGCAGATGGGGAAGCTACCTCAGATCATGATTGACGCAGCAGTGGACGTGGCGGAATCAGGTTTCAGGCAAATGGCTCACGGTACTGTTCTAAGGAGAAAAGCCTGGATGAAAGCTACAAACTTCAGACCAGAGGTGCAAGCTCAAATATTGGACATGCCCTTCGATGGGCAAGAATTATTTGGTAAAAAGATTGATGACCACCTCAAAGGAATAAAGACGGACACTGCTCGAGCCATCCGTTACCTTAAAGACAAGGACAAAGACTGTAGATTTTTCCGTCCCTTTCGAGGTTCATCATTCAAATTCAGAGGCTTCAATCGTTCCTATTATGGCCAAAAACACAGGGAAACACCTTCCAGGACAACAGATACCACCAAACCTCTGGCAGGTACTCCCCGAGGGGAAGACTTAGCTCTACCCAGGGCAAACAAAATTGACAGATCTTGTCTTTCCCCCTCAACGTCACACCCCGGTGGGGGAGGGGGGGAGAGTAAGCCGATTTCTTCATCGTTGGCAGTCTATAACATCGGACAAGTGGGTATTGCAGGTGATCCGCAAGGGTCACACCATAGAATTTCTAGATCAACCTCCATCCTTTACTCCCACCCCTCGCAAGGTACATCTTTTTTAGACATGTTATGTCAGAAATTCGAAAACTGCTCCTACAAGCAGCTATCGAACCAGTCCAAGAACAGCAGAAGGGAAGAGGTTTCTACTCCAGTTTCTTCCTGATCAAAAAGAAAAACGGTCAGTGGAGACCTATACTGGATAAAAGAGCGCTCAACCAGTTCAACAAGCACATCAAATTCAAGATGATATCCCTGCAAAGTGTCTTACTTTGGCTAAACCAACACAACTTCCTGGCCACTCTAGATTTCGAAGACGCCTACTTCTACATTCCCATTCACCCTGCTCACAGACAATTCCTCAGGTTCACAATAGGGGAGTTACACTTCCAATTCCGTGTTCTCCCGTTCGGGCTAAAGTCAGCACCAAGAGTTTTTACCAAGTGTCTTGCAACGGTAGCGGCAAAACTCAGAAGGATGGGAACAGAAGTCTTCCCATACTTGGACGACTGGTTAATAAGGGCAAGCTCATACAAACTCACACGCTTGGCAGTTTCGAGAACAATAAACCTCTTAAAAGGGTTGGGTTTTTCAATCAACGAAACAAAATCCTGCTCTGTGCCCAGCAAGACAGTTCTCTTCCTGGGTGCAGACCTCGACACCTGCATCCCCAGGATAAGACCCTCAATGGACAGAGTAACAGCTATTCTCCACTTGACCGCATGGTTCCTAAACAGAGCAGCAACCACGGTACGCTCTTTCAAATCTCTCCTGGGCATGATGCCCTCATGTATATTCCTCATACCAAATTGCAGACTTCGCATGAGACCAATCCAGGAGGCCCTGGACCACCAATGGAAATCAGCACTTGTTCATGGGAGGATACCGTCCAACCACCGCAGACATTACACAAGGCACTTTGATGGTGGAATACACCTCAAAAACGATTACAGGTAATTCCCTTTCAGGCACCAACATCTACTCTTCTCCTCAGGACAGATTCATCCGTCGTGCTGGGGGGCTCATCTAGAGGACCTCCAAACCCAACGGCACATGGTCTGCTCAGGAATCTCAACTGCACATCAATGTCTTAGAGCTCAGGGAGATATGGTGGGTGCTGAAAGCTTTTCTCCCGGTATTAGCCGGCCAGGTGGTGACCATCCAGACAGACAATACTACCATGCTTTACACGAACAAACAAGGAGGCACCAAGTCAGATCTTGTCACAAGAAGCTCAACTGCTATGGGCATGGGCATTGCACCACAGAGTCCAAATCAAAGCGGAACATCTTACGGGAGTGGACAACGTCTTAGCGGACAAACTAAGCAGAGAGTTCATGACATCTCACGAGTGGGAACTAGACGAGAAAGAAGTCCAACTAATATTTTCCGAATGGGGTCATCCGCAGATTGACCTGTTCGCCACCAGACCCATCAAGAAATGCCACGAATTCGCCTCCAGGGACCCAGAACATCGGTCAATGGGAGATGCGTTCTCAGTGAATTGGACAGGGAAATTCCTTTGCCTTTTTCCCCCATACCTCTCATAGCGAGAGTGCTACGCAGACTGAAGGAACAGAATTGTTCTATGATCCTGATAGCGCCGGATTGGGCCCAGCAGATCTGGTACTCGACCCTACAACACGTCTCCTGTTGGCCCCCGATTCACCTCAAAGCTCATCAGGAGCTTCTGACGCAAAAGTACCGCAAGGTCCTCCACCACGACCCAGCGAGCCCATCTCTCAAGGCCTGGTTCCTGAGCAACGAAAACTAATTAATCTGGATCTCCCTGCAGATTGCTGGGACATTATCAAGGCATCTAGGGCTCCGTCTTCTTGGATCACCTATACCCGCAAATTGACTCGTTTCTCCAAGTGGTGCGAAACATCTTCAGTGAATCCTCTCACAGCATCGTTCGAGCAAGTGCTACCTTACTTACTGTACTTGGCCAAAGCAGGATTATCTATATCCTCGATTAAGGTTCATCTATCGGCCATAGCGGCATATACAACAAACCCAGATACAGTCTTTGCTCACTCTACCAGCTGTTAAGATTTTTCTAAAAGGGCTAATGCGTACTTTCCCACCTACGCCAACCTCGGTAGCATCCTGGAGCCTAAACACAGTACTGACAGCTCTAATGGAACCATCTTACAAGCCTATTCATAGATGTGACATGAAATTCTTTCCTTGGAAAACAGCTTTCTTGATAGCCATCACATCTGCCAGGAGGATCAGTGAGTTACAAGCTTTATCATCGGAACCTCCTTTTACCTTGTTCCACAAAGACAAGTCATTCTAAGAACCCATCCAAAATTCCTCCCCAAAGTTTTGTCGGAGATGACTCTCACGGAATGCATTGTCCTACCAACTTTCTTCCAGAATCACACATCTGATGCAGAAAGATCTTTGCATTCATTAGATGTGGCGAGGGTTCTAAGGTTTTACTTGCAGAGAACTAAGGACTTTCGCTCCTCCAACAGATTGTTCATTGCTTTCTCTGGACGCACTAAAGGTCAACACATTTCAAAGCAAACTTTGGCCCGTTGGGTCTTTCGATGCATCACCCACCCATCAATCTAAGGGCGACCCCCCCCCCCCACTCACCAAACCTCCTTCGGCGCACTCCACCAGAGGGAAGGCAGCTTCAGTGGCTTTTCACGCAGGGGTAGCATTGAAGGACATTTGCAGAGCTGCTACCCAAAGCACTCTGCAAACGTTCGCCAAGCATTACTGCGTGACAGAAGATACCAACAAAGAATCTGCAGTTGGCCAGGCAGTGCTCTGCCACCTCTTTGCATAAGGTAGGTGTCACAATCCAAGCCCCTAACCCCCTCAGGTAGAACAGCCCCCTGGCAGCAGTGGGGCTAAAGCCCTTCACACTGGCCCCAAGGGCCTTAAAACTCCATCAGAAACATACATGGGCTCATTATCTGGAATAAAGCAATACCAGTTTTGGTCCTTAATCCAACATGGAGACCTATTGCACAGCTTAGTTCTTTAGAACCAAGCCACGCGGTCTAGTGTTTTGGGTGTGGCTGGGCCTGGAACTACTTGGCCTGGGCTATTTAAACCACACCCAAACAGCAGAACACGCTTCACGTTATTCTGCACTCCTGCAACGTGATGATGCTCACCGTGTCCAGCTCCTGCTCATCTGCTTCTCGGGCAGCCTGATCCTAAGCCCTAGATCTGGATTCCATTAATAACCTGGAAGAATAAGAACAGCATTAGGCGAGCAAGAACACTTACATGTGAAGTAACCAGTCTTGACTCCATCCTGCGATTCGCTTAGCTCGCCCATCTCCGGAGTTCGCCGCAACCTGCAAAGGTAAAGAAACAAGGACAGCATTAATAACAATTCTTAACTCGGCAAGCAGCAAGTCCTGGCAGCACCCTGCGCTTCGCTTACTTCGCCCATCTCCGGGTTTCACTGCAACCTGCAAGGGAGATGGAACAAGGTCAGCATTAACAAAGCACTTACCTGGGCAAGCAGCGCTTCTTAGCAATTAACACCAATAAACGGCGCAGCGCTGCGTGCATCAATAACTCACTGTGGTCTTCGCCATTGGCGCAGCAATTCCGAGATCGCACCATCCCTGTGAAAACAAAGAGACATTGTTAGGGGACAGCTTAGTGGAGCAAGACGCCGATAAGGCAGAGAAAACAGAGGGAAAGAAAGAGACAGAATAAAGACGGAAAAGACATTATTACTCATGTGGAAGACAGCAAGCAGAGTCGGAGTCACAGTTCAACGCACAAAAACCTAAGGTGAGCAATAACCCCATGGGTGGGGATTTGGACCACAGGGAGGTGGGAGTCCACCCATCGCAGAACCATTGTCTTAACCGTCCATTCTCCTGTTATAGGCGCTACCAAAGCAGAGAGGGGTCCGGGATAGCACCTAGACCTCCATCCAGTTATCGTGTGGCGCCCCCGTGGATACCAGGTGAGCGTAACAGTATGATCAGCCTTTCCTCCTGGCTTTCCCTGGATATGTAACCTTGGTGTTGCTGTATGGCAAAGGCTCGCATAAGTTTGTTCTGCATATCTATGTTCTATGATGTGGGCATGTGGGCATGTTTTAACTGCTTGTTCTTTTCAAGCATCTGAATCTATGAAAGATCCAATGCTGGAGAAGTCTTAGTTACTTACCTGTAACTGTATTTCTCCAGCATTGGTATCTTTCATAGATTCACATGCGCCCACCCGCCTCCCCTAGAGCCTGCTCCTGCGTTCAGCTTCCATCATACTGTAGTGTATACGGTTCAAAATCTGAAGATGGCTGACTGGGGCAGAGCTTAAACCCTGCCACCTCATTGGTTAGGGTCATAAAGGACCAAAGTGAGGTGGAGGGACTACACAAGTGAATAGCCCATAGTACATAATGGGCAATCTACAGTCATATTTCTATAGAAATAATGTGTATATTTTAAAATTTTAATACATTTTTAAATCACAGAGGATTCCCAGTCTGACTGGGAATATTCAAGCATGTGAATCTATGAAAGATACCAATGCTGGAGAAATACAGTTACAGGTAAGTAACTAAAACTTCTCAACATGCCTTTTAACGAGTCTCACCTTTTTGGCAACAAGACTGACGAGAGTCTTGAGAAGATGCATACCTCAAAGGCGGCAGCCAAATCTTTAGGCACCACTATTAGGCAACCTTGGAGGGATAGATCTTTTCGGCTGCTCCTCAGTTGGAAGGGCAAGAGGAATGGCCAGTCAAAGGTGCCAAAGAAAATGTCCTCTGGGTGGACGAGGAAGAGGTGCAAAGCCAGCTCAAGCAGCAGCCTCTTTACCATCGGCCACTGCATCAGCTGCCTCAAAACCTCTCTGAGGCCTTGAATCACAGTTCACTAATGGGAGGGGCAGACTGTCTCGGCATCTAGAAGAATGGTGAGACATTACTTAAGATGCTTGGGCTCTAGAATCTGTAGCCCACAGTTACTGCCTTCCTTTTATAAGGACACCTCCGAACAATCCACCGGGGAGCCACTCTTTGAGGGTTCAGGATCTGCTCCTTGTGCAGGAGATTTTAACCCTGCAAGAGAAAGGTGCTATAGAACCAGTGCCTGGAGCAAGAGAGGAACAATGGATGGTTCTCCCCTTATTTCCTAATACCCACGAAGGACACAGGACGGAGGACTGAGACCTATCTTGTACTTGAACAAGTTCTTCAGGAAGGACAAGTTCAAGATGGTCACACTTTCTCAGATCCTTCAGGCCCTCCAACTCAAGGATTGGTTGGTGTCAAAGGACCTTCAGGATGCTTATTTTCATGTGGCAATCCATCTCGAGCACCGAAAATACCTGAGGTTCGCAGTTGACAGTTCTCATGATCAATTTCGGGTTCTGCCATTCGGGCTAACCTCTGCCCGAGGGTTTTCACCAAACTGATGGCAGTGGTGGCAGCAAGTCTCAGGAGAGGGGGGATTCACGTCTACCCCTATCTGGACGATTGGCTGGTCAGGGTGCGTTTCCAAACAAGCCCGGGATCATCTCAACATCGCCTGCCACTCTCTTCACAGACTGGGCTTCTCCCTCAATTACAAGAAGTCCCATATGACACCTTCTCAAAAGCTCCAGTACATCAGAGCTTTACTAGATGCTTCCCTGGGAATGAGCTCGCCTTCCAAGGTGAGGGATCAAGACATTCTTCAGATGGTTACCACGTTTCAGAATGCCCACAGTCTACCGGCCTTCGATTATTATTTTTTTAAATATGTTTTTTATATATTTTTATTTTGAGGTTGCTATGCCTCATGGCATCCTGCATTATCTGGTGCCAGAGGCTCACCTAAGAATGATATCCCTTCAATGGGCTTGAAGAACTCAATGGTCCCAGTTCTCAGGAAAGATGTCGGACTGACTTCAGGTTCCAACCAGGGTCTCTCAGGATCTTCTGTGGTGGGCCTACGAGGACAATATTCTGAAGGGAGAACCCGTTTTGGCAACCATGGCTGGAGATAACAGTAGTGATGGACGCCTCACTCGCGGGGTTCGGAGCCCATGCCAACTATCTGACAGTCAGCGGTTGTTGGTCTCCATCAGAGTCAAAACTACATATCAATCTTTTGGAGCTGAGGGCAATCGGACTAGAGCTGAAGGTCTTTCTGCCCTCTGTACAGGGAAATAATGTTCTGATAATGATGGACAACACACTGGCCATGTACTACCTCAACAAGAGAGCTGGTGTAGGGTCACTACCACTCAGCAGAGAGGCAATGCAGCTCTGGTACTGGGCAATTCAGGAAGAAATTTCCCTATTGGGAGTTTGCCTAGCCGGAGAGGAGAACACGGCTGTGGACACTCTGAGCAGGCAGAGCACAGCCTCCCACGAGTGGGAACTAGCTGAGAAAGTCCTTCAAAAGATCCTCACCCTTTGGGGAACCCCTCAAGTAGATCTGTTTGCAATCGGGGTCAACCGGAAGTGTGAACTGTATTGCTCCCAGGAATTTCCCCCAAGAGGAGCTCTAAGAAATGCGTTTGTAGTCGACTGGGAATTTCCACTCCCCTACATGTTTCCTCCAGTCCAGTCATTCCTCATGTGATCAGGAGGTTGAGAAGGTTTGGGAAGCACATGATCCTAATTGCTCCAGATTGGGCCAGGAGGACTTGGTACCCAGACCTTCTGGACATGTCCATTTGTGCTCCGATGCGTCTTCCACAAAGAGGGGACCTTCTCTCGCGAGAGGAGGGTTGGGTTCTCCATCCAGAGGTCAAAACACTCAACGTTCACGCATGGTTTTGGAAAGACAGAGATAAAAGCATTGGGGCCTACTGGATAACGTAATGGAGATTTTGCTTTCGGCCAGAAGGCCAGCAACAAAGTTTTTGTACGGTTGCTGTTGGAATAAATTCTGCAACTGGTGAAGAGAAAAGAATGTAGATCCTTTTCGATGTTTTATACTTTCTACTATCTTTAGCCAATCTGAAGCTCCAGATTGGTACTATTAAAGGCTACTTGGTGGCGCTGTCTCTATTTAAGCGCTCATCAGAGGAATGTATCTACTTCAAAATTCCACTGGTGACACAATTTCTTAAGGGGCTAACCAATGTGTCCCCCAGGACCCCCCATCTCTGTTCCAGGTTACAATTAGGGACTTTAATTTGGTTCTAAAATTTAGCAGGTTCGCACTTTTTTAACCATTACATTCATTTCCTTTAAGGTGGTTAACCTTTAAAACATACTGTTTCTAGCTCTAACATCAGCCCGTAGAGTGAGCAAGTTGCAGGCACTTTCGTCCAAGCCACCCTTTACCATCTTCCACAAGAATAGGGTTGTTCTAAGGGTCAAACCTTAATTTCTACCCAAAATCATTTCTGATTTTCATATAGGTCAGAAAATTGTTCTACCTTCTGTCTATCCCCCCTCTTTCTGGCAAGGAGGAGGAAAGACTACATAGGTAAGACCCTGGGAGAGCGTTAAGCTTTTTTCTGATGCTTGTGTAATCTGCTTAGATCACATGCTATGCATAGGCCGACATCTAGTGGAAGCTGCAGAGTATTACAGTTGTTTTCAAAACTCGAAAAAGGACATCGAAATAGGGCATGCCAGTAATGCTATCCCTAGTGTCACGTCCCCTGTACCCATGATCCCTCACGCGTGTAGGTCCCTCAGATTGTTTTTTTCCGCCATCGTGAGCAGTCGCATATAAGCGGAGTGCATTTTCGGCTTAAACCATTGAACTTGCAAAGTATTTAAGATTAGTATTTCTTTCTGTCCATTACCAACGCCGTACCTCGACATGGTGAAGACTCGAGAAGGAGACAAGACTGACCGTTGAACAGAGATTCAACGACACCACCCGGCCGTGGAAAGCCCCTCAGGCCTCGGCCTTGCAGTAGGGAGAGTGGGGGGTGGTCGTCATAACAGCATGTAGTTTCCCACCCCTTCCCTGAGTCGCCCAGCGGCCTGTCCCCATTATGTAGCGTACTCTTCTTTTAATTCTGCCCGTCATGCAATAAAAAATACACGTGGGTCGACAAGCACAGGGTGTGTAACCTTTGCTTGCATCGGGACCATGACGAGGCTCCTTGCCGTGCCTGTAAGCTGCTCCAACCCAAAAGCCTCAAGGATAGACGGACGTAACGTTGAGCCCATCACGCCATGCAGGCCGAGGCCTCCATCGACTTAGAAGGGGCATCCAGCGACTGCAACGATGCCGTCCTCTTGGACGGCAAGGGTGATGGGGAACCGCGACGTTCCCCAGTGCCAGTCCCCTACCCTAACAGACAGCCCGGTGGTCCTGTTATGGGGCAGACACCCGGCAACAAAGGCACAACACTTCCCCACACTATGCACACACCCTGCGGTGATGTGAGAGTAGTCACCTGACCAAAGTCGACGGCGAAGGGAAAATACTCGGATTTACGGTCCTCTGAGCGCCCCGAGTGGCCGCCTCATGACAAGCCCGCTAAGACAAAGGATGCCGGGCTCAAAACTCCATCGCCCAGCAACGCGACGTCGAAAAACATTGCGCAAGCCGATCCCGTAGTCGAGACTCGACCTAGATCTGGGGAAAAGCCCAGGGAGTCTGGATTGTCCCATTCAGTTGAAAAACATGTCCCCAAAGCCCCTACTACGGTCCCTAGCTCTAGAAAATCTTCTTACAATTGCAAAGATCATAAGGACAAACACAAATCCAGTTCCTCTCATAGGGACAGGAACTCGGGGGATAAAAGGGACCAATCTAGGGAACAGCCCTCTACACCACAGGAGCCTGATATAGTATTCCTGTACAAGACATCACAGATGACCCTGATCCTAAACATCACCCTGATCCTATCTATTTGGAGGGGGAGGAGGAGTTATATAGTGGGTTACCTAACCCCTCTACCCATACTCCTGCCTCTACCTATCCGGGGATTATCCCCAGTTCAGCTACTTGGTCTGCCCAAGAGATAGATAGGGTTATGAAGTGCATGACTTTTCTAGCAAATATTTTCGAAGAGCTCCCCGAGCCTCTCCAAACTCTGCCAAACATGCCTCCCATTACCCAGGCGTCAAGCTCAAAGACAACACCTGTGCCCACTCAGTCAACTTTGTCTTCTCAGTAAAGTTTCTCTACTCAGCCGTCTGGGAAAATATCACACACACCCACCACTGGTACTGCATGATGAACCAGTCCACAAGACACCTTGCATCTCCTCTGACCTTTACAACCTGGATGCAGGAGATGATGAATACATAGATGAAGATAACCCTTATTACGAGAACATCAGCATCAACGTTGTCAATGCAGGGGACGATCAGGATGACACTAAGTCAGTAGTTTTTTGCCATGGACGCTCTGATCCCGCAACACCCTACCTTACCCGATTCCCCGCTGTACAACCAGCCCCTATTCAACGACATACTTCTCAGGGCTGCTGAACACTTTGGGATTGAAACACAGAAAATCCAACAAGATAAGGATTTCGCAGAAAACATCTTGGGGGGATGGGAGATAAGAAACCGGCTAAACAGTTCATACCCTTACTCAAGTCGGTACAGAGAAGGATTCAACCAGCTCTAGAGATGCATAATCAGACCAGGGTGGTAAACCTCAGAATCGAAAAACTTTTCCAACCAGCGCCTTCCGATGCTTTGCATATAAGGGGCCACCTTAAACCAGACTCTCTGGTTTTTACCACTAACCTCAAGAGAGCGGGTACCCCCTTGGCCTCCTTCGAAGCTCCTCCGGAAAAGGAGAGTAAAAAATGTTATTCGAGGGGATTGCGTCCTCCGACATATTCCATATCTATGACAGTAATCACCACAGCTGTGCTGCTTCGGAAAATCTTTCGGCGTCTGCGTCCTGTGTCGATGACGTCGATACGCTGTCCTCGAGGGCCTCCGTCGAGCTGATGTCACCGGATGTTATAAATAGGACGCACAAAGCTCATAGCCTCAGTTCCATTTTTTCCGCGAACGTGTTCGCTTCGGAGATCTCGGCGTGCCTCGACTCTTCTGAGTTCTGTTCTTTCGGTTCCTCAAACCTGTTTGTTTATGAATATCTATGATGTCCTCGTCTTCTACCCCGCGGCCGCGTTTTAAGAAGTGTCAGGAATGCGGGTCCAAGATGTTGTTGACGGATTTGCACGTCGCTTGCCTCTGGTGCCTCGGTGGGGACCATGACATGGATGACTGTGTGGGCTGCCAGTCGCTTACTTCGAAGGCCTTGCGGGAGCGTAAGAAGAAGCTTTCTGTAGGTAAGGTGGCCAAGCCCTGGAGGTCGAAGTCCACCGGACTTTCGACTGACGACTCAAGGGGAGACTCTCCGCATTGTCATCGGTCTGGGTGGGTCTCGGTCCCAGAGTAGGTCCCACCATTCCTCTGCCTCTTTGAGGCACTCACGGAAGCGCAGTCACAGGTCACCTTCCCTGTCCTCGTCCGAGGACTCCGCCCGTCGGTGGGTTGCTTGTCCCAACAAGCATTCCACTCCTGCCGAATGGGATTCCTTTCGGCAGGCGATGATGGTAATTTTTCAGTCGCAGGGCTCCGGTCCGTCCATGCCGTCGAAAGACGCCGGCCGTGACTGTGCTAGAGACACCACTCGCACTCCTTCGGGCTCGAGTGGTCGTCGCGATCACCGGGAGCTTTCGAGGTCCCGGTCCGACAAGGTTGGTCGCTCTAGACATGCCCGTTCCAGGTCCCGGTCCTCGAAGCCCTCGAGACCGTCAGAGCCTGTGAAGTCTTCGAAGAAGACATCGACGCCTGCAGTGCTGAGGTCGTTGAGGGACTCTCTCGAGGCTCCGCCTCTGAAGAAGCCGTCAACGCCATCAGCGCCCAGGCTGTGTAAGAACACGCTTGGGGCTCCGCCCTTGAGGACTGTGACGAAGCTGTTAGCGCCACGCTCGACGTTGACGCCGATTCCATCGACGCCCTTGACGCCTTTTGAGGTGTTTTGTCGGAGGTACCCCGTGGCACGGTGGAACCCCCTAGAAAGGCTCTGGCCAAGGCTAAAAATGTCTTTGTCCCTTTTTATGTGCCCTCATTCCAGCCTCTGGATTATATTTCTGAGGTGGATGAAGGGTCTGAGGAAGGTATGGTTCCTGAGGATGTACCTGATGAGATTTTGTCTGGGCATAGCCAGATTGAAGACCTGCGGCAGTCATTCCTCGACGCCAGTGGTCTGGACACATCTCTGGAGGTGGAGTTCTGTAGGCCTGAGCCTGGCACCCATGCCGAGTCCTGGTACCGGCACCTTATGTCGAGAGTAACGGAATACTTGGAGTGGTCTGCGCCACCAGTGGATTTTCTGCAGGATGACCTGACGGATATCCTCGACCAAGGTCCACCAACTGACCTGGTACTGCCATTCCATATGGCCTTGCAAAGAAAGGTGGTGGCGGCTTGGACTGCCCGGAGAGTCTCCCGGCAGTGAGCAAGTCTTTGCCCTTTGCCGCGAAAATACCATCCAGCCAGTAGCGACCCCTGCTACTTGAACACGCACCCCACTCCGGAGAGTTTGGTGAGTTTGGTGGTGCATGCGTCTACGGCCCCAGCAAAGCAGGCGTCGTACCCTACCATCCCTCCCGATAGGGACGACAAGTGTTTTGATGGCTGGGCGAAGAAAGTGTTTTCTTCAGGGGGTATGGCTTTGCAGGCAGCCAACTCCGTGTGTGCCTTGTCACGTTTCACGCACTCTCTGAGGAACTGTATTTCGTTAGCGGCTGATCATATTCCCGAAGGGGAGGAACGGGATGGTTTTCTTGCCATGGTGCAGGATGGCAAGGATGCCATGTGAGTCTGTTCAGTCGGGTCTGGACATGGCAGTTTGTGTCAGCCTGTCCATTGCGGCGAGCACCGTAATACGCAGGTTTGCGTGGTTGCGGAAGTCGGGGGTTTGCTACTGATGGGCAAGCCGGCTCCTCAACATGCCCTTTGATGGTGAACATCTTTTTGGTAGCAAGGCTGACGAGAGCCTTGAGAGGTTGCAGACCTTCAAAGCTGCAGCGAAGTCGTTGAGCGCTACAGTTCGCCAACCTCCGCCTTTTCGTCCTAGGGGACAGCAATGGAGGGGAGGTTCCTTACGATAATGCTCATCCTTTAGTAGATCGAGAGGAGCTGCAAGTCAAAGGGGCCACCGTAGGAGTGCAAAGGTGGAAAACGGGGTACTAGAGGTGCCAAGGCCGCTCGGGCAGTTGCCTCTTTACCCTCGGGCAATGCCGCAGCCGCTTCAGCTCAGTCATGAGGCCATGTCCCATGGTTCGGCGGTTGGGGGAAGGCTGGCGCAGCATCTTGTAGAATGGCGTGCCATTACTTCAGATGTGTGGGTTCTGGAGATCATAGCCCACAGCTACTCTCTTCCTTTCTGGCAGAGGCCTCACAACAATTCACCAGGGAATCTCTCTTTGAAGAGTCCGGATCCGCTTCTTGTGCAGGAAATTCAGTCCCTGCTGGAGAAAGGCGCCATAGAACTGGTGCCTGTAGCGGAGAGGAACAAGGAATGGTATTCCCCTTATTTTTTGATTTAGAAGAAAGACGGGGGATTGAGACCCATCATGGACTTGCGCGGTTTGAACAAGCTCCTCAGGAAGGACAAGTTCAAGATGGTTACTCTCTCTCAAGTCCTCCAGGCCCTTCAACTTCAGGACTGGTTGGTGTCTCTCGACCTCAAGGACGTTTACTTTCATGTGCCTGTCCATCCCAAGCACAAGAAGTACCTGAGGTTCGCAGTTGGCGACTCACACTTTCAGTTTCGGGTCCTGCTGTTTGGATTGACCTCCGCCCGAGGGTTTTCACCAAGCTCATGGTAGTGGTGGCAGCGTATCTCAGGAAAGGGGGATTCACGTCTACCCGTACCTGGACGACTGGTTGAACAGGGCGCGCTCTCCTGAGCAAGTCCTGGATCATCTGTCCATCACATGCCACTCCCTTCACAAGCTGGGCTTCTCCCTCAACTTAAAGAAGTCCCACTTGACGCCAACTCAGCGGCTCCAGTACCACGGAGGAGTGCTCGACACATCCCTGGGGCAGTGATTTCCTCCCCAGGTGAGGGCTCTTCACATTCAGCAGATGGTACACAAGTTTCAACGTGCCCAGAGTCTCCCGGCGTTCGTGTTCTTGAGGTTGCTCAGCCTCATGGCATCCTGCATTCTTCTGGTGCCAGAGGCCCGGTTGCGGATGAGATCGCTGCAATGGGCTCTCAAGATGCAGTGGTCACAGTCCTCCGGCAGGATGTCGGACCCCGTTCAGGTGCCACCCTCCGTTGCTCAGGACCTTCTTTGGTGGGCCGACGAAGGCACTCTGATGAGGGGGGACTCCATTTTGGCTACGATCGTGACGGACGCATCTCTAACGGGTTGGGGAGCTCATGCCAACGAGTTGACATTCAGCAGTCGTTGGTCTCTGTCGGAGTCCAGACTCCATATCAATCTGTTGGAGCTGAGGGCCATCAGGCTTGCCCTGAAGGCTGTTCTGGCGACTGTGCGAGGAAAGAATGTCTTGATTCTGACGGACACCCCGGTGGCCATGCACTACCTCAACAAAAAGGGGGGGGGCAGGTCACTTCCTCTGTGCAGGGAGGCGATGCAGCTCTGGTTCTGGGCCATCCAGCATGGAATTTCGATCTCAGCAGTTCATCTGGCCGGAGACGAAAACGAGATGGCAGACGCTCTGAGCAGGCAGAGCGCGATCTCTCACGAGTGGGAGTTGGCTCAGGAGATTCTCCTGGAGATCCTCGCCCTTTGGGGGACCCCTCAAGTGGATCTCTTCGCCTCCAGTGTCAACCGGAAGTGCAAAAGGTTCTGCTCGTGGGAATTTCCTCCAAGAGGAGCCTTAGGAGACGCGTTCGTGGTGGAGTGTTGCGGAGATTAGAGGTTCGGTTCCCGGATGATCCTCATTGCTCCGGCATGGGCCCGGAGGACGTGGTACCCGGACCTTCTCGATTTGTCCATCTGCCCTCCACGTCATCTTCCCTTCCGAGACGATCTGCTCTCACGGGAGGTGGGGGTCAGGTTCTCCATCCAGAGGTCAGATCCCTCAACCTTCACGCTTGGCTTCTGAAAGGTTGAGGTATAAGGATTGGGACCTCCCTGAAGACGTGATGGAGGTGTTGCTTTTGGCCAGACGGCCGGCAAAAAAGTCCCTGTGCCGTTGGAGAAAGTTCTGCGACTGATACAGGGTTAAGAATGTGGATCCTTTTTCATGTGACATTCCTGTGGTTCTGTCTTTTTTGCTTTCTTTAGCCCACAAAGGCCTGCAAGTGGGTACCATTAAAGTTTACCTGGCGGCGCTGTCCGTATTTAAGGGCTCGTCTGAGGAGTGTTCTTATTTTAAAATCCCTTTAATTTCTCAGTTTCTGAAAGGGCTCACTAATGTGTTTCCTCCGTCACCTTTCCAGGTGCCCGGTTGGGATTTGAACCTTGTTCTCGAGTTTCTAATGGGTGCTCCATTTGAGCCTTTACATTCTTGTCCTTTGAGTCTGTTAACCCTGAAAACGGTATTTTAATTGCGGTCACTTCTGCTCGCAGAGTGAGTGAGTTACAGGCACTTTCAGTTAAACCACCCTTCACTGTGTTTCATAAGGACAGGATTGTCCTTAGAGTTCGTCCTTCCTTTCTTCCGGAAGTGGTTTCGGAATTTCATTTAAGCCAGAAGGTCATTCTTCCAGCATTTTAACCTCCTCCGTATCCTGGTAAGGACGAGGAGAGGCTCCACAGGTTAGATCCTAGGAGAGCTTTAAGTTTCTACATTTCACGCTTGTCCCGGGTCAGGGTGGATGATTGGCTCTTTATAGGTTACGCTGGAAGGCGTTTGGGACAAGCTGTTACTAAGCAGACTTTGTCTAGATGGATTATCTTGGCAATTTCTGAATGTTACAGCTTGGCGGGTAAGGACCCTCCGGTAGGCCTACGGGCCCGTTCTTCTAGGGGTATGGCTGCCTCTACTGCCCTGCAGAGGGGTGTTCCTATTCGTAACCCCTGTGAAGCAGCCACTTGGGCTTCGGTCCATACTTTTGTACGACACTACTCCCTAGATTCTATCCATGGGCAGGATTTGGCCTTTGGCAAGGCGGTCCTTTACTCTGCAATTTGATTGGGCTTTCTAAATTTCTTTATTCCAACTTCTTTTTCCCTCCTCCATACGTTAGTACTGCTTTGGGAGTCTGTCATAGATATGGAATACGTCGGAGGACCCATTCCCCTCAAAGAACAAGTTACTCTCTTACCTGGTAACGTTCTTTCGATGGGATGGTCCAACAACGTATTCCATATCGCTCCCTCCCTGCCTACCCGCTACAGAATTTCTTATGCAATTGCAGCTTACGTTTCCGCAAGGCTTTCTGTGGTCATACTGGCACGAGATTGGTGCCACATGTTCTGGGGGAAAAAACTACAACTGAGGTTACGGGCGTCGTGCGTCCTACTTATAACATCCGGTGACGTTGGCTCGACGGAGGCCCTCGAGGACAGCGTATCGATGTCATCGATGCAGGACGCAGACGCCGAAAGATTTTCCGAAACAGCACAGCTGTGGTGATTACTGTCATAGATATGGAATACATCGTTGGACCATCTCATCGAAAGAACGTTACAAGGTAAGAGTAACTTGTTCTAATATGAGAAGGAAAATAGCATCTTCAGCGGCGCGCCAAGCACGCATTGCTAAATATTTCCACCCTACTAGCAAGCTACGATTGCACTAAGTGTCATGAGGTTACAGCCCTGGCAGAATCAGCACCAGAACCACTTAAGTCCAAGTTCTCCCTTGTGGCTGCCGAAGGCAGAACAGCTGGCGTCCTGCTAAAGAACAACTTCAACGCAGCGGATAACGCTGTCTGCGTTATTGCTGTGTCCCCAATCCTAAAACGTCACACCTGGCTTAGACAGTCGGATTCAAACTAGAAACACAGGCTGCCCTACTCAACATGCCTGTTGAGCCAAATGTTTTGTTTGCAAAGGCTAGTGAGGATGCTATGAAATCCTCCAAGGAGGATTATGAAACACTTAAATCCCTTGGCCAACAAACAAACAAACCAGAGAGGTGGCAATCATTTTCGGCATTTTCGTGGCCAAAATGCGCAAAGAGGCACCGGATACAGTCAGAGCCAAGGTTCTTCGTGGAACATTAGCCAACAGGCGTCCCAGAGTTACCCCAGGGGTCGCAGAAAAGGGAGAGGCTCCCCCACCAGAGGTGGAGGAACACCCTCCAAACAATGATGCCCCGCTACAGGTCCCCTCCCATTGCCTCCCCAGTCGGCGGACGAATACCACATTTCACCCAAACATGGGAGGGGATAACATCAAACAAGTGGGTGTTGTCGACGGTAACAGGAGGTTACTGGATAGAACTCCATGGAATACCATCAAACCTCCCCCTGCACCAGAAGAAACCATCACAGGAGATACAACTCATCCTGGTGGAGGAGGTCAAGGCCCTACTCCTCAAAGACGTCATCGAAGTTGTGCCGTACAATGAGGTAAACCAGGGTATTTATTCAACGTACTTCCTTGTTCCAAAAAAAAATCTAACCATGCGCCCGGTACTAGACCTGCGCCCTGCAAACAAGTTTGTCAAACCTCAAATATTTTGCATGACACTGCTACAAGAAGTAATCCCTCTGTTAAAACGGGGGGATTACATGGTAACATTGGACATGAAAGATGCCTATTTTCATATTTCAATGTTCCCAGCGCACAGAAGATTCTTGCGATTCAACGTAGCAGACCAGCACTACCAGGTTTAAGGTGCTGCCCTTCGGGATAGCCTCGGCTCCAAGGGTGTTCACCACGGTACTGGCGTGGTGGCAGCGCACCTACGCAGGGAGTCAATCCCAGTGTACCCTTACCTGGACGACTGGCTGATCATGGGAGAAACCTACCAACTTTGCAAGCTAAACACGGAAAGACAATAGACTGTATCTTCCTATTGGGCTTCTCAATAAACTAGACCAAGTCAAGTCTGGTATAAAACAAAGTGAAACAGTTCCTAGGAGCTGTGTTAGATACAAAGACAGACTTAGCCTTCCCATCCATGGAAAGAGTACAGAACATGCTTCGGCAAATATCTTTGTTTTTTGCCTGCTCCTTTCGTCATTGCGTTTGAGTGTGGACAACCCGCCCGGGGGGAAGGGGAGGGTTTAGGCACCAGGTTCTCTTGGTGAGTGCGGGGTGTTCAATTCAACGTGATTGGTTAGTCCAGAACAACGCTCCGAGAAGCGGCAGGCCCCTGGTCGGAGTTGAACGGGGAGCAGGCGCCACTTGCTGTGTGTCATGATCTCTGCTTCCAAAAGGTCAGGGTTTTCCCAACTCCCTTGGAAGCAGATCCATAACCCAGGTTCCGAGTGCCAACCAGTCCCAATTGGGACCTTTTGGACCCAGTCCTGGCGCCAGTGGCACCAGGCTCATAAATATGCCCAGTCCCAGCGCTGGAAGCGCCGGGCTCATAATGCTTGGGTGGACTTACCTGCAGCAGACCGTGCTGCTTACTTGCCTGCCAGTTGAGTCTCTGATCCTCTTCTGTTTGGAACTACTTTTCCTGTTGGGTGGGGCAGGAGCCACTCCCTAGATTCAGAACACTGGAACTCTTCTATAAAGCAGGAACTCTTTTCTTACCTAGGCGTGGCTGTGGAAGGAGACACCTAAGCACTACAGGAGGCTATTTAAACCACACCCGATGGATGAATCTTGCTTTGCGTTATTCTGCATCCTCAGCAGCAGAACGCTCATCGTGTCTTCTGCATCTGATCCTGGGCCTAAGGAAAAAGGCTTACCATTCTGAATCCAGTCTTCAGCAACACCTATAAAGACAAGAAAGAACAGGTTAGCATTACGGTCTTCAGTGACAGCTCTTCACTTACCTGGTCCATCGGCTGTCACCAACGCCTCGCGCTGCATTCCGGCATCTGAAAGACAAAGGCTTACCTACTCTTCGTGCGCTCCGGAGGTCTTCACACTGCATTCCAGCATCTGAAAGACAAAAGCTTACCAACTCTTCGCACGCTCCGGAGGCCTTCGGCGCTGCATCCCGCATCTGAAAGACAAAACAAGGTGCGTTTAAAGACATTGGGGAACTTTAATACTCACGTGCCATTACTCCTTTCCACATCTAACCCAGTGGGTATTCCGGCACCCTGCAGCCACCCCGAACTTGTACCTGCAAAATAAAAAGACAGTTAGAGCGCATCGTGAAGCAGGCAACAAGCGCTTACTTACGTGCTTCCAGGCGCTTCTATTCATCACACGGGCTCCATCTTCAACTCACTTCAGCCCGCCATCCGCCATCGCCGGAACCCTGCAAAACAAGAGACATCATTACTAAAGACTTTAAAGACATTAGAATTACTCGAAACTTACCGTTCGTGCAGTAAACGACAGACAGCAGTCCTCTGAAGTCAAGAGGCCTGCTCCCCTTATCCAGTGAAGAAACTGGTTACAGCACCCTGCCTCGAGGCAGATGGAGAGCACGGCGTTCACTTACCTAAGGTGAGAGCGTTAACCTTTGGGGTTCTACAGGAGAAGAGAAAGGGAAGAAGAGAGAGACATTCAATAACCCAGTTCATTAATCCCACATTTTCTATCTGCAGACATCTTACCCTTCGAGCCAGACATACAGTGCACAGAGGTCCAGCCCAAAGAGCCAGCCGTGGGTTACACATCACCTTTGAAGATACGGTATACGCCCAGTCAAGACCGGCGCCCCTACGGGAATCAGGTGAGCGTTACACTGTGTGGGTGGGCTCAGCCTGCCTCTGCCCTCCGAGCCAAGGCCCACTGGTTGATGACTGGTCAGATTGGAGCTTTATTTGCAGCATGTAGTTTACTGTGCAATTCGAGGATTTGATTCATGCCTAGGCATTGTGGTCAAAGGCCGATGTAGGAAGCCACGCGCCCCCATAGTGAAGTACGGCATCTTTACGTGTAGTGGTGCAGAATTATGTGGGCACCACCCTTGAGGTCTTTGTCCCCAATACAAAGGATTGATGCTCTGGGGTCACCCGTTTTCTGTGTTTTGGTCCCCAGTCAAGGACCAGTAGAACGCTGCTACCTGTGTGCCAGCACCTCTGAGCTTTCCCCCCCCCTGCCCCCCGCCATGTCCAGCTTGGTCGTCACCCAGGTTATCTACCTACATATCACCAGATCCTGTGTTGATGAGTGAAGGGGGGTATCCTCAGTCCGTGCTCAGTGTGTTCCCCGATGCGCTGAATTCAGGAGTAGGGGGCGAGGCACTGTGCAACACTGCAGGGAAGTGAAAATGCAGTACTTAAGTTGTGCACGCGGTTATGGCCCACCGGGAGCCTTTGTGGCTTGTAAGACAGTCGTTGCCAGGTCAGAACCAGCAAGTGTGGTAATGCTCCTCAAATGGGGGGGGCGGCCTCTGCACTCGGCTCCAGCATGACTCTAGCCCGCAGTGCCAGTGAGGCGCCAGGGGTGAGGCGGCTAACGCTGCTCTGGGTGTAAATGGGTGATATCCCAGTGGCGTAGGTTGTTGCAGGGGGAAAGGCGGTGCCCGCACCTCGCTGCAGCAGAGCAGCCAAGCAAACAAAACCACCCCTGAGCAGTGTCTGTGTGTGCCACAGATGTGCCGCTGTGTCCCTGGGCTTGTAGTAATCTAAGGGAGGAGCCACTGTCAGCACCGCGGATGATGGTGTGGGTTCCCTGTTCAGTGATACCAGTCAGCCCGTGGCTAGTAGGGAGGAGGCTAGGATCTGTGGTGTCAATCTCTGCGAGGCACTAGAGAGCAGGCATGCTGTTAATGCAGTCAATATAGCATCAGGGGTGATGTGGCCTTTGCTGTGCCAATGGACCCCCCCAGTCTTTTCGTGGGGTTAATGTAGGGGTGGGATGTATCCACCGTATCGGGCAGAAAGTGCCGTGGCTATGTGGCTTTGATGAGGAGCGGTGCCATGGGAGGCCCAGTAGGTGTGGCGCTCAGCCGAGCAGCAAGTCACCCAGACTTGAGGTAGCCGCAAGGGCAAGAAGGGGGCGCCTCAGCCTGGGGCGACCGCATTGCGCCATGCCTGTGTCGTTCTGCGTGTTCCGATGGCCTGCTTCTTCGGGTCTTCAATCACAGGGCAGCTCTCTAGGTGGCTGCAGTAACTGTGCCGTGGTGAGCCGGTCCCTGGACAGCCAGCCGCAGTTGCGCCGCTCTCGGGGAGCGGGGATGCCCCGTTCAAATATCTCCCTGCCTCAGGATCTTAGTGGTCGATGCAGCGCCATCACAGCTTCTCCACACGCTGCAGGCGCCGCGGTCACGTGACCGGAGTCTCTGCAGCAGTCAAACGGGCAGTCCAAGCCGTGCAATTATTTTCACAGGGTGTGCCGAAGGTGCTCTGCTGTGATTGTCGTTGCAGTGCAAGCTCTTTTGATGCGGGAATACATAGTATATGGTCGAACTGGCGCCTGCTGCACCAGAGCTTTCTCTTTATGCTGCCATCTTGGTCATGCGCAACAGCGCCCCCCCCTACCCCCGATCATTTTAGTTTTAAAAAATGACTTTTCTTTTTAATAAGATCGACCTGCAGTTGGTGGGCCTGTATAAGGCAGAAAGGAAAGTTTCAAGGCGGGCTAAGGAAAGGTGAAAACTCTTTCATGTGAATGTCTTCCCCGCTCTTCCTGCTACCAGGAGAGCAAGCAATTGGATGCCTGGGGGACATAGGTTTTTGGTTCAAGCAGCATGGGCCATCAACACCCTCTGTGCCTTTGCCAAATATATTTTGGGTCATTGGTCTACAATCTCAGAGGTTGCTGAGCCACCCCCCTTGCAGCTGACATGAGGGATGGCTTTACAATCCTGATATAGGGTAACGAGGAGGATTCACATCATATCCTCCAATTGGGCCTAGAAACTGCTGACTCTGTGGCCTGAATGATGATCACTGGAACGGTGTTGAGGAGGTACTCATGGCTGAGGTTTTGCTCCAGATTTCCAAGCCAAACTCCTGAACATGCCATTTGATGGCAACAATTTATTTGGAATGAATGCCGATGAGTTTATATTTTTATTAATATTTAGGAGGTTTATGTGGCTCACCTCAACCTCCTAAATATTAGGAAACAAATTAGACACATCCTTCTTTTCAACACCGCCAAGCATCTCCTAACCACTCTTAGCTTCTCTAAACTAGGCTACTGTGCCAGCATCCTCTTTGCTCTCCCCAACTATGCTTTCTGTCCTCATGACAAAATCATTAACTTTGCTACCAGGACCCTTTGAACTCCCTCACTTTGCACCTACTTCCTAATACCATCACCAGGCTGGATAGCTGACGATGCAAAACTGGGCTAGATTTACATTTCTTCTCCTGGGTCACAAATCTATCCACGATAAGACACCAATGTATGTTTCAAACTCCTCGGTCCTTCCTGTAATCTATAGTCTGCCTCAACTACCCTTGTGGCAACCCCCCCCCCTCTCTGTGCTTCCTCGCACTTTTGCTCTTTCCCTCTTCCTGCTCCACTTGCGTGGAATTCTCTTCCCCTGGGATTCTGAGAAAAAAGTCCACACCGATTTGTTCAAAGCCAAATTGAAAGCCTACTTTCTTACCTCAGAGATATCCTCTTCACCAACCTCCTCTGCCATCGAGTTTTCATTTTTCCTTCGCCTCTAACTCACCTTTGTCCCTCACTTTCTCAGCCTCCACTCTTAAAACTTCATCGATCATGGTTACATTCCAACCATAGTTGGCCATACTGCCTACAAGCACTTAGAGATGTATATACTTGATTGTCCTTAATATATGTAAGTTCACCCATGTATTGTCCCCCGGTGACTGTTCCATTTACTCCCCAACACAACCTGGCTAGAATGTCACTCAAACTCTCACCCCATTGTAAGAAGCTCACTGCTTCCCATCAAATCTGACATCTTATCTATTGTACGTTCTTTTGCGATCAAAACATCATTGTTTTTCCCTGTATATAAATGGAATTCATTTGAATCCCTCAAGACATTTCAGCCTTTAAAGGGACTGCAAATTCTCTGGACCTAGTGCTTTAGTAGCAACTGCCCACAACCCCCTTGCGTAGGGTTTTCTGACCCTTCACTGCCTACCCTCACAGGCACAGTGGACAAGCTCCCTCTAGCAAGCAAGTACAGCACTGTCCAAAAGGAGGTCATGGCAGATGGGCTCCAAGAGGTGGTTTATCAGCCTCCGCTGTGCCCCCAGCAACCTCAGGTGCAAAGCCACTGTGAATCTGCTTTTCCTTTGTGGGGCAGGATTTCCCGGGATGGCAATTAGTAGATTTTTAACACATGGTATGACAGGGCCTTACAGGTCGTTCTCCAGGGATACGGCCTCACCTTTGCTCAACGTTAGAGGACAAGTTCAGGATGGTTACTCTGGCTCCGATCCTTTAAGGACACGACCTACAGGACTGGCTGGTCTCTGGATCTCCAGGATGCCTACTTCCATGTGCGCATCCACAAAAGGCACAGGAAGTACCCAAGATTCATAGTGCCACTATTAATTCATAGTCCTCCCTTCGGCACTCAAGGCTTCCACCAAGCTGCTGGAATTGGCAGCGGTTTGCTTCAGAAGAGCAGGCGTTCACGGCTTGCCCTATCTGTATGACTGGCTCGTCCAAGCTTGCTCCCCACACCAGGCGGCAACACATCTGTCCTGCACATGCAGCCTGTTGCACAGCTCGGGTGTCTCCCTGAACTTCAAAAGTCTCCGATTTTGCTGCCCAAGTCCCTCCAGTTTATCGGGGCAATCTTAGACACTTGCTTGGGAGTGGCGAACATCTCCATTATGATCCATGTCCTACAATCTCAGGAGAAGGTTCAGTCCTTTGCTTTACTGTGCCTGCTTGCTCTCATGGCCTTCTGCATTCTTGCAGTGCCAGAGGCACGGCAGCACATGAGGCCAATTCAGTGGCTTCTCAGTTATTTGTGGTCTGTTTCAGGAATGTACCTCGGCTATTCAAGTCTCAAGGAAAGTGTCCTGGGACCTAGAGTGGCGCTCCCTATGAGACAACTTGTTGAAGGGAGCTTTGCTTCAAATCCCTGGCCCCAACTGATCACTAGTCAGACGTTATTGTAATTTATTTCTTATAATGCGCAACCCACCCATAGGCCTCGGTGCGCAACAAAACACAACAATACAAACAGATAAATAAAACAAAAATGATAAAAACAGAGTTTTACAATCAATTTCAGATCCTATGGCATATTCATGAAACAGTTGCAGTTAGATAAAAAGCTGGGAAGATTAGTACGACCTCATCCAATAATTATGCCGTCCCCATTGACTTGAGCACACCAGCCATCTATGTTTGTCCTACAAAAAACTTATTGTCAGAGCTTCTGACAATCCCAGGTCCAGTTCTTGGTCACAGCCAGGCCAGTACCTTGTGTTTAAGGGCATTCCTGGATTCAGGCCCTGATGATGCCGTAACATTAGTGATGATGATATTTCTTTCATCCAAAACCAAATCTCTCAGGGACTTGTCCACAATAGCTGGCATCTGTATGTTAGTCAGGCGTAAGTCCCTAAGAGAATTAGAACAAGATTTTGAAGAACTAGAAGCATTAAATAATGAAGGTTCTGGGTCCGATGCCACATCAGGGATCAAAGGCTCAACGGGAGCTTGCCCATCAATGGCACCAGGTAAAGATGGATGCATAATATTTGTCAGATTGCTCAGTTTTCTTTTTTTTAAAAAACGTTTATTTCTGTTGGCAGAGGCAAATAGCATACACATACATCAGAGCAGCCAGAAATGATTAGGTACATGTATAAATGAGAACAGTGGTACATAGAAACAGCGACGTAACAAAGAATGAGGAATGCAGCATCACGGAGCATCCAGTGCTGTGGCACTTAAAAGAGATGATTGCGAGGAATTGTCCACAGAGAGGGTGCGTCTAGGCAGTTAAGGTAGCTGTTAAAGGTGGACCATATGCTTTTGGGGCGGGAGCGGGCTGGGAGCTTACTGAGGTACTCTTCTTCACATTTCCGGGACCATGTTAAGTTCAACCATTTCTGGAATGTGGGGGTTGGGGGAAGCACTTCCAGTTCTATAAAACACATTTCTTAGCAATTATACAGCTCACATTTAAGAATTTAGCCACACTTTTCGCCCCTCAGCCTGCCATTCCCCAAACGGAACCCCCATCGGGTCAGGATCAATAACAGTGTCACTGATCTCGGACAGTGTCTTCAGGATCTCCTCCCAGAATGCGGCCAGCCTCGGGCAGTCCCAGAACATATGCAAATTGCCTACTCCCTACACGCCGCAGCGAGGACAGAGCCGTGGGTCGGAGCGCACAAACCTGGAGATCCTACGTGGGGTGTAATACAGCCTGTTCAACAATTTGTACTGAATGGTGCGATAGCGGAAGTTTAGGGAGACTCAGTTAGTGTGAGAGCACATCTTTTCCCACAATTGGTCAGTGAGTTCCAACTCCAGTTCGGACGCCCAGTCGTCCCGGACCCTGGAAGGCTGTGGTGGGGTACCAGTTAGGAGAAGCTTGTATAGTGAAGAGACCACCCCACGGGCGCCACCCGAATTGGCGATGTAGGAAATCCCAGGGGAATCCGAGGGCTCATTGGGAAATTCGGGCCAAGCACTTCAGAAGGCAGCCCGAAGTCTATATAAAATTGCAAGAGTTCCAGTGGTGAACCCGAGTGACCCGGCCTCTGAGTCTGCGGTGTTATGAATCGCCCGTCCGGGTAGAAATCGGTTAGGGCAAGGTACCCCAGGGTCTTCCAGTGTCGCGCCAGGGCTCTGTCATATGTGGGTTCCAGCCCAGGAAACTGCCAGGTGGGGAGCCACTTGTAGTATGGGTGGTGTTCAGCAAATGTGGCGAATATCCGACTCCAGGCTTGCACAGTGGTTCGGACCGGGTCAATGGTCGAGTCCGGCTAGTATCGTCGATGTAATATTAAAGACATTATGTTGTTGCCGGCTGCCGCAAGGGTCTCCAGCTTGACATGGGGGTCAGGGTGGGCCGGGGTACCAGTAAGAGGCAAACTGTGCCTGTGCTGCGATCCAGTACCGCAGCATATCAGGGGCAGTGAACCCACCTCTATCGTAGGGGAGTGTCATATCAGACCATTTTTTACGCACAGCACCCGAGTGCCATAGGAACTGAGCGCACAGCTTGTGTAAGTCTGTAAAGTATTTCCTACCGGGCCAGATAGGTACATTAGTGAATATGTACAGCGGCTTGGGGAGCAGAATCATCTTTATAAGCAAGAGTCTCCCCGCTAGTGATAGCGGAAGGGAGCACCAACGCGCCATCCTGGCTTCCGTTTGCTCAGCCGCAGCCAGGTAGTTGTCTGCTAGTAGTGTGTCTTTGGTCAGGGACACCTGGATTCCCAGGTATTTAATCCCGTTAGGGGACCAGCGGAGTGGGTACTCAGTGGCAGGTTGTACTGTGGAGCTTGTGAGAGGGAAGAGCTCGGATTTGGTATAATTTATAGTGAAACCAGAGTATGTTCCTATGCGGGTGATGTCGCGTAGGATTGGGTCAAGGTGAACAGCGGGGTCTCTGATAAACAGCACGTCATCCGTGTAGAGTGATAATTTCGGGGGTATCCTGCAGCCGTATCCCTTTACGTGAGTGACGCTCTCTGACATAGTCCGCCATTGGCTCAATTGTCAGGGCGAATAGCATTGGGGAGAACGGGCATCCCTGTCGGGTGCCTCTGAAGAGAGGGAACAGAGCAGACGTTTGGGAGTTGACTTGGACCCTGGCAACTGGGGAGGTGTATAACAACTTAATATATGCAATCATCTTGGGTCCTATACCCATGGTTTCCAGGACTAGCCACATGAACTTCCAGGACACCATGTCGAATGCCTTCTGGGCATCCAGTGTGACCGCAACTGCGCTTACACCCTGGTCAATTCGTGACATGACATTAAGCAGCCTTCTAATGTTATGGGACGTGGATCTCCCGGGCACAAAGCCTGACTGGTCATCATGAACCATATGACATGACAGGGAGGAAGCGGTTAGCGATTAACACTGGCAAAGATTTTAGTGTCCAAATTCATTAGTGAGAGGGGCAGGTATGATCCGCAGTCATCTCTAGGCTTTCCAGGCTTGAGTAGGACCGTAATGACAGCCTCACATAGTGTCGGGGGAAGGGATCCTAGCCGGAGTGACTCGTTCCATACCTCAAGCAATTTGGGGGCCAGTATAGCCACATGCTCCTGATAAAATTCTGCTGTTAGCCCATTGAGCCCCAGTGCCTTTCCTTTAGGGAAACTGGATATGGCCTCAACTATTTCATCCAGAATCTAGTTGGTCTCTTGTTGTGGGGGAGACACAGGTAGTTGGTATCTTCTCAAGGAGATCCCGCATATGGGAGTCACTATGCTCTGGCGGTTGAGAGTACAGTTCCGAGTAGACGCCTGTGAAGACTTCCAGGATTTGCTGGTCGGACCATCGCATTGCCCCCTGACTATCCTTGACGCAGGTAATTTGTGTTTGGCCCCACTCACCCCTCGCCAAAGCGGCAAGTGTTTTGCCGGGTCTATCACCCTCGCCGTATTTCCGCGCAGCTTGTGGACGGCTGAAGTACTGGACATCCCTAGTGGCTTGTTCATTAAAAAATGTGAGCTCTTTGCTAATCTGGGACAGAATACCCGGGTCAACCGATGCCGGGTGGGGTCGCTCCAGGTCACGTAGTTTGGTTTCAGAGCGGGTGAGGGCAGTTCTTATAGTTTTGAGGACTCCCGCCTCCCTAGAAATGGACATTCCCCTGATAAAGGTTTTGAAAGCATCCCAGCGGACTCCCAGGGTGGTGGGCTGGGGATTATTGTGCTCAAAATAGGACTGGATAGCAGCAAGGATGTCCGCCTTAAATATAATATCTTGCAGAGTGGACGACTTGAATCGCGATGTGTTGATGGTAGGGGCAGGTATTCCCAGTTCCAGGGATATCGAGATCGGTGAATGATCTTACAGGGTGCGCGCCAGTATCTGTGTTTCCACCACTCTGCCCAGCATAGCACCAGATAATAGAAACATGTCGATCCTGGAGGAACTATCGTGTACTGAAGAGTAGTGAGTGTACTTGCGTGTATGTGGATGTAGTGCCCTCCATGCATCGTGAATGTCGAGTGTTGTGCTGTGTGCCAAAAGTATACGCGCTGCACCAGACAGGGGCCTGAGGGCTGTGCCAGTCCTATCCAACATGGTGTCCAATATGAAGTTCATATCCCCACCCCAGATAATCTGCACCCCCACGTACCCTAGCAATATGGACACCACCAGGTCAACAAAGTCGGGTGAGTCAACATTAGGGCCATAGGTATTCACCAGCAAATAATCTCTGTTAGCTATTGCGCAATGCAACACAATGTATCTTCTCTCCAGGTCTATATAACTCTTATGGAGAACAAACTTAAGTGATTTATGGATCATCGTCAGCACCCCTCTGGCCCGTTTGGAACATGAGGTGGAATATCTGTGTGGTCCCCATGATGGTGCCATCATTTGGTCAGAGGGCCAGTGGAGTGCGTCTCCTGCAGGAGCAGTATTTTGCACCCGTATCTGTTAGCGTACAACATGATTTTACGAGCCTTGGTATAATTGCTCAGGCCTCGTATGTTCCAGGACATCACTGTTAAAGGCATTTTTCTTTTAAACTTTAGTTTTTAGCATTTTGTAATAAAACAGACAAACATTGGAAAATCCCCTGCCCCCCTTACCCCAACACCGACCCACCCCCCTTCCCTGTGTCCAGTTCAAAGTGTTCGACAAAGGAGACTCGTAATGCTCACTCCGTTTCCTGTGCCTCGGAGGCGATGCGATAGGTGACCAACTCGCCGACTGGCTTGATGCCGCCGTTCCCTGGGCCGTGGGATCCCTGGTTTATTGCTGTTCCTTTCGGGGCCATTTGCGCCCTTCTCAGGTCGGGGGCTTATCCTTGAAGTCAATACACATCCCAAACCCAACTTTGTTGTACCCCATACCAGTTTGTGAGGAATGAGCTTGTGTCTTTATTCACCATGGCAGTCAGTTTGTCCATCAAAAACATGTTTTTCACCTTTTTCATCCATTCTTCCTTGGAGGGGGTTTCCAGGCTCTTCCATTTCTGTGCGAGGGCAACTCTGCCTGCCCTCAGCATGGTTTCCCACATCCTGGGGTAACGGTATAGTTCCGCTTCCTCCCGGGGGAGTCCCAGCAACATGGTCAGGGGATTATGTGGTAGGAGTTCCTCTGTTACTTCCGCTATCCAGCCCCTCACTGACCCCCAGTAGGCCTGGACCTTCGGGCAATGCCACCACATGTGGCCTCTGGAGCCTGTCTGACCACATCCCCTAGGGCACCTTGGTGACATCCCCGGAAACATCTTCGACAGTTTTGCTGGGTCTCTGTGCCACCCCTACAAAATTTTAAAGTTATGTTCTATGTCCGAGTTGAATAAGTTCCCATAAAACGCTATTTTGAAAATTCTGGCCCAGGCGTCCTCTGAGATCTCTTCGCCTGCCAGGTCGTTCCAGAACGTGCGGAAGCTCCTCCTACCCTGAAGGTCGTAAGTATTTAGGATTTTATACATACTGGACACCGCGCCCTTTCTGGAGGTTGCCGGGTCAAGGAGCTTCTCGAAAGGTGTCAGTTGTCTCCTTAGGTTTGGACCCCATGACTGATCGCAGAAGATGCCCTTAAGGCAGAGGTATTTGAAAATGGAAAGCGATCCACCCCCCAGAGCCTCCCTCAGGTCTTCATAGGATAGGAATTCGCCCTCCCTGAACATCTGACCTGCCCATTCCAATCCCATATCCGACCATTGCTGGGAGTGCCAGAACCCCCTGCTACCCAGTTTGAGGGGTTGGCCCCATAGGGAGGTAATCGGGGACGGCCATGATGTTAGGTGTGTTGTCCAGGGGCCCTCCTTCCAGATGTCCCAGAGAACTCCCAGGGTCGGGTGGGTCCTCACATGTTTCGGGTTGTCTTGCGCGGGGCCCACAAGTGGTCACAGACCTTTAAAGGGTGGACAGCCATATCCTCTAAATATGTCCAGTACGTTCCCAGGCCCTCTTTCATATGTTCTAGGAGGACGCGCAATTGGGCGGCATAGAAATATAGATGAAACTCTGGCAGCCCAAATCCCCCCTATTCCCTCGGTAGAGTCAGACTGGTCCTCCCGGTTCTTGGGGTCTTCCCCTGCCACACAAAGTCCCGGACCCTCTTTTGTAGGTCCTTGAAAGTCTGAGCGGGGACACTGGTTGGGAGCGATGTGAAGAGGTACAGAAGCCGTGGTAATATATTCATCTTTACTGCAGTCATCCGGCCGTACCACGAGAGAATCATCTTGCCCCACCTAATCAAGTCAGATGTGATCTCTGCCATTATGGGGTCATAGTTGGTAGGTACTAGTTTCGATAAGTCCCTAGTTAGGACGCCCAGGTATCTTATGGCGTCTGTCCCCACTGCAATCACGTGAAACCTGCTCAGGGGGTCTAACACCGGCTCCACTGGACTCATTGGGAGCAGGGCAGATTTAGCCGTGTTAATTTTCAGCCCTGAGAAGCGCCCGAAAGTGGAGGGGGGTGGGTGGGATCAAGGAGCCAGGGTCTACCAAATACGCTAAGATGTCATCCGCAAACAGGAAAAGCTTAAATTCCACCTCCCCCCTTCTAATTCCCTTGATGTCTGGGTGAGATCTAATAGCTATGGCTAGTGCCTCCATCGTAAGGACATAAATTAGGGGGGAGAGCGGACAGCCCTGTCTTGTCCCAAGGGAGAGGGGAAATGATTCGGACAGCGACCTGTTCACCTGAACCCTTGACGTAGGGGCTCTGTAGAGGGCGGCCACCCAACTCATGTGTGTCCCAAAGCCCATTCTCTGGAGAAGGAGTTCCATGTATCCCCACTCGACCCTGTCGAAGGCCTTCTCCGAGTCTCGCGAGAGGACACACGCGTCAAGCTCCGATGTTTGGGCAAAGTGGAACAGGTCTAATGTTTTACGAATATTATCCGACCCTTGTCTGCCCCTGATGAAGCCCACCTGATCCCCATGGACTAGCTTCGGCATAATCCCCTCTATCCGCCTCCCCACCACCTTGGCCAAGATCTTGACATCAATGTTTAACAATGATATGGGCCGGTAGGAGGCACACTCTGCTGGGTCCTTTCCTTCCTTGGGTAAAACAGCTATTATGGCCCCCATCATGGAGTCGGGGAGGGAGTCCCCCTCCAGCACGGCGTTGAAAACTCTCACTAGGTACGGGATCATGGAGGAACTAAATCTTTTGTAGAAGGAAACTGAAAAGCTATCTTCCCTGGGGGAGGTTCCCACCTTCATTCCACTAATCACCTTGTCCACCTCCTCCTCCGTGACCAGGCCCTCCAAACCCTCTGACATCTCTCTCGATAGGGACGGGATTTGCATGGAGTTCAGGAAGTCCTCTATCTGGGAATCGCCCCCGTTATATTGAGACGAATATAGTGACTCGTAATATTGGCAAAAGGCCTCTCCTATGTGGGGAGAGTCGCAGCCAAGGGACCACCTGGCGTCCCTTACCTCCTTCACCCTTCTGCTTCTCTGGACCTCTCAACTTCCAGGCCAAGATACTATCCGCTTTGTCCCCCTTATCATAGTATTTTTGTTTTACCATTTGGAGGCTCCTCTCCGTTCTGTGTAGGAGTAGGTCTTTTAGCTGGAGCCACCCGGTCGCGCCCTAAGGCCTGTTCCGGTGAGCCCCCCGGTTGGAGACAAGCTTTTTTCTCCCGCAGGGTTTTTCCTGGACCTCCCTTTCCCTTTTCTTCTGGGCTCCCATTTTTATAAGTACTCCTCTTAGGGTTGCCTTGAAGGCGTCCCAAAGCGTGTGCTTGCCCACCTCCCCGTTATCATTGAGTTCAAAGAATTCCGTTATAGCGTCCAGGACAGCTTCGGCGTGAGCCTCGTCTCTCAGTAGGGCGTCATTACATTTCTAGCGACCCTTCCGTTCCCTACACCAGCCCACCGCTAAGGAGACTCGGACCAAGTCATGGTCTGACCAAGGGACCGGGTCTATCCTGTAGCCTGCGACAAATGGACGAAGGATCTCATCCACCAGAATGTAATCTATCCTAGAGAACACGTTGTGGATGGTGGAGTAGTAAGAAAAGGAGGGAACACCTGTTCGGGGGGTCGGGATCGTGTCTGCCAGGCCCAAGCACTCATTCGCCCTCTGAAAGCTTCGAGCCAAGGCTTTGTCTGCGGGTCTAGGGTTTTGGGGGCCTATCCGCTTTCTATCCCTGGATGGGTCCAGGACCATATTGAAATCTCCTCCCACCACCAAGGGACCCTGCACAAACAGTTTGAGCCTGTCCCTTCCTCCTTCCCAGAATAGGGCTTGACCTTCATTCGGGCCATACACTACCGCCAAGGTTAGGGGAGAGCCCTGTAAGGAACCACGCACCAACAGGTAAAGGCCATCGGGGTCCTTCAGGACTGACTTTCTCGAAACCCACTCCCCTAGCTACCAGGATGGCCACCCCTCTTTTCTTCGCCCTATGGGATGCTTGAAAAACCTCCTCGATTCCTCCCCCTCGCATTTTGGGCTCTTTCCCCCGCGCCCAGTGTGTTTCTTGCACAAAGAGCAAGTCTAGTTTCGCCCTCCTAAATTCCCTACAGATCAGGGACCTTTTCGTAGGGGTGTTCAGTCCCCGCACATTCAGGGTACCCACTCCCAGGGCCGGTCAGTCATCAGCCATAGTCTGTTTCCTTCTCTAATGGTCAGCAACGTTGCATCGTTACTCTCTCCCTGCCTCCTCTGTCTCCTCGTTTGGACACTTTTAGAATGTTTCCCCAACTGTCCCCCCAACTTCCTCCCAAACAAACAAACCCCAACTAATTCGTGAACCCCCACCCCCCTCCCCGGCGTCCAGCCAGTTCTGCCATTTCTGGCATTTTGGCTGGACCACAAGCCTGTCCCCTTCGGCCAGGCCTTGTTTGCAAAGCTCGATTTTGTGAGCGCCCCCCACCCCCACAGCTTCGTCCCCTCAGTCCACCCCACATTGTTCGCTTTTCAGGGGGACTCTAAGTTTGGCTTAACCCCCGATTCTTCGGGTCCCGATCTATGAATGGTCAGGACTTCCCTGTGCCTCTGTGGTCATCCACTCCCCTAGGCCGGATTTCCAGCCTACCTTCCCCTGCCAGGACCTCAGTATATCGTTTCCCCCCCTCCCCCCATAGTTGTGCCCCTTCAATTGCCCCCATTGTACTTGCTGTTCAAGGGGATACTGTCCTCGGTGCGTCCTTCATGTCTTCCTTTTCCACTCCACTGCAGACCCGGGAGCCATGGTCATCAACCCTCCGAGTCGATATGCTCCTCCTCCATTACAGACGGCAGGGTGTTCAATTTTCTGAATTTCCTCGAACTGGTTTTCCTCCTCCTGGCACCCGACTGACCGGGAGTGCCCCTACAGAGTGCTTCTGGGCCTACTGGGCGCCTCCGGGGGGTAGGCTCCACCACATAATCCTGGATGGCTCCTTTTATGTCCTCCCCTGTAACCAGCATTGTTCGGTGGCCCAAGTATTCGAAGGCCAGGGAGAAGGGATATCCCCATCTGTAGCGCACTCCCTTCTCCTTCAGTAGTTGTGTTAGGGGGCGGCACATTCTGTGTTTGGCTAAGGTGTAGGCGGAGAGGTCCTGAAAAATGGTGATCTGGGCGTTATTGTAAGTAATCACCCCCGCCTTCCTCACTTCTTCCAAGACTTTAGTTTTTTCGGTATAGTAGTGGAACCAACCCAGTACCGATCTGGGGCTCCCCGCCCTTCCCCCTGCCCTGTGCACCCAGTCGAACGTGGGTTCAGTAGTCATTTCCTCTGCAAACAGTAGAGTAATAATGTCCTTCACCACTCTGGTCAAATCTCTCTCCGTCTCACACTCCGTTTCTGGGATCCCAAAAAATCTAAGGTTGTTCCTCATTTCCCTATTTTCATAATCATCCATCTGCCTGGCTCTTTCCGCGTCCCTCTTCTCCAGGGCCGCTAGCAGCATACCAAGTTGAACCTCCTGGGAAGCTGAGGAAGACTGGTTAGTTTCCACTTGTAGGCGTCTGTCATCGACTTTGTCCACCCTTTGGTCCATCTTTTCGAAATTCTGGGCGATGTCAGATCGCATTTCCCTGATCTCCCGGAGGATGGAGGCGAAGCCCCTCCATCGTCAACGCGGACTGTGTCGAGGCCTCTGGATGAGCCATGTCCCCGGTGCGAGTAGGGCCACTGGTGTTGCTCTCCGTCTCCCTGTAGCGGAATGCCTGCAGAGTCTCTTGCCAGCTCATGTAGTCGTACAGTGCAACCACTGCGGGGTCTGCCGCGGGCTGGGTGGCCTACAGGGGTCACCACCCTGCCCTGTAGCAACCTGGATGGGGCATCTCAGGGAGGGGGGAGCTTATGAATGATATGCGCTCCTCTGAGGGCAGGGGGCAGCCTTCAGGCGGGCACTCGCCCCACCTACTCCGGATGGGGGCCTCTCACCTGGGTCTCGCTTCAGTGCTGGTGATGTTTCTCAGGGCGAGTGAGTTGCCGTTCCACTACCTCTGTCCAAAGCCTTTCGCCGCCAGGCGGGCACACGCCCTGGGGCTGAGCCCAGGGACCTGCACCTGCTGGAGTTGGATGCGGATGCACGCTGTCCCTTCGCCCGTCTTCGGGACGGGAGCGGCCACTGAGACCCTGGAGCCCTCACGGGAGAGGGGGGGGCACGCTCCCGCTCCAACTACCGGATTGCCGTGGTCCGTTGGTGTTGTGGGGGGGAGCGCAACCGCAGGGGGTGGCAGCGCTGTTTCGCCCCGTCCATGGTGTGGTGCGTTGCGGGGGGCCCTCGTTCCCAGGCCCGCCCCTATGTCGCCTGTCCTCTTGTGCTGCCTCCGGAGGGCGCCAGGCCCCGATGCCTCGGCTACCCGGTTTACGGCGGCGGGTGAAAGAGAGAGGGCCGGGCCCGTCGCCAGGACTTCCTCACCTCGGGGGGCCGCTCCTCCTTTACCAGCGCTGGAGCCGACGCGCATCCCGCCGTTCCTCCGTCACCGCCTGTAAAACAGCTTCCCGGTGTCCTGGAGCTTCGCTCTTTCGAGTGGATGCATCACGGGGGGGGGGGGAGTCACTGGCGCGATCCCGCCAGGTGAATCCGCCTTGGGGTTTCCGGGGGGGGCTCACTCCCCTGAAAAGGCCCAGCCGCGGCGGGAACCCAGCGACCAGGCAGCCATTACCTGTGTGCCCCCTGGTGGCCCCCGTAATAGGCATTTTAATAATCTAAGTAACATCCCACCACCATTGTCGTAGAGTGAATTCAAGGCAGGAACCGCCCCTACTGGGGCCCCCGATATACCGTGGTCTGCCAATCCGCCTCCGCCTTTTTCCATAATACAAATCGAACCTGCTCCACCACCCTCCCGCACCACCCCATCCAAGCAGGCAGTGTAACCCCCCCTCCCACCTCCAGTCAAAACCAAAATGCCCCGTGAAAGAGAGGACAACCGGCGCTCCACAACATGGGTCCGCAACTCCAATGACCCAACCGGGGCGAATACCCAACTTCAAATTAACAGAACTAAACATTGCAATCGCAATGGGGTGCGCCGTTGCCGTGTGGTGGACACTTACAAAAATATCAATGGCACTAGGTTACCAGCGGTACATTGAACAGACATATGTAGAATGATCACACCTGACCCACATGGCCCGAGCTAGAGCGAATAAAAAGGTAGAGCCAATCAAAGGTGGAACACTCCGCATTCTGGCGGTCCATATTCAGGCCTGTAGGTACAAGTGGGTCAGCGACCAGCGGAAGAGTTAGTCAATAATGGCAAGCAGGTAAGCATGGCAGAGAGCTGCCTTTGATCACTGTCGGTGAATTGTGCAAACGTGGTCATCACAGGTATTCAATGCGTACATATGGGTGAGCCAATAAGGTTAAATTGCTATCAGCACATGAAAGAACAAACAATAGTAATCAGATGGCAGAAATACGAGGTGGTTTAGAACCATTAATGGTACATTGCTATCAGCACATAAAAGAACAAACAATGACGAGCAAAGTACTGAGACACGAGGTGGTTGGGGCCTATTCGTCAACCAAGGGATCTCCATTGGGATTCGGCAGTGGTATCTGGGCCTCTATAAATATGACCGCCTCCTCCTGCACGGTGAAGAAGTAAAGTTTTCCATTAAAGGTAATCTTGAGCCGCGCTGGGAAAAGAACTGCGTAGGGGACATTGCGCTCACCTAGCAGTTTTTTGACTCCCAGGAATTGACATCTCTCCTGTTGCACCCCGACTGAGAAGTCAGGGAATATACGGATGGTGTGAGTCGAGGCGCAGGTCGCCCTTCTCGCGTGATAGGCGAAGGATGAGGTCTCTGTCCCTGTAATTGAGAATCCTGGCCATGATGGGTCTGGGGAAGTCTCCCGGCTTGGCGAGGCGATAGGGCCTGGTGAGCTCGCTCGACTGTGAAGTACGGGGATAGGGTACGGTCACCCAGTAAATCCTTAAGTAAGTATTCAACCGCCAATTCCATGCGCCCTTTCAGGGCATTCTCGGGGACCCCTATAATGTGCAGGTTGTTTCTGCTCGAGCGGGACTCGAGGTCATCGCACTTTGTTTTCATGTCCCGAGTCAGGGTGGCCACTGTATCCTGTAAAGATCGCTCAGTTTTCAATCAATCCCACATATTAACAAAATTAAGCTCAGTCTTGCTAAATTTACCTTCCAAACCCCTGCCTTGTTCTCACATATCTAATACAGAATCCTGCTCGGGACTAATATTCGCATCCTCCATTACAGTCAGTGACTCAGTTTGACATGAATTATCCACCATAACGGGACACAACTTTGGCTATTAGGGCCAGCCTAAGCAGAAATCTTGGGGATTTCTACACTGGAAAAGATCAGAAGCAATTGCCTCTTTCACTTGTTGCCATTGAGCAGGACTGCAATAATCCATCTGAATAGATTACTCATTCTTTAAATCCACTGCATCCATAAGTGGTGAGGTAACTGTCACCTCTTCGTTAGAATCAAAATGTATAGACAGTCCTGATATATCCAGGGGCAAAATAAGAGTCCTACTGTAGGTGCGGAGATACTAATGGGCGTACACATTCAACACCATCCAATTGCACACTAACATCTTCCTCAGGTGCCATGACGTGTTGTTGAAAAGCTGGGGCGCTGACCTACAAGACCTATCAGTGAGCAACCTATGGTCTCCCTCAGAACACATACATTTACGAGAATTGGGGGGGGATCGGGATGGCCCCGATCACATTCCTTCCTTCAATATGGGGCAAAACTGTGCTGGTGCTGATGGTCTACATAGTAGCCATGCACAACCTCTAGCAAGAGTGGGTGGTGTGCGATCCTTGCCTCTGTGCGGAGGAGCAATGAGACTATAGTGCTGGAGAACGACTTTTCTCTAATGGAAGCGTATCTGTCAGGTACAGAAAACATCACTGTGGATGCCTTGAGCAGGCAGAATTCGGCCTCCCATGTGTGGGAGCTCTGTCTGGATGTTCTAGAGGAGATTTTCTACCATTGGGGGATTCCTCTGGTGTACCTCTTTGCATACAGTGTGAACAGGAAGCGCAAGTGGTTCTGCTCCAGGTAATTCCCTTAACAATGTGCTCTGTGGGACGCACCGACGGTCGAGTTTACTTTTGACCTTCTATAGGCGTTCCTGCTGATCCCCATCATTCCCCTAGTTCTCGGGAGACTGCACCCATTCAGGTCCATGATTTATTTATTTGCATTTTTCTAACGCGCCACTCACCCGGAGGTCTCAGGGTGCATATAAGACAGACTAAGAGAAACAATGGATGATAAAGTAGTTGTATTATGCCATATTAAAAAGGTACGTCTTGATTTGTTTCTTAATATCTTTGAGAGAACTTGTTTTATGTCAAGAAGTAGTGTATTCTGTGCCTGTGGAGCCTGAAAGTCAAATGAGGTACCCCCAAAACCTCTTAGTTTGTATTTAGTTTGCTAGAGGCTAGCCTTGTCAGCCAAGCAGAGTGATCTACTGGGCTTGTATACCTTGGCACGTTTGCAAAGGTATGCAGGGACTTGGAGATTCAGGCATTTATGGCTGAGTGTCAGGACCTTATGGGTAACCCAATGTTTCACCGGAAGCCAGTGAGGCTTCCTCCTTGCTTGAGCAAAATACTCACGTCTGGCTAGGTGTTTGATAGCCTGGACAGCCCCATTTTGGGTTCCTTGGAGTGCTGCTAGGTTTGCCTGGGAGGTGCCCAGGAGGAGACTGTTAAAATAGTCCAGGCGTGAGTTAACAAGTGCTGAAGCAAGGAGGGCCATGTTATCGGGTGACTCAAAAGTTTATTCAAGTAGCCGCAGGATGCTGGTAGGAGGGCCCCTTGGGCCTTCATTGACAGTTCAGCATCAAGTGTGACCCCTAAGGGCTTAATGCTCTTAGCAACTGGGATGGTGGATCCAGCTATCTTAAATATTTCAAATTCAACAGATCATTTCTTTAGCCGCTGCCCTGTGGCAACAATCAGTATCTCTGTTTTGTCTTTATTCAAGACTAATGCGTTGGTTGCCATACAGGCCTGGATGGCCCCATAAACCCTATTGATGGTTGCTGTGTCTTGTGCATAGACTCCTGAAAGCTTCAAGACCACCTGGGTGTCATCAGCGTAGTTCGCATATTGCACACCCAGGTCATCAAGAAGTGTTAGGAAGGAAAGAATATAGATATTAAAAAGAGTTGGTGAAATACAGGACCCCTGTGGTACCCTGCAATGGCCTCAGGAGTAGATGTAACATTTTCCACTGCAAATCTAGCATTGTAGGGTCCCAGGAAGGAGGCAATCCACTGAGTAGGCGCTTCAAAGCAGCCTGCCACCTCCTGCAGCTGTTTGACCAGAAGAGAGTGGTCCACAAGATCAAAGGCCACGGAGAGGTCAAGCAACATCAACATGGCGCGGTGCCCATCGTCCACTACAAGGGAGAGATTGGATTTCAGATCTGTAAGTGCTGTCTCCGTACCATGTCTGGCTTGAAAGCCAGACTGGTGAGTGCCAACTCTGGAATTGTAATGTTGCAGCACGGTCCAATACTTTCAGCAGAAAGGGGACGTTTGTAATAAGACAATAGTTCCCTGCTTTAAAGTGATTGAGGCTGCTTTTTCTTAAAGCAGTGGCGTAATCCAGGCCTCCTTGAGAAATTGGGGACCAAACCTTCGACAAAGGATAAATTCACAAGCATGATGATCTTGATTGTGCTAGGCTGGACTTGGAGAACTGCACCTTCTGTAGAGAACAGATCAGTTGTCCCATTCCAGAGTACCTCCACAGCCTGAACCTTTGTCTGACTGCTAAAAGGTTGAGGTATAAGGAATGGAATTTGTCAGAAGACATCTTGGACATGCTCCTCTACCCAGAGGACCACCACCAAATCCATTTATGCCTGCAGGTAGCATATGTGTTCGGCATGGTGCAAGAAGAGGGCTGGACCCTTTTACTTGCAACACATCCTCTGTTTTGGATTTTCTGCTTTCTTTGGCCTGGGCAGCTCTACAGATTTGCACTGTGAAGGGATACCTGGGTGCTATTTCAAATTTTCACGAGAACGCTGGAGAAAGGCTAGTTTTTTATGATTCATTTAATTTCTGCAGGGATTGTGATTAGTTTTTCCCCATGCCAGTTTGGTCCGGCTTGAGATTTGAATTTAGTTTTAACATTTCTTACGGGCGCTCCATTTGAGCGACTCTATTTGTGTTTAAGATTGCTTACCCTTAAGTGATTTTCCTGGTCACCATTACCTCCGCTAGCCTGGTGAGTGAGTTCCAGTCATTGCCAGTTAAACCTCCCTGTTAGCTTTTCTCCAAAGAGAATGCAACGCTGAGAGTGAGACCATCCTGACTTATGAAAGGGGTCTCTTATTTCCATCTCTCTCAAAATATCCCTCTCTCGCTCTTTTTTGATCTGCCTCATCGTTGCAAGGCAGAGGACCAATTCCATCGGCTGGACCACCTGGTGCGGGCCCTTGGGTACTACACGTCTTCAATGAGAGGGAGCAGGAAAGATGACTAGCTTTTGGTTTGATATGCTGGTTACCGTGGTGGCAAGGCTGTGACCAAACTGACCCTGTCAAGGGGATGGATCATCCTCTGCTTCTCGTAATGCTATGATCTGGCTGTTAAGGAGGTGCCGGCGCAGGGCTTGCAAAATCTTCTCCCTCACATAGTCGAGATTTTCTTTTGAAGTGCGAAGACAATTTGCTTTGTCCTCCCATTTCATGGTGAGTAATTTGCTGTTTTGAAAAGAAATCTCCTTTTCAGTTAATGGCAAATAGATGTTTTACTATGCATGGATGGCCTCTGGGTAGCAGCATTGCGCCAAAAATGACACTGGTAATTTTCTTTTTTACCTTCTAATTGGGCTTCTTAACTTACAATGGGACTAGTATATATTGCGGGGGTCGAGTAGTTGAACTAAGTAGCTAGTCCAGCAGAACAAGTGATATTAAGAATTTGTAATGCCTACTGGGGGCTCTCAGGGCTCATTTTACCAGAGGGGCTGGCTGCCACCTTGGCTCTGAAATGTGGAGTCACTGTTCTGGACTTTTGCCAGGTGGCTTTGTGGGCTGTTTTGCAGGATACTCATTTTGGTAGAGCTGTCCTTCAGAGTTATTTTGGTTTAGGTGGTTGCTCACCTTCCTCTTCCAGATCTATGTACTGCTATGGAAGTCTATCATAGACGAGGACTTCATTGGAGGAAAAAATCCTTTACTAGAACAAATTGCTTCCCACTCGGTAATGTTCTTTTGATAGATGTTACTCCCATTAATTCCTCAGCGCCCTCCCTGCCGGCTCCTCTTGACCGATAGCTAGTACATCTTGGTTCTTGGTCTCTCAGCGTCAAAATGTTATGGAAAAAGGGTAGAACTAACGCTACAGGGTGCACTGATGCAATATATGCTGTCTGCGATGTCTTTTCCAGCACAGGGGGTTTAGAGGTATTGGAAGTTGCCGATGAAGAGCAAGTCTGTGCCCCCTGGCGGCAGAAAGGTTTCCGAAGAGCAGTTATGCTGAGACATAGATATCATAGATGAGGAATTCATGGGAGGAACGTCCATCGGAAAGAACATTACCGAAAGGAAAGTAATTACTTTTTGTCAGATTTATATTTTTGTCATCCTCACCAGGGTCACTCTGCACATTAGAGGGGAAGAGCTGTGGGTGAGCCACACTTTGCCACCTTTAGGGAGTCCTTCACATAGCCATTGGATTCCCTGCAGCCAGAACCTCCTGTCCTCCCCAACCTGCTTGTCCTTGGTGACTTTGTCACAAGATCTGAAAGTGTAGAATGAGCCTTGTTACTAATGCCCCTTTCTCATGGGCTGCAACATGTTTTCTTTTTACAGTAAGTAATTTTTAAAAAGGTGTTTGCAACTTGGAATGTTTTTAACATGCTGTTAACTTTTAAAACCTGAGGTACTTCATGCTTCATCATGCTTACTTTGTTCTAAAATTTGAGTTGACCATTTACACCTTTTTCTTTCTCTCAAGATCCATTCTCTGTGAAGTGGAATGCAGCAAGATCTCTAAACAGTCAACTGGTTTTTGAATACATTCTTCATTGCTTAAGGGTCACCTACAAGTATTTTGCTTCGCCCCATTCAAAATCAACTAACTCTGATCAAAGAAAACCTGTTGACACCGATTTAAAAAGGACTCTCCTCCCTGAATCTGAACAATGTTCAAAAGACACCAATAATGTGCCAGTTGGAAACGATATACCTGCCCTTAATAGGAAATTAGAAGATGTGACCATTAAAGATCCTGTCAATACTTTAAGTTCCCACAATGACTTCAAAAATAATGTTGACAATATCGTTGACTGCAGTGACAGTCAGACTGAAGAGGAGTTAGTGGATATTGGAAATATTGATTCTCATTGTCTGGCAGAAGCTGTAACTCTGAATGATCTGCAGGAATACAAACCTCATTCTGATGATGCAGAGAGTTGTAATGAAGAGTTTGACGGTGTCAAACGTGTTAACATTTGTGTTACCCATGATGAAACACTGGAATATAGTGAAAATGGGGAACCTGCCATTCACCACCTTGAGTGTGATGCTGAGACGGATAGCATTTCAGATGTAGAATTTCTTCCAAATGCTTTAATGACGGAGAGTGACGAAGGTGGCCCAACTGACGACAAGGTCGACCTAGAGGAGGGCAGTACAGAAGGGACTGATGAATTGGAGGTTCCTTTAAGTACATGTGCTATATCAAGACACAAGCACATCTTGACTCAAAAAAATTCAGATGAGGAAGATGAAGAGCAGGAAACTGTTCTTCTGAATCAAAGAAACCAGTTTGATACTTTACCTACGGATGAGGATGTCGACAACGCATATGCTGCATCTGGGGATGAAGCACTCTCTGAGGAGGAGGAGGAAATGGAAGACGAGGAGGAGGAAGAGGAGCAAGAGGAGGAGGAGGAAGAGGAGGGTCTCTCAGAATGTGTAACTTTTAAATGCCAGAACTTTGAGGACCTGCCTAAAATTGTAAATGAACACGCAAAAACAGATTGTTTAAGCAAAGAGGACTTAACTTTGCTCAGTAATGATTTCAGCGCTGATAACCTTGTTGAGGAGGAACTTGATTTTGTTTATAAATTCAGCAGACGTATCTTTACAAAAGGCAAGGTAAGATGAATTGAGTTTGAAGAACATTGTTTAGTAGTCTAAAAATGTAAAAAAAAAATCTGTTCAAATTTGTTTTCTAGGAGTGCTGGCGCATAATAATGTGTTGGGTTCGTCACTAAGCACTTTCGTTTTGTGCACAGCAAATACCTATTTTAACAAACTGCCTTATCAAACATGTTCATGTAGCCATTATTTTCCTTCTTGCTAGTCGTCCTCAACCAGAACAAATTCTTTTGTTCTTTTTGTCTTCATGCAGTCACCTACAGTTGTATGCAGTTTATGCAAACGGGACGGGCACTTGAAAAAGGATTGCCCAGAAGACTTCAAAAAAATTGAACTTGACCCCTTACCAAAAATGACCTCTAAATTTCAAATGATTTTGGATCAGGTTTGCATCCAGTGTTTCAGTAAGTTATGTTTCCTAACATGTTTGTGTGTTGTATTGGTCTAAACCCCTGGGACAGCTACAATGTGTGTGCTCCCAGCTTGTGACCCATGTAACTCGGTGAGGCCGGTGGGTGAATCATAGCGAGTTACACTGTTACTTGCATGGTTCTTGCAGTTGTGTGGATTAAGTTGGCTCCATAGGGTGCAGTGTCAAGAAATGAAGTGCATTTAATAACCGAGACCAGGCTGAAGGGTTCCTCTTAGTGGGATCTTTGCAGAGCCATCTTGTGAATACTGAGAACTGAAGAGACCTTTCTTTAAACAACTTTATTTATTGTTAAAATGAGACGGCTGACATAGTATGACATAAATCCATTAAAGCATTGTTTAAACATGCGATTCTTATAATGAAAGGATTCCCAACCCACGATCGATCAAATTATTCATGACTCCACTCCGTAAACTTTTACAGAACACCTAATCCAACCGTTTGGTATTTCTACCCCATAACCTGACTTGCAGTAAAGCTAGCTATTTATACAACTTCGGCTTGTATACAGTAGGGAGTGTATTGTTTACATGGAGAGGGTTCTTGTTAGAGGCTTCTTAATTACAATTTGAAGAAGAGTGGTTTCTTTCTGTGTACTCTGTGAGAAGTCAGCCATAATAACACAGTGGCACGTGACCTACCATATAGATGTTACATTAGTAACATGAAGAAACATCCCTGTTCTAGAGATTTCACTTGCATTTACTGATTCTATCTCTCACATTAAGCAGGGGTAACATTTTGAAGTTAATGGCTACTAATCAGACATCTTTCCCTTTCCCCTCGACTTTAATGCGATCACCACAGGCACTTAACACACCATTTTCTAATTGCTAGCAGTGAATTATCAACAATGGCTAGTGATGAGTAGAAATATTGTGCACTGTGTTTTTTTCATATCCTTGCCTCATGACAAAAAATAATGAGTTAATTTCTGGTATGTCAATATGAGTTGGTCCTTTGAGTTCTCTCTTAAATGTAAGACAGTTTACACTTTATCAGTTCATTCTTAATTTGTGGTGAACATTTTCACAAATTCTTTTAATAGTCTAATTTTGTAATGCAAAAGAATATTCTAACATTGACTGTTTTTTAAATGAGTGTGTATTTCTCAATGCTAGAACATGTGTGGCTGAATATTATCTTAGGAAAATGTGGAAAGATAATATAATTGGAGATGTTCAGATCCTGAAGGGACCTTAAGGATAAGCTGTGGATAATCATTTGTAATTTGGGATTGATAGACTAGATTACAAACCTTTCCATGGTTCTATTTGGAGCTTCACGTGCATGAGATTACAAGCACCTTCTGTCACTCTAGTCCAGTACCTAACTGCTGTGAGGTGCAGAATGTTTTTTCTTGGATCCAATTTAAATTGTATTAATTTAATATTAATGTCACAACATACATTTTACAATTGAATATGTAAGGTGCTGGTTTAACTAAAAATTGATGCAGTGCAAACAAACATGGTGATAAACCCCAAGCTGTTTGCCTGTGATCAGGATTGTTAGCAACCGGTAAACCCTGCCAGCTTGGGTCTTTACCGGCACTGGCACCCCTGGCTGCGAATGGCCAGTTTTTGAGGAAGGAAACTACCTGTAGGTTCCTGTGGCCAGAGTTGGCACTAACAATAAAAAGTACAGTAGAGATCACTGCCATGAAAATGGGCATATGGCTCCAGTCAGAGGCCTCTTCCGTTTACATTATGACATTGAATGCAGGAGCAGAGTGTCAGAGGCAAGGAGGGAGAGGCAGCACAAGCGAACAGACACGTTTTATGGGGTTTATTTTTCATAATGTCAATTTCTTAGGGGATTGAATCTAAGTGTGGGGGAGGTTCAGCTGAGCGTGAAGCAGTCAATCATCAGCTTGTTCAAAAGACTAGTATATACTGGTAGTTAAAATCAGTGTTTCAAGCAACCTGATTTATTGCACATGGCCACCCATGTGCTAATCTATGTAAAAAATATTGACAAGGGAAGGGGGTGGGGAATAGAAAGGTTGAAAGACCCGTTTATGAATGTCGAGAATTGTTTCACATTTGCTCTAAAACATTTTGAATTCTCTAACTCTTACGGGTAGATATTCTAAAATCCCACCTATCTAGACCACTACTTATCTATTGATCTTGATATAGAAAGTTATCAACGTTAAAGGTCACCTACAGATTCTTGGCAGTTGAAAGATGTATGGGCACATAAGGAACCATGGGTGTCAGTAATGCATGGCGGCAAACTGCTTGTAGTTTTCTCAGTATTCAACATTTTATTAATAATACAAAGTGCAACGAAAACCTAACTAAGCCTACTCTAACGGGAGCTGGCAACCTAGTCTAGGTTCTAAGGGAAAATCTCAGAGCATATACAAAACTGGCCCTCACACTAAACAACAAAATATTCTTAGTAAACCATAAACAACATAAACAAGTGTTTACCAAACAACCATTAAAGAAAAGCAAAGTCTTGAATCAGTTCTTGAGGGTTCCAAAAGAAACAAAAGTTCACCCAAACAAAAATCCACTGGTAACAGTTTTTTAACTCGCATTGGGAATCCTAATTGAGCGCATACAACCTTTTGTTGTTGTAAAATCCCTTGTAACAGTGTTTGAAAGTCAGTTTAAATGTGATTCAACAAAGTGTTCTCCCTTTGCAATTGTAGACACGAGACGACTCCGGTTATAAAGTTCTACAATGGAAATGGAAAGCTTTATACAAGCACTCCGACTTGCTTTAGATGTGCGTGTGATGCATTTCCCTTTGTTCTTGAGACTCTTCACAGCAAACTACAACTTCAAACCACTTCCACTCTTTTCTGCTACTTCACAAATGATAATGGAGCTGGTAACAGTTACCGGCAAGCAATTTTCAGTGAATCTGAATATGGGGCTTCACTCACCGGCTCCAGAAACACTGCGGTTGTGGGCTGCTTCCGCTTCCCAACTTTTTCTTCCTCCTACTTCAGGCACTCTGCAGCATGGGTGTCTCCGATCCAGGCCTAGACTATATCTAGTCGCCTTCTCTCCTTAATCCCTCAATTTGCTTCTGCACACAAGCCTCAAGTTGCTGCACGATTTTGGCTCTGCAATTACAGCTATTAGGCAGACATGGGAAGACCTTCCATCTAGCCACGTCTCTCTCAGTACAGCCAGGCAGGGTTTGTGAACACACGACCAACTCAGAACCTGCAGGTGAAATCTGCTCTTCTCTCGTCCCGGAATCCTTAAGTGATCACACTTCCTCTTAAACTGCCAGACTTGAGCTTTCATCTTTTATTACCAGCCTGTCATGATGCCTACCCCCGGGCATCCGGACCAGGCTCATCAGTCCCGGGAGCAGGCATCCAGATGCTTAGAAAAAGCCCAGCATCCCCGGCTAGGGGCTATCTGGGTAAAGTCCTGGCGCCGTAGGCACCAGGCTCATAGAAGGGGTCAGTCCTGGCGCCATAGGCGTCAGGCTCATATGCTTACACTTACCTCATGCAGACCATGCTGCTAAGAATCCAAGCCAACGTGAAGCCTGAAGGGAGCTACTTTACTTCAGGGACTATTTTCTTACTCTGGTGTGGTCTTGGGGGAACTTCTTACTGGGACTACTTTGAAGGCTATTTACACCACGCCCGAAGAGCAGAACACGCTTTGTGTTATTCTGCATCCAGCAGCGTAACGCTCACCGTGCCTGCAAGTCAGCATCCAGCCTTCTGCCACGCCCGCCTCGAGTCTGGAGCTCCTAGAAAGGAGGAGGAAAGATTAGAACAAGAACATTACTTCCATTTCTCACCTGATTCCGGATCCATCGTGCCTTCAAACAAGGAAAGAGACGTTAATTCTATATGCGTCGCATCGCCCGCTGTGGCGCCGCGCTATTCTGACCAGTCTTCGCAGCACCTCCACGATCCGCCGCAGTCTCCATCACATCTTCGCTGAACTCCGGCACCTAAGGGGGACAAAAGAACAGCAAGGTGAGCCGAGAGAATAAACAAAGGCAATCTCTGTTACCACCATAGACTTACTGATTTTACCGCCGGGGGCATTATTCATCAAGACGCCATAATTTCTCACGGCGCACCTGTAAAAGGAGGGAAAGCAACAGATTAAACACAGGTATCATTTACCGGACATTGTTTGGTAATACAGACTCTTACCTGAACGCTACCAGCTTCCACAAGACAATCTTCTCTTGGGCCAAGCTGCAAGATAAAAGGAATCGGACAAGAGTGAATATCAGACATTTTTGAACTCTTACGAACTATATACTTACGGTTCCTCGCCAGGGACCTCAGAGTCAATATTGGTCTGGAACTCTCCCAACTCTTTCGGACCAGTGAAGTAACTGGTTATCTACGCGCCCCTGCATTCCACGCAGGATGGAGAGCTCATCTTTTATAAACAGAAGGTGAGACTATGAAAGGAGATATCGGAGGTGATTAGTGGGAAGAACAGCGGGGTGTTATCGCTCAAATCCACGGGTGGCTAATTCCCTTTCTCCACTTTCAGGAAAATACTTCTACGGATCAAGCAGACGAAATTAGGCGGGCCAGTCCAATTTGTCATCCCTGCACTACGCGTGGCGTTGGTGGAGACCGCAGCTTTCCAGTTCCGATCAACGCCCCTGTGGGAGCCAGGTGAGTGTAACACAGCCTCACAGCTTCTGCTCCAGAGCCTTCCTTCTGCAGACTTATATACTTCTCAGGTCGGGCAATTAAGTTCAGGTGCAGGCCCTTAGTGTTAATTGCCGGACCTTGGCAAAGGCTATTTTGATATGTTTAGGTTAACAACCTTGGAATTTACCATTTCACTCTTACTAGGAAGTTGAGATATGTTAAAGTGACGATAAGTCAGAACGACCTCGGACATGGTGGTAAGAGATCACTCTTACAGGCGAAATGGTGTCTCCTCCCTCGGAATCTCCCCACTACCCAGGGCCTTATCTCCATCCAGGTGATCCTCCTGCAGTAAACCACCCCCCAGGATTGGAGTCAGGAAGCATCTGCCCTCTCCTGGCCACCTGGGAGGATACTTGATGCAGGGTTTTGGTGAGGGTTTGGCAGGATTCCACACACAAGTTGATTTTCAGCCAAAAGAGGATGGGAGTGAGACTGTTGTCAACTTTGTAGTTTGTCTTGGTATAGAAAAGGTACACAGAGGACGTTTTGCACATGCCTTCTACTGCGTTCTCTGTTTTGCGGTAGGTGTTTCTCAGAGTGCTTCATATATTGCTAACGTAAGGCTCCTCTATACACAGATAATACGAAATTGCGACCGCTGTGTAGGAGAATGGCATCTACATATTCCTTGACATTGGTAATAGAATCCAAGAATCAAAACATTGGCAACAACGGAAAATGGAGCTATTGATGGCCTTGCAGTGTGAAGTCTCCGTTTCTACAGGTAACAGCCAATGTTTCATACCACCATGGTGAGAGAAACTCTGTGAAATATAGGGCAATAGATAAAATTCCCTTTCAAATGATAAGAGCAGACACCTTAAATTGTGGAGGGGAAAAAACTTTGCTTTAATCAAACCTGGCGAGTTTGTTGCAGCTTTAATTTGAGATACTCCTGCTTTTGGAGCCCTGATGTTGCATCCGAATATGGATGATGGTTCTTGACTTGCTCTCTTACGTTCAAACATCTGACAAACCTGTGCATAAAGCAGTTTTATTAATATACAGACTGTTACAGTTAGTCATGTTTTTGTTCTCCTTGGCTGCAAACAGCTACACCAGAAGTTGCTTACACATAGACAGAGGCGTAGCCAGGATTGCCTAACAAGTGGGGCATGGAGCTAATGTAGTGGGTCCAACACCCAGGGAAGCTTGCAGAGTGAACGGTTTGTTCTGCCCCAGCCGAATGCTCAGGAGTGGCCGAGCATAGCAACGGCGACTAAATCAGTAAAGGGTAGTTTGATGGGGTTATACTCCCCCCATCCAGCCCCCACAACCCCCCGAAAAGTTTTATTAAATAATGGTTTAAAATGGTGCATTATACAGTACTCTTTCTGTGACAAATATGGTAAAAAGCTACATAGTTTACAGTCAGTTCGGTAGGGTAAGACATAAACAATCCATTAGATGCCAAGTCACCAAACATGCACAGAAGTATTTTCTAACGCATTTTAAAATGCCTTTGCCTGCTATATTCAAGTACTCTGCAAGTGTTTATTCTGATTGTGCGCATACATTTTAATGCTGGTGCACCTATATATTGCCAGTATTGCCACATAAGAACATACTTATGTTTGCTTTGCCCATAATGAAAGTAATGATACTATAACAAATAATTTTCATGCTGGCGCTGCAAATATATGCCAGTAGCCCCACATTGGAATATACTCCCGTTGGCTTTGCCTTAATACCAGTAAAAAAGCCATGCCACAGTAAGAACATTGCCTTGCGGGTTGCAGAAATGCCCTGCATGTAAGAACGCAAATGTTGTCTTTGACCTTGACATGAGTAAAACAAATGCCATGCCGCAGTAAGGAAACATGCCCTCTCCTCCCATATGTGGGAACACTATTGTTCGCTTTGATCTTAATGCGAGTACAAAATTCCTAGCCAGCCAGCCCATTGTACTGCCCTCCTTCCTCCCCAATCTCTCTTGCATGTAATAAACAAGTTGACTTTGCCCAAATATGGCAGTTAAACAAGCCATGTCCCTGTCAAAAAAATGTTCATGCTTTTTTTTCCAAGAAGGTCACCGCACGTTGAGAATGTGTGTGTGACGGCGCTCCGTCTCTATCACAGCATTAAAGTCTTTGTTTGATCCTGCCTTAAAAGCAAGGTTTCCTTCTCCCGGTCGCAGAGGCAGGCGAGGGACATAGTCCAATCCGTGGGAACACAGCCCCTATATGCGGAAATCAAGATCGGCAATCTTCCCATCAACGGGTGTGGTGGACCTTGCAGGTAACTGCTGTGTGCAGGTAGGGGAGGTGTTACTGGTCTGTTGGAAGCCCACCCCCGCCCCCTCCCTCTAATTGTTGTCTGATACCGCAGAGGTTGCGGAAGGGCTCCGGTGGTCGGTGCAAACCTTGGAAAGACCTGGGGTCACTCCAGAGCAGATGGCTGCAGCACGGGAAGACCGGGTCCCCAGTATATGCAACCAGATAGCACAGGATCAGCTGGCCTGGCGGTGAATGTGCCCTAGAGCTGTCGACTTGGGAGCCGGAAGAGGTGCACGCCCCGGGCAACTCTAGGGCGGTTCCTATTGAAGGACACGTGTGCATTAGCATCAAGAGGGGTGGAGATTGGCTGCCTGAAGACCAGGGGATCCCAAGAGTCCTCCGACGTGTTATGTTGAAGATTGTATGCCCAGTGCCAGTTATCATCTCATTGGGGGGTAGCATATGTCTGTTGGGGATGTTTCCCTAGAGCAAAAGCGCAAGGAGGAAGCTGTACACAGCGCTGGACTGGTAGATGGTCTGACAAGTGGTCTGCGCCCGGCAAAGCACGTTTGATGTGGCAGGGGGCCACAGGTTCTGAGTGTGTCTGCTGACACTCCATAGCAGGTGCGCTGCGGAATTGGAAATGGCTCACCCCACCTGGTGAGGAGGCAACACAATACAGGTCGGTCATGTGGGATTTGTGGATCTCTACTGGCCTCAAGTCTTCAAACACATGCCAAGAGGCAGGAAAAAGTTGATCCCAGCAGCGCACACACAATTGCACTCAAAACGACCCAACACATTGGAAATGTTTTTGGTGAGGCAAGTGGGTACGTCAGTGTCCGTAGATACATCTGAACTGCATCTCCCTCAAACCTTCCCCACCTCGGATCTGGAAATGGCGGCTTCCAATGAAGATTTTGCTACCAGCTTCCAAGAATTTCAAAAGAAATGTTCAGCCTCCTTTCAGTCACAATTTACCACATTTGCCTCCGAAATAAGACACTCACTGGCATACTTGGGTAAAAAAAATCGCTTCACTTGGGGAGCGAGTGGACTCAAATGAACGTGCAATCCAGGAATTGGCGGAGGACAGTAAACAGTCGGATACTGCACTAGAGGAACTGGCGAATCGCATGTAACTTGGAAATCCAACAAGAAGACCTTGATAACTGGTCCAGACGCTCTAACATGCAGGTGAAGAATCTTCCGGAATCAGTGATGGATACTGAACTGAAAGAGGTTATCACGCTGATTTTTAAAGATGTTATAGTGACTGGAGAGGGAGTGCACATACCACTTGATAGGGTTCACAGGACGGGTCCGAAGAGGTCTGAACCAGGTGCGTGTCCCTGCAACACTTTGGCAGCTTGTGCACTTTATCCGCAAAAGGAGAGATATTGTGGGAGGCATGCACGGTTGCGCCGATAACATTTAATGGGTCAGAAAATCATCTGTATCAAGATCTTTCACTTGCGACTCTTCAAAAGTTACGGAACATGCAAGTAGTGGTTAAAAATCTTCAACACGCGGAATCAAATATAGATGGATCTTTAATTTCTGCCTGCTTTTCTCAATGGAAGGGAAACATAGAATAACTTCCTGTGATGAAGTCATTGCATTGCTTCAAATGGAGGATGAGGTGAGGGAACAGATGAAACAATGGATGGAGCCGTGGCCTCGACGAATCCTTGTCTCAAGCGGCTGAAATCTGAGGAATGTACACTGACTGATCGAAAGCGAAGCAACTACAAAGGGGCACAAAAGGAGGACTGGAGAGCTCGACTCAGAGCCCCTACCCTTAAATCAGCAAAGTAAGCAGGCATACAGCTTTCCCAATGGGCAGCGGTCAACGAAATACTGAAGAAACCATTGAGTATGCAGGGACGGAGCGCAACATCCTGGAATCGGTCCACTCTGGTAGCGGATGCGTGTGGTAGTATGCACCGCACATGGCCCTGGATTAGTAGGTGATTCACAGCTGGTGGCTTCCGCCCGGGGAACAATAGGTTCTGTGACTCGCACCAGGGGACTCTAGCAGGGGTTGTTGGGAATATTGTGGGAAAGTTAGTTGGAGGGTTAAGGGGTATCTGGGTAGGGGATCTCTCTGTGCGGTAGCTGGAATTAAGATGTTAGTAGATTTCTGTTGATTTAGTAGTCCCACACTGTGTGGTTGAGATATACCCAATTAAAATGTCTATCAATGAATATTAGTGGGCTCAATATCCCGATTAAGCGTAGGAAATTGGAGAGCTTGTTGAGGCACTACCAACCTGACTTGGTGGCTCTTCAAGAAACCCATATTCGGACGATGGACAAACTAAAATTACATTTGATTCAGCATTCTGCAATTTTTAAAGTCAATGCAGTGGGCAAGATGGCTGGTTATAATAGCGCTTAAGGCTAGCTGCCAAGTAAAAGTATTGCGCACATTGTCACATAAGGAGGGTAGATACATATTCTTCATCTTAGCTTAGAATGAAATGCCTTTAAGTTGACTTTAGCAACAATTTATGCTCCTAACTCAGGCCAGAAAGGATTTTTTAAATCTACTTTGGGGCAACTCGAATCCTTTATGGAGGGGGGAGATCTTACTTTTGGGGGACTTTAACATAGCTTGGGACTCGGTTAGAGATCGAAGTATTGTTACGCGATACGTCAAGCACCTCCTTCTGAGGTATTAAAACAGAGATTTGCACAGTTATCTTTAGTGAATGTGTGGTTCGCTCTCAGGGAGAAGGAAAAGGGCTATACCTTTTACTCACACGTGCATCGCTCGTTCTCACGCATAGATTATTCTTAGGCCTCAGTCTCCCTGATTGGCAGAATTACCCAAATAGAGACCCATACAATTTCGCTGTCGTATCATGCATCATTAATGATAGATTTAAATGCACCTAAAAGGACTCCGAAACCTTGGGCATGGAAATTCCTGTCGAAATTACTGCAAGATTCGGTGATTAGAGAGAAAATAGATAAACAAATACAAGAATTCTTTCAGCATAACCAAGTTGGGGACACTAAAATTAGTGTAATATGGTATGCCTTTAAGGCCACGATGAGGGGGCGAGGGGTTCTTGATAGTGGAAGAATTCACCAGACGTAAACAGAAGATTGTACTGGAAGTGCTATTGGAGGAGGATCTCAGGCGGGTACTTGAGAAAATGGAAATGGGAACAAGTCCGACATTACAATAAGAGTTCAGGGCTGCTTCCTGGAGGCTTAATCTTTGTCAGACAAAGAAGGCGGACAAAGCGTTGGTCTTACCTAAACACAAATATGATATTAAAGCTAATAGAATTGATCGACTCTTAGCAGCTGAGCTTTGCCAGAGAGCAGCTTCCCGAATTATACACTGGATTTGGCTTCCTTCTGGTGAGGTGGTTACTGAGACCTCCACAATTATATCAGTCGGAACTCCCGTACCCACAATTGCAGCAGGAATATTTGGAGATGGTTGCCCTTTCGCTCCTTGCGCAGATAGTGAGCGGCTCGAAGGCGATATTACTCGGGAAGAGGTACTGTGGGTAATTCGTGATCTCGCCCAAAATAAGTCGCCTGGTCTGGATGGGTACCCTGCAGTTTTTTAGAAAACCTATCAAAATATTCTTGCTCCGAAATTAACCCAATTATATAATTCATTTGTCATCTCTGGAGGTGTCTCCCTGACTATGGAGGAGGCAAAAATACTTTTTGTTTCCCAAATCAGGTAAAGGACCCGACTAATTGTGGGTGTTACCATCCTGTTGCCTTAATGAATGTAGACAAAAAGATTTATACCAAAATTTTAGCCAGTAGGATGGAGGACCTACTCCCATCTTTAATCTGTCCAGATCAGACGGGTTTTACCAAGTCCCGACAAACGCATGATGATATACGCAGAACATGCCATATATTAGAAAAAAATAGATTCTGGTGTTTCTTGTCTCGATCGATGCAGAAAAAGCTTTTGACCGGGTGGAGTGGTCATTTCTTTTTCTCACTCTGTCAAAAATGGAGTTTGGTCCCAAAATAGACAAAATCAGGACCAATTATAGGCAACCTTTAGCAAGATTATTAAAAGGCGGATATCCTCCCATATTTGCCTACAATGCGGGACAAAACAAGGGTGCCCCCTGTCGCCACTTTTATATGCTATACATTTGGAACCGCTACTTGCCAAAATTAGTCGGACGGAGGCGATCAAGGGGATTCATTTTGTTTTTTTTCTTTCACATAAAATCATGGCATACGCGGATGACATGCTTTTGGTGGCTTCTGATCCATGAAACACTTTGCAAGCGCCAACCTGGGAATTTGGGAAATTTGGCATGGTGGCGGGGTTAAAAATAAGCAAACCTAAATCTGAGGTTTTGGATGTATCTCTCCCCACCTTGGAGATACAGGCTTTACGGTCTGGTACACAATTTGGGTGGGCCCAGGAAGCGGTCAAACTGTTAAGGCTATACATAACTCCTACAATGAAAGGGCTTTTTAATGCTAATTATACCCCTATGTTGAAGGCAATTCAAACTCAACTATCATTGTGGGTCCCCCTTACTATATCTTGGTTGGGTAGGATCAACACGATAAAAATGGTAACGCTTCCAAAAATCCTATATTTGTTTCAAATCAAAATCAAAACAGTTTATTCTGATCAAAATGTCCATAAAGCAGTACTCGTATACAAAGATGCACAGTCCGTTGTGAAAATACAGTTATCATAATCAATCATGAAATGGACAGGTTTAAAAAAAGAAACACAGTCCATATAGTAAAATACAGTTTGCATAATCATTCCTAAAATGAGCAGAATTAAAAATACACAGTCATAACATACATTTTGCAAAAACACTATGAACAGCGGTGTAAAGTCTTACATGTAGGTTAAAAGGGGAACATTTGCGTATAAGCCTCCATCTATTCGATTCCCTTCCTCAAATTGTCTGACAGGCCCCCAAGCAATGATAAGTGGTACGGCACGCAACAGAAACCGAAGTGCGGGGCGACACTGAGTAAAATTCACTTCTCTCAAGAGTGGGGTGGTAGTCTGTTTCCTAATATCATGGTAACAAGGACAAAACAGGAAAAAGTGTAAAAGATCTTCTGTCATACCCCCACAACCCAGGCAGGCCAGGTTGAGCTCCTGCCCCATCCATTTCTTCGTAATGCCCCTCAGCATCAATGAATTAAAGCGTGCCCTAGTGAGTGCCCATCGGTCAGCCTGTTTGTTGCTGCGTATCAAATATTGCTGAATGGTGTCCCATTCCGTGATGTACGGATGCTGCATGTTTGACTCAAGAGCGAGGCCAATAGATTTAAAGTTTATTTTTGTAAGCAAACAGAAGGCCCTCTTATACGCATTCCCCTCTACTATTGTTAAAATTTGAGCCAGGCATTGTAAAGATGGAGCATTCATCTGAGACACACACAAAACTGTGTTTCAGCCATGGTATGTTTTAATATTAATTAATTTTGCCTTCAGGAGCCCCCTCAACATAGATCTAATAATATTGTTTGTCCGAGTAGCTCCTGAGTTTGACCAAATCCCCAACCAGTGCAGACGAGATACTTCGTATCAATCGTCGCCAATGTTGGTTATGCCCATTTTTGTGTACGGCATAATTGGGGGTGGAACTTGGAAGGCCCAATCGTTTTTTTTCAAAAAATTATTCTCTGTGACTTCAATAGCTGATGTATTTTCCATCCCCCTCAGTGCCACCAGATAATTGGTCGCAGCATTTGTTTGAGTGCAGTACACTTCCTTGATAAGACCCAGCATTTGACACCGACACATTTTTGTGAATCTTACAATTCCCCCAAACGCCTGTTTCATTTTAATACTTGTCTGTGCACATGGGCCATCCCCCTCCAGTTGTTTGGGAAGCAAATACCTAAGTAATCAAACTTGGTGACCCTAGGAATAATAGACCCATTGCTCAACATAGTGCGCATTTTGATTGTTTTCCCTCTCCCAACACTACATGCCATCACTGCCGATTTGCTGGTGTTTATAGTAAGTTTTAGATTTGTCATGAAATCAGTGTAGGCATTAAGCAACTGTTGTAGAGCTAATGGAGTGCAGGCAATAAGTACTGTCATCAGCGTATGCAAGCAGAGGAAGTGCTTTAGCGCCCACACATGGATAGTCTGCTTTTGTGTTCACAAGCGCTCTAAAGAGGCCATTTATATAGAGAGTAAATAAAGCTGCTGCAAGCACACAACCCTGGCGCACTCCGGTCGCAACCTCAAAATAAACAGTACGTTCGCCCTATTCCCCGAATCGGACACAGGCCCTGGTGTCCTCATGAATCAGTTGGAGGATCCTTAGCAACTCAGGTGGACAGCCCATGGACCCGAGCAACCGCCATAAAGTATCTCTATCCATGCGATGCTCAAGTCCATGAAGACTAAATAAATCGCCCCCCCCCCTGCCATAGAGAGAGGAAACCCCTACCAAAAACAAATTCAAGGCCTGGTCCTGGGTTCCCAGGCCAGGTCTAAAACCATAGTGGACTTCTGAGAGGACTTGGCTGGTTAAGATCCAGTACTCAAGATGTTGCAAAATGGTCCGGCCAAAAACCTTGGAGGTGTTCAGCAGTCAGATTGGCCTGTAAACCAGAGGGCTTCCAGGATCGCCCTTTTTAAATATTGGATGGATGATGTCATTTCTCCAGGACTCCGGATAGTTACCTGTTGCCATATAGGAATTAAAACGGACTACCAGCAGACTACCTATTCAGGTGTCCAGCTCGTTTTTTCAAAACTTGCACAAAGCGGTCTCTGCCTTTATATGGAGGGGCAAATCTCCATGGATAGCCGTAGGTAAGTTAATGGTTCCTACTGAAAGGGACTGGGGGGCTGGGCCTACCAAACTTTAGGAAATACTATCCAGCTGCGCAAATTGGGGTCCTCAAAGACTGATGTGATGCAAACTCGGGGAAAAGATGGGTACATATGGAAAGGGCTGTGAGGGGGGGGACCAGGTTGGGGGATAGTTTGTGGCTTCCTAAGCAAGATCGTCCAGTAAAAATGCATGCTAGTGTGATTACAAACTTAGTGGCGGAGGTCTGGGATACAGTTGTGAAAAAGTATCAAATGACGTTGTTTCACTCTCTTCTGACTCCATTAATTTTGTAATCCCCAATTCACGCCAGGGCTTGAATCTAATGCTTTTGGGGCGTGGAAGAGGGCGGGGTGTGTAAGAGTAAGAGACATGTTTCAGGGGACTGATCTTAAATCGTTCACACAATGTAAGCAGCTTGCCTTGAGGGAAACTAGTCGTTTCCCATACTTTCAAGTGAGACACTGGATTCTTGCCCCACCGGTAAGGAATGCTGCAATCAGAGATGTTATGCCTTTTGAAAAGTTTGTGACGTCTAGTCCTGGTAATAAAGCCCTTAGAACAAATGTATACAAATTGATGGTGGATGTCACTCCCGAAACATCAATAAGATATAAACAACGTTGGCAACTGTCATTGGGGGAGGCGGTTCCAGATGAGGTTTGGGAGGCCCTGAGGTGTAAAATAAATAAACTTAGTAGGTCACTTCAAATTAGAGAGTTTTGGTACAAACTAATGGTACAGTGGCACCATACGCATGATCGAGTAAGAATAATGTACCCTTCTAGCTCTGATTTATGCTGGAGAGAATGCGGAATGTTGGGGGATTGGAAGCATATTTGGTTGAGCTGCCCAGGGCTAATGCAATATTGGGGAGAGGTTCATAAATGTATGGTCCAAATGTTCGATCTACACAAACCCATGTATTTGAGATCATGTCTTTTGGTTGTTATAGAAGAGCAGTTGAGGCAGAGTCCAAAACAAGGCATTTGTGATATTTCAGTTAGCTGCTTTGTTGGTAATCGAAGGATGATCCCCACATTGCCGATTGGTTCGCCAAGGTCTGGAGCTTTTTGGCTTTGGAATGGGTGACGTACTCTATACAGGGGGAACATTCAAACTTTCCCAAAGACTTGAATATGGTGGTGCAATGTCTGCAGGAGAATTACAATGTTAGGTGTTGTCTGCAAAAATTTTGAATTCTGGGAATTGTTTGATTAAATTTCAATAGCTTGCAATTGTACTACGATATAGTCTGCTGTACTATGTTTTAAATTATGCACAGCAGTGTTAAACAGGTGGGTTCCGAGGGGGGTGTTCATGTGATGTTTACGCAAAATGCCAATAAAAAAAATAAAAATGTTCATGTTCTGATGCCACCTCTCACACAGGCCCTAACATACACAGATACATTCATACACATCCATCTACCAGTCACACACCCATACAGCTTCTTTGTCATTCACACAAACACCCAGAACATTCACACGAACACCCAGAACATTCACACGAACACCCAGAGCATTCACTTGCACACTTGCACCCATGTGCACCATTCACACTGCATTAATTTATGCATGTGCACTGACACCCCCTCGCATACATACATTCATACAATCCTCGCACACATACACACAAACAAAAATGCTTCCCGTTTCCCCCCTTGCTGGTTTCCCTCCAGACTAGACACGCCGCCGCCTCATTAGCTGCTCAATAGGCTTCTGGTGCCCACGCTCTATGCAGATAGGAACCAGAAAGCAGGGAGAGCTTCGAAGTTCCTGACATGCGTGAAGGAGCCAGAGAGCGACCCCTGCGGCTCCTCCTGTAAATGCCCACTTTTAAAGCGTACCCCCCCTCTTTTCCCTCAAACCTGTTTTATGGCATAGAATGCCTCAGCGTCTGGTCTGATGAATGGGCAGCGTGGTACGGCCACCAACCTTCCTGGGTGGGAATCGAATAACCCACACCAAGGAAGTCAATGACTCTCCTGACACCACACACCTCACCACCCCCATGTTTAATGTGCTGTGGAGCAGTGCAAGCACTGAGCAGGGGTGATGGTACGAGATGTAAGTAAAATATAAGTAGGGAGCTGGCAGATCCAGAGTAAGGTATGAAGAACTGAAGGCAGCCAGACAGGACTACAGACAGATGTAGGCAGACAGGCCTGAAGGCAGAAAAAGGAACAGGAAAAGGTCAAGGCAAGAGAACCAGTTAGACTCCCTTTAGGACGGAAGACGATTGAGACATGCAGAAAAGAGGCGCGCTGGTGCTTTTGACAGCACTGGTGTGAATATGACTCTACTTCCTAGTGGCATCGTTGCTCATGGCAATGGACCAGGCCATGTGAATCACAGCTACGGGAAGACCAGCTACCGGTCTCCCATGCATGCTCTGTGCCTGCGACATGGTGGCCCCGATAGCAGGGGTCTCCTGTAAAAGAAACCTAGTTGGGCATGGCCAGATCCGTCTTCCAGTGATGCCACCCAGGCACCATCGCAATTACTGCCACCAGTCACCGGACGCATGCCGCCCCTGATGGTAAGGAGCTTGGGTGTGTGTGTCGGGAGTGGGTTTGTGGCATCACACCCACACAGCCCTGCTGAGTGGACGTTTACAGATTTTGGGTGGGCTGTGCATGCTCAGGCCCTACCATGTCAACGCATCTGCCTATATCATTTGAAAGTTCCCTAAACGCTACTGAAACCAGTGATAACTTGTCTGCCTGAATGATGATCTTAGAACGGCCACTAGAGGAAGTAATTCTAGAAATTATGCACTTTGACAGCAGCAGCTGGGGAATTAATCTGCCTACATCCTCTTGTTCCTAATCAGTACTCTAGTACAAGCAAAATAAACTGTGATTGCATTTGGAGAAAACAACATCAAACAAATGGGCTTAGAATATCCTTTAGTTTGGATAGTGCTTACAATTCATTTTTACATCTTCAGCCATGTGTCCTTAGTCACTTTTACTTTTTTGAAACGGGGAAGTTTCAGTTCTGTGCAATCCAAGAAATAATAAATCACCATTGTCACATAGCTGTGAAGGGAGCAGTGGGTCAGACAGGAAGAAAGTTCATCTAACTTCAGTTTGTTTGTGAAACGCACACCTTTTGATTAGAATAACTTCAGAGAATGTAAACGTAACCAAATATGTCCATATCTTTGCCAAAGATTAACACAACCAAATATTCTGACACAACCAAAGGATTTCGTCCTGCAGCCTCCCTCCTTCGAAGATGTCCCTGAAAATGCTTCTATCACAACACAAAGGGGCCCCTCCACTCAATCCTATGCAATCGAGGGGATGTTTCTTGATTCTTATTCTTAGGTCGAGTATGTGACCCCATATCTCTGCTGGTAGCCCTTGTAAGACCCACCTTTTTCATCCAGTCTCTTGCTTAGACCAAGGATGGCTGCCGCAAGTCCTTAAACCACCCTACATCTTTAAATGTAATTCACATTGTATTTTTCCCTGTGTATTTGGATCAATTCCATGGCGGAAAGGGTTGGTTTGTAGGCTGTGGCATTCTTCTGTACCTCATAGGTCTGCTGGGACAGGACCGCAGATTGAGAGGATGACAAACTATACTAAGCTGATTTTCCAGTGTGTTCTCGACATCATTAAGCTGGGATCCCAAGTTCTTTACGATTCCACACCTTACTTCAGTCATGGGTCTCACTCCCTGTTATCCTAGTTATTTCTTATGCCATTTCCATGTCTCTTCTTTCGAGCCAGTTTTCTCCCTTTGGGCCTGTTCTTGGTAACCACCTCCTAGCCACTCTTGACGGACTGAGCCCTGTGTCCACAACGTTCAACTTATTTGCCTATGGCTAGATCCTGATTGGCTTCTGCCTTCACAATGTTTTGCCTCACCTCTACTCTTGTATGCATTTCCCAGCCAGCTGGGTCTCCTCACAACCTCTGGGACCTTTGAGGGTTGCTTAAGCACCATCTGTGGCTCCTGCTCACTGCAAATTTCCCAGTAGTGTCTAAGCTTCTGGTCCAACCTTTACATCTACTCTTCTGCTTCACCGTCTTGTGTCTGAGCTCCATCTCAAGCCAAGCCTCCTGCACCTGGCTCCTAGTCATGAGGATGCTACAGCCACCAGCGCGTCTGCTCTTCGCGCCATGGGCTGGGCTACTGTTCTGAATGTACACCTTCGACCTGGAATTGGTGAGAGGCTGTGATAGGTTTCACATGTACCTGCTCTGGGTTTTAAGGGCTATATCAGGCCTTTATTTTTCCTGTCTGCTTCTATTTTTGAATTCTGTTGCTTCAGATCACTGCCTGAGAAGTGTGAATTTCTCTTGCCTGCTCGGCATGTGAGCCAATTCATTGAAAAGTGTGCCTGAATACTGGGTGTGTGAAAAGAATGCAGTCTTCGGTGACAGTGCTGTTATATGAATCTGCTGCTAGACAATCTGCAACAGTGTATTACTAGCAAGAACAAGTCTCGGGAAGGACAGAGTATTATTTCTGTGTCTCTGAAATGATGGTTTCTCTACCACAGGGCTCTGGATAGTGGCCACAGTGACTCTTTGATTAGTTTCTTTGTTGCAACGCTGAATGCCATTGTTGGTGATTGGATTTTCTCTTGGGAACGTTCATTCTGGCTCTTGGCAAAATCAGTATCACTATGAGGCGAGGGTCTGCATATCTTATTTTCAACGATATACGTTTGTCCCAAAGGGGAAGCTTTACTTGTTCCTGAGGGATCAGGATTGGTGGTGGTGAGTGGGTGTGAGTTATTGGGGCTCTCCAGGGATCCTAGTGATTTCCCGGCCAACGTCCTGAAGTAACTTTTCCTTTGTCTGTCCCCTGTGATGAAGTTCCCTGCTTGATCCTTTGTATTGAAGTCAGAATGGTCAGAGGGTCGAGTGACACCGCACACTAGTGAAAGCTGGACCGAGAGGAGGTAAATGGGTGATTCCCCCGACAAGCCTTGCTGAAACCCCAGGGTGAGCTAGGGTACAGTCCCATGGAACCAAACCCTCATTGACATCTATGGGGGAAAGTTCCAGCCCCAAACCTTTGAAAATCCAGTGGATGGCTACTGGAAAATCTCCAGCAGCAGAGACTGGGTAATCCCATTGATTTCCAGGGGAGGAAGCTCCAGCATAAAACATAGGATGGGCCACTTGTTTTTGGAAAGGTTTAGCATCCCAGGCCTGTGAGAGCCACTCTAGATGCATTTCCCTTCACTCAGGTAGGTGGCCCATTAATAAGAAAAAAAAACCCTTAGGCTAGTATGCAAAATGCTGCCTTTCCCCTTAAGGAGGCCCAGCTGCAGCCCGCATAAACGTACAAACAATGAGTTTTAACAAAAAAAACGTGTTTATATCGTGCTTCATGCCGGACCCCAGCCTGTAAGTGCTAGACCGGGTATTGAACCCATGCTGCTCGGCGTTGTCTTGTTTCCAAGACAAGCCGATTCAATTATTTTCTCAATGCTGTGGTTTAGTACAGACGTTTTTATTTTGCTTCCTACTCAGAGTTGTCCCCTTCAGAAATTCCATGTTATGTTATGTGGCATAAGTGAATCCAGGGCTGGCTTTAGACCCGGGCGACCGCCCGGGGCACCACATTAGCCCGCTTACCACACCAGCTCAGGGGAGACTTTCAAGGGCTCGCCCAGCTGGCGTGGTGGGTGAAGGCATGGTAGGCACCCTATTGTAATGACATTTAGTCCCGTTCTCGTGCTAGGTGCACCAGCAGGAGACCAGGGTGCTTTTTATTACAATAGGGCGCTGAAGCTAAACCAGCATGGGGCAGCCTTTGGAAGCTAGCCCCATGCTGGTTTGACAGTTTGGACACCCCAGGCGCTGCCAAAGCTAAGGCAGGCCAGAGTGAATGACCAGGGGAGGCCCATATAGCGCCTCGGATTCCTAGTTAATCTTGGGGAGGTTCCCAAACCACTTTGGGCACTCAACTAGATGATACCAGCATTTTCAGGTGACTTTGACTCCAATAACACTCTACAATTGTATGATAAACGGTGTACCACTTTACAATTGAAGCTCGTTTGGGGCGAGCCACACAGTATAAAAAAAAGTATCAGCGCTGTCGTGTTAATGTTTGCTTAAATATATTGTCATCCTAAATACTATTAAATGCATTTATTTGGTTGACAGTATATTTAAAGAATACAGTGTGTGCTCAGTAAATAGAGCCATACTTAAACTGATCGCTCCATTCACAAATAAATTGCTCTCCCCCATAATGACATGGGGACACAGTGACCCACTTGTGAAATGGAGTGTTAAGTTACCGTACAGCTCCATTTACTGAGTGTGTAGTGTATTCCCTAAATATACTGCCATCCAAACCACTTCATTTAAAGGGGAAATTCGCTCAAATTTGAGTGGCCTTATTGATCGCACATGTATTCGTGATCATACATCGATCATTTGGGGAAAATAATCCAATGCCTCTTAACTTGTTTTTCTCACATGCGAAACTGACACCTGGTGATAAACTTAGCCATTGATACAACACCCTAAGTTCAAGTGCCCTTGCGGTAGTAATTCAGATCACCCGCCCCTCAAGCTGACCTCACTGGTCAAAACGATATGCTCCACCTATTCTCGTGACGTTCATGGATGGCATAGCCAAATGTACCCTGTCATCACCTACGTCATAACATTACCTAACGCAAAACCTGAAGATCGACACACTGCGCAAAAGTTCACGTTTGTTTCACAAAAAGGAGAAAACAACTTATACTTAGAAGAAAATAGTAATAGTGGGGAATGTAACAAATAGTTACATTTTTAGCATGATGCTTAAAATGAAGATTATAGCCACGAAAACATTGGAAACTTTTGCGAATAGAAGTGATGGCCAGAAAACATGGCATGCTTCCCATTTTTTCTATAACTGTCAACTTGCATCAAATATATCCGATTGCCTTGATCGATTAATCTCTGTATTTGCATTGTGTAGTCAGTTTGGTGTGGTTAAATCTAAGGCACTTATGTTCCATCTTTGATCGACGCATATGGTATTCCGTTAGTGAAACAAAAGGACTTGTTTTACTTTGAAATGCAACACTTTCGATCCGCACGTATTTATATCATAAACGCAGGAATATTGCTCCGTATTACTGCCACCGCAAATGGACAAATTGGTGCCTGACCATCATCCCATAATATTGATATTACAGATGCGTTGTTGGTTGTTGTCCAATTCTGGTTAAATAAAAACATGTCCACTACAAATTTGTATCCATGACAAATGCACATCTCCAGGACATAGCTGTGTAAATTTGGGAATGCACAAATATATTTTGGTACCCATTTTCTGAAATATTATACACCATTCATAAAGGTTAATTTACGTGAAAAATGTACACGTACGATGTCTAGTCTTAATCAAGAATACAGCACACATGCCAACTTTAGTTGCATAAATATTATGTACAATTTTGCTAACATTATTTGCTATTTTTCCATTGTATGTATGTAAAGATGCGCAACCGTCTGGAACGACAGATCTCGGTAATAGAAACTTAACTTAATAGAAACAATTTGTAATAGAAACAAATTGTTAGTACAAGGGATTCAAGCACAAATAACAGACGCTTTGAATGTTCTCGGCCTGCCAAAGGAAGGTTTAGTTTTCGGGAAGAAATACCACAAAAAATGAAAAATATTATTTTCTACTTTCAATTGCAAGCTGTGCAATGAAAATAATGAAATATTTCAACTATTACCCATAACAAAATACTTCAATTTTAATTGTCGCAAGGCGTCCTGTCACACCCTGCTTTGGGCTACTTGAAAACATGCAGCTAAGAGCGGTGTAGAACAGGTACACCACACGTTGCTCTTTGCTCATGGCCACCACCAGTCATGCTCCTAGGGGTTTGTATTTATTAGAGATGCCGAGAAGGGGGGCCATCATACAGCAGTGGGGGTGGAGTGCAGATCGGTCTTCCCATACGGTTCTGATAGGGCTAGGAAGTGATTGCATTACTGGCAAGAGTTTTTACAAGCATGTGCCAGTCTTTTTTTCATTGTAAAGTCAAGCACCCCATCACAACGAAACCCAAATGCATACTGCGCCTGTACAAATCCAAGCCATCTCCTCGCTTTTCAAAAATCAGAAATCAAATGCACACCATGAAAATAAATGTTTCCACCTTGAACCCAATACAAGGACTTCTGAAATTATGTCCATCGATTAAATTATTTCACCCTTGTGAGACTGACACCTATTGCAACATGACCCAATGCACCGACTTCCCAACACCTGATAAGTATGTATTGCTGTAGGCTACCTTGCTACTCGCTACCCAACTTCAGTGCAGATCAAAAACACAAATTCCTTTTACAAATCCTCTCAAACATAGAGAGATGGCTACACTGCAAAATACAGATGCATGTATATTGATGGATAAAAAGCAGTGGGTTAATATATAGAGACAGCATGGGCGGACTGGGAAAGGTGGGGGGCGCAAAGGGGCGATTGCCCACCAGGCCGGCTGGAATGTTTCTCCCAGGGCCAGAGGTGCAAAGTGCAAAAAAAAAAGAAAATACAGAATCCTTCAAATTCCAGCCTCCCTAGAATGAGCCAAGTTTTTAAATGGTTTCTCTGTAGCCAAACAATCGTGATTTCAGCAATGTTGCAGGCGTGCCTGGGTGGCCTCCACAGTGAGATGGAAAGGAGCATAGGCCACAGGTGCATGTTCAAACTGAACATCAGCAAAGTATACATTTTAACGACCTATTCTGTGACCTTGGATGTCAATGTTGGCCAACACGGTGGCCCATAAACCTTTGGTCTATTGCAATCTGCAGCCACTTACCACAAATCAAACTGAGCAGGAAGTTAGACTCAATATCTTACAAGAGTTTTTCCTTGCTTTGATTCCGTATGATTGCTTCTCCTATGTTCTGTTGAGTTTCTTGGGCACTTGTGTGTTCATTGCAAAAAAGCGTTAAATAGCATCATGATTAATAACCATAAATATTAAAAGTGTGGTAGTTTGTGGTACTCCCTTTTGGACCCAGTTGAATAACCTGCACAGATTGATGTAACAGTCAGGTATTACTTATTAGTAGAATAATTCCATCACTGGTCATATTTTATGCACATAAGTCTTTAGTGTCCAACTTAGGCATTTCCTTGGAAAGGCAGTGAGAATGTGGTCGTCTGAGTTCTCCAGCATGGGGTCTGGCATGGATTCATATGCTCATGAATATTCCCTGTCGTCAGGCTGGGAATCCTCGGTAAAGAAAAAATCTGTTTCATTTCTGAACTGACCTTCTCCTAAAAACCAATCACTGGTCTCTGGGTCATACTGCCCCCAGCCAATGACTGCCCTCTACCTAAGCCCCTCCTCTGGCAGCCATCGTTCAGATTTGTACTGCACGTTCAAGTGTTGGGAGTCCTCCTGCTATAGCTCTCAAGCTTTTACTGCGTTTTGCGTTTTTTCTAAGAGTTTACTCTATTTTTTCCAGTCAATTGAGCCTCAAGCTCCATCGATCCATCATCCGACTAACGGGGACCTGTTTTTCAGAACTATCTACACCCCTCAAGGGTGATTTTTCGTTGACTTCCCTTCTTGGAGGATTCCAGAAGGTTCTTTGAGGCCTACCCCGCATGGACATGGCTGAAGATAAAGGAGACTCGACGCCTCTGTTCAGGATCTGCCCTGGATGTGGACTACGCAACCCTTTTCTGGACGATGGGAACTCTGTGTGCCTTAACTGCCTACATTCCGACCAAGCGCACGTGAAGGAGACCTGTGCGTTCTGCAAGGATATGGTGTCCCGCACCATGAAGGACCGTTGCAAGCACCTCTGAGTGGCTTCAGACGAAGCCAGCGGACGTGTCTGCGGACATACTACAGGCACTGCACACCTTGTGTTCAGAGATCCGGACAAGGATGCCCCTGTTGCCGGCGTGAGTTCCCACGGCACCTGGGCTGTCGGGGGAACCCCCCCGTCAAGAGAAGGAGTCCATCCCCCACCTACTTGCCATCCTTCGCTACCATCCCCCACCTCCTTGTCATCCTTCGACACCATCCCCTCCTCCGAGGGACAATACAGAACCGGATATGGCGACGACGGGCACGGGTACAGATGACTACGACGAAGGGGAACTCCCGTTGCCGGTGCCCAGGGCCTCGCCACCCGACGAGATTGGCTCTTTCCATGCCATGATGGCTAGAACCTCGGAGATGTTTCAACTGGCCCCCGAGGAGAAGGAAGGCTTCCTGTATCAGCGGCGGGTGGCCAAGAGGAAGACCGTAATTTCTATCCCTCTATTGGACATTTGGGACGAGAGGCTGTCCCTCATGAAGAACCTGTCCTCGGCGAGGAGGGACCGTTACGAGAAGAAATACAGGGTGTCAGACTCTGCACCCAAGTGTCTCAGATCCCAACCGTCCCCAGACTCGGTGGTCTCGCCGGCATCGAAGAAGTCGTCCTCCGGTTCTTTGGCGTCAACGTCCTTTCCCCCGCCCCCAGACAGTGAGGGAAAGAAGATAGACGCCATGGGGTGACGGGTCATCTCGTCGGCTGCGACGACGATCAAGGCGGCCAATGCCTTGGCCATCGTCGCCCGTTATGACAGGGAGCTCTGGTCCAAGATCGCTCCCCTCCTGGACTTCCTTCCCGACAACAAGAGAGCTGAAGCACTGGACATCCCGCAAGAAGGCGAGGTGGCATCGGACCATGCCATCACAATGGCCACGGACATCGCCAACACAGGCTTCCATTAGATGGGCAACATCGTTTGCCTTAGTCGGCAGGGTTGGTGGAAGGCCACTAGCTTCCGCCAGTATGTACAGTCGAGGGTGTTGGACATGCCTTTCGACACGGACAACTTATTCCGCAAGACAGTGGACGAGTCGCTTCAGGCCATCAAGGCCGATACTGAGACGGCCCGGGCGTTGGGCACACTCCAGCAGTGACGTCCGTCCTTTCGGACCTGCAGAGGAAAGTCCCAAGGATACTCAAAAGGTTTTGGTAGTGGCTCGTCATCCTATCGTCAGCCGTCCCGCTCGTCGGCTCAGGAAGCCTACAGGGGCCGCAGCAAGTCCGGAGGAGGTCGCCGTTGTCGCCAAGGTCCCCAAGGTGGCATCTCCACAGCGAAGCAGGATTGAACCGGCCGCGACGTTGGGCCCCCACCGGCGAACTTTGTCAGCGTGTGGAAGTCCATCTCCACCGATCGTTGGGTGCTGGACGCCCTGGCCCATGGGCACACCCTGGAATTTCAACGGAAGTGCCTACGCATTCCACCTGTGGCCAGGAAGGGAAACCACGTCCCTCAACTTCTGCTGGAGGTACGGGCCATGCTGAAGAAGGGCGCGATGGAACTTGTCCAAAAAGGCTCCGGGGCTCCGTAGTGGACTCCAGGTACTTCCTCGTCAGAAAGAAGACGGCCAGTTGGAGACCCATACTAGACCTCCGTCGCCTCAACAAGTACATCAGGTCCCAGAAGTTTCGGATGGTCACCCTTCAGCACGAAATACAGCCTACCAGCAGCGATCCAGAGTACCTAACCAAGCACCCCACACCTGAGAGCTTGGTGGTTCAAGCTGCCACTTCGACCAGGCAATTGTAATGCTTACATGGACTCCACAGGAGCGAAA